>NC_083560.1:122657619-125057619 GCF_019925205.1 Metopolophium dirhodum
TAACAGGGGGTTTGGGAAGTGAACGCGTATTATGCACATCTAGTAAAGAAACGTTGGTTCTCGTGGATAAGCACGCGCTAAGACTGTGGTATTATGTAATTGGGGAATGAAAAAAAAAGAAAAACCCTACCCGATCGCGATTTTCAAAATACCATGATCGGTATGTAACCTGTAAGAAAAACAATACCAACGGACGGTAGACATGACCAAAAGTTCGACCCATTACAGGACGATGATAATATTTATTATATTATTATTATTATTATTACAAAATATATGATCCAATAGAAGATAAATTGTAATAAACACCTAAATGATAAATTGCATTCGCGAAATATTTAAATATATTATACAGTGAAACTTCCATATAACGAACTCCCATTTTACAACATTTTTTGTTTTAACGAAATATTTTTGAGAACTCAAACCAAATTAGAACCAAATTTATTCAATTATATATAATACGATTTTTTTTTATGCTTCATGAGACTTCGTAATATGGAAATTTTACTGTAATATTAACAAGAAAAAACGTAAAGTAAAAGAAGAAAATAAATAAAATAAAAACAAGAAAGGGCTGGGACATGAGGCACAGCGAATAATCGTATAATGTATAACATTATTGTACCTATGCTATTATACTAAGTGTCGGTGCACAGTATGCACCGTCACCGCGCAAACGATTGTTAATAATAATTAAAGTTAATAAATAAATAATTTTTTGGTATTTGTTTTTTTAAGATTCACCTTTTGAGCTCCGATGGCGTCGCGAAACGCAGGAAAAACGATGACAATAAAATATAATAACACGGCCATAATGTTTTTACATTAACGATAATTTAGGGTAGACACATGATAGGAAGAAAGGAAGAAAGCAAAAATAAAATATAAATTTAAAACGGATATAACGAACCGCCTAAGAAAAAATGTGACGAGTTTAATATCGAAACGAGTGTTGCGGTTGTGCTTTCGAACATTTTTCATAAACGACGTATCATAACAGAACATAAACAAGACTTTGGCTTATTAACGAGCCGTTAAAACTAAAATTACAAAGAAAAAAAACTCATTCTCACGCATTGAACAAATTGGTTGACTTATTGCAAAAAAGTATTCTAAAATTGCGATTGGCACTCTTATTACAAATTATTTCCTAATATACTTACTTTTTTAATAGAAAAATTGCATTAAATATATTTAAAACATATTATCTTAATATTGATAAATATAAAAACCGTTTAGAACGATACTAAATACAAATCGTTTTACATCCAGGATGACGAATTGCTGATAAATATTATATTATTAAAAAACAAAATTAAATATTTTGCTCATACAGTGCAATGTTTAAATTATACGAATATTATTAATGAATCTCCAGTCTTTTAAAACGATTTACAATTCTTTTAATTTAAATTTCAAATACAATGTACGTAATATGGAAAAAAATAATAAAACTGACGTATACTTATAACTATCACCGTTGAAGGATTTTTACGAATAGAATACTAAAAAGAGTTTGATTATTAAATTATTTGGATGACGATAGAAAAAAAAATATATTATAAATAAAATATAGGTTATTATATGTATATTGTGTGTGTATTATGTATAATATATATATATATCGTACATACATATATTATATATACATATAAACCTAAATAGTGATGGTTATATTATAGTAAATAAAGTAATATGTTATGAATAATAAAGTTTAATGGGTTTCTATGATGACGTGTTCCGAAACTACATACCTATTACCTACCTACCTACTTACTTAATATTATTAAAGACGAAAGTTATGAAAAAAAATAATATTTGGGCATTGTATATCTATCACAAAATATCACAAATAAATAACTCTAGATTGAGTAATACCGAAAAACGCAATCAGTTCACAGTTTTCACTAATACTAATCGAGCATCGAGTGTGGCATTTATTACATTAAATATAATATTACACACACACGATCCATAAACACAAAACACAAACTAACACACAATGCATAGATAATATAAATACCTATAATTAACATGTTGTACGATAGACGAACTCGGATTAAAACACACAACCACTTAACTAAGTACAAATATCTAATTGCGCGATACATCAACGTACCACGGGCCCACTCGTATAAAATAAGACCGAAGTATATTTGAAAGAAAAAAAATTTTTTGGCCTAGACCAAAACCGAAATTATTAAAATTGTTCCTAAACAATAGTCAATAATGAAATACAGAGCATCGTTACAGTAGTGAACGGATATCATACATTTAAATCGTTTCGGATTAGTCGCAGATGTGAAATAACAATACAATTGCCGACGAACATACATTATTTGATAAAACAGTGGTTACTATAATTACGAGTATTTAATCCACAGGCCCTATGATATTTACTCTGTCTACGGTGACAAAAACGGCGGCGTTCTCAATAGCGGGGAAAAAAATGATTAAAACATAAACTATATATATATAAATTATATAAAAAAAAATTCAACAAAACATACCTACAGTTTTCACCTCGTCTATAAAGGATAATATTTATAATAAAAATGATAATGATAAAAATCAATCGCAAAAGCCCGTTTTTTTTTTGGGGGGGGGGGGGGGGGCTAAGAGTCAAGAGCCTCGGAGTAAAGAATAAAATGAGTTATAGTCGTGGGCGGAAAAGATCTAGCGGCCGTCGACCGGTAAGTCGTCGTCGTCGTCGTCGTCCGTCGGCCGCCGTCACCACTCAAGGTTGATGCGTGGACGGCGGCGACGCATCGTTCGTCGTACTGTGTCTACCGGTTGCGCCGTTCTTGCACGCCTCGTCGGGCTTACAACAAGACGGCGTCTGCGGTTGAGGCTGCTGCTTGCTGCTGTTCCCTCTGTTGTTTGTATTTCCTGTTGAAGAAATACCTGCAGCCGCCGTTTGCGGATTTCGCGGGTTTCGGTCTGTCGACTACGGCTGCGGCTGTGACAGCAGGCTGCACCAGCTGATGATTATTATGATGATGATGATGATGATGAAGATTATTCTGCTGCAGATGATCTCTTTCTTCGGCTATACGAGTGGCAAACGACACGTGACCACCGCCGCCACTGCCGACGTCCGCCAAGAACATTTTTGTTCACCTGTGACGACGGCGGCTGTTCGTTTTTACTACTGGCCACCGGAACGACGGCGGCCTTCTCCTCGACGGGCGTCGAAGCCGCCGAATTGTTTTGCAATATTTTCGTCGTCGTCGTGGTAGTGGTGGTGGTAGTGCAGGTCTTGGACAGCGGCGAGTTGGCGGCCGCGGCGCCGGGTCCGCGCGCGCACATCGGCGGCGACTTGGTGGTGACCGTGACGCGGGGCGCGTGGTGCGTGGTCACCTTGAGCGCGGGGTCGCATAGCGGCGAAATGGAATTGGACTTGGTCTCGGCGGTACGCGGGTGCAACCGGTCGGGCGACAGGGCCCGGCGCAACAGTGGCGACCCCGGTTCCGACGTCTTGCACGGCCGGCCGAACGACGAGCCAGCCGTCTTCTTGACGACGACTACAGCGCCGCCACTGACGGCACTGATGCAACAGCCTGACGGGCCGCCGATACCTCCAACGCCGGCCGTCGCCCCACACCCAGACACGGCCACGCCACTGGCTCCCGCCGCCCCTGGGTTGGACGACGTCAGCGACGACGGGCTGTACGACTGCGTGGTATTAGAGCTTCCAGGCTGGTGGCCAGACGAGAACGTCAGCGGGCTGGGCGACCGGGTGGGAGACTGCGGTAGCGGCGACGGCGACGGGGTCCGAGCAAGCGGCGACAGCGGTATATGGCCGACGGACTTGCGCCGGTTTGGCGAGTGTAGGTTTTTGGTGGCCGAGTGCAGCTTGTGCTTGAGCCCGTGCAGCGTGGACGGCCGCTGGTACGGCGTGGGCGAGTTGGGCGTCACCGTCGGCGAGGAGTTGGCAGACGAGCTCGAAGAGCTGGTCGAAGACGAGTAGTCCGCGGGCGTCGACGATGCCACGGCCGCCGCCGCGTCCTGCGCGACGCCTCCGACAGCCGGCGATCGGTTCCCCATGATGGTCAGCTGCGAACAAACAACGACAAACCATAATTAATATCACTACACAGAGCACGTAACTGAAGAAATGTACGAATACTTAATCAAGCTTATTTTTATGATTTTAATCAGTTTAAAAACTTAAACCCTACGTTCATAAGCGTAATAAATATGGGAACGTACGTAAGGGTGCGTAGGGGTAGCGGTTGTTACTTCAAATATTATTTTATAAAAAGCAGTATAACAATCAACTTTGCCTTGTCATAATATCGATTTGAAATTAATATAATATATTATGTTACGGGCAATGCGATACGTCTAACTATAATATGATGCAACATGAAATAATTATTTATTGTTCACTTTTTCTGTTTCTATATCATGTATAATAGTATATACACAGGTACCTATCAACTACCTAAGTCAATATTATCTCATAAATTATCTCTGTGTAAAGATTATTTTATCCATAAACATATAATAGAATATATTATATTATATTATCTATTATATGTCTATGATTTTATCTACAAAATTATCAATATGGCTTCTCAAAATAATTTTAAAATGCATAGGTATATTTAATGACCGGTAAGTTAAATCTGTTTTAACTTTTAATATTATAATATCATAATTGTTATATTTGTAATTTAAGATATTGTACATTTGTACAATTACATTATTACAAATTTACCATATACGCAACATGTGAGTAGTTATATTACTACTTGTGCAATACAGCATTGTATTACAAGTTTTGTAATTTGTTTTAACCATTTTAGCTTTATTAACCCAGCTAGGCAATGTATAATTTTGGCTGCATTAGAATTAGGTCCTGAATTTAAAATTGCTACACTAGTTGGGTCCCTATTATTTTTTGGTGAGTACTACTACTACACTATACTAACATTTTTTTTCCCATATTTTGACAGACTGAGGACTGTCTCTGATCTATTTAGAGTTAAGGCATATGGCTAAAACGTTTTTTACAAATGTTTATTTTTTTTTTAGTTTATATTCCATTAAAATATAATTTATAAGAATTTAACAAATTATGAAAAATATAGGTGCATTACCATGAAAAAATATTAAAATTTTAAAAATAAAAGTATATAAATAAATATAGATAAAAATAAAATATTGTTTTAAAATATCACTTATGTGTTGGCAAAAATGTATACCACATTAATTCTTGGTATTGTACTTACCTATATTTGTATGATATTATAATTTTTAAAATTTTAATAATTTATATTTTTAATACCTAGCAGAAAAACTAAAAAAAGAGACTGTGAAAAAACATTTTTAACCACACCTTTGGTTTAAATACTATAGACTCCAAACTCCTAAGCATATTAAAATGGGAAAGAAAATGTTTGTAGTACTCACCAAAAAATATTAGGGACCCAACTAGTATAGTAACTGTGATTGTCCCTAGAGGTCCATTCATGTATGCCGATAATTTTGCCCAATTTTGCCAGCAAAATTAGGAAGTATACACTGCCATGTAGCAATAGTCCATTTTACCCGTATTTATTTATTTATTTATTTTATTTTACCCACTTTTCCACTATCACAGATCAATATGACTAAGGTTATAGAATTTTAAGTTATTATCATAATATTTCAAAGTAAACTTTGTTATTAGAGTAATATTATTGTACCATTATAGATAAAAGCTAATTTTAAATTCTATTGACTAAAACATTTTTTCTATAAATTATTTTTATTAATTCTATCTGACATTCTTAAAGATGTCTTTAAAATTTGAACTTTATTCCTATGTACAAAAAAATCTGCTTATAAAATAATGATGTGTAATAATATTATTCAGAAATCATAAGTATTTACTTAACTACCTATTTATATTAGCATACATCAGCAATCGATCAGTTATTCAAACCATATTGAACTATGAGAAAAATAGTGCCGTATTGATTCAAAATAAAATAATTTTACTAAGTGTATACAAATAAGTTTTCATAATTTTTGTAATAAATGGTCAAATTTATATCTGGAATGGTAAAAATATATATTATATTTAATCCATTAATTATTATAATGGGATAGATTTCATTTGGTTTTCTCTACATAATTAAAGCTAGTTACGATATTGTGGTTACATCCGATATTAACAATTGTTATTAATGACAATGAAAGACAGGTAGTAGGCTTGTGTTAAAAACATCAAAATCAGAAATATTATTTTCAGGCCAACACTACGATAAAATATTGTTAAAAATCCAATCGAATGCTCAACGGTCCGTAATTTAACACGTTCGTATCCACCATTTACGTACCTGCTGATAGTCGGGCGTACACTTGGTGCTGATTCGCCTGAACAGCGACGACTTTTGTCGGCGCCTACTCTCACCAGCCGGTATGTCCTTACGTTGCGACCTTTTATGCCGGTGCGAGTGGTGCGCAAACCCAAGGCCTCTGTGCCTGGCGTTTGACGCCAACTTGCTCTGGCCAGGTTCCCGGCGCCGTCCACCCGTCTTGATGGTCGTGAACTCTAGCGGCGTGGACCGCAAGGTAGCCTTGTCGCCGCCGGACAACAGCAACTGTAACACTTGTGTGTGGTTCATCCCCTGGACTTGTTCTCCATTGACGTGCGTAATCAAGTCCCCGGGGCTCAGACCTGCCTCGAAAGCCGGACTTCCCGAATCCACTGCCTATACAACATTTACATTGTACCATTAATAACAATTATAACAATTCATTATCAAAATTCATAATATGCCAGCCAAAAGCTAAAATACTACCAATACACATACAGAAAGATTTATATTCCACCTCCCCTCTTATTTAAGCATATGCATGTTTCGTTGAACACATCGCATAATATTATTGCATTTTCTGTTTGAAATGCAAATTTTGGAACCCTTTCAACATGCAGGGCATAAATACATCGAGAAGATTCAGGGTTGAACAAGATTTACACATATACCACATACGTTTAAACACACATTTATTAAAATAACACGAAACACATTAATTGTGCAAAACTATAAAATGTATTTATAGATTACTGCAAACATAAGTACTTGATATCACGTGCTTTAGAGAAGTAAAATATGACTAAGTCGTAAAAGAAATGTTTAACATTCCATTCCAAGTTATAAATTAATTAAGTGTTCAGGAATGTTTAATATCATACTCACATTCAATATTCACATGTAATTTATAAATTATATTATATAAGATACTAAAACTGAGGAGTTAAAAATATAAAAAAAATATAATTTTTATTGATCGTAAAAAAAAAATTATGTTTACTTATACTCATTAAAGAACACTACGCTATTTAATAACACAAAATATCTAAATTATTTTTAATATTTCTATGTTCTTGTTTAGTATGTAATTGTATACATTCCTTAGATTCTAAAGAAAAGTTAAATAAAAATGTATTTAATTTAAACTTTAAAGTGAGTATAATATCCATGTACATTTGGTTGCCTCTACTCATACTAATTAGAGCAAAACCAATAGTTCTCATTTTGTAGCCAAACTTATCAATATGGTAAACATGAGGTATACACAAGTTATTAAGGTGAATTTAATTATTGATTAAGAGGTAATGTTGAACACAAATTTAACTGCGTAAATCATAAATATTTTTGGAAACAAGTAACAACTATAAATAGTGTGAAGTTTAACAAACATTTAAATCTTGCATAAATAAATAATTGTCAAAAATTAAAAATTGAAATCATAAAATTGCTTGATAAGGTGGAGTAGTAATATGAGCAATCTTTTATTTTTGTTAAAACTATTAAGATTTATTTTTAATAGCTTCAAATATTATGTTAAACTTTAATTTAGTGTGCATTTTCAAAAAACTTTTTTTGTTTGTTTTATGAAATAGTATAATATAATATACATTACAAAATGTCCATTTAAAAATTATGGCCATTGTTAATATCTATGTAATAGGTATACAATTCAACATTTACTAACCAATTTAATCATAAATATTGTAGTATTTTATGACGTATGTATGTATAATCACTTTAAACTCATTGTAAATACACTCGAGAGAAACAGTGTTCTCAAGGTATGAAAGGCATATTGAATACTAATATATAAAAACTGAGATATATTGAGACTTACAAGTGGTTTTTTAATGAATTATATTTAATTGCATACAGCTTATAAGCAGATAACATATTATATAGATAAATGTTTTGACAAATACATTTACATACCATTACTAAATGGTGCATAGTGTAGAAATCACTATCCCCAAAGTATACACGAATAGTGTTAACTGTAAACCCGAAGCCAGAAGGACCTCTTCGCAATATAATTGGTGGCTTTAAGCTGGTGATTAAAGGTACATCACGACAAGGTGAGTTCAATGCACTACACGATCCTGGAGACTTCATTTGCATTCCATTGTTACTGGATTCTAGAACAATAAGTAAGTAAAAACTAAATTGTTTACCTTACAATAATATTCACTAATCATTGTATACAAACCAGGCGGTATCATCAGAGACAATCCGGTGGCTGAAAAACTCTTAATGACAGATCTTGCCCGTTGACCACCAAGAGTATTGCTTTTGTGATTTTTCGACATGTTTGAAGTATTTGGTGAAGGTGGTAAAGTGGGACATAGATTAGCAGTCACAGGTAAACTTAGGAATTCCTCTTTTTTTTCTGATGAAGGATCATCAGACTCATTTTCTGATAAACTTCTTAGTTGCCTGAAAAACATAATTTAACATAATGCATTGTTGAAGACATAGCAAGACTTTTTTAAATCCAACAAAATAGTTTTTGTATAAAAAAATTATTTTACAGTATTTAAGAATACAATTGAATTTAACTATAAATCAAAATAATCCAATCAACCTCTTACACTGATAGTAAAATGATAGATTGTTCAGGAAGAAAAAATAGTCACATAAAGCAAAACACAATTTTATTTTATAAACAACTGTTTGTATATACTTTAATAAATTGATAGTGTGGAGTTTAGTATACCATTCTTCAATTAAAACTTCAAATATTTGTGTAGAAAGCCAGAGAAAAAAATGATTCATGTTTATGTAAGTATTACCATGTACGATAATTAAATAAATTAAATATAATATATAGGTGTTCTAAATTATAAACTTTAACTTTATTAATTTTATAATAACCAATTAATGGGAAAATGTTTAATTGTTTATGAATAAAGAAAGCCAACTGAATAAGTTAGTGAGACAAACCTGTTTCCAATTAACCAGAAATTGTACATCATAAAAAAATCACAACTTATAATTTTATAAACCTTAGTATATTTTGACAAAATGTGGCTGTGGAGAATTGCAGATTTGTATTCAATTTCCTAGGTTAGGTTTGATAGATATAAAATCAAATTTAAATACGATTATTCTTAATAGCATGTTGGCGGAACTTCTGTTACTTGTGTAAGTGTGTCAAACACTTACAGTGATATGGACAATAACTCTTACTTTGTAGCCAATCTGTTAAAATACTTGAAATTATTTATGGATAGCATATTATTATAAAAATAATTAAAAACAAATTAATGTATGACTCTCGAGAAACTTTTTTCAATATGTAATTGTTTTGAAAAGTTTTAAGTATTATATGTTATAACCCAACAATTATATTAACACTAATAATAATTATTAGTTTATTTTTATTATTATGTTGTAGGCATTTCATTAAAACTTAACGTCATTATTGCACTATGTTATAAGCCCCTCATTTCAACTGTTTGACTACAAAATCTTATTTAACACAACTACTTATTTAAAGACTGTACACTGTGCATTATAATTTTAAGATATTAGTTCAATAAAGCTATTATGATATATGAGTATAAGAAATTTAAATAAATAAAACTAAATACTAAATACTTAGCAGGCAACTTAAACTACAGAAAAAAATGAAAATAGTTTTTAAGTTTAAGTGAATAACAGAAGTGGGAAAACCAACAGTATATAAAATAATTTCAACAATATACTGTATAACATAGTATGTATAACAGATTAAAAAACAGACGTTAAATCTTATATCTTCTACTAATTCAAATAACATTTTTTCAGTTGTTTATTTTTCAATTGAAATTATACAAAATAAATAACAATTTTATGTGATTTAATATTATGTTTACAGATTTCACCGAACAATTTAAGGAAGATAATATTAAACTCACCCATAATTTAACAGAATACAAATTATTAGTACATTAATGTAAAAAATAATGTACCTAAGAAAATTATTAGGAGATAAAATGAATCAATTAAGAGGATATTTAATCTGTATACATTACTACTATTATATTATTCAACTCTTCAAATATGTTACTGCTAGAATATTATTAAACAAGGTCAAAATCTAAATGGTAAATTAAAAATCCAGATGTTTAACCAATAGTTTTAAAAAATAAAATATTTAAATTAAATTAATATGAACTTTTTACAGAATAATTTGTTTATTCAAATTTTGTATTTAAAACAATTGTATATTAATTTGTTAAAGTTTCCTAAAGGTTATTTAGCATTCAATTAACATTTTGCAAATAATTAATTTTCTTAATACTAAATAATAAATATAGATGATTAAAGAAAAATAATTATTATTGATATGCATAAAAAAAATCAGTGAATTGCGACTAAATAATTAATACCTACTCTAAAAAATAAATTTCAAGTGTGCGCAGATTAGATAAACAGCTAATAAATTATCACTGATAATTTACATTTGAAAATAAACTTGAAATATACTTTTGTATGACAAAATATGAATATTGTCTAATTTTAAAACACATGATAAAAATTTTAATTACCAATATTTAGAGTACTACGATCTTTATATTTTAATCTTAGATAACACCTCTTTAAAAATAACTATAACAGTAAATTAAATATTATATTATTTAATGTGCATTCACTGTGTGGTTGATTAAACCAATGAAGAAATAATTCTTCAATATTTAATTAATTACAAAATGTGACTACATCTGCAGAACAGCAATTTGAATATATTATACAAACAGGGGGGAGGAAGCAGAAGACAGAGAGATGGAGGAAAAATTGTTTTACTCAATGGTCTTAAAGGCCCGAAAACCAAAAATATATATTTATCAAATCTGAACAGAATAATACACACAAGCTATATTTTGGATAGCTTTTAACAAGTAGCGCACTTCTAACATTTGTAAACTTCATAAATGTAATTGTTAAATGCTGCAAGTTAAAAGCCTATATAAAATTATTTTAGTTATACATACATAGTCGTTTATAAAAAAATAAAACTTGGTAATTTCACTGTGATTTGTATGATCTAAGATAAAATAATGGATCTATAGGAGTATTTATTCAATACCTTTATAAATTAAATATAATGCGGTGATATAAATACTTCAACAGTACCTATTTAAGAATAAAATTCAAAAAGAATGTTACCCTACTCGTAAATATATTTGATAAAAATGTAAACATTAAAATTGTTTACGTAATGTTAGATTTAGTACCTGGTAATATTGATAATTGTATGTATTTTAAAATGTATATAGATAGTATTCGTTCAAATTTAAATATCAATAAAATAGTTTTTTTTTTATTGATAAATAATTTGTTAATCAATTTTAGTTTATTTATACATTCATTATTCATTAAATTAATAGTTATTATATTGTTAGTACGATTCCAATTATTTTGATTTTTAAAGTAAGAAAGTTGAGGAATGAGGGATCAATAAAATTTAAATAATATTTATTGTGGCAAACAATCATAGTTTTTACCAATCATAAATTCAACACTAAAAATTATTTAATAACTGATTTTTGAGATAGCATAAACATAAAGTACAATTTAAGTTTAAAAAGTGTCAAACCTTGAAAGAAATTGATCAATTGAACGTTATATTAATTGTGTTGTACAAAAATTCAAAATATACAACAATGATAAAGTTAACACTTGGGAAATGTTTTTTATCTCAAAGTGAATCTTTATTATTTGATTATTTGAAACACCAAATTTGATGATGTTCACATAATATTATTGTTCAATGCTTTGTATTAGGTAAAAAAACATAATCAATTTAAATGTGATAATAATCAAGACTAGACTAAAATTAAATGTACAAAATGGATATTTAAAAAAAAAAATTGAATCAAATTATACTTGAAAAAGAAGATAGGAATCTAATTCTGTTATTAAATATAAATTTCAAAATAATAATCCCCAATTCACAAGAGTAGCATTTATTTTTAGAGCAAAAACACTAATGATAAAACAAAAACTAACGATTTTTTTTTTATGAATGATCATCAACTAAATTTTTTAGATATTTCATTATTAAAGACTATTATATTATAATAGTCATGCTTTAAAAATTTTACGTCTTGAGTAAATAATACTCATTTTATACATAGTATATAATATATTATTCTCCCACTTCCAATCGCATTTTTAAAGCGAAAAAATAAAATAAGAAAGATGTTTTCTATATTTCATTATTCAGTACAAGAGTATGATAAATAACATTAAAGCCTTACGGAGATCTGTCATCTTCAATTGAAATTGAGAATTTCGGTATACTTTCTTTACTATATAAGCGCCGCCTACGACTGATTTGAGTATTTGATTCATTGTCTTCGTTTTGTGACTTGTCAATAGTTGTTTTCTTGGCTACAGGTGATTTTAAACTTTCATCAACTGTTTCTCCTTCTGACGCTGATGTGTCAAACATTCCTAAAATAAAATATTCCAATTAAAAGTTAACAAACAATCAAATAAAATGTATACTACAGTATTATACATCCTTAATTATATCTAAAACCACATAACAACAGATAAAAATATGATTTCTTACCAGTATTGATAGATAAAGAATCATCTTTATAGTTTACTGAAGGGGATAATGATGGATATTCATTGCTCATTGACAATTTACTTGTTACTTTTTTGAATTGAGGAGAACAAGATGAAAATGTACCCAAAATCAACGAGTCATCATCTGTATCCTCATCAATTTCATGGCTATAGCGATCACTTCTGGCTAAAATAATACAATTTAATATTATTTTAAAATAAGTATAATATTTGACATAATTATATAATATGTCATTCTTACAATCAAAATAACTAGTATCTTCTTCATTGCCTAATTGTGGCATAAACTCAGCTTTTTGTCGCAATAATGAGTTCCAATCAACTCCATAGAAATAAGGATGATCTTTGACTTCATGTGATCCACCAGTACCCAATCGATCTCTAGGATTTTGTTGCAGTAATGACGATATTATGTTTTTGGCCTCTGGCTGAATTGGCCATTCGTTTTCATCTGGCCATTCAATATCATCTATAATAAACATAATTTTTAATTAAGAAATTCAATCAATATTATAATATCAATTAAATTATATTTACCATTTACAGTATGAGCAAAAAGTTCTTCAGGTGTTTCGCCAAAAAATGGTACACACCCTACCAAAAATTCATACAATATTATTCCCATAGACCACCAATCTACTGGTTTCCCATAACCTTGTCTGAAAATAAATAATATTTTTGTAAATTTTAATATAAATTTTAAAATAATGATAGTTGGACATATTGTCTTAATAAATAATATGAAAAGTGTACAAATCACCGTCTTATTTATTTATACCTACATCCTATACATACCTTAGGATTACTTCTGGAGCTATATACTCAGGTGTACCAAAAACTTGTTTGTCAGAAAATTGTCGTGTATCTCTATCCACATGTACTTCATACAAATTAGTTGCCACTATAACAATAAAAATATTATATCTATTAATACTAATTGAAACAATTATTATTGCATAAGTTGGCTGATAAATTTCTTACATGACATCAAACCCATTTTACTTAATCCAAAATCAGTCAGTTTTATATGGCCTAATGCAGTAATTAAAAGACTGAAAAATAAAACAAAAACAAAAATAAATTTAAATTTAAATATTTAAAAGATTTTTAAAAAAAAAGAAATTTATTGTATACTTGTCAGGTTTCAAGTCACGATGCACAATACCGTAATTGTGAAGGTATTCTACGGCAAGTACAGTTTCAGCGAAATAAAATTTTGCCATATCTGGTGGTAAAGGGCCAATATTTTTTAAAAGAGATGCACAATCGCCTCCTTCGACATATTCCATTACAAGACAAAGATGTTTCTAGAAACACAATAAAATAATTATTATATTTTGATATAGTTCATGTTTTAATTTCTAAGCCACTTACCCTTGTTTCAAAACTGCAGTACATGGTGACCACAAATGGATTGTCAGTAAAACTCATGATATCTCGCTCGGCGAATACTTGTTCAATTTGATTGCGTAACATTAAATTATTCTTGATAATTTTCTTCATTGCAAATCTTTGACGAGTTTGTTTATGTCTTACGAGATACACAGCGCCATATGCACCATTCGAAATCAATTTAATTACATCAAAATCAACTTCTGAAGGTGGCTAAAAATTGATCAACAAATTATAAAAAAATTTAAGAAATAATAATAGGTAATTAATATTTACTTACAGAAGAAAATGTATCTTTTTTGGTAGTTTGTTGTTGAGTCTTTTTCATTAAAGACGAAGAATATTCATCTAATTTGTGAAAGTTTACATCAATATCTAAAAAATATACATAAATATTGTAAATAAGTTATGAAAAAAATTGAAAAAAATAAATATATACATACCATCAACTGAGTTACGATTTAATCCTAATTTTCCTATTATATATTGTGGTATTTCATCCTTTATGCCTTGACAGATTTTAGCTTGACCTTCTGCTTGTTCTAACAGATGATAAAATTCTTCAGGATCAAATTCTAAGCACTCAAGTAACCTAGCTGGTCTAGATATTATTAATAACAATTTTTTCATTGTTCCTGTCAGTAGTGCAGTGGCTTCTTCAGACTTTTCTCTCGCCTGTAATATTAACAAATATTTTTATTTAATGATAAACATTTTTTTTTTACACAGCATACTTCGGCCAACAATAACTCCAAGTTTTCTGACATTTCATAAAAATAACCTCGTGTTATTAATTTTTCTTCAGATTTTTTTAAGCAATCTCTAGCTATCTCCAACACTTGATGGTTAACAAATCTAACAATAGGTACAGCATCTGCTGATATTTCTATGTGTTCTAAATTAAGTTTTTCGTATTCATTTATAAACATGCTTAAACGTTCTTCCATCTGATGAGTAGCCTAAATGAACACATAATTGTATGTAATTACTAAAACACATCATACTTAAGTCCCAAGATTAAACTTTACCTTGGGAAACCTATCTTTATAAAGCACATTCATCATAACAATATCATTGTCAAGAACTGGCGATCTGCTCGGACTGCTGCAACAAAGCCAAATGTTAAAAAAAAATGCTTATACTCACACAAATTAAATAGACCGATTATTAACCTTAAGCTTCTTGAACGTGGCCGATTGAAACGGGGTTTACGGTAAATTATGTTATCTTCTTCCGCACTATGAGTACTGTCATTGGATGAAAAATGTTTGGAAAACATATGCAATTCATCAGAGGTTGGCATATTTGGAAGCTGGTGTAAACGCTCTTGACTGGAACACTGAGACTGGAAATCAAAATCATTGATTTTAAAAATTATTGAGCAAATACGAGACACACAATTGTCACTTACTGAAACATTTGAACTTCCAGAAGTGGTTCCATAGCCTGACGATGGCAATGAAGCAACTGACCACCTTCTTCCATCACGGCAATCTGTAGTGAGTAAATTATACGGCCTAGAATACATTATTAATACATCAAAATATTAAAAGATTTAAACAACACAAACAAAATGATTATGTGACAAATTAAATCAAAGAAAATCTCAAACAATCATCAAGATTATTCTTATAATATTACACCAATAATCACCTTTTTATTGAAACAAATGGAAAATGAGGATGAGAGTGAACTACTTTAGGGCTTTCCAATGGACTACCTGAATTTAAAATAATTAAAACAAATGCGTTAAATAACAGACATCATTTAAAAATAAATTATTCATATGCAATTTACTTGACATTGGAGAATGACATCTTGGTAATGTAGGTGATGTATTTGATATAAAGCTTTTTCTATGACTAGCCTTGTTTGAACGTCTTCCAGACCCGGCAACATGTAATTCTCTCTAAAAATAAAAAAATAAAATCATTAAATTTCAAATTCAATAGAAGTATAACATTATTTTATAATCACACACCAAACTATTTGATAAGGAAGGTGCTGACTGCCCCAATGTACTGTTGCGCATCAAAACTAAATTTGATAATTCTGTAAACATAAAAAAAATGTATACTTATTATATACAATTAATTATAATAAAATTTATTACTATTACTTATAATATACAATTATTTAAATAATTCAAATATAAAACAGTATAACCATAGTTCAACCTACAAGTGTTACATATAATAATATATTATACCAATCAGTGGCGTAGCCAGGGCCCACTCCCCTCTCCAGGTTATTTATTTACGATGACTGTAAAAAACTCAGTTTAATTTATACTTAACCCCAACCTTCCTCCCATTTCATAAACATGGCTATGTCACTGATACTAATCAATACTATCGAGTATAGTTTATTTAAGTAAATTATTAATAATTTAGTTTACTATATTTATAATATACAATTCAATTAAATTATGGTAATAATGATAAACTGAGTTTTAATTTGTTTATACAACTTTAGTGTTGTTATCTGTTTCTAGAATAATCTAATACAATTGATGATAAAACTACTCAATAAGTGGTTTTGATGACCTCTGACATTTACATTTGGTAACTGCTGATATAATATTTTATAATATGAATTTTTATTGAAAGGATGTGATAAAGTAAACTGTATTGTTTTAAAAAAAATAAGATAATAATTTGTAAGGTATTATTAGCACAATTATAAGTGATTATTTTGAAGTACAAGCTCAAGTTATATTAGAATCTATAAATACAATAGTTTCAAACCTAATTCTATCTTTATCTAAACAATTGTTAAATGTCAGCAATCAGCATACTTGTAAAGAGACATCTCTTTACAAATAGCACATCTAATACTAACATTATATTTCTATAATTGTAATATTAGTCTAGTCAAATATATTATATTTTTAGTAGTTAATAAAAAAATTACTTTATTAATAGAATGGTTATAGAAAATATTATTAGTAATTTTAACAAACAAAATATTATATTTAATAAACTTAAAAAAATATTATAATATAGTAAAATTGTAATATAAAAATAAATAATATTGCTCTAACTCAGTACAATATTTATAGTAAACAGAAAAACCTACAAATGGTTATTATTTTAATAATTACATTTTAGTTATATCTGCATACCAATAATTTTTAATGAAATATTTGACTATTAATTATAATTAAAAAAACCAAAGAGCACATCTTAATAGTCATAGCAAATCTTGGTATTCTAGTATACATTATACACGTATATCGAAATTTACATTATCCTGGAATATAAATTTAAGATGGTTTTAAAATAAAATTGCATATCATTAAAAATGTATACAAATTACAAAAATAAAGATTTCTAACAAAAAACCAATATTTCTCACATTTATTTTGAAGATAAGTAATGTCTTAAGCGACTTAAGAATATCAATGACAAATTATCAGAAGGGTGTCATTATACACTCCTAAGTTTAAATTTACTTAGAATTTATGAATCAAACCCAACTATAAAGAAAAATATTTAGTTTTTTTATTTAAGCAATACTAACTTTAAAAGAAATAATACCTAATCTGAAAAAGTTATCATTTATTTATACTTATATTAGGTATATATATATTTATAATATTTATATTAATTCCAGAAAACTCTTATTTATTTGATTGAAACACATTATTCATGAATACATTATACTTAGGTAGAATATGCTTGGTAGATTACTTAAACTGAAGTGTGATTTCTAATTAAGAACACCCATATATTGTTTATAAAAACCGTTGTGCCATTTAGGTTATAGTCATCAAATTTACACTCGATATAGAAGACAATATAATATGTCAAACATTTTTTTTTTAATATCATAAACGTAAAAAAATTATTGAAATTAAAAAAAGCATTACAATAAAAAAAACTTATTTTCAATTAATGATATCAAAAATAAAATCACTGCAACACACTAAATATTGTCATACTTGTTGTATATGAATTTGGTTTTTTTTAACTATAACAGTAAAAAATGGTTCTTTTTTGCACAAAACCTACTAACTATAAAACATTGTAATTATTCTATATGCTATATGCTATATGAAATAACCATTGTTGGTACTTGGTATTGACATGTAAACACTTTTAATTAATATACTTAAATGTAATTAAGATTTTAAAATTTTAATTCTTCTTAACATTTTTATTAAATTTTCTTATAAAAAGCGTGTGGGGGCGTCCTTTTAATTGGTTGTATCTACTGAAATAACTATATTTCATATTGTATATAATACAAATTTCACTAAATCGAATGTGTTTAAAATAGGATCATGTGTAACAAAATAATAAATGTTAACATAGGACTAGCAACAACACACAAGTATGATACAGCATAATATGATGAAAACAATATTCTACAGTATTTCTTATACACCAATTATTAATATATATAAAAAAAAATATACATCAACCAACAACTTATCAAAAATAATAGCATTTATAAATCAACAAAAATAAATAATGAATGTAAAAAAGTTTAAAATAAATATCACTGTTCAAGTTAAATTTATTAAAAAGAGATATTTTAAATTTAAAAATATGATGTCAAAATACTACAGAGTATTTAAAAAAAAACAAAAACTTGAATGAAATAAACTAATAAACATAATTATATTTGATAGTGTTAATCCCCAACAATATTTCCAATTGGATATCTTCCGTCAAGCTGATTTAGGGTTTTTATCCACTTAATGACATGTGAAGCAAAACGTTGATTGAGGGAAAAAAATAATTATGATTTACTAAAAGCGTAATATGCCGAATGCCTTGTAAAATATATCTAATACTCGACGAACAATTTAGTCAATAATATATCGAAAAAAAATTAAAAAAAATTTTTTATATTAAAAATGCTCCACGTAAAAAATGAAGTGTTATATGTAGTATTATATATAACTCACCGGTTTTTTTGTTTGAATGAGTTTTTTGTTCACAAACAAATAAAGAAGAATTTACATAGCACATTTTGAACAGAAATGTAATGTTAATAGCTTCAAATATAAATTATTAACGAAACCTACAACTTATACCTCTGACGACTGGTGTCTAAATAAAATAAATTAGTTACAGAAAATCATGAACCTTGTACAAAAAATAGATAAAATAATTAAGTAAAGAGCGTGTTCTTAAGTGTTTGACCATATTAGTCACATGATACATTTAAGAGGACAACATTATTCTTATATACATATTTATGTAAAAAAAATATAGTAGATAATTCAATTGGCACGTGCTTCAGATAACTTGGGAAAATAAAAGAAATTATAAAATAAAAACTAGACAATGTATATCATGTATATAGTATGAAATATTTTCAACTGATAAAGTCCATACATTTTTCCAAAATGTTATATAGAAACTGCTAACACTATTTAATATCATGAACACAATACATTACAATTATTTATTATATCTGAGTAGGTACTTAAATTGATAAATTTAATATCATGTATTTAAAACATGTAACTTATGATTCTAAAATAAATAGAGCCAATAGGTAATAATTATATATGTCGTATAGTGTATTTAATGTTCAAATTTAGATAATCTACTAAACATAATAAATACTGTCTACTAAAATAAATATAGTAACTGAACAAAATAATAGAAGAATTTGAATTATACAATGCAATAAAATAAAACAATAAATTGAACAAATCAGACAATAAATATCCTATATACATACATTTTTTCTGATCTATTATTAATTTGTTTCCTATTATTTTAAACTTAAATATTTTTATCAAAACAACAATGACAGAGTAACCAGAAAGGGAGAAAATTCTAAACTAACAAGCAAAACCAGTATAATAAATATTGTCTATAATATCAACTTAATAGTATAGAAACCTAAAAATACATGTCAATTCAAAAAAAAAACAAAACCTAGATAATATCTTTTTTCTGTACTAATAGATGATACTGAACATAATTTATAGTCTACCCTATTATTTAATAAACCATAAGTACCTGACAATCACTAAATTTATTTAATGTTATATTTAAAAAAATATCATAAACATTATCATATATCATTTGTTTAGTATAATATTAATATTGCAGATATTTGAAAGATGAAAGACAAATATTATGTGCAATAGCTTAAATCTAAAAAGAATGAATGCCAACAGTGATATATGACCTCAAATTTGCTAAATATTAGTACTAAATCTGCCAGAATCCCTAGAAAATAGACCATGTGCCAATATTTTATGAATGTCATTGATTTTTGTTTCATTTTACTTGGCATTAATGTATATTTATAATTTATAAATATCGAAACACATAGAGAACTATTTAAACGTTTATATTAATGTTGATCTAATTTTCAAAAATTCTAAACAAATTATAAAATATCATACTTATAGCAATTTAAATAGTAAATTTGCATTATAGCTAATAAAAAATTAAAAGTAATATTAGTAATTTAGATAAGACTAATTTGAAACTACAAAAATCATATAGGTAAATACTATGTACAAAATACATTGTACCTTTAATATAAATCATAATCAAATTTTCTATAAATCAGCCTTTAGTTATAATAGTTATTCATATTTATTATAGTTGAAATTTAAATGTGATACATTAAATGATCATACAGTATATAGTATTATATACACCATATAATATAGGATAGATAAAGACTATAGCTAATAGTTAAGTATTCAATTTTATGTTTGAAGTATTTTTGAATCAATTGACCAATAAATATAATTTTTAATTATTCATTATTGTATTTTCATACTTTTATTTAAAATAAACCAGAGTAACAAAATATAAAAATACAATCTTAAAATATGGTATAGGTACCTCAGTGTGACGTAAATTTCCAACAGTAGCATTCAACTATTATATACATATTATTCACATGTGTGATCAAAAAAATCACCTAAATAACATATTAAAATTAATATGAACATGAAAATTGAAATTAATTAATTAAAAATATAGGTAATACAGAATCAAAAATAATTTATTTTTAAGTGAACAAAATATTCATCTTAAACTCTTAAAAATGTTCTGGTGTAATAATAATGTGTTTAACACATTTAAAATTTAATGAACAATGAAATAAGTTAAGCAATAAACCTAAAATAAACACAGTATCTTTCATCCATAAATCAAAAGATAAACATTTTTGAAACTAGGACTTACACTGTGCCTACATCAATCTACAGCAGTCTAGTAAAACTTTATTTTTGATTGTATATAAGTGTAAACAACAATATTTGTTTTACAAAATATTTTCAAATATAAAATAATCAAACAATTCTAAAATGAGTTTATATTGTGTTGACAATATTTTCGCAAAATACAATCTTGCATACAAATTGATTAATTGAATGGTTCACAAAAATGTAATGTACCAATCATTCGTTATTTAATTATTAATATAATGTATATAATTTATAAAAATGTATTATCATTACGTGATAATATATAGGTGAGATTATGTTTCTAAAATGTTTTAATATGCAATAATATAGAATTATCATTTTATTATGAGCCATTTTATTATGAGCCATTTTATTATGACTACACCTACTAATTATTCTAGTTTAAGTTAACATGATTAAAGATTTTTTTTCTGATTAAAAATGTAACAACCCTGAATTCTGTTTTTAAACACGGTTTAAATATATTAATACTAGTCCTATTTAGCAAACAACTGGTGAAAACTAAATCAAAATTAGTTATGTTATTCATTTGCATATTCTTAAATTTATTGTGTTATCTTAATTCAAATAAAATAGATAAGATGTGACAGTCCTTTATATAATTATATTTTAACAATACTATCAATAAAAAAAATGCATTTATAACTGATAATAATAGTAATTAGTACATGTATACATATGCATTATAAACATTGAATACTTAATCCACCTTATACTATAAGTTAAACAAAATATTTATAGTACACATGGTAACAAAAAATTTGATAAATTAACATTTTGTAAAAATATAAGGATGATAATATATACCTGTTATTATTTAAAAAAAGGTGTCTAATATTATATAACTCAACAAAGGAAAACTATAGTAGGTATATGTATATGTAATATTTAAACAAATATTTTAAACTCTTTTTCTAAAAAAATAAATACATTTTAAGCTAAAAACTTTGAATTTATTAGTATTAAAAATATGAATTTCCTGTGTTAGTATTTATAGATTTTGAATTATAAAAATCATTGTTTGTTGGGAATAATTGATTTAAAAAAAAAAACCAATTTAGTAACACCAATGCCAGTAAAACTGTGAGACTCTGATATGAATCTAAAGATAAATCTGATTTTGATAGGAAAATTAATTAACTGTATACTTACCTAATTTATTACCTCATATAATATAAATAATGTAACTATGGATTTTCGTGGAATTAGTGCTATAGAATTATAATAATTTTAAATGGGTATTTGTAAAGACTTACGTCAATTTGATCATTAATAATAATAAATTGTGACTAAATATTTAAAATTATTACATAATAAACTGAAAAATAAATAGTAAATACATAGTCATATCAACAGCTGACTCAATTAATAATTTAATTGCAGAAGGTATATATAATGAATATAAAATTGAAGATTAAAATATCACTACAGAAAGTAATTCATTATTAAATAATAATTAGGTTTATTGATATCAAATTGATAACATATGATGCACATAATATATCATAAACAGTAAAGCTTAATCAAAAAAAACATACAATCTATAAAAATAATAAGACTAAATCTGTGAATCGGGTAAGATTCAAACAGGTTAAAAACTGATAATTATTAGCAAAGGTTAAATATAGATTTAAATATTAGAAGTCAACAAACTATACTATAATTATAAATAATTCTAGTGCTAATAACTTTGGATGAAATTAAATTTAATAAAGAAATCAAGAATAATAAAAATATTTCAATGATTTATAAACAACTCTAAAAAATTTAAAGATTAATACAATATGAATTTAGTTGATATTTTTTAGGGTTTTAGCAGTACAGTACCAAATATTTACATAATAATTATTAAAAATACTTAACTAAAAAGACGTTAAATATCAACTCTGTATCTATTAGATGTGCCTTTAATCTATCAAATGGGAATTCTATTAATGTTTTAATATATTATTCAATTGTACATTATTCTTGATAAAATAATTTATTAAAAGCTATAAAATAGTCAATATTCATACTAAATAAATTAAAAATGATTTAAGTTGTTAATTTGATATTAAGTTAAATTTTTATACACCAATTGTATAATAAATAAAATTAAAAATAATTTTAATATTCATAGTATCCATTTAAAATTATTTAGAGAACATTGGAACCATTAGATTTTAATTTATATAGGTAATGGATGATAATAATGATATAAGATAACTTACAAAAGTCAAAGCAACTGATACAATTAAATAATAATGTAAACTATAAACACAATACAACAATATTGAAGAATTACAAATTTAATTTTTGTTTCATAAAATATAGGTATTGTTATAATTTAACAAAATTTAGGAACAATGTAAATTTGTTTTAATTCTTTTTCGCGTATTTCTTCAAAATGTTATAAGTTTATAAACCACTTTTGTTATATAAATATTGTTTTTGGATCAAGGTCATTTTATGTAGATTAAACACACTAAACTCTTTATATTATGTTTAATATTAGGCTCTTATTTTAAAACATAATATAATATAGTTTCCTATTTAATGTTTAAAAATATATTAATGTAATGTTATGTACTAAAATGGCTTTAAATTAATTTGCGTACTAAAAATATTTATAATATTCTGCACTATAAGTCACTAGTTACCACTACCCACATGAAGATTTATACAATTTTTAAAAAAGGGACATCAAAATCAAATTGGCATTGTTCCATAAAACTACAATTTCTTTCAGCTCATTACTCAAACTACATTGTAATACAAGCACATGAGACTATGAGACTATGAATCAAAAATATTATAATAATAAAGACATATAATTAAATAAAAGTATAATAGTATCTACTGAAGGTCATTCAAATTTAACATAACAAAATAATATGCAAACTTATTACATAAAACTATAATATTACTCCCACTATTTTTAAATAATATCATATATTTAAATAAAATATGGTTGATTTTTAAATATTATAATAATAACTTTGTTGTAATTATGGTAAATTTATAATAAAGTATATTATCACCTAAGCTAAACTACCTGACTAATGTGTTGTATACATATTTTATATTATACATATGGATATGTATTGAAAGTGACCAACTTCTGTAATTAAAAATGTTTTCTTATAAATTGTAATACTATAGTTGGAAATAAATAAATATTATTATTAATATAAAAAAAAAAAACGAAAAAAACCTAACTAATTATATATTATAAATTATTTAAACCATGAAAACTTTTATATTTTAAGAAAATAAATGCTTTTAATATAAAATACCTAATTCATTTTTTAAAGCAGTTTAATTTACCATATTAGTTCAAAACATTTTACCTAATAGGTACTTACCCTATTTTAGAATAAAAATGATTTAGTACTTACTTATATTTATGTATGATACCTACATCAAATATCATTATAGAACTATGTTGAATATTTATAACACCCTTATAACAAATACTTATCTCTAAGCCCCCTTCTACCATAAGTTTATCCCTTACAAATTTCCTGTTACCCTGTAATTCATACGGCCCTGAGATAATGAAACCATGATTGTGAATAACTATTATCAATAGTACCTTTCCCCATAATGACTATATTATCATGATTACAATCACTAAAACCTTTCTTTTTTTTGTAATGTTACCTTGATTTTTTTTTATTTATTCATTTAAAATGTGAACATTTGAAATTTCCAATTGGTTACACCTATAATTTACAACTGATAGGATAATGGAATACTACTAACAATACAAAATAACTAAATAAATAAATATAGATTTTGTTTAATATATTGGTAGAAGGCTATAAAAGTGTATATATATATGTTTATATATAGGTACACTACTAACCATCATACCATAAATCTAATAATCACAAAAATACCTTAATTTTATACTATAGTTCAATAAAGTAGTCAAATTTATGAACTTAACATAGATATTTTCAAATAAGTTACTATGAGAAGACAAATTGTCTAGTGGTATATTTTTTACAAGAAAACTTTTTTTATACAAGTATACATATTTTAAACAATACATAACAATTAGTAAAAAAACCTAATATTTTTAATTCCAAGCAAAATAATCTTTATGTAATTCACTTAAAAATTATATGCTTTTAGTTTTTTGCAAAAACAGTTTCAATTTGTTACAACTTTAGTTATTTAGAAATTTTAACAGTCTAATAAAATTACAAGCCAACTTCGGTAAATTCTTAAATGTTTTTTTATTTTTAAGAAAACAGTAATTGGGTCAGTAAAGAATTCTCAACCAGTTTTTACAGGCTCTTCTTAATATACTGAACTGAAGACTATATAACTTAAAACTGGAAACATTGTACTTACAAAGATTACATTTTAAAAAGTACAAAATAAAATACTTATTATAGATTAGTTTTTGGATATACCAAACATTGTATAAAATCCTATCCTGCTGATATCTATAACTTGCTCAACTAATTTATTTAAATTACTGCAGCATTTGAAAGAAATGAATCCTACATTGTTTTGGATTTTGAAATTATTAATTTTATTTGGTAAAATTTTATTATTATAAAATTTTTATAATTATTGGTATATTTTATTACAAATGATCCATAACTAGCTATATTATACTTGGTAAAGTTTCTAAAATTATTTTTTATTAATTTAGCAAATACCTATTTATTTATAAATAATTTTATGTATAATCTAATTTAGATTTTTATGTTTTTAACACATCAATATTATAGTACTTATTATTATGTTCAAATTATATTTGAAGAAAAAATTATATACAATTGTTAACATTTTATTACTAAATAGTTTTAACATTGTAGTATACTTTATTTTGATCAAGACTTGATCGAGACGTATACCACCAGGGTGCCCGCAGGAGGGAGGTCCAAAGAGGCCATTGACCCCCTCAATAAGTTTAACTGCATGTAATTTAATATCAATATCACAATAACTATTATTAGATTGTAAGTAATTCTTATTTCTTTCCCAGGATAGAACTTTATCCTACAGGCGCGCTTGTATACCAACTTTAAATATTTCAATAATTTTAAATAATATGCACAAATTATATAGGTAATGCACTGGTAAAATAAAAGTTTTTACTTACTGTGAGTTTGCAAAGATTGTAATTATATTTTAAAAGAAAATAATATTTATAACCATTAAAAAATGGAGTAATAGGTAAACTAAATTTATAAGTAATACTATTGTTTGGTTCAATACAAATATTTAATATTGATAATAATAAAAAACTTGCAAGCAAATTTGTAATAAAATGTATTTAATTTAAAATTCAAAAATTATTTTAATACAATCTTAAGTCTTACCTGAATTATTTGATACTGATGTTTTACTCTTGTGTTCTTCTGAATCAGAATACCGACGATGTTCAGCCTCCTTCAGCGACAGTTGCCCCTTCCAAGATTTTCTACTAGCCATTGTTAATTACTCTTTGTATTATACATACACAAAAAGTTCAAGATTCATGAATGTTACCATAGTCATATTATAGGCAAATGACTTGGTTTCCACAGATGTGTTGTTGAAAATAAGATAAAATCTTACTGCACCTGGAAATTATAAATAAAAATATACAAATATAAATAATAAAAATATTTATTCATCTTATTTGTATAATTTTTCAAAATAGATTAATATATTTTTAAATCAAAGGTATACACATACATTTTGTTAGTAAATTAATGAAGACCTACAAATCCATTACAACAATATTTATAAAACCATACACATTTTGCATTATTTACTGAATATCAAAAAAACATCTATAAAGTTCAGTGAATAAATAAGATTATAGTGAAAGTTTATAATCCATAAGTAATAGGTGGTCAATATTAGTACATTTCATCTTATTATTATTTAATTGAAAATTTAGAATGATATCAATTTAGAATCTATTTTATAAAACTAAATTAGTGGTTAGGTACCTATTGCTTTTATAAAATAATTTAGGTATGCTTATGGTTAAACCATGTAGGTACCTATCAAAAAGTACATCATACATTCATATATCATTGTTTAATATTTAAGACCATGTATTTAACTAAAAAAATATCTTGTAAGCATTTCCAGCAAAAAAATTTACACTGGCATTTAATATTATTTCAATCGACAGATATAATTTAAATATATAGTTTTTCATCCTATTATTTTTAATTTTAAAAATAAAAAAAAATGCCTACATACTAATTATTAAATATTGGTGATGGTACCTACCTACTTTCAGGTTGTTAAAAAAAAAATTATTCCTACATTTAATTAAATAGGTAATACAAAATTTATGACATACAATCATACATACCTATTAAACTGTGTAATATTGACAAAAAGTATTTGAAGGAAAATGTATTCTGATACGTTTTACATATCATATACAAGAGAATGTATACGTGACATAAATAACATACGTAGGTATTATATTTATTAAATTATATATAATATTCAGGTCTAAATAATCCATAAAATATCTACAATACATACTGATAATAATTGATCAGAATCAATACTTACATAGGGTTATATATACGTAATGGTAGTTAATACTCTTGAACTCAGAATACATGATAACAATTTCTTATCTCTAATTTTAACAAATTTAAATGTATAATTAAGCACCTATATAAATATCACAAATTGAAATTTAAATAGGTAGGTAGGTATTGAAATAAGATAATAAACAAAAAATAATGATGTAAAAATGACTAGTTATGATACAAAATAATGTTATGTACCTCTACCGACTACCTATCTAACACAAGGTTTATAAGGTTTATTGACAAATAAGAATACCTAAGTAGACTTTAGAACTGATTGGGAAAAACTTAAGTAAATAAAACTATGAATAGTTTTTACAACTTTTTCTAATTAATTAAGCAGACAGCTTGTAAATAGTTGAAAATAAATAGAAAAAATTTAGTAGGTAGGTATAAACATGTAATATCATCTTTATAAACTGATAAGCTTTAGGTACCTACCTACGTAATGAAATATTTACTAAGCAATTTAATTTAAAACCATTCGGTACCTACCTAGATATTTTTACTTTTAATGAATAATTCTAGGTACCTATCTGGTCAATCTTTATACCCAACATAGAAAATATTTTTAATTTATACTTCAATTTTTGTGTTAATATAATACACAAATAAAATATAACCTAACTGAAACAAATTATTTCTTATTTAAGTATACACTTATATACTACCTACCTAATATTATTGAAAAAATTATAATAAAAAAAATATTAAACTTATTTAGGATACACATTTCTATAAAATGTGAGCAATTATGTTATTACTTAAATAGGTAGTAAGTACACAAAAAACTTCAAAATCAACTTAGGTGACCATGAACTTCATTAATAATAATGATCAATATTAAAAGAACAAAATTAATAGAATTTAAGAATTCAAAACAAATAGTTTTATAACAACTACCGATATCTAGTTAAATGTCATTAAATATTGTTCAGTTTAACAGAAAAAGTATTACTGAGACGTAATCAAAAGTTGTGCTTTAAAGTTGACATATGAACAAATCCATAAAAACTGATTACAACATATTATATGAGTTAGGACTGACAGAACTATAATATGTACGTTGACCTATACAGCTGTACATCTAAAGAACACTCACCGAAAACGACGGTGTAAATTAGAGCAACAAGGCCGGCTTTGGCAGTGCGTCCCAGAGAACGCGATGGCAGTCCGGCGATTGTGGCATTTCAAAACGAAATACCGGACTGCAGACGGTGGTGGATACGAAGATGACTGCTATGGTAGGGAGTTAGCTGATCGACGGACAGGACGTCCGGCTGGTAGGTAGTAGTGTAGTCGCCAGGATGAGGTGAAGGTGAGACGACCAGAGCGGATCGACGCTGAGGTGTGGATGTCTGTGGTCGGGCAAATGATCGACGGGCACGTCCTCGCTGTGCGACAGTTGCCTGCAGAGACGATGATCGGTGGCTCTTTCGGGGTAGTGTGTTGTGCTGTAGTCGTCGTCGGTCGTCGCGTTTCCTTATGCGATAGGGGCCCCCCAGACGAAAGCGCGGCGGCGGCAGTTTTCCACAAGCACACGCACGTACACACACACGCACACGCACGCTAAACGAGCGGTGGCGGCGGCGACGGGAAGTGAAGGGAAAAAAAATTTGAACGAAAAAATTGCTTTTCGTTTGTAATTTTTTTTTCCCCGTCTTTCTTGCCCTCACATCGTCCGCTATTGTGTGAGAGCGCGCGCGATGCAGTGCAGCACAATAATAATAATAATAGTACACGACACACTCTCCGAACTCCTAAGCGCTCGCGTTCACCGCACTCGCGATCGCACGACGGAAGAGTGCGCGACAGTCGGCGGCGGCCGTCGCGGTCGCGGTCGGTGGGCGTGTTCGGCGGCGTGCCAGTGAGTGCGTGCGATCACGCGCGCGCCAGACACCGCGCGAGATGACGATGTAATAATAATAATAATATTATAAAGGACTCCACCGCCGCGACCGCTACCCGCTCAACAGGCCCCGCGGATGTAAATCCCCCTCCCCCCGACCACCGCACCGCCTACCAAGGAGCAGCTGGCCGGACCGCTCGTGGTTCGTCCCGTATCTGATAATATCGTGTCCACGGGTTATATTATTTTCGCGTTTTCTCTGCAGTCGCTGGTGCCCCGAGCGATTCCCGTATTTTCATATCGATTGACGATTCCCATTTGCCCGCGGCGCTCCCGCATAATATCAGCGCATTTATTCCACGCGGTTTTCCGGCACAGACACCGCCGCGGAGGACTCGCATCAACGATATTAATGTGCAGCACTTGCGCGCTTTTGCACGGGTGCTTACACCCGATATCGGATATACCCACACCTTATTCTTCTTATTAAATTTTTTTCGATTAGCAATTTTGTTTTTCTCCTCCGCGTTGACGTCATGCTCGACGTACTTTACGATTATTATTGTTATTGTTACAAACTTATAACAGCGATATCGACGAGGAGTGCTTCTAATACTCTCGTAGTATATACCTACCGGGAAATCGTCATTATTTATTTATATAATAATAAAAATAGTGCGTGCACGCACTAGACGGTGTTATTGTTGTAGGAACTAGGAAAGCAGGCAATAGGCACTAGGCACTAGGTACCTACATACGAGTCACGAATGACGGTGGTTAGACGTATTATCGTTATTATTTATTAGTTTATTGCTGCACGCAGTGTTGTCGAAAAAGTTACGCGGCGGCCGTTGTATAATATGCCTACCACTCCGTCCTGAGTCGGGCACTCGGGCTAGCTGCGGCGACCGCGGTAGCCTCGTTTGTGCCGAAAGTCTTGTCGCGGTGACGTCATCCGAGGCCGACGGAACGTTATGTCTATGATAATTGATTTTCGCGTAGACGCCGTTGTAAATTGCACGGATTTCTGTGCTACACTAGATTAGGAAATCTGAATAAAACACCAATACAAAATCAGTAGGCAACAACTTCAGCTCGTCCGCCATGTTTCGGATGTAAAAATGTCCGTGGACCTACAAATTGCAAACTATTTAGCCGTTTAGCGTTTAGGCTAAACGGTTTAGGTGACATACTGAAATGCCTTAGATAAACGCCATATTATTTACAAATCCGTGACAATTTTCAGGCCAACAAAAAGGTGAAACGAGATTCATACGATGACACAAATTCCTTATCTAGTGTAACATAGGAATCCGTATTCCGTGATCAATTGTAATTACTTCACTTATTTACGTCATTCCGCGTCTGCCAAACGTGCGTTTGGGTTTTTTTTCGCCACACGATATTTCGATACTCCGCCGACCGCCGTAGCCACTAGCCACAATAATATTAGGTACAACGATGATTATCGCCTACCTATGTATGATTATTGTGACACGTAATTATCGTTTGTGGAGTTTGATCTTGATGTTTGGCAATTTAGGGACAGACGACAAACGAACGTTTGTTCCAATGAATCGGAACCCATGTAAATTACATGGCCGGAAATTTGGTTGATTTTTTTTCTGGGGGAAGGGCTAGGCGTTGTAAAGTGGCCTTCACTTTGATTACTATTTTTACACGGTTCACGGACGTACATGCAATTCCATTTGGGGGGCTCAGCCCCCAGAAGACCCCCTGCCACTCCACCAGATGACCGCTCGTGGTGCTGTTGCGACTTGCGAATAACCATTATTAAGCACCTATAAATCGCGTAATTTCATCATTTAAAAACAATCGTTTCGCACATCGGCGTCGTTGCGGTGCGTCGACAAAAATGTACGAACACAATATTGTTATACCACTTCGGCGCCCGGCGGTATACCGTATACCACCGGCCCACCTATATCGTGTTGATCGTCTGTTGTATACTCATAATATCACAAGTACCTTTTTATACTATAATATTATATAAAATATATTATATGTATATGTATTATATTGATATACAATACGAATGATTCGCGAGCGTACCCGTTTCGCGTCGACACGACACGCACGCCGCACCGTCACATCCGCTGTATTATATTAAGGTCGAAAAACCGAGGTCGATTGAACTCGGTGAGCGGTGGTCGTCATCACTTCGTCAGGTTCGGTAGGACGGTTCATGTATAGCAATAATATTAATAATAACAACATGAGTTTAATAATAATAATAATATTATTATTATCATGTACCTGTACATTCCGCGCACTGCGGCGGCGGCGGTCACCTCGCCTACCGCGCGGTATACTTTCCGAAATCTCGTTCGTTCCGCCGATCTAACACCGAAATCATCGTTGGTGTAGGCACTGCTACAGCACTATCCTGTACTCGGGGGCTGGTGTTGTTGCGCTTGTTTGGCTTCCGCGTGGGTCGAAAGATTGAATATTCGTCGTCGAGAACGCAACCGCTCTTTAATGGCGTATAAAAAATTACAACGTGTCCGGGACACGTATGTAAGGGATTATAATAATAATACAATTATTTAATATTATTATGATATTGTATTATTCAATTATATTATAACGTCGCATGACGATGACGACTACATCGTAATCTCGTCGTTGCTGCCAGTATTAATAATCATTATTATGTATTTGAATTGTAGGTATAATAATTATATTATAAAGTATTCATGATGAGACCAAAGAACGTGTCTGCAGAGTGCAGTATATTGTTATTGTGTAGGTATGTCAAGTATGAAGTATGATATGATAATATGAATATGAATTATACGGTACACAAATACTGTCATTATGAGGTTCAGGGGCGCATATCATTTCTAGGCATTCGTGCAATATGCCATGAAAACAATAAATGTCTACCGACAAAATATGATTTACCTACCGTATCTTATGATTTCACAATTTAGGTAAATACCGTTTGTTATAATATTATAGTTATAGTAACTATAGTAACTAAAGTTTGATAAGTTTCGTAAATAGTTTTTAAATATTTTCATGGTAGAAAATGTGCACTATGTTGTTGAAGTAGAAAACTCGAAAATAGGTAATATTTGGAAAAAAATCAAAATTACAATATATTTTAGTATGCTTCAACAGCCGAATTCGGGCAAAAACGTCAATACCTATATAGGCTATAATAGTCAATGAGTTATCGTCGTCCATCATAAAATATCGTTTGTGACATATTTATTGATACATACATAGATAGCAAATTAAATTCCAACAAAATTCGTATTCACACGATCATAATTATATTTATATTAGTATATAACAATACAAATATAATTTACAGTTGTTATCATATTATTAGCTGTTATAGTAAGTGGTATAATACAATTGTTACCATAGTATATTAATTCATACACCACAGAGTAGAATCCAAGCCTACTCGTGGTATATTTTGTACCAGTTACCACTTACCATTTAATTACATCAATATACGAAAACTTAAATAAACTACGGTGCAGTATGAACTGTGAAGTCGCCTAAAGGGCTTGCAAAATTGCTCGAGTAATTGGCGGTATCGTGGTTATTACCGAGAGTATTTAAATTTGTGTAGGCTGCCCAATCGATTGTTGTAGATTTGTTTTCGTTGTTCTTATCGTTGCAAACACATTCGATAAGATGTGGTTTCGAGGTGGTTGTCGATGCCCGAGCGATTTTGATATACAATTTTATTGTAATTGTAAAAACATAATATTATTCAGACGTTTCCGTCGCTGTATACGCCTGTACGATGTAACTACATGTGCTTTCCGGGGGGAGGGGTTGTAAATTACTGGTGTCATAGGAAAACTTAATATGTAAATTATAATAATTATAATTTCTGTAGACTACTTATTGTGATTTACTGATTTATTTAAATATAGGTATTTCATCATTACGGACTACAAGTCCACAAGACATGCAAGATGTAAGCCATTGACTTTTGTTATAAATTTGTAATAGACTTGAAAGTGTCTATAATTGTTGTCAGTTGATAATTTAATGAATAACTTTAAATTAAATATTATTAAAAACTTAATTATTTCAAATATTAAAGCTTGTATGATAAAAAAAAAGTTTTGTTTCAAATCAAAAAAATAATAACTGCTAGTCAAATTAAAGTACACTTGGTAAGAAGTAAAATTCACACACACCCCTCCCACAGTAATGATATATAACTACCGTCCGGCGTCCACCTATATAGTCTATGATATATATTATATTTTACCATAATAAGGCATAAGAACCGGCCAGCAATAGGCAGTCGTTTGTTTAGGGTCTAGGTAATAAATATTTTAATAAACATTTTAAAATCAATATTATACGTGAATACATAGAATTGTTGCGCGCAGCGAGAAAATCTTTTTAAGTGAGTAGGTACCTACCTACTTGTAGGCAAGTTTATTTGTGTGATGACATTATATGACTCAATAATGTATAATGATGTAGTTTATATTATACATTTATACCAACAGGGATATTATATTATGAGTTTACTGTTTATGCTTATTGACAAAGTCTGAAACTATTTCCGGATAATAAACTAGACTAATTGTAATAATATATATTAATTTACATTAATTTATCATAAATTATTTATGTAATACCTACTGGTTACATTACTACCTACTTAATATAAAAATATAGAACCTAGATACGTTACTAAAAAATTACGCATACTAACGACTAACATTGGTTAAATGTTGACAATAATATATAGACAAAACTACATAAATACAACTTTATAAGTTCAACAAGTTAAAAGTTAAAAGTATATTTGAGTATACAAACTAATTTTACATAATATATATATATAATTATTTTGTAATTATGAATTTTCAGGAAAAGACTTCATTGATTATTAATATTAATATTATCAAAATTCACAGTCGCTAAATAATTTATATCATCACGTACTCGCACTTTCCTCGCCTTATTGTAGGCCACTTTCCAATACCTATACAATCTGAAATTCATAATTATAATGAATTTATAAAATATTATATTATTTTAATTGGTATTCCAAAGATGATTTTGACTTTTGAACAAAGCTGAGTTTACCTACTTGTAATTTATGATACATTTTTAAAATTTAAATTGATCGTGAACAAAACTAAATTTAACTGTGCACTACAATATATAGGTACAGAGTGATTCGCCAAGTAGCAAGCGTGCTCAACCACATTTCTTTTAGTAATGACTAATGCATTTATTCGAATTCTGAATTTTTGATGTTCAAGTGTGCTTAAAAACCATATTTACTATTACATATTTATATTATATTTATATACTATTTAAAGAGGGTCCAGGTCAATACCAACTTTATTTTCAAATGAGAATCACTGTTTTTTTTCCATACACTGATTAAGCCAATGCAATTTTTGAAAATGTCTATGTATTTAAATCAAAATTTGAAAGATTATATATTTCAATGGGGGCTATGGGATGATATTTGAAAGCTATAATAAATTGTATTAAAACTATTATAATATTTTATAATTTGTAAACATTGTCTGAGCATAATAATATATTATATTAAATTATTTAGATTCAATATTCAATCTATTTTATATTTTTGTAAAATTATCTTTAAATACTATCATCCTTATTTCTTAATATATACATTTTAATAACTCAGAAAACCCTCGATCGAGTTTTAAGTTGTATATATCAACGTTTTCAACAAATCATCTGCTTTTAAATGTTTAGTAAAAAAGGTTGGTACTAATTTGAAAAAAAAAGTTTATATTGCCAGGACACTGCTTAAATGATGGGAAAAAATGTATACTATTTAAAATATGGCCCTAACGTAACAAGTATCCCTACTTAAAATTACAAAAGTCAACATTTGAATACATTTATTATTTAAAGGAAAAATGAGAGTGAGTACACTTGGTGATCACCTTGTATACCTCATCTATAATTTATATACCTAGATGGGAGACCACAAATTGTAGATATTAAAAGAGATCAAAATATTACCTAATCATAATAAACTTATATCGTATTCTAAAATAAAATCTAAAATCAATCATTTAAATTAGTATTTATTAGAAAAATGTTAGTCAATCCTTTTGAGATGTTGTAGAGATAGTTGGAACATGGTAAACTTTAATCTAGTTTATTTTATGTATTATAATTTAACGTCATACGTATAGTAGGTACTCGAGATTATACATTTTATCAAAGCAGTTCATGAAATTAATATATTCTTGGTTGAATTCTGATTAAAATCCATCCTACTGTAAAGATAAAGTTAATTAATCACATATAGGTAGGTTGTTGGTACGTTATTACTTTATTCATTAATAAGTTTTTAATTTTATTTAAGAATTATGAGTGGTAACATTTAAGTCTTTGAATTTACATTTGACATTTTGGAAAAACACCAAACTTTCTTCATTTATATAAATATAGGTATAATAAGTTATCAAACATTTAAAAATTATTTTACGTTTATGAAATTGTTAGTCATATAATTAAAGTAAAGCCTCTAGAAATAATTATTTTCCAAATGATAACGGAATTACTAAAATAAATGTTCAAAGCGAAGTCGCCATAAATGTCTTCATTAAATAATATTTTCTAGTAATGTAGTTTTGAAACAACCCTTTATCCTAGACTTATTATTCTAGTTATTTTTTAAATATTTTTATTTTTCTACCTAGTATCGAACTAGCAAAAATCAAAAAATGAATCATTTATTCCACAAAGGAAAACACGTTTTATAATATAAACTAATCGATAGCTATTACAATTTACAGTATGCTTCGATTGAAATTCGAATTTATTTTACTACCTATTCAAAATAAAAATAAAAGTTACAGATGAACTTTTGATTTTTATTTATCATAATAGTTTAGTTTAGTTTAATTATTACTTGTTTATGTAAAATAGATGTTATATACCTACTCCTATTCATTAAATGATTATAATATTATATCAAAACAATAATTAATATTGGAAAGTGCACCCTGACGCAATACATTTAAATGTTAAACGTGTGTAGGTATCTATATTTTTATATTTCCGTATAATACATTTTTATTTATTGTGTTTATATATAATTATAATCTATATCCTTACATGTTACGACCTGCCCATACGTAACTTGATGATAAACAAGAAGTATAAGAACCAACAACGATTCAGTCGGTTCACTGAGATCAACTTAATTGACGAGTGTTTTCAATATATTATATAGACGGCGAGACGTAAGTACAGGAAAATTCATTTTTGACCTCCACGCAAACGTCCAAAAATAATAATCAATGGTCAATAAGTTCAAATGATGTAAGTTGATGTACGTAAACGCACGCAGTAATAATAGACAGTTCCTTTACCGCACGAGCGCCAGATTGTTACTCAATATTGAATAATATAGCATAACATAATATTATTATTATACATGTTAATTAAAACGTGTTAATTTGATTTACGCTCGGATAAAAAAACAACAACGTATACATTTATCATATTGCTTAATCAAATTTCAATAAAAAAAAAAATACAACTGACTACGTTTTCTAAATAAAATGTTGAATATACTGAAGTGGAATTTTACATCGTTAGGTGTAATCGTTCACTACACCACTAGTTGTAGATACACCGGTATTTCAGTTAATTAATTAAAAACAATATGTAAAATCGTATTAATATTATGTACAATATTATTATATTGAACATAAATTTATAAAATTACAAGTTTTAGAAACATTAGGTAGGTAATAAAAACATAAAACAAAATAACAAAAATCATTTCATTCGTCTATAATTAAGTACAAAGGTACTATACCTACCCAGGGACCAGAGACACCAGGCGAATGGTGCGAACGCCCCTAATCCCTACTGAGAATTTTTTTATTTACTAGGTAGAAAAATATCAGAACTTTGTAAATTCTTGTAGATTATTATTAAAATTATTATTTAATATTAATAATAATAATCATTAAAATGATCAGCGACAAGAAATTAAGAAACATTTGGCTGTCATGAAACGATAAAAAACAATAAAATTAGTATAGGTTACATGTACTGTAGTACATGTTAGTATGGTTTAATGTACATTAAAAATTAATTCTTGACACGTTGAGTGCTACCGAGTAGGTATATAGTATGACGTGTGCATCGCGTCACGTCATAAGTGCATTGCGCGCGTGAAGCCGCACCAAAATTTGTTCGGTATCGACGTCGGTCGATTACGTTTGACACCGTGCACCATAGGCGGAGATTTGTGGGGAATGCCACCTCCCCCCAAATAAAAAAGTGTAATTAATAATAATCTATTAGGTCATTAATTGGAACATTTTGTGTAGGAACATTTTAACCCCCCACCCACTAAAATTCAATAAAATTTCTACCTATATATTCCGGGTACCTACCCAGCCTCTTCTTATAACATGATCTTCCGTATAATCGGAATTTACCGGTAGGTAATATTATATCAATTTGAATTTTGAGTAACAAATAGGCAGTATAGGGAATACGATTTTTTGGAACTACTGCTTACACGATTTTTTTTTGTTTATTCATAAATGGTAATTGATAATTACATAAATGCTAAACAGCGTAAGTATGAGTACTTTTTAAAAAATAATTAAATTCTAAATAAATCCCGAATAATAAACGTATGAAAATTCCAAATTTTCATAATATTCAAGCTAAATTTATAGATGTTGTGTGTTTGGGTGGGGGGGGGGGGGGTGAAATTAGAAAAAGTGAACTAGCCAATCTCAAGTAGACATAATAACGAATTCAAATTTCAAGTTTCAAATTTCGAATTCAAGTTTTAAAAAGTATTATTGCATTACTAGATCAATCAGTATGATGGAATAAAAATTGGATGTTTTGGCTAAAATAACTGTTTAATATCATATTATAAACTATAGTATTTTGTCAGGAACGTTTTTTCCCGACCAGCCCGTATCGTGCCATAAAAAACTTCGTTTCAAAAATAATACAAACTCTGTATTCATATTTTAAAAATACAAGTTATAATACAGTGACTTTTTTAAATTAAATCTTTATTGAGTTCTAAAAGTTATCATACTTACCTAAATTATTATTATGTTTACTGATTAAATTATGTTTAAATTTTGTATTTTATTATTACAAATTACAATTTATATTCAATACTTTCATAAATATCGAAGTTAACTTGAATTGATGACTCAAACAGATATGTCTTTTATGTATATAAATTTAATATTATATTATTACCTATTTAAATTGCAATCGGAGATGTGGTAACGAAGTTTAGCTTTTTTTTCACCATTAAATTAATTTAATTTCGAACGTTAAGTCTGCAAGCGTCCTTGCTACTACCTGCCCATATAAATATTGTAAATTAATCATCTATAGGTATTCTATAAACAGTTATGCAGATATATGAGTGCTTGACTTGTAAAAGAAATATTAGAGGTTCTCTGATGACACAAAATAATTTTACGTCCCTTGCAAATTAAGGTATAGGTTAGGTTCTTATAAGAAAACAGCAGTTGTATGTAAAATGTGTATAAAATAGTTTGTCTAAAATGTCTAAAGTCAGTTCCAATCTCTATATGATGAGAAATGTAGGAGAACTGTCTTATATGACAAATACAATACAGGGGAAATATGACACACCCGTGTTTTGACTGAAATTATTGTTGTTTAATTATTACCAAAAAGATAATTATTTATACAAGAGTAGATACCTAAATATCATTCTAAATTTACAATTTTATAATTTTAAAATGCTCAGGACTTGCCTCAAAATGAATATACCATAAAAAGCATATGCAGGACACTGGATCATATTCTAAGCTTTAATTTTGATAATATGTAAATTCATTCTAATATTAAAAATAACTCAGTAGAACGCATTCTTCTGAACGTAAAATTGTCTATGTTATGCGTTAGAAGACGGAGACAACACTACGGTGATAGTAGTGCTCTATAGTCCTCTTTCTATTTATTACCATATAAATAGGTCATCACCGTTTGGGGCAGTAAAACTACTTAGATTTTCTTCTAGTTGGTGCATTCGGGAGGTCAAAATATAAAATTATCAATAGTTTTCAAAAGCTCCAAGAAAAACAACTTAAAAATTAAGGACAAACGAGAATTATTACACAAAATTGGTTTTCAACAAAATCGATTTTGGATTTTGGTGTAGCTCTAAAACAAATGGACCGTATATACATGACATTTTCAATGAATGTTTATATTAGCATTTTCTATACAGTATACAGTATATAATTTTCAAAAATTTTTGATTTGTTTTGAACTGTTATTTTCAGTTTCAAATTTTATTTGTTGGGTAAAAAGCTTGGAAATTTAATACAAGGCTCCTAATATATTGTTACAATCATAGTTCAAAATATTAAAAATACATAGGCACAATTTTTTTTATAAGCAACTACACAAAATTTATCAAATATAAACTTTAAGAATTATTATATAGTTAAAAATGTATAAAATGTTCAACTTTTATAGCTAAGGATTGAAAATTTAAAACAAGGTTCGACGTAAATAGGTAAATAAATTTCTTTATTCTTAAAAATATCATCAAATATGCTTAGTAATATATATTATAGGCTGACTGACCGTCTTAACTCAGAATCTTTTTTCGTATATACAATGATTTTATATCATTGAATTCAAATTTAATACCATCCATTACAGTGACCTACTTGTAACCTAGTGTACAGCAGAGCAACACCTACTTGTCACATTTTTGTTTTTAAGACAAAATAAAAAATATTCTTAGTCTTCTCGACTTTTAACATTTGCGGTTAATGGTTATACATTGTTTCAAGGCTGTAAAAGTGTAAACTGTGGTTACTTATCAGTTATTGGGTATCACCTTATAACTAATCATTAAATGTAATTATTACATCATTATTATGTATCTCTGTATCAAATATCAACTATACAATTTTTGTAATCGGTATATTTTTTATACATTTTTATAATTTTTTAAATCATATTAAATAAAGTAGGTATTTACAGTACATTATGTTCTAATTCGAAAAAAAATATTGGAACGCTAAAAAATCTGAATATTTAGCTGAGCTACTCAGTTCCCCCGCGTCCCTCTTCTGAATTCAAACATGGAGTATATTTTATATTATACGATATACCTATACCAAAGTCATAAACCACGAAAGAACCAGCAATTGCGTACGGTTAACCTTTTTAGGAACACGATTGTGCACGTTGTCCGACGACGAAGGAATCGTTTAAATACGATACGATTGAGTACGAGCATTTGACATTTGCGATCCTAGATCTATTTTATTAGCGATATAGAAAATAGAAGTTTTGTTTCATCGTGACGTATTATAATATATACGGGCTACACGGAATCGTGATTTCCCAGTGAGGCAACTCCGAACAGTTTGAATGAAATATGATGAACAAAATAATTGTATTGCAAACAAGCTATATAGAAATGCAATCGCCGTCTTGTGAGGGCCAATTCTTATAGTCTTGAAAACTGAGTACCTAGGTGTAATCTTGAAAGGGATACACGAACACAAACAAAAATGTGGTCGTCACGTGCGTTCACAAGAAGAAACCTGACACGTCGACACGTCGTATAATTTTAACGTTGATTATTATTAATATTTGACAAAAATGTACGCATAATACATAAATTAGCAAAATATAACAAGGATGTGGAATATTTAATTAACAATACTGTCTGATAGGTTCTTATAAGGCTCTATTTGTATAAACCTACCCGGGTACCTGTCAGTCTTAAATTGTTTAAAAGGTACCTACACCAGATAATTAACTGTGGTAGGTATTTTCACGCGTTTAGATTATAATTTGTATAATAACTTTTTTTAATGATTTGTGTACTTAGGTATAGTTATTTAGAAAACTAGCACGCTCGTCGAGTGCATGTGATTTTCTTTCTCTATTTTTTTTTTTATTATCAAGCTCAATATAGCCATATGGTATTAATAAACACTTTATGTCATTCAATCTAAATTCCATTTTACATTAACAAGTATTATTCTTATAACATTTGTATAGTTTTTATTAACATTCAATATGAAAACAACAAGTACTTTTGTACAAAGAATTTTAGAATAATAAATAACACGAGTGCAGAAACTATAATTATAATTTCGGACTTAGGTACACCTATTGTATTTTAACAGAAACTAACGACTTATGATATCATGACTGCATTGTAGTACCTAAATACCTATTTGTTATTAAATATTATTAGTAGGTAACTAATAATAATTTATAAAAAAACAGGAAGTACAAAAAAAAAATTAATTAATATAAGGTTTAATTTGATCAATTCCCTATCTACTATAGTAGGTACTAGCATTGGCGCCACTAGGGGGAGTGCATAAGGGTCTTTAGCACTCCTTGTTTTTTTAGGTCCAACTATCATTATTATAGTGAAATACCATAAATTGTATGTTTTTAAAATATTATATTATAGCACCCCACGTTTTAGAGGTCCAGTTGCGTCTATAGGTAGTATAGGTACTAAGGTGCCTACTACCTATATTGTATATTACAATAATGTGAATTTCGTTATAATCATTATCTATACATATTATATGATTTACTACTACATGCAGGCCTGGTTTAAATGAGGGGACAGGAGGTATCATTATACCTACCGATATCATTATACCTACCGATTGTAAAGTCTAATACCAAAAAAAACATCTCAATTGGGCAGAGAAGAAAAAAAGATGAAAAGTAAAAACATGATCAATTTTGTTTTATAGCTTACAAAATGTATATTATTTATATTATTTTATACTGATATTATTTCTCAATAGAGAATAATGTATTATAAAGTTATATGAAGCCATGAAGGTACGTCAATGCAGCCAATATTAAAATCTTCTAACCAAGATAAGAACAGCAAGGACAGCTGCCCAGAACTGTATTATTTTTTTTCCATATTGTATCGGCCCCGGGTCATAATTTGTGCTTACTGCTTACACTTAAATAATTAAATTAAAAAAAAAACATAGTATAAGACAAATATTTTTGTAATATACCAATATATATATATCAAAGGTATATCTCAAACTTGGTAGGTATCACATTATATTATATAGGTACTATAAATAATACTTTATTTATCAATGTAAATACATAATATGCATATAATTGTCATTTAAAAGAAACAAACAAATATAAAAAACAAGATTCTGCGTTAGAAAAGAGCGCGTGTTCACTACGTTTATGAACGTCATTCATATAGTTGGAACTTGGATTAGGTAGGTACGCAAAAACAAAGTTCATAATACATACCTATTATATTTAAATGTAATAAATATATTTACCTGTTAAAATTTGTTAGTTCGTTTTTTTATCAGGCTTTTTTTAATGAATTATCAAGTCAATAGTTGTATAAATAATTAATAAATAAACCTATAATAATATCATACCTACATCAGTAAATATTTCATGTTTATCTACCAATTTAAATCAGTGAATATGGTTACATGTGCTTATTATAGTTGGACAAATTAAAAACTTAAGTCAGTATTTTTAAGCATTGTAGGTACTAGTAAATTATACATAAATAAATGTTAAATTACTTATAGATATTACCATTGAAGTAACTTTAATATATGTAGTCAATTATTATTATATTTTAATATATATATCGTATATTTTATTTATTACAAGTTGACACAGCAAATAGCAATGCTTTGCTATTGCTAGGTCTTTGTGATTGTTCAACTCCTTTTGGGTTTCAACTCCTTCCACAGCATGTTACAGCAATGTATTTTTAAGTTTAAGTTTATTATATTTTAATTTATATACACAGGCTTATCGCATGAATACTAAAATGTACGTTAGGAAAGTTTGTGTTGTTAGCTTAAATATTAGAGTGGTTTGAAAATGCTTTCGACTCATTGCCAAACTTATAGTTAGGAACCTTATATAATATATTATCTCGTTGGTTTTGTATGATATTTTAGTTTTTAAGAATTTAAAAATACTCATAAAACTCACTTTAATATTAAAATATTGTAAAAATCCAACGAGAGAATACAGATAATATTATTACCTTTATGTTTGATAATAGGTCAATTCACTTTAATATTATTAAAGTTCACAACGTAAAACTGGATCTGAAAAATACAAATGTAGGTACTGTATTGCACATTCCTAAAACGTAAAAAAACACATGCGGGTGTGCAGACGTCTGCTTAATAATAGTTGTTGAGTGTACCTCGTCATTGAGTAGGTCACTGTAATGGATGTGATAAATTTGAACTCAATTATTGTATCGATGAAAACGATTTTGAGCGGAGACTGTCTGTCAGCATATATTTTTAAGGACATTTTATTATACAGTGTGTTCAACGGTAAATGCAACACAAACTGTTTCGTTCGCTTGGCTGTGGATCTCACTCAGATTTTTTTTGCATACAAATTTAATATATTACACTTATTTTTGAAAAATTTAAGTTTTTTTAATACTAGTAGGTACTTATACGACACAAAAAAATCATAAATATCGTATAGAATCACACACACATTATACACATAGGACATTGTGAAATTGTCAAAAAACGGGTGCAATTATAAAATGTTTGTTTCACTTGCTCACGTGCACTGAAAAATTAAAATTTTTCATAACAAAGTATAATCAAGTGTCCTTTATGCAGTTAACGAAAATATCGAATAAAATTCTGTGTCATGTGTTCGAAATATTTCGTGTTACCTTAATCTTTGAACATATTATACGTAATACGTATATTATATTATTTTATATTTCTATGAGTAATTATTTTTTCCATTAGTAATAAGGGGTAGGTTGATTTAATTTTTACCAAAAACTAATCGCATAGAATATAGAATTATTATAATATAATATTACTATAGGTAGTCATTATTACGTAGATAACGGTAACTTATAAGTTATAAGTTACTTCCAATTCCAATGTACCGTAAAGCGGTGTGAATACATAGGTTTATCATTTGTGGTTGGATAAAAAAAACTGGAGAGGAATCTTGCAGTACATTTTCTAGACTTCGGTGTTTAAATTTAAAATGTTATGCATTTTTAACTACAAAATAACATGTTTTTTTTATTTTTGACGTATTTCGTAATAATTTTGTTGTAATTAGGTATGCTTATAAGAAATAAATAACTATAAAATGTCTATATTTTTTAATTGCGGTAAGAACAACTCATTTTATTTTATTTTTATTTTTATTAAACAGACAAGTGTCTTATTACATAAAATAAGTTGTGTTACAAAATATAGTTTACAGGAATATTATATATAGATAACAAAATTGTAACAGTATTTAACTATTTGTTTATGAAGAACCCTGTATTCAATATTTAAATATAAACGATTTTTACTAAAAAATAATCGTTTTATCATTAAGTCCAGTGACGCCCAGACAGATTACCAAGTTCTGAACCGGCATGTGTATTTGATGTGTATTATGCTGGTATCACAGGGAAGTGTATAAACTATAATAGTTAATGTCTGTAGACTATAGTGATTTACTGATTTATTTAGGTAAATTGTCAAGCAAAGAAAGACAATTTTGTACAAAAATAAAAAAGGCAGGTGATAACTGCACGTGTTTTCAAAATGTATCTGTGCGCGACTGCAGTGCATAGGTACCTACGTTCTACCTATATCTAAAAATCGAACATTTAAAATTTCTATATAAGCACAAAAAGTGTAAAAATATTTCGAAAATGATATCATAAGTTTATTAAATACTAATATAAATATTTGCTGAACATTTCTAAGACTATAGTTGGGTATTCATATTTTAACCACAATAAAAAACAAAATCGATTTTGTGAAAATGAATTTTACGTAAAAATGTACGTCTTTCCGATTAATTTGAAAAGTACTTGGAACTTTTTACTCTTGACCCATCTAAGGACCTACTAAATCCAATATACACCAAAAAATACCCTTAATGTTAAAAATTACATTTTTACTGCTCCTAAAGGTGATGACAAGCACACATAATTTATTGTAATAACTATATACATTTATCAGTTTATCACTCCACTCAAAATCTAAAAGGTAAAGACCTAAACAAACAAGTTCATACAAAATAAAATCTTGAACGTAAATAAATGAACATGTTAACATTTTAATGAACTTTCCAAACACTCACCAATATTAAATTTGTCGTTTAAATGTATACAAAATACATACAAGCTTATTAGTGGGAAAATGTGAACTGTCCAAATGAGTCCAAACTGTCTAATTTCACACATAACACAATAACATGATATATGATATGTTATATTATGTATATATGTTGTATTGTTGTAAATTATAGTATTAGTCAATTATATATTGGTCTATTGTAGGCGGTGTAACATAAAGACCTGATAAATTAAATAACTTTTGTCCTGATCAATATTTAAACATTATTTTGTTTTGATATCAAAAATAAAAATAATTTAATAGTAAATTTATAAATCTAATTTTTAAACAAATGTTGATGGTAAAAACGTTTATTTAAGTCTATAGTAGTTTATTTTTTACAATTTTTCAAAAAATCGATATTTTTTGGAGAAAATAATACAACTTGAAACGTTATTACGTTTATAACTCTTTTCAAAATATTATTTTTGAGAATTATCCGACATAAGTATACTTCTAAAATAATTTATTACCCATATCATTTTCATCATTTTCATCATTTTCATCATTTTTGTCAAACCTTTAACGAGTATTTTTTTTTTGTCAGGCCTTTCTGTTACACCCTGTATAGAACACACCAGTCACACCATATGGATGATCAAACTACATTAAGTGGACTGCGGACCACGATTAAATAAAATAAACAATACCTAAAATTATCATTGAATATATTAAAATAATAAGAGCAGTGACAATAACGCATAAACACATGCATAATTATGTATAGTATATAGGTATATGTTTAGGTATATAATAAAAATAAAAATAAAAACATTATTATTTATTATAGTTTAAAACAATTTGATAATAGGTTTAATTTTATTGAAATATAAATCAATGTTATTAGGTTGTGAACCTAATTTTATATTTTAGATTCTGAGCGAAGCGATGAATGTATTGATTCTACAATGATGTGTGTTTTTTTTTTTTTATTTTTTTTTTTATTTTTGTGTCTGTCATCACCTTTTATGACAGTAAAAGTGCTTGGATTTTCTTCAATAGTAACTTTTCTGATAGGAAAGTGAATCTAGTTGGTACTTTGGGGGGTCAAAAGTAAAAATTTCCCAGTAGTTTTCATAAGCGACGTGAAAAACAAAAGAAAAATTAAGGAAAAACGGGAATTTTTACGCAAAATCTGTTTTCGAGAAAATCGATTTTGGTTTTTGGTGTAACTCTAAGACAAATGACCGTAGGGACATGAAATTTTGACTGAATGTTTATATTAGCATTTTCTATACACCATAAAATTTACAAAATATTTTGACTCTTTTTGAGCTGGTTACGGCCATTGTCAGTTTTCAATTTTTTTAGTTTTTTTTTCTATAAATATCAATAAATTTTTATTTGTTGGGTAAAAAAGCGTGAAAATTTAATATAAGGCTCCTGATATATCGTTCTAATAGCAGTTGAAAAATATTTAAAATACATATGCACAATTTTTTTTTATAAGCATTTAAAGTTCAAATTTTGACAACATTTATCAAATTTATAATTTATTAATTATTTTGTGGTGAAAAATGTATAAAATGTTTAACTTTTATGGCTAAGGATTTAAAATTTAAAACAAGGCTCCACGTAAATAGGTTATATATAAATTACTTTATTCACAATAATATCATCAAATATACTTGGTAATATCATAGGCTGACTGACCGTTTTCGCTCAGAATCGTTTTTCTTATACAATGATATTATATCATTGAATTCAAATTTAACACCATCCATTACAGTGACCCACTTGTAACCTACTGTACAGCAGAGTGACATCCACTTATCCACCTTTTTTGGATTTATGTTAAAAGAAAAATGTTTGACCTCATCCCCAACAATTCATTCGAGTTTTGTTCAGTATACTGTTTTGTTTGTTTCTGAGGTATAATGTATTACCCAAAATGAGTGCGTATTTTATAGCAGTGAGGTGTATCAAAATATAATTATAATATGTATCACCTACTTACATTAGTGATAATATTGTTCTACTACAACTGTCTACAACTATAGGAAGCTATATTTTAACATGAAACGTGATTAGATTATACACGTGTGAATCGGACAGTGGTGAAACACGTACTGGAATTTGAATTATCTAATGAAAATTCCAAAACTTAATCATAAAAAGTGTTATAGATACTTACATTTACGATTAAAAATTTTAAACTTTTAACTGGTAAGGTAGTCAGATAGTTGTATACTTGTTTAACTATATTAGACAAGTAGATAACTGTATAACCTGGATAACTATAATTTTTAGGCCTTTAGGGGTAAATAGAGCATTGTATTCATTAAAAATGTGTTATTTAGATTTTAGACCAAAGTATAAATTAAGATAAAATATTTGTATAGCTAATAGCTCACATTGATCCTGTTTTGTATTTGATAAGTACTTACGCTTATAGCGTACCTATATTAATTTTATAGGAGGTACTTACTATACCTATGTATATCATACTATATTTACGTATATTATGAAGTAGCTGGGCATACTTTTATCTAAATTAATATTTAATCAAATGAGCTATATAGGTACATTCGTATAAAGAATAAGTTTATATTATAATAATACTATTCATAATTAAAAGTAATTTTTATGGTTTGTGTACCATAAAATGTACCTAGCATTAAATGTTAATTATAATTTATCAAAACGACTAATGAGTTATCAGCTTTGCAGAATAAAAATAAATGATTAATTATTTTTTTGTAACCACTATTCATTATTATTTATTACGAATTGGTTTTGATTGAAAAAAAAAATAATAACGTTTATAAATTAAGTTAAAAATGTGCATTGATTTCTCACACATGTTATTGTGCTGAACTAGATATTAATATGTTTTATGGTTTCGGTTGGGATTTTATTTTTTTACATTTAGTTCAAATAGTCAATATAAAATATTTAATTAAATTGGAAAGTCAGCCTAAACTGTAGACGGTTGATACAGTAATTTTTGTTTATTTAACGAAGAAAAGTACTTTTTTACTTCTGTATTTGCACTGACATAAACATACACAGAACCTATTGACGGCCATAAGCATATGGCAATATGGCATACATTATCGGTAGAGTATAAAGTGATACTAGAAATATTCACGTTAAAGAGGACCTCAGTGACTGTCACATTGTATATATTTTTCAACATAGCAAATTCACATTCAGTAGAAACAATTTTGTATTGTATACTTTAATATTAAGGTGAATTGACCTATTGTCAAACTTAAAAGTAAGAAGATTGTTTATGTTTTTACTTCAGGTTTTATATGCTATTTTAATTTTTAAGCAAGTAATGAATATATATTTTTAAATTATAATATTTAACATAAGCACATATAAATTGAAACATCGTAAAAACTAACATACCAACACACACAGATAATGATAAAAATATATAATAGTTTTATACATTTAATTTTTATAGTTTATATATATATATTATTATAGATCAATTTACTCTAATAAAAGAGTTCACGACACAAAATTTGTTCTACACTTCTGATCAGTACAAATTCGCTAAGTACCATCAGTAGTAACTAGTAATAGTACCTAGTAACTATGGTAGTGACAAATCACTATACTCACACTCCCATATACGAAGAATATATAACAAAAATATAATAGTTAATAACTAGAAACTTGAAATATCCATGGAATCATCATGTCAGACTGCACTAAAAAAGGATTTTCCAACATTTGTATTTTAAAAATGTTTCGAAATTCACGATGAAAATCGAAATTTTTTTGTCATAGATAAATAATAAATTAGTTTTTTTTTTGTATATTAATGGCTATCATTCACTCAGGTAGATGAGATAAAAGCATGCATCAAATCATCGCGTTTATGGCCTCCAATAATGAAATTATATTTTAAAACAAATATGACAGTGAATGCATGTTTGCAGCTCATATACTCAAAAACTATTCGACCGATTATGATAACATTTTCAAATTATTCTTGGAGATGTCAGGAAAATGTAGGCATTAGTTTGAACCACGTTCGAAATAAAGTACTATATGCAATTTTCCACATGTAAATTGTCCATCTTGAACGAATTAGTTCACCAAGCCGAAGTATACTGACGCTGCTTTGCCCGTGAACTGAGTCAGGTTATACAGTTAGTAGTTCATAACTGGTGCCAACATTTTTTTCAAATAAAACGCTAATGGTTTATCTGAGCTTATTATAATACGTAATTTAGATATGTATATAAGGACTCAAAATTTCATGAATTTGAATATTTCTTAGAAACCACATATTCAAAATCTGATTGAACTCAAATTTGTTTCACAATGCCTATACTCGTACATGAAACTGGCAACTCCAATCCAAAAAGGCAAAAACTGTATGTTGAGATTATTTTTGCATATTTAAATGTACCTACGTGATTTTCATATTTAAAGATTTTGAGATCATATTTTATTAAATAATACCTAAATCAACAAAAACTAAAAAATATTACTTAACTCAAAAATATCTAATTAAAAAAAAAAATGATTTATTGCACCCCCACCTGTACTATACATTTAATAATTGTTTTTTTATTGCGTATACGTGTACAATTAACATATTAATGATGAACATTTATAGAAAAATTAAAAAAATAAATAAATGTTCATAATAATAAACAAGATAAAGCATATTATTTTTCAAATTATTAAAAAAATTAATTTCCAAATGCATATTTAAAAAAATAAATAATTGCATACTATACTGCATACATATACATACATACATGCATACATACGTCATACAAATACACACGTGTCACATATTTTATTGTTTTTTAACGTAAAAAGTCAGAATCCTGACACGTTTATTGTTATAAGTAGATACTAATGCGGAACACCGAATAAGTAATACCTAACTATATTACCCATAATATAATCGCGGTGTAATTATATTAGTACCTACAGCGTAACGGCTGTATAAGGTGTATAAACATAATTAATACAACATAAAATATAAAGTGTAAAATATGTTTTTTACATGATTATTTATTAATACTTTTTACATTAATGAATTATTTCCACTTTTCAGTGTAATATGTAGAATAGGCTGGAGTTCTAACTAAACAATGTATTCACTTAAGTACAGAAATTGCAGAAATATTGAATAGGTAATATATAAATTATTTTTCGTACTTATAATCATCCGAAATTGTGATATAATTTTATAAATTATAACTAAGTCTTTGAACTATAGATATCAGTTTAAATAGTCTGCTAAATAATTGAACTTAGCTTGGTGACTTCTGTTAAAAATATTATTGCATAATGAGTAAATGATAATACTATCATTGAAATATGTAGTGTATTACTAACCAAGTGGTTTAAAGTCACCAAGCTAAGTTCAATTATTTAGCAGACCATGTTAAATAAATGATATCTATGGTTCAAAGACTTGGCTACCTATACAATTATATCACAACTTGTAGAGCCGTTTTTTTTATACTTTGCTTTTTTTTATTCAGAGCTTGGTTGAGTATTTTTGTTGGTTCAATTTACTAGAACCACGGCATTAATATATTTTAAAAATTTATAGCATATAATGTTACAGCAGTGTAAGCAATGAGAATTTTCTGATTAATAATGAATTTTAGATTCCAATTTCCTATTCAGTTAAAAGATTATTGTTGGGTACTATATACATTATACACATTACAGGTGTAAACGATAAACCTATAGCAGGTTCCCAAGTGAGTAGAAAGTGAGTCTATAGTTTTTAAATTCTTTATCTACCATGGTTCCGATATTTATGTAAATATTTACTTATTTACTATAGTTTGTATTTTAATATTATTATAATATTAATACGTAATAGATTATCTAAACAGGAAAATGACTCATGTATTTAATGCTGTTCCCATCATTTAAAAGCCACTCAATAAAGATAACAAAATTAAAACGAAATAAATGCCTAATTCCAATAAAATAAAATAGTAAAATGTTACTTTAATTCAAAGAGTAGGTAGCATATGTTTAGACAGTTAAATTTATGTTTCTCTGGAACCAAAACTATTCTAGTTCTGGCTCGGGTCGTAATTTTTGAAGAAGAAAAAATCGTATAAAACACTTTTTAAATTTATTTTATTACCTACTCATTGTATTCAAATAGTAAACATTTAATAATTTAAATTAAAAATATGGACATAGGTTAGGAACTCGTCTAGTTTTGATCGCCTTATAAGTCACACAGGTTAATGGTCTATTGACTAGGTATTTATTATTAATATATACATTTAAAAGCGATAAATCATCGTATTCGAATAGCTATTAGCAGTTTTTACACTTAAAACAGCAATTGCTGAGATTTCTTCAAAATGTTTCACGGTTCTATAGTTTTTTTTCATACCTTAAGGGAAAATTCAAAACATATCAAAAACGGTCGCTATCATTATCTCAAATATTTGCCAACAAAGTTATAAGCACAACTTTCGATACTTACAAAGAGTGATACATAAAATGTGTATATATATATATATATATATATATAATGTAGCCTGGTGTGGCGTGGTGGTTGGCCTTAGTCGCTAACGTGTTCTGAGTTCAAGCATCTGCCAGTTTTATAGTTCCCGGATGGGTGACCACCCGGGTTTTTAGTGACAAATCCTCGCCACATATACACATGTTCCAAGCCGTACCCTCCCCCACAGTAGAAAAACTTACTAAAAATAACCTTCAGGCTAATGACCTCGGATGTCAAAGCTTTAACTCAATAATAAAAAGGTGGGTAAGTGGATGTCGCTCTGCTGTACAGTAGGTTACAAGTGGGTCACTGTAATGGATGGTGTTAAATTTGAATTCAACGATATAATATCATTGTATAAGAAAAACGATTCTGAGCGAAAATGGTCAGTCTGTCTATGATTTTACCAAGTATATTTGATGATATTATTGTGAATAAAGTAATTTATAAATAACCTATTTACGAGGAGCCTTGTTTTCAATTTTCAATCCTTAGCTATAAAAGTTAAACATTTTATACATTTTTAACCACAAAATAATGAATAAATTATAAATTTGATAAATGTTGTCAAAATTTGAACTTTAAATGCTTATAAAAAAAAATTGTGCCTATGTATTTTTAATATTTTTCAACTGCTATTAGAACGATATATCAGGAGCCTTATATTAAATTTTCACGCTTTTTTACCCAACAAATAAAATGTTATTGATATTTATAGAAAAAAAAACTAAACAAATTAAAAACTGACAATGTCCGTAAACTGCTCAAAAAGAGTCAAATTATTATCAACATTTTATCGTGTATAGAAAATGCTAATATAAGCATTCAGTGAAATTTTCAAGTATCTACAGTCATACGTTTTTTAATTACAACAAAATAAGAAAATCGTTACATGAGAAATCGAGTGAATATCAAATGTGTAAAAATATGAATTTCAAACGCTCATAAAAATTTAATTTGACTTTCTTGTAGACATTTTTTTTTTGATAAAGGTAGAATAACTTATGGATAATCTTGTATTACATTTTCAAATCTTAGATTTAAAAATAAAAATTTTTATGAATTCTCAACTTAAAATAATTTGCTAATTTTCGTGGTTTTTCCGTATTTTGTCAAGATTTGAACTTTAAATGCTTATAAATAAAAACTGTGACTAAGGATTTTTAATATTTTTCAAATGTCTTATTAACAATATAGTAGGAGCCTTGTATTAAATTTTCAAGCTTTTTTACCAAACAAATAAAGTTTTATTGACATCCGTAGAAAAAAGTACTAATAAAATTTGAAACTGAAAATGTTTCTAAACAGTTCAAACAAATCAAAAAAATTTTAAAATTTTATCGTGTATAGAAAATGCAAATATAAACAACCAGTGAAATTTGCATGTATATACGTTCATTTGTTTAAGAGTTGCACCAAAAACCAAAATCGAAAACAGATTTTGCGTAAAAGTTCCCGTTTTTCCTTAATTTTTCTTTTGTTTTTCACGTCGCTTTTGAAAACTACTGCGGAATTTTTACTTTTGACCCCCGAAAGTACCAACTAGATTCAATTTCCTATGAGAAAAGTTACTGTTGAAGAAAATCCAAGCATTTTTACCGTCCTAAAAAATGATGACAGACACAAAAAAAAAAAATTAAAAAAAACACACATCATTATAAAAACAATAAAAACAATACATTCATCGCTTCGCTCAGAATCTCAAAAAACATATATATAGGTATATAAGTATTTATTATATTGTGTTTTACTTAATTAAAACGACTCGAAATAATGAAGTATCCACATAAAAATATCGCTGAACGAACAAAAAGGGAAAACACCCTAATGAAATGTAAATAATTTCCGTGTATTTATTATTTATGATGTTAAGTTACGACTGTATATTATTTATATTTCGTTCATTTATTGTAATGTTTATGTTTTCAATGGGTACAAATTTTATAGTTTATAAATTTCATAAATTTTTTTGTTTTTAAAAAGTTGAAAATAACTTCTATAAACAACTTCTTAATGAATTATCTTGTAGGCAAACACGATTAATACGCATTTTCAAATTTGAAAAATCAGAAAACAAAAATGTGGATAAGTGGATGTCGCTCTGCTGTACAGTAGGTTACAAGTGGGTCACTGTAATGGATGGTGTTAAATTTGAATTCAATGATATAATATCATTGTATAAGAAAAACGATTCTGAGCGAAAACGGTCAGTCAGCCTATGATTTTACCAAGTATATTTGATGATATTATTGTGAATAAAGTAATTTATATATAACCTATTTACGTGGATCCTTGTTTTAAATTTTCAATCCTTACTACAAAATAATTATTAAATTTTAAATTTGATTTATTTTGATACAATTCGAACTTTAAATCCTTATAAAAAAAAACTGTGACTATGTATTTTTAATATTTTTCAACTGCTAATAGAACGATATATCAGGAGCCTTATATTAAATTTTCACGCTTTTTTACCCAACAAATAAAATTTTATTGATATTTATAGGAAAAAAAACTAAACAAATTGAAAACTGACAATGTCCGTAAACAGCTCAAAAAGAGTCAAATTATATTCAAGATTTTATCGTGTATAGAAAATGCTAATATAAACATTCAGTGAAATTTTCAAGTGTATACAGTCATACGTTTTTTAATTACAACAAAATAAGAAAATCGTTACATGAGAAATCGAGTGAATATCAAATGTTGAAAAAATATGAATTTCAAACACTCATAAAAATTTAATTTGACTTTCTTGTAGACATTTTTTTTTGATAAAGGTAGACAAACTTATGGACAATCTTGTATTACATTTTCAAATCTTAGATTTAAAAAAAAAAATTTTTATGAATTCTCAACTCAAAATAATTTGCTAATTTTCATGTATTTTGTCAATATTAGAACTTTAAACATTTTATACATTTTTAACCACAAAATAATTAATAAATTATAAATTTGATAAATGTTGTCAAAATTTGAACTTTAAATGCTTATAAATAAAAACTGTGACTAAGGATTTTTAATTTTTTTCATCTGCCTTTGAAACAATAACCTAGGAGCCTTCTATTAAATTTTCAAGCTTTTTTACTCAACAGATAAATTTTTATTGATATTAATTATAGAAAAAAAAACTAAAAAAATTGAAAACTGACAATGGCCGTAAACAGCTCAAAAAGAGTCAAAATATTTTGTAAATTTTATGGTGTATAGAAAATGCTAATATAAACATTAGTCAAAATTTCATGTCTCTACGGTCATTTGTTTTAGAGTTACACCAAAAACCAAAATCGATTTTCTCGAAAACAGATTTTGCGTAAAAATTCCCGTTTTTCCTTAATTTTTCTTTTGTTTTTCACGTCGCTTGTGAAAACTATTGGGAAATTTAAACCTAAACCTTACTTTTGACCCCCCAAAGTACCAACTAGATTCACTTTCCTATCAGAAAAGTTACTATTGAAGAAAATCCAAGCACTTTTACTGTCCTAAAACGTGATGACAGACACAAAAATAAAAAAATAAATAAAAAAATAAATAAAAAAATAAAAAAAAAACACACATCATTGTAAAATCAATACATTCATCGCTTCGCTCAGAATCTAAAATATATTTTCGTAGGTAATTATTTATTTGTCACTGGAGCAACTAGTCAATATAGGGATATCTGATAATGAATACTAAATAAGTAAACATATTAATAAGTATTAATATATAAAATACTTATTGCTCAATGTTTAAATGTTTCATTTATTATCAAATTGAAAAAATCACACAAAAATAGTGTTTTTTTTAAAATTCATTTAAAACTATTTTTTAATTTTTTATCTTGATTGTATAGGTACCTAACTCATTGTTTGTGCTTTGCCAAATATGTTCATAAGTTATAAAATATACCTAATTGCTAATAACTACATATATAGTTAGTTATTAGGATTATACTTCAGGCCAGTGGGTATGAGAGAATTCACAATAAATTTTATAAACGATAAATTAAAATATTATTCTATATAGGTTGTACGATTTCAAAACGTCACCAGTCGTTATCGACTACATGATTGTGTCAAAATACGATCGTGTTTACCTACGTTTTTACCATTACTTTTTTTTTATTACAGCGTTGCCACATCCACATAGAAATACATTATACGTATATACCCACACACTTTAATTATCATACCTAACTGTGATTGTTTTATATTATTCTATCGTATAGCCGTACACTGTCACTGATCTACCGCAATGTTATATAATATGACTGCGACGTGCGAGACTCGACCATATTATATCGAACGAAATGTAGGTAGGTAGCCAGGTAGAGAATTCTATAATAATATATTCGCTTAAAAAATTGGTTTACGTACCAGACATCATTGTGCACTTGGTTTATGTTGCATTGTTGCTCTTATGGTCTTACAAGGTTCTCACAAAATAATATATGTGGTGGTGATGTATATAGATAGGTATACATCACTGCCAGCATCAGTCGATCCGCAAAGTAAAACTAGTTTATTGAACACTCCTCAGCTCACAAAGTAATTATATTGAACAGTTCCATTTTCAAAGTTACAAGTGTACCTATTATACCTATGTATCTATAATTATAGGTACCTACCATATTACAGAATGCATTGTGTGCATATGAAAAATGTATGATTTATTTTTTAAAATATCATGTACGATGTACCTACATAATGTATTTTACAATAGTTAATATGGAACTGATTTTATGTCAATCGTTAATGTTAAATTAAATGTATTTAAAATAGTTCTACTTTAGAGTAAAAGTATGTATTTTTTCTTGGATATGTCGACGTCAATGGTGTTATAAAAAGGTAGCTGCCAGCTGGTAGGTTAAACGTTAGGAACTTGGGTCAATAATAATGTCATCGTTCGCCGTTCGGTCAAATAAAAACCATTGATTTTTATTCATGCCATTCAATGCGTCTAACCTACCGTGACATAATATACCTTCTTAATAAATTAAGATCTATTAGTTCATATTTTAAATTATATTAACGAAAGTTGAGCAAAAATCATGGCATAATAACTTTATGGCCAATATGATAGGCCAATATGCCTAAGTACCTATAAAAATGACAAAGTTTCAAATACATTTACTCTATTTTTTCTATTACTAATTAATTAATATTTATAATTATAACTCATTTTACTTTTAAATTTTAAGCTATATATTACACTATTTACAGCTATAAAATTGTTAATGTTAATTTCTAAGGCTGAACAATTTAATATAATGTTATAAATTGTTTTTATAACAACTGAAAATCTCAAAAATACATAGGCTATACACAGTTTTTTTACAGACATTTAAATAAAAATGTTCACAAAATTGGATATTTAAATGAAGAAAAAGATTTTTGTTATTTTATTGAAATTTAAAAATATTATTTGTTATGACTTGAAACTTTTTGAAACTAAATATTATATATTTTTAGATTTTAAACATACAGAATATAACTTTCAAAATATTTAGATTATTATTGTAAGCTATTTACCTATACCATGAACGCTATTGACTCGCTTTTGATAAGTTAATAACTGATAGTAATATAATGTGAGATTTGTTTTTGTCAAATATGAGTTTGACTACAAACCCGTATTACTAATAGAAAAATAAACTACTAATAGCATTATAATAAAATTAAAATATCTCAGAAATATAGGCTTACAGTCCCCACTCAGAATCGGTTATTTATACAAAGATATATCATTGAATTTAAATTTTTCGCATCCATTACTAATGACGAGGTACCTACACTCGACATCAGCTATTATTTAGCTTTCATTAGCTATACAGCAAAGCTACTTCCCTGGTTTTTTAAGTATCATCATCATATATAAATGTATAATATATAACAATTATATTTATATTTGTCGTGCTAGGCGGAAGTAATCACGGTTTTTTTTAGTGTTTCATCAATTGTCGATTGCTAAAGACAAAGTACACACTGGCTCGATTCAAAGTTCTAATTAAGTTACTACTGCGTAGTATATAATAGCTAAAAGACTATCAATATAGTATGTACCATTTTTTACTATGCAAATTACAAAGTTATTTCGACTGCAAAGTGAAGTCTATTTATCGCATTTTGTTTTATTTGACGTTGATTAAATAATATGACATAACAAATAAATGAGATGACATTGTTTACAGACATTGGACATTGATCTATTAATCAAACATCAATTTAATTATATCCAAGCTATACATAATATTATTATTTTAAACTAATGATATTTAATATTTAATGTACCTAGGTGTGTAAATGTGTAATAAACATATAGGTAAGTCAGGTACCTACCACCTAATCACTAATCTCATTATATATTTTATTACTACAATTATTTTAATAATATGTGAGTACCTATTTAGTACTATTAGCATAACATTATAGATATTATAACGAATACAAAATGTATGCTGGATTATTGAATATAATAAATATATATACCTATATGTACGGGAACTTACGGATAATTAACTCGATAACAATTTACTGAACGCCTAACGATATATTATGACGTATATATTTAGTCCCCGTAAGTAAGTCAGTAAGTAAGTATCAATTTCCAAATAATTTTCGTATGGTCACCATGTATGGTCCGATTTAATTTTACAAGGTACACAATCTTGAATTAAATATTGGATTTTGGCCAAAGCATCCTACTCCTTCCAAATGGCATGTCATTACACTTCGTTAGGTATATATATATTTTATGGGATTTTTGTTTTTACTATGAATTATTTTTCTTAAAAAGTCAGTAATACGTACATTTTAAAATAAACTGAGTATATACTAACTTAATATAAAAGATGGTTAATAATAGACGGTTACAGTTGAATAACTGTTGTTGATCAATTTTCGGAAACATTAAATTATTCACAAATTATAGGTATTGTTTATATTAGATAGTTGTTATTAATTATTAGTAAGTATTTATAAGTTGATTAAGTTTATTGAAAGCCATCCATCCATACACATATTTAAATAATACAAAATATATATTTATTTTAAGTTATAAACAAATAATAAAGTTTTTATAAAACCATAAATTAAAGGTTATACATTTTTTCCGTGCACTCTTTTTTGAGTATCTATAATTTAAAGTACTAGGATGTCCATTGTCCATACACCAAATCTAAAAATTTTAAAATGTTGTGTTTCGTTTTATTTTATTTTTTAAACTGCATCTAGAATCTATAATATTTTTCAATTTTCTCAGTTTTAGTTTTTCCGAGGCTTAAACCTAGGCAAAAACTATACTGAACTGTGAACATTTTGAAGAAGTCTCTGTCTCTATACATAATGTATACACTATAAAATATACTGTATAGTGCTAATTTCATGAGGAATTAAAAACGTTTAACATCTATAAGTTTCCGATGTTGTCAAAAAATCATTTTTGTTATTATACAATACAGTTTTGTTTTTCATTTTTAATGAACTTTCAATGATTAATTGTAATGCATTATAGTTCGTACTATAGGTATTAGGTACTATAGGTACCTACAATATACATCATTATTCTGAGCTATAAGACAAATGAAACGAGTGATCAAGTTTGTTTTTGATAAATATAAGGACATTATTGCAACTGCAACCCATTTTTTCCGTATTTTCATTTTTAGTAGGCATATTTTAAACCTTAACAAAGTAACTAAGTTGTATTATTGATATTTAAACAGGGTGTGTAATATACTAATATACTATTACTAAATACCTTCGTATATTTTAAACAGATTTATTTTCTCTGTACCTGTACGACATAGGTTCATTTTATTTTTAGTAGGTAATAATAAACTAATATTAAACTTCGCAAAAAAATGTAAACAAAACTTGAACATTGTTTCTACGTTTGGTCTACGAAACTACAGGGGTTTACGTGTTAAAAATCACAAGTTTTAAAATATTATGAAAATTCTAGATGTTTTAATATTTTTCAATTTAATCAACGATTAAATAATTTTAGACTGTAGTTATTCAAAATATAATGTTCCAGTTCATCATAAGCTAATCGCAGTCCGTAGATATAAATGTATACCATTTCCTTACAAGAATGATAAAAAAATTATATTAAATTCTAACTAGTTAGATAAACTTTAATAATAACTACATACTAATGTATTATTATGTGATGATCAATGTTTAATATATATTCATAGTAAAATTAGTTTTATTTCATTATTATTATTATGATTAACTTAATATATAATTATGTATATAATATTTAAATTAATGCAAGTTAGATATTGTTAGGTTTTATATAGGTTTAAATATTTTAATATAATACCGATAAATGAAGGTAATAGGGAATTTTATATTTAATTTAAATTTATAAGAAATAAATGTTTTTAAATTTGTTTTAAATTAAGTCTTTAAAGCTTGATTTGAATATCAAAAACTATTTTCTACATTATTAATAAAGCAATTTGATAGCAAGATGTGTTTGTAACATTCCTACTTGTTTATTTTATTTACATTTTTTAGCTTCTCGTTTTTGGCATATCAATAACGAATAAATATGTCATCGCTAGATAAACAGATGTGTTTCTTTAAAACAAAATAAAATGTGTTTTCAATCAAATAGGGACTGATATGCTATAATGTAGTATTTGGACATTATCCAGAAAATATAATATATCATATTATACCAAAATAATTTAAGATAATATTACTTTTGGTTTTAAAAATATCAACTACGAATGTAATTTTGCCATGAGCTATAAATTAAATATTACTCGTATTATATAGAACGTATTAACAATTGTGTAATATAGTCTATAGGAAACCGGCGGTCCATGCAACTATTCCATACGCACTTTTTTTTTAAAATAATACTAAAAGATTTTAATTTCTGTGCAACATGGCCACGAAACTTTTTTAATTTTTGAAAGCGGTCCCAAAATCCAAAAAGGTTGCCGACCACTGGTCTATAGTATACTGTAGCATTTCTCAACCTTTGTAACGTCGCGACCCCAAAACGGATGAAAAATAAAATCAGTCACCTCACGACCCTCCACCCCTTATAATAAAAAACTTCTGAATAAAAACCAATCTCAAATATCACATTAATTTATACTTTTTACTTTATTATTCATAGTTTAAAGTGTACTTCGTCCCCTTTCATACAAAGTACTCCAAGTCGAAAAACGTGATTTTTGAGAATCAGCTTTGGCAATTTTTCCAAACTTTAAATGTAACCAAATGGTGTTTTTGCTTATTTTATTTTATTTTCTTTTAAAAAAAGTAGAAATATTTATGAATAGTAGTAAATAATATAACGACACCGTGAAAGAATTACTTATTATAGTTAAAATACATATTATTAAGTTGGACTTAGTGTGTTTTGCATGTATATGCAATTGGTGACCTGGCACAACCTAAATTTATCAAAATCAATTAAATTCCATACAATTAGTACTATTATAATTATTTTATTTTCAATGTAAATAAAAGGTTGTTTTTCTACATCAGCGTTTAATTATTTCTGACAGATGCGACCCGCTGGTATACTGCATATAGTGCATACTTATATACGTATATACCTGCTATATACAAAGTCACAACGAACTACTAAATTTGAACTTTATAAATAATTAAAATTATTATTATTTGTTAATTTTACCTATTTAATAATAAAAAATCCCAAAACCTATACTTTTTATATATATTTATATAGCATAACAAATATTTAATATATACCAAAAACTTAAAAAAAATTGTATTTATCATGTTTCGATGTAGGTTTAAAGAACAATTTATTATTTTAGATTCTGTGCGGAGTAATTTTATTATCTTTTTTTTATACATTTATACAAAGTATATAATATTTTCTCTGAAAATTTTTCACACAAATCGCATAATTTAATATTGAATTAATATACCGCGGTAAATAATATTAGTACAAACTACAGAGTCATGCTAGAATAAGAAGCGAGCTGCAGAATACTAAAACTCTGATCAGTATTCAGTATAGTGATGACTCAAAGTGGTATATTTGAATCACGTAATTCATCAATAAAAAATTAGGTGGGTGGGTGTCTTGTGTCTGGTTAGGTGATAAACCCAATTAATTGTTTTAATATCTCTATACTAAAATGGTTATTGATATTTGATTAAATTGAATATAGAAATCAACAACATGGTCATAAAAAACTGTAAGCTATAAACTATTATACTGCTACTGTTATACAGCCGTAAAAGAAATCGTTGAACGTGTACACAATAACATTCTAAACTAGAATAAACTACATATTATGCTGTGTAGCTATAAAATCACAAATAATTAAATCAACAATTATTAACAATACTTTAATTGTAAATATATTAATATTTATTTTATTTATATATTTATATATTTATTTATTTATTTATTTATTTATTATTATAATTAACGCTAAACAGATTTTTAAATTACAGCATAATAGACACAAGAAATACAATAGTATAAGATATAAACAGTTAACAACTTATGAAACACTATATTTAAACTAACTTAACTTATACTAATTTGAAAGACTTAATTGACAAAGCAAATAGAAAAAAATTAAAAAATTAAAAAAAATATAGGATGTTATTGAATTACCATTAGATATATTATAATATTATTTATATTTACAGTTCGTTTTAAAATGAGTTAGGAAAAGACTACTAAATACTAATAAATACTTCTTGTTTCGTTATAAAAAGAGGAACCCATGATCTATATAACTATAAGATCTTAATGAGACACTATGTTACATAAAATAAATTATTAAATTATGAGGTTCTGCTTTACAAAACATTCTTCAAATTTCGAGCGTCCCGATAAAAAAAGTTTTGTGAGGGTGGTAAAACTAATGAATATGTGAGTCTAGGTAAAACAAATTCAAAATATTATATTTAATACCACAAATACAGTTATTTTCAACGTTTAAGCTTTCAGAAAATTCCACAAATCTACACCTATGTAAATATTAATAAAATAAAATCTATTCGATTAAAAATAAATTAAATAGTGAGAAATAATAAGAAATGAGCTTATACCATGTTAAGCATATCTATTGCAGTATTAATAAGGTAGTATCTATATGGCTATATAGCCTATATTGAATAATGCTGAGAGTAAACAATTACCTAAAATACATAAAATTGCAAACTTCAAAAGGTTATAACCTTGGAACTAAGTCTGACCGACAAATTCTGATTGCACCATTGTGCTTAACTCTTTGAAATATACCTATAGGTTCCTAAAATTCCCAAAAATCGTGCTAAACTGCATTATTTTAATTTGCTTGTGCAATATTGCAATAGTGATTAGTGTCTATTAACAAGTAATATTATCATAGTTACCATAGGTTTATTTGGGTTTTTATTTGTTGTTTCTATAAAATATACTATATCAGTATACTGAGTATAGGTACAATAGTACCTATAAGTAATAATATTTATATAATTAAATAAGTATAGGTACAATGTACATAAATATGGTACGGCAGTTTAAAAAAAAAGTCATGGGGGATGCGACACCCAAATACCCCCTAGTAATTACGCCACTGAAATAAGCCGCCTATTAAACAGCATAGTATTATAATATAACTTATAAGAATATTATAGTGCAATATATACTATTATTGAATATACTGACAAATGGTAGCAATTTTTTTATAATTTCATATAAGAACACATAGGTGTGATTGGGAATTAATATTTACAGTCTTGGCTTATGAGCTCTAAAAATAATATTAATAAAATCATTTATTTCTCTCTATTCGAAGTCGATACTTTTAAATACATTGAGATACTGAATCTTAAAAATGATTTGAGAATATTCATTAATTTGTATTCGTATTTTTGTAGTCGTCTTCCGTAATAATTAGAACGATTTAGGTAGATACTTAAACGATTTGTTAGTCACTATAATCAGTTTATAGATGTTTGTCTAAATGATAAGCATTACCTTAATTAAAAAAAATAACAAATCAATAAAAACGTTACTCGTGACTAATGTATGACAAAACAATTTGTCTAAGAGTGTCAAAATAAAAATTGTCTATAGAACCAGAAATTGTGTAAATCCGTCTTTGAATAGGTACTTTGTTGTACGTTATACATTAAAGTGGTACTATTAATATTTAAATGTATAAACAATTAACTCTATATAATGGAACAAACGATTTAAAATCTTTAGCTTAGGTAGTTAATAAACATTTTTTTTGTTTACACACGTCGGAAATTAAAAAAAAAGAGTTTTAAAAATGAATTTTAACGAGTTTGTACTAATCCATACAAAACATTTTGAATTTTACCAACATAATTAGGTACTATGGTTATGTAATTATGTATTAATTAATTTGTTCAACTTAAAATTATAATTCAAATACTGTGGTAACCAGTAATTAGGGTAAAAATATAAAGTTGGGTATAAAAGTACAGACTGCAGTACCTATAGCTTATATGGTACAAAAATCTATAATGGTCTTTAAAAAATAAACAATATAATAAACAATTTATCAAAATTGAGTATACAGTATTTACTTAGTATACAAGAGCATAGACATATACAAAATTAAAAGAGAAGAAAAATAATATGAATTTACCATACATACTTACTAACTTACAATATGCAAACAAACACGTATATTATTAGGAACACAATCTTTTATGTATTATTATTATATTTACAATACATTTTAAATATTGAACGTAGTAACAAACTTAATACGTATGTAGGCAGGTACTATTATTATTTATTTAATTACTTCAATATTCTTTTTTTAATCAATTATTATTCAGTGTTGTAGCATTATTGTGAATCATATTTAGAGAGGTTATTAATGCTTTTGTATAATGGTTTGTAAGTACTATAGTATAACTTATAAGTATGTACTTATAGAAATTTAACGTCATTCCAAAATATTTAATGCGAAATTAAAATATTTAATTCATAACTAATTAAATTAAAAATAATTAGCAAGTGCTTTGCCAAATGCCGATAAAAATATTTACGCATTTGTTACTACCGTCATTTTATTTTAGAAGTGTTTTATGTTACGTATTTATTTTGTAAGTGCATCAACATATAGCTAATTTTTAAAAATCTCTACATAGTTTTAACGACCTAATATAGAACAAATATTATATTATTAGCCATTAGGTAATTTATATTCATAATATTATGTTGAATTATTTATGTTTTACATTTATTACTATTACAGCTATGTTAAATACTTAAATTAAATAATATTATTTCGTTGTTGGTGTAAGTGTTCATAATGTTAAGGTTTAAAATAAAATATTGTATTGACCTTTTTAATAATAAATTATTACTGCAATAAAACGTTAGGAGAAAATCAATATAAAGACGTACCTACCACTTCACGACATTTCTCCGTGTTTTTTCCTACCCGACTATCCGATTAACTCAGTTTAGTAAGGTTATTTTAACTCAGCCTACCAGCATAAATATTTGGTCATTCGTGTTTTAAATTATATTAGAACAATTTAACTAATCTAGAAATCCACTTCATAGTTCACGCCACATCTGAATCTCAGCACTATTGAACCATAATAATAAATCCCTTCCGTGCAAGTATTTTAGTTATTAGTTATTACCTATCAAGTACTCGTAACTTTAAAGCTTAGAAATCGTTTTTTTTGTTGATATAGGTAGGTACAACAGTTATAAAGAAGAAAAAGAAAAAGAAAAAACACCTACATTTTTGCTTTCATATAGATTCTCAGCTATAGTTAAATGTATAATACATTAATACCTATAGTATAATATAACTAAGATACCGAAATAAGTGGGAAAAAATGGTTATTGTTTTTGAGTAATTATTGATAACGAAATTATATAGAAAACGGTTTCGTGCGAAAAAAAACAACTTAAGCGACAGTCATAGTTAAGAAACCAAATTATATACGATAAGGAACTAAAGAACACTACATTTTCTGTGATGATTGATGAAGGACGTTTACCATTAATTTTCAGTGGTAAAAACATACCCACGAATAACATACAAAATGGCATTGTGGTTTTAAAGTAAAATACATATAAATGTAAAGAGAAAAATTTTTAGAAGAAAATCTCGTCGAAATATTTTTAAATATTAATTATTAAAAAAGTTACAGTTATTTAAAAAAGGTAAAAAAAGGTTTTGTCGCTAATATTTTGGGCTGTATATTTAGAATGATACAAATCGCAGATAAGGTTGTCTCCGAAATATAGTTCTCTATAAATTTCATAATAGGTGTTTTTACTCTAAAACAACTTTTTAATGGCTTTTTGACAATTCCAGGCTTGCATTTGAAAAAAATGCCGTTTATGTTATTTACAATTAAAACGTTATTCAACTTTTGCGTTTATCGTTATTCAGAATTAAAACGTCGTACAACTTTTACCTTTATCGTTATTTAAAATAGTGTTAATACCTATTAAATTTAAAAATAATAACTAATACGGGTAGGTAATGGCCCGGATACGAAATATAATATAATCAATTCTTAGATTGTTTGCATGAAATAAATGTTTCAACGATGGTTTCATAGACCTCTTAAATAAATAGATTTTAAAATATTTCGTTTTGCGTTATTTTTTGGTCAATGATAGGTATTTTATAAATTACGTTTTGCGTTATTTTTCGTTTAATGATATTATAAAAATTACGTTTTGCGTTATGTTTTGTTTAATGATATATAATATATTTTGTTAATCGTTATGTTTTGTTTTGCAGTATTTAATTATTTTTGATTATTGCTTTCCGTTATAATTACGTTTACAAATTTAAATCATTTTTTGTCAAATATTACGTTATAATCTGATAATCATAACATTATTATAACGTTTGCGGTTTGCAAGCCCAGCTTTTAGTTTATTGTGCGTAAACATGTTTAAATCGTTAAATTTAATTTTTAATTGAATGTGCTTCTACCTGCCTGCCATTGAGACAGCGACTTCGATTCACTTCACCAAATATAAAATTCAATCAAGACTGTCCCCATGTGGTCGAGGTTTGTGATGATACCAACGGTCAACGACTAAACGATGCCAAGACGGACGCTTCTGAGAATAGTAGACTCAGAGTATAGATTAATAATCTAGACAGTATAAAAACGACAATAAATAAAAAGCAATTATAAGAATTATTATTTTAATCGGCATTTAACATCGATAACTCATTTAGTTTGTATTTAATCACTTTTATAGTATAATAAATTACTATGAATATTATAATTTTTTATAAAATATAATATAGGATCTCAAAGTACCTATGCTTAATTGATCCGGCAATAATCCAAGTATATCTACTAATATAAAAAAAACAATTTTCCCGTATTTTTCTACAAAATGCAGATTAAACGCTATTGTTTTTTTATATATATATTATACTTAAAATATATGTATAACTAACTAACTAACTATAAATATATAAAAGAAAAAGATTTCTTGAATAGCTATTTCCAATCAATTGAAAGCTAAAAATATAAACTCTACTTCCTAGTCATTACTTATTAGTTATTTTGTAATAAGTTATTAGATGTTATGAATATTAGGATAGTGGTAGTCACAATATGAGAAATTACTGTAAGTAGGTAGATATATTCGAATTCTTATCAAAATTCAATACCTAACTAAAAGTAGTGAAAAACAACAATTCTTTCTGAATTATTCGGTATGGTCACTTTAAGTATATATATTTTATACTATAGTGAATAACATGAACTTTTCATTTGCAAATTAGGTACATTTATTCATCATACCAAATAAGAACAATGCACTAAAACGAAAACATTCGACTAAAAAAAAATATGACCATGACACTTGTTCAGTGTTCTTTGACGATCTAAAAAAAATGTGGTAGTAATAGTAATAGTACCTACAGTTTGCATACGATAGTATTTGTTTTTAAAATATATAACGCATTACTGGTTTTTCTAATTTAAAACTTGAAATATCAGTTTAGAACAATGATAGTTGAATTTTTGTTTTAAAAATGATAAAATTATACCAAAAAAAAAAACAAATATTCAAAGTTCTTTCTGTGACTCCAGCAAACATGATAATGGAAGATAGTGTTAAGAAAAATATTAAATAATAATTGTATGGAGTAAATTTAATTAAAAATAATAGTTCTTCTATAGACTATAACACCAGTAACAAGCATATAGTTTGTAAGATATTATTCCTAAGTATAATAATCTATTTTAAAACAAGATATAAATATTTTAAAAAAATAACTAAGTCAGATAAATTAGGTAAGTACCAAGTAAATGTTATATATATGAATTTATAGTCATCTAAAATTTAAATAATAGTAAGGTATATTATAATCAATTGATTTTATATATTATGAAGAAGTAATTACTAATACTTCTTGCTATGGATCAATAGAAATAAAAAAATTTAATATTTTTTTTTTCTATCATAAGTGATGATTACGCCCGTAAGGCAAACGGTGCAGATAAAATAATATCAAGAATAGGTACATAGGTAGGTAGTGTAAAATAAAACGTAATAAAAATAACTTAGTAATAAAATAATTGTACAAATTAAATAGTACCAAATATGAAATAGACTAACAACATAATTAGGTTGGAAATATATGTATAGTATAAATTGTAGACAGTATTATGAATTAAAGGTTTTACAACATACTATAATAATGTTGAAGAATCATTAAAAAATCAAAATTTTTAATTTTATATTTTTATTAGGTGCATAATTTCAGCATGCAATTAACCGACGAGTTTCCACTAAATTTCTGAGTAAGTGGGTACAAAAGATAAGAACGGAGACACTTGAGAAACCGTACGTTTATAGGTATCACATTTAAAAATTCTGGACAGTTAATACTACTATTTAATAGATTATAAATTCATTTTACATTAATACATTTTCTTCTACATAAACGAGAATACATTTTTAGATTACTAAGTAAATCATCTTGTCTAATTTTATAAATATTAAAATATATAAAAAAAACCAGCTTATCATTAGATATCCTACTCCCAAAGCTCTAAACTTATTAATAAATATTATGTGACAGACAGTATCTAAAGCTCTAAGTCAGTATATATTGCATCTACACGACCACCTATAGAAACTATTAAGTCAGTTTATATACTAATAAATTTGTAACTGTAGAGTTAGAGGAACTAAAACCATATTAACTATCTTCTAGAATTGGATTCAAAAAGTATGTAAGTTTTGGCTCAAAAATGTTTTCAAATAATTTAAGTAATACATTTAGGTAATAGGTAATCTAGATATCAAATAATTACGAATATTAGATTTGGACCCCGATTTAAAAACAGGATAAATGTTTTGGAAAACAGAAAACTAGTTTTCCAACTAATAAGAAAAATACCTGAAGATAAGGATAATGAAAATAGAAAATTAATTTGGTGTGTAAGGGAGTAACAACAGTTCCTAAAAATTTTCAGAGATCAAGTCATGACAGTCAATATATTTTAGAAACTCAGGCTGATTACGCAATTCAACAATTTGTTAGAATTGAAATAGCTAAGGAGGAAAACATAAAATATTATAGAACTCAGGCACGAATAATGTTAGTGCCTTAAATAATTAAAAATGCATACAAATTTAACACAAAGAACCTTAAGGCTTAAACACAGTTTAAACTCTTTTTCTAGATTCTGGGCGGAACGAGGAAGCTAGTGGTTTTACAATGGTGTTTTTTAGTTTTTTTTTTATCCTGTATACAAAATGTCTACCAGAAGGAGTGCTTCGATTTTAACATATATTATCTTATCTTTTAGAAAATTGGATCAAGATGGTACTTTAGAGAGTTCATTTTTCGATTTTCTCAATAGCTATTTAATGTCATGGAAAAAACCACCGACAAATTACGAAAACCCGCTAAAAACAATACCACCATAGAAACGAATAAAAAATTATAATATTATAATATTAATTAAACTTACAGGCTCTAATTATAAATAATATCAATATAAAATATCCAGACTGACAAACCACCTACCCTCAAAATCGTTTTTCTTATGCAATGATATTATATCATTGAATTCAAGTTTAATACAATCCATTATTCATTGGCCAACTTGTAACATACTGTACACCAGAGCGAAATCCACTTACTCGATTTTTTAATATTAAAAATGTTGGTAGTAAAATGTTTTTTTAAGCTTCTGATTTTAAAAGATAAAATCATATATACATTTTTAAAGTGATAATAAAAAGTAATATTGATAATAGATTAAGGCTTTTCTTGACTCAAACTACAATACCAAAGGGGTGTTTTAAAGTTAACGCATAGTGCATTACGTATTTGCGTGACAAAACATGCAGGGGTTTTATTGTTATCTAGCTATGGTAACAGTTCATATATCTAACAAACAATTGAAATTGTACTTCATAAGCATTAAATAAGGATTCAAATGTATAACTTAGTTTATTAGATATTATTGTCAATTAAAACCTTATTAATATTTTATTAAAATGATTTACGGTGGAAAACCCATGAAACCCGTTCCACCGTCTAAAGCCGGTGTTTCTATACCTACGCCATTTAGAGGACCTCAAGCATATACATACGGGTTTGTAAGTATATCAATACTTTCTTAATAGAAAATATTATACTGTAGAATTAATTTGATAGATATTTATAAATATTAGTTAGCTAAACAACCGGGAAATGATTACAAAATTCGACTTCGTGACATAGAACGAATGCGTACAGAAAGGTTTAGAATACAAAATGAAAATGATTTTAAAAATATATTAAGAGAAGCTCAGCATAAAGAAATGATTGACATGTCAGATAAGAAGTGTTTATACAATCAGATAAAAAGAATGGTTGAATGTGGAATGAAAGCTAATGAACATTTATTTATAGAAGAATGTCCTAAGTATGAACATCTGTTTTCAACTTGAATAATACATTAACAATTATTACTACTCATATTGTATACTAGGCCGGAATTAAAATTAGAAAAGGAACCAGAAACCCCAAAAATTGTCCAAGAAGATTTAATAGAAAAGGCAAGAAAGATTAAAGAAAAAAGTGACGAAGAAGAACGAAAATTAGTGGAAGAAAAACGTTTACAAATGTTCATGTAAGCATAAAACAAAAAAATTATTAAAAACTATTATATATTGTAAATTATTTTTTTAGAGTAAACTCTGAAGAATTGAGATTTGCTGCAATGGAAAAACGTAAAAATGATATAGCTCATATAAACTATAAAATTATTCAAGAAAATGATAAATTCATTAAAGAACAAAAAATTAAGATGAGAGAATTGGCTAATATTGAAAATGCAGAAATATTTAAAAAGCAGGTAAATCCAATATTTTGTATGTGTTATTGGTAGAGTAAATTGAATAGATGTTAAAGTTATATGAACAATATGGCTTACATGTTATTTAATATTATAAATATATAATAATAATACATTAAAATATATTCAGTATTTCGATGAAAAGTTATCAAGTATTTAGTATTTACAATAATATAATGTTAAAATAATTTAGTTACTTTATAATTTATATCTTATTTAAAAACCAAATTGAACGCAAACAAATTTCAAATTAGAGATTATAGTACCTACATTTAATAATTATAATAATTTTTCAAGGATAGTACCTATACCTATTTATTATTAGGTACTTATTACTTATAACTTATAAGTAAGGCCGACACTTGTATGCATTTGCATATTTTTATTGGTTAATAAAAAAAAGCTAGTTTATACCAAAATTTGTTTCATAACTTCACAATGCTGTATACGAAATTTTATTTTGTATATCTTTGCATATTATGGTATTTTCGCATTTTCAGAGCATAATTTAGGATTTAGTACATTTTTGAAGCATATTTAGGATTTTTAAGACTCAAAGAATCGAGAATCATAAAATGTTAATAAAAATTTTTATTTGTTTCTCTTATTTAGGTTATAATGGGTAATTCAACTTATTAATAAAAATATGTAAGGTTAGTTACTAATCTCAGTCGCTAGATAACATGGTTATTGGTTATAAGTTATAACAATTATTGATAGTTATTAGAATTAGATGGTATATTGGTCTGATAACCATCACGAGTGAGTTAGGTACACGACTAATTTCATAATACCGCACAATGCACTACAGCCACAACATGAACTAAGCTATTTACATTTTAATATTTAATTGATAATTAATTAATTATTTCTATAAATATGTTTTACCAAATTAGTAAGCCAAATCATGTGCCAAAAACAGAGTAGTAACAATGTTTTGTTAAATGTACGATTTCCGTTTACAACAATTATTCACTGGATATCGTTTTTATTTAACTTCAAATCTTGTCTGTTTGTCCGGATGTTTGTCAGTGCGATTTCTCGACAACAGCTAAACATACAAGAATAAACTTGGTATATTCTGGACCCGGTTGATCTCTAGTTTTGCATGAAGAAAAGCTTTTTCTAAAATATGATTTGGTTGAATTTCAGAAGACAGTCTAAAATAAAATGTAATAAATAAATACGAAATTGTTATAGTAGGTTTTTTGGAGATAATTTAAATTTATTAACGTAACTTTTTTTAAAACTCAACATCCAAGAAATATTTTTTTTTAAAATAGGTACCCAATTAAATAACAATTTGAAATTCGTTTCTAACCTAAAATACTATTACAGCATAAAATCTGTTTATCTAGACTCTTGAAAAAGAAGAGGAAAAGCGTAAACTTTTAGAGAAAAAACAACAGTTTCGAAAGGAATTGTTTGAGCAAGTACAACAAAAAGAATTAATACTAGAACAACAAAAAGTGTTAAAAGCGATCGAATGCAATGACATTAAAAAATTGAACGAAAAGTTAAATGAAGAAGAACAATTTGGTAAGTATGAAACTACTCAATAAGCATTATCATGAAGTATTATTGGTATTAGTTAGTATATATAGCTATTCGATTTATATTGATTAAGTATTTTAGTTTGAATATTTTCAGTAAATGTATGGATAAAAATAAATATTTAAAAATATTTAATTTGTCATCAATACCTAAATGATAATTATTAATTAGAATAAAAACGGATAAATTGATATGATTCATACTTGCATATCAAATGTTAATTTTATTATAGAAAAATTGGAACGTAAAAAAAAACAGTTACAGACAAAACAAGACATAGCACTATTCACCAAAGAAAGAGCGAATTTGTTTTCAAAAATGAATGAGGCGACAGCAATGTTTGATGAAACATTCAAGATCACAATGAAACAAAATTTAAAGGATGATTCAGCAGACGAAATTGAAGCAAAGGTTTCCACAACAATTTAAGTTTATGTTTATAAAATACAAATTTAATACATTTTTAAATATTATAGCTTCAGTTGAAACGTGAAAACGATTTGTTTAAAGAACATCAAGCAATTATTAAAGAAGAACGCAAAAAGCAAAGTGATGAAATATCAAAAACCATAATGAAACAAATAAATGAAATTGAAGAGCTTAAACTATCTATCGAACGTGAAAATACTGAAGCACGACGAAAGAGAATGAAGGTGTGAACACACAAAGCTTATTTAAAATATAGGCATTACAATTGTTCTTATGTCCATAGGAGGGTCATAATGTTTTAATGGAACAGTTAAAATCACGTAAGATACTTTTAGAAGAACAAAAAGAATTGAAACGTGAAATGTTTAAGCAGTCGATAAAAGAATACGAAGACTACATAAAAGAGGAAAAACTACAGTGGGAAAATAAAAAACAATACAAATGGCAGTTTAGAAAAGACCTCAACGACCAAATTAAGTCCAGTAAAGAATTAATCGTAAGTGCTCAGTATTCTAAAATGCGGTTTATATATTATATAGGTATACAATACAATGATATAATATTTTTTACCAATGTACCAATCACAACATGTCAATATCACGTGGTCGGTGTATAATATACACATATAACTATATTATTAACTTTTAATTCGTTACATAATATTAAACTTATGAAAAATTAATAGTTTTGGTATCTGAAATTAAACATGTTGTGGCGTATTATCGTGTTTGTTTACACACAATTTTTACCGAGTGGAATTGCAAAATCCAGATCCTCAGTTAAATTTTGGAATTTTCAGTTGTAACTCAAAATTATAATATTTTACTTAATTAGATAAATATTCTCATTCATTTACATATAAGATTTATTTAATTTAATTTAATTTATGTAATAAATTATTTTACTGTTTAGGAAAAACAAAGACAAATCGATTTGGAAAATCATCAAAAACTCATGATGGAATTAGCCGAACAAGAAAAATTACTAAAAAAACTATTATCTGAATTGTGAGCATACATGTAATAAGACCTTTTCATGTACACCTGCTCATATTATCTATTGAACTAAGATTTTTATAATTTTATAATATCACGATTCACGATGGAACTGTTTAGTTGATCTTTTTCTTCATATTAATGTTTATTACCTACTTAAGTACCTATCTGTATTGTAGTGGGTTTCCTAATTTTTAGTGTTTATCTTTTAAATTAATACGAATTTATATTTACTCTAAATGAATATACGGTTTTCATTGTATAAGTGCATTATGCCATTATTATAGATTTCATAAAATTGTATCCATATTAAATATTTGTATATATGAATTCAATGTAGGCTGCTGTAGTACATAAAGAGAATAATATCCAACTAACTGTAGGTGTACAAAGTTTCTATAATAAATACTATTTTAATTTTTAAGAACATTAACTATTTCAGTAGTTTTTAATTATAAATATTAAATATATAACAACTCTGAAAATTGTGAATACAAGATTAAAATGCGCGTAGTAACTTCTCCACGAGGGGAAATCTGGGTAAGACGAGGACTACAGGTGAGATGGGACATCGTTGTATCTCGAAAATTATTGAGCTTTTTGAAAAAAAATTTCAACAAAAAATATAGTATGTTGGTTATATTGTAATAATATTGTTTAATATCAACAAATAATTCAAGTGATACGACGGTGCTTTGAATTGAACGGAAATATTCGATGTAATATTTTGCGAACATCAAATAATGAATAAGTAATTAAATAATTGTTGATTCTTAATTACTCTTGTATAACTTTTAATGACTATAGTCTTGTTAGGTTTCAATTAATACGACTTAGGTAGAGTTAATCCTTATTTTAAGAATAATAAACACGTTCAATTAAAATATTACTGGTATATATATATATATGGTAGGTACTATTTGTGGTAAAACGGGAAAAATATAATGGTGCAAGATGAACCATGTCCCTTGTTTTAATTTTAATAACATGGTTATTATTTATATTTAAGTATTAACACTAATATATTATTTTAAATTTGAATAGTTTAAAATTAATAATTGTCATGACACAGACTGTTAGTGTGCACATTCAACTGTAAAGATTAAACAGAATGTTCAAAGAATATTGAAGAATCATAGAATACAATATATTCAATATAGACGTATAAAATATGTATTATTACTAATTTACATTATAAAGATTAAATAATTACATTTTACAGTGATGAATGATGCGTGAATGCGTGATGAGTGACGATAGTAAATTACTAATTAATAATTTGTAACAGTACACTATAATATAGTAGGTACCCAACTGGTAATACAATATTATCATTTTCAGTGGCATAGTTGGAAACTGTGGCCCTATCACGAATAATAACATTAATAACAAGTACTTAAAAAAATTAAATCGTAATCATAAATCAAATATTCAAATACATTACTTTCTAGACTTCTAGAGACTATAATGTTACAAATTTATTACTATAATATACCCATGTCAATACAGCATACATTATAATTATAATAAGAAACTTGAAACAAAAATACCCAAGGCGGACAACTATAAATAAGTACATATTAATTGTATAATGTATTATCAATCAACTAGGTAGGTGGGTAAATAATTATTATGATAGTAAATATTTATAAGGATCATAACTAGTTGTTATACATTTTCAATCCTTAGCAATGAAAATTTAACATTTTATCAATTTTTAACAACAAAATAATTTGAAAATTTTCGACATTTTGTCAAAATGCGAACTTTAAATACTCAAAAATAATCGTACATAATATTTATTTTTAATATTTCTCAATTGCCATTATAACAACACTTATGAGGAAACCTTGTAATAAATGTTCAAGCATTTCAAAATTCTAACTTCAGGCGCTCATAAAAAATATTGTGCTACTACACTCGAATTTTTTTGAATTTCCACTGACAACAACTTATAAGGAATCTTGTATTAAACTTTCAAGTTTTTTACCAAGTGAACAATTTTTTCATAGAAAATATACAAAAAACAAAAATAAAAATTGTAAATTTCTTATATCTATAATATAATATAAGTGGATTACTGAATGGATGGTATTAAATTTGAATTCAATGATATAACATCATTGTAAACAAAAAACGATTCTGAGAGGAGACGGTTTGTCAGTCTAGGATATTTTATATTATAATTATATTGTTATGACTTATAGATGACAGGCCATAGTTTAACTATATAAAAAAAAATTAATATTTGTAATAGGCACTGCGTGTGTAGTCAAGTAGCGTTGCGCGCAAGCACATAAACGTAAAATCAAAAACTTTGGAAGGCTAACATCTAAAATAATAGTTTCCGGTAAAAAAAAATTACACAATCGTTTTAAGCATATAAAAACAAGTCGTTTGAAATTAAAATTGAAAATTGTGAGAGGGTTGATAAAGTGCATTTTTGCCCGATAGACATATATTGTATTGTGGAAAATAAACTTATTTTACGCTTTTTATTGTACGCTTCAGTTGATTTAATATTTGAATTCAAATTTAATACCCACTTGTAAAATACTTTACAGCAGAGCGACATCCACTTACCTACCTTTTTTCAATTAATTTTATAATAATTAATTCACAATAAAATGTAAATAGTAAATACAAACCACAGATAATGTATTATCTATTTATCTATGATACAAACGTATAATAGTAATGATAACACGATCCTCCGATCTGCCGCATTTGCCTCGTCTACATTCACTTTCCCATCAAACAAGATACTGTTAAAGAAAATCTAAGCATTTTTACTGCCCCAAAAGGTGATGACAGGCACAAAAATAAAAATGAATAAATAAAAAACACACATCCTTGTAAAATCAATACATTCATTCCTCCATTCAGAATTTATAATATTAAAACATTTTGAAAGTTTTATGATTTATAGAAAATGCTATTATGAACAATGAACATTCAGCAACATTTAATGTACCCTACAGTTATTTTTTTAGAGTTACACCTTACACCAAAAATGAAGTTCGAATTTGTCCTAAAAATAAACGCACATCATTGTAAATTGTAAAATCAATATATTTATCGCTCCATTTAAAATCCAAAATTTAAACATTTTCAAACGCAATAATGTAAAAAGACTTAACTAACTCAAAAGCTCAATAACTTTACAATGTTATAGATTATACACTTTTAGTCAAGTTTTCTTAACATATTATAATATATTATTATGTTTTTGGGCTAAATACAACTTTTTATTTTCTAACCGATTATTTTTTGTCTAGCGCTTTGTTTATCTCCATAAAAACGCAAATTAATAAAAAAACATATAATATTTATTAAAAATCAATCTATAATTTTTAATTCATAAATTTCTAACAAAATGCTACGAGATAATTTTCAACTGCACTATACCCAAAAGGTCAAAAACGCATATATCTACGGTTCCTCAATTTTCCTTGCAGAGGAAAAATATCTATAAGAAAAATAGTGGGTAGATGCTACATCAGTATAATGCTAAACGCACAGTTTATCTCACTTATAATTCTGTCTTCTGCACTCTAAGTTTTTTCATAATACTAAGTACATGTACCGTCCATAGCCTCATACAGAATTTTCTTATAACTGTTTATATACGAGCATACGAATAAATTTCAAGGACTAAGGAGTCCAATAATGAATAATCAAAGGATCAGCACAAGTCAAATTAAATGTTATATAGGTACGAATAAATTACGAGTAGCTACTATGACACTATGTTATTATTGTTATAGTAAATACTAAATTACTTTTATTACTTCTAATATTATTCATTACTTCTATAATACACCTACTGGCCAGTGGCCATTCGCTACTGCCTACTGATCATAGTTCCTAAATTATAATATTACAATATTAGGTATATTTACCGATATTATAATGAATTTGTGCCCTCCCCCTTCCTAGTAGCCTCTTTTGAAATTTCGAATCAGAATTGCGTACGGGAGATAAAGATTATAAGAATCATAAATTCATAATAGAATAACAACCGAATTGCATGCGGGATTTATTTTTGATGCGTTCAAGTTGTTTGCGGCAATGTGGCATTAATATTTAATAATAACATATCACGGGTTTTTTGGCATTATCGTAGGTAAATATAATATCGCAAAATCGCAATATCGCATCATAATCGCATAATATTATCATAATTATTTTTAAAGTAGGTATTTTTACTCTATATAACCAAAATTGAGTGGTTTATACTCAGACTGCGTAAACGTGGTTAGGCACCTTATACATATTATTACTTATTTACCTGCTATATACGATACAAATATATTACGTGTACGTATTTAGCCTCATTAGTTAAACTTACTGTTAGTGTGTTAGTCCTAGCCACTCCTAGGTCTGAAAAAGAGGAAATTTCAAATTTCACTATATTATTGAATAATGAAAATTATTAAAAATATTCAATAATGTTCACCGATGTTCGACGATTTTGAAAACCGATCGATAGACATATTATTATACAAGATTTTCAAGGTAGAAATATTGTAGTGTATCGGAATCATAGAGCATAGTTATATGAAAACATATATCATGTATGTTATATTGTTAAGTAAGTAATAAGTAATATATTTAATAGTAATACCTATTATGTTTATAAATTGTGATCAAAACATTCAAAACTGACATTAGATTATAGAAAATTCGAAAGTTCAAGAAGACGTAAAGAGTGCGATACATGCATAAACGTAGCGGTAAGACTGTATAATATTATTGTCGTCAATCGTTATCAAACGGTCGTTAGTTTTAAATTGATAATAGTCTCCGAACAAAAATCAAAATAGTATCACGTTTTTACCACTTAGTAGGTACTAGGCATGTACTTTTCCCCATAATTGTACAGCAAATGGCGTTTTGAACTCTATTGTTTATTTCATAAATAAAAGAATAGGCTCTCGCCGTAAATATGTCTAGAAAGGTATGCAAATTTTATTTGCAAGGAAATTGTTATTACGGCTCTTCGTGTCGGTTCTCGCATGAAGAACCACATCGCTCTAACAACCAATATGACTATGAAAATCAATCAAGGAATAATAGTAAGTTTATACCTATACTAATTAATATCTTAAGCACGGTTCGGTTAAAAATACTAAAAAGGTTTCATGCACCTTATCAATTGATTACAATATAATATATTACATACCTATATTTTATTGAATTTTCTTACATTGTTCTTATTATTTATATTTCAATTTTTAGGGAGTTCAAACAAAAGTTATTATGATACTGATAATGGCAGAGATTATAATGATTATTACGAGCATGGACAGAACTACGAATCTAGAAAAAACACAAACTACAATTATAAAAATGATTATAACAGCAGGAATAATTATCATAATCAAAGAAATGATTACGAAGAAGATTACGATTCAAATAATCATTATGGAAACCAAGCTCAAAGACAGCGCAATGTAAAAAATTATTATAAAGAAGATGACAAAAGTCAGGGTAGAAAATATAATCATGAATATGTTTATGATACAAACAAAGTGGAAGCCAGTTCATATAGGTACTTGCTTGAATTTTAAATATGACATATTATTCTGATATTCATTTTCTTTATTATAATTGACGTATCTTAATTTTCTTGATTATAATCAAAACACTTGTATTTGTATTACTTAATCTTTTTAGGTATAAGAATTCATATGATCAAGAACAAATACATAGGCCCCATGTCCATAATGTTAATGACAGAGTTGATGATAAAAGAAATGTTTTGAAGCATTATGAAAATGAAATGTAAGTAGTACTTCATTTCAAATAGAGAATAAATATTAGTTAAATATTTAAAAAATAATTAATAATTAAATCCTCATCCTTATAATATATTATATATAAGAACATGCCATTTTTATGTACCGCGTTTCTGACAACAAAATTGAAGTTTTTATGATTTTTTTCATCAAGTATATCCAATTACGTAGTGTCCTTACAGTACTTTTTATCCATTTTTTGTCTGGTAAGAGAAGAGTACACATTGTTTTTCAGTGAAGCGTTTTAATGATTTTATGAATATTTATTTTTAAATTTTTTTACAAGCAAACCTGGTTTTTCAACAAGTATTATGATAAATAATTTTTTTTCAGTAAAACTTACCAACGACATGTACAACAACTATCAATGACCAATATTTGGCCATTCACATGTTTCCACCCTATTGGACATCAATTTGCTATTCAACCAGTTGGTAGCTTAAACTTGATTGATGTATCATTTGAAGAAATTAGATGTGATTATTACATGACTAAGAATATTAGTGCCAATCCTGGTTTGATTCATGTAAGTTACAACTAATATATAAAAGTATATTTTTATATCAGACATAACAAATTGTTTTACTAATTCCAATATGAACAAATATTGTTTAAATGTATACTATTTTAATACATGTTATGTTTATTTGTCAATTTATTGTACTTACCGATTTTACAAAATAGTGTCTTGACAGTGGCCAGATCTGTGAACTTGAAAAATAATTTTAAAAAAAAAATAAGGATGTTTAGGTATTGATAAACCGATTTTGTTATTTTGTTGCTATTTAGAAATCAATAATCGTAATTCGTAGATACTTGAAATTTTTACCAATTGTATTTGCATTACAATGATATAATTTTTGTAAATATTGCACTATTTAGAGGGATTTAAAATTTTTATATATACTTTACAATACAATGTTAAACTGAAGTGACATTTCATGAAAAAAGATTTGTGGCAACAACATATTATAAATAATCCAAAAAGAAATTTGTAGGAGTTCTTTTTAGATTAATATATATTTATAACAATTAAATTTATCAAAAAAAAATTGTTTAAATTTAATAAACAAAATAGGTATTATATGAATATAATTTTATGATTGCCAGTTTTTCTACTTGTAATAACTGATTAAAATATTTGAATCCAAACAAAGCCAAATTCATAAAAATTAAAAAAAATTAATTGTGTTTCGTTTAAAGTACCTAATTAAGTGAATTTTTTTATGAGGGGCTCAAATCTGTTGCATAAGTGCATGAAATGTGTTTATACCAATCTCACTAAAATTATTTATAGTTATACTCAAAATAGAGTTTGCCCTAAAAATTATATAAGTTAAGCCCACCCATGTATGTATTTTCATAAATATTTTTATTTTTTTTGTTTGTGGTATCGAGAACCGGAGGGGGCTGTGTTAGCATTACGTCCCCTCAATAGCAATACGCCCCCTCGCATAAATATTTTTTAACAGCAAATTTGATTTAGACATTTACCCAAAGAAATTAAATGTTTTAGTTCACTTAAAAGTAATTGATTACAATTTGATGACATTTTGGTAATCCATAGTAATATTTATCTAGTTACTTACGGATTCTTTGTTACTGATGTATTGTGCACATATAATTGTAGAGTATAATACTTGAAGGCAGTATTGTGATGGATTGTGATGGACCTTTTTTGACTCATCGCACCCTAAAGTATTTTCTAAAAATCCAGAGACACTGTAGTAGTGTATTGTGATGTGTTTATATTTCTATTTTATAACTTTGATTTTCTTTAGCTAGGTATAAACACAATAGGTTTTATATTATGATCTGTGTCATTACTAAAAATTAATTATTCCAATATCGGTTGGTCCCATGCTTTATCTTAAACACAGTTTTACGCTTTATATACAAAGTAAAATATTTATTAGAGAAGAAAAATATAGAATTTTCCTAAGGAGAAATAATAAATAAAGAATATTATTATGTAATTTATTACTAGGCTGCATGTTATAATATAAATAATATACTTAACTAACTGAATATTCAGACTTCGTCTGTGTGCAGTTTTTTTGTGGTAAATCCTATCTAGGTGTGTCACGGTTTGAGAATATCTCAATCTTAGTCTACCTCAGTTAAAGTACAAATCAACATTATTGTACCTAGCTTTGAGAAATAATTTGGCTTAGATGAGCAACCGCAAGTCTCTCATTGGATTTAGCCCTTATTATATTTCTTAACGTGGTTCAAACTTCTTATACTGGGTTGTTTGAACAATCACTAAATATTTAACAAATCAATAGTGAGCTAATGGTCCATTAAATATGATTTAGTGGCCCATAATTTATCTACTAAATTTTATTAGACCATTAAATCAATACATTTTTTCATGCAACTCAGCATTTTTCTCTAAACTTTTCTGACATCTCTAAAAACAATCCCTGGGATTTTCGTCTAATTCAATTGAGCAGTTTTGAGTACATACATTTGGTTATAGAATATAGTTTCTTTATTTGAGGCGATATTAATGCAGCTTGTACCTGATCTGCCTGAGTAACCAATGACAACCATTTGTATACAAAAAAAAAAATACAAATTTCTACTATTCCTATTATAATCTTAATTCTTCAACCAATGGCAACCAATTATAAACAACAAAAAAAGTTTAAATTTCCACCGTGAATCTCAAGTCTCTGTTTGAGCACAACTTTATAATTTGAATATCAGAAAATCCTTTCTTATTGCACATGGAGATCATTAAAGAAACCTCTGTTTCCTAACCCCAAATTTCAAGCTTGTAAGTTTTGAAGTTATTGAAACGTACCAATGAATGAGTGAGTGTGTGAGTTTTATTTGGCTTTATATATTATCATGGTTGAAATATATAAGGTTATTGCATATATACTCCTTCTCAATAAAATATTTGATGATAAAAATAAAAATTGCAGCGTAAAGGGTAAAGGGAGCTAATAATAATCAAATATGTTTATGCGCAGAATTTTGAATTTGTAAGCTTTTGTCAGCGTATTTTTGATGATAAGAAAAATTAATATTTGTAATAACTCTTTCCACAGCCAATTTGTTCTGATGATAACAATTCGAGTCAATATGCTATAACCTATATATTTCAACCATGATGTATAATATATATATAAATGGTGGTCAATCACCAGATACTTAAAATGTTTAATGCCTAGTTGTAAAAGGTTGACAACCCTTGAGCTAGAGGGCCTATAATTTATAAACTGTTCAGGGCCTCATAAATCATAGCACTGCATAGTATTTTAATTTTGAATACTCTGTTTATGGTTTAGAAACAAACGATTGATGACCTATTGTTAAAAGCACAAAAGCAGAAAGAAGATATTTTAAGATTTGAGAACCATGTACAAGATGATATAGTGAGTATATGAATTTTAATTTAATGTTATCATATAAATTACTTTTTTATGTTCTTCAGATATCAACATTTGAAAAATGTGAAAAATCAAAAGTTTCTTCCCAGTTTGAAAACTTTATACAGATGGACCAAAACAGTTACTGGGATATGTCTATCAGGTCTTTGAAAACACCCGGAAATAAAAAAAGCGAATTGGAGTCATTTAGTTTTGTTTCCACAAAAAACAATAAGAATACTAAGAACGAGTCACAATTGAAGATACTCATGCAAACCGAAGTATATGGTAAAATAGACAATGAAGCATTTGCTCAAGACAATTTTACCGATTTTATACCTATTATGCCTCCACCCAGAAAGTACTGTGTATAGTGTTTTTTCAAAAATAAATTAATGATTAAGATAAAAAATATTTTTAAATTTGTAAAATTAGTTAATAAGATACAAATCATAGCTTTAGATACAATAGCTGGATCATTTTTTTAAGAAATAAAATCTTAAATTTATAGCAATATAGTCTCATCTATTTTTATTTTATTTTATCCAAAATCACTTTGTATTAAATATTTTTTTGTTGTATTAAATATGATAGTTATTATTTTCTTCATATTATTTATAAAATGACCATAGTTCTGGCATTTTATAAAATGTTTTTTTTTTTTTTATCATTTACCTTATACTTATAAAAGAATATAAGTTTATATAGTTTTAATTTCAGTAACCTATTGTAATGCTAAATGCTATCAAGGTGTTATTACACTATTATAAAGAGTACATGAGAGAGTACAAAAAATAAATAATTTGTTTTAGTATGTTGTACTATTTATTGTACACAACCCTTTTACAAAAGTTTTATAATTATAATCGCATTACTCAACCTTAACTCCTGTTAATCCCATACCAATATTAGTACAAACTACAATACATGTAATAATAATAGTTATAATTTATAGTATTTATAATTTATCTTTTTAATGTTCTGTTATATTTAAAATAATTTAAACTATTTTTGCAACTAATTTATGATTTACAATTAAATAAAAAGATTGTGCCAGTTGAAATGTCCTTTATTGTACTTTGTAAGTACTCAATAAAAGTAGTTCATGATAAGTATTCAATAACAATAGTGACATTGTTCTATATTAGATTTATATCCATGAATATTTTTAGAATAAAAACACTTGTTTTTTTTATAAATTAATATGTATTTAATTAGCATTTAAAGATTCACGCGTAGGGGGCATTAGTTCATTTTCTGACTGTATTACCTAGGCATTTAAAAAGATTATATTTTCTTCTTAAATTATTTGCATTTTTCCATTACTGAAGAGTGAAGACTAAAGTATAAACTTAAAATCAAAATACTATGGAAGTTTATTACGTCCTAAAACTATTATAACTTGAAAAAACTTTTTTTAACTGAATTATAACTTATAAGTTAATTTTATTTTCTATCTCAACTTTAAACTTATCTAATTAAATTTGTATTAACTTTTAACTTAACTGAAGGCAATTTAATTGAATTAACTTAACTTGCCACAGTTATTTACTTATTTATTTTCTTAAACTTGCCCACCTTTGAGTTGGTATTATATAAATACTGGAGATTGAAGGTTATAACTTTATCCTTGTGGAATAGCGTAATTTTAAATTTCAAAATATATTTATAAATTTGCACTTGAATTGTACCTACTGTTTAATATAGTGGTTTAATACTTGAATGATTCAAAGGTATGAGTGTTTTTTCAAGTGGAATTAACAATCCTTAACAAAATATTTAATATAAATGTATTTAAACTATATACGTTACCAGTATTATAATAATCAGTTGCTTATTTAGGCCGGGGTACGTCCCAAGGTATGTCCAAGTTGTGAGGCCACATTAAATTTGAATTATATTTATGTTGAATATAATTTGATTTGAAACACGAATAAAAAATGTACAGTAGTGGCGTTTATTATATTATATATTATCTAATTATATACGTCATCGTTTTTCAAACGAGCGGATAGTTATAAAAATAAATTAGGTGTAGGTAGGTAGGTAGGTAGATAGGTATATATATTATAAAATCAATGCTTGTATAGGTACTAATTAAATGTTCGCAGTAATTGCCGTACAGCTAATATAAGAATATTATTTCTAAGGCACCCACCATCATGTTCAATATTGGCTCCATAATCTATTGATGAAAATATTGTGATAATATGTACGTCGTCGTCTCCTTACAACAATCCTTAAGCCATACACGTTCCGGTTTTCCGGAAAGGCAGTCTAACCGGCACAGATTTACCTAATTTCCGACGACGAGGACGCGTCTCCACGTACGGAGAGGTTGAACTGCGCAGTTTTTCCGCGGTAAACCCACTGGACGCACAGGCTATGGCTGCACACTCTTCGGTACAGTCATAAATGCACAGGCCAAAAGAACCGTTTTTCTATTCTTTTCCGGTCGCCTGTACAGTCCGTAACTTGCGCATACTTGTCACACACACGTAATGACACTTTCCGGAATAACTGTGCAGCATCTAGCCTCTCCGGAAAACCGAAACGTGTATGGCCTAGCTCCATAATTATTATATAAGCTCCTAAAATCACTATTTAATAATTACTTAATATTTTTATTATAATTTAATTCTCGTGGGGCCCGGTGCTGGTTTTTCAAATTTTCCGAAATTCTATACAATTTTAAAATTATATTTTATATTTTGCCACTTTAATTATAATACTTTTCCACTAATCTACTGTTCGATCCCTATTAAGGGCGTTGATATGAATCTGAAAGAAGAAGACTTAAAAAAGCCCGAAATCGTAATAATTATGAAGACATATTATTATAATGGTTGAGGTTAAAATATTGAAAAACGTAGTTTAACGGGGCCTGTAGAATATTATAGCTATTACCCACTATTAGTTAAAATAAAATTATCAAATTTGGTTGATTCTACAGAACAGTATCATTACTCCCGTAGAGCGTATTTTTGTGGACCAAATTACATTGGCACCGTGCGCCTTAAAGAAGGCATCTGTCTCTTAAGGCCCTAGGACCACAAAGTTTCTCACTACACTAGGTACACTTTTTTTGCGTATCTATGGCACTATGTCCTGGAGTAGGCCCGAAGGCCTAGTTTAGACGCCTATTTGGCAGAATTTCTAATTTGGCACCTGTAGCCTGTAGGTGTCTGCCATGTTCTGCTACACTACTGATAATACTGTATGATACCAATCTTCATCATATAAACAGGTAATTTTTAAAAAACTATATTGTCATACCTATCATTACCTAGATACCTACCTACCTATTTATTAAAATGTAAATTTAAGGTACAACAAAAATTGTGACTAGCTACATTTTAAAGTTAGGTACTTGACAATTATGTAACTGATTACAAGTTACAAATGGTACGTATCTTTAATACATGTATCCTATAGCCTATAGGTAGTTGACTACATAGGCAGGTTCTGCCCAACCTTAAATGCTGTTGACCTTTTGGTTTTATTATTAGAATCAACAGCTGAAAAAATACTCAAATACGGTATAAACTGTAAATTATATATATTTATTTATAATTTAAGTTTAAAACAATAATACCTACCGAAGGACACGAAATTAAAAATATTTCATATACCTAACAACGTATTTTACATATTAACAAATTATACATCATTTTTATACAGAAATTATATGCAATAAATCATTAATAAGAAAATTTAGATTAATTTTTAAAATAATACAAAAAGTTTCATTTTTATTATTTGCCTGACTTAAAAGTTAAAATAGGCATTTAATAGTAAAATCGCATAAAAATTTAAATTCTTTGACTATTTGCCTAGGCATTTAGTAAAATGTCCGATTCGACTATATATATGCATACGACATATACACACTTTAAATTTTAGTATTGTTGATAAACTAATAGTTATTTAACCTATATATTTTATATTATTTGTAGGAGGCATGGTCTGATGGTCACATAGAACAAGTTTTCTATTTTTAAAGAGGTGTGACCCAAAAAAGTTTGAGAAGTGCTGTTTTATAGAGTAGTTATGGATGTATAGTCCATATTGTAAAATAAATAAACCATACCATACCTTTTTTATACCTAGTGAATAATGGTAGACTAACATTTTTATAGACATGATGTAGGTACCTATCAAAAACCTAAATAATATTAAACTGTATTTGTTATTTTGAATTTTCAAGTGCACTGTGTATGTTTGTGTGCTCGATCTTAAAACTATAAAAGATTATTATCTGTACCTACTTATAGGAGGAATATAGAAAAGCCGTGCGAATAACTCAATTATTAGTTGTAACTGGTTATAAGTTACTATTTTTTCATATTTTTTACATATAAATATATAGCCGTATAAGTATAGATACAAATATACAAACATCAAATAACAGTAATTATACATTTATACACCAATATTCCTTTAAAAAATTATGATATTATAAAAACTAATAATACACTACCTGTTAGGTACTTATCTGTGTAAAACTGTAAACTTCTAATATTAGGTACTAAATACTAATATTAGAGAAAAGTGAAAATATATAAAAATAAGTAGGTAGGTACCTAACCTCTAGTCAATGTTTGAAAAAAACCAAATTTAATAATATTGATGTACCTAGGTACTAAATACTTCAATTTTTAAAAATTACAACAAAAAACTTGTTATTGTAATATAATTATTATAATATTATCTATCTATTTATCTATTTTAATTTAATATACCTATCATTTATTTAAAGCTAAAATAAAAATTATGACCAGACCAGTTACATTTTAATGTTGAATAGGAGCTTGAACATTTTGAAACTGATTACAGGTTACAAAATGCGGTGAGTTTATTAATTTAGGTTCATAATATACGTGTTTGAAAAGTAGGTAATAAAAACGATCGAAAGGATATAAAATTCAAATGGAAATATAGGATTTGAAAATAAAAATAAAACCTAAGTATTAAAAGTACCATGTTGTTTAACAATTAAATAATCAGGCTTCGTAATAATTGTCTTTTGAGTACTATTCGAGTACAACGCACTGAAATCGACATAATATCACAATAGTAGCATAATATGCTTGATAAACAATCCATTTTTTAGGTCATCTTAATACAAAATATGTAATCTATGTAGTAGATATAGCACTCCATTATTTAAAAATAGATTGATTGCCGAAAAAAACAAGCACAAATATAACTTTATTATTTATTCCTATATAAATATAGATATACCCATACTTATTAAACGTTACATAAATACTTGACACGAAGGTAGTTAAATATGTATAATCTATAAAATGTAATTCCTTCTTAGTGTATCTAACTACTTATTTATTGTTATATGTGTGATATAAAAAAAAATTGCACCGATTATAAGTACCTAGCGGCTAGCCGGTATTATAATAGATATCTATGCTTTGATAATATTTTTTCTTCTAAAAAAAAATTACATATCGTATTTGAATGTTAAAATAACACTTAAATTTAAATTTTAATTTGGATGATAAGCTTAGACTTAGCTTCTGAGTGGACCGATAAACGCGTGTTATAATTTTTTTTATGGCAGATTAAGGCAGAAGACTAGTCTTAACAGTGGAAAAAATTGATAACATTCTTTTTGGTAGAAAATAAGATCAAATTGATACTTTGAGGGGTCAAATGTAAAAAATGTGGGCAAGTGGATGTCGCTCTGCTGGACAGTGTAGATTACAAGTGGGCCACTGTATAATTTGAATTGTATTAAATGGTATTAAATTTAAATTCAATGATCTAATAATATCATTGTATACGAAAAACGAATCTGAGCGGAGACAGTTTGTCAATGTGGATATTTTATATTATGTTTATACCTATACCTATTGTTATTTCTTATTATTAATACGGTAGCTGGTAAGTAGAATTAATATTATAAAATTACAACAAAATAACTAAAAAAGTTATTCTTGGTTATTTATAATGTAATTTCGTCTAAATTTAAAAAAACTAAAAAAAACTGCGTTTTTATCTTTTTAAGATTTTTTGGTTACAGAATAACCTACTTACATGGAACCTTGATTTAAATTTTCAACCTTTAACCAAAAGTTAAACATTGAACAAAAGTTCAAACATTTTATAACATGTTATAAAATACATAGTACAAAGTACATATTATATTTTGATACATGTTGTCAAAAATTGAATTTTAAATGCTTATAAAAAAAATTGTGTCTGTATTTTTAATATTTTCAAGTAGGTACTATTGTAACAATATATCAGGAGCCTTGTATTGATTTTTCACGCTTTGATACCTAAAATGTATCTACAAAATAGATTTTGTTATTTAGTTGTGATTCATAAACGAATAAAGATACATAATATTAATTACTAATTACTACTTAAGTAATGTTCACTAAATATTTATATTGATATTTTCTAAAATTGGAATAATTGTATAAATATCTATTTTTACTCTGTTTGAGCTTTTTATAGACATTTGAAATTATCAACTTTAATTACTTTATTTTCTATACAATTTGATAAAATTTGAATTTTTAGTTTAGAAGGTTTCTTGTATGTTTTTCATAATGTAATTAAAAAAAATAGATTTAAATGAGGTATATTATTACAATTTCTTTATAAGATCTTAATACATTAAAGTCAAATTTTGAAGAATTTGATCAAAATCATGACTTTTTATAAATTATTTTGTACGTAGGTGGTTAAAAATAGCCAATATATACAACGTACACGGTTATTACTTATTAGCCATTACTTATACTAAAATTGTCTATAACTACAATATTATGTTTTTTAAATAGGTATTATATAGGGTGGTATATACCACGAATCTCTTCACACCATTCTACATCGGTTCCAGTTCATCGGTATTGACTATTGACATGTTATAATATTATATAATTTAAATGTTAAGTTAATTACAATAATGTACATATACATTTAATATTTAATGATCCACACAATCCACCTCATTTTGATTATTGTATCTGCATGTGTTTTAGATAAGATTGTGAATATAATTAAATATATAAATAAAACCATTTAAAATTTTCCGTAATTTTTTTTTTAAGAAGGGCCTTGCTGACTCACATATTTAGCAATATTATGGCCTTCAGAATACCGATTCCGCATATTCGGCAATTTCCCTATATCGAATCCAACTGCAATTTTACGAATTAGGTGTAAAGCTTAATATAAACAGGTAAACCATATTATGTCCACGTTATTCGTAATATTATAACACACGCATCCCAATCGGATCCTCTTGCCAGACAAAATAGAGGTTCTTGGCAATGGTATATCAACATTATGTTTTAATTTTGAGATCTATAATATTTTTTTGGTTTTATATTTATTAAGGTCAACAATTGTGTTTTGTAACAAAGAGTAAACGTATATTTATTAAATGTGATTAGGTACTATATTTAATAGTAATATTTTATTTTGAATATTTTTCAATTATACCTACCTAGAATCTGTAGATACGGCGGTATAGGTACCTACATACCCACACTAAAAACAACCATTTCGAATACTCATAAAAATTATTTGCGCGAAATGTTAGCCAAATCGTAAGTAATCAACTCGAGTCACGAAATCATTGAAGTCTTTCTGTCTTTTTTACTCATCACACAAAATTTACTTTTTAAAATATTTTCAATACGCAGGACACAAAATGATAATGCACAATACACACATTGTTTAAACCGTACACACACAACACATTTATACACTGTAAACATGTAATGTTTTTATATTTAGAGAAAACTAGCCTTCGTTTTTTACGCCTACTCCGAGTATTTTAGGACGGAGTTGCCTACATTGTCGCCTTTCAGTTATCTGCGTCACTGACACGCTGTGGCAGCGAGTATGGCTATATAATGCCCGACGGCCAACACCGACAATGTTATTTTTAGTGGGTATAAAATATGTTTATAAAATCGAAATATTACGTGTGTCATCATTGTATGTAGAATTTACAGAATATATAAGTAAAAACTACAAATGTAAAATAGACAAGTCACAAACGAGTAACGACTACCTATCACAAATTATGTATTTTTTTCCAACTATATGGTAGGTACTAGGTATATATAGGTGACAGGTGTAATATCAGTGTTTATAGTACGTATATCATATTGTGTATATAATATATATATATTAGCACAAGTACTTGTATGATAATTTACAATAGTTTAAATATCAGAATAATATTTAATATGATGCAGAGCAGTAGAGCACTATAATTTGTTTTCTCTCTCTCTGACCGAGTCTGGCCCACGTGCAACATGGCAAATTTGCGATCAAAGTAACCATTCCTGTTTTGTTAGCTTTAATATTAGAGTGAATTGCCTATCATCAAACTTAAAGTTAAGTAGGTACCTATAATATCTATCTACATATTTATCTGTGTTTGCTTAAAAATTGAAATATTGTAAAAAACCAAAGAGCCTAGAATCACAAGATAATGTTCTTAACTTGAAGAGTAAGTAGGTAGGTATACCACATATTCATAGATATGTTTGTGAAAATCGTTTTCCGTGAAAAATAACCACTTGGGAAGGTAGATATAAATCATTGTATTTGTATAGTACGTACCCATACAATGTATACGAAAGAATGATTATTAACGAGACGAGCGATTTTAGTTTCATATGCTCATGAAAAATATAATTTTGACCAACGATCATGATGTATTTTCAATTTTTTTTTAACTTTATAAGATCAAGTTATGAGGAACCTTCTACATATTTACTAAGCTTTTTGATCAATTTAGGATTGAAAATACGTATAGGAAAAACTTAGGTCGATCAACGTATAGATAATATCATTCGAGGCTTAAGTACAACATAGATATTGATACCGATACACATTAAAAAATTAAATAGAAAAAAAGGTGGGTAAGTGGATGTCGCTCTGCTGTACAGTAGATTACATGTGGGTCACTGTAATGGATGGTGTTAAATTTGAATTCAATGATATAATATCATTGTATAAGAAAAACGATTCTGAGCGAAAATGGTCAGTCAGCCTATGATATTACCAAGTATATTTGATGATATTATTGTGAATAAAGTAATTTATATATAACCTATTTATGTGGAGCTTTGTTTTAAATTTTCCATGCTTTTTATTATCTATGAAAGTTGAACATTTTATAAATTTTTAACTACAAAATAATTATTAAATTTTAAATTTGATAAATTTTAAACATTTAAACTTTAAATGCTTATAAAAAAAATTGTGCTTTTTAATATTTTTTCAACTGCGATTAGAACGATATACAGGAGTCTTATATTAAATGTTCACGCTTTTTTACCCAACAAATAAAATGTTATAGAAAATAAAACTAAACAAGTTGAAAACTGACAGTGTTCTTAAACAGCTCAAAAAGAGTCAAATTATTTCTAAAATTGTATCCTGTATAGAAAATGCTAATACAAACATTCAGTGAAATTTTCAAGTATCTACAGTCATACGTTTTTTAATTACAACAAAATAAGAAAATCTACATGAGAAATCGAGTGAATATCAAATGTGTAAAAATATGAATTTCAAACGCTCATAAAAATTTAATTTGACTTTCTTGTAGACATTTTTTTTTTGATAAAGGTAGAATAACTTATGGATAATCTTGTATTACATTTTCAAATCTTAGATTTAAAAATAAAAATTTTTATGAATTCTCAATTCAAAATAATTTGCTAATTTTCTCGTGATTTTTTCGTATTTTGTCAATATTTGAACTTTAAATGCTTATAAATAAAAACTATGACTAAGGATTTTTAATATTTTTCAAATGTCATTGAAACAATATAGTAGGAGCCTTGTATTAAATTTTCAAGCTTTTTTACCCAACAAATACAATTTTATTGATGTTTGTAGAAAAAAAAACTTAGTAATTTTTTATGTTATTTTTTTATGGACTATGAGATTTTTCAAGCGAAACAAATTGGTTTTCGATATAGGTATTTTAAAATGTTAACCTCTCCCCCCCTCCTCACTACAGTAAATACTACTAGATTCCTGCCTATATATATGGTTATTATAATTATAAAAGTGAACAACTATCATTAATTTACTTATAAAAATTGACAAGTTCCACATTGCCAAATAACTATGCTGACTGTCAAACACGCATATCCACATTATGTGTTTTATATACAAAACTATTTAAATATGATTATCACGTTTTGTTTTTGTATACGATAACATTAGAATTTTTAATTCTAATGTTGAATAAAACATCTGGATTACTAGCAATATTCTATCTTTAAAACTCTCTACATTTCCTTGCACAGGCCGCTTCAAAGACATACAAGTATAAGAAATTGCCTTGCATGTAGGTTAGGTTAGGTTGGTAACTTATAATATTAATAAATACAAACAATACATACAAATATCATAGGTACCTGTAAGTAGTTCCGTATATTTTTTTTATAATCGAATAATTTATATGTTCATTCGAAACCATTAAACATGGTAAAAATATGATCAAATTAATTAAATACAAATTATGAGTGCAACTAAATTAAACTTTGTGGAAAACAAAACGTTATTATAATTTAGACATATTGACATATTCAGTCCAATGTATGTTTCTAACTTAAATATTTAAATAAAATATTGACTAACTAAAAATTCAAAATAAATATTGTGGTAATAATCCTTATCGTATAGCTGGTACCTACCTAAACTTATTAAAACGAATAGTTACATATTAATATATTATAATTTATAGCAGACAACAAGAATAAAAATAAATCTTATTACCAATATATTAATGTAACGAGGTTATTTAAGAATTATTTATTATAAAATATAAAAATATATTATGTTTTAAAGAAAAATACATGCTTGTCTAACTATCTAAGTATAAGTATTTCATAACATAACCAACATAAAGATATAAATAGTTGTATATAATATGTAACGCTTGTTGTAGATTACCTACGTTATTTTCGAAAGAATAACCTCAAAAGATATTTATCGAACAACGAAAAAGACATTGTGTTTTAAATTAACTCATCGCGTGACTTGGTGAGATCATTTCTTGGTAATTTAGATTATTTATCCTCGAGAAATGATCAATAGTGTTTAACCTGTACAATTTTTTTGAGTGAAAATTCATTGAATACTACGATTGGTAGTGATTTCATCCTATATGGGTCGAATAGGTACAAGATTATACAAGTACAGAAACGTATAGCTACAAATACTATTTTCGGACTTTGTCTTTGATTTTGAGTACTAAATTGATTTAGCAAGAAACATGTAGGAGTTCAATTTAACGAGTGACACGATGACGTGTTTCGGATGGCCCAGCACGCAAATGTGACACGAGCTGCTCACAGACAACGTTCACGGCGGTGATGGTTGTAAGGGGTGGGTGAGGGTTCGCGACTGATGTGATGTTCGGCGCGAATGAGGGGTGAACAAATAAATAGCTTACGACGGACAGGAATCGTCATGAATGTGCACCGGGGCTGGGCAGTTTGCTCTTGTCTTCGTTTTCAGATGACGAAGAGCTGTTATAGTCGTCGAGGTGATCTTGGATGGCGGACAGCGACATGCCTTTGGTCTCAAACAGGAACAGGTACGCGAGTATGGCCCACGCGGCGTTGACGACGCAGAACACGAAGAACATGGTGTGCACGCCGAACGCGTCGCTGATGGGCAGGTACGATTTGTTGATGATGAACGAGCCCAGCGATGAGACGAGGGACACCACGGTGACGGCGTGCGACTTGACGTTGGCCGGGAACATCTCACCGACCAGCGCGCCAGGCACGATACCGGCGCCCATCGAATAGGCCATAGAGAATAGGAAGACGCACACTGATGGGCCCCAGTTATCGGGCCGGTCATCGATGTACAGCAGGCAGAGGGCATATGCGGCCGTTATGGCGGCCAAGGCCAGATGCGAGCCAAGGGTCAGCGGCCGGCGGCCGTAAAGGTCAATGAGCGGTACCGCGATCACGGAACACGTCAGCCGGACGACGGCAAACACGATAGTCACGTTTTCGGGCCGGACGGGACCGTGTGTGGGCATCGTGGTAGTCGAATAGGCCAACACGCAGCCGACGCCACCAGCGCGCTGTGCAAAACATGCTCCGGCCACCAGCAGCACCGCGGCCCGGTTGCCATCGTCAGTAAACAGCTCGCGATACGTTCCAGGTTCGCGCATGTCATCCTGCACGGCCAACATTATCTGGTTGAGACGGCGGTTGTTGTCGGCGGTCGTGGACCGCGGCCGGTACCAACGGAGCGCTATCCTCGCGTCGTCCATCCGACTCTTGGACAACAGGTAGTGCGGCGTCTCGGGCACACGGATGACGGCCGCTAGGAACGCCAGCCCGATGATCAGCGAACACCCGTTCATAACTACATACGGGACCCGCGGCCCTAAGGATAGGGCGGCGAGCATGCCTAGTGAGTCGGACAAGACCACGATCACGTTGAGACGGCCGCGCGCCTGGTCGGCTGATATTTCGGCCATGAAGCCGGGCACGGAGGCGTACAACACAGCCTTGCAGAAGCCAGCCAACGACCGGGCCGCAAATACGGCCCACCGGCTAGGCGCGAACAGAACCCCAAACGACGCGACCAGGGCCACTCCCACGGACAACAGACACCCCTTTCGGCCGGCGTGTTCGGCCAACAAACTGGCCGGCCACGCACTCACCAGGTTGGCCAGGTCAAACGACGCCACGGCCCAAGAGTGGTCTTCCCGGCTCAGCCACTCAGCCGGAGTGTCGGCTTCAACCCCCTTCGTCAGCGCCCACGATGGCCACCCGGCCCACAGGCCCATCAAGACCTCGCTCGCTGACACTATTATAAATAATATTACAATATTATACACGAAAATGAAAACATTGGTCATTACTCATTATCATATTGATATTATTTAATATTTATTACTGGTGCCTACTAAATGGTGCTATGTAGGTAGATAGATACTTATTATAGTTATTGGATTTAGAGGTGTGAAATGTTTTCATGTCTTTACGCTACTTTGTAGGTAAAATTTTTTTTCATGATTTGATATATATTGCTGCTAGTGCATGTGATATACTGAATTTTAGTTTGCACGTTCTTGCATGCTCTGGGTTACAAACTGAACATTTTTTTCAATTTTTTTGGTTTAAGCATATTTTTGTAATTTTTACATAGGTACCTACTTTAGAGTTTATTATCGAAGATTAGATCTAACATTTTATTGTTTGCTTACAAAATATATTTGCGGGTAGGCACCTATTTGTATATTTGAATTTTAAATAGATATTTATTTAAAACAGTTTTTATAATTAGGTCTTCCTTGATTTTCTTGTTTTATTTGAAAAATAATTATTTTTTATTTTTTACTATAGGGTTTTGCATATTATAAGATTTTTAGTGCATAGGTACCTACTTTTTGCCAATTTTCAGCACATTAAATTCGCAGATTTGATTAGTTGAAGTCGGACTGGGTACATGGCTCAAACGAACTATGCACGTAAAAATCAAAAAAAAACGTTTAAAAATCGATTTAATTAATTTAACAAAAGATTTTGACGTAAAACCTTTATACTTAGATACTATAAAAAATAAAATAAAAGTAAAAAAAATCTTAATTTGTTCAGGAAATTATGAATTTATTTACTTGACTATCAATACGACTTCCGAGACTTATCTATATTATTGTTTAGCGTTTTTGGGAAAACGTATACGAAACTTATTCGATTGTCTTATTATAATCATACCAGTAATGACCGCATAAACTAATCGTTTTCGACTCATGATGATGATGAATTTTGACGAACTTGTCTGATCAGGTATTTAAATTGATACTTAAAATAAAAAAAAAAAAACGTAGATGCTGTTATTTTTTTGTTTAGAATTTATTTCAACTCATAACCCGAGTAACACTAACACATATTGTTATATTGTTTGCACAATATTTCAATGAGCTAAATATAAAAAAAACAACTTTAACTTATAGGTTATAAGTTAACCTATATACGTGGCCGGAGAACGATAGTAGCCTTAATACGATATTAGTTATCCAGGGAAGAATTCCTATTCCTTATAGATAAGTTTTCCGTAGCTGGGGGGGGGGGGTCAGCACTCATACAAGATGTTGTTATAAATAAAAAGACACGATTGTTTTACAAACCTAGAGTAGTTTTTAATATATTTTATTATTTTAATACTTTACTGTTGGTCTATCGGAAGGATGGAAGATGGCTGTTAATAATAATTATTGTACGTTTGTACCTACTACCTATATTTGAGTTTGTTTGTGTTGATGGTGACTATCGATTGTCGAACTGACTACCATGTGTCATTTTAATAGGACGCCAAACCCTCATATCTCACAAACGTACAACACAGCAAATTTAACGTTAAAAATAATCCATTTTACTCTTATTATTTTAAAAATTTAAGTGAATTTACCTATGATAAAATGTAAATTTTAGATTATTATCTAGTGGGCATCTTATTATTTTTAAGTAGTTTATATTATGTTCATTTTCAAATGTACAGTTTTAAAAAGGTCATAACTTGCTTCTTTATAAAATTATCAATAAAAGCCTCTAAGATGCCCTGCAGGATAATCGTACCTTTAAATTTTATAACAGGTCAATTCACTCTAATTTTAGAATTTACAGAGAAAAATGTATTGTTGTGAACTTAAAATTTTCCATGTTGTATGTTTGTAAGGCGGAGATAAAAAAATATTATAAAAAAATAGATATGGTTCGTATACCTCCTACCTACTTGTTATAATATGAGCACATATAATACAAAATACATCCTGCTGAAATAAATAAAATATTTAACAACTTTTTATTTATAAAAAGTTATTGACAACAGTAACAACTTAATAAATTATACAAGGCAAATATTTTTAACATTAGGTATTATTATGCCCAATCTAAAACTTTCATCTTCTTAGGAGATTTTTCAATAAAAGCAGTCAGTATTATTGCGAGTGAATACCTATATATCGTACAACAGTGTAGTATAAAATGTCTCTAACTTGGACGGCTTGCACTGTTGCAATCGACATGTATGGTTACCGACAAGGTGTATTGATACACCTGTTACCGAGTACCTAACTGACGACTATCATAGATATGTAGGTACAATAATTATACATATTCGTTTATTGTACACAAGATTTTCTGTGATGATTATCATTATTTTACCTACCATGAAAAGATAGTTTATAGTGTTCATACTTACCTTTATAGTTTATACTATCTAATATCTATGCTATCTACACATTATATACCTATTGCCTACTATATAGCTTACATATTGACTGGCCCAGCCTTGCTTATAACTTATAAGCATATTATTTTGAAGGGTATAAAAACATAATATAATAAGCCAACAGTACTCCTAAATGGATATATACCTATTAATTTTCATGTTAGAAATTAATTAATTTAGAATGTAATACAAATAATAATATTAAACTTAGGTAGGTACCTACCTAAATAATTTTATGAATCTATATGTACTATTTTATTATGTATTACATAGGAACGTAAATAAATAATAATACCTATCTTTAGTTGACTTATTGTTTTTTCTGATTGTCATAGGTATTGATTTGTATTGCTATAAATTCTATAGTATAAAATATTTAAATATAGATACATTACCTATACAACATCGCGGTGATGTACCTATACAGTTCATTGGATAAAATATAGATACATTACCTATACAACATCATGGTGATGTACCTATACACCTATACAGTTCATTGGTTTTCTATAAAGAACACAAAAAAAGAAAACTCATCAATATCAATCAATTGCTGTCTAGATTCGATTATGATACATTTATGTAACAAAGTTTGACTTATAAAGTGTATTTTGTTAGTACACCTTATGTCTTTATGCCTATAATTAGTATACCTAGTCTGTACTCTGTAGACATAAAATGCATGGTTAAACTGTAAACTGTACCTATAAAGTAAAAATATGTACCTATATGGTAACTAAATATTTGTTTTGATTTATTTTATTATAAATCGCACAATTTAACTAGAAACTGTCATCTACGTTGCCTACATGGCTATAAAGTATGGGTACCTAATATACGATATAGGTTCCCACCTGTGCATCTACTTACAAAGACCTGAATCCACCCAAATCAGAAATAGAAAACAAACGTGAAAAATCTAAAGCTTTATATTATACATTTAAAACGTGATTAAAACTTTAGATATTTGATGACACGTTAGCTCTTACAAATCTATAAAATACCTACATAAAAATCACCACCTAATCATACTTATCTACTGTAGATACCTGCAGCTATTTGAATAAAAACACTTTCATTTAAAACAAATGTTAATATTAATTAGGGCACGAATTACGAATAACAGTGTTTTTCCTTCGAGTTTGTTGTACAATAATTAGAAGTCTAATTGAATGCAATTATTATAGTTGAAACTTAATGAATAGGTACTATTTACTAGGTAGGTAGGTAGGTAGGTAAGTAGGTAGGTACCATTCTACAACAAGTTATAAGTTTGTTATGCCACGATACCACTAGCTGTGTATACATATTATTATAATTTTGTAGACATTACAATGAACGGATATTCTTTACTACCTATGTTATATTATTACTTTTTTATTACGGTACCGTCAAACTTGTTGTGGTTACGAGCAGTTTTAAAGTTTGATTAGAAATTACAGAAACGAATAATAAATTATAGGTTATCTTACCTTGTTACAAGAAACCAGGGTCTCAATAATTAGTTTTATAAGGATATATCAAATTTATTAAATACACCTTTCATAATTTTTAGTTTATATTTCATTTTTGTGACTGCCCAAATTTACACAAGTTTTTTTAGTCGGTGACCGATTATCCAGTTATAAAATTGTACCTATTGCATGAAATACGAACTCTGATACTTCACTCTGTGTACTGTGCCGTAAGAAAGAATTTAATAATGGAAAGAGGGGGAGTTAGAGTTCATCAAAGTAAAAAAAAAAACTTACTTCAAAATTCCCCTGTCTCCTACTATGTATCTACTATATTATATAGTCATATAGATAAACTGTTACAATACGATTACCTATATTACACGTAGCTACAACTAAGTACTAAGGTTTCTAACTGAATTACCTAATTTTATTATGTTGTGACTTTGAGAGAATATTTGTATAAATATTATAACATGCAATTAAAGCATGACAAATAAAATCTGTTTTTTTTTATCCAAGTTTACCAGTTTGACGGTTTTACAGTTAAACAGTTTTTTTTTTTTTTAACTTTTTGGGGAGTTAGCAATGATATAGCATATTATATTATTGGCACGATGCGGGCGAAAAATTAACAGACTGTGACAAATTTAACACAACTTGACAATTGACAATTATATTTATCTAAAAAAACATCATTTTGTATATATAATAATATGTTAGGTACTACGGTATAAAGTAAATATATTTTATAATATTAAAATAAAAATATATATTATATGTATAGGTAATATAGCTATAAAAAACTATTAAATTGCCCTGATATTTCAGATAACACACGAGATATACAAATGACAATATACAATGAACAATATTGTGATGAAAATAAAACTCGTGTTTCATACTAAATCGTTAACGGTTCCACAGATCAGTTTAGTGAAAGTAGCTATCACATTGTTGTTTAACAATTTATAAAAACACATTTATTAACATATAGGTATTGAATCATACGATAATATCCTTGTATGTAAATATATATAATTAGGTAATCGCTTAATCAATTTGACGTTAAAAAATAAACAAACAATAAAAAAAATAATGAACGCGCCCTATAAGTCATCGTTTACCTCCTTAATTCAACAGGTGTAGAATACAATATATTATTAGGTAGGTAGATACCTTGATGTATATCTGCACACTGGACGAAACGCGCATGTCCCACTATAATCCACTCAACCGAACAAAAGAAATTTCGCGTTTGATGTGAACATTTGAAATATAATATAACTATGTCCGTTGCGAAATGGTAAATGGTGATGCACAATTTTCTGTAACGTTTCTACCAAGGTCTTACCTACATAATACGTTTGCATTCGTGTCGTAGAGTGCTCTCTGTCTGCAATACTTAGGTATCGTTTACCTGTTTGATACTTGCATGGTACAGTTACAGAGGGTCAAGGACAAAACGAAAAACGGACTTCATTACGATTATATAGTTTAAAATGTATAAAATGCATAACTGAGCCTTCGAGTAACAATCCGTGTATTATATTATAGGACATGCGGCGTTCTATGTACGATGTGACGTGTTCAAATCCCGAAATTTGTACACATATTACCTACCTATATTATAAAATGTGTAGGCAGTATATATTTACATTAACATATTATTTTAACATTATTTTTTTAGTATAAATTAGTGGGTACGAAAGTACGATTCTTATGAATGTCTAAGTATTGTACACACACGTGCGCTATAGGATACGGGAAACGCACAATAATAGGTGTAACAAAATAGGTATAAACATATTATAGTTATAGGCAAGTATAAAAATATTATTATCGACAAGTCTCATTATAGAAGGGATAAGTGACGAGCTCGCGTCTATGTCAGACAGTTGGCGACGACACTGAGGCACGGTTTCCGACTTTACGATGATGGATTGTGCGCTCTTCCATGCCGTGAGAAAATTACGATTAGCAGACCGAACGAGCACTCCTCGCGTATCTCTCGGGAGTCGGAGGAGATAATAATATGGTTCCATGTACGACAACAACTCTACTACTACTCTAAATCCCCCCACCCACAGGGTCAAGTGTCGATTAGCGAATTTTGTACGATTCGTTTCAGGCTGTCTGAGGTTTTAAAGGTCGACGAGTTTATTGAAAACAATAATAATAATAATAATGAAGATTAAATCAAATTGAAACTGACAATAATTAATTATGAATATAATATTATAATCAACAGAAGAGTGACCAGAAAAAAATCTGTTTTTTGATACAAACAAAAATATTCGTCCCGATAAACTGGTGGCTTGTCATCCTATTCATAGAGCAGTACATAGACACAACTGTAGAAAATACTAGAAAAATTCAAGAATGAGCACAGCCTCCGAGAACGGAAGAATTTTTGAGTAATCTTAAAAAGTGTTGTGTGTATTACATTTTTGGCAAATGTATGATATTTTAATATTTTTGGAAGCAACTAAGCAACTATGGGGCATAAAAACAATATCCACTGGACAATTATTGGACAAGGTTGAGCTGTGTTGTTTAATACATATTATCATTGATTATACATAGTATACTATATTACTATGTATAATCAATGATATTATATTATACACGAATGGTGATAATAATATAATATTATGATGCTCAAAAACCTATTATATCATGGACCGCACATCTGTACACGTTAGTCATTTTCAAGACTCAAGCTTCAACTATTGCTAGGCAAAATATCACAAAATAATAAGTTAAGAAATAAAATAAACATTAATTTCAACTTAATTATTGTTTGACTAGATATTGCTTTAAAAACATAAAAACTAAGATTTTTCTACGATAGTTTACACTTGAGTTTTGAAGTCCACTCTAATAAAAAGCTTTACATATTTTCTAGAGATACTTATATGAAAAAGTGTGCAGTCCATTTAATATAATAGATCTACAATCTACAAGTTAGATACTGTATTTGCCATGTACATTGTACCTACAGAAAAAAACTTAGTAACTAGGTAACTTAGTTACAACTAGTAATTAGATTTTCTGTAAATGTTAATATCTTATCCTTAAACTTCTGGGTAGATACTACACTAGATAAAAATACAATGCCATCAAAATATAATATGATCCTTTTCCCCATATATTCATGATTGCTGATTATCAAACAAACATTGAAAAATAAATATGAATAAAATATATTATTATGCAATTTATAAGTCAAAATATGGTGGATGGACACTATTAATTAACTACTTCTAGTATGTGTACCCATAGCAGAGGTATTCAAACTTTTTCATCCTGTTGCTTCTCTGTGTGTTCACAATATTTTGAAAAATGGATACAATATGGACAATATGGATGATAATACCAGTGACTTTAGTACTAGAAATAATACTTAAAATAGTCGCGTGGTGTGTTTTTCGTTATTGTTTCTATAACCGCATTAATGATTATAAATAATATTATTTTATATTAATTATACATGAACTACATTAATTTTAGTTTCCGGTGCTTTGATGCAGCTCTCTTTTGTCAACTCTTGCGACGCCCCAGGACGCCCTTGACACACAGTTTGAATACCTCTGGCTATAAGATTTTTAATTCTTCTCATATAAATTAGCAGTTAATTTTCTTATCTGTATCTAGTGTAGTATATAGCCATCTTTGTTTTTAATTTATTTAGTGACTACTGAATAGTCGATAAATAACTGTAAACAAATGTGAAGGAATTGATCCATGAGATTTGTACCAGATATTTTGATGTACAAATTAAAAATAGCATTATTACGGTGAGCACAATATCCAAATAAAATTTTTATGATGATGATGAGATGATGATGATGATGATAATAATAATAAAAATAATAATAGTAAAGATCAAAACAAAAAGTTATATCGACAGTAATGAAATTAACAATAAAATAATATATGTGACCAGCTAACAGATTGTAAAACTAAGTGCTTGACACGTGGTATTATATGTTTAAGATTATTATTAGTTATTACTAACAGTGGTTTAGCGGCAGTTCACACGCATTTATACGACTTCTGGAGTTGGCGAGCACGTGTTGTACACGCGTATCATATCTGACTGACTGACAGCACCTCCTTCTTCTTGTGAAAAAGCAAAACCATCTAAAAAATAATTTTAATTAACCAATAAACGAACACCACTAGATATTTATCAAACCGGATCATCGAACAAACAAAACTGCGTGCAGAAACCAACTAACGTAAAAACAATAAGTCACAACACCCAGTATTTTGTCACTTACGGTTCATTTCAACTTCCGTGGTCGATTGTAATCGAGATTTGAAATTGAAAACATTTTTTACGTTCTCAAGGAGACGTGCCTTTTCGTTTGTTCTAGAAACAATAAATAAATAACGTGCACACATATTAACATACGTGACTACACTTAAGAACATTTACACAACAAATGAATAATTTACATATTATATTATGTGCTACAGAAAATAAACGATATTGCATGTCACCATAGGTTTTATAGATATCATTCAATCAATATAATATAACATTTAAAATTGTATACAAGATACCATTCAACCAATATCATTTTACATTTCAACTTGTATACAATAGTTCAACAACACAATATATCTACTACAAAATCATTATCATAAAATATTCCTGAATAATATGTAATACTAACTAATTAATAATGACACTTTTTACACGGTATAAAAATTTATTCATCTAATATAAACTGTACATCAAAGGTTATTTCGAAAACACGAAAAATGTTTGTACCATAACAGTTTACACAAACCTATGTCCCGGATTAACAACATTGTTTGTTTCTGGTTTTCGTAATTCGTTTTCCCTTAATGTTTGAACCAGAGTTTTTTTGGTAGTTGTTTGAATTCTGAAAATAAAATAATAGTTGAAAAATAAAGTATACATTGGGTATAATGCCATATTTTAAACCAAATTTACTAACGATAAAACTGCTAAATCCAATCCCATGACAACAGTTACTGAAAACAGCATCAAAATCCAGAAAATTGGTGATGTGAATACCATGACATCCATGCCAGTAAACACAGAACCAATAGGGAATACCTGCCATACGTGACTGAAATAAAGGTAAAAAATCTAAGTATTAATCATAGAAATTTAAGTAATTAAATAAAATATAATTTACATAATTGTATTGGAAAAATATATCAAAAATCGATTATTATCATGATACAATAAATAATATTTCACATTAACTACGCGAATTCATATTTGAAAATCAAAATACTACATGATATTTGAAATAATAAAGTAGTAAACACTTTTTAATTTTAATATAATTAAGGGGACTGCAGTTAGATGTGTACTGTGTAGACGTGTAATATATTATTAAAAAATATATTATATAAAAATATAAAATAGTATTATAATTAAAATGATATTTTTACAATTTAAGTGTTGTATTAAAACTGTTTTTAGAATATTAAAAATATCCATTAAATCTATTAAATTAGAGTACGAACATTTTGTTAAACAATTAGGCTTAAGTTACCACCTTTTGTGTAATAACTGCAGTAACCTAATATCTTAATACATACTAATATGAAATAATATACTTTGCTTATAATACACAATATTAGTGACAATAACAATTATTATAATTAATAATATATTTTTTTTCAATAATTAAATATATTTCAACACTCTTACCTGTAGATGACCAGAAACACGAACCATGCAGCAATTGAACCCCATATAGCAGTATGTACAATATAAGACCATGACTGTATGTGAAGGCCAGCTTTGAGACACACAACAATGACAACATACTAAAATACAAAATATGCAATGTTTAATGTTCATTTTACTGTATTGCAGGAATAATGAAATTTCATTTACTGTGTATATAAAATTTCCCATGAGTAAGTAACCGCCTTCTTTTCCATTAGACCAGACAACTTCATGTTTCAATGCAAACATACAGATCCAGAATAACAGAAACGAGTGAAGTATAGCGTTAAACACCCATATCCAAAATATCCGTACGTTAAATGTGTCTAAAGTCTGTGAATAGAGCTGAGGAAACTTGAGCCTTGTGTTTGCAGTGCACACAATGTCAAATATACCAATTACCAAGGGCGGAGCAGCAGTAAATAGCTATGAACAAAATTAAATGAGAAATTTTAAATAAACATTTTCAATTACGCTTTAAATTTTAAAAACACTTACGACATTATACAGTCCAATTGTCCACCTTTCAAAAATGATTTGACCGGACCAACCGGAATAAATTGCAAACCACAGTTCAATGATGTACAAGCAAATATTTTTGTAGAAACTATACAAAATCAACTTTGACATTCTATTATAATTCCAAGCACCGTGGACAAACAATAATTTCAACAGGAACTTAAACTATAAATTGTTAATGTTATTGTTTAATGATAATATAAAAAAATAAAACAAAATATAATTATAGCTACTATAATTCATACTTGGGCTATAGAATAATCAGATGCGCAAGCAGCCTGTAATCCTTCAACACCCGATATACCAACACCAACATGTGCTTTTTGGATCATTGCCACATCATTTGCTCCATCACCAATTGCTAATGTCACTTGATGTGTATTTAACGTTACTAATTCTACAACCTGTTTCAAGATAAAATAAAATAAAAATTTACAATACTTTTGTGGAATTAACATTTAAAACATACTTCTGCTTTTTGCATAGGTGATACACGGCAGCATATAACAGACTTGCAACTCATACATAGTTCTAAGAAATCCATTTTTAGATCATGGGATAGAGCATGTTTCAATGACTGGCCATCAATTACTAACGTTAAAGGATTATCAGGCTTCCCTACAGCTGGTCCCCGCTCACTCATGTGCTGCCGTAACGATTCTCTAAGTTCCTTTAAATTAAAACAACAATACATTATTATGGTTTAACACTGACTGAATAGTACACTAACATCCAATGTAGGCTCATTGAGTATAATTAAAGGAGTTCCTTGTGTAATCAGATTTGTTGAGAATCCAATATTAATGGCAGTTTCTTGTTTATCTCCAGTCAGTACCCAAACATTGATATCCGCTTTAATCAGAGCTGCAATGGTTTCTGGTACCTTTATCAGAACATATTCATTAGTCACTAATAATCAAATATTTAAATTGCTATGAACTGACTTGATCTTGCAATTTGTCTTCAACGGCTGTCGCCCCGAGCAGAATGAGATTTACTTCAATTAATTTGGCCACCTCATCAATAGCACCCTCGCGATTTGTAAGAACATTACCCGCTTTCAAAAATTCTTCATTCCAATCAGAGTAAGTGTGCTCCGAAAGCTCGGCATAAGCAAAACACAATGTACGATAACCATTATTTGCAAATTCTTCGAGATGCTTTAATGTTATTTCTTTATACTCTTCACCCGCCCTTGAAAGCCGTTCAAAAATAACAGTATCTGCACCCTGAAAACAATTTTGTTTAAATATTTAAAATCAACTACTTATTGTTGAAGTTATCCATAAACTTACTTTACAATAGAGATAAATCTTTTTATCCGGCGCACGCACAATGACGGACATCCGCTTTCTAGCACTGGTAAACTCTATGACAGTCAAAACTTCATATTCCTCGTTGATGCCCAATGCTGAAACAGTGACCGCTCTAGGAGTGCGGGTATGGAACACATAACCAAACAATTGACACCCTTTCAACAATGCTTGCTCATCTAATAATAAAAAAACATGTATATAAAACTATACATTAATAAACAACATAAGCAATTTAAAAACCTGGAGATGACGCATGGTATAACATTTCATCTGAGTCTTTAATTTTCTCCGGAATAACCGTATGACAAACAGACATCATTCTTAAGAATTCTAAAACATAATCTTGTGTTGGATGGTTTTTTGAATTCTGTATAAAAGACAAATCAAATTTTAAAGCAATTTAAACAGCATAAATGAAAAATAACATTTACATACATTTATTAAGGTATCTTGTGAACCTTCTAAGTATAGGACTCCGGCTATTGAACAATGTTTAAATTCCATAACGTTTCTTGTTAACGTACCAGTCTTATCAGAAAAAATATATTTAACCTAAAAAAAATAAGTGATGTAACTTATATTGTTTATTTACAATGCTTAACACAAAATTACCATGCCCAATTCTTCATTTAAATTTGAAGTTCGTGCCATAGCTGGTGTATTACTTCCTTGGTGATACATTTCAATGTCGTTGTTGATAAACAGTGCCTAAGAAACAATTATAAATATAAAATACTAAGTGACTATTAAGTATTCATGATACAACTTACTTGCATAAAGCGTACAACCTCAACAGTCACTTGCAACGAAATGGGAATTAAATTGTTAAATAATATAAAGAATGTGAGTAAATTAAATGCAAATTTGAATGTAACAAAATCTGAAAATAAAAATACAGAAAAAATAATTTTAAATTTTACGAAAACCGGGAGTAAGTTATATTACTTACCATCTACTTGTAAATACCAGTCTTTTGATCCTTTCTGTTTGGTCCAAATAATATTGCAAAACGCGCTTATCAAACACAATGTACACAGCAACAAGAAAAGCATTATAATCTGTGTGTTAACAATTTTGTCTACGGTTGACCTTTTTAGAGGAGCTGAAGTCTGGTTCATCATGAGCTTTGTCTCATGGCCAGTGTAGATAACTACACAACACACCCAAGCGGTGTTACGCAACATAGCACCTCGCAACAGCAGATGGTTGGGACCCAAAGACAATGGACTGAAAATAAAAATTATTACAATGCTGAATACTAAATTACCTACAAAAGTGATACTCACACTCTATCTACCAATTTTAAGCTGCCAGCAAAATCGTAGATCAACCGGTTTGGAAGCTCACACTCAATTACCCCTTTAAAGCGCATGAGATCATTTGCATCGACATAACGTGACGTTTCTGGAAGACCTTGTCGTATTTTGAGATTTGTTTCCCCATCTAGGTTCATTGTTTCAATATAACACATACTTTGTGGTTCGCTAGAAATAAAAATAATACAATAACTAGTGAACCAGTGAACTATAATATGTGTTTGCTTTCACACACATAATGAACATTATGAAACATACCTGGAAGAAAGTATTAGAAGATCTGCGGGGAAGAACGTATTGTTTTGTACTTTAACAATGTCGCCTACGTTTATGAGATCCCATCGTTGTGGCGTCCAAATACCGTTATTTAAGACTTCCACTTTTCGATGGTTGATTTCACGGTCTGCTCTATGTCTTTTCTAATAAAACATACATACAAAAAAAATCAGTAATGACAATAGTTGTGGAGTTATGATTACAATGGATATAATGCGTAAACACTTACAAAGTCTTCAATAATTTCTTTAAGTGCAGAGACTAAAAGAATAAAACATAATGGTACTAATGTTGTGAATCGACCAGTGGGAGACACTTCCGGTATTTGCTGTAATAAAATAAAAAAAAAATACTTGTTTACTAAGTTTTTGTTTGGCTCTTTGGACTAAATACTAAGGACTAATAGTCATTGATATATCACTTAAAGTAGGTAATTTTTTTTTCAATTAAGTCTTGTTTTTAGTCTTCTTGTATTCTATAGTTAGTATAGTACCTAGTATAAGTACAAATTTGAAAATGGATATTCTAAAAGAAAATTTAATCAAAAGCCCGCCATTTACTGGCAAGTGTGAAGTGGCTCTGCTGTACATTAGGTGTCGTGTAAAATTATGCCTAAGTATTATTAATATTTATAAACTGCTATCATAACAATTTATTCCAGTATTCATTTCTTTAGTTTATTGCAACCTTGTATTAAATTTACAAGCTTTTTGACCAAGCGAAAAAATGTTTGATGATATTTATATAAAAAAACTACATTTTAAATGTTTATAAATAGCTCAAAAAGAGTAAAAATATTTTTAAATGAAACCGTGTATAGAAAATGCTAATATAAACATTCAGTGAAAATGTCAAGTATTTATGGTTATTCGTTTTTTAATTACAACAAAATAAGACAATCAATTTTGTCGAAAACTGCTTTAGCATAAAAATTAATGATTTTCCTTAAATTCTTTTGTTTTTTTCCGATGTATAAGCGTCTAGCGACAGGGAATCCGAATGGCTGCAAGATGGCCGACATCGTTATCATGATCAGCTATCACCGACTTTATTATCATTTTCTAATCAAAATCATGATTAATAAAATTAATAATATTAATAATAATTGGGTATTGGGTAATTATATATATTAAAGTTGGTAACCCGTTGATATTCCAGTGAATTAATAATTATTAGTTTTTAAGATTTTTCTTATATTATCTATGAGTTAGCACCGATTATAAATCTTAGGTTATGAATTCAGAATTTTTAAGTACATAAAGTATATCGTAAAATTTATTATAGTTATTATAATTCTATGTTTTATAATTCATATTATAATGAAATATTGAAATGGATGTACAATAGTTAGTAAGTAATACTTAGTTGTCAAACAAGTTATAATTGTTGTATGCTGACCATCAGAGATCTATAATATGTTGAATTATTTGTTAATAAATAGACATTTATTTTGTTAATTTTTATTTAATTAAATACTTATAACACCATAAAACAATTTTACAATACATATTCAAATAGCATATCAAAGAAATAATAATAGAATTACAATGCATTTATAATACAAATACAATTAAATAACGATTAGTAAAAACTCAAACACAAATATTGTAAGAAGTACTGGATGTACTGAGTTTTATCTGGTGAATAATTAAAATGAGATAGACTAATCAGATACTTCAGTGTCACTATAGTATAATAGACTTGCAATTAGTATATTAGACTTGAACAGATTTATAATATACAACTTGGTTGGAAATAGGTAAGGGAAAGAAATTTATTACTTTAAAAATAAAGAGATAATAAAATCGGTGATAACTGATAACGATAACGATGTCGGCCATCTTGCAGCCGTTCGGATTCTCTGTCGCTAGACAGCTTGTATTTAAAACTACTGGGAATTTAGATTTAGATTCACTTTGCCACCAGAAAAGTTACAGAAGTTGAATATCAAACCTTTATTCCGACTAGGTAGGTACTTATTATTTACACAAACACATTCCCAACCATTCCGTTCTCGTAACTTATAGATATGATCACAACAAAAACCCTTCGTAAACTACGTGTAAAAATAGCTAATTAAAAACAATATAATATCTTTAAGCACTATAAAGATGTGATATCATGAATAAATGCTAAGTATATTGAATTTAAGTAAACTTATTTTGTTTCAATAATTTATTTACTTGACGAGGAATTATTTCTTAAAAGAAACAAAGGGTGATGAACAAAATAATTAAATGGCGAAGGACTATTAAAATATAACTTATTATTATTTTAAAAATATTATTATTAATATTTATATACTATTCTAAATAATTCCTCGCCAAGTAAATAAATTATTGAAACAAAATAAGTTTACTTAAATTCAATATACTTAGCATTTATTCATGATATCACATCTTTATAGTGCTTAAAGATCTTGTATTTTTTTTACTTAGCTATTTTTACACGTAGTTTACGAAGGGTTTTTGTTGTGATATCAATTTTTATCAATTTTTAGTTTTGTTTTTCTAGAATTATTATATATACACGTCTTTCCCACCACGAGGCCATCTGTATTTATTAGAAATAAGATCATTACACCTAAACCAAATATTCGATTTTTGATTATGCTTGTGTAATGGCCGCTGTGTAATGATTCAAACACGACACACGCTAGCTACAAACGACTAATATACACGATAGCTACAAACGACGGCAAATAACAAAAAAACGAAACGAATGCATACTGCATAGTGCATTTAAGAGGACGCCACACCCGCATGTGTTGTCACCGTCTTACAAACGCGGAACATACAAAATTTACGCTCAGAAATTCAAGTTTTAACCGTTAGCTTAAAAATTTAAGTGAATCGACCTATTATGAAACATGATGCTAAGAACATTATCTGTGTTATGTTGGAAGTTGTTTTACAATAATTCAGTTTTTAAGTGCGTTATGAGCATTTATAATTTACATTTATTATACACGCTATAACTCACTTAAAAACTGAATTATCGTAAAAAACCTTCCAACAAAACACAAAATTTGTTCTTACCCAAACAATATATTATACTATCGGTATTTTGAAAATGAAATCCTCTTACTAAAGTGCTGCTTAAGTGCCGCCCTATGCGTGGGCCTTTTGTCACCTACCCCTTGAGCTGAAGTTTGTGTAAATACTGAGAAAATATTGAGTATTTACACAATAATCTATAAGAACGGTAATATTGTTTTAAGTGTTGGAAAGCGACGTTTTTCCGTCCAGCGGGTGGTAAAGTGGGAATCCCCAAAAGTGCTGCGCGTATACCCTGCACAAACAGACACTAAGATCTATACCACGGTCGTCGATCTTTAAAAAACATTAACTATTGGTTACATCTTATAATCATATTATAACCCCCATGCGTCACGCTTAAAATAAATAAAACCAAATCGTTTCTTTCATGAAATAAAAAATAAAATATTGTTGCCCTATAAAATTATAGTCTAGTTTTTGCATAGATCCCTGCATTACCTTTGCCGTGATCAATGAAGGCAGAGGCGTGACAAAAAATAGTATGTGGGGCTCGTGCGGAAAGGCAATTTCCCACCCTTGCCAAACAATATACTATTATAGTACGGTAATTTCACAATATTTTCCCCGATGACTAGATATTGGCAACGCTGATATTGCAACGACGACGACGACGGCTACCATGGTTCTGAATTTAATATAAGTTTCTATTAAAAAGTTCGCACTTTTCATTTATCACTTAATTTCTAAACGTACGATTTTGATGATTTTTACAAAAACACGTTCTACACAATATTTCTGATGTTTTGGAATTTACTAGTAGTTAATTGATGCATTATAAAATTAGTTATGTCGTATAACAAATTTACCTGTATTTTACACAGTTTAAATAGGCAACTCCAGCTCCGATATACTTCAATACGATATACACACATCGTCGTGCAGTTTTTTTTTTTTTACTTAGCTCGCGCTACGATAAAAATTGGGTTAGTTATAATATACAGTCTGTATAGGTCATAATTTCAAGTGTGTTAAAATGTTTAACATTTAAGCCATTTTATTTTAATGATATACCTATTTTAAATATAGATGAATAATTAATAATCTTTTACGACAATATTTAAAAGTAAAGGAAAATCGCACAACCCTTATAATTTCTATTTAATTTAATTTACATACATTTAGGTTGATATAACTCAACAGCATGTTATATGTTATTATAAACATGAATAATGTATCTTCTATAATAAACTTTATATATGATTAACAATTTAACACCTGTAATTGAAATAATATTTGTGGTTAAATAAATGTGTATATCTAAAGATATTTTGTTCTTAACAATCGGTTTATTTAAAAAAAAAAAATTAACATTATAATATATTCATTCAAATTTACTCAACATTTTTAAAAAGAACACGTAATACAAGTATATATTTAAGGGTTTTTACTATTAATTTGTACCTGTGAATGCAAAAATCAATTTATTTCAGAAAATAAATCTTAATCTATATTTATTTTTTACGCAAAATCTGTTTTTGGGAAAATCGATTTTGGATTTTGGTGCAACTCTAAAAAAAATGACTGTAGGTACATGAAATTTTGACTGAATGTTTATATTAGCATTTTCTATACACCATAACATTTTTTAAATATTTTGACTTATTTTGAGCTGTTTACGAAAATTTTCTGTTTCCGTTTTTTTTTGGTTTTTATTTTCTATAAATATCAATAAAATTTTATTTGTTGGTTAAAAAAGCTTGAAAATTGAATAGAAGGCGCCTAGTACATTGTTTCAAAGGAAAATGAAAAACATTTAAAATTTATAGTCACAATTTTTTTTATACGCATTTAAAGTTCCAATATTGACAGAATACGTAAAAATAACGAAAATTTACAAATTATTTTGAGTTAAAAATACATAAATAACTTTCTTTTAAAATCTAAGATTAGAAAATGTAATACAAGACTCCTCATAAGTTTATCTACATTTATCGAAAAAAAAAAATGTCTACAAGCAAATCAAATTAAATTTTTATGAGCATTTGAAGTTCATATTTTTACAATATTGGATATTCACTCAATTTCTCATGTGGCGATTTTGTTATTTTGTTGTAATTTTAAAACGAATAACTGTAGATACACAAAAATTTTACCGAATGTTTATATTAGCATTTTAAATGTACCGCACAATTTTTAAAATAATTTGACTTTTTTTGAGCTGTTTACGGACATTGTCAGTTTTAAATTTTTTTAGTTTTTTTTTCTATAAATATAAATAAAATGTTATTTGTTGGGTAAAAAAGCGTGAATATTGAATGCAAGGCTCCTGATATATTGTTACAATAGCAGTTGAAAAATATTAAAAATGTATAGACTCAATTTTTTTATAAGCATTTTAAGTTCAAATTTCGACAAAATTTATCAAATTTAAAATTTAATAATTATTTTGTAGTAAAAAATGTATAAAATGTTCAACTATTATAGCTAATAAAAAGCATAGAAAATTTAAAACAAGGCTCCACGTAAATAGGTTATAATATATAAATTACTTTATTCACAATAATATCATCAAATATACTTAGTAATATCATAGGCTGACTGACCGTTTTCCCTCAGAATCGTTTTTCTTATACAATGATATTATATCATTGAATTCAAATTTAACACCATATTACAGTGACCCAGTTGTAACATACTGTACAGCAGAGCGACACCCACTTGCCCACCTTTTTAAAATTATATTTCACATCTGTTAAGCAATATCATAATATAATAAGTTGTAAAATTCATCAAATTGAAGTTGAACATCTTATTAAACACAATTTCCTAAAGAATAACGTAACGACTAATAAAAATTATTAGTCAGGATCAAAAATAGAGAGAACACATGGAGGAACTCCATCTCTCATCCCTATTCGATTACTCCACAAACGATTAAAAGAATATAAGCACATCTAAAGATATTTTTGATTTAGAAAAAAACTAACATGTAAAACATAAATACGCGGAATACGTTTTCAAAATGTTGTATCAAATAGTTTATATCCCTACATAAATAATTTTAAAAAATAATAATAAAATATTCTGTCTATGATATTCCCATAATATATTATTATTGTCAAGTTTTGTATATATCACCCAAAGCCCCTCGATGCACATATAGTCGATTTCGTTGTGGAAATGTATTTGAAATTGAAACAATCAATACGTAGGTACAGTCATCAAATAACAATATTCATAATTGGTTATGTAAATAAACTGTATACTGTATATAATGTATAGTGAATACGGTATACCTTGTGAGCGAAATTATAATGGCATATAATATAAACGAATTTCACATACATTTAAAATGTTTTTTATATAATTATATAATTCTAGTAACTGAATAACTTGTAAGATAGGTAGATAGGTAGATAGGTATATAAACATAATAGTAAAATTGAAAAAAATATGGTATATTTAAAGTGTTTAAAATAATTATGTTGATCAGTTTAAAATTTAAATACTTATTTTATGACACTAGATTTTTTAAAACATCAACAATAACCTTATTTTTTGGTCGACTCGTAAAAATGTAAAATGGATAAACCATCCCTACCACAAATGGCTAATACCTATAGTATATTATAAGCAGTACAATACGCATTCCATATATATTATGTATGTATATACAATATTTCACTGGAAACGAATTTATGAACTATTCCCGGGCACCAGCCGTGATAATAAATCAGAACCACGATACAAAGGTCACGAAGCCATTAACATTTACAGCCGAGTGGCCTCGACAGTAAGGTCAGTTAATATCAAAGAGTGCATAGAATATCATACTTTTAGCAAATTACACGTCAAATACACTTGGGAAACGTTTTCCTTATTGTATATCAGTTCATCGTTCAAACGCGTCGGCAGTGACCGGCGGTGACACATAAATCCGAAACAGCGACGCCCAATAAAAGGCTCGGGTGTGACGGACGACGGTATACGTCCGGCGCCAGGCAGATATCAGTATTGCATTCAAACATATAAATATACTCAAATTACGATTTGTTATCAATGCACACCTACTATTCGTTGTTATTTTTCTAGCATAAAATACCTGATTTAAATTTTCACCACAAAAACCAAATTATTGATAACACAACAGAAACGACTAACGAGTATTATAATAATTAATAATAATGATATATTTCTAATTAATTGAAATTAAAAATTGTGTTATAATTCAAAACATACAGACATTTTTTATTTTTTTTTTTGATAATAAAACTTTCATTTAACGTATGTTATATATTATATTATGATTATATACCTATACACGACTACACATAAGTATACTATATAGGCTATAAGTTCATGATATGAACCATACTAGGATACTTCAAACGAAATCGCAGTATGCAGATAAGACTTCGACTTACCTGTAAGAGCGCTATAAGTAGAAAAAAGCAGTTCGAATAACGCCGGAACTGTTCGAAGAGGAATATGGGCAAGAACGACAGTATACTGTACTTGGCCGTGGATATACAGTTCGAACAGTGCTTGAAGTTCTGAACGCTGTTGACGTGTATCGTTCTGCTGTCTCTTGCGCCCAGGCAATCGACGGTATCTGGAAGTCCATCGTCTTCGAACCCGTACTGATCTGAAAAAATGTCCGGAAACTCGAGGATTAACATCAGCCTGTATGTCCAGAAACCGCATTTCCTATATAGTATTTACATAATTATATTATGTATATTATTATACAAGGTGTAAGGTTGATCACACACTACGGTTATATTTATCCGTGAACAGTCTTTGTTGTAGTTCGAACAAAAGTACAGTGCACAGGGATACATAGTGGTTGAAGTTTTTTTAAAACGTACACTGTACCTACCGAGGCGGAGTGAAAATTGGGTAACAAGTTACATTAAAACTAGTTACATTTTCGCTACATGCTCGATGTTCAAAATAGGTATAAACCATAGGTAGAATACTGAACGAACAACAATGATAAATATATAGTGTGGGCTTAGTACTAACTACACCGGACATTGTTCACGGATAAATAAAATCGTAATCTGCCACAAACTCGACTCACAGCAGCGCTGTCCATAATTGTTCCGTAAACGATTTTTTTATATTTGAAAACAGAGTCGGTGGAACAGTTTATATTCATGTTTACATAAATATGTAAATAAAAATGTTTTATTTTTTCGTACAAAAAGCGTTTCTCGAAGGAAAAATAACTGGAATTTTGAGTTTATGAAAGCATTCGTTTAAACTTTTTTTTAACGCACCACACAAACATCGTAGTTTATTTACTTTCGGGTGATAGAACGCGTGTGAGTGTGAAAATACTGAAAATTGTATGAACATTAGAAATATATAGGTAGCGTAAACGGGAGTGTTATAGTAGTATGACTATATTTTATACAATAATATACTAAAATAATCCTGGGAACCACACACTACCATTAAAAAAGGCTTACGTTAGTTTTCGACATCTAAAAATAATAAAACTCAACATTGTAGGTTAATTTAATTTTATATAGGTACGAATTTATTTACATAAGAAAGATACGACCAGTTTAAGTTGATTTAATTACCCGGGATATTTTTAGATGTAAATATGCCTCCTAATAACTATATAATATTATCGTAAAATAAGAGTTTTCTTTGAATTTTATTAATTTAGTAGACATTTGACAAGTTATTTTACTGAATAATGTTTTGTTTATTTTAATGATGTGTTATTATATTAATAAGCATATATTTTGAACATGCATACTATCTATATACCTACGTCTAAAAACTACAAAAGCGATTTTTATGATTACGTGTTGAATTAAATTAGATTTTGTGCACTCTTAAATATTTAAGCAATATACTTTTATCATTATTCTGGTATAAAGTTCAATATGTATATTGTATATAAGTATTAACTATAAAACATTGTATAATGATAATATAATAAAATCAATGGTCTTAATTATATGTTAGGTATAATAATAACATAAATATAGAAATTTATTTAATACATGTTTAATAAGTTTATAAAATATCCATATTTAATGTTTTTAATTAGATAGGTAAGCTATTGTTAATTTTCATACAACAATGAAATTAAGTAGCAAATTAGCGAATAGAAAGAAAATTAGAAAAGAATAATAATAAATGTATACATATGGGTGTATTATGGACGGTGCCCGGGCAAATGGGAATAAGTCATTTTGTATACATAAATATATTATTACACATTTGATTTGTAGATAATTGTACGCTGGGTTAACCGGTGATAAATGTATAATTTTTTTATTTATAAATATTGATTTATTTTCTTTTACCAGGGCATCGTCCATATATACGCATATACTATAGGTACTCATATAGTCATATATATTATACATGTGTAATATATAAGTAATACAAATATATATTATTATATTTTTCTTACCTATGCCTTGGCTACTGGATTGTGGAGCCAGTGAATTCCCTTTTTTTGACATGGATTATAATATTTTGCACACTGAGGTAAGAACGATAGGAAGACAAGCTAGCACAACATTATATTTTGTCTGTTCATAAAAACCAAATCAGCACACACACTACTACATACAAATATAATTATACTAACTAAAATTTTACGATGTAAATGATAAAATTACCCGACACCAAAAAAGTAAAAATCTTATTTGATATTAAGTAATTGATGAGAAAATTAATAAGGTAATTTTGACGTTTTATGGACCATTTTGAGAGGTAAGATAAACACGTGGACATAATATGTAGGGGAAATCATTTTTAAAGGCCAAACACGTGCATTGTATGTCAGGATAGCGTCGTTCGTAATACGCTTCGTGTAAGTAATTACATTTTGCCAACATAATGTCCCTGCAACCATAATACCATATAAATCGCTATCTGAAACTTTAAGCCAACAAGGTCATAATGAAATTACCGATAAAAAAGTAATGAATAATTTAAGACATGTTACTTTTAGACCATTAATCAATGATTTTAAAATGTATACTACATAATATAGTATGTGTACATGTAGTATATTCATACAGGGTGGATAATGAACTATATGTGTGAATCCTGATCGTAAAGTATTCAAAATTCTAAAAACTCTCAGATTGTCATAAATTAGCCGGTATAGTAAAATTATAAAATATTCATGTACAATAGTTAAAGGTTAATAAAACATTTAAAACAATATAAATTCGCATGAATCATTTCAATTTAGATACTAGTCAGTAGTCTGCTAATTGTGCGTATATATCTTATGTAAATATTTATCTTGATATGAATATTATGTTTTTAAAAGTATTGCCCATAAGGCCTTAATAAAATATTTAAAAACTATTTTTCATATTTTGGATTGATAAAAATGAATAATATTTTTCAAACCCACATCATTCGTAAAAATAATTATAAATATGGATGAAAAAATAAAGTATTTAGTAATTTTAAAATAAATATCCTAGCTCAATCGATTTTGTACTAAAAAAAACATTGTTTTAATAGGTAACTGATACAAAATCATACTGATATATTCAAAATTGAATATTTTCATCACCTCGGTATACATTTTTTTTTAAATGATGTGTGTTTATACAACAATATATACTGCTCGGATGACTAATTAACGTTGGTAACACCTGTTTAGTGAAATGTGACAATCGCTATACACGAGAGCTGCATCGCATTGAATATAGATCCACGCAATCAACGATTCATAAAAATATTTCAAAGTTCTATTACATTCATTATACTAAAATTATAGTAATTCATGTTAGGTATTAAAATATTTGTAGGTTTATGTAAAAAAACATTGTTGGCTAAATCTAATCACCTATTAATTATACAGTTAATATGTAGGTACTATAAAATAAAATTTTTCTATAATTCCACTAAGCTAAACTAGACAGTAAATTATTATTTAAGTAAAATTCAACCAGAATATTTAAAAAACAAAATATTTCAGTACAAATATAATCCTATAATGATTTATCTTGTAAAAATAATTATATCATTAAAACGTTAATTTATTTTAATAAATCTTAATTACTCGGCGTTATCAAGCGATTGAAACGGATTATACTAAAATTATTTGTTTTTCACATGATATGAGTTAGATGAAAATCGAATTTAAATGTCAAATGTAAAAATGTATATATTAATATTTTTAGTTATTTTTCTAGATTTAATAGTGATAATAGAAATTATAAGAACCACTGAATTCACAGCTGGCTATGACATGTAACCTCTTTATCATATTCAGAACACTTGATGTAATTAGATATATTATGTATACTAAAATTTAATATTTTAACAGTTGTAGTAAGACATGAAAAAATAAATATCGTCTAAGCTATCTATCGTTTAGTATATAATACTTATTAGTATTAAATTATAAAATATATATTCTATACAAAGACATGTTATTTGAAGATATATATTTTATAGATTAATTAATTTTAAAATTCGATTAAAAACACATTAAAATATGTATAACCTGATAATCAAAATATTTGAGTAAATGGAATACTATACTAACTAATATACTAACTATTTGTTGCATTTATAACTTCAAACATGAATAATATCCTAAATTCCTGATAACAATATTGTATAAAAAAATAAGCCAATGAGTCAGCTCCAGACAAAAAAAACATTAAGTAAAAAATTTTACACTTCCGAATTGTTTTAAATTTTAAGCAATATTATATATTATATATTTATGTTAAGTAATATATTAAGTACTACCTAAGCAATTAAAATTGTTAGTATTGATGTGAGTTAAAATTAAGTGTTTAAAAAAACTATTGCCCTAATACAATGTAAATTGTAATTTAATATTTATAACTAAAAAATATTGCATTACTCACTAGCACGTACGAATAACTAAACAGCTTTAACATTTTACAATTTGACAGTCACTATACTGAGTAACACCAAATACTACACCAAGCTTAACAGTTAACAGTATACACAACATTACATTTTAATAATCAAATAGACTATATATTGATATAATAAAATATATTCAAATAATCAATTAGAGTATTAGACTTTAAAAGTCTGATAAGGAAAATGTAATAAAGAGTATCTACTTTAAACGTAGCCGCTCCGACTGTTCAAACAAGTATTCAGATAATAGTAACGTTCAGTAACTTTATCTAGTCCAAATACATTTTAAGTAAGAAATTTCATGACAAAATAATATCGTCTAAAGAACGAATTAATGAATTACAATTTAATGACATAATATCAACAAAATAATAACTATCAACTACTATTTAACTGATATTATTTAATTACGATGAACATGTTATTAAATTATATTTATAGGTGCATTAAATATTATTAAATGTCAATGAAACGATCACGTACAATCATCGGCAAGACAAAATAACCATATTTTTACATTATATGAACTTGAGTACAGACCTTTTTTAATACTTGTATACAAGAATAACCAACACAGCAAACGTTTGTATATTATTAAACTTCCATTTTAACCAACTGAAATAGTGTAAAAATAAATTGAAATGTACCAATTTTACAACCGACAACAATATTGATAAAATAAATATGTATATTTTCCTTTTGCTATTTGAGATCAATACATTATAATATGTACATAGGTATTATAGTTTATAGCAATAAGAAGATATATAAATATAGAAGTTTAACTGTGAAATGTCCAACGTTTAAATCGCAATGGTTTTCATTTTTTCTAAATAATTTATTTCTATCAAAAAAACTAAGCACGCTCACGGTCTAACAATCAACTTTCATACGTCCGCAAACCGCAAGTATAAGTGAAAGACTGATGCTTATGCCATGTTAGTGGGTGAACACAATCAAATGTCATCCACGCGGGGGTGTAGTAGGTGTTTCCCTCCCGCACTCCTTCCAACTGCATATAATTTTATTACCCATGAATCACGATAAACATATAACTTTTCACAATATAAAAATGAATAACAATAAACGATGTGATTTTAATCACTGGAGGGGTCAAAATGTATCAAATGATACTTATTTCACACAATAGGTACCTAGGTATAATTAAAATGAAACGAGTGCCTATAGGGCTATGCCTATTAATAGAACAATTTTCCATAAAAATAAACTACAAAAATATATTTATATAAATAATATAATCATATAACTAATTATTGATGTATAAGGAAGTAACTAAATTAAATATTTATTTAATTTCAATTTTGAGAAACATTCATTGCCAAAAAACTATAAGTACATAAATTAATCACGAGTTTCGAATGTACCGACAAATAACCAAATAAGGCATAAGGCAGTAGCGTGGCGTCTATAAAATATAGTCCATACAATAAATAAGTTATAACTTATATTACATAATATATTATTAATATTAAATTCAGTGATCAGAAATATTTAGTTAAAAATGTCATCGTAAATAATTGACCACAATAGAAATTTTCTTAAAGGTAGATGACTTCTAGTTTAGCCAATTCCATAGTTAAGCACTTATATTTGAATGTGTAAAGTCGTCAGTGATATAAAAATTAATTTAATTTGAAAACTTACCACTATTTTTTGTTCAATATGAACTTTCAAAATGATTATTAAAAACATTATTAGCCAATTGTGTGAATCGTGTGCATTTACATGTTTAACTTGTATAAGTATTTCGAAACATTTTTTATCAAAAAAAGTTTAAATATATTTTAACACTTCAAAATAAAACAATCATTCATCATAACAATCGATAAAATATACATGAAAACGTTTTTATTGTTAAGTTAAGAATTAAGATACGAAGAGAAAATTCTAATCTACCTACCTAATTATAATTTGTGGCAAAAATACATCAGTTAACTTGCTATTTAAATTTTTCAGTAAACTGCAAATAGTGATCAAAAAATTATGGAACAACATTTAACTAAATAACGTCATGTAGATAATAAAATCAGTGGTAAGGGTTAATTCTCGAACACAATACACCGACTATAATAAATTTAAAGACTACTGTTCGGTTGTCATCAACAAGTTCTAATAGAATAGATCCCATACTAATATTAATGACAATTTTTTTTTTACTTTCACTTTAATTTATGTTTTTGTACTGTTTTATTAGAAAATATAACACCAGTTTGAGAAACCTACATATTTTATAAAACGTATAAATAAAATACATGTTACTATTGGTTATATAAATTATAAGAAATTTGTTTTATTAGCGTATAAAGTTCAAATGTTGATAACATTTTAAATTGTACTATCTTATACTTGAAAAATATTTTGGTCCTCCATAATTTTAATAATATTGAAAATAAAGTCATTTTTTTTTAGTTCATAATTTGACGAAATTGGGTATTTGAAAAAGAAATAATTATCTTACCTTTAACAATTTTAATTTAGTTTCTAATTTTATGTTATTCAAAAAAATAATTATTTTAAAACTTACGTAGGTATAGCAGTATTTTCTAATTTTCTATACATAGTAACATTTTTAAAGTATCTACACCGTTCAAATGTAGAAACTTCACCACGTAATTTTATTGACTAATCTGAATATAAGTTTATAACAATAAGATATAATATGATGTAATATTATAATGAATTATTACAATACAATAGATGCAATATTTTTAGAAAAAATTGAATCAACCTACTGCCACGTTTCTCAACAAATATAGTACGCGTACCACTAGTGGTACTCGGAAAGATCATATGTGGTACGCTAAAAAATCTCCCTTTAGGTATAACAAAAAATGGTATATTGATCATTATTTATATAAAATATTATTTAGTTTATTGATATAAATAATAATTGTAAATATTTAATTTTCTTTTTATGCATTTAAATGCTTATATTATAATAATTTTGTAGTTCCAAATTAAATTAAATTCCATAGATGTAAAACAACACATACCTTTTTGATAGGCAAAAAAAACGTTAATTGGTCAAGAGGTACATGAAAATGTTTAAACTGAGTAAGTAGCACGCAGATATTCTCAACTCATAATCGTATTTCGTATGCAATGATTAATCATTGAATTCAAATTTAACTCATCCATTACAGTGACTATTCCTACTTCATGAGGTCAATTTGAAAGTTGAGACCTATACTATGCATTAGAGCAACTTAAGCTATGTTGGAAATTAATTAATAATAATCTAAGGTATAATCAGTTTTATATAAAAAAAAAAAAAACAAATATAGGTACCTACATTAAGTTATACATTTATAAATATACCAAAAATGACATTACAAATTATAAATATTAATTAATCATTAATTATTCAATTAAAATTTTCAAAATTATTCAAAAAAATTAAATTCAGAACTAAAATGTTATGGTAATAACTAATAACTATAATATGTTTATGAATTTTACATATTTTTGAATTTTTAGGCATTATTAACTATAAATACTTTTTGAATATTAAAGCAACATTGTTTTTATACTTTTAAATTTTTTTCAAAGTCAAATTTTTCTTAAATTTATTGTACATTTCAAAGAACATTATTGTTTTGTATGATTTAATTATACACATTCAAGTCATACATACCTTTAGGTTGACACATTTTTTTTGTATCACAACTTATGCAAACTAGTGAATATGAAACATTGAAACGCGTAGTTCATAAAATATTAAAAACGTAATTAATATAATCTTAGTAGGTACAAAAAAAAAATTGAAAATAATTAAATCCTATTGTAAAAATATTAACATATTATTTCTATAAATATTGTTGTTGGTTTTATAAATTGGATTGGATAATAGGATACAAAATTATAAGAACCATTAAAATAATGTAAGACACCTATAAAATCATCCAAATATTAAGCGAAAGGTTATTTTATGTTTGTGGTTACAACTTAAAAAGTTATGTAATCATTAAAAACGTGATAAATATATTTTATGAGAAAAATATATGAATCATATTTAAATTGTATTAAGCTTATATAGTAAATACATTTGCCCAATTTATTTTAAAGATCTATGAAAAATAGTTTGTGTGAATACAAATATTATTTAACTTCAAGGATTATCGTTAAAGCTCTTTTTCTTGACATTAAATCTAAATACAAACAAGTCAAGTTAATTAATTAATCTAAATCTATTTTCAGCCAGGCATTGTCAGTTATAAAATCCAATATTATTATACTTTTTGTGTAACCGCTCCTCAACAACTCCAACAATATTTCGGTTGTTACTGTTTTTTTCGTAAAATTTAAAATAATATAATTTCAATTACTACACTACAGTAATACTCTCCGCCAATGAAAGCACAAAAGAATTACTATCACAAAAAAAGCTTTACTTTTTTACAACACGCATAACGTATTTAACGATTAATTATTTTTCTAATTAAATTATTAATATATAGATATTACTAGAAATATTACGTCAATATTTTAATTTCATTCATTCCTAGTCATAACAATAACAAACGTCAAATAATCACGAAATCGAAAGGTATGTTAATTTATTACGGCACAGCAGTAGACTGCCTTTTTATCTGATACATTTATTACTTTTAATCAATTTCAATTGTTAGCACTTTATATATACAGTTTTTTAGCCATTAAGAAAAAACTCAATCCAGGTTGATTCTGACGTATTTCAGCATTTGACATAATGAAATTTATGAAAAATGACGTAGTGCAATATAATATTATAGGTACATGAATAAAAAATGATAACATAAATTAAATTAATATTAAGTGTTATTTATTATTTAAAACTTCTATTTGTCTTTATGGCAAAAGGAAGAGGGCTTTTTATAGGCACTACAGGGAGCTCTAGAGTAAAAATATTTTTTTAATGTAAAGGTTAGCGTGATATCCGAACAAAGAATGTTGGATTTTCTTATAGGATGTATAATTTATTGATTACTTTGGGTGGGGTGTTCCAGTATTTCAAATATCTGTTTACATGGGTGTGGCTGGTTAACAAGGATTTAGATACTATCAAGTTTGTCTCCTAGTTCAATGGGAAGGAAGCAATAACAACTAAAATAATTAACTAACAAAAATAAACAAAACAAAATACAGATAACAATCTAAAATAATGAACAAAATTGTTTTTTTTTTTAATATGTCGAATTATAAATAGTACCCATGGTTCTTTTTACTAAATTAATATGACCATTATGTAATCCGATTTCAAAATATTCCACGAAGAAATAAATTATACAATGTAACAAGGTTCCAATGGGGTACCTGTGGGAGCATTTAATTACTCTTCCCCGTGGCTCGTATACTATTTTATTAATTATTTAACTACCTATAATAGGTGAGATATAGGAAAAATATGTCTTTTAGATTTTTAAAATTTTTTTCTAGCATTATTAATAATGGTATATTGTATTTTACTTCAAGATAATTATCAAGTTTTAAAAACCTATCTATTAAGTTTTGAAAGTAACTAAATGCAATATATATAATATGTAAGACATTGTAGGTACCCACGTCAAAAATTAATAACAAATTATCACCTTAAAATTCTAAAATATTAAGATTTAGAACGGAAAAAATTAAAATCTGTATTATATATTCTCATACGAACATAAAAATGCCAATTTTAAAAGGTTATTACTATTATTTTAAACGATCGATAAAATAAGGAAGAATTAGCTACCGCACTACTGAACGCAGGTGCCGAGTTATACCTTGTCATAGAGTAAGTCACTGTAATTACGTAATGTATAAATTTAATTTGAATTCAATGATAACTCATTGGATATGAAAAACGAATCTGAACGAAAACAGTCTGTAAGCCTATATTACTAAGTATATTTTATGATATGTTCATATTACTACTATAGTAATTTATTTTACTGCATATAAGCATATACAGCATAAATAGGATTAAAATCAAACTAGGTAAATATTTTGAAAATATCATTGTGTTAAGTATAATACTATAAAATAATATTATACATGTTAAAGTTTCAAGTCCCATCGATTTATATTTTTTAATTATAACAAAATAGGTAACTAAAATCGTTATTCGTTTTGTCAAAAATTGAACTTCAAATGCTTACAATAAATCTTGCCTATATAATATATTTAGGTAATCTTTATAAATTGCAATAGTCAACATTTACAAGGAACCTTGTATTTCATTTTCAAGTATTTTGACCAAGCGAAAAACGTTTTATCGACATTTATAGAAAAACAACTAAAAAAAAATTGAAAATCAAAATATGTCTATTATTCAAAGAGAGCAAAAATAAACATTTTACAAAATGCGCCCATGCATACAGAAAATATGATATTAAACTTTTCGCGAAAATTTCAAGTATCTTCCGTTATTCGTTTTTGAATTACAATAAACTAAGGAAATCAATTTGGTCAAAACACTGATTTTGCGTAACAATTCCCGTTAACATGCAAAAAACAATTCTGAGCGGATCCACTGACGGATTTGAGACGGTCTGTAATTTATTTAACTTTTAGTAATACGGTAGGTCAGATATTCATTTTTACCGAAAAAATTAAAAATATTATTAATATTTAGGTAACTATTATAATTGATAATAGTATAAATTTGTGTATTTATATGTATTGTGTATTATTTTTATTTACTTTGAGGCAATACTGACTTACAATACTGTAGAACGGTGTGAATAGGTTCGTGGTATAAACTATCGCAAATATTATTATTTTGATGAATCTCGTAAAAATGTGAACATTCGAGGACGTCGCACCCGCATAATATGTTGTACACACATAGCAAATTTCTGTTCACCCATTTCAATATTGTGCTGTAAGTTTTGATATTTGAATGAATTGACCTATTATCAAATATTTAGGTAAGAACATTATCAGTGTTCTCTCGTTGGATTTTTACGGTATTTTAATTTTTAAGTGAATTATGAGCATTTTTAAATACTAATATTTTACATACTCATAACTCACTAAATACATTTTGATTAATTTACTACTTTTGGGTATAATTTGCTGTGCATATGGAAGCAAAATCATATTAAATTTTAATTTTTAGCCATCCCGCGTGGCGTTACTCGTGAGACTCGCTTATGGTTATGTGAACAGTATATTATCAAGTAGACACAGCGAGGTGGGTGATAAAATAAAACCTATATTACTATATTAGTACATCTTTGTAGTTCAAAAAAATGTTTATACAGTGTACCTAAAATAGTATTGAAGTCATAGTTGATCATCCCGAATTTTTAGGAGTATTTAATATTTATATATTAACATATTTTGAGGGTTATTTTATTTTATTTTTACGGACAAATCGGCGTAATTGTACCTAGCTTTGTGAAATAATTCGTATATATTACTTGCAACCAAAAGCAACCATTAATAAACAAAAAACATTTTTCAATTTCCACCGCGAATCTTAAGATCCCCGTTTGACCACCTCATTAAAATATGAATATCAGAAAATCCTTTCTTATTGCACATCTAGATCATTAAAGGAACCATTATTCCAAATACCAAGTACGTACGACGTACGTTTTGTTTTTTAAAACCAATATTGTATATTTAAATTAAATATTGCTTGATAGATGGCGCCACTGTTGTATTCTTACAACCCCTTAAAATAAAGTGTATAGACAATGTTTATTTAGGGTATAGTGTGTATACTGAATTTCAAAAAAATCAGAACAAAAAAAAAAACGTTTTCAATTTTTACCCCTTTTAACCCTCTTAGGGGTTGAATTTCTAAAAATCCTTTCTTAACGGACGCCTTCATCATAATAGCTATCTGTATACCAAATTCAAGCACGATCTGTCCAATGGTTTGAGCTGTATGTTGATAGATCAGTCAGTCAGCTTACTGTTTTATATATGTATACAGATATTGTGATTTTCGATATTTTTCTTACTAATACCTGAACAATTTATAAGGAATTTTGTTTTAAATTGTCAAGCTTTTTCACTCAAAAACAAAAATTGTACCGTACAAAAATCAAAAAAAAAAAACTATAAGGTTAAAGTTTTAAAATACCTATAAACAGCACAATTATTTCACACTTAGAAAATGCTAATATAATTTTTTATTGAAAATGTTAAGTTTACAGTAATTAATTTTTTAGTTACAACAAACAAAAACTGTTGTAAAATTATTTCGTTTTCCGGATGAATAAGATAAGTATGGGGACATTTTTTTTACTTTTGACCCCTCAAAATACCAACTACATTTGCAATGAGAAGAAACCACAGTCAAAATTGAAGATTACATTTTTAAATCTCCTAAAGGAGATGACAGACACACAAAAAAAACAATACATTCATTAGTCCCATCAAAATCTAAAAAAAGGGTAAACAAAAATGAAAGTTAATCAATATAGTATCAATCCAATAATAGGAAATACAACAACAAACTAATCTCAACACTTATTGACTTTATAACGAGTCCAATCTCAAGTATATTAAATGCTTAAACTGAACTAATAAATCTACCCTATAAATTAGAATAATAGACGTTTAATACTCCTGACAAGATATAATAACAAAAAGTCAACCCTATAACCACAAATTTTACAAGTTCCAAATTTAAAAAAAATAAAAATAAAAACCTTATCCGTAAAAGTAAGCACCAGGTAAATAATTAAAATAATTAAATTATTTGTCATACAATTCTTTCCAAATGTAAATTGTGTGAATATTATAAATTAGTATCAACACAACACACCAATGTATGAAACAACAAAATAACAGAAGTAGAAAGAAAAATTCAACAGCATTTATATTATTAAATTTAACAAATTATAATGAACACCAAAAATATTCTCTGTAGGATCGAAAAGAATAAAAATAACTAGCTTCACAATATCATCAGAAGAAGAAAAGATAATAAACACAAAACTAAAAGTAACTATACTTAACATGGCCGGCTGCAGCAAAATTAGTGCACTAGGCAAAATCAAATTTTGCTGCCCCTAAAATAATAACACAGTGATCACATAGGATCAGGCCATTTTGATTCTATTAACCAGTTGATTTCATAAAGCATCTTTTTTTCAATATAATATTTGGTTTGGGATTTACATTTTTGATTCTAATAATTTGTAGTATCTAGATACTAGTGATCACATTAAGCGGAACTCAATGTATTATTACTGTTTTGAAAATGCCGCCCCCTACTAAAGTGCCGCCCTTTGATATGGGCCTATGTCTCCTACCTCTTGAGCTGGGTCTGATACTTACCAACTTAATATTTACTATTAACACAATAACCTTCAAAACCTTTCAGAACGAGAGGAATTAATGATTTTTTATAGGTAATCACAAAATTAATAACTACATTGACTGTAATATGAAAATTATACTAATGAGTAATGCCATTTGGTTAAATATACAATATGTCCTTTGAAGAAGTGACCAACTGGTGTCATATACTCATATGATAGTATACCTTAAGTTATGAATAAAAACCTTTTAAAGGGGAAGGGGTCTAACTTTTTTAAACAAAACTGAACCTACCACACATTTACTATCGAGTCTTCAAAACTTTTCAACTTTTTACTGTAATTTTTTCTTATTTTAAATCTATTTTATTGTCCTATCAACTAACATACAAAATCAAACAAGAAATGTACAAATTATTTTTATTTTATTAAAAAAGTAAAAAGTTAGAAAAAATTTGCATTTTTAAGGAAATTGCGAATAACTCCAAATGGCTGTCATATAGTATGCGGTCTACTGGCAAATGCGTTCTACCGGCCGCTGTAGGATGCGATATACCTGCGACTGGCCGGTTTTTACATAGGCCTAAGTTAATTTTACACTTTTTTTTCGGTCAACACTTTATTTTTATTGCCTTATACACAAGTGCACACTCAACGGATCAAAAGTTTATGGAGACCATTATGCTTAAAAGTAGTTTAAAATATGTGTGGTACAAGTCCTGATCTCCTTCCAAGGTAAAATTATTATAAGTTATGTACAATAAATTTAACGTAATACATATGATACATATTATTGCAGGTATCTCATGGAAATATGGTGGCGAGGAATAAATAAATCGGATTTATTTAATGCATTTTTGTATAACATATTATATTATATTTATTTATATTCATTGACAATAATTTTTTTGACAAACAAATTTTTAATTATTAATTTTTTACTAGGTATTACTACTACAATAATTATATTATAATATTATGATATAGTTTTTTATTTATTTATTTTCGGTAGACCGCATACTATATGACAGACCTCCAAATAATGCTGTTTTTATTTTATTATTCTACAGAATTCTGCATTTTTTAATTTAAAAATAATAATTTGCAAATTTCTGGTGTGGTTGTATATGTTAGTTTGAGCTGTGTGTGTTTGTTGAATTGAGGTATACTATCATATGATGCCAGCCGGTCGGCTGTCCAAAAACGGAACACAGTAACTACCACTTTTAATATTTTGCAGGAGAGCCAGTTTACTAAACTGATAATATTTGATAACGAGGTATAGGAATTTTGTATATAATAATGTAGATACTGTGTTTAGAATTTTAAAAAAAACTTGTCATACTATGATAGTTACTTGTTACTTAATCATAAACTAATGGTAATATTGCAAAGAGGTTAGAATAAAAAAAATCGGAAATTTAACAAGGAATATGAATATGTAAAAAAGTCCATCCATTTTGATAAGAGGTGTAGTTACTGTGTTCTGTTTCTGCCGTTTTTGGACAGCCGCGGTCACTTTCACAAGGGACACATTGTAAATTATTTTTATAATAAATACACTGAGGTTTCAAAACGTATTAACATTAACTATTGGCTATTCGTTATATAAAAATTACCCAATATTAAGATAACTAAAAATTAGTATTATTCAATTTCATAAAACTAATACTGTTGACATATTGATAACTTACAATTACTATTATTTACTTTTTTGAATTTTCAAAAGTGTGGTATAAATCTGCGTTTTACAATTTTCAGAGTTCTAATAAAAAGTACCCAATATTATTATCACTGTTTGTTTAATCCATATCTTATATTTTAATTATAAATTATATTTCGGTAACTATAAATAAGTTTGCCAAAAAATATACAACTAATAGATTATATCATATTACCTAATTCATTTTTCAATGATCATAATAATTATAAATTGTAATTTCAATGCCAATCGGATGTCAAAAATAAATTTGTTCATAATATTTAGTAATTTATAGTGTATACTGTATCTTAAAAGACCCATACACCTTTTTTTAATTACCTTTGTGACAATCAATATATCTCCTCAATACAGTTTTTTAAGTAAAATGTAAGAAATTATATGGGACATTATTAAGGCTTATCTTAATTACTCGTACTATACCTCAACAACTAGCATGTTATTCAACATCAAATAAAATACTTAATACTGATGGGTATGAGTATAACTATTAGTAGACATAACAATTTAAACGATAGAAATATAACATGATTTTTATTCAAGGCATTTGCTTACCTATTAGAAATGGTTGATTAAAAAAAATAAATGTTAGTTATAGTAAACCTTGATTTTAATGATATAAATTTTAAATTTAAACAATTAAGAGAAACATTTAAATGGTATATGATTATATCAATAACAGTTTTAAAGTTAGCCAATTATTTTAAATAAATATGTAATAAATGACATATTACATTCTTCCAACAGAAGAAAACGGCACAAAATAAATTTAAAATTAAAGAGAAACTTATAATTTATTAATAAATTTTACAAATTTTAAAATTTTATAGAAGAGTCAAATTTTTATGTATTATCAATTATATTTTTTTATTTTTGGTACCTATCATAATTAAATTATTAAAAAGGAACCAGAATCATATTATAATCAACTATTGATAGTCACACTGTGATTTTAACTGACTCTATTTACTATATTATTGTCTTTATATGTAACAACAACATGTTATTCAAAAAGTCTTTCTGTCTGTACATAAAGATGAATAAAAACTAGACAATCAACAATAAGCGAAGTATGATTCAGTGAACTTTGTATGATGAACGTGCACCGCAATAAAATACAAATAAAACTAATAATTAGGTAACCTCAAAATGAACAAACTAATTACTAAATTTACTAATAACCTCTAAATACAAATTCTAGAAAAAAATACTAATATATTTAAATTAACATTGCGACCCCGCCAACCCCAATAAACAACATTTATGGGTATCCATAATTAAATCTATAACTATTACCAGCCATTACCAGTAAACAGTAATAATGAATAACTAAAAAATACAAAGAATAGGTCAGTTTTACCATATCCAATGACATGTCTTGATGAGAATAGTTTGTGAAAAAGATGTTAATATCGATTATAAATACTATGTTAAAATCAATAAATTTAAGTTTTAAGTTTTTTACGTTGATTAAAACTCTCATTTTTTATTTAATTGATAGTAGTACACTATGTTAAACTTATTATGAGGGGTGGATTTTCAAACTTTTCAAACCCTCAATCTACTTCAACTTAAACAAATTTAAGTTCAAATTCGAACATCTGGAACAGTTTAAATTGTTCAAGCATTATCAAGTTTGAAAATATGTTCAAGTATGACAGCAGATTTTTTTTATCATTATCAAATGTAAACACTGTTTTACTTCTATTAATTTTTTTAATTTATTATGGTTAAACTTTTTTTATAAATAATAGACTTAAATACAATTGAATTTATTTAACGAGACATTAAAGTACCAAAAAGTTTGTTTTTTTATACATTTTAAAGATTGGTGTAACTAAATGGACTAAAACATAAAGGTTATTAGTCATAGATTTTAGTTGCTGGATAAGTGAAATTATAAGTAGCAACTGACTTGGTAATTCACTGATATGTATACGGTATTTGTTACAAATCAAAGAACAAAAATAAAATTAATGGATTGATTCACCCCTATATGTGTATTATGATGATGTAATATTATAAGTTTGAATATGTGAATGTGAAAGTTTTTATCAAAAGTAATTTAAAAAATATTTCCAAAATTCAAAAAAAAATTTAAGCCATACTATCTTAAAATGAGTCAAAATATTCCGATAATGTTACCATTATGGAAAATGCTAATATAAGTATTTGGTGAAAATTTCAAGGGTCTACTGTTATTAATTTTTGAGTTACACCTAAAGGATAAAATCGATTTTTTCAAAAATTACTATTGCATAGCAATTACCACTTTTTTTTTTATTGACACTTTCTAAAACTACTTGGTATTTTCAATTTTGATTTTGCTATAAGTCCCAACTAGATTTGATGCTGATCAGAGCATTTTTACTACACACAATGTTGACGACAAGACGGAAAAAAAATAAAAAAACACATAATTGTAAAATCAATACATTATTTTGCTCCGCTCAGAATCTAATATATTATAAATTAACCTTCCAATGTTTTAAATCAGCAAATATCAAGCAAATATGTCTATAATATCATTACATTTAAGTTCAGCAACTTCTTTTTCTTTAGATATTATAGCGAACTGGTGACTTTTTTCGGGACAGAGCGCTTCGAAGATACTAATTTTTATAATTTTATGGTTTTTATATTACAACAATTGAATGTATAAAATATTCCTAAATGATATATTTATTTTTTTGCTCATTAACTTGACTTTTTTATTGTATCTATAAAAGCAGGGCCTTCTGTGGTGGTCCAACTGTGGAGAAAGCGCACAGATCGAGGGCCCTACTCGCCGTGCATAGATCTTATACTAATAGACGGACCACGGTATTAGTTCCAGCGGCCTGATCAAGGTAATACACTGCACATGCGCACTACGACTATAGAATTGTACAATAATTTTAAATTATATTTTGTTGTAGAGTGAATATACTAACCATTATTAACAATGCTTTAATCCTCAAAGAATGGCAACAATGGTGTCTCGCTAGGAAAGACCGCACCACCCACCCGCATCCCACTTGGATGTTCCATCTATTAGGTATATGCATTTACCTAAGTCTGGTAGTTTTTTTTACATGATGAGTTGAAATAATAGGTAAAGGGAATCTAATAAAATAAAAGAGAACTTGAAAGGCTACATGTCTACATATAAACTCAGAGCTTAACATTTAAAATGTGTTTCTATTGTTACCATGTAAAAATGGAAAACAAGAATAATGTTTTCAATTGAATAATGAAGTATTAAAGTTTAAGTTAAATGAATGCTGATAAATGATAACTAAGTAATATCAACAAAAAGCCATTATTATTTAAACAAATAATTGTGTCTTTTAATCATCCTTCAATACCTCGACCAATACACATACACAAAACCAACTAATCCTGGGCATTTCAAATTAAGCTAAAATAGTTTTATATTCAAGTATAATACCTACTAGATTTAGTTGAATAATTTTTAATACTAAGTCAAAAGGTTTTGAAAAATTTATCAATGAGTTTTGTAAAACAGCTTTCTAAATTATGCGAAAGTGAAAACGCCCTATTTGTCAAAACTTGAAATCTAATTGAATAATCTTACAATTATGAACTTACTAGGAAATTGTGGACATTTTTTTACTGAATTTCTTGTGTTTATAAAAGAAGTAATGTTGTGCCAACTATGTGAATATTAATGATTTTTCAGCAATTAGTTAATATTATCAGTGTTAGTGTAAAATAAATTTAATTAGCAAATATAAAAGCAACAAAAACTTATTAATATACTAACCGAGTCTGGTCAATTGCCTCCTGTTGCGTATCCAAGAGAACATGGTCATAGATTGATCGTACTTTGAGACACGACTAACATTAACCACAGCCTAAGTGTAAGACGTCACTGGAGTGTCGGCACATTATCGACGGTCAGTGGAAATGCATAAATTCACCATTAACGATAGAAACAATGGAAACAAACTTTAAGTTTTACGCGTTTGAACCAAATGTTATAAACGTGAAAATCAAACAGGAAATGTGTGTTGGAGAATTGATTTCTAGCGTTTTAATTGAAAAGCGACTATTAAGTTCTTATTAACAAACAATCGCACGGTGTGATGTCTAATGTCTATGAAGCCGTTATCTGTATTCAGCAGCAGAACAGTGAGCTGCTGTTATCTGTAAACGTTTTACCGTAAATATTTTGTTATGCCCCGACGTCATTTGCCCAACAACAACACTACTACCATAGAACAATAAAGAAGCGACAGTCGATCGTCCAACACAAAGTTCTTCTGTTTTTCAGTTTCCTTATTTCTATCGCGAGAGTCCACATCACTCAAAATCAATTATAAGTACGAAATAAAACGCTTGATGTTATCGCGTAGGCACTGATTTTTAGGGAGCGACAAAATCCAAAATAATTGACGTAAACACGCGTCACGCGACGGTACAAGTGGTCGATCTCCGAGATATTAATATTTCCCAGTTTTTCCTTGTCTATTTTTTCTGGTCTTCCTTCTCGATTTCGTAGCTTGGTGCAGATAAGCAGCGGCGGCGGAGATAACGCGAACACTCAGCGAGCAACGACGCATCGACAACAACATCGGACATAGTACCTAACATAGTAACATACAACAACAACAACTTTGATTTAATAATTTTTTACCCATAGACCCATAGATTATAATTTATAGGATTATTGTTCTTTTAATGGCTACGTCGATCATATTATTATAGTCGTTACGAGTTGTGTGTCCGTTGTTGTAGCCGATTGCGCGCCCTCGTCGAAAAACAATTACATTTCGAATAATAATATTGTGTGTCGTCCTTGCGCACGGTTGCGTCACACATATCATTATCCCATTTCGGTTAGCGAACAGTTCTGTGTCCGGTGTCGCACACAACTGTCGTCGTCTGGCTTCCCACTGTGGCAACTAACGTAAAGAAACCCCAAAGACAAAAGTGATAGGCACCAAACGCACGATCGACGACGAGTGTCAATTACTGTCCGTGCACATTACCGAGTGGTACCACACACCTACCCAGAGAGCTTTTTTAAACACTTTATGTTTGTCGAAAAATGAACGTCGTTGTCTGAAACTTCTAATTACGCAGTAAGTAAGTTGTAATAAGTGCGCATCGTAGAAACTAACTGGTGCCTACACATTTGCATTTTTTGGTTTTTTTTTTTTTTTGGTCCTTATTGTCAGTCATGATAAATTTATATTATGCAATCATCACTAGGACACCACTATATTCCTACTTGAACAATCACTCAAAACCAATCTATGTAAGAACTTTATTTACTGATTTTCTGATAATTTACCAATATTTGTATTGGTCCTTTTAAGTACTGAAATGTAAGTAGGTTCATAAATAAGTTAAGTATTTAATATTCCACATGTATAATACAATATACCTATTTACACAATTTTTAAGTAGGAATATATTGACATATTTTTCTATAGGTGACTAGGTGAGCAATTTAGCAATAATAGGTACACTACTTCACAAATACTACTAACCTATTAATTCATTAATGCCAGATTGCATGAACAATCACTTAACATTTAACAAATCAATAGTGAGCTAAAAGTCCCTTATAACGTTATACATGATTTAGTACCCCATGATTGTTCCATTAAATTAATCAATTTTATATGCAACCCGGCATAAGTTTATTCATGAAATGAAACATGATAGGTATGATGTATATTTTGTTATATTCTTAATTATGATGTGACCATGATACCTTTATACAGGCAATCAGTGGCATATCCAGAATTTTCAAAAGGGACCCCACACATACACATATACTATAATAGATAAATAATAAAAATCAATTGGTAATTAATAAACATCAATTTAAAACAGTCAACGGGTAGGAAGCAAAGCATAGCCCCCCTCGATAAGCCACTGCAGGCAATATTTGGCCTTACTTTATTGGATTTTAAATTAGCCCCCTGAAAATCCAGATTTACTGTAATTTAATCATTAAAATAATGTTGTCTAATTTTATTTGATACACAAGTTTTTCCTATATATAATTTTATAATTTGTGAATTGATTAATATTTTAGTTAAGTACCTATACATATACCTACCTATACATTTTTTTCTCTTTCTTAAAATTCCATGTTTAGTCTTTTATTAAGATTTTATTAAGTATTGGAAGAGGTGATTTTCTGTCTTTGTCTAACATACGTGGAACATAGGAATTTAGACGTGTTGAATTTTTTGTCAAGTCTACTTGAAATCAAATTTTCCAGATTCTTAATTCAACAAATATTGAAATATTCTATTTTTTTATTATCTATTTAGGGAAATAAAATCAAAACTTGATCGTGCGCTGTCATAATCACATTTCTTTGTTGAGGTGAATATTTTCTATGGCGTTGGACTTTAAATATATTTGTTGATGATGACGTAGCAGAGAGAATTTTGCATTGAATGATTTACTAGTTATCAATTTACCAAAAACAGATTATGTTATATATAGTATATAATTAATATGAAAAATTAATTTATATCATGTTGTAATGACATGGAAAATATAATGTGGCTCTGTAGAAACATGTTACAATCCTCCTTTGTATCCATTCTTTTTTACACTTTTACTGGCATCATCTGCGAACAGAATGTTATTACTGTTTATTAGGATTATTGTAATTAGTATAAGTTTTTATAATAGTAATTAATTTTAATTATTATAATATAAGTACTGTATATTAGATAACTTAAATGTGGTACCTAATTAATTTTATTATTATTATTATTACCCACAAAATAATCTAAAATTGTCTGAATTGTCTTAGGATGTTAGGTATTTTTAATTGCAATAGTGATTATTTTTGTGAGATGTTTAGTTGGTTGCCTTTTGTTGTTTACTCATAATACGGAAAATAATATTTTTGTACTTTTTTTTATTGATCTTGAGCCTGGCAACTATGGCTATTAGCTATTATAGGGATTACGGTTGGAATGGTGGGTACGGTTGGTTAGCAACATGTGTATGTGTGGTAAGGTTTTTGTCACTACGAACCCGGTTGGTCACCCATCCGGGAACTAATGGCAGCGGCCGGTACTTACTCTCAATCACGTTTCTTGACTAATTTCAGCCACATTCATGTAGTTTACATTAAATAAAAATGTATACTTTAGGGATCCCATTCATCCTGTATTTTATAGGATTATCCCGCATTGAATGAAGCGTCCTGCTGTCAAAACTTACCAATAATAATACTTATCAGTTTTCATAGGTACATGACTTGCATTTTATTTTTTTTAATTAGTTATTAAATCTTTATGAATGGCATGTTTTTAGATAGGTAAGTTAGAAATAACCCTATACATTTCAAATTTATTTTATATATTATAGTTACCTAACAAATACAACTGAAATATTTAATAACACCATTAAAGTATGTTTTTGATTAAATTTATTTAACGAACTCTTGACAGACGATAGTATTTTTTATTGTTTTCTACCTTATTTTCTACATAATAAGCTCATGAAATATGTAATACTAAAAGAAATAGATAAACTAATGACATTACGTTACATTAAATGCAGTCTTACCTAATAAATACATTTTATGTTATTAATTATTACATAATATGTTAACTCATCAGTGGTTGCAATATATGCTCACGTTTAAATATTTTTAGGCACCACTATACCACTGACTAATTTCTTACATATTTGAACTGAAACTATTAATATTTTCAACTGACATATTTACTTATATTGATACAATTTTATGAATTTACCTTCTATCAAATTTCAAAGTAATTTAAACATGAGGAATTAATCATAGCTTATATTGTTAATTTTATTTTTATATCTATAATTGTTACTGTTGTGTACATAAAAATGGTTAAAAAAAATTATAAAATATTGTATAATGTTGTAAGGTTGTAGAATAGTATGTTAGATTCTCTTCATGATACATAATACTATTAAGGTGATGATCCTGATTTTGTATTTTAAAACAAAATACATGGTGTCTTATCATAATAATCTGATGAAGAAAGTATTTTTTTTATCATAATAACATTTTAATAGTCTTAAAAACTGTGATCCCTGACAAAAAATATTTGTTAAATTACTAAAAACAAATATACTGAGTATGACGCTTACACGCAACTAACGGTGTTATCATAAACTTGTCATCTGAAAGTTTGGAAGTTTTTCCTAAAAACTCTATGGTCAATAATATTAAAGAACAAAATTATTTGATGGATAATATTAATTAATAAGTAATAAATTGTGTTTTTACTCAATTAACTTATTTTTAACACTAGCTATCTAAATCACGGATAGTTGGGATAGAACACCTTGATTTAGATTAATTAATGATTAATAATTTATTGATTAATCATTAATGTAATTTATCAAATATTATTACCAACTTAAAACAAATTATAGATATAGTAATGTATTATCATTCTTCATGATACTAAATATAAATATAAATTATTATTATTATTTGGTTCATATGATTTATAGCCGATAGATAATAATATATAAATATATATATATATATATATTTATTTATTTTCAACTAAGCAAAATTTAAAATAAATGTTTTTTTTTGTAAGAATCTTGTGGGCATGTTATGTATAATATTATATATAAGATCAACCTTGTTGTTTTTGATTAGGTAATTAATTTAAACTTAACTTCATAAATTAATTTTAAGTCTCTAAATAAAATTGTAGTATAAATTAAAAACATAAATTATGAATAATCACAGGTATAATAAATAATTAATAATTTCATAATAAGTATTACTTCTTGTTGGTATTGGTATAAATTAATTATTTTCTATTTATTTCAGGCAGTTAATAATATACTTGATAAGCAATGCCGCTCTTCTACAGTGTAGTAGCCAGGGGTATGGTCGTACTAGCCAAGCATGCCAACTACCAGGGAAATTTCGGAGAAATTCTGGAAGGAGTCTTAATCCAAATTGGACCTGAAAACAAAAAACAAAGTTTACTACATGACCGTTACTTGTACCACTACATTTGTGAAGATCAAATAGTTTATATGTGTATCACAGATGATGTAAGTTTTAACATCAAATATTTTGGTACAATAACACTGTAAAAATATAAATTTAGCCATTGCGCAATAATCTGAATGACTTTTTAGAGATTGTTGTCATGTTACAACTGAATATTACAATTTTAAAATAAGAAAAGTGAATTAATAAGTTATATGATCAAACATTCTACAATATGATTATTCTCATGTATTTATAGGAATTCCAAAGATCTAAAGCATTTTTTTTCTTAAATGAAATAAAACGAAGATTTCAAGCTACATATGGTCATCGTGCATCCAATGCTATTGCATATTCCATGAATTCTGAGTTTGCTCCAATACTTGCTTCTGAAATGGTACTAAACATTGTATGCTATGTAAAATATTTATTTCTTAGATAGTAACAAACATTTTTTTTGCAGAAACGATTTTCTAGTCCAAATGAATTTGATACATTATCAAAAGTACATGGAGAACTAGATGAATTAAAAGACATAATGGTTCGAAATATTGGTAAAAAATAAATATGAGCTTTATATCATTTTAATTATAACAATAAATTACTACTATTTTCAGACAGTGTAGCTCTTCGTGGAGAAAAACTTGAATTGTTGGTTAATAAAACTGAAAACTTATGTTCACAATCCATGAATTTCAGAGTTCAAAGTCGTACTCTACAGCGTTCATTATTCTGGAAAAATGTCAAAATATATGTTTTATTTATAGCTATAGGATTTGTAAGTAAATATTTATACTGCGTGATAACTTTCACTGACTTTACTATAATATTTATCAATAATAAAATATAATATAAAATGTTAATCAAGTATTTGCTTTGTGGTGTAACATGTTCAAGATCGATAATATGAAATTGTTATTTTCACAGAGTTTTAAAGAATTGGAAAACCAAAAATGTGTTTAACTAACCACATATGCAATATTTTGTTTATTGAAAATTCATAATATTGAATGCAATTGATTACATTTTTCCCATTTCTTTTGAAAATGCTTTGATAAATAATTGTTATAAATTGAAACTATTTCAAAAACGAAATAGAAAGGATTCTAAAACTTAAGTTTTAATTAAGTGTATTCATAAAAAGAAAATTGTAAAATTTATATAACTTTCAGAAACAAATTTTAAAATTCACTAATATGATATTTTTTTTTCAGGCTGTTATTTATTTCATGACTGCTTTCTTCTGTGGATCACTTGCTCTCAATTGTAGTTAATTTTTATGAAGTTATAATATTTATTTTATGTATACTTATGCCAATACAATGTCTCAAATTTTATATTTACAAGAAAATTTACAATACCTATGCTTAAAATGTATTTATACTTAATTATTGTAAAATGTAATTATTATAGATTTCTTTTGTTATATCTTTTTAGTCAATTGTTATATACATGTTAGACATTGAAATATTGTGATAAAATATACTATTGTACAATAAATTATTCCTCAACAATTTTTACTATAAACTATAAACTTTTAAATCACAAATTGTATTTTACTTACATTCATATTATCTGTCCAATGTTTTTTTTTTTTTTTTAATTAGAATTATTTATTTAGTTATTAAATAGTTATTTGTTCTAAGTCAAGAGCAAAATAATTTCACAGGAATAATCAAAAAACTATCACATTTTCTAAATAAAAACAATATATAATGTTATATTTACAAATGTTGTAATTTATATTTAGTTTACATAATTTAAAATTAAATTTTGAATTTGCCGTATCAAAAGTAGATTAAAAAAATCACTATATTTTATTGAATAATCTACTATCAAAAGTTAATATTAAATAGTAATAATTGTATGTTAGTTTGATATCTACAATCCAGCTATGAAAAATGATCTTTCATTTATATTGTTAGCCGAATGGTGTAATAACTTAACTTCAATGGTTTAAAGTAGCAACCTTTTTATTAAATCTGTTCATGTTAGGTAACTGTAAGGCGGGAACAGATATTCAAAATACAAATAATGTAATTAGACTATATTGAGATTAATAAAAATAATATGATTTTTTACACGATCACTAGCTAAAATGATAAAAAAAAATTATTATTTTAATATTTATAATACAATTCCAAGGTAGGTAATGTGTATTTGAGCGATTCTCATTCTTAAATATATTTTATTAAAATGTTAAATTATTAGGTAAGTTAAAAGTAAGATAAAGTTGACTGCTGCCGAGCTTATCATAGTACTGGTTGATTTACTTATCACTAGGGCTTGGATTTCAGTACATTTGCATAATTTTTTTTCCAAGCTACAAATGTGTTTTAAGTACTCTATGTTACAACCTCAATATTTGTTGTGGCATTTATGACATTTTTTACCTATTGCTACTATTATGACTAAAAAATTTACTTCATTGAAATATAAACTTATTAATATAAATAATTTTCATTTTAGACTGTAGGTAACATTGTGTAATCTGGTTTTAAATTAGACGAGGCTGAAATTTATTTTTATCTCACAATGTTACATCAACCAATAATTAGCCGATTTAAGAATTTTAACGGAGTATTACAATTTAATACAGTGTAATACAAATGTAATTTTTTTTATATTTAATAACATACTTATACAATTTTAAATATTAAATGCAATTTTTGATATTTCTACAGCATTTAAATCCGAGCCCTACTTATTATATATTAACCCTAAAACGCTAGAAATTCATTGATTCTATGAATATTGTTTATTTTATAAGCATTTACTAATATATATATACATACACACACTCAGTAGGGTGCCTATATGATGAGGGGGGAGGGGGGCATATGATACATAGCCCATAGTAAAATGTCAGGTTGAATTTAAAAATATTACAAATGTGTACTGTACATTTATCGAATAAAATTTGTAACTCACAATAAATCCTGATAAAACTTTTTCACACAAATCTATACAGCATCTATATTCTGTAACTTGAATATGATATTATATCAATGTCAATAAAATATACACCTTTCAGGTACCCTGGTTAATGTAGACATAGTATTGAATTATTTATTGATCAATAACTTTTAGAATATTTTTATTTATTCAGTACAAGTTATTTTGTCTAATATTAAATAGTTATTAAAATGGAATTTATTGAAAGTTAAAGTTCAAAATGTTGATTTTTAATGATTTATTGATTTTAAATATATTTTTTGGTTATAGGTACATCGAATAAAAATGTAATTTGATGGAGATATTTAAGAGGATGTCAGCGCTCTGTTTGTTTTTTCTCTATGGCCCATTCACTGCACAGACAAAACGCATTTATGCAGAACCATTTTTTTTTATGTTTATGATTATGAGTAATCTTAGAGTAATACCGCACATTATAAAACCATAGAGAATAATATTGTTGAGGTTATGACATATCAATTTGTCTAAAATATTTAATATTGTCTCAAAACAATTTAAAAGAATTTTTTATTTTGTAAGTCGAATACAAAATCAAATAATAAGAAAATTTAAAACCAATATTTCAAACCCTCAAAAGTATTTGTTTATTTATTAATAAATCAACGGGTAAACATCTTTTTGTTAAATAATATAATGGGAAACATGTGGTATTGAAGTAATTACATAGAAATAAGAAAATATATAGGTAGAGTAGATGCAATAACTAAATAATGATAAAAAAAAGCTATAATAATAATAGTAATAATAAATTAATAAATATCAATAAATTTTAATAATTATGTAGGTGTAACTGAGATATATAATTATAATAATCCTAGTTGTACTTTATTTTTTAACTGATTTAAAGTGAGGTTACAAAGAAAGGTTCAGTATCATCCATTAGTATTCTTTTTGAATTGGAAAATAAAAATATTAAATCTAGAGTTCTATTATTACAGTAGATAATCACTGTGTGGTTATCACAAACTCAACACCTAAACTGCTAATTACCATGTTTAACAAAATATAATATAAGTATTAAAATTAAAATAATGACATAAATGATCATATTTTGTTAATTGCAGAAAAGGGGCCAATATAGGCAATTTTATATACGGATCCGAAAAATTCTTTCCTGCGAAGATCCATTTGTGAATTTCCGAGACCTCAAATAAAATGTATATTACGTTTTTCGGTTGTTTTGTTTTAATTTTGAAGACATACAGATATTTTATACATTTCCAATATTAAATGATATTCTATAAGTTAAAATTTCCAAAAACTTATGTTTTGTCTTTAATCATTATTGATCATGTCTATTTCTATTCTCAATAACACGAATTATTATCGTAGCATCTATGTTTAGATTTACACTTCACAGTCGTAATTTAAAAAAGGTGGGTAAGTGGATGTCGCTCTGCTATACAGTAGGTTACAAGTGGGTCATTGTAATGGATGGTGTTAAATTTGAATCAATGATATAATATCATTGTATAAGAAAAACGATTCTGAGCGAAAACTGTCAGTCAGCCTATGATATTACCAAGTATATTTGATGATATTATTGTGAATAAAGTAATTTATAAATAACCTATTTACTCCTAGCCTTGTTTTCAATTTTCAATCCTTAAACATTTTATAAATTTTTAACTACAAAATAATTTTTAAATTATAAATTTGAAAATTTTGTCAAAATTTGAACTTTAAATGCTTATAAAAAAAAATTGTGCCAATGTATTATTAATATTTTTTAACTGCTATTAGAACAATATATCAGGAGCCTTATATTAAATTTTCACGCCTTTTTACCCAACAAATAAAATTTTATTGATATTTATAGGAAACAAAACTAAACAAATTGAAAACTTACAATGTCCGTAAACAGCTCAAAAAGAGTCAAATTATTTTCAAGATTTTATCGTGTATAGAAAATGCTAATATAAACATTCAGTGAAATTTTCAAGTATCTACAGTCATACGTTTTTTAATTACAACAAAATAAGAAAATCGTTACATGAGAAATCGAGTGAATATCAAATGTTGAAAAAATATGAATTTCAAACACTCATAAAAATTTAATTTGACTTTCTTGTAGACATTTTTTTTTGATAAAGGTAGACAAACTTATGGACAATCTTGTATTACATTTTCAAATCTTAGATTTAAAAAAAAAAAATTTTTATGAATTCTCAACTCAAAATAATTTGCTAATTTTCATGTATTTTGTCAATATTAGAACTTTAAATGCTTATAAATAAAAACTGTGACTAAGGATTTTAATTTTTTTCATCTGCCTTTGAAACAATAACCTAGGAGCCTTGTATTAAATTTTCAAGCTTTTTTATCCAACAGATAAAATTTTATTGATATTTATAGAAAAAAAAACTAAAAAAATGGAAACTGAAAATGTCCGTAAACAGCTCAAAATAAGTCAAAATATTTGGAAAATGTTATGGTGTATAGAAAATGCTAATATAAACATTCAGTCAAAATGTAATTTACCTACAGTCATTTTTTTAGAGTTGCAACAAAAACCAAAATCGATTTTCTCGAAATCAGATTTTGCGTAAAAATTCCCGTTTTTCCTTAATTTTTCTTTTGTTTTTCACGTCGCGTTTGAAAACTAATGAGAAATTTTTACTTTTGACCCCCCCCAAAGTACCAACTAGATTCACTTTCCTATCAGAAAAGTTACTGTTGAAGAAAATCCAAGCACTTTTACTGTCCTAAAAGGTGATGATAGACACAAAAAAAAATTCAAATCACTTATGTAGTTATGAGTCAAGGCTCTTGACTAGTGTACTGTAGGTACTATTTTGTACCTAGTATAGTAGGTCTGGTTTATTCAACACATTATACATTTGTACATAGCATTTAAATTTTAAATAGGTATATTATTTGCAGGGCTTGTAAACGTTATAATCATGGCTAAATATATATTTAGCCATGGTTATAATAACGTTATATTTGACAAAAAATAATTGAAATTTATTGTAAACCTAATTATTACGGAAAGCGATAATCAAAAACAATTAAATACCGCGAAACAAAACAACGATTAACAAAATATATTATATTATATCATTAAAACATAACGCAATACGTAATTTATAGAATTTCATTGAACGAAAAATAATGCAAAACGAAATAATTTAAAATGTATATTGGTTTCGTAGAAATATTTATTTCATGTTACGGGCATTATAATTTATTATAATATTCCGTAGCCGGGCTATTACCTGCCCCCACATGGCCACATTAGTTATTATTAATACATTGAATAGGTATTAAACTATTAACACTATTCTAAATAACGATAATCGCAAAAATGTTGTAATGTTTTAATTGTAAATAACATAAATCGGATTTTTTTTTCAAATGCAAGCCATGATTATTTGACTTCTATGCACATAAATGAAGTTTTAAGACCAAACTTAGATCTCCAATAAACTAAGAATATGGCTGCATAACTTTAACTTGTCTGTTTGTATGGAGAAGGTATCATTCAATGTTTAAATAAAGATGAAATTATTGATATGTTGGGATCTTCCAGGAATAAATTTAAAAACTACTATTACAATAATTTATAGTTTATTTAATGAACGTTGTATTTTATGTTTATTCGTTTTTAATAAAGAGATTATGGTTACATATTATTTTCTATTGCCGTAACAGGATTACAGTAACACAACACCATGACCTTCTCCTGGAATCTGTTTACTATTTTTTTTTTATAGTCACGCACTCACGCACTATTTCGGGGTGAAATGGCTGACTCCGAGAGATAGGTGTCCTATTTGTTTTTACCATGTTTATATCCACCGACTATCGGTATGACAATTATTATTATTTATTATTTATTATGCTGATCCATCTGCCATCAATCGACATAATGTCGACACACCACAATATTATTACGTGTGTTAGTTGTGATATGCCGTCATGCTGATGTCCCCGTTTTATTATTGTAATATTATGCTAAATTGCAGTATGACATTACTATAGTACTGAACAATGGGCACATACATAATATTAAGATTTAACATTTAAGAATATCTGTCGCTGGGTTTTTAATACTATCATAATATATTATGTATAGTATATTGATAATCTCTTACGTACAATTTTTGTATTATTATTTATTTTTATCGTTACAGTAATAAAGATTTTATTTTTAAATGTTAAAACCTTCATTACTGTTATAACTCATAAATAATAACGATGCACCCGTGAACCGCGTCGAAGCGTATAACTACGGCATTATTAGTATATTATATTATCAAATTTTAGGTAAGGACATTATAAGTGTCAGCAATTTTTCAATAGAAATATTTCAAGCAAGATATGAATAAGTATGTGATATATTACAAATTAAAAATGCTCGTAACTTGCTTTAAAATTACAATTATTGAAAAATCGCCGACGCTTAACTAATTATTTCACCAACATATTATTTTTAATATGTATTCCTAATTAAGTTAGTTAATTAAATAATCCCCAGTTTAATGCTACTGAGGATTTTTGAATCGTTGTTTAAACTTTATGAAATAATTTCTTTAAACAACCATTATAAGTGTATTAGTAGATTCGATTATGAATAAAGGATTTAATACTTCAATAAAAATACAAATTTTTGGTGCCCCCAAATATTGCGCTTATGATCCGCATCAAAGGAAAGCCATGTGTGTGTGAACGTATTTTCGGCAAAGCCGTGCAGCTACGGTACCTACTTATTTATATTAATTTTTTTAATTTTGTAATATTTAAATTATTTTTTAAATCATTATAATCGAAAAGCAAATGCCGCTACGTCTGGGCGCGCCTTAATATAAATGTAAAAATGTTTGCACTTATTGTATAATGTTATTTATGAATACGTCCACTTCTTTCCGTTTGATTGAAGAAAAATAAACAATAATAGCTTTGGTCACAGTATCCTTTTACTGTGCCATATTTATGCAAGGACAAATGGGACATTTGCACTGGGCCCACTCTAAGAGGGGCCCACCGACTTCAAGCATACACAATTAATTGTATAACTTTCTATCATACTTTGGGAAAACAAAAAAGATATGGATTTTAGTTGGATATTTTGGTGGGTTATAAAGTATGAGTTTTCCCTGAAAACGACGACCTTAATCAACTTTGCCGATTACAAAATCTAATTGCCGTTTTTATCGTCGTAATATATATTGACGTAATTGTCTTGCATAGTAACGTGATATACGTCAGTCGTATTTATTGTATATCTATTCAATGTCATTTGTTTATTATTTTTAATAATTTAAAATGTCAAAAAAATAATTAAGTGGTTCAATGAAGAGAAAATTAAAGAATAAATGTCATGAAGAACCAAAAAAAACTACACGGTAGACGGTAGTTTAGATAAATTTAGGTTTAGAACTAGTTTATCTACTAGCGCACAATCGAAATGTTTGTGAAAGCTGATTAGCTGAAATCAAATTCGACTTAAAAACACTTAGTTTGATATATTATAAGTGTAATAATCAAAAATTGCTTTTTACATTTACGTATCGCGTACCGCAGAAAAAGTTTTATTTTATTATTTTTTTGCTTTATGTTTTTAAAACAATATTTACTTTGAAAACTTATAAATAACGATTCAAATTAAAACGTTTAGACATAGTATGTGACATGTGTTAGAATTTGATTATTATTTAAATACAATTTGAACATCTATATGTCATTACAATCTATAGTACTTTTCACGGATGCAACTATGTACAAATATATTATGATTTATGAAATGAGAAGAAATTCAAATAATATAGCAAGAAGGTAAAAAATATGTTTAAGGCGTAAATTGTAATATATTTATGATCATGTTATAATATATCCGAAAGTAAATCGACTCAAATATTCTTGTTTTAAGTGTAATAAAATATAAATTAAAATGTCAACAGTTGAAAAAAGCAACGTTTTTATTGTGATGTCATCGTTTTAAGCTCCTTGTTGATCCACTGAGAGTTGACCGCTACCGACGAGTATACACCTGGTATATTTTCATCACCGCATCCAATACCCCAAGACACAATACCCACTTGCATATATTTTTTAGACTTCCCTTGGTATCCTTTCATTGCACATATCAACGGTCCACCACCATCACCCTGCATAAGAAAAAAATGTATAAACATTGGCACTTAAACGACTAATTAAACATATTGAGCCGCTAATCTGATCAAAACAAATACAATCGATTCGCTTACTTTGCACACATCAACTCCCTTTATGCCACCAGCACAAAGAAAACTTTCATGTAAACGGAAAAAGTTCCCAAGGCGCGTGGTCCGTAATTGCTGTTGGCACAAATCATTGGGCACAAGAGACAAATCTACTTTTTTTAACACAGTTTGATATTTGCTACCCTGTTCTGTTGAGTGAAAAATAATACAAATAATAACTGTTAATAAAGCATTAATTGTAACTACAACTGTAGGTATAGATAATATTTTAATACAATGATATTTTTATAATTGTTCGAAAAAAATGATAAGACTCGCATGAAAAAATCTAATATTATATTATACAGATGAACAAAATATAACTTGTTGATTTTTACTGGGTTAGAGACAAGAGCTGTAAACAAATGCATAATAATTTGTGGGTGTTTTGTCAACTGAATTTGTAAAGGGGTCCGTATTTTAAATATAGAACATATTTAATTTTTGAAACAATCAAGCCCGAGAGCCATGCAATAAAACGTCAGTATTTAAAAATCATAAATGGTTGTTTATAATTATAATTGAATTGAATATTATGTTATGTTATATACTTATATTTTATTACAGTTAGTTCAAAATTCATAATAAGTAACTAATAAGACTTCTAATAATAGACAGTTATCGATGGGAAGCGGTGGACAGCAATATTATCTATTAATTTATTATTATCAGATACGTAATTACGTAACACACGAATATTAAAAAAGGTGGATAAGTGGATGTCGCTCAGCTGTACAGTAGGTTACAAGTGGGTCACTGTAATGGATGGTGTTAAATTTGAATTCAATGATATAATATCATTGTATAAAAAAAACGATTCTGAGCGAAAACGGTCTGTCAGCATATGATATTACCAAGTATATTTGATGATATTATTGTGAATAAAGTAGTTTATATATAACCTAAAAATTTAATTTAAGTTTCTTGTAGACATTTTTTTTATAATTAAAATAAAAAAAAAACACACATCATTGTAAAATCAATACATTCATCGCTTCGCTCAGAATCTAAAATATTATAGTTATTTAAAAATAAAAATGTTTGAATGGATAATTTTAGGTGTATCAAAATGATCCGAAGTTAAAACTATTTTACAAAGTGGTCTTTACTTAGTTTTACTCACTTCAATGATTGTGCTTTTATCTGCAAAATAAAAAAAAACTAATGTCTAACTCCGAGTCCTACGTATAAATACGACGAATACGACGAGTACGAATGATTTATATTCTAACCACCACTGTTCCAAACTTCCAACTGCGTTCTGTACGATGAAATACGTCAAACTGTTTTGTTGTTTTGTTCGTATTCGCAGTGTTTACGCAAGAGATGGACCCAGTCCATAGAAATAATTTCAACTAATTTGCCCAAAACAAAAGTAGGAATATTCTATTAATTTTAAATGCATTACATTTATGAAAATATATGGTTTGTGTTTTTGGTATAATAAACAAAATGTTTTTTGGTATTCTAGTGAAATGAATAATGAATTTATATTAAGAAAACACATTTGAAGACCCCTCCGTGAAAAACTATAGATACGGCCTTGCATATAACAATAATTAATAAGTAACAGTTATAAATTATAATTCATAGAGTGGTAGTGATTATAGTGGTTAATATAGGCATGTATACATGTACAAGGTAGAACCACACCTTTAACATGTACCTATATTATAATAGTTAATCATTAAAGCGATGCAATTATGTTAATCAATTTTTCTGGGTTTTTACTATAAGGTATGAGTCATAATATTATATTCTCGAGTTGTCTCATAATTTACTATTATCATTGATTATAAATACTAGTAATACTAGTATTTATAATCAATGCTATTATTTTATTATTATTAAATAATTTATACTGACCGAATCCGTTTTTACCCCACCCTGTTGATACACACGATTGAGGGTCGTAGTTTATTTGTTTTTCATTGTTAGGAATGCATATAACATTAACATGTGGATGTAATATAATTTCAGATTCAAGTTCGACTAACGCAACATCATTGAACATAGTTCCATTATTATGATTCGGATGATGAACGATTTTTGAAACACCACGATCTTCGTGCGACTTTTCTCTATCTTCTTCGTGACTGTTAGACTGAGTATCCCACACACCAACACGTACTTTCATCAATTTCACATCCTTACCTCTATTTCAATACAAACAGAAATTGAACATGACAAATTAAAATTAAAAAGACTTATCATAAAATAACAAATGAAACTAATGCAGTAGGTACTGTAATATTGTTTAGCAATAAAAAATACATAATAAAACAATACTGCAATTTAGTCATAACTGTCTAACATATTGCAATTTAATATTACCTATAGTAATATAACTATGCGGTTCATATTAACTGATGGATTAAATTTCTTATTATAGTAGTTTATTAAATATTAATGTTGGTGCTATTCAATATTTATCATACATACGTGTTACATTATATCTAATATAATAGTATAAATAATACTATAAATTATAATAGTAGTATAATAGTATTTTAAGTTTTATATAGAACCAACGGCATGACCAATTTCTAAAATATCAAAGGTTTAAGATTTTTAAAAAAACGCACGTTTTATGAAAAATATAATAATATAATGTATAAACAATTACATTCATACTTATTGCTATATATTATGTCATTAATATTTGTATAAGTTTTATTCTAACAAACAAAATAAAAATCTTATTTATACTAATTGATTATTATAAATACAATGCCTCGACTGCATTGGCCGATGGTGTGTTACATGGGTTTTTTTTTTATATATTATAGAATATAGTTTTTTTTTATAATATCAAATTAGATAGGAAAAAATATAAAATTAATTAAAAATAAATAAGTATGTACATTTTAATTTTGTTCTGATTATATGGTTTTGTATAAATTGGTGTCTTTGATAAAATTCAGTAGGCTATATTATATTATGTTTAAGAGGTTCATTGTTGAGACATTCGGAGAATTTATACTATAATATATAAGTAATAATATTTTATATTACCTAATATTATAATATTATAATTTTAATAATAAAATAAAACAAAATACAATTCACATAATCTGATAATCATAAAGTTTAAATTATAATTAAAAATTCAAAAGGGAAACTATTTCGTATTTAACATTCTATCACTAACCACGCAAACAACAATCTAATTAATAATTAATATTATTCTATTATTTTTAATTTTGGTAACAATAGTGTACCCACTATATTTAGGATAAGAACATAATCTGAATAAAAACGGTGCTGTTTACATTTATTTATATAACAGAACTATATATATAATATTATTAATTAAATGGTCAAATTATAACGAGAAATTCAATTATATGACTAGTAACGAGTACTTTACTCAATAAATTTAATTAATTAATATAAATCATAAAGATGTATGCCATTGACCTACTTTGGCATTATCTTTGTATATTTAATGATTTAAATGTTTATTTTAAAAATGTAAATCTACTATTTAGTTATATTATTGACTATTTCAATATTATTTTGTATAAATATATCACTGTGTTAAATATTAGTGTATTTCAATAATGTAATGGAAATGAGTAGATTTTGAATTCTCTTAATGAAATTTTTTAAATAATCAATAATTTTATAATAAAAACAGTATAATTTTAAAATTATCACTACTTCTACTGCCTTGTAGGTATATCGTATAGACATGATTACTTAATGAAGAATACGTTATGAACTAAAAACTTCAGAAAATAATTTTGATTAATTATTTTTGATAAAGTATTTGAATTTTAAGAGTGTCACTTTGCATTTACAAAAACAAGCTCACTTTAGTTGAAAACAAATCACTCCGAAGTGGTTTTAGGGGAAAAAATTCGTAAAACTTATAGCGGCTTAGGTAGGTATCTACTGTAGTACTGTATAATTTTGATTGTAAAAAAAAAAAATAGCAGGATTAATTAAATACCTGACGCAGTGTGCCGCAGTTAAAATGACTCGTGGATGTATTAATGAACCACCACAGAGGAAAACATTTTCTGTTTTAATACCAGTCTCTTCATTTATATCTGTTTTTAGTATAGCAACCATCCACGGAAATTGACCAAAATGCGTGTTTGAGTTGTCTGTTAATATAATACAAAAAGCAAAAATGTACTTATTGTATTTGAAAAAATAATATTTGTGTTGTTTAAATTTTAAATAAATAGTAAAAGTACCTTCAGGATTAATAATACGGGTTCCTATATTATCAGAATTTATGGTATTTGGCGGTGACTTACCAATACCACAACTACGATCATTGTTATTGATGGGTTCACCAATAATAGGTGTTTCCTGGGTTGTTCCGATATTAACATATTCATTTATGCAGCATACTTTATTGCTGCTGCAACTCCCTGCTCTAGATATAAAGAAAAAGTAAACACTTTATTATGATCTATTCATTAGTACAAATATAAAATGTCCCGACTAATATAGGTCCGCGAAGTTAGCGGGATCATGAAGAGCACTAATTCCCGCTATACCGCCAATTTTTAGTGCTCAATTAATGCTTTACGGACGTACAAAAATTAAAATTAGTGCTTCATCCTATCATCGATTATCCACAATTCTAAAAACCTCCAGCCAACTTCACGCAGCGGGATCATCAAAAGCTTTTGAACTCTGTTTTGTAATAATGTACATAATAAATGCTCGTGCTCCAGAAAAGTTGAAACGGCGATGACGATAACTCTGGTTTGGATGAAGCACTAATTTTAATTTTTGTACGTCCGTAAAGCACTAATTGAGCACTAAAAATTGGTGGTATAGCGGGAATTAGTGCTCTTCATGATCCCGCCAAGTTGAAAAACGGCGATGGCGATAACTCTGGTTTGGAGAGAGCACTAATTTTAATTTTTGTACGTCCGTAAAGCACTAATTGAGCACTAAAAATTGGCGGTATAGCGGGAATTAGTGCTCTTCATGATCCCGCTAACTTCACGGACCTGACTAATAATTAATATAGTAATTTAGTGAACAGCAGTACATTTATTATATTAAATTATTATAGTTATAATAAATAATTAATTTTAAATTTTAAATAATATACGTTGCATACTTATTTATGCCAACTATTGTAAAAAACTAATGATTACCTAATATTAGAACTTTGCCGTTGATTACTACCGTTTGGTGTTAAACATTGATTTCTGGAGACACATGTACATGGCTTATTATTCTCAATATATGGTTCCTGAGTTGATGAACTAATTTGTGGTAATTCAGACGACGGTATATACGATTCGGTCACTGGTGGTAAAGGTACATCACTTTGTACTCGGCAACATACCAAATCTCCACAACCCGATTCTGTAGATCTATAAGAGAAACAAAACAATCATGGTAATCATGTTTATATTTAATATTTAAGTAGATATGTACCTAAAATACATTGCACATGAATACGTGATAATTGATAACAGATAAATAATAATTAACAATAAGTATGTACCAACTTTTAGATACAATAAATATTATAAAAACATATGAAAATTAATGCTTAGAAATATTTGTTTAATACTAATTGTATTATCGTTTGCATAAATATAATAAAAATGTCTTAGTAAATATTACGAATTTACGCCACCGTATAAGTCTAAAATATATTCTAACTTCAAAGTTCTTTGAATAAGGGAAACAAATGTTTCAAATTATTATTTATATAAATTATAAATATAATATATATGACAAACTCATAGACAAACTATTACATGAATTCTACCACCCAAATGTCTATTTTGCTCATGGAATCAATTGAAAATAAATTACATTTACATAAAAATATTATACTAATAATCTTTATAATATAATTATATAATATACGTAATAATATTCATAAATTTCAAAAACATTCACAACATAATATTATATGCAAAGTCTAAATAATGACAGAATATACGAAAATAATTATGACAAATAGAAAATATATTATGTTGTGTTGTTTTCTCTATAATACTTTATTTTTCAGATCATTAACTAGATACTGATCTGACCTCCATAATTAGTTAACCTTACCTTTTAACTTATCTACTTATTATAGACATTAGAGTATTAGACGTACCTACTATAGATTATAGTAATGCAAGAATAATAGGTAATTACCAATAAGTGTCGAGTGACAGGTAGGTTATCTTAAATATTTCAATAAAATAAGTAAATACGATAATAGATTAATACTATAATATTATAAGGGTAATTATTTGCCGAATCCAAAAATATTTACATATTGAACAATATTATATACGTACCCTTTTCAATAGATTGGAAACTTAATATACATAGACTACAGACAAATAATAGAGATGTTATTTTGTGGAAATCTTTCAAAATAATAGCACAGGCCGGCACAGATGTACAGGTCATGATTGTTTTCAGTTTTGTGGTATCATGATAGTTGATGTTTTAATATTTGTTACCAGTTATACTATGTAGTTACAATGACACGTTCTGCGTCTAAAATTGAACCATACTTTAAATATTAAAATATTGTTCGATAAAGATGATTTTTATTTAATATTGTCACTAGACACTAATAAATATTGCAACCGACTGTATTTTGTCAGTATAAAACATACCAAATGTATAATACATCTATCTTTGTGACTCTATCTCTAATGCGTATATGATAGTATAATATTATATTGTTGTATGTGAATGTGATATAAATATATAATATATTATGTATACAATATAATGTTATATTGAATATAAAGGTCGTGAGGAACGTTTGATGAAAATAACCAGTACCAATGAGGAAAACCAACACACATAAAAAATAAATATATTGTAATATTACTATTATTAGTTATTTATAGTTTATAAGCTGCAAGCAGCCTGAATTGACTAATTGAACCGTCATCTAGTATGCGGTCTACTGGTGAATAAAAAATATAAAGTTGTTTGACATCACAATCGTTTTACAAGTTGCTCTGTTTTCTTTACTCCATTCCTAACGTATGTATAAATTCATCAAATCCACACTGATTACAATAGGTATTTTTATTGTACGCCAAAATTTAAAAACTTAAGGACGCTACACACTGCAGCGGTGGCGGTAAAATTGTGTCCGGACTCATTTTGCCGTAACCGCTACCGCCACCGCCACCGCTGCAGTGTGTGGGGACCTTTAAACAAAATTCACTAATCCAATAACTGTATGAAAATAGCGAGGGCCTCGAATAGGAGGGGAGTAGAGAACACCCACGTCTCCCAAGAATATGTATCATTGGAAGGTCCCTATAAATAAGGCCTGTCACAGAGACCATTTCAGACATAATTATGCAGAGTTTGTAAGTTTGATGAAGCATGTTTACGCCAGTTGATTCTGTGAGATCGCCATTCGTATTACCAAAAGTTGCGCCTATGAAATAAAATGTACCTCCGGTCAAAGAACCCAAAATGTCGCAACGACAAGCACGACACTAGCCAAACTTGGTTGAACTTGGTCCCCCTCAGCACCCTCTACACCACAAAAGTCACGCCACTGCGGCCCGCAACACCCCACCGCGTACTATAATAATATTATGCACGTAATCGTTACACCTACCCGGAGGGTACGTCGACGGTATTGCTCGATTCGCACAAGTAGAACGGCACACACTTGCACTGCTGGCCGGCGATCGTGATCGTGGCGTCGCCGTCGGACTGCGGGGCGGCGACCGTCGAGTGGACGGCGACCGCGACGGCCACAGCGGCGACCAAGGCGATGGTCGTATGCAGCGACGACGTACGGCGACAGTGCAGCGATGACGACATGGCGATAAGAGCGGCCACGGTAACAGACGAACGATGATAATTATTATTTACGCGAATAAAAACTCGCGCGGCATGCGGCTGCAGTCGTGGTCGGAGAATCCGAAGAGGGCGGCAATGATCGGCGGGAAAAAAATCAACGAAAGAATAATTCTGGGCCAAAGGTTGGGAAGACGACGGGAAAACCGTGGACGGTTGCGACGCGCATGCACGCTTGCACTGTCTTGTACTCTTGTCGCGGTATTATCGCGGTCGCTACACCTCCGTCTTGCCCTGCCCACCAGTAATAATCGACTCGATCGAAAAATAAACCGCTTTTGTGAACGACGTCCGTGAACGACGGCGTCGTCGTTGCGTCCCGCCAACCGCGTTTCGTTATTGTTGTTTAATAGGTATTTTAAATTATCATACGAGTTTTGCCATCTCCGCGAACGGTCGTACGCAAAAATAATAATATTAATATTGCATTACGGCGTGTTGATGTACGCATTCCGCGAAAATATTATCCGCCAGACGCCACTAGACCGGTGTGTTATTATAACACTAATGAATAATGAGTATGCGCACTGGTTAATGGTCATTTGGATTCGTAGATCTAATGGGAGAACTACTAACGTAATAATATTTTAAAATATTACGATAAATCTTGGTAAACCTATGGATTGATACAATAATAGGTATTATCAGACCTATGCCATTAATATTATCTCTTATGTTTATGACCCAACATAATCCGGTTTTGATACACCGGACCGGTCGTCGTTTGTACACCTTGATGTTTCCGCCTGCATATTATAATATTAATTATATTGCATATACAATCGATAAACAATTGTTAATGAAACAACAGTGATCAACACTATAGGCGATTAAATTGCGCTCGGCTCTATCATCGGAAACGCGTCGATTAATCGCGGAAAATAAAATATGTTTAAATTCGGCGATTAATCTGTATAAATACTGTATACATAGGCGCCGCCAGGAATTTTATCAGGGGGGTGCATCGTGCAAGTAGGTATACGCTGATTTCTAAATAATGCTTATATACGTAATAAAAAATAATAATAATAATGATTAAATACGCGTAAAAATATTTTTTCAAATTGTATGACGATACAAAGTTATTTTAGTTTTTTTTTTTGGTATCTCGTCCTCTTAACGACTACAGTGTAACGCGGGCTAGTGATTATGATTAGAAAAAATATAATGGATCTATGAAAAACATGAGTAAAGAACAGTTTATTTGCACATCAAATGATATTGTAAAACTCTATGGAAATATTTTGTCATCAAATTTTATAACTGAAGCCACAACATGGTATGAAATGTGGAAAAATGGTACAAAACCATTGGATTCTATTGAATACTTAGATTTGATCGAAATGTCAAAAGATTTTTATCCAGCTGTAGCCGACGCAATCAAGATCGGAGCAACTCTTCCAACAACAACTTGCAGCATTGGACGTTCATTCAGTACTTTAAGACGAGTCAAGACATGGAACAGAGCCACTTTGGGTGATGACCGATTGTCCGGATTGTGTATGATGAGTGTACATAGAAAGAGACTAGAAGAGGATACCAAATTCATTGAAAATTCAATTGAAGCATTTGAAAAAAAACCTAGGCGTTTACAATTATTATTTAAAAAATAAGTATTATAATACATAATATAAATAATATATATAGACAATAATGTAAAATAAGTATAAATGTATAGTAATAAATAATAGAAATAATGTAGATGATTATGCAAAATAAAATAGTTTTAATACCATTCAATTTTTTTAATTTTATTTTTTAATTATTTTTTTTTTGTCAAGCCAAGGGGGTGCAAGTGCACCCCCTTGCACCCCCCTCACGGCGCCCATGACTGTAAAACACTGAATAAGCCTCTTTAAACATTATTTAGTGGCCCATGATTGGTCCATTATATTGTAGTGAACCATTGCAAAATTGTTTCTGCAACTCGGCATTTTAATATTATTTTTGTACGGTGTAGGTACGTATGAAAAGTTTTTTTATAATTACGTATTAAATTACTTATCAATTGATATGAGAAGTACACGACTCACGACTGATACTCGCGTAGTGTGCGATTGTGTAAACTATGGCCGGGGATATTTCACGGCGTATTCCGCAGCGTTTTCCGTCAAATTAAATAATACGCGGCGGCGTTCGTATAGCCCCGGCCTAAAGTGTGTAATCGCGCAAACAAAAATTAAAAACAACCGCGTTGGACATTGGTCGTTGAGTAAATATTAATATTATCTTATTATTATATTTTAAATAAATGTAATACCTATTAATTGATTGCACTGAACACAATATTTATGATAATAATTATCATTTTTATATTAATTATATTATATTAAAAACGTGGGTAATTGGATGTCGCTCTGCTGTACAGTTGTAGGTTACAAGTGGGTCACTGAATAATAGATGGTAATATGGTATTAAATTTGAATTCAATGATATGATATCATTGTATTCGAAAAACGAATAATGATTCTGAGCGGTGACGGTTTGTCAGTGTGTATATTTTATATTTATTATATTTATATTGTTATTACTTATTATTAATACGGTAGCCGGTAAGTTGAATTAATATTATAAAATTACAACAAAATAAGAAGTAACTAAAATCGATATTCTTGGTTATTTAATAAGTACCTAATTACTAATTTCGTCCAAATTGAACATAAAATAACTATAAAAAAAAACTGTGATTTTACATTTTAGATTCTGAGTGAAACGATGAATGTATTGATTTTACAATGATGTGTGTTTTTTTTTTATTTTTTTTTTTATTTTTGTGTCTGTGTACACGATAAGTAGTCGAAATAATGCTTCGATTTTCGACTTCAGTATCTTGTTCGATGGGAAAGTGAATATCGTTGGTGCATTGGGGGGGTCAAAAGTAAAAATTTCCCAGTAGTTTTCAAAAGCGATGTGAAAAACAAAAGAAAAATTAAGGAAAAACGGGAATTTTTACGCAAAATCGATTTTTAACAAAATCGATTTTGGTTATTGGTGTAACTCTAAAACAAATGACCGTAGATGCATGAAATTTTCACTGGTTGTTTATATTTGCATTTTCTATACACCATAAAATTTACAAAATATTTTGACTCTTTTTGAGCTGTTTACGGCCATTGTCAGTTTTCAATTTTCTTAGTTTTTTTTTCTATAAATATCAATAAAATTTTATCTGTTGAGTAAAAAAGCTTGAAAATTTAATAGAAGGCTCCTAGGTTATTGTTTCAAAGGCAGATGAAAAAAATTAAAAATCCTTAGTCACAGTTTTTAATTATAAGCATTTAAAGTTCAAATTTTGACAAAATACGGAAAAATCACGAAAAATAGCAAATTATTTTGATGAGAATTCATAAAAATTTTTCTTTTCAAATCTAAGATTTGAAAATGTAATATAAGATTACTCATAAGTTTGTCTACCTTTATCAAAAAAAAAATGTCTAGAAGAAACTTAAATTAAATTTTTATGAGCGTCTGAAATTTATATTTTTACAACATTTGATATTTACTCGATTTCTCATGTAACAATTTTCTTATTTTATTGTAATTAAAAAACGAATGACTGTAGATACTTGAAAATTTCACTGAATGTTTATATTAGCATTTTCTATACACCATAAAATGTTGAAAATATTTTGACTCTTTTTGAGCTGTTTACGGACATTGTCAGTTTTCAATTTTTTTAGTTTTTTTTCTATAAATATCAATAAATTTTTATTTGTTGGGTAAAAAAGCGTGACAATTTAATATAAGGCTCCTGATATATCGTTCTAATAGCAGTTGAAAAATATTAAAAATACATAGGCACAATTTTTTTTTATAAGCATTTAAAGTTCAAATTTTGACAACATTTATCAAATTTATAATTTATTAATTATTTTGTAGTTAAAAATTTATAAATTTTTAACTTTTATGGCTAAGGATTGAAAATTTAAAACAAGGCTCCACGTAAATAGGTTATATTTAAATTACTTTATTCACAATAATATCATCAAATATACTTGGTAAAATCATAGGCTGACTGACCGTTTTCGCTCAGAATCGTTTTTCTTATACAATGATATTATATCGTTGAATTCAAATTTAATACCATCCATTACAGCGACCCACTTGTAACCTACCGTACAGCAGAGCGACATCCACTTATCCACCTTTTTATATTTTTAGTTGTAGAACAACCTACTTACGTGGAGCCTTGTATTAAATTTTCATAGAAAAAAAATTAAAAAAATTGAAAATGTCTGTAAACAGCACAAAAACAGTCAAAAGATTTTGATTACGGATAACACGTTTGTCTAAAACAATCTCACCAGAGAAGTATTTAAATGGTATATCAATAACTAATAAGTAACAACGTACTATAATATAATATAGTACCATTTACGATTTATTTTTGTTCATTGTTCATAACGACTTAAATTATTATTCTTTATGTATATTATTGTATTAGTTTTATATAATTAGTTTCAATGACAATGGCGTATTAGAGAAATCGTTGAAATTTAAAAAAGTTTACAAGTATTCAAATACTTATATAGGTCTAAAGATTACGTCTGGAATTTCTAAATTAATTATGTAACCAAAAATTAAAATCTTTAAAATCTTTAAAATTAAAATCTTTCATTCTAGATACGACAATACTTGTATTATTATTTTGAAAATTCAAAATACTACTTGTACTCTATTAAAAGAACGAACGATAACCATTGATCCTATATATATATATTAATATTTATATAATAATAATCCATAAGCGTTGTTGTTTCGTTATTCGTCAAACTGAATGTTCCAAGGTTTATTTTGTGTAGCCTGTTGATTGTTCAAGAGACGGAATCAGGAAATGTCGGTATAGCCGTAGTGTACATAGTATAAGGCACTACAAGCGTCATAAATATAATTTATAAAAATAAACAAAATTCAAACTGGGTACCTAATACATTATATTACAATACTTATTTACATCTTAGATCTTTTTCATTATTTAATTCGATGTATATTGTATACTGTTAAATAGTGAATGCTTAATTCAAGGAAGTTTTACATTTTTTCTTATTCAAAAACAAGGTTAACCATACATTATTATGTTCGTTCTATAATAGTAGGTACTATGTACCTATACGGCTATACAAACGAAGTATATAAACACTAAAATAATGCGTAAATTATTTTTCTTTAATTTACAATTTGCAGTTTAAGACGTTTAACTATTACTTTAATAATAATCATGTGTTATGTAACAATAAATTATTATATTACATGATATTTTAACACAAGTTTATTATTTTTATTGTCCGATTAGGTATATTTAAAGAAATGTAAACACAATTAATGACAATTTCTGATTCTGCCTCCTTTTACATTGGTGATTTGTGGACATCAATTAAATCGAGCTCTATAATATCGAACAAACTACATACCTAAACAGTTATAGTAGTTACATAATACAGTTATAAATAAACCAATATCCAGTGGTTATACAAGGTTCAGTGTTATACATGTGTGTGTAATTTATTTATATTTATGTGAATTGAATATTATTTCTCTATAAATATTCATGAGAGTTTCATAAATTTAATTCACGTTCAGTTATAATATTATATACATATTATATTATCATAGAACATAAGTTTATGGTAGTTTGGATAACTGCTATAATTATTTTGTAATTTCACAAAAATTTTAACATAGGTAATTCTATTATAGTTGGTTTTAAAAATGTGCATGTAGTATTAAAAGTCCGTTGAAATCTAATAAAATACAGTCATGTTGAACACTATTTTATATTGTTGTATACAATTATACAAGTATTATACTATTGTTTATATAGGTACGTTACTTACCTCGCAAGTCGCAACATTCAGGTTAGACAAATAATATTACGCTCACGTTTCACGCACACAAATAATATTTTGCGCCTACTTTTATGGGTCTAGGACATTTCGCCGCGACCGTTTCACCGCAGACCATTTCGCCGTAGACAGTTTCGCCGTAGACAGTTTCGCCGCCGCACCGTTTCGCCGCGGACTGTTTCGCCGCTGGACTGTTTCGCCGCTAGACTTTTCGCCGCGACCGTTTCGCCGCCGGACCATTCACCGCGACCGTTTCGCCGCCGGACCATTCGCCGCCGGACCATTCGCCGCGAAGGGTTAACCTCCCCACCTCATCATTTTGAAACATACATTTCGATATATTCCTCAATTCAAATCAGATACATTTTATCACCCCTCCTACTGAAATTCGCAGCTTTAATTTCCGTTTGTGCATAAATATGCAGCTCATAGACATGCGCACGGGTGTGGAGCCATGCGCTTTCAGTGCTTGCACTCTGTTGGGCCGGGGGCAAATATTTTTATTTTAGAATCCATGATAAATAATAATAGAACAAAGTCCCACAAAACAATACTTTTTAGAAAGAAAAAATAACAACATATTTTGTAGGTATACGTTCACGGCTTAATGGCCTAACTTGACAAGAATTATGAAATTTTTATCTAGGTATATGATTTTTAATAAACATGCAAATGATAAATGTACAATTAATACAATAGCCTGACCATTTAATGTAATTATTAGTTCGTAATATTTAGCCTATATTGCTTTGTTTGGCACTACAGATATTTGATAACCTCCTATGTAATTCCCACGGGCCACGTTCAAATCCAAAATTGAACTTAATTCATATTTCTTACATAATACATACAATGTAAGAAAAGGCACTATTAACTATTTAAATAACTAAGACTAAAAAACATTTTTGTTTCAAAATTAAAAATTATACAACTATTAGAAAATAATTTTATCGTGAATTGAGCAAACTCATGCACTTAATAAAACTATATGCTACAAAATCAAATTAGAGGATTCAGCAGTATTAACTATTAACATATTAGAACAAATTAGGTCAGGATTGGTAGGTATACCTATACTCTGGAATTCTCAAAATAACATTGTTAAATCGTTGATTGTTACATAATTAATTATTAATTTAATTGATTAATAGGTATACTATATACGGAATACTCCTCGCGTAACAGTGTACCTATATAATACCTGTAACATAATATAACATAGGTAAGTGTACGAGTGTACCTATCTATGATTTATTTGGTGACCCATTCACCATCATTGTATCAAATATCTAATATACATTATACAATGTTCATAATATAACACTCTGTAATGATTTTTATATGTTATCTGTCTCAACAACTCAAAACATAAAAAATGTAAAAAACAGTAAAAGTTAGTGGCTAACAATAAAATAATCGTATCGAAGTATCAAACTATTATAATATAACAGGAACTAGTGTTTTTTTTTCGACTTACAACAATTTTAAGTATAATAATATATTATTATTCGTAGCATAGGCGCAAATAGCCCAATATTTTGGTGGGGGACTAAAACCCCACGATCTTCCTATAGTATTTTTTAAAAATTATATATGCTTAGTACTAAGTACGGACCTTTGAATTGGGGAATTAAGTCCCCCCCCCCCCCCTATTTGCGCCAACGATTTGTAGCTTATAAGTTATATAATAGGTACCAATAATTATTGTTATTAATATTTTTAAATTTATAAATCTATTACTAATAACTTGTTTGCTTGTAGCGGATATACATCAGACAATATAATATATTATATACATTCTTCAAACAGAGTATTAGCATATTTAAATTTTTAATCATGCAGCCACGACTAATTATTTTGTTACCATAAACAAATTATATTTATCAATATTTTCTTAAAAAAAACATTTATGTGAATAAATTTGATAATGTCCAACAATTTGAACACAGTTCACTGTGCACAACTGTTTATTTTTCCCATGCAAAAGGAGTGCTTAACATTTTCAAGTACCTACCCAGCTCAATTGGTCATTGGAAATCACAAATTACATTAGTATTATCTTAATGTAGGTAAGTATATTATATTTTCATTTTCATTTTGGTTTTTATTTTTATTTAAGAAGATGTACCTAATAAGGTGTAATAATAATATATTATAATAGATTATTTTCATTTTGTATTCACAATTTAGATGCTGTTGAAGCCAAACATCCAAATAATTTTGATAGTAAGAATAATTTTTTGCTTTTTTAAAGAATATTTTATCATCATAATTGTATAATGTGTGTTTTTTTAAAAAATATTTGTTCGTGTCGGTCATTACCTTTAAGGACAGTAAAAATGCATAGATTTTCTTCAACAGTATCTTTTCTGATAGGAAAGTGAATCTACTTGGTAATTGCCAATTGGGGGAACAAAATTAAAGTAAGTTTTCAAAAGCGCCAGGAAAAACAAAATAAAAAGTAAGGAAAAACGTGAATTTTTACGCAAAATCTGTTTTACTAAATAATAATTACAACTAATAATTACACTAAACGGTCAGGCTATTGTATTAATTGTACATTTATCATTTGCATGTTTACCTAGATAAAAATTTCATAATTCTTGTCAAGTTAGGCCATTAAGCCGTGAAAGTATACCTACAAAATATGTTGTTATTTTTTCTTTCTAAAAAGTATTGTTTTATGGGACTTTGTTCTATTATTATTTATCATGGATTCTAAAATAAAAATATTTGCCCCCGGCCCAACAGAGTGCAAGCGCATGGCTCCACACCCGTGCGCGTGTCTATGAGCTACACATTTATGCACAAACGGAAAATAAAGATGCGAATTTCAGTAGGAGGGGTGATAAAATGTATCTGATTTGAATTGAGGAATATATCGAAATGTATGTTTCAAAATGATGAGGTGGGGAGGTTAACCCTTCGCGGCTAAACGGTCGCGGCGAATGGTCCGGCGGCGAAACGGTCGCGGTAAATGGTCCGGCGGCGAAACGGTGCGGCGGCGAAACTGTCTGCGGCGAAATGGTTGCGGCGAAATGTCTAGCGGCGAAAAAGTCCGCGGCGAAACGGTACGGCGGCGAAACAGTCCGCGGCGAAACGGTGCGGCGGCGAAACAGTCCGCGGCGAAACGGTGCGGCGGCGAAATGGTCTGCGGTGAAACGGTCGCGGTAAAATGTCCGGCATCGTACTTTTACAACGGAAATTCATATTTAATAAAGTAAAATAAAATAATACTTTTTTTCAAAGTATTGTTGTCTCAGCAGTATGAGTTTTGACGTATATAGTTTTGAAGTTTTACGACCTACGTATATTATATTTTAAATGCATTTGATAATATTGTTACAATTGACCGAGCACGGAAAAAACCTCTAGATTCTATTTCAATTATCGACTAGAAATTAGAACACCACTCATTCAAACGCATATTGTATAGAAGTATAGAACGTAGCACGTTGGTACAGTATTAAATATAAAATACAAAAATACCTATTGTTTGTTTTTTTGACAAACATTAAATTTTAAATAGAAAAAAAAAGTTTCAAATTATATGTACTCTTAGCATGTGTACATTTAAATGAAATGTATTTTTCTGTATTTACCGTTGAATAATTAATAATTACAAAACTGTAGCAACTAGCAGCCCCTGGGCTTCAGCTGTTTTTATCTGCGGTGAATAACCATCTACAATCAATCACGTGTTATTCAAATGGATCCAAAATCGTGCTGCGCATTAAATGAACATTTTGCGCGAACGATCGTCCTAACACCATGCGATGCCTGTTTAATTTTCAACCACTTCCATCGTTATACAATACAATTATTATCTGTACGTTTAATTTGTATTATTCATTTTCATATAAATAATTATTTAATTCTTCGATTTGTGCATAAATTCGAATTAGAAATATTGTTGCTCACTAACTATTTGCTCACAGATATTTAATTTAATACAGCAATACTTGTATAATGTATTTGTATAATATATTAATTTAAAAATATTAAATTCGCCCTATGTCTGGAAATTTGTTGCAGATTTTATTTTTTATTTTTTAACAATATTTGAAAAATATACATTTTAGATTCTGAGCTATGAATGTGTTGCTTTTACATTCTTACAATGAATATTAGTTAATAATTTAATATATGTTATCATCCCTCTCAGAATCATTTTCCGTATAATTTAATGATTTACCATAAAATTCGAATTTAACACATCCATTACAGAGTGGTCAATGCCCTACAGGCTACAGCAAGGGTGTACAAGTACAACTACTAGCCTCGGTAGATATTAATGTGGCTCTCACTTAAATTTCAAAACCATTAATTAATTGTTTATAATACATTATTATTATGAGAAAGTAATTATTTTAAGAACATACAACTACTATATATTAAAAATCAAATAAACTTTAATGGTACCTATGACACGTTGTGCACTACATAATCTCAAAATTGCACTAAAAAAAACAAAAATCTGCACCTGCCATCTGGAGAATTTTTTTTTTCAACTGTTAATATGATTAATTTGTTGCTCTTAAATTCAAAATATTGGATTTGGATGAAGGGTTTTAATTGTTTTATTACCTGATTGTTGTATTTGATGGTCTTTGGATAATGTAGTTGGAAAATAGAACGTATTGTGTTAATATTTTTTATTAATATTGAAATTACATAGAAATTTAAACTATATAATAATAACTATTATTAATATTTATTATACACTTAAAATAATTAATACATTTATGAAAAATACAACAATTAATTAATTAGTACCTACATTCGTTAATTCTAATAATTTTAAAATGAAATAATATATTTTTATTAATTCCGTTATTTAATAATTAAAAATAAAAATAATGTATATTTAATTTAGTTAATATTTATGCAAATTTTAACTTTTAAATTATATTATTTTATTGAAAATAATAACATGATAAAGGTCGTATTATATTAAAATAATTATATTTTTAAGCGTATTAGTTCTGTGTCATTGTACCAGGTGCCTACTCCAGTAATATTTATGTGAGATTTTTAAAGTAATAACTAGAGCTCGGAACTTGATGGCTAATGTTCTTTCAGTGGCGTAGACAGGAATTTTCATTTGGGGGGAGGATATTTATTATTATTGTTTTTATTACCTATTATCATTATTTCTAAGATAAATCGCAGAATATTGCCACCGCACTATAATATTATAAAGTGGGCAAGTGGGTATCAATCTGTTGAACAAAATATGTCTAAAGGGATCACCAGATGTTTTAAATTTGAATACATTGATATTTAATCATTTTATACAAAAATCTAGTCTGAGTGAAATTGGTCTGTCAACTTATAATATTAGGTACTATTAGTATATTTTATGATATTATTGTGATTCAAGTACTTAATTTATTTTACTATTAGAAATTAGTACTTCAGTAGTTAAAATTCTTTTACCGAAAAAATTGCATTTGAAAATGTCACTAATACATTAAAATTCTAACTTTCGACGCTCATAAAAAATTATTGAAAATTTACGCTCAACTTTTTTTTTAATTTTTACCAACATCAGCTTATGAGTAACCTTCTATTAAATTTTCAAATTGGTTTGCCCGCCAAATATATTGAAAGCATCCCCAAAATTATTGAACATTTTTCAACTCTCCACTTCTTATTTTGTAAAGAAAGATTTATGCCCCCCCCCCCCCCCCCCCATCTAAAATTAAATCAAATCTCCACCTATGATAATATAAATAAATTATTATTATCATAAATTACAATTAATATAGTAATATCGTGTAATACAATTTATATTATACACAGTGCACAATACAATACCGAATGTTAATGTTGGGAAATACACTATAAACATATGATTTTTTTTTTATTCAAAATTAATGATAATATAAATAAAGAAATAGTTTAAATTTATTTTTATTTTTAATTTGTAAATTTCATTATTTATAATATTAATAATATTGGTACTTTAAAAAGTGTTTATAAAATATTTTAATATTGAATAATAAAAGTTGCTTGAAACAGTGAAATGTGGTCAGTGGAACGTTTGGTATTGTGGAAACGTTGTAAAACATTGTGAACGTTATAAACGCGTATGAAGAGACTATTTGTTACAGGAACGTATGCTCAGTGATGATCATTGTTGAACAGCCATTATTATTAATATCACCGTCGCCGCCGCGGCCGTCGAAACTGATGAAAGAATCGCGGCTACCTCGTGCAACCCTGGTACCGCGGAGTCGATTTCATCGGCGACTCTGTTACTGTCCCGGTCAACACGAATACGTTATATGTTATGACCCCACTGGGGCCTACCAAAATCTACCAAAATGTTGACGAAATGACGCCAGTACGTCACACACGTACTTTTATTTTGGGAATAACAATTTGGAAAAAATGTATATTTTATAATATAACTAATAAGATATTACCTAGGTATCTTAATGACTAAATTATTTATTATTCTTTAACATTTCGATGTAACCGACAAGACGTGTTGTATTGTTAGTTGTTGCGTTATTACAAAATCGTATTAAAATTTAAAGAAAAGCTGTTTCCCCAGGGAAGAACCAAGGAGCCTACATACAAATAAGAAACTATTTTTTTTTGTTGAAATGACAACCTCACACGTACGACTTTACTTACTAGTTAACCTAACCTAGGGTACTATGATAACTCTTCATAATTAGTTTCTACAAAAACTTAAATACTGCAGGACTCGTTATCCACCATATCAACAAGTTCTAGAGTCTAAACTCATCCCAAATCTTAAATCCATATTATTGTTTTTTTTTAAGTATTTACACGCAAATTTATATTATGTAACTTTGTGAGAATAATATAATATGTACGTGTAACTGTGTAAGTATTAAATTATTAATATTGTGTAAAAATGTAATATGTCAAAATATATAGTTTTTCCATTGACTAATAATAAATGTATACTGTTTGTTTTAACTTTTGAGTTTCACTTAAAATTCTTCAGATCATTGTGAAACCAATACAATCATCGTCCCGCTATAATTTTTTAATATTTATTACATACATAGGTGTCATAACTCATGTTACAGACTACAGTACATATTATTATTACTTATGTAGTTATGTATAATAAACTAATAAAATTATATTAAAACTAATTATTATATTTTACTTAATCGTTCCGAATAAAATAAAATTATTAAACGCGTTCAAAATAAATAAATTATTTAAACACGTGAATAATAATCCGGCGTTCTGTGTTATCCACTTTAGAGTCGAGCCTGAGAATTATTACAATCTATAATTGAATTTATTAATAATTAATATTGAATAATATAAATTATATTACAATAATATACAGGGCGTAACAGAAAAGACCTTACAAATACAAATACAAATTGATACTTGTTAAACCAAGACAACAATATTATGAAAATTATATGGATAATAAATAATTTACGTTAATTTACACCATCGAAATATTGTTCTAAAAATTAGATTTACAAATTGGATTTTTTGAATTTTTCCAATATAAATTTTATAATATTTTTAATACTTTTTTTCAGTATTAAATAATACTATTAAAAATATTACACCATACTTGTAATGTAGGCGTCTATTGTTTATAAATAAAAAAAATGTTTTATATGGCAAGTTATTTGTACCTATTAAGAGTTTTTGGGGAGTTATTTTTTGTATTGAGCTAGGTATGTTTAAAAATAGCGGCATACCCTGCGAAAAAAGTCTGGGTACGCCTATGCCTTGAAGTGAGATCGTATAACCTATTATAACTAAATAACTCGAAAAAAAACATAAGTTGAATTTTTTTTATCCCCTTCGAGAATCGAGTTGACGAGATGACTTTCTTTGCAAATTACTGTAATACTGCAGTATATGCCATTGTCTTGTGTATTTGCATTGCATGTCATTTTGGCAAACTAGTCGATGTTAAAGACACCTATGTCGTTGGGATTTTTTATTATACAAGAAACAAATGATTACTGAAATAGGACATATTATGGCGTATAAACTTTTTTTCAAAAATAGTCATTATGAAAATATAATATACAGCTATATAGTTAAATTATAATAAAAATTCCCGATGACATAATAGAAGTTTAACCTCGAGAATCATATTGGTGGTTTTTTTTATCTTTTTGCGAACGTGCTTACGTGCTCCACGGGTATTAGTTTTATTTTTCACTGAAAATTTCATTAAGATATACTTAGATATTATATCACAAAATAAATGAAATTTCATCTATTCTGTGATTATATTAAGTATAATAACTTAATTCGTGTCACCGATATAACGATTAATGACGGCGGCAATTTTTTCCCTACTTGATGGTCGGTACTCTGAAGTCTGATTATGAGAATAATAAATAATAATAATTCACCCGCGTCTAGTCTGTGCACTCGTTATCATTGTTTAACAAATAAAATTAGTTTACCAGAAAGCCAAATTAATTTTTTGTGAGCTTTTGGAAGTTCAATTTTTCTTGAAATTGGATATTCATCCGTAAATTATCGATTTCTCGTCGAATGATTTTCTTATTTAATTGTAATTCAATACCAATAACCATAGATATAACCGGCCGTGGTAATTTCCAAAAATAAATATTATTACGTTTGAATCATAATCAATAGGTATTATTTATGATAATATTTATCAAATTAAATCAAATATAATTCGAGATTTGAATGCAACGGCATGTAGTAATCCGATGTTTTTACATAAAAACATCGTTCCAAAGTCCAGGCGGCTACAAAATTATCACGCCACCTAATCAGGCCACTGATGCTGCCACCGCACTGGATTAGCGCTGAACACAGCACTAAGCACTAACACACATCCTATGGGCTATGACGTCAATCACTCTCTGTCCCTCTCCATAGTCACGGCATGTCCCATATAAATATAGAGGCACTTTTCCCAAAGGACTTCAGATGCAGTTATCCCAAGCTTATAGTACTTGTGTAGTTGTGTGGGTCACGGACTTGTAACAGCTACATCGCCGTCCACATCAAGTACAATCCCAGTAATAGTGTGAATACAATACTCTCCGGCAGAATATATATTATATTCTGTCGACAAACCTAATTATTATAATTAATATAAATATTCTATTTTGTGTTCATAAGTGTAAATGTGTAATAAACAGAGTTATTAAATTTACTAAATTGTGCCATTTATTTATTACTTAGGCTGGGGCTATACACGGCGATATCCGCGGCGAAATTCGTCGAGCGGATTTCGCAGCGGTTTTCGTTCTGTCTGGCTATACACAGCGGATTCGCGTGACGGATTCGCTCAATATTTTCTCCGCGATTTTCAAAATATTTAAAAATATTTATGCCATAATTTTGACATAATTCAGTTCCGAAGTTATTAATATAATTATATAATAAAAATTCTACACCCTGGTGGGGTTAGCACTAGACGTCAAGAATATTCACATAGCATGTGCGAGCACTTACGGTACCTGTTCATTATTTAGTCATTTTCGTTGTGTCCGTCGTAGTTATATTTACTTCGGTATAGTATTGGTACTTGACAGCTAAAATATACAAAAATATATATATATTTAAAACAGTCATTGTCACCGTTTTTATCACCACGAAAATATGTCAAGTGAATTAACAACTGAGGAGCTTGTGGCTATTGCTGTTGCACTAGAAGAAGACGAGAACAAGATCCAGAAGAAAAGAAAATATTCTGTTCATCCATTAAATAAGGAAAAGAAGAGAAAAGGCCAGTTTCATTTAATATATGATGATTTGCGTGTATATCCTGAAAAGTTTTTTTCTTATTATCGGATGTCTATGCTGGCATTTGATGAATTATCATTTTAGGTATTTATCAACGGGAGCTACATTTAACCAATTGCATTTAGACATTTATTAGACTTTTTAATTGGAAAAAGTACAGTTCGAGTAATAATAAAAGAAACTCTCAGTGTTATATGGAAAACTTACAGCCTTTAGAAATGCCAGAACCTACCAAAGACGTGTGGATTCAAACTGCCGAAGGATTTTATAATAATGCGAATTTTCCTAACTGCCTTGGTGCAGTCGATGGAAAAAAGTGGTTCAGACTACTTTAATTACAAGCATTTCTAGCGAACAAGTGGAGAGTTTTTCATACGCCTATTTTAGTTGAACCTGAGTTTACTACATTGATAAATTTGATAGTAAAAGCAGCATGTGTTATTCACAATTTTGTTCGTCGTCGAGATGGTGTAGAATATGAAGATACACTTCACTGTCCATTTGAATCCATTCTGAAACTAACCTTGCTAGAGGGTCAACAATTAGTGCAAGAGATGTCCGAGATTACTTCGCTACATACTTTGATAGCCCAAAAGGAAAATTAGATTGGCAGTACAATGCAGTACACTAATATCTACAATAATACCTATATTGTTTAGCAGTACTTATTTTCAATTTCAAATACTAACTTACATTTTTCTTTTTAAATTTTAAATTTTAAATGAACTGTATTTAAATAAAGATGTCGAAAAAGCAAAAGTATGTATTTAATTTAATCGTTTTTTATTTTTTGCAGGTTATATACCTATTACTTCCTACACATTTGTTTTGTATTAACCATAGCAGATGCAAAGACATTTAATATACACTAAAATATATTTGTTATTAAAAATTATGAATACATGCATATTCAATTGCAGATTTGAATTAAATAATTTCTATTAAATAATTAATATAATATAAATTAGGATTCGGATATTTATACAATTAAAATTATTGTTATACTTAATATGTATTTATGCACTAAAAAATTACCAAATATGCATTCGAAATATGCACTAAAAATTATGAAATATACATTTTAAGCTAAAAAGACAGCAAAATATGCAATATTAATAGGTATATATCGATATATCACCACCTATATCACTACATTACGATGTTTAAAATTTTTAATTTTAGCCATGATTTTGGCGGAAAGACACGCGATACTCTAATAATTCATTTAACATTTTATATAATAAGTAAATAAATATATATAAATACTTTTTTCGTACCTGGTGAAATAATATATTATTATGTTTATGATATTTATGATTTTACAATAATACTATTTACAATAATATTGTATTAAAATACCGTACTATAGTAATAATCGCCGCGAAATTCGTTAAACCAAAATACCCGTATAGCCGCTATCATTAAAAGTTAATATAAATAGACGGTTTTGCGGTTTTATGGATTGGGCGGTTTTGGAAAAAATCGTCGGCCGACCGCGAATATCGCGGCGGATTAATTCGCGGCGAACTCGTATAGCCAGCCCAATTTAATCATATACGTTTTCGACGACAGCGGAATTCGCCGCGAAATCGCTCGACGAATTTCGCCGCGAATATCGCCGTGTATAGCCCCAGCCTTAGTCAAATTCAAACCTCTTCCAATCTGTATCAACGACGCGTACGTGCATTCGTCGTAAAAGAAGTATAGAGCGACCGAACGGTGACAGCGACAGGTTACTACAGGCAGCATCCCGTATTTACTCAATAATAAGTAATAAGTTATTTATACAAATCGCGTCATTTAAATATGCTCCAATAACCTGGTGTGATGTGGAGACTAGTTAATAAATCTATTCTACGTTCAAATCGCTCTACCCGGTCGTTCGTATTTGAAAATCTGTAACAACGTATCATAGTAGCATGTAATAATATAATCTAATATTTAATGTAATTTTATAAACTAATATTTAATTTAATAAATAAGTTATAAGTAATAATAATAAATTATGAATTATAATAAATAATGATATTTTAGGAATAATAAAAATTGGTTTTTGCATATTTTGGTAAATAAAATGCATATTTTATAATTTGTTATTGCATATAAATCCTAGCCCTAGTAATAACATACTTACTCAACATAATTAATAGTGCAATAATTATAATTTATAATAATTTACTAGTAATAAATAATAACATAAGATTGACCTGTTTATGTTAAAAAAATCAGACAGGATACAAATTGCATTTGCATGATATGCGATAAGCAAATATTATTCTCTGTTCATAATTTATTTAATGGGACAATTTTAATTTAACTCACACTGCAATATTATTATTTTTCACTGATATGTAAACGTACTTGTATAGTCAAGCCCCGATTAAGGCCTAAGGGCAGTGGGGCAGTGAAGGCCAGAGCCACGGGCCCACAATGGATATAAAACAATAGTAGGCCCCTGGCGGATAGCACGTTTTTTTTATACCCAATATAACGTTCAATATATTATATATTGTTTAGAAATAGAAAAAGATCAACATTTTTAAAATACCTTTAACTTTTCAATATTTAAATTTAATAAAAAAACGCAACGACTTGCCCTCAGAAATATTGTCACATCAAAATTTGAGCGAGTTCTACTCAAACTGCGTAATAGCGTTTTGTCCATGTCGTACGTGTGTAAGACGGAGACAACACATGGAGGTGTGACGTCCTCTCAGAAATATTTGAATAAAATACGTTTCCTATAATGGATATGTTATTAGTTATTACTTATTATTATTATTATTATTATTATGCTATCGTAATATCGACAATGTCGTCTATTTTTAGCAGGACGATAATATGGTAAGGAAATGGCATTTATAGAAATACCCGAGTATAGTGAATACCGTCGATTACGAATTTACGACGATTGAAAGTGAACCATTGATAATAAATACTATAGTATTTATTATCGATGGTGAAACATTGTTACTAGGTATTATAGATAGAGCTATACATCTGTTTTTGATGTTAACTTTTGAATATTACCTAGAATAATGGACACATTCATACAATAATATTTAAAATGTATTGTGTATATTATGTTCATTGTTCAAACACTTACATTTTATAAAAAATTATTTAAATAATTAAATATAATGTACCTATTTTTATACATAGTAACATTTTTTTTTATCCCTGAAATATATTTGTTTGTGGGTCACGAATATTTTGATTGTTTATGGGCCCCTAAAATTGCTTGGCCCCGGACCAAAAATTATCTTAATCCGGGCTTGTGTATAGTTATTAGATATATACTTGTATGACACATATTATATTTTATATAAATGGCGAGGAACAGAATTTACAAAATATGGCACTCGACGAGACCAAATACATATTTTGAAAAAATATTAATATTATTTAGTATTTACTAATTATTATATTATGGTTAGGGACTAGGGTCTTACTGTCTTAGGGACTTAATACTTAGTACCTATATTATATTAATAGTGTATATTTTATAGCCGAAAAATAGATATTAATTAATATAGCTGCAAATTATAATAAAAGCAATATGCACTAAACATAAATAAATTGTGAATGTACGTATTTATAACAAAGCGTTCAAGGCACATTCAAAATCAATCTTACTCAAGTCTGAAAATAATAAAAAAATAATTTGATACATAAAATTATAATATGAAAGAATATTGTGACGTATATGTATAATGTACAACATTATGCAACTCCTACATGATGAGTGATGACTATTTGGTTAATGAAATCAAAGCTTTTTGAATCCTTCCTGATATGAAGTCTATAAACTAGCTATTGATATTCAATTTAAACATGTAGATTTTGGCAACAACCACACACTGCTAAATATTAAATACATAACACTTAACATATTATGTATATAATACACCGTGAGTTATTACCACGGATATCTATAGCGGAAGATAAACGTGCAGGATAACACTATGTGTGTGTTGTACTGTTGTGAATTCTAGATAAAGCCTTCCGATATAATGGGACAGTTATCAGTTTTTTTTGTCGTCGATGCCACATTTCCACAAAAACATTCAGCTCGCGTAATGGGTCACACCAGTGTAGACGTAAAACTTATTATTATATTTTTATTTTTTAATATGAAAAAATCATTAAATGCTTAGTGAAGAACACGTTTCAAACAAAAAAAAAGCGGGTAAGTAGATGTTGCTCTGCTGTACAGTAGGTTACAAGTGGGTGTCTGGAATGTAAGGTGTTAAATTTGAATTCATTGGTATAATACGGTTTTAGGATATTTTACATAATATTTATATTATTATTAAATATTATTATTATTATTATATTATATTATTATTATTATTATCCGGTAAGTTGAATAAATATTATTTGTACATAATAATATACTTTGGAATTTTCAAGCACTCACGAATAATATTTTTAAATTATAACATAAAACTAAAATAGTTTTTCTTCGTTTAAATATCTAATTTTGTCCAAAATTGAAATTCAAATAACTAAACAAAAAAATTTTGTATACCTATATAACTTTTTAAATTTTTTGGTTACGTGGAACCTAGTTTTAAATTTTTGATCCTTAGCTATAAAAATTGTTCATTTTATACATTTTTAACTGCAAAATAATTTTGTAAATATTCAATATTGTAAAATATAAATTTTGTCAAAATTTTAATTTTATATGCTCATAAAAAAAAATCTTGCCTATGTATTTTTAATATTTTTGAACTGATATTGTAACAAAGTGTAAGGAGCCTTATATTACATTTTCAAGCACTTTCACCGAACGAATTTAATTTATTGACATTTAGAGATTAAAAAACTAAAAAAATTTTAATTTCAATCCCTTCATGAGAAATTGAGTGAATAACCAATGTTTAATATAAATAACCAAAGTCAAAATATTTTCAAAACTTTACAGTGTATATAAAATGTTAATATAAACTTGAAGTGAAAATCGTATGTATCTACGGTAATAATTTATAAAAATCAAAATCAATTTTGTCAAAAGCCAAGTTTGCGTATAATTCTCGTTTTTCCTTATTTTTTTTTTTGTTTAACAGGCGCTTGGGAATTCTAATTTTCCCTTTTTGACTTCCCCAATGCACAACTAGATTCACTTTCCCACCGGAAAAGACACTGAAGTTGAAAATCGATGCATTATTTGAGTAATTATCAGTGTCGCATTTAAACATTTTGCGCCTAGGTTTTTATCTTTTAACTAAGTTTGTTTACGGTTTTGATATTCACTTAACTTTTTTTTTGCTGTCATAATTTAAATGCTATAAAACAAATATATAATAAATAATCAACAGAGCTGAGTACTGAGTTGTAAAAGAATTAAGAAATAATAGTAATCAGTAATTACAGATTTCACAAATGCTGTATCTCGAGTTTTTCGACTAATAATTTATTGTAATTTTGTAGTAGGCACGCCGCAGGCGATAGCAAAATACGCCATATTATTATATATAACCTAGGTCCATTGAACATTTGAACCACAACAAATTTGGGAAAAGTATTAAGAGGACGCTACAGTGTTACAGAGTAGCTACACCGACGTTTGTTGTCTCCGTCTTACAAGCGCGTAACATTAAATGCAGCCCTGCACACAGACACAAAGACTAAAAATAAAAAAGAAATACATCCTTGTAAAATCAATACATTCATCGCTCCGCTCAAAATCTAAAATACAAAGAGCTGAAAGGCCAACATGACGCCGCAGTGTCGTACCCAAAATCACCGCAGTGGCGCAGTGACCGCTCCAAAAACACAATACTGTAACAATTCAACAATGTACATAGTGCTGACGATATAGTTCAGTTCAGTGAACTGTATTCTATATTATTATAGAAACGAAATATAATATGAAATATGATTTTTGTTAAATAACTTTTTTTAAATTTAAAATGACGATGTCGCACGTCGTGACTCGTGAGAAGCGCTTGGGTATGTAAACTACCTACTAAATTTATTACGAGTTAGGAATTTTCATCGATAGTGTCGAATACGCCGATTATTTCCGACGCATACTATTACAATATAACGCTATACGACGAAGAACTTATTTTTGTCCACTGCAGTCTGCGACGGCTAGACTAGTATTATTCAATTATAGATTTATTGTATCGCGGTATTTTACACACACAACTAAATAATATGAGTGATCCGTTCATGTATCATAAAAATAAAAATTTGTTTTCTTGAAATGTTTCAAAAAATGCATTCCACAGACCTACACATTAAGTAAATAATAATTAAATAATGTAGACTATGAGATTATGTAAGATTAAAATAAAAACATAAAATTGATACCTATACAAAATAAACATTTTAATCTTAATTTATAACAAGAGATTCCACAGAGAGATTGGTACACTGGAAATCCTAGAAATCTTATAAATTTTAATAAGCCACTGAACTTTAATTAATTTAATTCAATAAACACCTTTATTCGATTTTATAATTTTCATTTCATAGTTGAAAACAATAATAATAATAATAATAATAATAATAATAATTTCACTATATAGTTCACTTGGTTTGAAAAAATCCTGATTTTATAATAACTATAGACTACAAACACTCAAACTTACTAATTACCTATACTACTTACTATTGTAGACTGTAGTTCATTCTCAAAATGAATATACGATCATACGGGTATTAATATATTTCACATTCAATTACTTACATGAAGTTACGTACTTATTTCTTATAAAGTTTTGACATTTACAAAAGAATTTTATAGTTTTTAATAACTTGAAATTTTTCTGATCAGTATTTTCATATAAAATATGTAATAAAATCCAAACTTATAACAAATAAAACTAGTCACACTAGTCAGACAGTCAGACTATAAACACTTATAACAAACATTGGCTACACTTTTTTTCATTTTTGTCATTAATTTATTTTAATAATGTTCAATAATAATGTTATATTATTATTTTGTATAGATAATATAAATAGATTATATACACGCCGACGCATTGTCCTACAATAAAATTGAATCGATTTTAATTTGTAAATAACAAAATAATAAATACCTTGGATTATGGTTATAGGTACTATATTATTTGTCCATTGTCTATATTGTATAGTGTATACTTATTATTCGATATTTTGCTGAAAAACTAATATTATGAACATTTCAAATAGTAGTACCTCACACACCTACCTATTTCAAAATGTTTTAAAATAAAATTTGCCTTGGAAAATTGATTTTACATTAGTTTGAATTATTAATTTTAAAGTTAGTATTAATTATTATTAAAATCAATCATAAGCTAACCTTAGTAGTCCGCTAATATTATGATGTGGACAAACTGAACACAGTATTAAAATTAATTTTCATTAATATTAAAATGTGACCCTCAATACAAAAATTATTTTATATTTTAAAATATTGTTATCATAAATTATCATTAGCTTAAAAAAATATTATTATTATTTTATTTTTAAAATGATATGATAACGGGAAAAAATAATGGTAATTAAGCAATTATAAAAATATATATTTGTACGAAGAAAACGTAGAGTAAAATTACAAATTGGAATTTATTTATCATAGACAATATGTTAATACAACTATTATAAGAATTCTAAATTATTTTAGTATTTTTCACTCAAGTATAAGAGTAATTAATTGACCTATTGTCAAACTTATTATTAACATATTTGTCTGTGTTAGTACGTTAACTTGGTTACTATATTTCAATAAACTTAGCAACTTACCTTAGTACCCCCAAAACAAGTAATACCCCCCCCTACACCAAAAAAAAATAAAAATAAATTATTCAATGGTTTCCTAAAATATTAATAAAACTTTTAAAATTCAATTGTAATTTTTAATTTTTTTTTATTCAAATGTTATGATTATTTTTATTGCCTATGGTAAATATCATTAGCTATATACGATATACCTGTATTTGTTTTTAAGCAAACGTTTTATGTCGGTACATTGGTACGATTATTATACAAAAACGTAATTGTACAGTACTACAGTATATGCACTGAACTAGTATATTCAAGCAGTAGGTATATTACTATTGAAAACAATTAAACTTGAACATACAGATAATTTAAGTAAATTAAAACTATCTATTTTCTTTTACATTTTTTAATTAAATTTAATCGTGACTATAACTGCATTATAAACAAAATGTTTTTTTATTTACAATTGGCTCTCACTGGCCCATTAAAATTGCGATGTACACAATCGATCGTTCACAGAACGTATCCCTTTGAAGTTTAATGTTTAAACCGATTCACCCAGATGAAAATTATACTTATAACTAACTATACTACTACTAATTATACCTATGGTTTCTATTTGATCACGAAAAATATTTCAAAAACGTAAGAATAAAGCGGACGTGGGGCATTACATATTTGTCTTCGTCTGTAGTTTTTATAATACCTGATCATGTGTGATTTTTATATATTAGGTACCTACACATTTTACTATAGCTGAGTATACAAAACACATATAAATGTACTCTTTTATACATTTATATGTAATATAAAAATATATAATATTATACATCCTGTACAATTTGTGAAAATTGGCAGAGACAACAACTATTGTCTGTTGTATGCAAATAAGTAACATTGCTCATTTCGTTTTATCAGTAACACGTGTCTTACAAAAAAAAATAAACGCCGAGTAAAAAAAAAAATGTGACATCAGTGTAAATTATAAACTAAAAACATCTACGCCCCACGGTATCAAGTGTATCTCCCGGTGACTTAAATAGCGGTATGCCACGCAATATAAAATCGTGATTAAGCACGGTCGTCGCTCGCAGTATAAACATGTCAAACGTGATTTCAATTTTTTTTTCTGAAAAATATAGTTTGGTCGTTCCAAGAAACGGCTTACTGAAGGGTTTTATAGTAAAATCACTAATTTGTAATAAATCCAATTTTTGATATTGCATTTAATTTTAATGGTCAATGATGAATTTTAAGTTTTTATATTTCACTTATTATCTATCGTTCTAATTATCAAATTAATGAATAATAATATAAATATCGGGTTTCTCAAGGATATAATTAAGATTATCCTCATAACTGGGTAGGTATTTACATTAAAAATGTAAGCCCTTTCAGTAAGCCATATTCCTATAACTCGTAAAACAAATTTTATTTCGTATTCTTTTGTTACTGTTACGCTCTTTAATAATTTAAATGTTAGTCAATTTAATAACTTACAATATGTCAATATAATAGTTATATACATACACACTCTATAACAAAATCATAAAAATCAATATACATAATATAATTATATTATATTATTATATTATACATGTATATAGTATGTATAATATATATTTCGTAAGGTAATAAAAACCAATAATATAATATAATTATATAAACATAATTTATAATTTATAATATTGACTATTACTATGATCATATAGTCATATATCATTGTAACAAGTAAAATAAATAACACCTCAATTGTCACGTACAGGGAACGGTCATCCCTAATACAAAGTATGTCTGTATGTACAACACTGACATAATGGGATTACGCATCAAGAGGATAACTCGTATTCATATATACGTGTCGTCAAAGAGCACAGACGGCCGAAAGGGATCTGAGGTCCAAAAGAGAGATCATAATTCAATCCTTAGAAGCACAATGCCCTCTGTTTACGCGGCGCCCCGCCGTGTCCAACGTTAAAACGACAAACAAAACAGCTAATATTCAATCGCCTCAAATGTATTTTGAACAGCATGTTCAGAATAGAAATCGTTTGTAGTCGTCGTATTTAGTATTTACGTATAGGGTGTGTGATACATATAGTGCACCATATACATGACGTAAGCAGCCTAATTCTGCCACCAGGCTACCACTCTCTGACCAGTGTGATCGTATCTGGATGTGATCAGTATGAAGTGTACCACCCACACCGCTAAGTGCTAGTCCCTGGGTACCGTGTTCTGCGAACTACAATAAATTTAGATAACTTTCAACGAGTAGTAATCAGTGCGTTTTTAATTTTACTCGCGTTAACCTCTGTTCCTACCAAAACTCAACTCATAGGCAGTGGACTTGGTAAGTTTGCACATTTTTATACTAAATGTTTGTGTTTACTAAACAGTGCATTTGTTCAGTTCTCACATACACGCCCTCCGGACATCAGGAGGAAGGCTAATGTTAATTATGTAATTTTTTCTTATTAGTGTAGCCCGGTGTTATTGGAAACTTATTGGAATATCTTATAACTTTTACATTTTAGTTTGGTCGTTTAATATAAAAATAATTTTAATATTTTCGGAATTTTCCTTTATAAATATAAAAAGGTGGACAAGTGGGTACAGTAGTTGTCGAGCATAACATTATAATGAATGTTATATTTGAATTCAATTATAAATCATTGTATAAGAAAAACGATTCTGAGCGGAGACTTGTCATACTTGCATAAATAATCAAATATAATAGTTAAAAAAAATGTATAAAAGTATAAAATATCTCACGTTCAATCACGTCGTATCGCGAAAATACGGTCGTGACGACGTGGAAACGTGTCACTGTGTTAGGCCGTCAAAGAGGGAAAAAATATCCGTTGGCAATAATAATAATCATTGACAATCGAATTATCAATGTTACCGCCGCCCACCACTCACCCATCCCACCACCCGTCATTTGACCGTCACACCAAAGTACCAAACTTATCGTCTTCGGGTAGGAAAATAATAATAATAGTATGTACACGCCGGCGACGAAGTCACGGAGACCCACACCGAAAACGTTAAAGATGCTTGCTCCCCGCACACTGCATCACTGCAGCGGTAAAGCGCAGCCGGGCACAGTATTTTAACCTGATCCGCCAGTGCGGCGGCACCGCCAAGATAATAGGATTTTACCGCCACCGCCGCTGCACTTTACAACTTTCGACGGTTTCTTTTCCATGATCCCGGGTGCACAGTCCGTGCACACCGGTGGCGATCGTGCGCGCCCCGTGCCGGCGAGTCGCGCCGACGTACCGCCCGCACCCGCCCACCTATTACCGATATGAATTTGTCAACGGATTAACGGTACTCAACGCAAGTCCGTTATTTCGTTTTGGCTCTTCCGCGGACACGCACCCTTTTACTAGTTTTACTGCCCGGCATTCGTTCCACGCTCTACAGACCGCTTCCACGTTTTTCCTGCGCTGCAAGTCCGAACGACCGATTTTATTTTCCGTTTGTTTGCGTTGCACCTAGACTCGTAAGTATTTTGGATTTAATCTTTCCTATTATTGTAATTGTCATCGTTTGGACACGGCGTCTTGTTACGATTTTTTTCGAGTTCGCCAAACCACGTTTTCGGAAACCACGCTTTTCACTAATAGGCTCTTCACCGCCACACTGAAGAGTCGTCACGTGTTTTCCTGTTTCGTGTGTGTTTGGCTTACTCGAACCATTAGGTTTGTCCATTCTTGTTACATATTTTTAATTAATAGTGTTTGGTAGTATTATTTGCACTGGGCGTCCGGCATATTATCCCCGATGATAGGTTTTTATTACCACCACAACCTGTGCTCAGACAATTTTTTCACATTCGTGGTCGATAGCAACTTAAAATTCCGGCCGTCATATTCGGATCACGTGTTTTTGTTGTGCTTAGGAATTTCAAATTTGTATACCTACCCCGAATTCATAATGAAATCGATGAAATCAAACATTTTACCTACCTTATAGCTTGATGAGTAAAAATTGATCATATTTAATATAGATAAAAATAATTGTAAAATTAAATTATATAATAATACAATGATTATTATTTCTAAATTAATTTTAGGTGCATTTAATGTGAAGTGCCTTCAAGTCTCCCCGCCCTTATATATAGTTAAACATTTATTTATTGTGCACTCTAGTACAGATTTTAAAAATTATTTTAGTATTCTATTTCAAATAAAAAAAATTTCAATAAGAGTACCTTAATAATAAAATTTAGCAATCATAACAAAAATCCATATTCTTTCACTAAACATTTAATAACATTTTTTAATTGTGTTGATTGATCTAAAATCACGCACAATACTCCCATAATCTAGTATTTATGTTCCTACATTTATTGATAAATAGTTTTTGTTTGACTGGTACCTACACGATTAGATGAAAATATTATACTATTCATTATTATCTAATCAATGATAATAATCAGTAATCGCATTATTTTGCAGTATTTTTAAAAAATGTAATTTTATCTTCTGTGATATCACACACTGATGATAAACTGACTTATGTGACTATGCATATGGACATAACATATCTGCTTTAGAATTTTAGATATAAAAAAATAGCCAATTTGGAACAAAGTAAATTGTTCATCTCTGGTTATAAATTAAGTTAACACAAAACATTCTATAATATGAAAACATCTTTTTTTAAATTAAATTAACTAAAGATTATATCAATTTATTTAAAATTAAAATAATACATTTTTAAAACATTTTCAATTTCAACCATAACCTATTGAACTTATTAGATGCATTTTTAATTCATTTCTATCATGGTCTTTGTGTTCAACCATCCTTTACAACATCTTATTTTTGAGTTCGCTATTAGAAAGTTACATGTCTAGAAGTTGAGTTTACTTAAATTAATTAATCATTATACCTACTTTTATAAAATAACTTATTTTATAAATGTATTTGTTATATAAATTATCTATGAAACTAGTATAATAATGTTATCTTATATTATTGGAACTAAACTAATGCTTTTTGTTTGGTATGTAGTAAGTTGTTATTTAGATCTATATAAGGTCAATAAAAGTGATTTGTTTTTTCTCAATATTTAAATAAGTTAACAAGTTTATAAGTAATTATATCAATTAACTTTAGTTGTCACTTTGTCCATAAACGAAAAACATGGTCATAATATAATTATTTTATAGCTTTCAAGATCTTTTTAATTAACCTTTTTTTTGTATAACCTAATCCATGCACGATGCACATATCATGTTATTATTGTGACGTTATAGTAGGTAACAAATATTTTTTTATATATAAACTTATATTAAACAATTTTTTGATACTACTTCAAGATACAACTTTGTGATTACCTATGTATTGTTTATTATTAAATGTATTTTTAAGTTGTCCAAAAAATTTTAATGAACATTAAAAATGAGTACTCACTTATCAACACATTATAAATAACTTTTAAAATTCAATGCTCTAATTAAAACAAATATATTTATTTTGCCTAAAAACAATAAATGTGCTAAATACCACTAACTATGAAAAGTTTAATTTCATATTATACTGAATCATGTCAATATATATTATGTTACCTTTATGCATTAAATAAGTTCATATGCAAATAGGTACACAAACCCATGTTGGTTGTCATTATGAATTCTGTTATTTTTTTGATAGAAAATATCCCAAATATAATTATTTGATTAATAAGTATAATTTGTTATATGAATATTGTCTATTAATTTAATAATAAATGTTACATGATGTGGTGGTTATACTGGTTTGTCATATTTTAGTCCAGGATGCATTTATTTTTTTGTTAAATATACTTTAAAGTAATAAGTTAAGGTATACATTTGAATCTGAGTTGTTGTTACACATACTGGTTGCCTTTAAGGTTTGTTCTTAATGTGAACATTTTGTATAATTTTGTAACGACAAAGTATATTTTCCATGGCTCTAGGGAACAAACTTGCTAGCGTTTGCATATTTTAATAGAATGATAAATAAATAGTTAACTGCTAAAAATATTTTTGATGAAGAAGCTGAATATAAAATGATATTATGTATGTTGAGTTCACAAAAACAAATACTAAGATTTTCAAAATTTGAAATGTACATTAAAATTATAAATTTATAAATATTACTTATCAAAAACGAGTATATCCTTACACAGTAACTAGCTAGACACAGTGATCTAATAAATTTATTTTCATTTTAGAATAACTTAATGTTCTACACTGTCTAGTACTTAGAGGACTTTGTACCCGTATAGTGTTGTATCTATCTTCCACAAGTATGACATCAAATTTTCATTCACCAATTTATAAAGTGTATTGCTAGTTTAGATATTACAGTGAATGGACCTATTATTTGTAAGAACATTATCTGTGTTCTTGATCGGTTTTTACAATATTTTAATTTTAAGTGAATTATGAGCATTTTCAAATTTACATATTTTACACAACTCACATAAAAACTAAAATATTGTATAAAACAGATTGATTATATTGAAACTGGTGAACAAAAGTTTGTTAAGTCATACTTGTGTAAGACTGATACAACATGTGGTTACAACATCATCTTATACATTAATTATTTAAAATTATAAATTGTTATAATCATACTTTGTTTTGATTTTGATTTATATTTCATCTATAAGTATTATTTTATTATTATTCTTTACAATTATTATGATATTTAACGATAAATCAATTTTTATTTAGGATTTATAATGTCTGACGGTGGTTGGGATGATGAATCGGGTTCTTCGAACCAGAGAGGCCGCGGCCGTGGTGGAAATCGTGGAGGAGGTCGTGGCAGAGGGAGCTACAATAATAGAAACAATGATGACTTTGACTCAGCTTCACAAGGTGATAGTTGGGGAAATGGAGGTGGTGGTGCTAGTGAATGGGGCAATAATGATGATGGAGACCGCGATGGTGGATCCCGCGGCCGTGGTGGTCGAGGTGGCAGAGGAAGAGGAGGCAGAGGTGGAGGCCGAAATATGGATAGAAGTAATGGTGATGAAGATGGTGGTGACGGAAATGATGGAAATTTTGGCGGTGATGATGGAGAAGCACCAATCAATGATAAACCAAGACCAACATATATACCTCCAGAAATTGATGAAAATGATGTTTATGGAATTGGAGTTGGAAGCAATTTCAACAAATATGAAAATATCGAAGTCAAAGTTAGTGGTGATAACGTCCCAAAACATATTGAATCCTTTAAGAGTTCAGGTTTGCGTGAAGTATTGATAGAAAAGTTGGTCAAATGCAATTACACCACACCTACTCCGATTCAAAAGTATTGTATTCCTGTTATTATTAGTGGACGAGATATGATGGCTACTGCCCAAACTGGTTCTGGTAAAACTGTGAGTAATAATGAAAACTTATTAAGTGCTTATTAAATGATTATTATATTATAATGAATATTAAATTAATAAATGGTAATTTACAGGCTGCATTTGTTTTGCCAATTGTGCATACTTTACTTTCTCAACCACAAGATTTAGTTTTTGATCGGGATTACTGTGAACCTCAATGTATCATTATGTCACCAACTCGAGAATTAGCTATTCAAATTCGTGATGTTGTATTTAAATTGACAAATGGTACTTGTGTAAAACAATCAATTCTCTATGGCGGCACTGCAACAGGACATCAAAGGGGGACACTAGCTGTAAATATTAATTCAAATTTTATTTAAATATTCAATTTATATTTTATATATTCTTTAATTTACAGAATGGTATTCATATATTAGTAGCTACACCTGGGCGTTTAAATGATTTTGTGGGTCGAGGATACGTATCATTTAAATCTTTGAGGTTCTTTGTGTTGGACGAAGCAGATAGAATGTTAGATATGGGTTTCAAGCCGGATATTGAGAAAATATTGAACCACGAAACAATGGTCGATGTTGTAAGTATAAATTTTATAATTATCAATGAATTTACTTAGAATTATTTCTTTATTTAAATAATTTGTATTACACATAATGTAAATGTATTTTAATTTAATTTGTAGAATACCAGACAAACACTTCTATTTTCTGCCACGTTAGCAGATGATATTCAAATGTTATCAAAAGCCTATTTAAAGCCAAACTATGTATTTGTCGCTGTTGGTGAAATTGGAGGAGCATGCAAAGATGTTAAACAAGAAATTAGAGAGGTCACCAAGTTTGAAAAAAAGAAAGAACTAATAAAAGTTTTAGATTCATTAGGTTTTTATTAATTTATTTCATTATTTCTAAATTATTATTTGTATATTTCTTGACTGTTAATATGTGGGTGTTATTCTTTAGGTGATTGTAAAGGAACCATGGTTTTTGTGGAACAGAAAAGAAATGCTGATTTTATTGCTGCGTTCTTAAGTGAAAAAGACTATCCTACGACTAGTATTCATGGTGATCGTGAACAACCAGAGAGAGAACAAGCATTAAGAGATTTTAAGAATAATAGAATGAAAATTTTGGTTGCCACTGCAGTTGCTGCTAGAGGCCTGGGTTTGTAAATTCTAAATCTTTTGTTTTGTTCATTAAATATATTTTTTAATTTTTTTTCAGATATTAAAGGTGTTAATTGCGTCATTAATTTTGATATGCCTAGCTCTATTGATGAGTATGTCCATAGAATAGGCCGAACGGGAAGACTGGGTAATTCTGGTAGAGCAGTTTCGTTTTATGATAGCACTAGTGATAGTAACTTGTCATCGGAACTTGTTAGGATTCTAAAACAGGTCTGTATATTTTAAAACTTTCTACTGGTGTACTCTAATATATTGTTGGTTTTTAGGCTGAACAAGAAGTACCGTCATTTTTGGATGGTGCAGGTGGCGATTTCTATGGTGGAAGTAGCAATGAATGCAGTGATGTAAGAGTGACTACGGTAAATATATTTTATATATGTACTTTTTTCTTGATTGAATTACTAATTATTTCCATATAAACTGCTAAGTATGTTTTAAAATGAAATTTGAGTATTTTGTTTTCTTTGACCAACGTACACATACCAAATTTATGTTTATCATAACCGACCCCTGTGTCCCCGTGTTATTACTTATTATTTAGAGATGAATTCGCCTATTATTAACCTTCAGTTTATAAAACATTACCTGTGTACCTACCTGGCTATTTTATAATTTTTAATTTCCATGTAAGTTCTAAGCATGATTTTTAATTATGATTTAAAAATGCTTATAAATTAGTTTTGCTTATCTAATTGCTATGTTAGTGCGCGCATGTCAGAGAGTGAAACAAATGTGTGCCTACATGGTGTTAATATTAAATATTGTCTAAATTAAGTTATCTGTAATGCAATTATTTTAATTTTTTTTTTGTTTGTTTACAGCAAGCTGCTGACGATGATGGATGGTGAATCAGTTGGTACATTGGATTATTATTTATTTAAATGACCTAAACATGGACTGATTAAATTAGGTTTGACTATTTTAAGGTCCATAGTTATTAAATTTTTGTACAACTTAAAATTGGTTTTATTATTATTTATGTTATGCTCTTATCATGTTGTATACATATTACTTTTGTTTATTATGTTGAAATGTTAAGATTAATAATTAACTTTATCTTTATTTTGAAATACATAACAGTTATAATAATATTAACATTGGGTTATTTTTGATTTATTACATATATTTTGCTTATTCATTTTGTGATGCCCTTTCAATTTTAACAAATTCTGTGTGTATACAACTTAAAATATATTTAAATATCTGTATAAAGTGATGAAATTCAGTTATATGTTCAAATAGTTATTGATTTTACCATCTATTATTTTTTAAGACTAAGAATTTTCACTTTTATCAAAAAATAATCAACCAATGAAAACTGGATAGAATAATGTAATGTATACCTTTTTGTTAACAAGTACCTACTACACATGAAGAAGATGATATATTAGCTCTATTCTGAATAAGAATTATACCTCTGCAGTTTGCGGCAACAGTCAGATTTAAATTATTAATTTTATTCGCTATAAGTTTATTCGAGTCAACAAGCTTGAAATTTAATATGAGGCTCCTAATATATCCTTACAACAGCAGTTCAAAAATATTAAAGATACATTCACAATTTTTTTTTATAAGCATTTAGTTCAAATTTTGACAAATTACGTAAAAACCACAAAAATGTGCAAATTATATTGAGTTAAAAATTCATAAAAATTTTTATCTAACTAAGATTTTTGATAATTTAATACAAGATTCTTCATAAGTTTGTCTACCTTTATCAACAAAAAAAATATTTACCGGTAAGTCAAATTAAATTTTTATGAGGGTCTGAAGTTCAAATTTTAACATCATTGGATATTCACTCGATTTCTCGTGTAGCGATTTTCTTATGTTGATTTTTTTTTTTTTATATAATATTATATATCAATAAATGTTTATTTTTTTTTGATCAAAAAGCGTGAAAATATAATACACGGCTCCTAATAGTTTGAAAATTAGAATGAATTGACCTCTTATAAAAATCTAAAGGCAAGATTATTATCTAGACAACCTCATGGGGTTTTTATTATATTTTAATTTTAAAGCGAGTTATAAGTATTTTAAAATTGTAAATTGTTTGTACGTACATCTTAAAATACTCATAACTCGCTTTAAAATTAAAATATAATAAAAAAACCCTTGAGGTTTTCTAGATAATAATCTTACCTTTAGATTTTTATAAGAGATCACTCTAATTTTATAACTAAATGGAAAAACTAAACTAAACTAGACGGGGTTACACTTGTTCAGCTGAGCGTAAAATGTGCTATGTTACGCACTTGTAAGACATAGCTAAAACTGTTTTTCTAGGGGTAAGAATCACTCAGGTTGTAGTCCAAGCTAAGCAACCAAATTTCCACAATATAAAGAGAACATTAATTTGCAACGTAATTTTTATTTTTTCGATATCAGAACTAAAAAAGGTGGGCAAGTGGGTGTCGCTCTGCTCTACAGTAGGTTACAAGTGGGTCAATGTAATGGATGGTGTTAAATTTGAATTCTATGATATAATTTCATTGTATAAGAAAAAGATTTTGAGGGAAAACGGTCAGTCAGCTTATATGATATTATGTGATATTACTAAGTATATTTGATGATATTATATTGTGAATCTTAAAAACCATCAATGAAGAAGCTCAATCATTTTACTTGCGCTTCCGCACACGACTTCTATCCCACCAAAATCCTCTTATTAAAAACCTCTCCTCTCTAACCCTTCCAGGGAATCCAAGGCGCAGGCTAAAAGGAAATGGTGTCGTGACCTAATACAATTATAAATTTTAAATATACTAGGTTCATTACATGTATATATTCATTTTAACCTCAACATATTGCAAAAAAAATAAAAATAAAACAAAACATATATATAAATAATTTATGCTAAGTGTCGTCAGTGGGCGGCTTCTTACTCAATTTTTCATGCCATTTTTCTCTTAGCACATAAGCTTATTGTACTTACATGTGTAGATTGTTTATATTCTAATAAATATTAAAAAAAAAAAAATATTGTTAATAAAGTATTTATATACAACCTTTTTACGTGGAGCCTTGTATTAAATTTTCAAGCTTTTTTACCCAACAAATTAAATTTGAAACAGAAAATATCCGTTCAATTGATTGACATTCATAGAAATATAAAACTAAAAAAAATTGAAACTACAAAATAATTATTACATTTTAATTTTGATAAATTTTGTCAAAATTCAAACTTTAAATGCTTATAAAAAAATGTTGCCTATGTATTTTTAATATTTTTCAAATGCTATTGTAACAATATATCAGGAGCCTTGCATTAAATTTTCACGTTTTTTTACCAAACAAATAAAATTGTATTGATATATATTTGATATATATATTTATAGAAAAAAAACTAAAAAAATTGAAAACTGACAATGTCAGTCTACAGTTTAAAAGTGTAAAAATATTTTCAAAATTTGATGGTGTATAGAAAATGCTAATATAAACATTTAGTCAAAATTGAATGTACCTACGGTCATTTGTTTTAGAGTTGCGCCAAAAACCCAAAACGATTTTCTTAAAAACAGATTTTGCGTAAAAGTTCCCGTTTTTCCTTAATTTTTCTTTTACTTTTCACGGCGCTTTTGAAGGAAATTTTCACTTTTGACCCCCCAAAGTACCAACTAGATTCATTTTTCTATCAGAATAGATACTGTTGAAGAAAATCTAAGCATTTTTTTGAAGTTAATTTGAAGCCTAGCACCTCCATATGTGCGCCTATGTTGTTCACACGATTAACGATCTAGTTGCGCCTCTGTATAGGAGGTATCTTAAAACCATGTTACAAAATATTTAAAGGGGGACGAAGTGGCCGAGTGGACTAAGGCGTCGGTTGCGACGCACACCGGCGCTGGTTCGATACCTCGGTCGCGGGCGGCATTTTTCTTCGGGCAAGTCACGGTGTCCGGAGAACAAGTACCGCCATCCCCCACCCGGGTATGACAGATACCTACCTACGGGTGCCCAAATTAAAAATTCTGCCAAAACAAACACACACATGTAAACAAATCTACAGTACCCTCCCCTACAGTACCACAGGCTAATAACCTAGTAGTTGAAGCCTTAACCCTAATAAAAAAAAATAAAAAAATATTTAAATTTCTAACCCAACGGCGTAACCACGGCGGCTAGATTTTGTTTAATTTCCCGTGCGCACTGTGATAAAATAAAAAACACAATCGATTACGTAATTCATACACAACACAAATTTTGATATAAACATATTCACTTTTAACAAAATACATCTATTACACACACAAGCGTCATCAAATGTCACAGGATGACGAGTCTAAGTGTAACACGGCCTATCAATATTTTAAATGTGCAAAGCCATTGGATTTTTCTTACAGGAATCTTGTGTCACTTGAAGGTATACATAGCTAAAAGCTACCCATACCTATTTATATTGTTCGTATTGATGGTAGTTGTATAAGCACAAGGTATGTACCTACTTTTGTGTATTTTTCAACTGTAACAATAACAGATCCATAGGTAGGATACTCCATATAAATTTATCATGTAACTTTTTTTGTTTTATTAATATTATATACAAATATATTAATATAAAATTCATATCAAGGGCGTATTATCTCATACTGGAACAAATTTCTCCCATCCTGAAATCGATACCTACCTACTCAATGGTATTACATAAACCATTCTCTTACTAGGTAGGTACTTACTCATCTTCACTACAACAGTAGTCAATTCAGCATTTAATACGGAAAATTCATATTATTTTTAGATTATTCACAATTTAGGTATGTTATTAATGATCGTTTCGGCTTGATTGCTTGAACAATGGTCAAGAGGAAGCTGTACACCATACGCACGTAACTCACGTGTAAAAATCAAATGTGTGTAAACCGACATCAATTCGGTACACATTGGATAATAGGATGACCAAAGTTTTTTCATTATCATTGAGTATTGAAAAACTGCATCGAAAAATAGAAATGTAGAGCTTTTGATTTTTTGATAGTATTAAATACTAAATTTATTAATTTGTATTATATAAACTTAATAAATAATAAATCATCAGAAATATCAAAACCCTATATGAAAGAAAATGTATTTTCTATTTATAATAAAAGATAATTTCGTTGCATTCTGTTGTACAAATATTTATATTTTGAATAATTGAATAGCATTGATTCACACAAAACAGTTTTATAGTTTTATATAAGTTCATCATTAATAATAATATACAGGCACGGATCCAGAGCAAAGATCTGGGGGGGAGGGCAACAATTTGTTTACAAAACAAATACAATTATAATAAAATATTATACTTTATTCTTAATTTAAAAATATTATCATAATAGTTGGTAGGTAATCAATGTGATAAATAAATTATTGATTATTTAATATTCAAAGCGATAATGTGAAAAGAAGTTTAGATTTTGTTTATTTGTTATTTAATATATAATATTTATATTTATAAAAAAATATGTCTGGGGGGCCTGGGCCCCTAGGTCTCCCCCTGAATCCGTCCCTGATAATATATCACAGTGACACAGTCAATAATTAATATGAAAGGATTCGTAAAATTAGTAACTTGTGTTGGTTTCAGAGTTGAACGGAAACGAAGAACCATTGCCACTGAGAGTGGGGGGAGCGCCAAAGAAAAACCTAAAGAGCAACCGTTACAAGACAGGTTCGTTTTGGCTGAACAAAAACAATTTGAAAAACGTCAATGGCCTGAGGAACCTAGCAGATCGTTTATTCGAAATGGCTGATTACCTCTCGTGGTTAGATCTGTCCGACAATAACCTAACTTCAATCAGTGACGTAAGTATGTACTACATTCCATACGATTAAATACGATATAGGTAACTGGCATCTGGTACTCCTAGATACATTTCTCCCAGGAGGCAGGAACGCATACGCATTTTGCGGGTTTCAAGGGTGTACATTTGTGTAATGTGCATAGTGCATTATGAACTACTAAAACTATAGGTAGTTTATGCCGTTTATGATGTGGATTTTAATCCCATAGGTAGATGGTATTCACCAATTGTTAATTTTATATTTTTATATTTTTTTAAATATTTTGACTAGTTTTGTGCTTTGTGCTATTTATAAATATTAAAATTTTTTTTTTAGTTTTGATTCTAAAAATGTCAATAACTTTTTGTTAATTTAGTCAAAATTCTTGAAAATTTATAAGAAGATTCTTCATAACTTGTTATAATAATAGTTAAAAATATTAAAGATTCAATAACACAATTTTTTTTATAAGTATTTAGTTTATATAGCTAAGGATTGTAAAATTAAAACAAGATTTATCATAAGTATTTCATACTATCACTAAAAAATCTAAAAAATATACAAACACAGTTTTTTGGAAGAATTTAGATATTCTAAAAAAAATATAAATGGTATTACATTTGAATTCAATGATATAATATCATTGTATATACGAAAACCGATTCTGAGCGACAACGGTTTGTCAGTTTAGGATATTTTATATTATTTATTTATTTTTTTTTTATCATCAAGTCCGGCAACTATGGCCATTAGCTGTTTGTTTGTTTGTTTGTTTGTAGGGGAGGGTACTGTAGATTGGTAAACACGACAACAGTTATGAGTTTTTTAAAAGGCACAAACAATTTACAAATTTAAAATAGCTACTCATCAGTGGCGTATTTACGGGGGGGGGGGGGTCTATGGGGTCCGGACCCTCCCTCCCATTGACTCGTGTCTCGTACATGTTAAATGTTGTGTTCTTACATGATTAAGGAAAACAAATTTTATCATACGATACGAAGGATTTTGTAAAAAATTTTCGAAGCTTCAGTAATCAACATTTTTAATTAAATAGTAATTTTTTTTGTTATCAGTTTGGTACTGAAAATGAATAAAAAATACCGTGTTAATTTTTTAATTCAAATATTTTGTAGTTTTGTACATTGTCAGTATTTACAGACACTCCAGAGAGATCTTTTTCATCCTTAAAAAGGTTGAAAAGTTATCTAAGATCAACAATGAATGAAGTAATGTATTTTAGGAAATATTTTTATAAAAGTTATAAGTTCTAACATAACTATATTAGATTTTGAGCGGAGCGATAAAGCTAGTGGTTTTACAATGGAGTTTATTTTTTTTTTTTTATCCTGTATACAAAATTTCTACCAGAAGGAGTGCTTTGATTTCAATATGTAGTATCTTATCTTTTAGAAAATTGGATCAAGATGGTACTTTGGGGAGGTATTTTTTTGATTTTCTCAATAGTTATTTAATGGCACGGGATAAACCATCGAAAAATTACAAAAAACCGCTAAAAATGGGATTTAAACTTCTAACGCTTTGTTTTTCACTATAGCTACGAATAATAATAAAAATATTTCAATATTAATTCAACTTACAGGCTATAATAACAATATAACATTTCCAGACTGACAAACCGTCTCCGCTCAGAATCGTTTTTCTTATAAAATGATATTATATGGCTTTTATATAATATCTTTAAGTTTAAATCGTTATTTAATATTTAAGATTTGTATACATATACTTTTTTTTCTTTTTTCTTTTGTTCTTTTCTCTATTTTGTTCTGTTTTATGTTATTTGTATTCACATTACTTTTAAGTTGTAACCCATATTATGTGCACTTAACACAATCTGTCACTACAATATTTTTGTAATTGGAATTTATTTCCGTAAATAAATTATTATTATTATTATTACGATTCGTATATCATTGAATTCAAGTTTAATACAATCCATTATACCTTGACCCACTTGTAACCTACTGTATAGAAGAGCGACATCCACTTACCTGTTTTTTTTAATTTGTTTTGTACATAATATGATAATTTAATAATCAAAAACTTAAAAATTTTAAATCGTCTTATAATATGGTATATTTATTTAATAAAGCTTGGCCTCCCGTGACTCTGTTTTTTGAAAATTATCTGGACCCCCCCCCCCCCCCCCCCCATGACAAATTCCTAAATACGCCACTGCTACTCATAACTAGATCAAGTATTAAAATTGTATAGGTAATGTCTACACAAAATTCTGAAATGTCCCCTTTAGCCTTCATAACTAGACGGCATGCTCCCAAAACTTGTGGGAGGGGTGATCAGAAAGACTGGCCTTAAACTGTCGGTATAAGTGGTGATGGGGAGAAGAAGTCTTAATTTCAGATGCCACCTTATTATGACTACCTCAGCAGTCAGGACCACAGGTTTAAATGCATATGACGTTATCTGGACGTAAGGTTATCTGTATTCCTTATAGCCATATTATGTACTTAAGCCATGAATCGCGTGAAGTTATAGTGCTCTATACGCCCTACAACGCCTACATTGACATATGCATATTAAATAAAGTACCATCAGTATCAATTTTATGTGAAGAAAAAAATAATAATTTCTAACATAATTTTTCGTTATTATATGGATGTGCTGTTTGGTATATACATTCTAGTATTCTACATACATTTTCACAGATTACGTGTTCAAAATAAGAAAGTAAACGTAAACAAAAAAAAATAATATCAGTATTGATAAATCATTGTATCTGAAAAATCATCTATTAGTATAGCTTCATTAATCAAAAATAACGATTTAGTTAAAATCTGTTATTGTCTGTAACTTATATTATATTACTACTCACCGATGATTTGAATTATGATATATTTTTAATATTCTTGTAGAACTTCTGAGATATTTTAAGACTGACTTTTCCAAATGACCAACATGATGGCCATGCAAATATCCAATTTGAAAATTATTACGCACTAGGTATGTGTGATAATAATAAGTGATAAGCCATTTATTCCTATACCCCTATGTCCCCGCGCACCATAATTTATTTTGTTTCTATAGAATTATTAATGAACCATGGTATATGCTATATAGCATAGATATTTTCAATTTTGTATTGATGCCGTTAACGACGTAAATGGTTCCAGGAATTCTTGCTTTTTCCAAATTTGTCAATGTTGTACTTGCACAAGAACAACATTCAAGACTTTGTGGACTCGTACAAACTACGGAAACTGGATAAATTGCGGACGTTGACGTTGCACAAAAATCCGATGTGCGGGCTCCCGTGTTACCGGAGCACAGTCATCTCTTTTTTGCCTAACCTCCGGAAGTTGGACCACGTGGTGGTGGTGCGCTCGGAACGTGAACAAGATAGAAAATCGTTTGACAAGAACGTCCGTGAGCGCTTAACGAACGCGTATCCTGAAGACTTTCTTTGCACAATAGAATCGACAAAAAGGCCTTCTTAATATCGCAAGCTATTTTAAAATATCTCTCGTCTATAATGTTGCAAAAAACGAAAAGAAAAATTATAACACTTAAAAACCAAAAATAACTATATTCTTTGTATTTCATAATACTGCTAAAACCTGAAACCGTTTGTGGTTATGCCGTTACATAGGTACGAAGTACGTTAACCGGTCCTTTCGTCATTAATTAGGTACGCAGTTTTAAATGAAATATAAAAAATAAAAATACCTTATTACTTTATTTTTTTTTTTAATCAATTTTTAGCCTTTTTTGTTATTAGCTAATTTCTAACATTCTATATAATTTTTGAGTAAGGCTAAAATACAGGGTGTTTCAAAAGTCTTAATCCGATTACGAACTGATATAGTTCGGCAACGGTTAATCGCAAGTTAGCGACCCATGTATTAATGCTTGACTGATTAATTAAATTTACCTATTTTAAGAATATATTTTACTTTATTTCACCCTTACATCTTCATTTTTTAAATAAATATAAAATTTTGAAATCGGATAAAGATTTTTGATACGCCCTGTTATTTATATAGGTACATTAAAAAAGTTATAAAAAATATGTTCAGTGTAATTATTAAACATTAACAAAATAATAATATGTTCGTATTGTGGTGCTGTGCGAGCACATAAAATGTGTAGATGTAAATATTTTCGCAAAAATCGGATTGGACCTAATGAGTAATGGTTTCAATAAACATGTACCTACTCTGTACTCTATACCATTAATTATTATTATATACTGTAGTCTGTAAACTGTAAAGGGAACTTGCCGAACTTGTGTTTCAGGACTTCAGGTGTCAACATTTAAATGGACATTTCATGTTGCTTTTATTTAGTGTTTTTACGCGTCCTTTTATTATTTAATTTACTTTTAGACAGATAATAATACCCAACTCCGTAGCATATTGTTCTTAAATCTAACGTTCTTAATTCTGTTTTATTGTTTTAAAAATGCAGGTACCTAGCTGGTATTTTATTTTATGATTTCTTATATTAGCTGTTGTAAGTGTTGGCATTACGTGTAACCTAATCAGGATAGCGATATAGCTTGATCGTACAATATGGTTTACCCATAGATAATTTAAGATTGGATAAGAACTTATCACATGAAACTTTAGTGATACTATTTTTAAGGTTATGTGGGGCAAATATTGATATGATAATTGATAAATAATAATAAATATTAAATAACATAATTTTATTCTGTAATAACTAATAACATTATTGATTAATTAGTGATATTTAACAATATTATTCTATATTCTAACAAAGTTTAGAGTAATTTTCCAGGCTCAAGTGGTACAACAATCAAAATACAAACTGACTATCATGTTATCATTATTACTTAATAAAATAGTTTTGCACATAACCTTAAAAAGCCCCATATCGTCTTTCTCTCTTTACGTTCTCTCTTCCCCAAAAAAGCACACGGCTCCATATGGAACTGGTATAGGCATGTCCTATCCATTCTTATATTATCTATGGGTTTACCTTTAAATTCAATAATTAAATACCCCACCCATACCATCCCAACTATTATCTTAATAACACATTTTGTTGTTTCCATTCCCAGAAATACTCCAAGCCAATGAAATCTATATTGTCGCGGGAAGCTAATAAATAGTAGGTATATTTACGACGGATAAAACATTAATTAAAGATATCCATTAGATAAATACGATTTAACATAAGTTTTTTCAAATAAATATTTAAAAACTAATTATACTATTATATATTATTTATTCTGATTAAAATATTCAAAATTATGTAAAAACGTCGACATACTTACAGGCAATTGATGTACCTATATTATTTAGACTAAAGAAAAACAATTGCTTATGCTTGGTAAGTAGTAGGTAGGTACTAAGAAACACTAGCCCTATTAATAATAATAACAATATCAAATTATTTCTTATTATTCATTTGGTAAATAATGAATATGTAGGCACCTCCCGGCTCCCAGCACAGTATAAATTAATTTTATAGCAATCTGAAGCATAATATAAGAAGTATATTTTTGCATAAATATGATTTAGGAGGGGGGTCCAAAACACCCAAAACACCCCCCTTAGTTGGTTTGTACTATATGTATTTATATTATCTCATAGGTATGACATAATGATTAATATTATGCATTTATTTAAACATTATATACATCTTAAGGAATAGACGGAATAGTGCAGTATTACTTATGGAACAAAAAATTTAAAACAGGTGTATCTGGTCTACCTGGCTACCTCAATTATAATTCTTGAACTCAGATAAAAATTAACATAAATGAAAATTATTATTGTTTTCTTTAAATTTAATATGCATGAAACTAGTTTTGGATATTTTATCATTATTTAATGATTATTTGTTGCCAATTTATCCCTAAAACTGTGTCAATGGTTTTAAATTTCCACATAGCAAACATATAGGTACAAATCTGTATACGCACCTACTTATACCTAACCTACTTAACTATAACCAACCTTCTCAATAAATATATTTATATTCAAACACATTGTAACTTATAGTAACTTAAATAATAGTTTATGTTGTAATCAATATATTACTATTTATTAAATTTTCGGAGTTCTTCCCATTAAGTATGCACACTTACTCAATTTACTACCTACATCAGTATACGACAGAAGTAATTTATTTTTCTAAAAGTTATATGTGCGGTATGTTGAACTAATTTTTGCCAAAAATAATTCGCATATATAATTAGTATATTATAATATTATTTTATACAATATATTACTAGCTGTTATAAACTTATTAATCAATATCGACGTAGGTACTGTTAACAATGTAAACAGCTTCATGACATAAATATCATGCAATTAATTTAGGTATCTGCCTAGGCATTTTGTGAATTGAATTGTGTATTTATTTTGTGCATAGTAAATTATAATATATTGGTAGGTATAGGAATTAACGAAAAGTTTTAAGCGTTAAGTCGCTACGTATAATATTATTTTAATTACAACAAGTTGCTGTAAGAAAAACTTACGACAAAAATGCTGTTAAATATTTGAGCATTAGCATTTAAATTAAAAAAGTGGGTCAGCGCATTTTGGTGGTGGAAGTTTGTCCATCGTCCCTTCGGGCCTCAGACAGGATAGTGTAATTTTCCACACTCGATTTGATTGCAATGATTGCATTCGATAAAAAACGATTCTGAGCGGACGATGGAATCTTTTTTATTTAATTTTATTCGTTTCTATGGTGATAGACAAAATGTTTTAAGAACAGCTTAAGAACGATTTATATAAATAGGTAATTTATATAATTATAAAATTGTACCATGTCTAGGTAAGGCTAATATAAGTAAACAACCCAAATTTAAATTTTTTACGAATGTTTTTAACCAAATTACAACAAAAAAACTACCAAAATTCAAATGTCTATAAATAGCTCAAAAATAGCTAAAATTTTCCGAACTTTGAACCGTAAGTCGTAAAACGTCGTCCGTAATTATTTTTTCTCCTTTAACCGCTTTTATTTCAATTAACGTTTCGAAAATCGAAAAATGACCTCTCTAAAGTATCAGCTCAAGAAAATTACCTTTCAGAAAAGATGCTTGATACTTTTGAGCAAGTTTAGAGGGAGAAAAGTGTTTACAGAATAAAAAAGGAAAAGAAATAAACATCATTGTAAAACCATTACATTCCTCGCTCCGCTCAGAATCTAAAAATGTATAACATTTTAAACTAAAATATAATTTAAAACTTTTCTTAATATTGACGAATTTTAACAAAATTTTAAAATCAAACGCTAATCAAAAAAAAAAATAATATTATTTCTACTTATTTAGGTACTTTATATTTTTTAAATTACCTACTATCAAATTTAAGATAGGTACTGTAATAGTTTAAAAAATTAGTCTAAATATTTTGAAAATGTCATTGTCTGTGAAAAATTTTAATTTAGTCTACAGTGGAATGTTTCAAGTTTTAATGATAAATATTATTTTTGCGCATAACAAAATATTGAAAACCGTTTGAGCAGAAATGAAGAATTGTCGTTTTACTCGTCTATATTCAATTGGTGGCGTCCAAATTTAAATTTTTATCACTAATAAAAAAATCCAGTAATATAAACAATTGCAGAAATTTGTATTACATTTTCAGCCTTAGATGTGAAAACTAAAAATTGTATACTTCTATATATTAACTAACTATTCAAAATTATTTACATATTTTCATAATTTTTTAAAAATACGGACTTTAAATGCTCGTGTATAAAAAAAATTGTGAAATTTACTTTTGATATCTTTAAGCTGATATAAGAAAAACTTACGAAACTTGTTCTAGAATATGTTCAACTATTTTTACTTATAAACAACAATTTTACAATACATAAATAACAAAATCGGGTACCTAATTAAGTGTCGCTCTGCTGTACCAAGTACCAACAGTAGGTTATAGTTTAAGTGGGTTATGGACATGTTAAATTTTGGCTGAGACACGATTGATTGAGCATAAAACACCTTTTTTGCGACACGATTGAGCATATATTGTCGGCGTATCAAAGGAAATTGTAATACAAAAGAAAACCAACACGATTGAGCATAAAAAACTCTGCAACTTTGTCATTTTCAATTTTGAACTGTATTATACAAAAATATTTATTTAAATAATTATAATAATTCAAAATAATAATAATAGTTATGACTTGTGACTTATGAAAATAATAAAATCAAAATATTTATTAGTCAATAACAGTCTCAATAGTAGTCACATTATAATATAGTATACTGTATAATGAGGAAATAAATGCCAAACCAAAAAACATTTTCAGCCATTTCCCTAGTTCATTACTGTTGTGTCCATGTATGTTATTCTGAAAGAAGGTTCGCCAACAATCTACAAACAAATTATTATATTTTAGTAAAAAAGTACTATATTAGATTCTGAGCAAAGCGATGAATGTATTGATTTTACAATGATGTGTGTTTTTTTTTTTATTTTTTTTTATTTTTGTGACTGTCATCACCTTTTAGGAAAGTAAAAGTGGTTGGATTTTCTTCAATAGTAACTTTTCTGATAGGAAAGTGAATCTAGTTGGTACTTTGGGGGGTTTAAATTTCCCAGTAGTTTTCACAAACGACGTGAAAAACAAAAGAAAAATTAAGGAAAAACGGGAATTTTTAGGCAAAATCTGTTTTTGAGAAAATAGATTTTGGTTTTTGGTGTAACTCTAAAACAAATGACCGTAGGGACATGAAATTTTGACTGAATGTTTATATTAGCATTTTCTATACACCATAAAATTTACAAAATATTTTGACTCTTTTTGAGCTGTTTACGGACATTGTCAGTTTTCAATTTTTTTAGTTTTTTTTTTCTATAAATATCAATAAAATTTTATCTGTTGGGTAAAAAAGCGTGAAAATTTAATATAAGGCTCCTGATATATCGTTCTAATAGCAGTTGAAAAATGTTAAAAATACATAGGCACAATTTTTTTTTATAAGCATTTAAAGTTCAAATTTTGACAACATTTATCAAATTTATAATTTATTAATTATTTTGTAGTTAAAAATGTATAAAATGTTTAACTTTTTTGGCTAAGGATTGAAAATTTAATACAAGGCTCCACGTAAATAGGTTAAATATAAATTACTTTATTCACAATAATATCATCAAATATACTTGGTAAAATCATAGGCTGACTGACCGTTTTCGCTCAGAATCGTTTTTCTTATACAATGATATTATATCATTGAATTCAAATTTAACACCATCCATTAGAGTGACCCACTTGTAACCTACTGTACAGCAGAGCGACATCCTCTTATCCACTTTTATATAATTATTTCTTACTTTTCTCCACCACGATTGTCCTAAATGAAATCTACATCCAATTATTTTAATATTTCCAAACACGTCTGTAATTGCCTGATGAGCTCCAATTTCAAAATCAACATGCAATGTGTTAATTTGCAAATTTTTTTCGCATAATTTTAAACATAAATTATTTAAAAATTGCCACATTTTAATATAAATAGACCTAGTTTTATTTTGTAAAAAAAAAATAAACAAGTGGTAAGTAGTATCCATTTTTATATCCATGTATTGTGTACATTGGAATAAAATATTTTGGAGCATAATTAATTGTGCCATCACCAAAGTACTCGGTACAATTATTTGTCATAAATTGTATATTTTGTTCCATAGTTAAACATACAAAATTATAATCAGTCGGCATGTAAATGAAATGTTGACCTTATATTTAAAACATTCTTCATTTTGTTAGTCACTTAATTGATAAATTGCTTCATCCAAAGAAGTTGGTAATTTAGGATAGGTTTGCTTCCGTTTATCATACATTGCTTTCCGTACATTTCTTACATTTTGATCGTTTAAATTTGATGTTGAAGATGAATTTAAAAGTTCGGTGCGAATAACTTTAAGTGGCCGTGTGGAAAATGATTCTTCAGCTTTTCTCTTGCAGTTTTCTCTCAAAACTTGTGTTTCTATTTTTTCAATAGAAATTTGATCGTATTTATGTTGTCCAACAGTTTTAATCATTTTACGTTTTTTTAAACCTGAGAACATTAATGCTGAACATGTATTATTCGTACACCTCCATCTCAATAGATTATCTTTTTTCCGCTCTCCAATTAATTTATATTTGTATAAATTCACTTAGGCCAATTCTTTGCCTCTTTCTGATAAAATAATTGTTATATCATTTATATCCATGTTAAAAAAAAATAGAAACTATAAACGCACTTATACGAAACGCACTATACACGACTATATAGGTGATCGAACACTGATATTATTTTCATAATAATTTTAGAATTGTATCTTAATTTATTATCTTATATTTTCCCCCAATTTTAAATATTTAAAACGTCGGAACTTATTGCTCCGGGACTAATTTATTAATCGATAACATTGTCGATATAGCTGGGCTCAGATCACTGTTCGCGTCTGGTTAGGTTAGGTTAGGTTATATATAAATAATAAATTACAAAATTTCGGCCACGCGAATGTGGCAACATCGCATAAAATATTCTATGCTCAATCGAGTTACTAAACTATGCTCAATCGTTTTATGCTCAATCGTGCTTTACCGTAAATTTTAATTCAATAATATAATTTCATTGTATATGAAAAATGATTCAATAACACAGTACTAAAATCGTTCTTCTTTTTTGAATATCTAATTTCATCCAAACATGAACTTCAAATAACTGTAAAATAAAAGGTATTCATATACTTTTTAGATTTTTAGTTACCTACAGTAGGAGCTACTTACGTGGAAAAATTTTTAATGTTTTAAAATTAATAATGTCCGTAAACAGCTCAAAACGAGTCAAAATATTTTGAAAATTGTATGGTGTATAGAAAATGCTAATATAATCATTCAATAAACGTGTTATGTATCTTTGGTAATTTTTTTTAGAGTAACACCAAAATCCAAAATTAATTTTGTTGGAAACCAATTTTGCATAAAAATTCCCGTTTTTTCTTAATTTAATTTTTGTTTTTCTCTGCCTTTTGGAAAATATTTAGAATTTTGAGCTACCCAATGCACCAACTAGATTTACTTTCTCACCGAAAAATAAACTGAAGTTGAAAATCGAAGCATTATTTTGACTACTTGTACACAGACACAAAGAATAAAAAAATATTAAAATTAAAACACATCATTGTAAAATACATTCATCGTTCCGCTCAGAATCTAAAATATTGAAAATTTAAAATATCTATATAATTTTTAACGGAGCCAAAACATTTTGAAATTTAGTTTATGTTAAAAAAATTCAAATAGAAAAGATTTATAAATTCATTTTTATTATTTTAAAAAGTTTGAAAGTACCTACTGAGAATTTTTTACTTTTGAGTTTTGAGTTTTGACTCCGCTGAAGTATCAACTAGATCAAATTCGCTATTAGAAATCACTCTCAACTATAAAACAGTTGTAAACACCCTGTCATTCTGATATCTGCAGTGATACGATGATACCACGGACTATGATAGAGAGGTCGACTGTAAGCGATTATGTGGGCGGGTAACCGGAAGTTAGTAGAACGGAATAATTGCATTAATAATAGATTTATAGCTTCCATACTAAATATTAGTACACAGAGAATATGTAACGCTATCTACTTGGTAAAATATTAGCTATACTACTTTTTTTTCCAATGTAAATAATAAGGTACGTAATATTGTTCATGGGAGATTTTAAACTTTAACGTATATAGAATATTATTATATTTTATATTAGCTCCGTAACTAACCTCGTGCCCTTCGTTGCCCGTTAAAAATGCTAACTCTATATGATTCAAATGATTCACCTATATTATGTTCAAAACTAATTTTTAATTTAACTTTAATTTCAACATAAAAGACTGGTGGTTTTGTAGTACATTTTTTAAAATGATATCCAACCATTATTATCATAATATTATATTGAAATAAAGCGTTTTCCGTTAGTTAATGCCCGTCGATTAAAGATTTTTAACACAGTAATTTTGATAGCATTGACGAAATATAAAATAGACGTCTAAAATTATATTCAGTCATAATAACTATTTTATTTTTTTATAACCAATAGCAACCCTATAAAAAAGTATATTATTTGCCAGTGTTCTATAAAAAATCTTAAATTTGTAATAAAAAAAATGGAGGGCCACTTATCGAGATAAAATATAACCTATAAATCTGGATGGTGTAGCTTTCTAATGGTAATTTTTTTTTTTAAATCGGGTAAGTAGTTACAGAGATAACCCCAAACAAGGTTCGTTACACTAGCACCACAACCTAAACTATTTTCTTCGAATTTGGTTCCATACTTTAGTAACCAATTAGTAACCATTCGTAACCAAAAATTTGGAATTCGTAACTTAAACCAAGTACCAGGGAAACCGTTTTTCCCAACCGGGTGCTGGCGTAACGTTACACCGGCACCCGCACATTGAAATATCCTACTTAGGAAGTTCAAAACCAAACTAGGTTTTAGTAACCGATTAGTAACCATTCGTAACCAAAAATTTGGAATTCGTAACCTAAACCAAGTACCAGGAAAACCGTTTATCCCAACCGGGTGCTGGCGTAACGTTACACCGGCACCCGCACATTGAAATATCCTACTTAGGAAGTTCAAAACCAAACTAGGTTTTAATAACCGATTAGTAACCATTCGTAACCGAAAATTTGGAATTCGTAACCTAAACCAAGTACCAGGGAAACCGTTTTTCCCAACCAGGTGCTGGCGTAACGTTACACCGGCACCCGCACATTGAAATATCCTACTTAGGAAGTTCAAAACCAAACTAGGTTTTAGTAACCGATTAGTAACCATTCGTAACCAAAAATTTGGAATTCGTAACCTAAACCAAGTACCAGGAAAACCGTTTTTCCCAACAGGGTGCTGATATTATAATCCTTAATATACTCTTTGAATATATTTTTATCAAGTATATATGTTAAGGTGAATGACGACATTTGGTGAACTAAATGTCGTCATTCACCTTAACATATACAAGCATATCCTTGATCAAAAGTATTTTGTATAGTTTTTTTAACATGAATATATAAAATATTTTAAATTAGTATATTTTTATATATATTTTTTATTTTTCTATTTTAATTTTCTTACTGAATATAAAACAAAAATATATAAATAAATGTTGTTAAGTATTTACATAGGAATACTGATTTAATTTATTATTGTATTTTATATAAAATAAAGATGTTTTTTATCTAATAAATTATTTTTTATTTTGTATTCAATAAAAAAATTGATTTAAAAAATAATTATTTAAAATAAATGAAAAGTTTAAAAAAAATATTTAATTTTAAAAAGGAAAAACATTAATTAATTAATTAATATTTTATAATTATTTATTTTTAAGTCCTTAACTATTTATATTTATATAAATACTATTTATTTATTTATTTATGTGATAAAAATTATAATAAATAAAGATAAGATCTTTATTTTTTTTCAAACCATAGAAATTAAATTTCTTTTCCAATAGTTTATGTGGTGGTGCCTTAGCGTGCGTAACACATTAATCAAGTGCTGCTAAAGAATATTTTATTTTAATGAAACAAGTTATTTGTTTTAGTAAAATACAAGTTTATGTGTGTTGAAAATATACTTAAGTAATGTAGTTTGCTAATTATTTTTTGATTTTTATATTTACTTTTTACTTTTTAATGATTTTCTTAAATGACATAATAGTCCTATTCACTTTTTGTACTGTCAACTAAAAATATATCAAATAAATAACAATTATCTATTTCGTATTAAAAACAAAATCATTCCTTGCTTTGCTTTAAATTTATATTTATATATTTGTTAATATAATTTTTGTTTTACTTAGATACCTTAGTTGTTATTTGTATAAGATTTTATAGGATATAGTAATTATTATAGGACAACTTTTGTTCTAAAAAATAAAAATATTTTATATATTCATGTTAAAAAACTATCCAAAATACTTTTGATCAAGGATATGCTTGTATATACTTGATAAAAATATATTCAAAGAGTATATTAAGGATTATAATATCAGCACCCTGTTGGGAAAAACGGTTTTCCTGGTACTTGGTTTAGGTTACGAATTCCAAATTTTTGGTAACGAATGGTTACTAATCGGTTACTAAAACCTAGTTTAGTTTTGAACTTCCTAAGTAGGATATTTCAATGTGTGGGTGCTGGTGTAACGTAACGTCAGTACCCGGTTGGGAAAAACGGTTTCCCTGGTACTTGGTTTAGGTTACGAATTCCAAAGTTTGGTTACGAATTGTTACTAATCGGTTACTAAAGTATGGAATCAAATTCGAAGAAAATAGTTTAGGTTGTGGTGCTAGTGTAATGTACCTCCCCAAACAAATAAAAAAACCAATTTCAAAACCAATTCAACCAACAATCATGATTATTTTTATTGATTTATCATTAAATTCAAATTTAATGTATACATTATAGCTACTTACTCAATAGTCAATGATGATGCACACTCGACTGCTACGGTAGGTACTGCATAACAAAGCAGTTACCTAAATTAATCTATTTTTTTTAACTTTAGTGGAAAACGAATAATATTAAGTTGATTCAAGATTTTTATTTTGTGGTGTGTATTAGGGTAGTAAAAGGAGACATATTCGCTAACATAGCACTACTCTTAACATTTATATTTAAGCCAGTTGTACTTATCTGTACCTAATAGGAAATGGCCCGTATCCACGTACCTAGATTCAACGTAATTTTTGAAATGACTGTGAGATTTAGTTATGTTATTATTTACCTATTATTATTATTTTATTTACATACAGAGTGTATCTTATGACATTGTACGAGGGTTTTTTAAACGATTATGGATCGATGACATAGAATTTCGTTAAAACGAAAAAAGATGTGTTTCTATATATATATATAAGCTAAATAATATTTTCTTATAACATGTTTCAAAATATATATTTATAATAATAACTAAAAATAGTGTAATTATGTATGTGGTAAAATTATGTACCTATATAATTTAGGTTTTAATATTTGCATTGTGTACCTATTTATGCGACATAATTTATTGAGAATATATGCAAAGGTAATATGCGGCAATTGTTCGACAATAAACTCTTGTGATCGATAATTTTTGTTTAACCTAAATACCTAACCTAACCTAATTGGAGCGAATTTATAATACTGGAAATAATTAATTTACATGTTTTTTCAAGAATTCCCACCATTTAATATAGGGAAATATTTGCACTTGTAATGTAAATATAAAAAAGGTGGGCAAGTGGGTGTCACTCTGCTTTACACTAGGTTACAAGTGGGTCACTCGTCACTATAATGTATGGTGTTAAATTTGAATTCAATGATATAATATCATTGTATAAGAAAAACGATTCTGAGTGAAAACGGTCAGTCAGCCTATGATATTAACCAAGTATATTTGATGATATTAAGATGAATAAAGTAGTTTATATACAACCTATTTTCTTGGAACCTTTTTTTTAAATTTTCAATCCTTATCTATAAAAGTTGAACGTTTTATACTTTTTTAACTACAAAATAATTATTACATTTTAAATTTGATAAATTTTGTCAAAATTCGAACTTTAAATGCTTATAAAAAAAATGTTGCCTATGTACTTTTAATTTTTTTCAAATGCTATTGTAACAATATATCAGGAGCCTTGTATTAAATTTTCACGCTTTTTTACCCAACAAATAAAATTTTATTGATATTTATAGAAAAAAAACCTAAAAAAATTGAAATTATTCAGCTAGAGATTAGCTTATGATAATATTATTATTCAGTATATATTTGATGATATTATTGTGAACAAAGTAATTTATATTGTTTTACATTTTCATTCCTTAGCTATACAAATTGAACAATTTATACATTTTTAATTACAACATAATTTGCAATTTTCAGTTTGATTAATTTTAAAATTTGAACTTTAAATACTTATAAAAAATTGTGCTTATGTGTTTTAATATTTTTCAACTGCCATTGTAACAATCTTTTAGGAGCCTTGTATTAAATTGTCAAGCTTTTTTAGTTTTTGACCCATTGATTAAAATTGAATTTTCATTTATAGAAAAAAAAAACTAAAAAAAAATTAAATTTGAAATTGTCCGTTAATAGCTCAAAAAGTTTTTTTAAAGTTTAATTTCATATTTAGAGAACTTTACTGATAAATAATAGGTTTGGGCACCTGTGTGGCTGTGCACCACTGATATAAACTACTGTGATAGTGTAAATAGGTTTTTAACATGAATATATGACCAAAAGTTAAAACCTATAAGTCATTACTGGCAAAAAAAAAAAGAAAAGGTTAGACAAATGTTTTATCTGACATCCAATTATATTAGTAATCTGCAGTATTCTACACGTCTACACTGACGTCTAACGGTAAGGTAATTTAATCAATTTTTATTATATAGGACAATGCACATATTACTATTATGTAGACATATAGGTACAATGCACTGTAAATTTTAATAATATAATATGGTCTATGCTATGTTAAAATATACTTAATTATATTCCTTATAAAACGTCATTATATACCAATAAGACATCAAAATATTCACTAAAATATCAAAACGATAATGTATAATAATAATTTAAATAAAAATAGGATGGTGTTTAAAATATTAAAAATAAAATAGATTTCAAATAATATGCTATTATTTTGTTGATTTAACTTGAAAAAATTACATTTATCAATAAGTTTATTATTTTTTTTTAAACTATTATAAAATATATTTGGTTTCACTTATTTAAATGTGTAATAATTCTAAGTCGAATGTGACAAAAAAATATGAAATAAATTGAGTAATATGTACCTATTAATACAACAAAATTAAGCTTTTAAAGTGAAATAGTCATAAATACGCAAGTATATGCAATATACATATTTTTCTTTTGTATTGTAAAGGTTACAAATTAAATTTTTATTGTACTCTGACCTTTAAAAATTAAAGGAAATAAAATATGTAGAAACATTTGCTCTTTACGTAGTAGGTATACACATAGTAGGTATATACATGATATAGGTACACCTAGTTAGGACAAATTATATACGTCAATATAATATACTGCACTACTTCACTACGACTATTCGCTAATATCGATTAACGAGTTAAGTTTATTAACCTTATTTATTTTGAACAGCTATTATAATTTATAGTGGAATAACCTGTAAAAGAAAGAAACCCTGGAAACAAGTTATACTAAGCGTCTAAGTAGGTGCTTCTTGTACTTTGTAGTAATATAATTTTTTTAATTAATAAATTTAATTAATCTATTAATATAACATATTTTGGAATATCAATAAAGTAAAACTCGCTTTTGCGGTAAAGTAAGTTTTGACTTTTGTACTTCGTCATTGAGTAGGTCATTGGAAATTGTAATGGTTGAAATACACTTGAATTCTGTAGTAAATTAGTGTATAGAAAGGTACGTAAAACACGATTTTAAGCAAAGAAAACGAGTAGGTGATCTATTTGATTATATTCCTAAGGTTAGATACTTACACCTTGTCTATATTATATTATAATAATATTATTGTTATAGTTATTGGCACTATGAGTATATTGCATTTTATATTATGGGCAGGTTTCATCAATCATCAATGGGGGATTAAGATAAAAACATTGTATTTTACATCTAACGTCTACAATTTGTTTTAGAATATGTTTATCAAATTGTAGATATGATAAATTATATTTATGAATTATATCACTCATAAATAAATATTTTTTTTTACAGATACCTATTTGTTTGTAAAAATACTCGATTTTCATTAAGAAATAATGACTTGCCTATGTAGGTACAATTTCACATGGTGTTAAAATCAATACATTCATTATTGCGGCCAATACAACGAAAAGCGAGTTAAATACTGCCACAAACCGAAATGTGGAAGTTAATTGTTCTTCCGCAAAGCTACATATAAAAAAATGTTATGGTATTATTTTTTTAACCTTAAAAACGAATGAATTCAATACTGACATAATCTATGATGATAATGTGTAGGTTCACTTGTTTGAGCTACACCAATATACTATGTAGTATACGAATTATATCTATAACTACTACGACCTACGAGCCTTTCAAAAATCCCAAGTTTTGAGTAGTGGCAGTTTTGTACTAAAGGCGGGAATTATGTCAATAATATAACAGTAAAAACAATACAAAAATGGTGCTAAATCATATACAATTTAATTAAATTCTTCGTTGACGATCCAGCACCGTCATTTTACTTATCTTTTATAAGAATTATATGGTTAAATCCAAAGGCCAAGGACGGTGATAATGCTCTCATGGCCTCCTACTTAATGACATTAAAAAAAAATACCATTATCTTATTTCATTACCGACGTGGTAGGCACCTACCGTAGAACAATGTGAATAATATTGCTGCACGCCTTCTACAGTATAAGGCATAAACTGTTACGCCGTGTCCTATAGCTGATTTGCACGCAAAATAGTTTGTATTTCACCGCATGCGGGCAGAACTGCTGCATATGGTCAGAATAGAAATCACCCGCACTAGCTAATTACGTTAACACCTTGAAATTAGTCAAAATGTTTTGAACAATTTAAATGTGAAATATAGAAAATAACAATATACGTAGTGGCATAGGCGTGCGCAGACTTCAATTTCTGGTCGAGTCTGGGCAATTATAGTGCCCCAATATTTGGACAGCGCCCCTATTTTTTTTAATATATATGTTGATGTATTAACCCATTAACGCCATACGTTGCCTTATGGAAACATAGATTTTTTACAATCATTTTTGAGGTATAACATATACATTTTCAACAAAATGTTGGTTAAAATTGTAAATAAAAAAACTCCGGCGCTAATGGCTATTTATATTAATGTCTATATAGTACTATACTACTATATAGTTATTGTATTTGTATAAAGGTATAATATTTTTGTTAGATTAATAAAATGTGTGTAGCAGTACACACACATACTTTTGATTTTATTAATATATACGTACATTTTACCATGCCCCTAAAATGTTTCAGGTCGAGCCTGGGCTTGACCGGCTCGCCCCGTACGCACGCATATGCGTAGTGGCGAAAACTTTCAAGTCAACCTTTTATACTTTTCAAGTTCAAAAAAATTACTAAAGTCAGGTTTTTCGTTTTAATATCTAAACTCGTCGTGGAAAAAAATTCACCAGGTATATATTTTTCATGATTTTAACGAGAACAGCACAGGAGGGACACTGTGTTGAATTTTCAAACATCAGTTACAACCATCAGTCATACCTATTACAATTGAACATTACGTAGAGATCAATAAGATTGTTGTTGATGACGTGTTTGTGTCGTACTGTGCAGTGGTACACGTGAGTACGTTTTTCCTTGTTTACGCTGCACGTATATGTATATAATGTTTGTATGTGAGTACCTATACGAAAAAAAATTTTGAATACAACTGCGTACAAATACGCAATTGATAGGTAGGTACCTAAATATAAAAAACAACAATGATGATGACGAATGAGCGTCGAATGTACGTATTGGCAGAATTGTTCATTGCGAACTCTCGGTAGGTGAGTACCTATACCTTGAAAAGACTTATTAAAACGGCCCGCGACGTAGATTCCCCGAGGTGACGCGCAGTGCACACCGCTCGCACCTCGGCAATCCACGCAAGGTCTCCGTCGGCGGCGGCTAGTCGTGCTCCGTATCCGCCGCACTGGAACCGGTTTCACGATAATGATTAATAATAATAATTTATATTTTAGCTCGTTATGAACATAATAATGAATTATTGAATAATATTAAATAGGTATTATATTTTCCGAACCCACAGAATCACCACGGATGGGTACTACGTCATAGCATATATAAGTGTATAATACACATCATGTTATTATAGCTTGTATGTATTAGTATTATCAATAATAATAATTTGTTTGGATGACCTTTAGAAATCCTGTTATCCGTGCATAATAATATAATACTATAAAATAACATAATTTATTAAAATTAATATACATTCCGCGGTCACCGGTCTGCCGGCGAGGTGCGCTTAGTAGCGAGACGTCATCGAGCGCGATATGGATGGGTGGGGGAAGACGAGCGGCGCGCGCAGGTCTCCCCCGAATACGCGATACGAGGACCGGACTGCCGCCACCGGTTTTCCGCGTTTTCGCGTTTTCTGTACTCTCGTGCACATTCGCGCCCATCACACCCGTTCCACCGTGCGTTTGCGTAGGACGACATCGCGCCCCTCTCCATCCCCCGGACAGCCACCGTCGGTGTTTCTTGTCGACTACTGTCGAAATCGAAAATAATTGTTTTCACATTTCCCCCGATCCGGCTGTCCGGCGCAGTCCAGACGATTTTTTTTTGCACACGATATTATAATATTAATAATACTGTTCGTCCGTCCGTCGCGTTTGCGTTTGCGTCTTCGCGCTGTTGACTGTTCCTTGGCTAGTACTTCGTACGGCAGGCGCGCCGAACATTTCCGAATAGGATCGACGCCGTTCCGGTTGACATGTCAGGCCCGACCCTCAAGAGACTTTCGGCGCCGCCGGTGAGTGATGTAGTCGTAGCCCGTAGGGGACAGTTACCTATTGTGAATGAATATAGATCATTTGTATATATATATATAAATCATAAGTACCACCTGGCTGACCGTTGTAGTAATTAGCAGTTGCAGTTTTTAGTGAAACCGGTTGATAGGTATACTGCAGTTTTCACTGCAACGGGCAGTGGCGTGACGAACTTCATTAACTTATGAGGCACAATAATTTATATTAGTAATTATAAATACTTATATAAATAACTACGTATTTACTTGAATGGTACTGACTACTGAGAATGATTGGCTTAGTCTTAGTGTGTACTTAATAAATTATTTATTATATGTGAAATGTCCCTAGTCTCCAGGACACCAACCACCCTTTAATCTGAGGCACGTGCCTCAAATAAAGTCCTTCGTCACGCCACTGGCAACGGGCAACCGGTTGTTGTGGGTGGGTGGCGATCTGTGTTTCTCCTGTAGGGATTTTATTAGCAGTTATTGAACAATGTTGGTGTCTATTGCCAGACTTTGTACGTTGGGACTCGATTGGCCATTCGATTTCCATTTAAATTGGTAATTGATTTCAATAGTGAGTCATGCGAGGTAAATGCTACAGGGTATGCACTTGAGGTCGGAAAAAAAACTAAAAATACCTTTATATAAGTAGCCTAGTTCACTCCATTCTCTTGTAATATATTATCTATATATTATATACATAATTTTGTACATGGCTTATATGAAAATGAGAAATATTATAATTCAGACAACCTGGTAGGTTCTTAAAAAAGGTATCTAAAAAATAAAACTACTCAATAGTAGTCAACACTCATGTATTAAATATATACTATATAATAAAGTATATTGTTAGAGCTTATCGTGCTGACTTTTAAACTAAAACTTGATAGTCAAGTAGCATTCTATTGGGTCTATAAATAGTCAGCAGTCTTACGCCTGCATGGGCCATAACAGCGAAGGCAGCATTGTGCCTAGGTAGTGAATTAAGAACTTTCGATTATAATATATGCCATTTCAAAGACTGATCGCCATATTCGTTATATTTACCAAATATTTCACAAAAATGTGCATCCGATTCAGATATTGGGCCTGAAAAATTAAAAATTTCCCAAACTTTTCTAAAAAAAACGCAGTAGATACTACGGCAGTAGATAGCTTCAGAAAATACTGGATAAAATTAATAGTGATACCCTGAACTGTTTTCACGTTATTAGCTAACTGTAGAAGTTACTAAGTGCAGTGACGTGTGCAAGATTTTCCAATGGGGGATGGGGGTGCTTGAAAACTAATTACAATTTTATTTTATCCAGCCTAATAATTTTAGACGTTTAGGTTAGGTATTTAAAAATGTTTATACAACTTCAACTTCTCAACTTTTCTAGTAGAAAAAATGCTCTGATTTTAAATTTCGATAGGTAGAGGTTAAGAGATAGAAAGCTTAAATATGTATTACAAAAGTTTTTATTATAGCTTAAAATATATTAACGATATACATAGCCATGGTTATTTTATATAAGCATTTAAGATCAAATTTTGACAAAACTACAGTTAATTTGTAGTTCAAAACGTATAATATATTAAATTTGTATATCAAAGGCTTGACAATTGAATAGATTAAGGTCTTTGATACAAGTAGTTCATACTTTGACAAAAAATTAATGATCATTTTAGGAAAATTGGTATGCAAATACAATGTTTTTGGAAAAATGAATTCGTTAGTAAGAAGTGTATGAATTTATGTCCTGCTTACTAGTTGACGACAGTTCAAACTTGATACATATTTAAAAAAAAAGTAATAATAATACGGCAATGGTGAGGGAGCTTCAGTCCGTTAGCCCCCCCTCCCTGCGTACGTCACTGACTAAGTGCATAATCAATGATAATATGTATAGTCTAAAGACGTCCGAAGTGTACGAAACAACATAAAGTAGACATACGCGACTATATACGAGTAAAAAACTCCTAGATAAATCGTAATATTATAATGATTTTTATAGTTAATAATAAATATCCTTTTTACTTTCATTGTATCAATAATGTATTGCTGATAAATAAACAGTAAGCACGCGTTGAAATAAAAACCAAAAAAGCAATACATTTTTTATTGTTAAATTTCTTTAAGTGCACTGCTGTTCTAACTCACTGATTTTCCAGATTTTACACAGAATATTTATATTGAAAATAAAAATATGAAAATAATATATAGTTAAATAAGTTGAATGTATCATCAAGAATATCAATACAATCAAATTTCAAAATATAACTTATAAGGTAAAAGGCTATAAAGTAATTATTTGGGTTTCGTATAAAATTACTTACATTAGCTAGGTAGGGTATATAATATCATTGAGTATACATTGTAGTAAAATTTTAAATATTGAAGTGTCCATATCGGTATTTAATATAATATTATATTATAAATTATAAACACTATATAAATATTAGGTACTATCCTACCATTTTTTTATATTTTTTTTTTATTGTTGGTTTAGTAGCTTCTATGTTATAATTTATGAAGTTTAAAATAAAATAATATACTATACATATTTTTTTTTACTTTTTATTCATTTTTTTTTTTTGATCTTAAGCCCGGCATCTATGGCCATTAGCTCTATTGGTTTTGTAGGTTTTAATGTCAGTAGGGGGGCACGTGTGCGAATATACATATTTTATACAATTATATAACATATAAAGCTTAAAATAATACATGATATTTTTCAATCGAGTTACCAAAATTATAAAACCGTAAGAACACTGACAAATGTAACTGCTATGGCATGTTAGATAATATCTAGTTGAGAAAAAAACCTAATAATAACGATTATTATTTTAAATATAATATATTTGTACAGGAAAATAATGAATTTATATAATGGTATGTAAAAAAATTAAGTACATAATATCATAAACATAACAAGAATTAAATTAAACACTGAATATGATCTACAATTTACATAAACAATATTAAAACAATGCTATAGTAGTATGGTATAAATTAAGTAGGTACAATTAATGATGTATCGGGAAGTCAGCTATCTCTTGTGATTTCTGTTTAATTGTGGAACCAACTAAAATTAAAAATACATTAATGTATATTTTACCTAAATGTGTTATAAGTATATTATGTATACTAATACGCTTCGTCACAGTTCACATTAACACATTCATTATAATAAACTCAAGAGAAATAAAAACATTTAATTTTAAGTAGCTATAGGTAGTTTTATATATTTATAATGAGTTTTTAAATTTCATACAGTAAAATATTATAAATATTAGATAGTTTATACCTATTTTTAGTTTTTTAGGCTTGGTCAAAATTCTTGAAAATATATTACAATATTACTCATAAGTTGCACTTGTAGATATTTTAAAATATTGAAAATGCCTATGTTCAACATTTTATAAGCGTTTGAAGTTTAAATGTTGTTAATATTCGTAAAAATAACGAAAATTTAATAATTGTTTTGTTGTTAAGAACTCAAACAATTTTTAAAAATGTTAAACTAAAAATCAATAAGATTAAAATTAGTTTTTCACGAGAAAAAACGTATGAAATTATCTATTAATTATAATTAATATTCGAGTTCATTTATATAATGTATACAATAATTAATAATAATATAATATAATAATTTATATAGTTTATTTTATTTTATATTAGGTTATAATAATATTATCATTTGGACTTTGTCACTCTTACCCTATTCCTTGGCTGACGTTCAGCGGCGGCCGTTTTATCCGAAGCTAATCACTGGTAATAATAATGGAGGTACTTCATTAGAAATGAACAACAAAAATAAAAATGCAATGTGAAATAAAAATTAAACCAATAAACAACACGTATACAGAGCAGATCAAGTGATTATACTTGATTACTTTTAAATAATATTTTCTACTTAACTATTGAAATCGAAATTGACTACATTATGAATGATAGATACAATGATGGATTCACAATGCCTAAAAACAAAAATCGAGGAAGTCGATCATGTTTTTTTGGTACTATTGAAAAACGAATAGATAAAAATATAAAAGATACTTATAATTTTCACTAAATTTTTATAATATTTTTGTCTATGCATCTATGCATTACAGGTTTCATGATTATTTTTGCACTATTTATTTAGGTATAATAAATGTTCTAGTTTTATAGTTTTTTATAAAAATTATTGTTGATAAATAAGTTTTTGCTTGGTTAAAAATTTTGAAAATGTACTACAAGGTTCCTGATAAGTTTTTGTCGATCGAATTATATCTACAATAATTTTTTATGAGCTTCTGAAGTTAAAATAATAAAATATTGATAAAAATATGGAAATTCATCAATATCATGAAAATTTTAAAATTATCCTATAGCTATAAACTCAATAAAATTTTTCTTTTTTTTATGAGCGTGTGAAGTACGAATTTCTACGGCATTGGATATTCACCCATCGAATAATTCTTTCTCCAAGAACAAAGTTTGATATTTGGTTGTAAATTGTAATTAACAAATCACCGTAGTTACTTGAAATTTTTACTAAATTTTGAACTATTAATAAATATTTATGACTTTCTATTATTTTAATTCTTTTCCACTCATAGCAATAAAAACAATTTTTGCTCTATCAAAATTCTTGAAAATGGAATAACAAGGTTTCTTGTATGTTTATATTGTAGTCATTAACAAATATTAATACATAAGCAAGTCATTTTTTTATAATCATTTGAAGTTCAAATTTAGACAAAATTACATATTAAACAAAGAATAACGATTTTAATTATTTTGATGTAATTCAAAAACATTATTCGTGGGGACTTAAAACCTTCACGTATATTATACATTTTAGTATACGTAATGATATTTTTAAAATTTTTAGATTTATTTTAATCTATTTGGTACCTTTATTTATACCAATATTCAATGAACCTGTTCACACTGTTCTGCAGTTAGGTGGTATTGACTCAAAAGTTATACCTAACAATCATATAATATGATATAAAATATATACACTACCTACCTGTTGTAATAATTAAATATTAATCTTATATTATAAAATATGTAATGTTTGCTGAAAAATTTAAATCGATTAACGTAATTACAACCATATGATTAGTATGACCATATTATTACGAGAAAGCAAAGAAAATTTGCAGTTAAATAATGAAGTTTGAAAATACAATAATCTAATTTGAAATTGTACGTAAAAGTGCATGGTGTAGTTTTCAAATCATTTTGAACAATATCACAGAGTTATAGCCAATTTAACTAGAAATTATTGGAGAGTATTATCAACATTTTATTAGATAATCCAAACAGAAATACTCAGCTATACGCCGTGTAAAAAAAAAACGCTAAGTATAAAAAAAACGGCTCTAAAAGTTGTGATATAATTTTATGAGTAGCTAAGTCTTTGAATTATAGGTAAATATAGTTAATGTTTAAATAATCTGCTAAAAAATTGAACTTGGCTTGTCAACTTTAAAACACTGGATTACCCGATTACACTACCTACTTCAATGATGGTAGACTATAATATTATTATAATATACACATTATGATATAGTATTTTTTAATTTTTAACTTAAGTCGTCTAGCTAAGTTCAATTTTTTAGCAAATTTTTTTACATAAATGATATCAGCTATTGTTCAAAGACTTGGTTACTTATAAAATGATAACGAAATTTTTAGAGCCGTTTTTTATTATATTTAGCTTTTTTCACACGGAGTATGGCAGAGTGTTTTTGTTGGGATACTAATTACACTAATAATATTATATATTTATGTTTCATAAATCATAGTCCTCATTGGTTATCACTTATCAATTTATAATTTATAAATCAATACTATACTTACTATAGGTTAGGTATGTATTGTAAATGCACTATATATTTACACAGATACAGTTACTATAGTACCTACGAGTAGTGAGTAAATATAGGGCATATAGACTCTAATCTATACATCTTACTAGTCAACTATCAAAACAACTATATTATTGTAATATTCACATTTAATATAATACTATGGTTGTTTTTTTTCATAATTAACGTCATTATCGGTTTCTTTATGTAGGTACCTACTTATTATTATTATTGTCTGTGTCGTATACTTATTAATTATGTGTTATAGACATGTTATGAGCTAATGACTTTTATATAATTTATTTTAGTAATTTAGTATACCATTCTGGAATTCTACACTTATACATTTATTTTGTTACTAAAAATTAAAATAGATTTTAGATATATTACGAGTATATTAGTATTGTTTTTACTTTTCACAGCAGACAAACAAAAAAAAAAGGTGGATAAGTGGATGTCGCTCTGCTGTACAGTAGGTTACAAGTGGGTCACTGTAATGGATGGTGTTAAATTTGAATTCAATGATATAATATCATTGTATAAGAAAAACGATTCTGAGCAAAAACTGTCAGTCAGCCCATGATATTACCAAGTATATTTGATGATATTATTGTGAATAAAGTAATTCATATATAACCTATTTACGTGGAGCCTTGTTTTAAATTTTCAATCCTTAGCCATAAAAGTTAAAAATTAATAAATTTTTAACTACAAAATAATTATAAATTATAAATTTGATAAATGTTGTCAAAATTTGAACTTTAAATGCTTATAAATAAAAACTGTGACTAAGGATTTTTAATTTTTTTCATCTGCCTTTGAAACAATAACCTAGGAGCCTTCTATTAAATTTTCAAGCTTTTTTACTCAACAGATAAATTTTTATTGATATTAATTATAGAAAAAAAAACTAAAAAAATTGAAAACTGACAATGGCCGTAAACAGCTCAAAAAGAGTCAAAATATTTTGTAAATTTTATGGTGTATAGAAAATGCTAATATAAACATTAGTCAAAATTTCATGTCTCTACGGTCATTTGTTTTAGAGTTACACCAAAAACCAAAATCGATTTTCTCGAAAACAGATTTTGCGTAAAAATTCCCGTTTTTCCTTAATTTTTCTTTTATTTTTCACGTCGCTTGTGAAAACTACTGGGAAATTTTTACTTTTGACCCCCCAAAGTACCAACTAGATTCACTTTCCTATCAGAAAAGTTACTATTGAAGAAAATCCAAGCACTTTTACTGTCCTAAAAGGTGATGACAGACACAAAAATAAAAAAAAAAATAAAAAAAAAATAAAAAAAAAAAATAAAAAAAAAACACACATCATTGTAGAATCAATACATTCATCGCTTCGCTCAGAATCTAAAATTGTATTCATGTAATAGTTTTTATGGCACATTGAAATACAATTGTTGGTTTTGTTTGCCTAGTAAAGTACAAAAGAATAAAAATTACCATTACATTATGAACTTGGTATTAAATTGTATATAATTTAAATTTTATTACCCGTAATACAAAATTCTTTAAATCTCCCAGGCACTTTGTATTTTGCCTTAGTTCGTTCATTGTTAGAATACGGATCAATAGTCAATAATTTTGGTAGGATGATGTTAGACGTTAATATCAAAATACCGTTTAATGATACTATTTGTTTTCTCTACCTGACCAATGGGAAAAATAGATAATTTTAGTCACATCCAATGTTGTATTGTTAGATTTAATATTAAGGTAAATTAATCTATTATCAAACTTGAAGTTAAGAAAATTATCTATGTTGGTAAGTCGGTTTTTTATGATATTTAAATTTTAATGTAAGTTATGGTTACCTAAAATATTACAATTTAAAAATGCTAATATACCACAGAACTACAGAAAAATTCAAGTATCAGAGAAAATCTAACCTTTAAACACAGATAATGTTCTTAACTTTAATTTTTAAGTCTGATAACAATTCACTCTAAATTAACTACTCAAAGTTCTACTAACCGCGAATTTAATATTTTCTTTTGGGTCAGAGAGATAAAACAATTAGTTAACTGTTATTCTCTTAAACACTATATAATATTGATATAAGAAAAGTGTATTCAAAACCCAAATTATAGGTGCATAAACATTTAGGTATATAAACATCAAGAACACATCTAAAAATGTAATTATATAAATGTTTAAAATATTTTAAAAATCGTCAAAAATTATTTATTTTACTTTTTTAACAATAAAAAGTTTACTTCCAAAAAAGTTTCACAATTGTCTTCAAACGCAGTGACGTTTTAGTAGCAGGATCTCCCCGTTCTTCTTTAGTTCTTTCAATTATCAATCTAGTAGAGTAGAAATGCATTTTCAAAATAAATATGAATATTTTATCTAGATTTAGCAGTTATCGATAATAGTTTTTTTTGTATTTAACATTACGTGATCTCTTGTTTCCGGATCAATAACAATTCCGAGTTGTTGATAGTTTTCTGAATGTATCCGTGTCTACTGTTTATTTAATACTTATTTTGTATGCGAATGTGTTATTGTTCCAAGTTGGTTTTATTTTATTTTAAATTTTAAATAAGTTACACAATTGTAGTTTTTGACATTCATAAAATCAAAGTTCTGACTAAAGTAGTGGGTACCTACTTAATTCTTATTTTTTACAAATTGTACAATTTTAGAATTAGGTACAGTTCTTAAACTATTAATTCAAGGGTGTCCCATCATACTCAATTATAAAAATGACAGGTATCGCATTAGACAAAAAATGTATTTGTGAGTCACGTAGTCACGTACACATACTATAAATTTAATTTCAAAATGGTAAAATTTAATAAGGAAAATAAAAAAATGTGATATATAAAATGACTCTAAATTTTTTTTAAAAAATTACAATAGGAACACTAAACATAAAACACATGCATTAAAAATGTACGGACAGTTTTATTTTTTTTTTTAAATTCATATAAGTAAGAAAAATTATGATTAAAAAAGGTGGGTAAGTGGATGTTTGAAATTTGAATTCAATGATATAATATTCAGCCTATGATATTACCAAGTATATTTGATGATATTATTGTGAATCAAGTAATTTATATATAACCTATTTACGTGGAGCCTTGTTTTCAATTTTCAATCCTTAGCTATAAAAGTTAAACATTTTATACATTTTTAACTACAAAATAATTATTACATTTTAAATTTGATAAATTTTAAGCAATTAAACTTTAATGCTTATAAAATAAAATTGTGCCCATGTATTTTTAATATTTTCAACTTCTATTGTAACAATATATCAGGAGCCTTGCATTACATTTTCACGCTTTTTTACCCAACAAATAAAATTTTATTGATATTAATAGAAAAAAAAACTAAAAAAATTTAAAACTGACAATGTCCGTAAACAGCTCAAAAAGAGTCAAATTATTTTTAACATTTTATCGTGTATAGAAAATGCTAATATAAACATTCAGTGAAATTTTCAATTATCTACAGTCATTTGTTTTTTTAATTACAATAAAATAAGAAAATCGTTACGTGAGAAATCGGGTGAATATCAAATGTTGTAAAAATATGAATTTCAAACGCTCATAAAAATTTAATTTGACTTTCTTGTAGACATTTTTTTTTTGATATAACTAGACAAACTTATGGATAATCTTGTATTATATAATATTTTTCTCAAGAACTGATTTTGCGTAAAAATTCCCGTTTTTCCTTAATTTTCATTTTGTTTTTCCGGTCGCTTTTGAAAACTATTGGGAATTTTAAATTTTGACTTCCGAAAAGTACCAACTAGATTTACTTTTCCATCGAACAAGATACTGAAGTTGAAAATCGAAGCATTATTTCGACTACTAATCGTGTACACAGACACAAAAATAAAAAAAACACACATCATTGTAAAATCAATACATTCATCGCTCCGCTCAGAATCTAAAAAAAAATTTCCACGTTGTAGCCAGTACTCAGTAGGTAACTTTTTTTTTTTCAATTGTATTAAATTAATTTGACAATTAATTTTTAAATTAAACTGTGTTTTTGAATGTTTGCATAATATCGTAGTCCTTTACTATAACCATATTATGCAAAATTTGATGAAAAATTAATTTTGTACCAAAATAAATTCGGTATCAATAGTGTTGCATCTTAAAATATTAAAATGATAACTAAAACTACTCCTCTCAGAATCTGAAATTAGTACGGTTTATGGTTTGCACATTAAAAAATGAATAATTATAATAATATGTGAAATGGTGAAAGTATGCACAATTTAATTTATGTTACCTACAAATTTGTGATATTTTTGAATGCGTAGCGTTTGGCTAAGTCCATTGATGAAAAACCTGTATAATGCAAATTATATTGAATTTTAATTTCAAATGGAAAGACAATCTGACAATCTACTGAAATATTATGGTCACGCTCGTTCTGGAGACGAAATTTAAACGACCAACAATAATCTTGTACCTATACCGCTATTACTAGTATATCAGTTTAATATGTTTTCGTACATATTATAGAACATAAGAACATTAGCATACCAGGCCATACCTTATGAGGACCTTGTATTAAATTTTCAAGCTTTTTCACCCAACGAATACAATATTATTGATATTTATAGAATGAAAAACTAAAAAAAAATTCAAATTTCAAATATCTATAAATAACTAAAAACAATTCAAAATATTTCGAAAATTGTATTATGTATAGAATGGATAAAATAAACATTTGATGAAAATTTCAATTACCTACGGTTATTAGTTTTTGAATAACGAAAAAATAAGAAAATCGTTGCATGAAAATTTGTTAACTTACGGGTGAATTTCCAATATCTAACTTCAAACGCTCGTAAAAAATGTAATATTTTAATATTTTGTATCACTAACACACAATAAAGACAATTATAATCGAAGAACGGTTCGCTAATTACTAAATCTCGATAGTATAAATCGATATGATATTAATGATTAATACAAAATGAAACTGTTTCAAGTCACACCGAAGTTTCAATAGTCGCCCTGATTGACCTATTTAACCAATTATTATCAGTGAGAACTTTTAATAATAGAATAACATCAGACCAAATTTCCTATTCGTACTTTGTACATAGCATAATTTCCAATGGTTGTTGAATGGTCATTTACTTACCTATTTAATATTCTAACAATTGGATTGATGTTGATAGATCTAAATTTAATGTAATTGTATGATTTATACATGCATATAAAGTACCATAGTACCTATTCAAAAGTGTGAGTCATCACATATGTTTTTATTGAAAAGTGATTAATATTATCAACTACTCAAACTCTTAAGTCACGATTCATAACATATTTGCTGTTTGAATATATATTATTTTAAAAGAGAGAGAATTAGATAGTACCTATTGCAAATCGTTCTATGTACCTACTTCTAATTAAATATCAACAGTACAAGTATTTAAATATTAATAATAAAGTCATTATTTTTCTATAAATGGAGAATTTATGTGTAGAGAAATTCCCCGCTAAATTATTGGTATTAAATCATAATATAAGTCTTCAGAGACTGAAGAGTTTAAAAAATGTTATATGCACCTATAGTAATTTGTGTTTATCAAAATTATAAAAATGTTTTTTGCAAAATTTTAATTTTTTCGACTGTAAATAATTTACTATAACAATAAATATATAAAAAAAATTAAATTAATACAATTAATAACAAGAATAACTTAGTTATGCTATTACTTGTTTTGCCCTTGAAAACTACGGAAATGTGGAGTCAGATACGATTACCTGTGTCTGTGTCATAACGTGTGTGTATGGATAATTTGTATATTAAACACAGATTGTTTTCAAGATAAAGATACCAGCTGCTGTCTGTAATTTAAAAAATATATAAATTATTAATTATAATTTGTCAGAAACGTTCTTTTATTTTTATCTTATATGGTCATTATGTTACTTAAATGTTGATATAATTATCAGTATTCTGTTTAAATTATTTCTTATTTTGTTTTGACTTGGATACCTACTAAAAATTACTTCTGATAATTGTGGTCTGTACATTTTCTCATTGATATGCATGATAGGAGTATCTAGGTCTTTAAGTTAAGGGGTAAGGGAAGACGGCTTGAGACAGGCCCGTAGTCGGACCAAATCTTCAGGTGGGGCAAACCAACATAACATACCACTACATACAAACATTTAATATTTGTTGGGGGGGGGGGGAGATTATTTCCAGGAAGGGCAATGCTCCTTTCCCGGTGGCTACGGGCCAGGCTATTTTATATTGAATATTATATAATATAATATATATAAATAAACAAATTTAAAGTTTATTCAAAACAAAATTTTGAGTTTTGACTTAAAAGTTCAAACATGCACTTGTACCGTCAACATGTGTGTTGACTAGACATTTTTTCGGGGGGCGGATAAAATAATAGTTGGGGGAGTTAGTTTGAGGTTTATCCATTGGCGCAAATTGCGGGAGGGCAAGGGGCAAGGTTAAGATTTCCTAATTGTTGCCTACCACACCCCACAAAAAAAACTAAAGACTACACAATTACAAAATTTTTTTATAGGTTTTGTAGTACTATAAAAGCCTAATTAGAATCCAGTATGGTCTAAGCTTTGTATCAGCAAATCTCAAATACTATTTATTTATCTTTTGGATGTCCTGCCTATAACGTAGTGTATATATATATGTTGTTTTGGAATAAATATACATTTCAAGATCATAGACAGGAAATATTAAATCAAACTTTGAGGAAACCGATAACCATCAACCATGTGAGGGCGTTCTCTATTTCTGCCTTTGGGAAACCAAAATAACATTTAGGCCAATTCCCAATATTAGCACTTTTGTTATAGTATTCAGTTACTCGAGCAGGGGAGTACCGAAGTATATAGAAAGCATAAGTATTGGGGGCCAAAGTTTGTAGTTTGGCCAACTCTAAAAATTAATCCGGGCCAACTTGTTTTTATTACCTATCTTGTTGGAGTTGTTTTTATTATATAAGTTTTTTTTTATATACCTAAAAAATTCAAATTGTTATACTTATTATGAAAAAAAATATCCACTCATTAGTCATTAACATTAATTAGGTTAGGTACCTATCCAAATATTATATGGGGCCATACTAATAAATTTTGTGAATAATTGCGTTACAATAATAAATAGGTAATAATTAATGAATTTGTATAATATCAAGAAACATACTTTATCTTCAATAGTATACGATAGAAATTAATTGTTTTGTTTTCCTGGTTTGTAGTTATCTGTATTGTTGTCTGTCACACTGCTGTTACAAGTGACAGTGACTGTAGTTTCTGGTCAAGAAGAATATGTGACAAAGCCAGATCTCGATAATGCAATTTTGGAAGTGTTTCCTACACCTCCAACTCCATCACCGCCATCGGATCGGTGTATATGTGTACCGTACTATTTGTGCAGAAACAAGACTATTAATACAGATGGTGAAGGATTAATAGACATTAGGTATGTCTTATCACTATAATTTTATATTTATATGACTAACATTACATGGAATATTCGAACTGTGGTCTTTGGTGTGATTTCACATTTTAACACCATTCGATGTTTTATGGATTGCAAACGGTCATACCATTAGTAATTCGATAAATATATCGATCGCTATATGAAGAACAAAATTACATACTTTTGTAAAAAACAATGTTCTCAGACATGAAAGTGTGGCATATTGTATCCGTGTGGGAGTTATACGTTATGATAGGCGTGCACGCACACAAATATATATATAATATTATTATGAGAACAATTATATTTACAAAGCATACCGCAACTACACAGCTAGTAGGTATGCAAGTAAACTTCATATTATATTTAACCTATATATTGAACTATATAGTCGGTATCGAAGTTTTACCCGGTATGTGTTGTCTCCGTCTTACTGACTCATAACATGTCAAATTGTGGGTTCATAAGAATCCATTTTGATTCGTTTGTTTAAATTTGTTGATTTTGAGTACGATTTTGATTATGATGAAAGTTAATTTTTGTAAGGGGGTTAGAAATTTTAAATACACTTTATAAGAATAAAATTCTTCAATCTTCTACTTCAATATTTTTTCTGATAGGAAAGTGAATCTACTTGGTACTTGGGAGGGTAAAAAGTAAAAAAAGGTGGGTAAGTGGATGTCGCTCTGCTGTACAGTAGGTTACAAGTGGGTCACTCTAATGGCTGGTGTTAAATTTGAATTCAATGATATAATATCATTGTATAAGAAAAACGATTCTGAGCGAAAACGGTTTGTCAGCCTATGATATTACCAAGTATATTTGATGATAATATTGTGAATAAAGTAATTTATATATAACCTATTTACGTGGAGCCTTGTTTTAAATTTTCTATGCTTTTTATTAGCTATAAAAGTTGAACATTTTATAAATTTTTAACTACAAAATAATTATTAAATTTTAAATTTGATAAATTTTAAACATTTAAACTTTAAATGCTTATAAAAAAAAATTGTGCTTATGTATTTTTAATATTTTTCAACTGCTATTGTAGAATTATATTAGGAGCCTTTCACGTTTTTTTACACAACAAATAAAATTTTATTGATACGTATAGAATAAAAAACTAAAAAAATTGAAAACTGACAATGTCCGTAAACAGCTCAAAAAGAGTCAAATTATTTTCAACATTTTATGGTGTATAGAAAATGCTAATAAAAACTTTCAGTGAAATTTTCATGTATCTAAAGTCATACGTTTTTTAATTACAACAAAATAAGAAAATCGTTACATGAGTACTCAAATGAATATCAAAATATGAATTTCAAACGCTCATAAAAATTTAATTTGACTTTCTTGTAGACATTTTTTTTTGATAAAGGTAGACAAACTTATAGATAATTTTGTACTACATTTTCAAATCTTAGATTTAAAAAAAAAAAAATTTATGAATTCTCAACTCAAAATAATTTGCTAATTTTCGTGATTTTTCCGTATTTTGTCAAGATTTGAACTTTAAATGATTTTTAATATTTTTCAATTGTATATTGATTAGCAGAATCTAAAATAGATTATTACGCAAAACTAGTTTTAAACTTTTAGATTTTGAGCGTAGCGCGAATGAATGTATTGTATTTACAATGATGTGTGTTTTTTTTCCGTCATCAACATTCGGGGCAGTAAAAATGCTAAAATCTTCAATATCAGTACTTTTTTTGATATAAAAAGAATGTAGTTGATGCGTTTGGGAGGTCAAAATTGAACTTCCCAGTAGTTTTAGAAAGCGTCAGTAAAAATAAAAAAAAGGGGGAAAAATGGTAATTTTTACGCAAAACTAATTTTTGAAAAAATCGATTTTATTTTTTTGGTGTAACTCAAAAACTAAAACCGCAGACACTTGACATTTGCACCAAATGTTTATATTAGAATTTTTCATATAAGGTAAAATATTTTGACCGTCTTTGAGCTATTCGTAGCTTTGAAAAATTATTTGAATTTTGTACATTTTTTTAAAATTATTCTCGATAAACACTTTTTTACTTAGTAAAAAAGCTTGAATTTTTAATGCTGGTTCCTCATAAGTTCTTTTAGTGGAAGTTCAAAAATATTAAAGTTACAAAGGCACAATTATTTTTATATGCATCAAAATCTTGAAAATGTTCAAATTATTTTTCAGTTAGATATGCAAAAAAGTTTTGTTTTCCATAGCTAACATTAGAAAGTTTAATAGAATAATCCCCACAAAGTTTTCTATCTCAAATAAAAAAAAAGTTTACCAGAGAGTAACAATAATTTTTTTGTCACGCCTGCGCCGAAAGTTTAGTTTTCGATGACGGCTGAAGTGTTTGAAAGCGATGTTTTTCCGTCCATCGGGCGGTAAAGTGGGAATCCCCAAAAGTACCGGGCGGTAGAGTGGAAATCGTCAAAAGTGCCGGGCGGTAAAATGGAAATCCCCAAAAGTACTGAGCTCAGGTATCACGGGTATTCTCTGAACAGACACTAAAATCTATACTACGGTCCTCATAAAACATAAACGTTTGGTTACATCTTATATTCATATTATAACCTCCTTGCATGACGCGTAAACATTTTTTTTTCATGAAATTGTTTTTGTATAATAATTTGGTCGATGCATAGATCTCCGCATAATGCATTACCTTTGCCTTGATTACATTTGTTTATATTAATATAATAATTATTATTTATACTGAAATCTTACCACGGTCCTTACAAAACATAAGCTTTTGCCTTTTGGTTACACCTTATATTCATATTATAACCTCCATGCATGACGCTTAAAATAAATAAAACCAAATAGTTTCTTTCATAAAATATTATTTTCGTAGAATAGTCTGGTTGTTGCATAGATCCTAGCCTGAATTACCTTTGCCGCGATGACGCGATCAATGAACGCTGCAGAGGCGTGACAAAAAATAGTATGTGTGACTCGTGCGGGAAGGCAATTTCAGTCTTGGGCGAAATGCGGACCTCGCCTACAGCTCGTGCCGCACACGTCGCACGTGACTGAAATAGCTCACTTCTCGGCCTTGCCACACAATATACTATTATGAGTGTTTGAATTTAACATTTTTACAATATTGTATTTTAAACTAACGAATTCCAATTAATCGATTTTTGGTATTTTTATTGTAATTCAAAAAACGAATAACCGTAGACACTTGAAATTTTCACTATAATATGTTAAAATGACAATTTTTCATACATGGTACAATTTTCAAACTATTTTTACTCTTGTTAAACTAATATAGCCATGATATTTGTTTTAAATTTACAAATTATTTTTCAGTTGAAATTAATAAAAGTTTTTCTTTTCATAGCTAACATAAGAAATTTTAATAGAAGATTCCCCACAAATTGTTCTGTTTTAAACAAAAAAAAAGTTTACCACAAAGTTACGCTATTTATATCCATGAGGTATTTTGATTTTATTAATTTTTTTTTAATTATTAAATTTGATTATTTATACAAGCATGCTAGGATAACACAACGTCTTCGCTCAGAATCGTTTATTATGGTTTATTATTAAATTCAAATATCACGCATCCGTTACAATGACTTACTCGACAACTACTGTACAGTATAAATTGTCCACCTTTTTTATTTTTTTATATTAAAACAAAGAATATTGATTTTAGTTATTTTATTATATTTGAAAAATATTATTATTAGGGACTTGGAATTTTGTATATATTATATGCGCAATGACATTTTACCAACAAAAAAGTTAATAACAATAATATATACTATTATATTGATTTATAGAAACATACTCAATAACGAGGTACACTCGACAACTATTGTACAGTTGCAGTTTATTACCTACTATCTTGCTTATTAATATTACAGTGCATTTACGTATTAACTGTTATTGCAAGTTAAATAGAAAAAACTTACGTGGGATGCCTTATAATACTCTTATATTTAAATTGTATAATAGCAAATAAGTCAATTCACTCTAATACTAAATATAACAGAGTAAAATGGATTCTTCTAAACGTAAGATTCGATATTATGTTATGCGTTAGTTAGTATATTAAGATCCTATTTAGGGAATTAGAAGAGCGCCTTTTATTATGAGTGGATAGGCAATTACTTTAACGTGTGTGAATGGTAAATTATCATTTATAATCCGTGCGAAAATTATGGCCGTGATAGAACATAGTTTATAATATGAATACAAAACTGATAAACAGTTATCGTTATATTGAATTACTAATTAAAGTCAACTTATATATAAAAACCTGATAAAGTTACACTTCTACATGGAATGATTGGATTTTAACTGTATATAAATATTCATTGGCCTATTTTCTAGGTTATTGTGGAAGTTTAATTCTGAATAACATTTTCATTAAAATAGTTTGAAGTAAATATTCATAATTTGAGAATTTTAATAAATCAAAATAAGAAATTTTGAAATATTATCATAATTGAAATATTAAAAATGTATTCCTAGAATAGGTAATCAATAAAAAAGGCTAATATTAAGCTAACTCAATTTTTTTTAAAATAATATTTAAATTAAATTATACTAAGCAGGCGTAATTTTATCTGGCTTTTATGGTTTTAGTCTAAACTATTAAATAAATACACTGCTTCTAACTACCTTGCTCCTCAAAGAAAACAGGCAACTGAATGTAGTTAAGTAATAAGTATTTTTCAAGGGCATTTATCGTTCTATTAGGCATAAACGAGCATCTTTGCATTTAATCTCCAGGTTTAAAGAAGGTCCGTGTCCTAACTACTTGGAAGTGTGCTGCTACGATCCAATGAAATCGTCTGAGGCTTCAAATATATCTTACGATGAAAAGCGTACGATATGTGGCCAGTGGAACTCTGAAGGCGTAGGATTCAGAATAACTGGACACTCCAATAACGAAGCACAATTCGGCGAGTTCCCTTGGATGATGGCAATTCTTAAATTAGAAGCTAACCAATCTAAAACTTACCTGTGCGGTGGTTCATTGATTCACCCAAACGTCGTGTTGACTGCAGTCCATTGCGTGCATAAGTAATATTTTAACTTATTATTATTATTTATTGTATTTAAAAAGTTTTACTGACACTTGCAAACACTATATTATATTAGTTATTATTAATGCATTGTTTCAACTGATTTGTACTTTCGAAAAGAATAAAATTTGGTATAGTTGCTGTCAACATTTTCTATTTTTAATACATGCTTTTACAAAATAAATCTTAAACGAATATTTCAAAAATTATATTTTATAAAGGATGAAAATAATTAATATTTATCTAAGACTTTCTCAATAGGACAGGAAAATTATTTTCTAAAAAATAACAGTTACAGAATTTAATAAAAAATAAATATTTCATTATAATATTACAAAATAAATTCCTGATTTAGTGATGTATAATCTAATTATCTGACATTTGTGTGTAATCATATCAGTTTGTTTATATAAGTAAATGCTCAATAACCAACCTCATAATTCAGTTAATATTTTGCTCATGTTTAAAATGCATAGCGGGGCATAATCCCGTTTTTACATACTATATAATATAACGTTATTGTATTATTGGTGATAATTAAATGTTTTTTATTTTTCACAAAAGCAAAGACCCGAACGATCTAGTAATTCGTGCTGGCGAATGGGATTCACAAACGGAAAACGAACTGTTACCGTTACAAGACGGTCAGGTTTCGAAAATAATCAAACATGAAAAATACTACGGTGGAGCACTTTTCAACGACGTAGCGCTAGTCATTGTCAGCCAACCGTTCTTACTCAGAGAAAATGTGGGCACTCTCTGTTTGCCCAAACCGAATTACTTGTTCGATAAAGAAAGATGCTACGCCAGTGGTTGGGGCAAAAATGTATTCGGTAAGCATGGTAATTATTAAATAATATAATATATCACCAATGTACATTCCGTGTTGTGATCTGTAAAATATTATTACATTTATTATCTATATGTTTGGTCATTGAGTATAATTGTGTAGAGATGCTGCAATATCTGCGAAAAATGTCTACGCTCGTTTCAGAGGCGAAATCGGAACTCCCAACTTCGTCAACCAGTCGACCTATGGGGGTTTATTACTTTCCACGATGACGGGTTTCATGAACTGTGAGCAAATTACATATTGTTATTTGTTTCATCTTATTTGTTTTTAGATTCTGAGCGTAGCATGAATTACACGTAATTACAAGCGTTGTATTCACAATGACTTTCGTTTTTTATATTTTCTATCATCTACATTAGGGGTATTAAAAATGCTCCAATTTTTGACATCAGCATCTTTTCTGATAGAAAAGCGAATCTAGTTGATGCGTTGGGGAGGTAAAAATTGAAAATTCTCAGTAGTTTTCGAAAGCGAAAAAATTAAAACAATAGTGTTTTTACTTAGTAAAAAAGCTTGAAAATTTAATTCAAGGTCCTCAAAAGATGTTTTAATAGGAGTTCAAAAATATTAAAGATACATATGCATGATTATTAACTTAAATAGAGGTGCGTGATACTGTGCAAAGAAACGTCGCTGAGACGTCATTGATCTAAAATCACCACAGTAAGCAATAATTTTAAAAGTATGTGATCTGTCGCAATAAGGACTTGTAAAAAACTGATTTTGCCTCCCATGCAATTACCAAAAGTGACATTTTTTGTGGATATTGTAGTAGAATTTATAATCAATGTAATTTATAATCGATTAAAAGGATGTCGCACTATAAGAACACGTTCGTAATGCATATTAATTGAACATGAAAAGACACAAAAAGAGACGGTCTCGCATATTCGTCGTAAATGGTAGAATGATTTGTGTTCATTTTTTGGGTATTGATCATTATCGTGTTTATCGTATATTTTTAACGAATGAATACATTTTTTTTTAATTTATAGAATTATCGGTATATGTAGTAACAGATAAGGGATAAGGGTTTTCACCTGTGGTGGCAGCCCAATATAGGTAAGTTCATTATAGATAACAGGTGAACATATAGGTACATATTTAAGTTCCAATACGACGATTTAATAGATATAAAGTAGGTAGTCTATAATATAATTTACAAAAAATATATCTATTTCAATACAGTATTTATAGTATTGTTTATAAGGTTATATACCTACAGTGTATTTTATGTCGTTGTATGCTTGTTATTTTTAATGATTATGGATCGATAATATGGAATTTAAAAACAAAACGAAAAATAGATTTCTTTATTTTCAACTGACAATTTTTTATTACAATTTGTAATCACGCAATAGTACCATCAGTAAAATCAACTTAATTTTTAAATGGTAATAATTATATTTTTTAATGGATTCTGGTAGAGCTTTTTTTTCTGAAAATGCTGATAGTAAAATCGCCAATTTGGTTTGTACAGCTAAATAATTTTTACTGACTACCTACCTATCTTTTTATGCAATTTCGTATCTTTTTATACACTTAAATCGGTAATATAATGACATACTCCACAAAACAATTTGGGATAACTTATCTTACAAAATAGTTGGCAAACATGGTTAATTTATTTTAATCTAATCTTTAATAATAAAATAAGTATCATCATTGTAATTATTATAATCAAAATTAATTGATTTACTTTAGATATTTTAGTTAATTTTCTTGTAATAGCATAAATTTGGATTATTTTTTAGGTGGCTAATGTAATATCTAATGGTACCTATTCGATTATTATTATAATAATATTGAAAATTTGTAATTAACTTTGATTGAAGGTATAACTAATTTAGTTACACTAAACTTATTTTGTAATTATAATTTTGTTCGTTATTGGTCTGACTCTAATACTCATGTCTTAATAAACTTACTCAATATATTTTTTTAATTAATTGAATTTCCAACGTTCAGTTATCATGATTAAAAATAAACCATATATTTATATAAATAGACAATAGTCAATATCAATATAGGTACATAGCTATATTTTGATTGTTTTTTAGGTGGCTTAGGTAATAATGGTATTCAATTATTATTATGATAATATCAGAAATATGTAATTAACTCACATTAAAGAACAATCAAAATGTATGGAATTGTATAAGAAAAATAACTGTGAAGAAAAAAGGCATTTATCCCAAAATCTAATAGTTTTGTTTTGTGGAGTGTGTCAAGAGATTACTGATTTAAATGTATACAAATGTATGTAATTACAACAAAAGATAGTTCAAAAACAAATTATTTAATTCTAGTAAATTACATTTGTACCAATCATTTAAATTAAAACTAGGTATTAATGAATTTATTAAACTTTAGAGGACAGTAGTTAATGAACTAGCGAACCTGCACAATTGAAATTTGACTATCAATATTTTCAGAAACAATGCTTTACCAGAATCCATTAAAAATATAGTTATTATTTAAAAAAATAAAAATTATATTGATGTTGGAATGACTGCGTGCTTAAAAATTTGACTTGATAAAAAAATTTTCATTTAAGAATAATGATTCACGTAATTTTTGGTTTTTTCAACTTTCCATATTATCGATCTATAATCATTAAAAAACCACGCATACAACGACATATTATAAAGCCTGTAAACATCGTATTCAGTGGAGGGGGCTAAGCCCCTTCCCTAGCACCCATCCCCTAGTTGCGCCACTGCATATAGGCTTTACTATGAATAGTGTATTGTGATAGAAATATAGAATAGAGATTACATTACTTCACATAAACTTTCTGAATATTATAAACCTTTAACAATTTACTAGTATACGTACTACTATTTTAGTAATAATAATAATCAGGGCTTTCATTTGAAAAAAAAAATTACGTTTTGTGTTATTTATAATTTTTGCGTTTATCGTTATTTAGAATCAAAACATTATTCAACCTTTGCGTTTATCGTTATTTAGAATTAAAACGTTATCCAAGTTTTGCGTTTATCGTTATTTAAAATAGTGTTAATACCTAATGCTGGTAGGTAATGGCCCGGATACGGAATATAATAATAATCAATTCTTAGATTATTTGCATGAAATAAATGTTTCTACGAAACCAATAGACCTTTTAAATACATATACATTTTAAAATATTTCGTTTTGCGTTATTGGTATTCTATAAATTACGTTTTGCGTTATGTTTTGTTCAATGATATATTAATATATTATAATATATTTTGTTTTACGGTAGTTATTATTTTTTATTATCGCCTTCCGTTATAATAACGTTTACAAATTTCAATCGTTATTTGTCAAATATAACGTTATTATCACGTTTGCAAGCCCTGATAATAGTAATATAATGTAGGTAGGTAGTCTAGATATATTTCAAAATTAAAATTCTTATATATTCCAATTGCCTTTAAAAAAATTAATATCCCAACAAAACTCTTAATGGATAGATTATAAATAGTACCTATACTAATATTAATTACTTATTAGTACTTTCTCGATTATTATCACTTAAAAATTTTAATTGATTTAATCTCAAAAGTTGATTTATTAATCTGTTAATTTGTTTTTACCATAGTAAATGTTAGTGTTAAGTTAACTTGATGATTGATGTTTTGGACACATTTCAGGATTCATATTCAAGGAATTGACTTATTCTTACAGCTTACATGGATATTGCCCAAAACAGCAATCCGACTACTTGTTATGAATCATGAAGTACTTAAATAAATTAACATTTTATTATATCTGTCTTGTGGGAACTTAACTGTGTAAACTATTTTATCATTATGTTAGAACTTACCACAAACAATTTGAAATACATAATATCTAGATACTAATATCTAAACGTCGAGCTCCGTGTAAACCCAAGTTTGTCTTACCAAACCCCAGAGAACTTCACTGGCATTAGGTTATATATTTACAGCGGTCTAACGGAACAGTGGAAGTATGGTACATAATATGTACAATATTATACATATCTATTAGGAAGACATTTAAACATGACATAAATAATATGAGAAAAAACTAATACAATGACATTCTTATATGGACAATTAATATTAAGCACCAATATAGCAGTTAACAAATGTATAGCCAGAGGCGTATTTAAGGGGGGGGGCAAGGGGCATGTGCCATTTACCGTAGTAATTCTTTATTACATACATCAGTTTTAAACGGTAAATGTGAGTTATCAATAATATATGTAGTTTAAATATTTTTATTTGTTTGTGCCCTCCTCTCCACCATTAGACATTTCTAAATACGTCCCTGTGGCCATCATAATATGTACACCTTTAGCGAAACGTTCAGCTCCCCAATAATTAATATTTAAGTGCCATTGGCATTACATTATATATACGTATAATAAATTATGTTTAATTTTTTTTTCTAATTATCGTATAGGTAAATCTGGCGTATATCAAGTAATTTTGAAAAGAATAGATTTGCCAATCGTGCCACGTAGTTCTTGCTTGGCACTGTTAAGAAAGACCAGGTTGGGCATGAACTACAAATTGCACGAGAGTTTCATCTGTGCCGGTGGGGAAATTGGCAAAGATACGTGTCAAGTAAGTGTCTTCTAACATAATATAATATTACACTATCTACGATCTACCTTTATAGTCTATACTGACCATGAGTTTGTTAAAAACGCTTATTTTGATATCAAATAATTATAATTTATTTGTTATTTTAGTAGGTACATATCTAAAAAAAATACTTTTTTACAGATTAACGTATTTTAGAGTAAAATACTCTAGTATAAACCTACCTATAAATTAAAACTTTTTAAAAAATCAATGCGAAATGTTGTAAGTAAATACTTATTGGCAACCAGTATACTTATTACTTGTCAACCAATTCATGAAACAAATTTCTAATAAAACATCTTTCACATAATCACATTGCAAAATAATGCAAATCTCATTAAAATCATGGATCTATAATCTAGTTATAATTTTTTTTTTCTTATAGCTACACAAATTATTTTATTAAAATTAAGTTCTTAAATTTACTATAAATTAACATTACTTATAATCAATTGTATAAACCGTTAGTTTTATCTAATTATTTTGTATAATATTCAGCTTATTTTTTTAATATTTGATACCTACGACCTACCCATATTTAAAAAATGTAACTGTTTGATCTTAAGTCTTTTTTTTTAAATAATAACAGTTGGTTAACAGGTTACACAGTTATCGTTATTGTGTTTTATTTAACCTATCTCTTTCATACTGCTACAGCCATATGTATTATTTTATTACATTATACAGTCACTGTTGAGAAACAAAATGTATACACGATACAGTAGACATTATATTTATACATTATATATATATATATATATATATATATCATTAGTTAAAAAACCAAAATTAACGGATTTTTTAAAAAAATTACTTTTTTAAAAATGTAATAATGACAAATATTTTCTTTTTTATTGTGTATAAATTTGATCTCTTAACTAAGACTAGGTTAAGTGGGTTTTTTTTTCGAACCCATTTTTCTGTATATGATCTCGTATAGATCTTACCTTGTAATATTTGACTAGGTACCTCCCAATATGCGGTTTACAGGCGTTTTATGTTCTACCTAACGTCATAACAACTTAATACTTTATGTATGGTCGTATGGGATTAGAAAAGTGTCACTTATAATGTGTAGCATTAAACATGCACCATTTAATATTTTAATAATACAAATTAGGTATATGTTTCCAAGTCTATTTGCTACGTATTTTCTTGACCTAATGACTAATATTATAATATTGTGTCTATAATATCTTATAAACATATTGTCTTTGTAGGGTGACGGTGGAAGTCCTTTGATGTGTCCAATTGAGAATAGACCACAACAGTTCCATCAAGCCGGAATCGTTGCGTGGGGAATCGGATGCGGTGACGAGACACCCGGCGTGTACGTGGATGTGGCTATGTTCAGAAACTGGATCGATGAGCAGATGATTAAGGAAAATTTTGACATGAGCTTCTATGATCCTGATTACGTTCCACACAATTAAATTTTTCTAATCACTCTTCTTCATATTGACACACACATACCCTACCGGTTCCCACTCACCCTCTTTCTCACTCAATCTCGACTCTTTATCTATCTGTTATCACACCACCCGTCGAATGAAACTAAGGAGACCAGGTTAGGTGGTACATTCGTATTGGAGCGTATTGGTGTGTCAAGTGTATTTATCATTATCATTATTAATTATTGTTATTACAATTATACATATTACCATACCGAGCAAAAATGACGTATAATGAGATATGAGACGCGATTTGCATACGATCTAATTGAAATTTTAGTTTCTTGGTATCTACTTGTACCCGATTTGTAAAAATATACAACAGCAAGAAAAGAGCTGTGCAATATACCTATAATATGATTGACGAATTATTTTCTACATTACCTTTCAAAATAGCCAATAATTAGATCACTCCACCGCAAGGTTCTGCAGTTTTGATAGTCCCCATTCACTGAATATAATTTGTATGTACCTACCTATTCTTATAATATATCGCACATATTATGATTAAATCGGCATAATATCGTCGTTATAAATTGACTAGACTTAATAAATACGATCAGGTCTGATCTTTAGAAAATATTATAGTTTAATCAAACGAATGTAATTATAAATTATCCACAGTTCTATTATTATATTATTTCTATTGAGTTGAAAATATATAGTACCTAAGGTTGCATAATTTATTTAAATGTATAATGCATTTGTGTTGTATTATTGTACTTTTATGAAACAGGCATCATTTGAACTTGAAACTACAAACTACAAGCTAAAATAATGTTGTAGGGTTTAACCTAAATACGAAGTTATGAATACTCAATTTTTTTTAAATTTACTTTGCACTATTCCGTCATTTAAACTAGAAACTATGGAATAAATAATTAAAAATAACAGTAGGTATGAATTATGTTTTGTTTTGTATTTTAATGTGCCTGGGTTGAATATTGTTTGGTCGCAAGTAGAATAATTGCATTTTGTTAAAATGTTATCTTAGTTGTAATTTAATATTTTAATTTAAATGTAATTATGTTTGTTACAACAAAATATATTAATAGAAAAACTATTCAAAAATGATTATCTTATTATTTTTTTTTTAAATTTTATTGACTTAACTATAAGTAAAACTATAATAAATAATATGTTCAGAAAAGTTATCTGTTTTCAAAATTATTTCTAGAATAACTTTCTACGATGTACAAAAACTGAGTGACACTTAAATATTTGAATATATAGACAAATTGCCACTAAGAACAACGTTAAAAATAATATTATAATTTATGACTTATGAGATGTCGGAAAATGAACATATCCGGTTAGGTAAGACCAAGACCATACAATTTGTCTAAGTGGAAGGGTGTACGCCATACCTATACATTGATTTCGATGAAATTACCTTTCTACCTGCAAGAAACTTGTCTATTACTCTGGCAGAGCCTGGGTCGAACTCTACTCCGCCGGCTTATATATAACAATAGGTACACTTCAACTGTTAATTTATAACAAAATGATTAATGTTGTTGATCTCTTTGACTGTAATATAGGTAGGTAGCACAAACAAAAATTATGAAATTAAAAACAAAATATATTAACATATATTTTTGAGGATTATTTAAATTAAATGGTTGAAAGATTCACTTACAAGAAATTGGCATCAAATTGCTATTTAAAAAAATGCTAAATTTATTTAATTTTATAAAAACATTGACCCCACTCAAGGGTATTATTTGAGCTGTATTATTTTGTTTATATATTATAATATTGTACCTAATATAATGTTAAGAAACATTGAATACTGTCAGTAACATTATTCTATATATGTTGTAGACTTCTAGTAGTTAGTTAATTTAGCTGTAATAGTATATTGTCCGGCAAGAGTACAATAAAAGTAGATACATGGTATTTTTGGTAATTATCGATTCACAATATACCGGTATTCTAAAATAACAAAAATACCACATATCAGTATTTTTTAAATTTTGGAATTACCGGTATACCGAAAATACCGCCAGCCCTAGTTCAATCTACTATCTAAACCTTCCTCGAATAGTAGAAATCGGTCAAGTATTTTTAAATTCTATAAGCCTCGTTTCCTCAACCAGAGGCGTCATTTCACATTTTTTCATGGGATGCAAAACCAACATTGAAAATCTGAAGTAATACCAGTCGCTCGCATGGTCGAGTCATCCCATGAATTTTTCTCAACACACTTTTTGTGTAAATGTAGATCATTTTATAGAAATTATAGTCTAAAACAAATAACAATAATTTTGTTGACAAAAATGTTTTTTATTTTGTTTTAACACCATATTATACGGATTACCACAGCTAATTGTTCAATAATCAATTAGATAATACAACTGGTCAAAATTAACTTTATTTTAACATTACCTTTTAATACAGCTTCCAATTAACAGTAAGAAAAAAAAATTAAATTACCTAATAGATTTTCATATAAAAATGTGTATAAACCAATTAATAAGTAATATATATTTAAATATGATATAATAAATTACAATAAATGAAATCTTCTAGATTTTAATTTAGCAAAAATATCTACTGCTTCATTAAGATCTAGTGTATCAGCTTCTTCTTTTTCAGTTGTAATAACCATTAAATCGCTTAACTTGTTATCTCCTACTGTTGCAAATAATTTTTCACTATTATCAATGTCGAAAAAAAGCGTTCATTGGAAGCAGAACTAACAGGCAATGTTAAAATTATTGTTAATATTTTTAAGGTTTTTACAAAAGCAGATGGTAGTTTAGATAGCATTTCTGTTAGTGTTATTATATCAGGATTAATTTCTTTTTCTTTAAGTAGTGCTTGGATGGAAGAAAATTCAGAAGATAAATATATAGAATTAATTTTAAAATGCCTATAATTGTTAACACATATTTCAAGATAAACAGAATTTGATTTCAAAAACCGATCACTGTTGGAGTTAAAAATGTCCATAACCATCAAAATTGGCATATCAAAAATAATTACAAAATAATTTTTATTTGTTTTATACTATAATTTTATGAAATGATCTACACAAAAAGTTTGTTAAAAAAAATTCATGGGATGCATTTGCACACCCTTGCATCCCACAAATAACGCCACTGGCCTCAACCATATACTGTGCCTTTTATATATAATAATGACTGTTACCATGGCTTCTAATCAAATACTTCTATGGCCTGTCCGGGATACCAAAAAATATGCGTGTACAATTTGGTGTCTATTGGTTAAAAACTGCAATTTTCATAATGTGTCATTTAAATATAACAATATCTGTATTAGCTGACTATTTATTATAATCAAACTATATATTGTTTCATTTTTGCTTAAGTTGAAATATTCTCAATTGGTTCTTGCCAAATTTAGTAGGTAGAATATTATTTAATTATATGAACTTCAAACATACACTTTCTCTTGAATATAATATAATAGGTAGGTATTACTCAATTTTAAATTTATATGGAAAACTTTATTAGCCTAAATGACAAAATATAATACAATACAGGAAATTATATCCAATCATAATAACTATTTTAATATCTGTAACCACTAACCAATGGGTAACCCTATATAATATATAAACAAAAAAATGCATATGTAGAGTACTCTATAGGGGTTGCAAACTAAACTAAATACCCTCCCCAAGTCTCAAGGAATCTATTTATTGAAAGCGATCTAGTAATTTTTGAGTCTTTAGCGGACAAAAAAGGAAAAATTTATTTTTATATAAAATAGAAACAATTAATTTGTCTTGGATCATCTTTGAAAAAGGAAGAACACAAATAAAACTACCTTTCTTTTAAATGGTAAAATACATTTATATTTTAAAATATAAAAAGTTCCCGATGAATAGTCAATAATATAGTTAAATCTAAACAATAAAAAATAATTAAAATCATTATTATTTATGTTATAACAGTACAATTGTAAAACACAAAAGACAAAAAGTGGTTCTTAAATCTAACTGTAATGTAATTTACCATTACCAACATAATTCAGATTAAAATAACTACAGCATATTATGTTATTTAATATAATACAATCTCAAAGTAAACATACAGTTGAAATAATATTACAACACAATATTTATATTGTAAAAAAAAGACTCGTATACAAAAAAAACCATAATTTAGTCAAATTGTTTAAAGAAATGTAATTAAAATTGAAATTTTTAATTATGTCGAAAACACAATAGAAATCAATAAATTATACAAGTACATTTATAAATGTATGGCACTATTTGATTATTACTTACAATTTAAAAACAAATGAGCATAAACAATGATGTTATTTAAATTAACTAATTTCACTTTTGCTAAAGTATTATATGAGTATTTAACCTTAAATAAGTAAAACCTAAATTCACAGAAGTAAAATTTCAAGATTATAATTTTAATTTATTTATTATATTATACTAAGTACTAACATATTTCAATTGTTCACAATCAATATATTGTAAGCAATTAAAACAATAATATTATTTTTATGTTGGTAAGAAAAAATACTAATGTACTGAGTAGGAAAAAATAAAAACTAAAGTAAATAATATAATTATTCAGAATCAGTTACATTAAATTAACAATTTCAGCACATATCAATGCTTAAAAATGAAGATGAGCCAAAATATTAAATAGATAATTATATAGATATTTAAATCATTTCATTTTGGCACTGAATTCTGATTTTGATGTACAAAATATAATTCTTTTTGAGTCTTTAGTTTTAGGCCTTACTTATGAATTATAACTTAAAAATATTTCTAATTTGTTATACAATTATAATCCTATGCAAAAATTCAATTTTTTTTTCAGTGATGTATAAATAATAAATAAAAACATATAAAAATCTATTATTATTTTTTTAAGTCTTTAGGTTTAGGCCTTAATTATAAATTATAATTAAAATATTTTTAATTTGGTATACAATTATAATCCTATGGAAAAATTCAATTTATTTTCAGTGATGTATAAATAATAAATAAAAACATATACAATTGAAAAAAAACTTGTTTTGATTGAATGGTGGCAAATAAGAAATTCTATAGATTTGAGCTTATTCTTTAGTAATAATTCATACTGTGTTAATTAGAAACTCTAAAACTGCTTACTAATAATTATTTATTTGGCTTAATTCGGTTTTTATTTCGGATTACCAAAGTTCTTCTTCTTCTTCTTCTTCGATATACTCAGACATTACTGTAACATCCTAGAAAATAAAATAAACATTCATTTAATTTATATCTTATTTTATGAACATTTTTTAATAAATAAAATATTAAGTGTTATTCAATAAACTAAAGTATATTATTTTACTACTAGGAAGTAAGAATCATAAAATCAAAAGTTATTTAAAAGAATAATTAATAATAAATAATATTTTATTTCAGTTTATTCAGCATTGAACATTAATCAAGTATTTAAAAATTAAAAGATATTTCTAATTATCATATAGAGAGACTTCTCATACTTGGAGCACTGACAAGAGTTTTCACTGTAAAACTGTGATTATTTAAGTAATTCTGGTAGTTGGTTCAATGAACAAATATTGAATAATATGGTTTAAAAATATTATTAATGATAAAAATATTAGCTAAAAATTATAATCAAATCATACTATTTTCATTATGACAACCATTTTTGTATAGGCTTTAGTTTTAAATTTAAAAGAAAAATTAAATTAAAAATATTTGGTTAATGTAAGAATTCATTTATACTGAGCTAATCCACACTGCATTATATTTTGAAAGGCTAATGAAATTAATCACAAATTTAGATGTCTATAAATCTATTATAAGCTGAGATAAATATTGCTTGTAATTAAATGGTTTAATCATCTATCGCACATAATATCTATATAATTTGAAATGTTTAAAACCTTTTAACCCACAATATAAGCAATTAGTGCAGGCTAAAAAAAATAATGAAATTTGTCATAATATTATATTCAATACCTGAAATAAAATTTAAATTTGCATTGAATAAAATATTTAAACACTAAATAAGTAACATAGACATTTTTACAAATTATTATGAATTATATTGAAAATAAATAAACTATGTACCGATCTTATGTCATTAAACTGACTCAAAGGTTCATAACCTTCACCGCTATACTTTGATAAAAATTCTGGAATATTTTGATCGGCCTAAAATCATAAATATTATAATTATTGTAAGCTGTATTATTACATAAACTATGAAATAAAAATAATGAGTTAAAACAAATTTAGTTTACCAGTTTAAGAGTGTTAACTAAATATGGTGCCATGGCAGAATCGATATCTGGGTCATAAAATGAAACCGCACGGCCTGAATTTCCTAATCTCCCAGTACGTCCAATTCTGTGCACATATTCTTCGATTGTTTTTGGTAAATCAAAATTCACTACCGTTGTAACACCCATTATATCTGTAAAAATAAAAACATGGTTTTATATAAATAATTGTTTAATTGCATATTGAGTGTTATTATTATACATATCCATGATAGAGTTCTAATAACTAAAAATATTTAAAGAAGATATGTAAACATATTCTATTCTCTAAAAGGTTTTTCCAGATATTTAAAATCAATTAAACAAAAATGGCTATTCCATGAGTATTATTAAATTATTAACACGTCATATCAAATATAAATGATTGCAGTTTCAAAAAAAAAATTAAACTAATATAATATAATAATTATATATATAAAAAGACTTGTCCTGGGTGATTCATCATCGCCTAGCCGGAACTGCTGAAGCTATGGATATGAAATTTTCAGTAAATGTATTTATTACTATGTATAGGCGCACTAAGAAAGGATTTTTTGAAATCCGCATTTTAAATAGCTGCTCAAACAGGGACATTGAGGTTCAAGATGGAAATTGGAAATTTTATTTTTATTTATTAATAGTTGCCATTGGTTACACTCTACAGTAGAAATTAGTAATTATTTATTATTGGTTGCCATTGGTTATTCGGGCGGATCAGGTACAATAGCTGGCATCAATTCGAATTATATTATAATATCAAAATTAACTTGGTATAACTTCGATAATTTAGAGTTAAATCCTACACTTACGTACAAACAGCACTGGGTCCGCGACCTACCACAGATAAATTGCCTACCTGATATTGCTTACCCTATTGCCTATACTGCTGCGAATCAGAATTTTTATTCCAGGAAACAGAAAAGTTAAGATACATTTCGAACACCATACACCGAATATTAAATAACGAATTGAACAAAGTTTGAGTCATATAGAGTTGGTACATTTAACGGGCAACGAAGTGCACGGGATCAGCTAGTATTTTATATTTCATTAATGTAGGTATATCTGTCTTTGATTGTAATTTATAGTAAACCTAAACAATGTTTTGGAATATTTTATAAAAAATGTAAAGTATAAATGTTCAGCATCTAATTGTTATTTATTTGTGCTTATAAATAATTTCAATAACATTATTGAAAGACTAAAAGTCTAATTTAATACTCTTAAATATACCTAGTCCTCTAGCAGCTACAGCAGTGGCTACCAAGACCTTCATTTTTTTAGTCTTGAAATCTCTTAAGGCTTTTTCTCGTTCTGGCTGTAGACGATCTCCGTGTATGCTTGTTGTGGGAAAGTTGAGTTCACTTAGAAAGGCTGCTATGAAATCAGCTTGTCTTTTTTGTTCAACAAATACAATTATACCTTCGCAATCATCTGTAACAAACATAATGTATAATAATAATAAATTACTAATTTAAAGTTTAATTTTAATTAAGTATATAAAAAAAAAACAATAATTTTAAGTATTTACTGATTAAAAAGTTTACTTACCTTTTTTATTTAGCAAAGAAACTAACTCCATTTTTTTACTATACTTAGTAACTTCTACAAATGTTTGTGTAACATCTTTACATGCCCCTCCAATTTCTCCAACAGCTACTGATATATAATCTGGTTTTAAATAAGACTTAGCTATTTGTTGAACATCTATGGGCAAGGTTGCTGAAAACATGACTGTTGATCTTTCTGCCTAAAATTAAAAACAATTTGTTTCTCAATATAAACATATAAATGTGTATAAATAAATAATAGTTTATAACAGTTATGTCAAAGTAAAAAAATAAGCAAGATTAAAATTTTTAAAACTTTGTAGTACACCGGAATACATACAATATATTTAATAGAAGTTAATGTTAGTCTAGTATCATTAGGTATACTTAAATGAAAATTGAAATATTTACCGACGACACCATAGTATTATCACTTAATATGCGTTCAATGTCAAGTGAGAAACCCATATCCAACATTCGATCAGCCTCATCAAGTACAAAAAATCGTAAAGATGAAAAAGTAATTAAACCTTGATTCACAAAATCAATTAAACGTCCCGGAGTAGCCACAATTATATGAACACCTCTCTAAAAAAACAAACTATATAATTATATATTTCTTGATAAAATTACTATTCATTTTACCAGAATTTTTTCTTTTTGGTGATAAGGTGCTGTTCCGCCATAAAGAAGTTCACATCTAATTGAAGTACCTCTGCTCAATTTAGTTGAAACTTCACATATTTGTATAGCAAGTTCTCTGGTAGGAGACAGGATTAAAACTTGTGGCTCGCAATGATTGTAATCAACAACTATTTCAGATGGTTCACTGATTAAACTGTTTAAAATTGGTAAAACAAAAGCTGCCTGAAAATCAAAAATAAATTAAAATTCTGCCTACAAAAATAAAAGCATTTAAATAACTTTTTTTACTTACAGTTTTTCCGGAACCAGTTTGAGCACTAGCTATCATATCTTTTCCATTCATAATGATTGGTATAGCGTATTTTTGTATAGGAGTAGGAATACTATAATGATATTTGGTCAAGTTGCATAATAATATTTCACGTAGCCCAGAATCTTTAAATGATGTTATGTTTTTGGGTACATCCATTCCACTTACTGTTACTTCAATTTTATCGTATTTTTCAAAGTTTAATCCTGCTTCAATTGTTAAGTCATCGTTTTCCTCAAAATCTGGAGGAATATAAGTAGATTTTTGCACGACGGGCTTTTCAGATTTACCATTGCCTCTATCATTATTACCATTTTTATTTGAATTTTTGTCAAACCGTGAACGTTTCTGGTAACCACTACTACTGTTATTATATCCGTTACTTTGATATTTTTGATGATTACTGGTAATTTGCTCAATGTCATTGTAATCTGAATAATTTCCAGTATCTGTACTATAGGTTACTTGCTCACTTGAAATTTGATTTCCCCAAGATTCATCAGATTCAAGATTAGTTGTATCAGCAGTTTGATAATCAGCTTCAGATTTTGTTTGATTCCAGTCGACATAGTCAGTACCATCAATTTGAATATTATCACAATGTTTATCAATAATTTTATCATCATCAGTATGACCATTGTTATTAGTTGGATCCCAATTTGTATAATTATTGCACTCATTAGATTTATCAGTGTTGCTTTTAGATAAATCCCAATCGTCATGATCATCAGCATCCCAACGAGTATATGAATTTTTAACTGTATGACCAGTTTTATTTTGGTCTAAATGTCCATATGTTGTATTTACTCCAGGTATATTATTCCAATCTTCTTCCATATTGATGATTTCTAGAACAAAATAATTAATTGTATTTAAAAAAATGTAAAATAATAATACAAAATCTCACAGATAAGTAAAAATTTTAAAGAAAATTAATAAGTAGTAAGTATATTAATAAGTAATTAATAGGTATTACCTATTTTTAATTTTACTTTTTAGAACTGAAATAAGTCATGTAAGTATATAAATTGTATATTTGTAAAATATAGTTTAAAATATATAATCAATATTTAATTTCTTAATAGGTGGATATAATAGGTATTAAGATGTATACGGAATTCCTATTCTCATAAAACATATATTTTTAAACCAAAAATGAGGAAATTATTTAAAAAATAAAGTAGATGTTTAGAGTAACAAATTAAAATTTTGATTTCAGAAGTTTTGTACAATTAACCTGTATGGTGGACAATAAATAGGTATACCTATTATACTTTTATCAGAAAAACACATTCTCACATTCATTTCGACATGCGCTTATAGAAATTAGCCTTTTGCCTTTATATTATAATTTATAATTATTGATGTTCTCATATTGATATGTACACTGATTATAATTTACTATATGCACAACCACTACACAAGTACACTTTATATTGCCTATACTAAATTCCTTAAAAAACAGACATAATATTTAAAATTTTAATCCTCTTTGCAATCAAATTTAAAATAATAATACATTAATACACAACTATCCTACGCCAAGGCGAGTGAAGCGAAACGAGCAGTGGTGTGGTGAATGGGGTTTTATGACACCTAGGTCTCTTGGGTCAAATTTTTTAGTTGTGGAAGGGGGTGGAATGGTTTGATACATTATGGTAAGTAATAAAATGGTATAAAAATAAAATATTTACAGTCACATAATAATATTATATATTATATTAAAGGGATTTAGAGTGGGTAGGTATTGAAATATTATGCTGTGCATCATGGTTTATAGTAAATATTGTTCACCACAACGCTGAAGACAAGTGTCTGCCACCAGGTGTGTTTTCCGTTAATTTTTTATAAGTACGTCAAACAATAAAAAAAATATTTATACTTCAATACAGGCCAGCAAAAAATATTCCAAGAAAAAATCGGTTTTAGTGAGATTACTAATAATAAATTATAAGCTATAAGATTTAAACGTATTTATGATCATAATATAGTCAATCGTAGGTATAGCGTAAAAATTTGGTCAGACCGCAAAAGCGCCGACGATAAAAAAAAATCAACAAGGTAGGTACCTTGCACAATGCACATATTACCTGTTGCCTATGTACCTACACGGAAGTAAAATTAATGTAAATAGTTGAAAATGAGTATTAATTAATAATTAGGTGTTACCTAATTACACGTGTGTAAGATGAAGTGATCGTGAAAAATTTAGCATACTATAAATTTATACAGACGCATCATAATAATATAGGTAGTATAATGAGTCGCTCACCTGAATCCCGTGCTCGCAACGTGGGTTTCTGTTATGATTTTGTTATTCTTGTTGTTGTTGTCGTCGATAATAACAACAATTGTGGTAGTGTGCCGACAGGATGCACGAAAGTCCGCAAAACTCTGGAACGAAATCGATAGGCTAGGAATTGGCGGAACAGTAGCAGTATCCGTGCGACAGCGATGTGTGAAATGCCGTGTTATACTAGACGCCGGTCGTCATCGTGGTCTGGTCGCGCGCGGTACACCGGTTGGAGTGTAAACAGTGAGGGAGAGAGAGTGAGAGAGAGAGATAGAGTGAGAGAGAGAGAGAGAGTGAGAGAGAGAGAGAGAGAGAGAGAGAGAGAGAGATAGAGTGAGAGAGTGAGTGTTAGTGAGTGAGTGTGAGTGAGCGAGAGAACGAACGTTTGAGAGAGAGAACACACGATGGAGAAAACGGTCGTGTGGGTCAAAGAGGGAGCGAAGCGGCGAACGATCGTGTGGGAGAGAGGCGCTACGGTATACGACGGCAGCGGCGCGTGACGGAACACACCGAGGCAATAACAACACTATACACCGTAGTGACGGGGTGGATGGCGGGGCAGAGAGATTTTTGGAAAGACGAAATAATATTATAAAAAACTATTGTTCGGACGACCCTCGACGATTCCACGAATTGTATCCACTAATGGTAGGTCTGTAGGTGACGCGGGAAAACGAGGGAGGATGATTCTTTACGTCTCACGCAACGCAGGGCCATAAAAATAAACGAAAGGAAAAAACAAATAATATTATGAAAAACACGTGTGTGGTTCAACACATTTCACATATATACACACACACACACGAAAACCGGTTGAATAACCCTGCATTCTGGCTCCGTAATAAATGTTGTATTTCGTAGTAGGTACCTATATGGTATATTACCCAGGTTTAGTATTTCCTTAGTTTTTCGGATGTTCGGCGCCGGCTCGACGGTACCCATTATAATATTATAGTGCCCTACGCACATCGCCACGGTATTTTTTACCACATGTGCATGTGTGTGTGTGCGTGTGTCTGTGTGTGTATATGTGTGTGTGTGTCAAAGCACACGCATTCACCTCTCTTCTCATTGGCCACTCCACAGCCACCATTACACCGCACCGCCACAATCTCGGAAAGTCGGAAAATTTTGAATAGTTTGTAATATAATATATTGATAATTTACCTAATATATACATAATATTGTAATAAATAGATACCTAACAATTTCGTTATCGCCGTTGCCCTCCCGTGGTCCGTTCAGTAATTTCAACAACAATAGTAATATTATCGAACATCGAATTAATTAAAATATCTCGTCCGTCTGTCGATTATTACTGATCACTGATCAGTCATCTGAGTTATCACTTATTACTTATTATTACTAATCATTATGGGTTTATGCAAGCCATATCTCACGAGACTGCGCTCGCTGTAATTACAAACTCATTAGTAAATGAAAAATGAATGATAAAGTTGTCTCCGGACTCTAGTACGAGACTTTTTCGTACATCTTCAACATTCGAAAAAATGAATAATAATTATCATTTATCACGGACGGCTCACGGGTTGTGTGCGGCATATATAGTCCTAGAAAAACAAAGTTCAAATTAATAATCTATTTAATCTCCTTTCGTCGTTAAAAATTTTAATGTCAAAAAATCAAAACCGATAAACAACTTAAATGGGACATCTGGCATGGCGTTAATTCAGCGCTTCCAGTTCTACCTACAAATATATCGTTGCGTTGCATTACGGTGCTACCTATACGTTTTAATTAATTTACCAAATTATTCAAAGTGTGGATTTATATAATTTTAAATAAAAAAAAGAAATTTAATCATAATAGGTAGTGTGGGTGTGTGGAAAATTACAATTGTACATTATAGACTAGGTACCTACTAGGTAGGTACATACTATAGTATAATAAACTAGTATAGTCAAAAATAAAAAAATAAATAAAAGTTCAAAAATAATTTATAGTAACGTAAAACTTTCTGAGTAAAAAATACAATTTTTAATTAGTCTAGCGTGAAAGCGCTCAGAGCTAAATAGTTTAACACTTATAGTGCATATGAATTCAATGATTCTACGAATTATCAAAAAATATATATGTAAAAAATATCTGGTTATAATTTTGAACGGGAAATATATAACGGAAACTGCTCGAATTACTTCAACAATACGGCAACAGGAAATTTAATATTATTAATAACACATTTTTAAAAAAAATACATTTTAATAATACTCATATTTATTTGTGTTTGTAATTTTTATAAGAAATACATAGGTTGTTTTTTTAAAGAAAATAGTTTTAATATTAATTAATTGTCCTATTTACTTTTAGATTCTAAGAAGCACTCATTTGGACCACGAAATGTGCTTATACATTTGCATGTTTAAAATCCAATATTATTGTGGTTTGGGAATTTGGTCCACTTCTTAAATCGGTTTGCCTGGAAAATAGATAAATTCCAGACAGAGTTATGGCATGCATACAAATATGCGTATTAAAAAAAAAAATTGAAATGACGCTACTACTGAGTAGAGCAACATATGTATTGATTTTACAATAGTGTACCTATGTTTTATTTTATTTTTGCGTCTGAGTCTGACGTCACCTTTATAAAGGAATTTGGTCGATTTTTGCACTATGTAATAATAATTTCAATATATTCAAAAGGTATTTCTCAAATTAATGTATTATATAAGTTATAAACGAATTGTATTGAGTAGGTATATGAGAAGTAAATGTTAATATTTGCTAATTTGTCATACCTATCTATATCTAATAGTATTTCTGATTATTTTGGCGCCACTTAACATGAGTACAGATAATGAGGTAGGCACCTACATAGTTTTGAGTTGTGAAAACCAAGTAAAACCGATATATTTAAGCAGGTATAATAATAATATTATATATTATAATTCTAACGAAGCTTGCATGACTAATTATGTGATGTAATTGTAATTGTAATTTTTACTAATGTAATTTAAAATACAAAAACAATTTTCTAATGTTACATTTATTTTTACATTTTACAAATATTGTAAATAATAGGTTTCTTATGAGTTTAAGATGATAAAAATGTACCTATATGACTGATTGACAAAAGCAACATTCAGAAAGAAAATTAAATTAATATATTAAAATTATATGATATTCTTAAAATGAAAAATAATTTCATGTTTCCTCTGATGATTATTTCTAATAGTACAATATGATAATTTCTAATTTAAGAATTTTAACATCCCGAAGTGACATACTCTACATTACAAGGTTAGGCTTATGAGTTAAAAATTACCAAATCTCTAAATAAAGTAATGATATGTTTAATTAATAATTATCTTCGAAGCCACTAAATTAATTTGATGATTTTAACAATGTAGTATGTACCTACGACCAATCTATAGACGTATACTAGATTTTTACACAAATATTTATACGCACCCGTACCTACTATCATTGATTATAAATACAGTATTTACAAAATTTACAATCAATGGTAGTTGCATTTATACGTATCTATAATCAGGCCGTCCCTACAATTTGCGAAACTTTTAGCGGGGCCTATGACAAAAAATGTGATCATTTATGCACAAAGGCAATTCCATTCCCATAACCTCGTATGTATTTTTAATATTTTTCATCTGCTGTTGTACCAAAATATCAGGAGCATTGTATTAAATAAAAAAAAAACCGTGACCATGTATAATCAATATTTTTTAACATATCATTGCAACAATATATTAGGACAATTAATTTATCTAAACCTTAATTTGTTATTCCCGGTGCTTTTGAAAACTATATTAGGCATCATTTACTTTTGACCCCCTCAAAGTATCAATTAGATTCACTTTCCTATTAGAAAATATGCTGTTGACGAAAATCCAAGCATTTTTACTGTCCTCAAAGTTGACGACAGACACAAAAAAAAAAAAAAAATCATCGTAAAAACAATATCGCTCCTAACTAGCGCAGGCTATAGGACGGTCCTGTCTATAATCTATAACTATGATTTATTTTATACATAGTGTTTGCTTTGAATTTATCTGTAGAAAGCTAAATAGAATTTCAATTGAAAATAAACAAGTGCGATTTACGTTTTTATAAGGCGAATAGACCTAATAATTACAAATATTTTCGCATAATAATCGTTAAATACCAGTCTTTTGGTCTTTTGTATCAACATTATAGTATACAATATAGCTACAATAAGACTAATAAATAATAATAAATTAATAAACAAAATACAAACGTGTATAATAATTTATATTGTATTATTAATTGTATTGTGGTGTACCATATTCAATATTCATATAAGTATAAATATCATATATACTATACATTTAATACTTGAATTTTTGTTTGCTATAGGTAGGAGCAGTTATAATGCTTCAAATCTCAATAATTTCATATTGTCATGTCATAATTCATTGGACAGTCATGTTGTATCAACTTTTTAATGGGTTTTCCAGTTGATTGTTTTTAATGGTTGAATATGTTATGATTAAATGTCATTTTAACTCACAAATATATTGTTTTAACTGAGTAATATTTATATCATATCCTTATTGTTTTGGAAAAAATGTAAATAACGGACTAAGTAAATATAATATAACTAAAAAAAATATAAAATTTTAAACTGACAAATAAATAATTTATTTAATGATTTTAGATTCCAAGCAGAGTGATGCATGTGAAGGTTTGAAGATGAAAAGTTTTTTTTATTTTTATAGTTTTTATTTGTCCTTCGTCAACTTTTATTATTGGAGCAGTAAAATTTTGAGGACCTACTTTTAGGAATGGTAGCAAATTGGATCTAGTTGGTACTTTAGGTCTTCAGAAGAAAAGATTATTATTTCTTTTCAAATTAATCTGGAAAAACAAAAAACAATGTCATCAAATAACAATGTAGGGGAAAAAAGAACTTTACGAATAACTAGTTCTTTTATAAAGTTAATTTTTTTTTTGTTAATCAACAATAAATAACCATAGATACTTAAAATGTTCACCAAATTATTCAAGGAATGGAAAGAAAATGTACAAGTGCTGGTTTATCTGTGTTTTGAATTGAGAGACCTAAACCTGAGACGATAATACAAATTGAAATAATATGTTTTCTTATAATATAATAAACTTGCTCTGACATATAGAAAAGTATATTATTCTTATTTATCTCAGTGTACACAATATAACTAAATGTAGTCCATTATCTACCCAAATCGTCGTCTCGTGACTCATAGTTCATGGTCCGACATTCCATAGTCCATTACCCAGGCATGACAACTCTCACTGTGACAACCGATGACCCTACGGCCTGTACCCAATTTATCACATTTATTTACAGGAATTTTTTTGTATATATATCTTAACATTTTATATGACTGTATAATACACTATTCCGATGCAGTTGACCGAAAATTAGATGAATAAAAGAACGGTCGGTGGTGCCGTTTTATACGTTTGTATATAGTGGGGTAAACTTGAGTTTATTTGTAAAATTACAGAGGTCAGTGGGGTGTGTGTGCACCTGCACCACGGGTGGTGTACATTCCTATTCGAACTCCGAAGATCGTAATCAATGTAGCAGTCCTATTATTATTTTTTTTTCCCCTGAATATAGGTACCTTTTGAAATTCCTCGTACCTGCTCGGATGACGGATAAATAATACCCACCGGTTTTCAGTTGTAGACTTCAGTTTTATAATATAAAATAAAATATCCCATGCATCTAGTTTTTATAAAATGGATGCTTATTCTGCGGCTCTCTGCCAACGGTAGGGTTGCCACCTTTCAGTGTCTAAAATACGAGTCACACATTTTTTTTGTTTATATCATTAAGTTTACTTTATTAGCATTGTAAATATGGCTTTTTTTATTATGTATGCAAATAATTTTGGTGTATAAAATTCAGTATGCCTAAAAAAAATACCTACGACATTCAATTTTTGAAGATTAATTTTTTTGTTGAAATCTCTGTGGCTTACATATTTTATTAAACAAAATCAATTATCAATAGAGTGAAAATCATACAGTTTATTTATTAAATTACTTACTAAATAGGAATAATATATTATATTATGGCATATGGGACAATTTTTGAAAACAGGAATTTGCGGATTTTAAATTAGAGTTGTCAAGACAATGGGTCATGTTTAGTCTTTACTTTCTAGTATAGTTTCAAAAGGGGATATCACTGTATTACAATATGTTTGGGCATGGCTAATATTTTCTATACTGTAATTGTAATTTTTATGTTTTATAATATATTAATATACAATTTATAATGTGTAAAGCGCGCGCCCGCAGGATATAATCCCACCCACGGAAAAATAAAATTACTACACTTAATCTTATATTAGTTATAGTGATATTGATATAAAACTCAGACCAGTTAAAAAGTACTAGTTCTAGGTAGTTCTAGGTTTTAATCAGTTAATAATTTCCCGGGGTGGAATAGCTCATTTGGTCCCCCTCCGCAAACGCCCTTAAATGTGTTATACTTATACCATATCTGTATATATAAAAGAAGAAGTCCTGACTGACTGATTCATAATAATCAAACATTACACACAGCCTAAACTATGATAGCTAGCGATTTGAAATAAGAAAGGATTTTGATTAATTTTGATATTGTAGGATGTTGAAATAGACAAAAATCAAAATTTTGCATAGGATAATAATATTAAGCCATAATAACGTTATTTATTATACTACATATATTATTATGTGATAAGTAAAATATTTTATCACTTAGATACACATTGGCTGAATGGCGTGATTTTGGTACTATGGTCTTTATATATATTGTGGTCACTAGTCACTACTCATTATAGTAAACAAACTTAACACAGTGTCTACTTTACTTCTCAACTTTACACATACATGTGATAAGTGTATATTTTATGAGGTACACGACAGTGAGTCTAGACAAGGTCAATTTAATATTATACAAATAATATATGATTATTGGTTTACCTTTTTATTTTTGATTCCAATATCTAAACATAATTGATTGTATAAAATATAAACCAAGATCGCATTAAGCGGAACTATAATTACATCTACAGTCCTTGTTTAGGTGACTTCAACTTCGTTTCTAGTTGGAAATACTTTATTTTGTACAACATTTTAAAACGCACGATGTACACCCTGCACTGAGATAGGTATTTACCGGCGCGTCTGTTGGCGAAGAACTACGAATCGTCGAGACATTGCGCCGTTACTGCGGATCTAACCTATAGTATATTATATCCGGCTGCATGCACCGATGACAAAACGCCTTAAACACCCCTTTGAACAATATGTACAAAACACAAACCTGTACGACATGATGTATTGTAAATTACCACTGTTCACTGCAGTAGCGTTGTATATCGCAGCGAGCATTTTAGTTTAATATATTACAATATAGGTATGCTGAATATTATAATATATATATTAGGTAGGTATATGTGTCGCACCTATATAGGTACTGCATGTCGTGGTCCACGTGTGCGCGTGTTCGTCGTTGTGCTTGTACATCCATATTATGTATATTATTTGTGTGCACCTATATAATAAACGTGTGCGTATTGGCTATATGGCATATGCCGACATGCAGTACGTGCCATGTAATTGTGTACAGGTAAACGACGTGCACGTACCTATTATACATGTATAATACGTATGGCTGCGGCGCGTATAGCACGGGTCACAAGTTCCCAGTTTGTACTGTTTGTGGTCTTACCGTGTCCGGACTCGTGTTATTTATACTTTTGAACTTTTTTTTTTAATAGTTTCACAAATCAAAAAGGTAGGTATAATAATAATATTATGTAGGTAAGCGCAACTTGAAAACGTTTGCACGGCGTACACTTAGTACCTAATCTATAGCACATCTACAAGAATAATACGTGGCTACGATGTTACGAACAACGTTATAAGTATAAAATATTATACGTATTTTAATGGTGTCGACATACGAAACGACGAAAGTACATAATTAAAAGAAAAACAATAATTGGGTTTTATATTTTATGAACCAATACTATATTATGTATATTATCAACACAAACAAAAACAGTTGTCCGCGGTCGGTTTATTATGTTGTATTTTGTAAGCACTTGCATATTATTTATTTTACCAAAATAATGGTGTACGCCGTCGTACATCCAGGCCCGCCATTAGATATTTTCCGCCCTTAAGCGAACATTTTAATACCGATATTTTTTTAATTTTGCAGCCTTCAATTTCTTCAAAATTGTATGCCGCCCGAATCTATTCAAAAAAATTTAATTTTTCTAATATATTTTATTATACTTGTATACAATTGTTTTGATTTATATGTCATGTATTTAATTTATAATATCCTATTATTTATTAATTTCATATTTTCATTATATAAGTATGAGTATACCTAAGGACACCTAGTCAGCTGGATTATAGATCTAAATTTGTAATTAAGATAAATTATGAAATCAGAAATACCTAATATCAAAATATCAAAATTTTCCCGTGATTCCTATAGTGATGTACAAAAATAATTTTATATTATACGTACCTACTATCAATTTTATAACAAAAATAAAAAACACAATGTTATATTATACCTGTCTATTAAAGTATAATATGACAATTAACATAAAAATAGAATAAGTAAATAACCATACAAAAACCAAGTTTTTTTGAACACCAAAAACACCTCCCGTGTACGTGCCTTTGCACACAAAAACACGTCAGCCACACTTTAAAAGATATAATTCAATGTATTAGATGTTTAGATGTATTGGGGGCAATATTCACAATTTTCTCGCTTCGTTGGGTTCAACCTTTATACTCGCGCCCGTTCATAATATTTAGGGATGAAATGTGTGTGATGTATTGAATGTATGTTCTGCAGGTGTTCACGGATCGCTTGCTACTTACGAATCGGCAAAATTTAAAGACAAAGGAAACATCACGTGTACCTACCTATACTACCCCTGCAGCGCCGAAACACATAACTTTGTGGTATAGTTATGTAACAACTACAATGTGCGACGTACGCAATTTGAATTCTACGAACAGGTCGTATGCTTATATAATAATATTATAATACCTAATATCGTCTGTATTTTACGCGCTTTTATGCACATACACAATGTCAAAATGATTACTCGATAAGATAGTATTTGTTTTGACGCACTCGGGCGCATGTAAAAGGCAAATCGAATAATTGATAAACACAGACGACTGACCGAGTAATAAAGAAAAATTATCACTTTGAGCGTAATGGCTCGCCGCAGGTTTTTTATGTACCTATACATGATTCAATAAAATACAGTAGGTATTACAAAATAGAATTATCCTAATACATATACTTGAAAATTCAAATCTTTTTTTCCTAAAGCCTATAAAATTAAATGCTTTTTACCACTTGACTAAACCCTGATACAGGGTGTCCCGTGAGGATATACCATAGACATATTAATAAATTGACTGCGCTTCCCACGCCTATTTCACCGTCAGACCAACATTAGAAAGATATCAAATATATTATACATGTATATGAAAGAGATAGAGTATAGTTTAAGAGAATCACAACAGAAAAAAATTTGATTATGTTTTTTACTCCATGATATGTGATTTGTTCTTTTATGACCGCGTCATATGATGCATGCTATGATGTATGCTATCTTTTTCTAATAATGTTGGTATACGAACCTCTCTATCTACGACCGGTCCATTTAGGTAATAATCTGTCTATGGGATATACCTATTACCCATTAACGGTAGAGGGGAACGCGGGACTCGCCGCCCGGACAAAAACCGGTTTTTGCCGTTTACTTATAAACTAAAAAAAATATTAAAAACCATGAGATGAATAAAAAAAAACGTTGAAAAGTCAAAATAAACTCTATAAAATGGCTATCTTCAATTGTTTCAAAAATAAAAATAAAAAAATATTTTTTTTTAACATTTTTACACAATAAATTTAATTTAATTAAAATATAAAACATGTGTAGTCCTTGTCTCTATGAGTCTAATAAAAAAAACAGATTTATGATATATTTATTATCTCAGGAGATATCGCAATGGGTAAATCCTCGCGGGACACTATGTACCTATATGTAATTACTAATTAACATCAACAGTTAGGTAAAACTTTTAGGTAAGTTGATTACATAGTTAAATATCGTGTGCATTATATACGAAAATCAGCAGCTCAATAATATTGGAAACATCGTATGAATTATTTATTGAATGGACAGAAAATGAAGGCACAATAATGCAAAAAAGGATAGTTTATCTGTGTTTTTTGTGTTTAGAAACCTAAACCTTACACGACAATACAAATCGAAATATAATGTTTTATTTAATATGTTTACATTGACATATAGTAGAGTCAATAGCATATATTCTTATTAATCTCAGTGTACATAATGTTATATTATATGTAGTCCATTATCTACCCGAATCGTAGTCTCATGAGTCACATAGGTCATAGTCCATAGTCCATAATTATTATAATACCGAGACTTGAAAATTTAATTCAAGATTTCTCATAACAAGTTCATACTAAAACCAAAAATCTAAAATATGTTTAAACACAATTTTTTTTTTATAGATCTATTTAAAGTTTGAATTTGTTCAAAGTTCAATAGATAATGACAAAATAATATTAGAGTGTTTGAATCTGAGCGTTTCGATGAATGTATTTGTGTAAAGTGTAAACAATGATAAATATATATTTTTATTATTTTTATTGTGATAATTATCAATATCTACATTTAATTCCCTTGCTATATTGCAATAACCGTAATCTTTAATTGCTTTGTAAACATTATTTAGTATCATATCTTTAAACGAACATTATAAATACTTTAAATGTCATATTATACTCATGTGTTATATTAACAAAAACTTACGAGGAACCATGTGTTAATAATAAATAAATAAATATTTATTTATTTATTTATTTAATTTATTTATTGTTATAAATAAATAAATATTTATTTATTTATTTAATTTATTTATTGTACAATTTTTAAGTTTTTTGACTGAATGAACAATATTTTATCGACAATAATTAAAAATAACTAATAAAAATAGAAATATCCTTAAGTTTATAATCAGGTTGAAAAAATTCAAACTATTTTGTAAATGTTATAGTGTTTAGAGAATGCGAATATAAATATTTTGTGGAAATTTAAAATACATCTACGGTTATTATTTTTTGAGTTATATAAAAAAAAATTGTACGTTTTTCATTAAATTTTTCCTGGTAATTCCTGATACTTTTGAAAACCACTGAGAATTTTTATTTTCGACCCTCAAAACTACCAAATAGATTCTCTTTCCTACCAGAAAAAATGCTGAAAAGAAAAACACACATCATTGTAAAATCAATACATTCATTGCTCAGAATCTAAAAATACAAACATTTGTAAAATTTTAATATTATTATTAAAATAGCTGATTGGTAACCTTTGTTACCAAAAAGTTGGACCATCTTTGTTTAGAGGAGGGGGTTTTCAAAATTTCAAAATTACACAGCATAATATGACAGACCGTCTTCGATTTTTTATTTTCCATAAATGTCGATAAAAATTACTAATAGTAAAATAAATAAATTTAATATCAATATCAAAATACATTCAGAACTCCACTCGGAATCTAAAATATATCGTGAAAATAGGTAAGCACATAATAATATTGTCTTTGGCTCAGAACCGTTTTATTCGTAAGCAATTATTCATCAATTGAATTCAAATTTAACTCGTACATTACAGTGACTTACTCAATGACGATGTGTACCCTACTGGCTACTCGACATAATCTACTGTATAGCAGAGTGGTTACCAACTTCCCCTGTTTTTGATGGATTCTCAAAATGTTTATCGTTTAATATACTCCTGTTAATATTGACACCGGCGTCGGTGTGACCTACTTATAACGTTTTTCAACAGTAAAACACGTATAACAATATTTATTTTTTTTGAAATAAACTTCAAAAATTCGTGTATACTTAATACTCGTTTTCAATAATGTCTTACAGGCACAGATCCTATTACTTATTTTAACTAATGCATTTCGATTTTGTTCATGAAATCGTTACTGATCGGTTTAGTGGTGTACACAACACACTTAAAACATTTTTTAATTTTACACACAATTTTCGACAATATTATTGATAGTAGGTACTATAGGTTCAATTATGGGTCTCATATACTACTATAAGCAGATCTCAAAATTACTTACATAAATGGTTAATAAAAAATAATAATGTAATATTGTACTGTTTTTGAAAATAATTTAATTTGCAGGAAGGTTCCCTATACAACTATAATGATACCTGTAACCTATTAAGAAATTATGTTACTGATTTAATTTTACTGATTTAATCAGGGTACCTATTTAATAATTTCATATCTAGTAGTATTTGCAAATAACTACGAAATCATTTTTAATAAATAGATTTCATTTTCACGATTCATCATATCCATCATATACTCGTATGACGGCTAAAACTGTTATAATATGATAATACCTACCTATTTGTAATTTAAATAATATATTAAAAAATGGGTCCACACAAAATATTGTAGATCACTGACTGTATGATGCCTTTTTTAATATGGTAGGTCTAGCCACAAATATGCATGGATATAGATAATGATAAATATTACTTACCTACAGTGTTTATTATCATTGTTATTTGTTATAAATACTATAATATTATAATATACAATGATATTATCTATTAGGTACATTACGAATCGTACAATACAATCGTATTAAATCATATTATAATTCTTACCTATTAATTATTATTGTATTCTTTTAGCATAATAATTAATAAGAAACTTACATTTTACCAAATAGCAATAGTAATTAGTAGTCATATAAATGGAAACGATACTCACATTGAAGGTGATTATGATTTCTAAAAAAAAAAAAACCTGCGGAGGTTGTAAAACCCAAAATCCCCCCTCTTTTTTATACCACTTACCTTACACATTAATATTTGACACACTTTTGTCATTCAGAGGACACACATTGATTTTCAAAGGGACACAAAATGTGTCAGGTGACACAGTATTATAGCCCAGCATTATAGTATTTTTGTGGGAGAGGAGGGGGGTGAAAAATATTCAAAGTCCCCCAAAATTAAAATTAAAATAATTATTATTTTTGTTTACATTATTAACATATTGCCACAATTGGTATCTCATTAATATATTTAAATTATAAAACCATAAATAGGCAGTGTTGGGAAAAGATAACCAAAGAATCATCTGGATAAGATAACAGATAGATCTTTCAAAATGTATCTAGATAAGATAAAATATAACATCATTTTTTTATCTAGATAAAGATAAAAATATACATACATTTATCTAGATAAAAAGTAGATAATTTTTTTAAAATTATATTATAAATAATGTAATTTATTAGTGCCTAATTCCTAATTAGATAATATTTATTAATTAATAAATCCTTAATGTCATTTCTCAACTAAAATAATATATAATTTAAATTTTTAATACAACTAGAATAAGAATAAAATAAAACTTACGATATTTCAGTAAACATTTCTTTTTTTAACTATAATAATATTGGAATTTGGAATCACTACTCGGTTCTCGTAAATTATTGGCTATTTCAGTATTTAAAAATATTCTTAGTATTATATTATTTATCTAGATAAATTACCACAGATAACCATTAAATTTATCTAGATGAGATAAATAGATGATTTAATTATTTTTTATCTAGATAAGATAATAAAAGAAATAATTTTATCTAGATACAATTATTTAGATGATTCCCAACACTGTAAATAGGTAACTGGACAATTTGGTCTTGTTTAGTAAACAACTACAACTAACTATGAACTACAAATAGCGCCTTCACGGCCTCACGACAGTCTATAAAACAATAATTTGGACTAAAAATATTTTTTCTAGGACTTACTTATACTTAATATTTCCTATACTTAAAACTTACTTACTAAAATTTGTAAAATATACGTATTTTAAGAAAAAAAAATTAGTAGTTATCACGACAATAAGAAATTAATTTGAAATAAAATAATTAATCAATGATAAAGAACAGACATAAAATTGTATGAGAATAATACTGCAATATCCGCATATCTTATCATTGTTTTGTACGATGAAATAAACATTACAAAAGAACTTATAATAATATATAATATACGGTAGGTACCTATTAATATTTAATAGGTAACGCAGTTTCGTTAGAATTTTATTGGAGTATACCTACATAAATGTTAATACTTACCTGTTATCTAATATTCAAATGTTGAAATTATAAACAGTGAAGCCTTGAATAACGTAGATATGTATACATACGAGTACCTATACGACCTACCTAAAAAATACGTATGCTTCGGCTAAAGATTTAATACGAAATATTAAATATATAATACAAACCTATTTAAAGGTCAAATTTATAATTTTTTTACTACACACATTACTAACTCATTTTCGTAGCATACCTAATCAATTATTTGTAGTTTCAAGCTTATCCACTTATTAATGTTATTTTAGAGAGATAAGAATTTTATTTTGCATTTAAGTTTTTATATTACTTGTTTGGTGTAAATATAGGTCTTACTACTATTGTCTATTACTAATAATATAAAATATAAGTACATACATTATAATAATCCTATGTACACGGGCACTAATTGTTAATGGTCTCAAGATTAATATTTGGAAAGTGAACATTTCTTTTCTACATTTTTTTAATTTTCTAATAGTTAAACATTATTGTGGTTTTTCACACCATAAATAAATAAACAAATATACAGAAGAGCTAATTTCGACGTGACCATATGGGGTGCGACTGTGTGAAATTACGCAATATAGGTACATATTATTATACATATACTATACTATTCCATATACACGTGTGTGCACAAACGCACCGACATTTTACGAAACACACAAATGATTTGCTGGTGAATGGTGATACATATGTTTCACCGAGGTACGTAATATATTTACGAACTCGTCGAGATCCCTTAATACGTTTCGTTCAACCAATTCTCATTAATAGTAGAAGGGATGACATTAAAATAATTATATATAAGGATCAAACGAAATCCACGCAGCAGCCAGTCTCTTAGGAAAAAAATCGCGAGACACCTCGTCCACACCAAGATATTGCGCTTCGATTTTTTTTCCACACAAACGAGTAGGTAGGTACTTGCATTCGCACTTGTGTATTAATATATTATGTATTGAGTTATTCCAACATCCGGTTCTGATCATAGGATTTATTATTTTCTTTAGTTCGGTTGGCAATCGGTGTCTGAAAATGACCTAATGGTAACTACGAATGTAGGAATTTTCAAAACTTTTATTAATTGACGATCAAATCATAAATGTGGACATTATGTGGTGTTCGAAAATGACTTATGTAGTAGCCACAAATGAAGGAACATTTAGAATCCAATAATTTATAGTTAAATACTTAACTTTTAAGCACTATAACTTTATAACTTATAACTAGATAATAACCCAACATTCTCTAAAAAAAAAAAAATACCGAACCTACATTAAATAATACATTTGATTAAAATAATATAAACTAGGTAACTCATGTAAATGGTGTTCGAATTACTTCAATCATATAAAAAAAACATAGGAGAAAAGTAAATCTCAATATCTTATAATATTATAGTTCAATAAGTGAATAGTGATAACTTAAATAAATACAAATCAAATTACGTTTTACATATCGATATGTTGCAGTGAATTCGAGCATCAAATACTGCCCCGTGGAGACATATCCATGAATATATCTATCAGCTTTATATATTGAACAACACCTACTACGAGCTAGCAAGGTGAGGTAATTAAAATATATTCGCAAAACGTTTATAATGTATAATAACACATTAGGTACAAAATATAACGAATAGTAGTAGAATAGTTTTAAAATCTTACATATTATTCGCCCTGCTTTAGACTAATAAAATACTTTAACATCTAAATAACCTTTAAATGACACCAAGACGCGCAAACACCTATGCACACCTATGCACACCCATGTCCATCATATCATATTATTACGTATATACTAGTGCTGTACAGTCAGAAAATGTTTATTATTTATTTGTCTCTAGTTTTTGTTATGCTAGAATACGTTATACGTATATAGGCTATAGGTAGGTATACTTACAGTTAATAGTTATCATCCATTACTTTATGACACATTTGTTCATAAAGTGTTTACTACACAATATGTGCTTTTTTCTTATGACTACAGCAGGTATATTAAGTCTGCAGCTATAGTCTATAGTGTACATTTAACATAACAATGTATAGTAGCATTACTGTAAATCATACGCGGAAATCCATTAAAATTTCAGAAGGGGGGGGGGCTAACATTATTAACATCAATGTGAGCGGGAGGTCTTTCGATCCTAGAAAACTAAAAAGAAAGGGGCTCGACGGACTTGGGGGGGGGGGGTAAGCCCTCTTAAGCCTCCTCCCTCCGATTTCTGCCAATGCTGCAAATATTGTAAACCAGTGATTAATGTACTACATTAACCACATTCGGTCGGAACATCGACCTTCCTGCATACTCCGTGTTTCACTTAGGTATCCCTCTGCTTACAAATTATCTTCGTACGTAAGCCCCCTTATTTCTCTCTATATTTGTATTCTATTAGGTACGGGAAGAAAGAATCATTTTTAAAGTTCCTGACCAAATCGAGTGGTTTTGTGTAGGTTGTTGCATATTTGTGTAATAGGTACTGAAATTTGCATGTGTGGATTTTTAAATATTGTACCTATACTAAATGTAACCTATATCAAAAAAAATGCATATCCTGCTCGTCTGATTTTGCATGCCAATTTAGTAATTAACAACTATATAAAATTAAATAATTAATAATCAGTTATATATTGCACATAACATAAAACAGGTGACAAAATGTGGCATTAATAATTAAATAGGTAGCCGGAATGGTACCTATATGTACAATGTAGATACTGTTAAATTATGAGTTTATTAAACTTATAACTGGAGTCGGGATGATGCTCAGAAATTCTATGAACATGAAAAACATGCATTTATGATATAAAGACCATAAAATATGGCCTTAAAAAAATAATTAGACATTTTATTTTCAGTTTTATTGGCTGGTATCTGTGTGACAATTTTTAAAAACATTGATACAAACCCCGTAAAATTTACAAAAAACATTTTAAAGCACTTAATAATTTATATCATATTTGTATTACGTTTCGATAATCAAAAGTCGCATTATTTAATACATATTATAATTAAACAATTAATGTAAAACAAACAACGATGAACGATGTGTCTATAATCTATACCTACTATATGTATAAGTACGTGTAAATAAAAAATATTTATCAACCAAAATATATTATGGTATTATTATTTGTTAAATTAATTAATTTATACATTTGTATAAATATATTTATAACTTTATACCTAATATTTAAATGTTTAAATAAATTATTTAGTTTAATTAAGTTTGAACTTACATAAAAATAAAAACAATAAAATCAGAATTCCTAAAGTTTTGTAAGATGATGACAAAACAGAAATTTTATTTGAATAAAGCATATTTCCCTCCAATTACAAATCCAACGTCATCGGACGCCGATGATCGGAAAAAACATCACAGATGGATAAACGTTTTCTGGTATGTTCTATGTTACTGGCCATTTTAATTTTACAACTATCATTTTTTGTGTACACCTCAAACATTTATTGTAGAGCATAATTCACTATTAAACATTTTCATTTAACACATCGTTTACAAATTCAATAATTGTAATAATTACAATTAAAAATTTATTGATTATTAAACTATAATAATATAAAATAATCAATCATGCGTGAAATTTGTCACTTACAAGCAGGTCAATGCGGAAATCAAATTGGTGCAAAAGTAATAGACTTTTATATTAATATAATATCTGACTATATAATATCTGACTGTTAATTAGTATATTCATATTTTATAAATCATGATCTGAATAGATAATTACAGGAACATAAATTATATTATAATAGGTACTTATTACACTACAACGATGAATTTTATATTATTTTAGTTCTGGGAAGTCATATCCGATGAGCACGGTATCGACCCAACAGGGTCATATCACGGAGATTCTGATTTACAATTAGAACGCATCAATGTCTATTACACCGAAGCACTAGGTAAAATTCATTTTAAACCACATAATTATTACCTATTCAATTGGCAAAATATTATTTTAATTAAATTATCATAGCATTTAAATTAATCAATTTCTGTGATGAGAAGATTGAGAACAATCGCATACGTTTTACTGTATAATTTATGGTTATAAAAATATCTAACAGGGGTCTGGAAGTAGACATTTATCTTACATGTGTTTTGGAATGTCTATAATCTGACGATACAATAAATTATAAATAGTAATTTATAATTTTTAATGACTCATTTTTTTGCGGGATTTTTACATTTTATATGAAGTACAATATTATTATTGTCTATAAGTTACGATATTTTCTATACACGATAGTTGGCTCTTTCGATGTATCAATTCATAGAATAAACTCGGAGAGGTGAGAATTAATGAAATATATATATCATTTAAGTACATACGAAATATTTTATTATTTTATTTTATTTAACCAAGATTTACTTTATATCTTTATTCGGATTAAATCAATGGACATTGACTGATGTGTCAGTCAATTAAGCCATGGCTTAATTTAATTAATACCATTTGGCATTTACCAACTGTAATTTATTAAACACATTTTTAGTTATTGTATTTCAGTTTAGTATTAATTCCATACAAATATTTATTTAATGTAATTTAATTAAGGTATTTTTTTTTTTTTTATTTATTTTTAAAAGGATATTTTTTTAGATTATTTTGGAACTGATATCTTGATTTAATTATTATGAAAGTTGTATTAAATGTACACAAACGGATTAAAGATTGATTTAATATTATATCAATTAAGTTAGAAAGTACTAGAATGTTATGGGTAGGTTAAATGTATAAACTAGGTACATTTTACCTATACATAGTTAACTAGGAACTAGGTAGGATGACAGTAGTTATGTACCTATATAAAAGCATATTAAATAATAATTAACAATAATTATTTAAATATTTATATATTAGTTTTGAAGTTTAAGTTCTTTCAGTTGTACTGTAGTACCATGATAGCATTCTTGATTTTGTATTTTTTTCTCTATAGGCATATTATAACGTTCACTTGTTATTCATTATATTATATTGTAACAGATTATGAAATAGTAAATTAAGTTCAAAATAATATATTATATTATATTTGTTTCAATTATTTTTTTGATAAACGTCAATAAAGAACGATATTTTTAATCTATACACAAAAAAATAGATATTTAAAAAATACAAAGAATAATATTGTACAAAATATAATAAATAATAGTTAGTACTTAGTTAAATAATATCGTATTAACATATTGAGATTTTTATATTGTGGTAATTCTAACTTCTAAGCATTACACTACAATATTGTTAAAATGACTGTTAGTGTTATTTTGTTGATTATTGACCTACCTAAATGCAATTTATTTCAAGTTATGATTTAATAATTATGGCAGTCTTCACTCATATGTTTCTTGGTGCTAAGACCTAAAGTACTTATTTTTTCCAAACAGGCAATATTATTCAAAAGTGTGCTGCCGACATATAAATATTATATAATAATTAATAACTTACAAGTTACAAGAACTACTGGACAAAACTACTATACCTATTCTTTCGAACTTCAAACACACATAAAAATTTAATTTGACTTTCTTATAGACATTTTTTTTTTTGATAAAGGTAGACAAACTTATAAGGAATCTTGTATTACATTTTAAAATCTTAGATTTAAAAACAACCATTTATAGGAATTTCTAACTTAAAATAATTTGCACATTTTCGTGATTTTTTAAGTAATTTTTCTAAATCTGAATTTTAAATGCCTAAAAAAATAATGTTGAGTGTATTTTTAATATTTTTCAACTGCCATTATAACAATATATTAAAAGTCATGTATTAAATTTTCAAGCTTTTTGACCCAGTGAATAAAATTTTATTTACATCTATAGAAAAAAACAAAAAAAAAAATTGGAAACTCAAAATATAAGTAAACAGCTCAAAACAAGTCAAAATATTTTAAATATTTTATAGTGTATAAAAAATTCTAATATAAATATTCAGTAAACATTGCATGTATCTACGGTCATTTTTTTTAGAGTTACGCTAAAAACCAAAAACCGATTTTGCGTAAAAATTCCCGTTTTTCCTTAATTTGTATATTGTTTTTTCCGTCGCTTTTGAAAACTTCTGGTAAGTTTGACCTCCTAATGCATCAAATAGTTCTAGTTTCCCATCGAACAAGATACTAAAGTTGAAAATCTAAACATTATTTTGACTACTTATCGTGTACACAGGCATAAATAAAAAAAATAAAAAAATACGTATCATTCTAATATCAATTATACATTCATCGCTCCACTCAGTACCTATCTAAAACTTAACTATATAGTTTAAATTATATTATAATGTAAAATAAAGTAAAAATAATAATAGGTATATTATGTATATTATTATAATATTATATTAATTTTGTATAAATCTAAATTATATTACCTTTGATAATAAATTGTTATATTTTCTATAAAACGTACTGAAAAATTAAAAAAAAAACAATTTTATAACAATTTATTGTATTAACATATACTAGGTGGTAAGTATGTTCCTCGAGCAGTTCTTGTGGATTTGGAACCTGGCACCATGGACTCCGTCAGGTCAGGCCCATTCGGTCAATTATTTCGACCGGATAATTTTGTTTTTGGACAATCCGGTGCAGGCAATAATTGGGCCAAAGGACATTACACAGAAGGCGCTGAACTAGTGGATTCAGTACTCGACGTAGTTAGGTATAGTTATGTTGAAAAACACGGTTTATAACTTAATTAATGTCCTATTGAATCTGTATTAGTATTTAAAAATTATTAATATATTTTTATTAAAATGAATTAATTGATTTTTATTTAAAAAATTTGTAATTTAGGAAAGAAGCAGAGAGTTGCGATTGTCTACAAGGATTCCAACTGACCCATTCATTGGGTGGCGGAACTGGTTCCGGTATGGGCACACTTTTGATATCAAAAATTCGTGAAGAATATCCAGACCGCATCATGACCACATACAGTATCGTTCCCTCACCAAAGGTAACTTATCTTACGTTCATAATCTTATACCCATTTGTATACTGTATGATGCGTATTACGGTGGACAAAGAACACTGAAATGTGTACTTTATATAGTATATTTACCATTATTATCAATGTCTGTAGCATATGCTGTCACATATGTGAATGACGGTGTATTTTTTTTTTTAATTATGCTTTATTTAATTATAGTTATTATTGTTTATTGGCAAAACTTCTCTTATAGTTTTTATTTTGTAGACATACGCCTACTTATTGTTTAAACTTAATAGCCATAATCTGTATTACAAAAATAACTATTGTATTGGGGTATTGTTAATTTATTGCCTTATGATCGGTTTTATTAATATTAAAATATTTAAAGTAGAACTATTGAAGAATCTATTTGTATTAAGGGTGTCGGTGCCGGTTTTTCCAATTTCCCGAAATACTATACAATTTTAAAATTATATTTTATATTTTAGTTGCTACCTTGATCATAATATTTTTCTATTGCTCAAAACCTACTTAGGGTGGGTTGATAGGTATATTATATCAACAAAAATGACTTCACAGGAAAAACTCTCACGCCTCTTTGATATGTCAAATTTCAATAATTTTTTTTTTTATCTGAAAGATGAGAAATTTTTTTCAGGTCGGATCAAAGCTTGAATTTTAATTTTACTTTAAATAGTGCTAGAAAATATGTTTGAAAAATAACGAATATTGTTCATTATTCAAATAATATTTCAAGAGTTTACCCGACTTGAACAGTTTTGATATAAAATGAGAATTGCTAATAGTTTATATGCGTTGATAAGAGATAACGAATTTCTCAAAAATATCCTCTAAAGAGTACTGTATTAAAGTTCTCTACTCTCCTCCCCCCCCCCCAAAAAAAAAAAAAAAAACACAATCAAATCGAGTCATATCGCCCTTCACTGATCGGCCTGTATTTTTTTTTTTTTTGCGCACAGGTATCCGACACGGTCGTAGAGCCTTACAATTCTACGCTGTCGGTGCACCAGCTAGTGGAGAACACTGACGAGACTTTTTGCATCGACAACGAGGCACTGTACGATATCTGCTTCCGGACACTGAAGCTCACTACGCCCACGTACGGCGATCTCAATCACTTGGTGTCGGCGGCTATGTGCGGCGTGACCACGTGCTTCCGGTTTCCCGGACAGCTCAACTCGGATCTCCGAAAGCTGGCCGTCAACATGGTGCCGTTCCCGCGGCTGCACTTCTTCATCACCGGCTTCGCGCCGTTGACGTCCCGCGGCAGCCAACAATACCGCGCGCTCACCGTGCCCGAACTGGTCCAGCAGATGTTCGACGCTAAGAACATGATGGCCGCGTGTGACCCCCGACACGGCCGGTACCTGACCGCCGCCAGCATATTCCGCGGCCGCATGTCCATGAAGGAGGTGGACGAGCAGATGCTCAACGTGCAGACGAAGAACTCCAGCTACTTCGTCGAGTGGATACCAAACAACACCAAGACGGCCGTTTGCGACATACCACCCAGGGGCCTAAAGATGTCGGCCACGTTCATCGGCAACACGACCGCCATCCAGGAGATGTTCAAGCGCGTGTCCGAACAGTTCACGTCCATGTTCCGGCGAAAGGCGTTCTTGCATTGGTACACCGGCGAGGGCATGGACGAGATGGAGTTCACCGAGGCTGAGTCCAACATGAATGACCTGGTGTCCGAGTACCAACAGTACCAGGAGGCGACCATCGACGAGAACGGTGAAGAGGACGAGGACGAAGATGCCGACGCGTAGTCTGGCCAACTTCCATGAGACACATCAAACACATTAATTCTCACAGGTCTGATGTATTTTTTTTTATTACCAAATACAAATTATAACCGATTTAATAAAATAAAAAAATCATTCTATTACGATCGATATATTATTTTAATAGTAATTGGTACAAAATATACCTTATTAATATACCACTTGATTAACATTATAATGTAAGTAAAACCCGTTAGAACGTGGTGTTCAAATGGGTGACCATGCAATTCACATATCACATGTCGAGTGATTTATAAATTATAATAATATGCTATAATTTGTACATCTTATAGACATAATGAGATCAGAATTATAAATTCAAACTTCGGGATTATTAATCTCAAATAAATTTCATAACAAATTTTAAAACTTTTCACATTTTTTATCGTATAATACCTACGATTCTTATCTTACCATGATGTTTTTAGATTATCTGATTACGAGTCGAACGATGAATGTATTGATTTTACAATGATGTGCGTTTTTTTAATTTTTAATGTTGTTATTTATGTATATGTATACTGTACACGACATATAGTTGAAATAATGATTAGATTTTCAACTTCAGTATGTTTTTTGAGACATTTTCCGATAGGAAAGTGATTCTAGTTGGTAAATTGGGAAGGTAAAAAATGTCAAATCTCTCAATCTACTGACCTACAGCAGAGCGACACCCACTTACCCGCTTTTTTTCTATTGAAGTCACCAAAAATACTTCGTTCTTTACATTTGAGAGTGGTTTCTTATATGAAATTCAGAAATTGGTTCTAGTTGATACTTTGGGTGTAAAAAGAAAAAAAATCTTAGTACTTTGTAATTCAAAAATGAATATCTATGAAGATTTAAAATTTTTACCAACTCATTGTATTAGCATTATCTAGTTATAATAAAATTTTAAAATATTTTAAGATATTTATATACATTTGAAATTGTAGACTTTTTTTATTTTTTATTTTCATTTTGGTTTTTGAGTAAAAATAGTTCGAAAATAGAATACTGAAGACGTTTGAAGAAATCACGAATTTTTTTCATTGTAAATTAAAAAAGGTGGATAAGTGGATGTCACTCTGCTGTACAGTAGGTTACAAGTGGTTCACTGTAATGGATGGTGTTAAATTTGAATTCAATGATATAATATCATTGTATAAGAAAAACGATTCTGAGCGAAAACGGTCAGTCAGCCTATGATATTACAAAGTATATTTGATGATATTATTGTGAATAAAGTAATTCATATATAACCTATTTACGTGGAGCCTTGTTTTACATTTTCAATCCTTAGCCATAAAAGTTAAAAATTTATAAATTTTTAACCACAAAATAATTAATAAATTTTAAATTTGATAAATTTTAAGCAATTAAACTTTAATGCTTATAAAATAAAATTGTGCCCATGTATTTTTAATATTTTCAACTTCTATTGTAACAATATATCAGGAGCCTTGCATTACATTTTCACGCTTTTTTACCCAACAAATAAAAATTTATTGATATTTATAGAAAAAAAAACTAAAAAAATTGAAAACTGACAATGTCCGTAAACAGCTCAAAAAGAGTCAAAATATTATCAACATTTTATAGTGTATAGAAAATTCTAATATAAACATTCAGTGAAATTTTCAAGTATCTACAGTCATGCTTTTTTTAATTACAATAAAATAAGAAAATTGTTACATGAGAAATCGAGTAAATATCAAATGTTATAAAAATATAAATTTCAGACGCTCATAAAAATTTAATTTAAGTTTCTTCTAGACATTTTTTTTTTCTGATAAAGGTAGACAAACTTATGAGTAATCTTATATTACATTTTCAAATCTTAGATTTAAAAAGAAAAATTTTTATGAATTCTCATCAAAATAATTTGCTATTTTTCGTGATTTTTCCGTATTTTGTCAAAATTTGAACTTTAAATGCTTATAAATAAAAACTGCGACTAAGGATTTTTAATTTTTTTCATCTGCCTTTGAAACAATAACATAGGAGCCTTCTATTAAATTGTCAAGCTTTTTTACTCAACAGATAAAATTTTATTGATATTTATAGAAAAAAAAACTAAAAAAATTGAAAACTGACAATGTCCGTAAACAGCTCAAAAAGAGTCAAAAATTTTATGGTGTATAGAAAATGCTAATATAAACATTCAGTCAAAATTTCATGTCTCTACGGTCATTTGTTTTAGAGTTACACCAAAAACCAAAATCGATTTTCTCGAAAACAGATTATGCGTAAAAATTCCTGTTTTTCCTTAATTTTTCTTTTGTTTTTCACGTCTTTTTTAAAAATTACTGGGAAATTTTTACTTTTGACCCCCTAAAGTACCAACTAGATTCACTTTCCTATCAGAAAAGTTACTGTTGAAGAAAATCCAAGCACTTTTACTGTCCTAAAAGGTGATGACAGACACAAAAATATAAAAAATAAAAAAAAAAACACACATCATTGTAAAATCAATACATTCATCGCTTCGCTCAGAATCTAAAATATCGAAAATACGTAATGGTTACAATTTTATGTATAGTTTAATTTCAAATTTAAATTCTAAATTTTTTATAAGGGTTTGAAAAAGTAAACGTGGTCTCTCATAACTTTCATAAGTCTTTTAAGAACTTCATGAACATTTTTTTACTATTGTTGGGTGTCTATTCGATTAACAATCGACTGTACAAGTAGGTATTGATGGAATGATAATATGAGGTTCAATTAATAGTGAATAATAATATATTTTATTACAGAGTAAAATATTTATAAATAATCAAGTTTAAAAATAATGAAAAATGAAGTTTGGAACTACGGAAGTCGTAAATATAAAATCGTAAAATCAACTAGCGAGAAGCTGCTGACTAATGTTCATGTTTCATTGACAAAATAGTAAATACATATTATGTCAAATTAATTATTATTACAATTAATAGTTCTCTGGCGCGGGCTTCCTTATATACCTACCTAGTTATATAGGTATATTATTATTTTTTATCTCTCTATATTCTCATAATATTATTAAGTTATTATAATCATAGTAAAAACAATATACTGACTGGCTACTGAGAGTTGAGACCATTGGCAATATCTGTAATTTAAATCTGATAACTCTTTTTAATTGATAGTTTAAAAATACTTTAACTTAATAGTATATAATGTATCGAATAAATCATATTCTGTTTAAAATAAATTTGTACGGGAATATTTGTCCATTTTGAGTGCATCCGCATACTTCGAAGAATATATTTTGTAATTTTTATAGTGCATATAAATCCGAGCTTCCTTTATAATATTGTAGTACACTGAGCACACTGCAGCCACGCGCGAGGATGAAATGTTCGGGAACCTCGTTCATCTAAAATTATTAAGTACTTAAATGGTTTTCATACTTAAAAAAAATATATTGTTCAATAATAAAAATAAATTTAATGCTCTACCTCTATTATACATACGCAGAATGAAATATCAAATAACTTAAAAAATTAAAAAAATCATAAAAAGAAAAAAAAAAATGTGTTTATATTCTGGATTTTAATTTTATAATTAAATAGGGAAATAATATATAAATATGTAAGTAATAGTTATTTAGATTATAAATAAAATATTAAACGCGACTGTTATATTATGGTATAATAGCTGAAATATTATTTATTTATTTTAAAGTAATCATCCAAAGGGCTTAAGTACAATATAGGTAAGATGTATTAATAATAAAATTGTACAGTAATATATAAACATGATACAATAAAAAATGGCACGGTGAATAACAGTAATAGTCATAGATAATACTATAATATATAATATATTGCTAAGCTATACAAAATTACTAATTAAAGTAAAATATAATCAGTTCATAACAATAGCTGAGATGTGTTCGGAGGTAGAAAAACAACCAATGGAGGGATACAAAAGTTTTATATCAAACAAATCAAAATTACTTAACGTATTACATTCGTCATTCACGAGAGATTCGATAAATGTGATTATTGTAACCATAAAAAGTAGATACCTACGATTGATTATAATTGTGGATGTAGGATTAGAACGCCATTGGTGTAGAGGGACTGTTCTTATAGAGTCCAGGGGGGGCTTTGAGATTAACCCCCCCCCCCCCCTCACCACCAGAAAATAAAAGTAGGTATATGTGTGTAGAGTTATTAATTTCAATTATACTGTCTGAAATTTAGACTCTGGATAAACATTTATTCGAGTGACCTACATGCAACCTTGTGTTATGTGTAGTACACATATTATTATTATTATGTAAAATAGCTCGACCAAAAGACGTGGCTGGAACGCCGCGTAAAACTAGTGAACTATGTGATGAAGAAATGTGTTAAGTGTGTGTATATAGGTATTTTGACTATGAAAATATAGTAACAATGGGTAATATGGTAATAATTGAATAAATAAATAAATATGAACAGATAATTCGTAATAACCGTATTAAGGTATTTACAATTTATAGCTCTCCGTTCTCAACAATGTATAAGTATATATTAATTACGAAATAAAGCCTTTGTGGTTCAAGTTGAGGCTCAACAGAAACAATTATTACAGTAGGTATTAGGGCAATCCCTCATGATCAAACTTATGAAATATCTAAAATAATATTTAGTTATAAGTGAAACAATTGAATCATAACAACCTAATTAATGTTTCAAGTACCTATAGTTGGAATAAACTATTTTCAAGGAGGCATCTATTAGCTGGATCAGAGTTTCCTAAACTTTTTACGGTATCTACGACCCATTTGGAAAATTTTGGTGACCCACTACATAGGTAGCCGTTTTTTATTTTTGTTTTATCGATAATTGCTATCTTTAAGATATAAATACCTATATATTTCAAAAATTCCACGACCCACTAAACATACTATTTCGACCCAGGGTTTGGAAATCTCTGAGCTGGATAGTTATTAAAGCTTGTATATAAACATAAATATAAATTCCTAATAATACAAAACTACTATTAACCACTAACAAATAGTATAGTAATTAGTAGGTAACATTGTAACAATAAATATTACGAAGACTATTAGATCCAACGAAAAATGCACAACACAATATATAACACAGCTAGTGATTATAACTGGTAACAAATATAATCAATTAACACTATATCTGACCTATAAAATAATCTGGTTATAGTAAAATAATAATAATAATGAATAATTTGAGGCATAACAATTTAATAAACAAAAAGCTATTGATATAAACTAGAGTTACTGGTGTATTCATACAAAATAATATAATTCTGCTATTCAAGGTGTCTCAGCACATGAAAGAATAATTCATCAGAATTAAAGCCCTTTTGGCCATCAATACAATAAAATTCAACAGTTATTGAGCTGTTATAAATTAATAATTAAAATGGGTGTTCGACCTATTCTTAAAAATAATATAAAATATGATCATTAAAGCTTTTGCCTCTTATACCTTACCGATTTAAATGTGAATCAGAAGGGCGTTAATGCAATGTCGATCTGGCTCAACCAGCTACCCGTCAATCGCCGGGGGCGCTTGGATATTTTTCAATATTGGGGAACCATAGTCAAAGCCAAATGGGAAAATGTATATTTAAGTCACTTATAAATCGTGACTCGGGTTCCATCTAATCAATTCGTAGACATTGGACATTGTAATAAATAAAAACTGAAGTCTTGTGTATTAAACAGATTTTACATAGGAATCAAATATATAGGCATGTTCTTATACTTCCATATATATGGACACAATTAATTGAGTGCAAATGAGCATTTTTAAAACTTAAAATTTAAAAAACCCAACTAAAATATTAGATCTTCAATAATCTAACGATACCCGGATCCTTTAAAATTTAAATTGTCTATTTACTGAAGAAAACATTTAATTTATAATCAAAGATAAAACTATTGGTATGATCTTCCAGCAATTAACTAAAAAAAACTACTATTTTAAAAATAATTTGTAATCTATCAATAATATTTTTTTTACAATAAGAAATTTTTCATATTATGTAGGTATGCAATTGTAAAAAAGTATTTATTTTTTAAAATTATTATAATAACAAATAATTTTAAAGTAATAAATTATTTTTTAATTAAAAATAAAATAATTTTATTGTACTTGATGTTTTAACTTTTAAAAAGCAGTTATTCCTAAGAAATGTATTCATCAAACGTTTTTTATGGGGTGCTGAGGCGTAATCATGAGCCACACCGACACTGGCGTAACTCAATATAATATATATAATAATTAATTTAAGTAGCTCACACTCAAAAAATATAACGAAAAATTCGAGTGGTCATAATAGGTACCTAGTATAGAATTGTGAACACGACGCGCGTTTTTCTTACGTACGTATAAGGTATAACAACATACAAACGAAGAACAACAACAATAATCGGTTATCACAATAACCTTACAATTATTCATGAATATATTATGTTGTTATAATTCACAATTGTAATTTAAATAATAATAATAATTCATTGTGTACCTAAGTGTGTGTGTGTGTGTGAGTGTGTGTTGGCCGGTCGGTGACAAATATAATATAGGCTATTGACCCATATCTGCTCTGCTTCGGTTACGGTGTGGTGCGACGGAAATACATGGACAATCGACATAGTACCTATACGTGGAGTTTGCAAAGGTAGGTAAAGGTATCTACACATATTTTGTAATATTTTGTAATATTTTGTAATATATTTGCAACAGGCACCCATCATAATTTTATTAATACCATCTGATTGTTGGTCGGACCATGGGATTTATGAAATTTATGAGTAATAAGAATAACAATATTTACCTATACCAATAAGTTAATTAATAGTTATAAATGTACAACTAATAAGTATCAAGTAATGACTTATGAAATATATTATGTAGATGTGTATGGAGTATCTATGTTATAATACTATAAAAATCCATTTTTGTTCGAACGTTTCGTACAAAAGGTGTGAACAAAAGCGCAATCGAAACAAAATACTGTGGTAAATATATTTTATTTTAAGTAATTGCTTGCAATTTACACTGCCGCGGTATAATATTTTTAAAAATTATTTTCTTGTGAATATCATCGCGGTTCAATAAAATAATATGCGATTAGCAATAAAACAATTACTCGAATGGGTTTCGAGATTTCGAAAGTCGCTCAATCGTTTGGTTGCCACCTTATTATTTTGCTTAGTGCTTGTTATGAGAATAAAATTATAATATAAAATATAATCGCCGTGTTTTAAAAATCAAATAATAAGTATTCGTACACACACACACATATATATATATATGAAAATCCATGTACCTATCTATCAAATATAATATGTTATTGACCGAATATAATATTATTAATTAATTATTAATATTACAATATTGCAGATAAGCTGGTCCGAAGCTGTAACGCGAACTGCCAGCACCGTCAGTAACAGTCGGTAGTAAACACAAACGTTTTTATTTATTGATAAAAGGCAAAAACAACTTACTGGCCATCCCGTGCTGGCACACGAAATGTTGTGTTCGTCTGTATAAATGCAACGGACACCATTCCCTTCTAACATCTAAGTGACCTTAGAAAATGTTTGATAATTATAATTTTAACTTTTAACCTCGGTCGGTCATTGTAACTAAGTATAGGTGTATGCCTACCTATTTTTTTTATAATAATCGTTATATTTGTAACTTCTTATTTGAATACAATTGAGTAAAATAAATTAAAATGTTTGTGTTGCACGGTCTTAATGTTTTCGATACTAATTAATGTTATACACTACCGTGAATGTTGAATTCAATGTAATTAATACTAAATAGGTAAAAAATAATATTGTCAGCGAGAACCTTTATAATATTTATCAGTATACATATTATACAAACATATTATTTATATTAAACAAATAATTGTTTGTACTTTGTTGAGTAAACATTCGCATGCTTTGCAGTTATTAAAAAAATGTTTAATTCGGGAATGAGTCGATATCACGAACATATTAATATGTATTATATTATAATACCTAATATATGTCGATGTATTAAAAAAATATAGGTAATAGCATTGATTTTAAATACTAGCACTTATAATCAATGGTAATAGCTTTATGTTTATTGTACTAGGAGCTTTATACATCAGTATAATACACTGAAGAGTTCTGTCTATAGCATTTTTGTTAAAACCTATTTCATCCAGTTTTTTTGTCAGTACCTGTATAAATTATAATAATATACTCCCACTAAATATAGTACGTAATATAGTTGGTAGATAATTAATTAATTTGTCCAGTATTAGTAGAGTATTTTCCGTGCAGTGTAGTTCGTATATAAATATATAATTAATATATAATACTAGCAAATTCCGCACGGCGTTGACCGTGAACAATTAAATTCCCGTGGATTTACCCCATCTTAAACTCTGTTAAATGTATTTAAACTACACAGATTTTTAACACAGTAATTACTAATTCGGATGGTTTTATCCAAAAATAATAATATAATATACCTACAGGTCTAAAATGATATCCAATGTTGAGAACTATTTTATTTTCTGTAATCCCTGTGTGAACACTTATTTTTTAGATGCCAATTATCGAAAGTCCTTTCTCAGTGCAGCACATCCACGTAGGTTACGAAAGTACCATGCAAATTTCATGCGTCAATATAGCTGTCATAGTAGGTACTATATAGTAGTTTTGGCTGTTCGTTAATTATGAATCAGTCATTCAGTCAGTTAGTAGAAGTACTTCTTTTACACATACCGACTTATAGTGAATACAATATGGTAGGTATTATAAATGTATAATTTATTACATCATAAATATAAATTAAATATATTTATATTAACATTTTCTGAATTTAGTTTTTGGTCGTCATTAAAAGTTTACTGTGGTAAATTTTGAAATGAAATTCAAGTTTATTTTATTTTTTATATTTCAACAATGCAGTCGTATACTATACACGCTTATTAATATTTTACGAAGCACCGCATCGTGATTTATTTGTTGTGAGCGGCCGAGCAGTAATGTCGAATTTTGGTACCCTATCAATGGACGTGTCCAGACAAGAGGGCCCTACACGTAAGGATATACATTTATATAATACTTTTAAATACCTTTATTCGGATTAATTTGTGCTTAATTAATTTAATAACATTTACCAATTGTAATTTATTAAATACATCATTTGTAGTAGTTGTTGTATAATCAGTTTAATGTTAATTTCATACAAATTTTTTTTAGTGTAGTTAATATAATTTGAAGTTTTTTTTTTTTTTTAAAACCATTAATGCATTATTTTTAAAAGGATATTTTCATTTAGGTTATTTTGGAATCGTCATCAGAGTTTAACAAACACGTTAATTATATTATTAAATGTTATGAACAACCGGATTAAATATAAATTTAATAGAAATTTAGTAAAGTTAGAATGTGTTAGAATATAATTTGGAGTACAATTCATAAACTAGGCACATAGCTAGAAATCTAGGTAAGGTATGATCGAAGACAATAAAAACCTATGTAAAAGCGTATTAAATTATATTATTATGTAACAATACTTTTTAAAATATTAATTCCTAAGGGGACGTTACACCCACATGTCTCGTCTTACAAATGTACAACAAAGAAAAAACGGTTTTCCGCGGGATAGAACCACTCAGACTATAGTGATAGTTAAGACTCCAAATTGGTATACAATAATATAGTCGACTGTCGAGAACATTATATGTGAAATATCATTTTTATTTTTTTTGATATCATTTATACGAAAAAGTGAAACTTGAATAACTTTTTTTCTTGTTCCTATATCGAAAAAATAAAAACGATTTTTCACAGCCAAAGTTCTCTTTTTATGTGGTGAAAAATTCGTTTCTTAGTTATGATTGCAGCCTTCTCGGTTCTTTCCCGAGCAAATCAGTTTTTGCTATGTTTTATATTTGTAGGGCGGGTTTAGCGTCCTCTTAATGCATTCTTTATTTTCGAAAACATGTCTTTTTTCTTCATAGTTATAACTTATAATATAATCGGGTAACATAAGTTGGTTTATATAATGCTGAAACTTAACTACTAAGCAATGTACACTACAATATTGCTAAATTAACTGTTAGTAAGTAGGTACGTAATTATATATTGTTATATTTAATATTCTACTTTTTATTCACGTAAAGACATTTTACCTAATTTTATACTGTGCTTACTGTATATATTATAACAAAGTCTATAATTCCAGTAATTCCAATAGGGCCACTTAAAAATTAATAATTAAGAAGATTAATTATTCGACATAGAATATTATGTAGGTATTAAGAGTGCCACATGTCTTTTTATTTTGGAACACTGAAACTTTTTTGTGGGATAATCACTATCATTATAGTATTAAATGAATTTATAAGAATTGTTAAGAATAATTTTACATAGGTACCTATGTGATTTTAATACTCTGCGTATTTTTTAATATATCAATGGCGGCGAGATTCGAACTACAAGTATAGGCACTCATTATAATTGGATCTTGTAGGGAATTCAATTTTCAAGCGTTTCGACAAAGTGTCAAAGTATAATATTTTTTATCACCATTGATGTGGAATATGACTAAAATTATATAACATTTGAAATGCCTAAAAATAGATTAAAGTTAGTCCAATTTTTTGAAAATGTCACTTTGCATGGACGATATTAGCAATAATGGAATTCAAGTATCTAGGATTTATATTTTTTGAATAATAAAACAAAATCAAAGTTATCTTTTGAGTATAATTCGTTATTATACGTTTAAAATTATAAATTAACAAATCTCATCAAAATTTTAACTTCACTCAAAGAATGTATGTAATTTAACACTTTTTTTAAATTTCAGTAAAAAAAACTTATGAGATTATAATAGTACATAAATATGAATTATATAATATTATATATTAGCATATTCTAGACTTTAATATAATTTCAAAAGTTTATGGTTTGATATTTGTGTTATTATAGATATTTCATATTTTCAACTTTTTTTCGATGTATCTTTACAATTTTACATATAAGACAAAAGTTTTTTTTAAATTAAAAACTTGAAACTTTAAAACATGATTCCTCAGAAGTTGTACTTATAACAATTAAATAATATCTATATTATTTGCAATTTTTTTGTTATAAGCGTTCGAAGTTTTTCAAAATTCTTTTCACAAGTTTTCACAAAATTCATCAAAATCACGATATTTTTTAAATTATTTTTCTTAGATAGTTAATAGTACATTAAGTTTTTAATCGTAGTAATTAAGGCTTAAAAGTGTTTCAATGTACTGACAAATATCGTATTGAATTTTCCAGCTTTTTGACTCATGAACAAACATTTTATCATAAGTCCATTAAATACGAAATAAAGAGTTAACATTGTTTGAAAATATAAGCACATATGGAAAATGGTCATTTTAACATTTGGTGAAAATTTTAAGTGTCTAGGTTATTAGTTATTGAATTACAACAAAATATCAAAAATTGATAGATAAAAATTCGTTAATTTACCGATGAAAATACAATATTGTAAAAATGTTAAATTCAAACACTCATAAAAATTAATGTTACTTTCCTGAAAACGTTTTTTTTTTGTTTTAAGGTAGGAACATTTGTGGGAAACTTTCTATAAAAATCTATGAAAGAAAAAAAACTTTTATGAATTTCTAACTGAATAATATTTTGAAAATTTTAATGAATTTTGTCAAAATTTGAACTTTAAATGCACATAAAAAATAATTGAGCATAATATTGTTTAATATTTTTGATCTTATATTAATTACATTTATAAAGAACCTAGCATTATAATATTTTCAAGCGTTTTTACTTAGTAAAAAAGTTTCCATCAAGAATAATTTCGAAAAATGTCGAAAAATGTCTCAAAGCTATATCTAGCTCAGTCAAAACATTTCAAAAATGTTACCACTTATGAAAAATAATAATTTAAACATTTGGTAACATTTCAAGGTTCTATGGTTATTAATTTATAAGTTAAATTTAAATTTTTTTAAAAATTGGTTTTGCATGAAAATTTCTTCATTTTTATGTTTATCTTGACGCTTTCTAAAACTTATTGGAATTTTCAATTTTGTCATTCCAAAAATATGACTTATGCTCACTTTTCTATCAGAAAAGATCTTAAAAATTGAAGCATTTTCACTACCTAAAACGTTACTGACAAACCAGGAAATTTTTTTTTATTGTAACTCTGTCCAACTGTAGCAAAGGCCCGGGGCCCGGAGTAAGGGCCCTACTTTCCCAGTCCTATGGACGGCTCTGATGATATGAATCAATAGTTATTATAATTTATAGTATAATAGCATGACAATATGACATTAGTATATTACTGTATCTTGAATAGCGGATCTTCTATCAGAAATTATAATTAATTATATTGTATGCATCTTCTTACCAAGAAGAGTGTTTTCGGTTATGATACTCTGACTACAGCAGTTGTAGCTATTTATAAAGCATTGTTGAGAATAATGACTAATATGGTTATCGTTTGGCAATACTTATCGACAGTTGTCAAATCATTAATTTAATTACATATCACAAGAGTTATAGCGGAAATTAATATTTAAACAAGAGGTTAAAAAATTAAAACTAAATAATAGCAAAACATAATTAATATCACGTTTTATCATTTTATTGATCAAAAAAAAAAAAAAATTAAAATTAATCAATAAACAATAATAAATTAACAAACAAACACATCAACACATATCTGAAGTATAACACTACATTAGAAAATATTTCAATTATAATTTTAGTTTTGTTTATTATATTATATACACTACAAGTTTAACAATACAATACGCACTCAAATATTAAATAGAAAAGCTGAAATATAATATACATATATATTTTGCACATGATATTTGTTAAAAATACGTATAGGTAGAATAGTATTATCATATATAATATGTTTAAGGTATTTAACACGCAAATAAAACAAATTATCGTTATTTTAACTATTTATAAGTTACGTGTTCATAATATTAAGGAAATAGCCAATACAATATAGGTAGGTAGGTAGTAAAAGAAAAGCTAAGGTAACATACATTATTATAATCAAGACAAACAAATTGGTAGGTTATTGCCTATTGGTAATATTACGTCTATAAAAATTAAAATATGGGTTGGTAGGTAAGTAGCTGTACCAAGGTAGGATACACTCAACTAAATTATTGATTTGTATTATAATACACATAAATAATAATATACAAAAAATAGCTATAGTATTATGATATGAATGCGAGTTACAGAGGAAAAAGACTGACAGAAGAATACCTTATGGAATTTACACAAGACAAAAAAAAAGGTATAATATTAATTATTTACGTGAAGGGTGTAGCCAAATAAAATTTTTGAGGAGGTTTTACAATTTTTATCTGATAGAATAGAATAATAAAAAATTATATTTTTCATTGTAATACATACGAAAATTAACAATACTTTTGTCTGTCTGTATAATATTGTACTTTTATTGACTTTTCTTATTAATGCAGATATTAATATTTATAAGGAAACACTTGAAGACTTCCAAATACACCCTTGACTTACAAAATATACGACTAAATTAAATTATATGTATACTATTATTATAAATATCAGGAATGGTTACAATTTTCTTATTATAATCGTACAGGTCTACAAAAATATATTATAATATGCAGGAGTAAATATATTTGATCACATGTACGGTTTTGTAATATATATAATTATCGTTTGCACTTCGCACTATGTGCTTATAATGTTGATGCATATAATATTATTATGATTTATAATGAAAGCCACCAAAATATACGAAGATAAGAGACAGATTATGTTGATTATACATTTACACATGAATAAAACGGATTAATGCCGTATATTTTGGTCAATTCGATTATCACAATTGTTTATAATAATGAGGTATATTAAATTATATATTTTGCTAAGTAGGTAAATAGGCATTATTTTGTTTGATTTGTATGAAATTATGAATCTACTTGGCAACATTATTGAAGCTTTATAGCTTATAGTTTTATTAATTTGATTATTTACGTTCGTTCTTTCTAGGTTTTGAATTTGTGATGAATCTAAGATGATAATAATAAATAATGAATCTAGAGAAAAATAATGTATTGCATATTTGCATGATTCTAATGTTAAGTTTTAATTTTGTACGCTATAGTCACTATCTGCCAATACAAATATATTAATAACAATTTGATGTTATAAAGCGTTTATAGGTACAATTTTTTTTTTTTAAATCATAAATCATATCAAATAATTACCAATGCAATAAAGTCAAAAAATAGACTTTTGAATTAAAAAAGGAACAAAAAACAACACATTATAGCGAACAGGGAGAATCAAAATGATAACGATAATTGTAAATCACTCAATTTAAAATTAAGAATTTATCTCATCAAAACGTAGACATAATTTGCAATGATAATTTCTCTATTGATCTAAAATTAAAATTTTTATTTTTCCATAAAAAAAAGTTGTGTACATAATTTCACAGTTGGTATTTTATAAATTGAGCCAAAGTTACATGGTAGGTATAATGAAACACTGTATTATCTGAGATTCTAATCTATGATAAGTATATCGAACAAATTCTAAGAACCTATATACTACCTTCTTAATTATTATAAACAGTACGTTTAGTACAACCTGGTATTATAAATCTTAAATTGCATTTTTAAATTTCAAAAGTTAAAACTAATTTGAACTTATTAATTTGTAATTTTTATTTTAAAAATAAATAAGCATTAAGTATGATTAAATTAATTCAATATTATCTTTATATATTTCACAACCAAATAGTAAAAAATTGCAAATTGGACATATAGTGTTTCAAATATTTGAATTTTTCCTTAATTGTATATTATGAATTCTCAAACTGAAACTATCACATTAAAACATTTGGTGATATTCACAATTTAATAAAATTAAGTTGAATGTATATTGAGGGGATTCGATACAGACCATTTTTAAGGAGTTCTATATAGGCAATTTCCTAAGTTTGTATGTGTTGTATAAATGTATGTGTAGTAAGCGGGTGCAGGATTTTTGTTGGGAGGGAGGGGCTTAAAAATGTTCTTATTTTCTATACACACAAGTAAACAATTTTCACACATATATATACGTATGTCCTTATCGCATACTAATTGAACTATTTATTTGTAGGTATCTAACGTCTACTATATTTGTGACAATATGGTATAATATATAATTTGAAATATTTTTTTTTTTTTGGGGGGGGGGGCTTCAGCTCAAAAGCCCCCCTCCACCTGGGTTAGGTAAGTGATAATTAGTATGTAAAGTGTGACAGTAGTGTTAAAAAAATAGTGGAGCGCTTCCTTACTTTGATAAGGTAATAGAAGAATATAAATATTAATTTTTTTTTTCCAACAATATCAATATTGAAGTCCAACCTATTTATCCGATAAAGTTTTAAGAATCATACTAGAATTTCTTATGAAATTTACTTGAAAATGACATTCTTGCATATTTATTAATTGAAAATTGAAATTTGAAGTGTTCAGTTTCAATACGTGGGAATGTTGTTTTCAAGTTAACTTCATGAGGAATAAAAATATTATTTTCAGAACTTCAGAAGTCTTAACCGATCACTAGGATTTTTGGTACAATTAGCATAAAATATGGGTCTATTTTGGTAGAAAACACAGCCTGGATCGAATCCCTTTAAACGAAAAAATTTGTAAACTATGAGGTGGAGAGTGGACCCTGTTAAATATTAACTAATTTTTAATTAATTAATTTAACTGAATTTTTCTTAAGATGTTGGAACATAGCAGTTATAAAAAATGTGTAAATGTAATAGTGATGTTTTTGAAGGTATTCATTTTCGCAAGTAATTTCACACAAAATAGTGGATTATGGACAAAAAATGATTGCCTAAAATTGATTTGTCTAACATTTTTTTTAAATTTATAATTTCTTTTAATTATACTGATTTATTTACAATAACATTATATAATTATAAGTGTATATGAATCATAATGAAGAGATCAACAAATATAGTGTAATATGATAACATAATAATCATAATAGTAATAATATAAAAAGCAATCAGAAATCATTCAGTTCATTTATCATGGAAATTAGAAAGACTTAGTTAATAAACGATACAATACCTAAACATTATACAAATAATAAATATAATAGGATAAAAACAGAATTAGAGAGTAAATGGAGGGTTGATAACAGCTACCAAAAAGTTCAAATAAATTATTACTAAATATCAATTGACAAAATTAAACTTATAAATAAATTAGTGGAATATTTAAATATTAGGTTTCATTACCCACGTATGTCTACTAAAATATGGTATGTTTTATTTATTGCATGTTTTGGCGAGTTATAATGCACGGGCTCTAAAATTAATTGCGTTCGGTCTAGAGTGAATATCCGATCGGTATGTCTACATGGGCCGCGTACTCATTGTATCAGACTCGCCAGTGATTTGTGATTTTAGTCTCACCAATTATTGCGAGTTGGAAATACTGATTTAAACGCCATGTTAAGGGGCCTCGCTACGGTCATTATTTAAGGGGCAACATTTAGGCAATTTCTAATTTTTTCATAACCACCCGGGATTTATGTGTTAGTTGTAAATGATTATTAGTGTGAGTGAAATTAAATGCGGGTATCCTCTCGTACGCGCATGCACATGTCAATAACACTATAACCATATCAATTTCACAACACGAATTTTGCAAAAACATACATTTGTTTTGACAAAATTAAAGTTAGTTAACGTTGTCTGATTTTGATTCTGAAAAAATTATTGAGTTCAGCAGAAAAATGTCTGTAGATCGTACGAAACATTTTCCGTTTTTAATATTATATTTAATTATGATTCGAAAAAGTTGATATTCAAGTTTTCAATTACAGTTAACAATAATATAAAATGTAGTTTTTACAAAGTGCTTTGTAGGATCTATAGACAATATTTTGGTGAGTTTAAATTTTTTTTCAGAATCAAAATCAGACAACGTTAACTAACTTTAATTTTGTCAAAACAAATACATGTTTTAATGGTTAGTCTAAAATTGACGGCAGTAGCGAGGCCCCTTAATGGATTATGTTACAACACATTACTATTATTATTTTTATTATTGCAAACAATATAATGGTTATTACGACCAGAATATTTTAGAATATACCTTACAAACAATATTTATACGATTCACGGGGAGAACAGTTATCCACAATCACTGGGGCGCGTTCCTCCTTTGCCTAGGACCAGCGTTGTTGTGATGGTGGTGGTGGTGATGGTGGTGGTGTCGGTGAGCGTTGGAAGAGTAACCACCTCTCGGGTTAAGCATGTTTAACACCAACGTGGAGCCGAGCGCCAGCCTCGTGCCCGCTGACTGTTGGCCACGGTCTGGCAGCTTTATCAACAACGTGGTGACCGCCGCATTTGCATCGCTGGTTGGTTCGATCGCCAACGGCCTGATGTCACCAAACCTGGTCACCTGGCTGTTGTTAGTCTCCGGCTGTTGCTGGGGCGTGCTGCAGTTCAGTACGATGGCCACAAACGCGAACGGTCTCTTGGCCATGTGCAACATCTCCACAACCTGCTGGCGACGCGCTCGTCGCATGTCAGCTGCCTGAAAGTCGAAAAAAAAACAACATTTTAAGAAAAATTCACATTATATTATTACGCAATATATAATACATTATAATCTAATCATATCGTTATATCGTAATTACAAAATTATATGGAAAATTCATAAAAATTACGTTGATGCAGAACGGTTATACTCATACTTATGAATAGTGCAAATTAAGGCTAATAGTAGGTATAGTAGGTAAGCCGGAACAGACGTCTAAAACCTTTGCCCCATTCAAAGGATAGATATGTTCACCGAATCAAAAGAAATACCTATGTGAATAGATTCTCTATTATAGAATATGAGCTTCATGACTGAATGCCTGGATTACTAGCGGAAGAAGAAACATAGGTTGTCATAATATTAATTTTTCTCTCTCTCCAGTGAAATTTGCTTTTTTTGCCCTAAACTTTTTTACTTTTGTAGTACAGATTTATATTTAATTTATCTATTGACTTTAATACCCACAATTAGTAATAACAGTAATATAAATAAATTAATAAATTAGAAATAAATATTGTTATCGTAATTTGTATGAGTATTTTTCTATACGATTCTTGACAAATTACAAAATAAATCCATTTCCAGTTCTCAAAACTTATGACACCTCTACGACCTATACATGTAGTAAAGATGTGGTATTATTTACTTGTTTTGCTTTCCATCCAACAACGCATACGGCAAGAAACAAAAAGAAACACGAGAAAAATACAGAGAAAAACACAAAGAGATCAATATGAAGTTGGTCTTGTCTAAAAAACACCGTTCCGTAAGTTGGAACAGGTACTAAATGAGTGGCTTGAGCAGGTAACGATGAGATTGCTAACAACGCCATGTAATATCTTGTTGCTGATAGGTCATGTTTGTCATGTGGAAGTGTAATGATCAATCTGAAAAACAAATGATATAATAATAGTATAATATATTGGTACTGTATTGTATTTTGACCATTAACATACCTATTGTTGACATTTTTCACCATAAGCAGAGACATACTCTTTTTCAGTGTCACGTATGTAGACAAACCTTTGGTTTTGTGCTCTTGATATGTAAATAAATGTCTACCTTTTGAAGAATTTGAGCTACTACTCACACGTTCAATCGTTTCCATTTCACTAAACCACTCAAACCTGAAAAATGTGCCAAATTTAAACTATTTAATTATGGGTCAAATTATCTACCATCTAACTCTATCAATGAATTATATTACCTTGGATCAAAATCAAAAACATTTCTATTAAGTGACTTATTTTTAGTAACTATGAAAATATCCTCATGTGATGTTAAGAAGAAATCGACAGCGCCTTGTGTTATGTCAACAGTAATTCTGATATCGACATTCATAAAACGTGGTTGAACAACGAAAAACGACTAATACAAAAAAGAACAGTATTAAAAAAGAAATACAATATAACATAATACTTTACTTTCAAGATAATTTAGATAGTTAACATTAAAAAAAAAAATTGAAATAACAACATAATATATTAAGGACTAGTAGTTGCTTGACAAATTTAAATATTGTTAGGCACAAGTGTTATGTGTTAGATATTATAATATTGATCAATAGATCAAGAATTATTGTTTGACTGATTTGATTTATCACTGTTAAGGGGTCTCGCTAGAGTCATTATAGAAGGGGCAACATTTAGGCAATTTCTAATCTTGTCATAGCCGCCCAGGATCTATGTGTTAGTTGTAAATGATTATTAGTGTGAGTGAAATTAAATGCGGATATCCTCTCTTGTATGCGCATGCACATGTCAATAACTCTAACTTCTAACCTCAATAACCATATCAATTTCACTATACACATTTTGACAAAATTAAAGTTAGTTAACGTTGTTTGATTTTGATTCTAAAAAATATTTGAGTTCAGTAGAAAAATGTCTGTAGATTGTACAAAACATTTTCCGTTGTTAATATTAATTTTAATTTTAATTATGATTCGAAAAAGTTGATATTTTCAATTACAGTTCACAATAATATAAAATTTAGTTTTTACAAAGTGTTTCATAAGATGTATAGACAATTTTCTGGTAAGTTCAAATTTTTTTCAGAATCAAAATCGGACAACGTTAACTAACTTTCATTTTGTCAATACTTAAGATCTTTTCAGCTAAAATTGATGGCAGTAGCGAGGCCCCTTAATAGGTTAAATATCTATATCTTAAGAGATATACTGCAAGTATATATTAATATATATTAATATATATTAATGTAATAAAAGTAAGCAAAGTAAGGTCTGATTTAATTTTTTTTTTATCTTATTTCTATGACAAATAATTATTTAAGATTTTAAGTGAAATTTGCGATATTTATAAAAGTAACACAATGGATATTATTAGTAAAATGTTTTACAAACATTGTAAAAATGTTTTTTCTTATTGTAAAGTACAAATTTTGATGAAATACAATATTTATTATTTTTATTATTTTAGTGCATACTGTTTGTCCTGGGTAAAGTGGATTAGGTTTTGTTTTACACTCATCAAGCAGTTTGGCATCCAGGCAAAACCTTAAGTCTACACTCATTTGTTTGTAACACTGATGGCCATCAGTTGGAGTGCCCATATATGATTCTCTGCACTTTGAACACTGTTGCATCCAACATAGCTGAACGGTATTTTTTAATGTTCGATGATGAGGTACGCCCCCTGACTGACAGTTTGTGTCACTTTCAGTATTGTTTTGACAATCACATTTTTCTCCAGTAATTGGATCACAAGTACTCCCATGACCATGACATTCACATGGTCTACAGACAAATATTAATAGTACATATTAAATTTAGTTGATGATATAATTTATTGAAAATAATATATAACCATATTATAAATATGATACTTGCCTACAAGGATCTCGATTATCACTTGAACCTCGAAAATGGCCAGATAAACAACCCGAACATGTTGGACCGGTTGTGTTGTCCATACAATTAATGCAATATGCATCAGAAAGAGGTCCATCATTTTGCATAAGATTAGTATTAGGATCATTTAAAATACTTAGAGCATCAAATGGTTCAGTATCGTATTTTTCAACACATACTTGAGCATGCCCATTACAATAATCTGAGCATGGTATACATTGGCCATGATCAACTGGGTTACCAACATAAAATAGTTTACATCGTTGACATTGAGACCCTTGGGTGTTGTTTTTGCAACTCAAACATTCTGTTAAGCGATCAGGACCAGCACAATCAGAGTGTCCATTACATTCACATTGTATTGTACAATTGGAACCAACATAACCAAAACCACAGCGACAGACATCTGGTTTTATGCATTCACCTCTAACGCAGCCTGAAAACCAATACAATTCAAGGTTATTTTTATTATTTTCACTGAAATTTTGATTTGTAATATGGGTTATCTCCCAATAGTGGTCTAACAATGAACTGTGGTCTACCGTAATGATAATTTAATTATAGTATGTGGTCTACAATACATAATAATATGTTCTTAGTTATTATATTTAGTGATTTTACATGAAATAAATAATTGTAAAAAATGAAATAACCAAAATAAAAATATTAACTTGTTTGCAGTTTGCTACAGACCATATTAAATACTTGTCATGAAACTGATAAAATTGAAGATTATAGTATAGTATAAAGACGCCAATTGAAATAATTCAGCAAATTATTCAAACAATGTTAAATTACGCCATTTGCTGTAAGTTTATTAGTATTATCATTTTATAGATTGAAAAAAATTATATATATATTATTAAAAACCATAACTGAGTAATTTATCTATGATTTTTTTCAGTTACAAATGTACTTTAAAATTCATTATACCCATTTATTACCTACTAGTCGGCATAACCCGCAATAATACACCATAAACAATACAACACCAACTAAACTGTTGTCATTTATAATAGCATTGATTTTAAAAACACTGGGATACATAAATATAAAATATTTATCACTAGAAGATATAAAGAGAAAATATATTAAGTGATTTAAAATGATAAATAATATAATAATCTAATGATGTGCTATAGTATAACACAAGACAGTGGCAAGGCATGTTGGTACATAGCCAATGTAAAATAGTATATATGTTAATGTATATTTAAAATTATTAAAAAAATGTTAGTAGTATATTTTAATTAATCACCTTGTGTACAAATTGGAATACATTGAGAATTATCATCAGGTTGATAACCATTGCCACATACACAATGAAAACCATCAGCAAGATCAACACATTCTTCACTTTCTGAATTGCAACTATGATGACCATTTACACATTCATTTTCAGGTGGACAAGTTATGTAATACCATGCTACAGAATCATTCAAGGTTAATTCTTTATTTAATAAAGCTACATCTGTTGATGGTGAAAGTGCATCATCTATTCCGTAAATGAAATCATGAGATTCTAAGTTTTGATAAGCTGCCATTTTAGGTTCAGTATTTAAGTGTTGAAGTAATTCCTGACATGAATGGTTAGGACCAGAAGCTGGACTAGACATATAACCTTCCGTACATATTCCCTGAAAAAAAATAAAAATATAGTTCTCTGCTTTTTTAACTAAAATATTTTTCAACAAATGTTTTACCTGTCCAGTTTTGTTCAATACATCTAAAGCACACCATCCACAATGGGTATGGCGGAGACACGTAGAACATTGAATATAGCTAGAACAAGGTTGAGGGCAACGATCTATATTACCACCACTAAGAACAAGTCCACAAACACCCCCAGCACAGTATAGTGGTTGATAACTAGGTGATATGCACTCGTTTAATGTAATTGACCAGCGACATTCATGCCATCCTCCTTCTCCACCCTATAAGTTAAAATAATTTTAAAACAATTATAATTTATGGATATTAAGAATATTTTACATGAGATGATAAACATGTTTCACAAGATTTGTGCGCAGAACAACGTTCTGGACAAATGGAAGTGTTTTTTATTTTGATATTTGATCGTTGACTGAGATCTAGACTAGAACAACTCCAATCATACAATGACCCACTATTTGAAAGAGTTCCAAACTCAGATGTATGCACTTGCCTGAATATGAAAAATAATAAATTATGACTGAAATAAGTAGTTGAAATTTTAGTAAATGCATACCTAGTCCATAAACAATTTCCTTGCTGATGACATTTTTCACAATTAGTTGCCATACATTGAATATTTGGACACATTTCTACTTTTGTCACTGTTTTACATTGATTATCACAGCTTGAAGCATCTTTAACACATTGTCCTTTAGTACCACAATTTGCACACCATGAACAAACCTAGAAATAATACATTAATAAATATATATATTTTAAATATAACCTTGTTAAAATTTAAAAAAATGTAATTTAAAGTTTATTGCTTACATTTGAGTTTTCATAGTGATTATTAGGCCATGTAGCTAAACAATCGGTACATGTTGTGTACTGTTCACAAGATCGACTAGATATCCAATTTGAATTGCAAGACACTCCATTATTTGTTCGTGATGTACCATTAGTCGAAACACAGGGATTAAAGCCTGGACCAAGATGAGTAAAACAGTAACTGACATTTGTTCCTATCACTTGACAAAATGAACATCCAACCAGAGATCTAGTTAAAACGAAAAAAAACAATACATATTATATAGTTAAAATATTTAAAAAACGAGATTTACATTTTAACATTTACCCTCTTTATAATAATCAGTAAACATAAGAATTAGTAATATAACTGGGTTGTTAATAATTTAAATACGTACATATTTAGGTAATTAAATCAATTAAAAAATTTAAACATTATCTAGAAATTGTATTAAGTTTAAACAATTTCTGACCTGCATTTATCTCGTTTACCAGACCACAGATTACAAAGGTCTTGTGGTAATTGAATCCGTGTCACACGAGATTGTATATCGCCAGCAAAACCACCAAGAATGTACATAGACTTTGTTTCTATGTCTAATGTCATTGCATGAGCATGAGTAGGTGGTGGCGGCAAACCAATAATAAATATATCTGGAAAATACAAATGTATTATTTTCATTTTCATTTGAGCTGCACTTTTTATACTGAGTTAATTTTACCTGGAGTTAATAAACGTATCCACTGGTTACATGCATACGAGTAAGCAATAAGAGTATCATTTGTACTAGGTGGATCAGTCCTTCCACCAAAAACAAACATATATTCATCTGTTGTGATAGCTGAATGTAAAAATCGCCCTCTTGGCTGAAAAATTGAATAAATACTTTTTAGATGGCAATATTAATGACAGGTGTTATGAAAAATGTATATTCTATTCAACTTCAAAAACATAGTTTGCGGGCCACTTGTACGCAGGGGGCGTGGCTTCATTACAGCAAGGACCTCAAACACGAGTACAAATTATAGTTATTCTACAATGAATGTTATTAATAGTTATTATTTGAAATTCAACAGAAAATTGTACAGCTACAAACACGTTGTACGTCCTCCATCGTCGTATGTCAGTAGTTCACGTGACAGTGGGGGGGGGGACAAAAGGCAGTACTTGACCACCGCCGACTACGTTTTCTTAAGTTGAATAGAGTATAAACACGTTAATAATTGCAAATAAATTTGTGAATTCTAATACAGTGTACTCTCGGTAACTCAAAATTATCAACTTCTTGAACAACTACAATTCCCTTCAAATATCAATAACAAATTAAGATTTTGATAACTCAACATTTTTTTCTCTGTGAGCTTCAGAGAGTACACTGTACAAATAGTAAAATTATTTAGAAATATACTATTGCTATAATTAGTATGTATGAATTCAATATAACTTGATTTGAATATTACTTTTGGTCGATCATAATGTATGATTAATAATAACAACAATATGGTATATATATACAGGTGATATATTTCTAGGAGTAAAGATTGTTCAACATCCATTTTTATACTATAATTTATACAATTGAAATACATGTTTACAACATTTAAACTAATTACTTACTAGGCTATTTTTTGGTGGATTATAGTCTTTGAAAATCGGTAGAATAGTCCATATTTGTAATTCATAGTTAAGTGCGAATAATTTATCTGTCATTATTGTTTGATTAACTGAGTAAATATATCCACCAAATACATACAAACTATCGGTTGGACCATGGTATACTGTACTATGTCCATAAATACCTAATAATCAAAATGGTAAAAGAGATACGTTATACATAAGTATAGAAAACAACAAAATAAATACATACATCGGTATTTGGAAAAAAAATGTATTTATGTTACAGTTGACGTGTTGAATCAGTTAGTTAATGAAATAACTAGGTAATTTATAAAATAACTAAAACGTGTAGGTAATATACTTTAATTAGTTATTTTACACATTACCTGGCATCACTTCGTTAATGGGTCAAATTGTATAAAATATCATGTACAATATCGTTATTTTACTGTCCAGCATATTAATAAATTAGATAAGACTGACGTCCTTGTTGTCGGTAACCACAATGTTCATATACGTTTATCATGTTAGATAAGATTATCACTGTACATGTATTATCTATTATTGTTTAAAGCTTAGTAATAGTCTTACAGTCACACGAGTTTAGTATTGGTTCGTCTGTCTCCACACTATTATTTTAAGTATTAATAAAGTAAACAATGAATATAAATGAATTAGATTTAATGAAAGAAGTTTTATATAAGTCTTAAAAATTGTTCATTAAAACCAAATTTAACAAAAGAAAAATTTGATGAAAGACGTAAAAAAAATAAAAATAAAAAAGGAATCTTTTTGTGACTATTGGTTAGAAAAACATTACAATATTGTAAAAATAAACGGCATTGATAAATTAATACTACCCTTAAGTAATTAAAATAAAATTTTTTAAGTTATATGTCATGATTGAAGAAATGTAAGATTATTTAAATTAAATTCACATTTCTATTGGACATGGGGGTAGAGATTGCATGTTATATGAAATAAATAAACGTTATAAAAATATTATTCAATCCAATGTGAAGCAAAACTTGGATTTGTGTATACCTAACCAGCAAAAAAAAAAGTCAAATAAAGGTATTGTTGTAAAACCAGTGGTGTTTGAAGATTTTAACAGCCATTGCCAAATTAATTTAATTGATTTTCAATCTCAGCCCGACGCAGGGTATAATTTATTTATTTTCCATCTGACCAAATTTTGTATTTTAAGGCCTTTTAAAGAGCTTGATTTGGATATTTTTGGTTTATTTGGTGCTCCCTCAGTACTGCAATCATATAATGGCTGAGAATTTTGTAATGAAATTGTAAATTCTTTAAAAGAGATGTGGCCCAAATTGACTTTTGTCCATGGCAAACCACGACATAGTCAATCTCAGGGCAGTTGTGCAACTCAAAATTCCACAATAGCCTTGTGTGTACAAATAAATAATTAATTCAATTTAAAATAAATAAAATATTATAATATATTTTTAATTTTAATGTTATTATACTTTAACGTATATCAAACTAAAGTTGTATGGAATAACTATAGATATTCTATAAAATAACTAGATAAAGTATAATTTTCAAGTATGATTTCATACTTTAACTAATATTTGTAGGTAATTCATGAATACCTAATTATTTCATAAAATGATAGAATTCAACACTTTAACTGTAGCATATATACTTAAATATAAATTAATTACTAATTAATTTTACTGTTGTTTTGTGATGCACTTACCAGCTGGTCCATAGCCACTTGTTTTAAACTTTTTCCAAACTTCTGTTTGCATATCAAACTCCCATACATCTTCAAGGAAACCCATATCTGGACTAAAACCTCCAATTAATATAAGACTTTCTTTTTCACCAACAGATCGTAATGTAAGAGTATGGCCGGCCAATGGCGGTGGATCTAATTCAGTCTGAAATTTAAATAATGAATAATACAATAATTAAATATAATTAAAAATCAAACAAATTGTGTACACATATTAATTAAAAATCTAATATATTGAAAAAAAAAGAATAAAAGAAAATAAGGTATAGAGCTGAAAGTTCCAATTCTATGTTGTCAATTCTATTGAAATGTTATTGCCAAATTTAATTTAATTTGCTATGTTGTTGGAAATAGTGTAAAAAATATTATAATTAAGTAATATCCATTTGTAGGTATTTGAGTATTAATACTCTTATATTTTTAAATATTTGTTACCCTTCATTTATCTTTACTTTAGATACATAGTTTTTATACATGTTGTTCTTATTAATCATATGAAATTATAAAAGTTAAAGCCAAGTTCTAATACAGAAATAATGTATCTATAAACATAATAAACGAATAAATACGGGTTTTTTTAACCCAGGAGAAGTATTGTTTATAAGTCTGGCAAAAGTAATTTTTGTTATTTATATAAGCCATAATTAATAAATGGTGTATTACTTAACAATTGGTAATTTCTCATGCCTTCCATACACATATTATATAATGACTGTTTTAAATAATATTAGATAAATAATATTTAATTTTTTATTTATGAACTGGTGGGAAGAGAGGTTGGACTTTGGGGATGGCTGTACTCTAACAATAAATATATATTTATATAAATTAAACATTATTTATATATCTATATCTGATGAATTAGTCAAAATGATCAATTTACTACTTTTTTTTTTAAATTTTTTTATTTTTGTGGCTGTCATCTCCTTGTAGGACAGTAAAAATGCTTAGATTTTCTTCAACAGTACCATCCATTACAGTTACCCCCTTGTAACCACAGTAATAGAATAACAACAGAGTGACTTTATTAAATAGTTAACAGAAGACATTTTTCAAGTGCTTTTTTTAAGATTTTTTAGCTCATAATATTATTGTGCATATTTCAGTTCGTTTTAGTGCTATAAAATCCTAGTCCTGATGATGACTATAATTTGGACCAAATATAAACAAATTTACAGAAGAATCAGCAAATATCAAAAAAATATTTGTAAGTATTTTTAACAAAATTATATTAAATCAAATTGTGTTTGAAGTTTGCTCCAAATGTAGGTTATATGTTTTTGTGTTGAAAAGTGTTGACCAGGGTTGGGACTTGGGTTGCATTTGCATATTCTTTAATTATGGCTGTAGAATATTCAAAGTAAGATATATATTTAATAAAATAAATAATGGGTGATTCATTTGACACTCATAATTCAAAAAGTATTTGAAGTATTTATTTCTTTTTTACATAGTTTCAAGTTATTACAAAATAACATTTTTAAAAATATATATATATAATATATATATTTTTAAATATTTTTATACTTATAATTTTTTAAGTTTTACTTTTTTGTATGACAACATACAGTTTTATAGAATAATATTATTCTGAGCATTTTGATATATAAAAATGGAATTTATGAGGAGCAGTGTATGAGTTATAAGTAAGTAAAGTAATCTTTAGATGAGTATAGTAGTGGACCAACATTTTGAGGGGTTATCGTGTACCACTCCATCTGCTCATCTAAAATTCAAATACTTATAAATTATAATTCATAAACTACTCTTCCTAAATTTTATTTTTATGTATCGAAATACTTAGAAAAATATTCTGCTTTGGAATATGAAATTAAAAATGTAAGTTATCATTAAAAACTTAAAAATGATGAGGAGAAACCTTGTAAGTATGAGTAATTAAAATATTACAATTTCCAAATTCTTTTATACTCAAGGATTAATAAAGCTTCCCACACGAATTTGGAACTGCTGAATACAAATTTGTTATGTTGTGTATTCGGAGACCACACATGCAAGTATGACATCCTCTAAATTATTGATAACCGTGGTTACCAAATAAATTAAACCATAATAAACCATGTGATTTTCTTATCATTATAATAATTTTACCGATCTGTAAGTATTTACAGATGCAAATCCTATCTGCAGTTTACAGGTCCGGTAGCCGATAATTTACAGAGCCGGTAACTGTACCGAGCGTTCAAGCAACACCTAATTTTATTTACAGAGCCGTTAATGCACTTACAGATCTGTAAGTCATTACAGAACGTTTATGCAACCCGGCCTTAATAGTTTAACACTAATCATATTTATATTAGTTACTTGTATGCCTATCCATCTTTGATCCTTTAAACTGAATTTCCAAAAGTCTGATAAAATCTTCATTGAATATTTCGTAGAACGACCGTAAGGAGTTTGAATTTGTGTTAGACCACCATAGACATATATTTCCCTTCGAGAATGTACTATTTCAGCTGCATGGAAATACCTCCCATTTGGCATATGAGCGTCATTCGTACCATCTACTGTGACCTTTTAATAATATTAATCATATTACAAATAACTCAAATGACTCAAAAAGTATTTACAAAGTTTTGTTTATTTCAGACTGTAGCTTACTTGCATCCAAGAATTGTTTTTAGAGTCAAACAAACGAATATCATTTAAAGGACCATGTGATAATGAATAACCACCGAATAACCACAACTGACCACGCCTTGTTGCAACCACTGAATGTCCAAATCGAGGTAATGTTTGACGCAAGTGATCTAAATTTTCTGATACGTGAGCTGAGTTAAATAGATCCGTAAATATAAGTGGTTGTCGCAAATGACTAGATATAGGAACTGAAATTGAACAATCTTCTCCTTCATAAATACTATCACAAATACAGCGACCATATTCCTAATAAATAAATAAAACAATTATCAGTTATTTAAATCTCTAGAATTTGACAAAAATCTACTAACATGATCACATTTTCCATGGCCTTTGGCATGATTACAATCATTTGGACATATTAAGTCTTGACAAAGTACTCCAGTACTTCCTTTTTGACATACACAACGGTTATGATGACATACTCGGGTTGGGGGACAGAAGTCTGGACAGCTAAACACTACGTACGTAGCATTAAACCCTTCAGTAGGTTCAGATTGTTTGTAATAAACAGTCATCACACCTAAATTTTTAATTAACTGTTTAATGCAACATTTTAACTTGTAAGATAGAAACATCTAATGTAATATGTAAGCTTACCAGTAACCCCTTCTATGGTTAAAGGATACTGAGAATCTCTAGTACAAAATACACCAAGAGAATGAGCTGGGTGTGTTCTAGACATAGAAACAAAATTCGGTAGTCCATCATACACATAAACACTGTTCATACCACATGGGACATTTATATCATTATCGATTGTTAACTGTATCACATAAGATCCACTGAAAACCACAAGAGAAATGAAATACTTAGAATATTAATATAATTTTAGAAACTATTATTTTATAAGTATTATTTATTTGTTGTTATTTTTGCAACTAGAAATGGATTATGAACTTACATTGCAGTTGAATTATTTCGCATGTTTTCAGGATCAATTATCCAGAGACATTCTTTCGATGGCGGACCTTCTAAACGTGTTTCCCAAGCACTAATCTCCACAGATTTTGATCCAAAACCTTGAGGGCCCATGCCAGATAAAATACCTCTGGCCATACATTGATGATAACAAACATTTCCATTTCTATAAAATCAAATAAGTTTAGAAAATATCTTATACAAATCTATACTTAAAAATTAATTAAAAAATATTTTGAATCATATCATTATTATCAAATAATTGGTTTATATATTTAAATAGATTTAATGATAATAATTACTTTGGATCTCCAAAAAATCCTTTTTTGCAAAATTGACAATTATCTCCTTCAGTATAATGTTTACAATAACATTTACCCGAATTAGAATCACAAATACCAAGTTGTTCATCACCATGACCATTGCAATCACATTTATGGCATCCTTCTATCGATGTTGCATTACCATAACTTCCAGCTCTTTAAAATAATTATTGGATTATAAATGTGAGAATAATATTTTTTAAAAGTTTATTTCATTGGACTTACTTGCAATATTCGCAAAACTGCCCAGTGGTCCAATCTTGACACTGGTCACATGTTCCAGGTCGTTCGTTGCAGGTTGAATGATTATTACATCCACAGTTAATTGCACAATCAGCTCCAGTCCATCCGAGATCACATTTACATGTATAGTCAGGTGCTCCAATACAATATCCATTTAGACATTTATGATAACACCTATGGATTGAGTCATATTTAAGTAAAATGTTAAACGTAAAAGTTATGCTCTTAAGTTTTATTTTCCTCTAAATGAAATATAATACTGGTATTATATTAGTTCGACATCAGTTAATACATTTTACTTGATATAATTTCCATCGATAAAATAAAAGGAAAGTATTTATTATTTGACAGTTGAAGAACCAGTATAATACCGGCATAAGAGACTTACGTTCTTGTACATGAATGTTTTCCATCGCCTATAAAACCTCGTTTACACTGACAGCTATATGAACCTTGAGTATTGGTACATTTGGCTTCTTTATGGCAATCATGTAGTCCCAGACCACATTCATCAACATCTGGACATTGTGCATATGCCCAACTTGAGTCTTCTTCATAAGTATTGTTGTTCATTATGTAGGAACAAGTTCCTAGGAGATAATAAACATAGTTAAAATATAACATCCATAGCATATAAAACTGAAATATTTTTAATACACTTATTATAATAATATTTGGATCATTAAACAATGCACATACCTATAAATGGTTTACTAAAATCACCTCCTGTACAAATCCCTTGAATTGGGTTACCACTGTCATAACACCATCCACAACCAAGAGTTTTTAGACAACTAGAACAATTCATACTTTTTTCGCATGAGGTACATGCTAAGTTAGGTTTATCTATTTGCATCTGTCCTGATCCATAATAATGAACACTTCTGTCAATCCATTCTCGACATCGTCCAAATTGATATTCTGATGTATATTCGGAAAAATGGAAACATTCCTAAAAAATTATGATAGGTAATAAAAATTGAGCTAGAGATAAATATAACTACATTACATTTGTTGCTCGGCACCAAACACATCGACCATTGTCCAAGCAATCAGAGCATGAGTGTCTATTTGAACATGGAACAGGGCATGAATCAATAGATACCACTCCATCAGGTAATCTAAAAAAAAGTGGATAGTGATATATATAATCAAAACATCAAAATACTTAGTGTAAATTGCTTGTAAATAATGACATAATCTTCAATAATTCATACTTACTAGTTTCAATAAAATAAAAAAAAATATATTTTTTAACAAACCTTCCACGTCGTTCACATTTGGCTTCTTGACTCCACCATTCACAATATCCACTTTGAATACAATCAACACAATCCACATGATTAGAACAGTTTGGACATAGCTGAGGTGATATAACAAGATATTTCCATTCATTAATATTTTTATTATTATGGCAAAAAACTGAATCTGTTTGATTTCTTGTGGTGCAAACTGATTTTAATTCACACCATGCACAATTAGCATCACTAACACATATGAGACAACTTTGATAGCCAGTACATATTGAGCTGTCTCTGCTATGATATGGTTCAAGATACTCCATTGTAAAAGGCTATTTATATTTAAAATACATTATTGCATAAATAATTAAAAACATTTAGTATTGAATAATAATTATAAATACCTTTGAATTATTATGACCTTTATTGTGTTGTAATTCTACAATAGAGGTACCAGTGTTTTGAGAATATGTTATATTTTTATGAGTAGTTAAATCTAATAAGTATCGTTCAGGAGCATGAAATGGTTGATCTTCAGTAGACCACGATGAAAGTTGTAAACATTGCCAACCATCAGCTTTCAATGTTATATTGATTTCCTAATAATTGATTTTAGTTGATAAGAAAAGATAATTAATGAGAATAATGAGAATTTCTGAATTTACTTACTGGTTGGTACATATATGGAGATGTCATTATAAGTCGTGTATTTGTAAATCGAGAGCATAATTGCAGTTGGTCCTTATGATTGTCCCACATCTGAGGAAATCGCAAAAATCCAGAAAGCCTTACAACCATTGTACCACCAATTGATAGATCAGCTCTTGACATTGGTAAATGGGTTGAAACATCAATGATACTTGTATTAACTACTGATACCTATAACATTTATTAATTATTTAAAAATAATAAGTAATAATCAACATAATAAATATACAGAAAAGTTGAATTTACTAGATCTGGCTGTGAAAAATTTGCAGGATGTAAATATTTGAAAAAAGTCAATCCTGATCTTCTATCTAATGCTCTGCAATTGTCTGGATAAGCAACTTCTATTCCTCCACCATTCAAATTATTATGTAGACCACACACCTCGTAATTATCTGTAAAAATTAAAACATTTTAATCCAGTTATAATATTATTTTATACATTAATAAATATCAAATATAGATATTTATTTACCATTTTTATGATGACATCGACCATCTTGTATGCACCAAACACATCGACCTAATTGCATTATATGGGCAACTGAAGTGGTTGACTGATTATTGCTAAAAGGAGTACTTTCCCCATGAATTAAACACGAATGACAATCAGTTAAAGCAGAACAGATACCCGGGCATCTGGTTGTTTGTAAATTGGTTGTACAATTTATACCCCCGTTGCGTCCATAACAAGTATCGTCAGAAGAACACCATCCACATTCTGGATTTGCTGTACACTCTTGAAGACCTTTGTGTCTAAATATTAATTTTATTGTTAATATTATTTAGGAGTAAATATTTATATATTTTTATAATATTTATTACCTTAAGCACATAAGTTCTAAATGATAGGAATCGTTTCCTGTAGGAACTAATGTTGGTGGTAAAACAAATGCTAACAAATCTGAGTTTATGTTTCCTCGATATCCACCAACAATAATTAATGTGTTTCTGTTACGGACATCAGACCCGTGTCCAAATACACCAAACATTTTCTTATGAGTGAACTCTATAACACATTTATTGACAGTTAAAAATGTAGAAAAATTAATAAAACTATGACAGAAACATTTTCTTCAATTACCTTTGTTAGATAATCCAAGGACATCTCGACTAAGCCATGTATTACAACCAAGATGATACAGATATATTTCATTGTCGTAACAAATTTCTTCCTTGGCATGTCTATGTGTATATCCTCCAAAAACAACAATGTAATTTCCTAAAAACAAAAGATTTGATAAAATCAGTTATATTATTTAAATTAATTTATTAAGGTTAAGTAGCCAACACAGACTTAAAAATATAAAAAATACAGTCAATAACATAAGTCATATACATTTTAATAGTAAGTTTTAAATAATAATACTCATTGATAATAACGAACATGGTAGTGATCAGGTGTAAGACCATCCGTTTTGCTTCGATCACTGAAGGGTAGAATAGTATTGAATAACCTATTATTAAAAATTATTCTAACCATAGCTTAGTTTACTTCAATTAATTTAAGACTGTATAAACATTTATTAAATGTAGTTATGATTGTATGACAGTGAAAAATTTAAATATCTTAAGCTACTAATGTTCACTATTGTTAAATGACAAATATTGACTTCAGATTTCTGAGATTTTTTATTAAATAATATGGTCATTATTGATTATGACACGGCCCTAGCGCCTGCATTCTCTCCTCAACCGTACGTCCGTACACACTGCCGCTCTCGCCCAAGAGGGAGAATATCGAGGTTAATATGATAAGATCGCGGTGGATTACTGATAAGCAGTCCGACCTGTGAATCGCGGGTTAAAATCCAGGACCGTGGGTATTTTTTATTTAATTCTCTATATATTTTTCAACACCGGCAACAGGAATTGTGGCCGCGTCAAGTATAAGGTATATGGATCAGCAGAACACAAAATCATCAAACTATAATTACAATTATTATTTATTCTAAAACTTCATGTTCTATATTCATTTAAAATTTCAATAGGAATGTGTAAAAAGTAAAAAGTGAGTTAGGATTGGTATAAAATTTCAGTAGATATAAATATGGGAGAAAGATTGGAAAACTGCGTATTTAAAGAGACAAGTGTGTAAGTGTTACTATCAAATGTACTATAAAGTTAACAAAAGTTTGCTTCGTATGGAATTCTTAATATGAGTCAATATACAAACCCATTATATTTGCAGAGTGAAAAGCTCGTTCGGTGGGTACATTTGATGGTGGATATTTTATTTCAGACCAATGCTGTGTCGGTATATTAAAAATAAACATACGATCACTAAGTTTTGAAAACCATGATGCACTTGTGACTATTCCACCATAAATAATGAGAGATTGAGAACGAATATCATACACTGTCGAATGAGCTGCAACCCGAAAATTTAATTCTTTGCCACCTCTTGGTTTAATTTCTTTCCATTGTTCGTTCTCATCATCTAAATGTAAAACATTTAATTTTATAACAACATATAAAAAGTTTTGCATAACACATTATAGGTATACAGGGTGATTCATTAAGCGTAAAACACTCATTATCTCAAAAAGTATTTACGTTTTTGAAAATATTTTTCATATAGTTTCAAGTTGTTAAAAAACAACGTTTTTATTAAAAAATCAATATTTTTAAATATTTTTATCCTCATATTTTTTAAAGTTTTTATTTTTTTGATGACAACATAGAGTTTTAATTTCATATTCCAAAGCAGAATATTTTTCGAAGTATTTTGATACAAAAAATTGAATTTAGGACGAGTAGTTTATGAGTTATCAAGTATTTAAAGTTTAGACAAGCGGAGTAATGGACAAACATTTGCGGGGTAACCCAATACTACTCCACTCCGCCCATCTACACTGAGGAAATATTTAAATTGTTAACTAAGTATTTTGTTGATTATAGTTTTTTATTAAGAAGGCCTTGCTACTGCTGCCAATTTTAGCTGAAAAGACTTAAAGTATTGACAAAATTAAAGTTAGTTAACGTTGTCTGATTTTGATTCTGAAAAAAAATTTGAACTCACTAGAAAATTAAAATTGTCTAAAGATCCTACAAAGCACTTTGTAAAAACTCAATTTTATATTATTGTGAACTGTAATTCAAAATTTGAAAATATCAATTTTTTCAAATCATAATTAAAATTAAAATTAATATTAACAACGGAAATTGTTTAGTACAATCTACAGACATTTTTTTGCTGAACTCAAATATTTTTTCAGAATCAAAATCAGACAATGTTAGCTATTTTTCATTTTGTCAAAACAAATGTATGTTTTTGTAAAATTTGTGTAATGAAATTGATATTGTTATCGAGTTATTGACATGTGCATGCGCGTATGAGAGAGGATACCCACATTTAATTTCACTCACATTAATAATCATTTACAACTAACACATAGATCCGAGGCGGCTATGACAAGATTAGAAATTGCCTAAATGTTGCCCCTTAAATATTTACTGTAGCAAGGTCCCTTAATATTATACATTTTATTTTTAAATCAAAAATGGTATATAATTACCTGTATTAAGTTGAATAGAAAATATTTGAGAAGAAAAATATCCTTTGCTATTACTACCACCAACTAAATAAATAGTATTTGTATGTTCCACATATGTTAGAGTATGTCTTGTAAGAGCAGGCGGTATAATTGTAGAATGTTGTGCTCGTAAAAACCATTTTTTAGTATATATGTTATAAAACCATAGTTCTCCTGACAAACCCTTTTTCAGTCTACCACCATACATGAGAAATCCTCCATTGTACCTGAAAAAACATTTTAATATAATTTTTGTTTGTATTTTTATATAATATTATAATCCACTTTGTTGCTGCATGTCCAAAGCGCGGAGCTGGTAATCGTTTTTGTTTAATTTCATTCAATATATGTTCATTATTTTCATCATTAGGAAACTCAAATGGCGAATGACGTGTATTCTGAATTGTGAAAACAAACATACTTAGTAATCAATAATTATAAACATAATATACAACTTAATTCACATAAATTTAAAGCACAATAATTTGAAGTGATGGAAATTTTAACTAAATTAATTTTTCTTTTATTTATTAAGATTAAGATGTATACAATACACCAATATATTTTATTAATAAAATAAAATTACATCATTTTGATGTTCAAGGAATGTTGAATCGTCAGCTAGTGATACAAAGATATCATGTAATACAGCTGACCACGTTTTGTTCCGTCTATGTTCATTTACACGACTAGTATTATCAAAAGAAGAGTATTTAGATCGATTTGTTCCAATTGTTGTGTCTCCTAACTTTGCAGTCATCAGAGCATTTATTGTGGCTGATCCAATGGAATTGACGGTTGTGTGTAAAGGATCTATTTGTGCAAAACAACAAAAATAAATATTAAGATATACTTACAAATATTTATTTATTAAATTACAATTATGTTACCTATGACATTATTATTTCGATCGTACCACATAGAAGTGTTAAACCGAAAGACAACGAGATCACCAAGAATATTGTTTAAATCATATCCACCAAAAATGTATAAAGAATCAGCCTCAGAAATATACACAGCTGAATGGGCTGCTCTCGGATGTATGCCTCCCTGATACAAGTCATGCCATCTAAAATTCAACAAATGATGGAAATCATACTTTATGTTGAAATTGTAAGATAATACTTTAATAAAGATTAAAAAATATCAAACCTATTCCCTGTAGAATCAGAACTATTCAATGTGCAACCCATTCCTGAATAGTTTTGTAAGCAATGGCATCGACCTTGTTTGCACACACCCCTGTTAGGTTCACCACATTTATCAGGACACAGTTCAGTTGCGCAGTCAGGTCCACCCCATTCGTTATCACACACACAAAAATTTCGAAGGCAAAATCCATGATTTGAACAATTTCTTGGGCAATCAGATACATAATAGGAAGCTTCAAAACCTTCTAATGCATAATTTGTGTCACTGAATAACAATATTAACATCTAAACATAAAACAAAATAAACTAATATAAACTAAAAAGTAATGAAAATAATAAAAATAGTCATGAAAATAATTAAATATGTATAATAAAGAAAGTTAATGTTTAATAATAATGAATTACAATTGAATCATGTATTAGGTAACTGTTTTTAAAATGTATCACATAAAGATTAAAGTTGGTGTTTAAAGTGATCCAGAATTATAATAATTATAATAGAGATTCATTTTTGCACTAAATACAAATTATTGAATTTTCATAAATAGTCTAATAAATAGTCTAATAAATAAAAAATGTATTAGTTATAATATTTTAAAGTTAGGACGATTTAATAATAGAACAGAGTTAAGAGAAAATAAATGAAACAGTGATCTTTTATTACTTTTTTCTACAAAACTTTCAACTATTATAGTTGAATTCCTATCACTAAAATTGTAACAATTTAATTTATATTCATAGATAAGTTTAGGAAAATCATTTCTATTAAGGTCTAACAGTAAAAAAGGTGGGCAAGTCACTCTGCTGTACAGTAGACTACAAGTGGGTCACTGTATAATGGATAGTATTACATTAGAATTCATTATTCAATGATATAATATAATTGTATACGAAAACAGAAAAACGATTCTGAGTGGAGACGGTTTGTCAGTGTGGATATTTTATATAATGTTTAATGTGGTTACTTATTATTAATACGGTAGCCGGTAAGTTGAATTAATATTATAAAATAACTAAAATCGTTATTCTTGGTTATTTAATATGTAATTTTGTCCAAATTTGAACATAAAATAACTATTAAAAAAAACTGTGTTTATATATTTTTGAGATTTTTTGATTACAAAATAACCTTCTTACGTGGAACTTTGTTTTACATTTTCAATCCTTAGCTATAAAAGTTGAACATTTTATACATTTTTAAATTTTAAATTTTTATTAATTTTGTCAAAATTCGAACTTTAAATGCTTGTAAAAAAAGTCATGACTATGAATTTTTATTATTTTTCAAATGTCATTGCAACAATATAATAGATGCCTTCTATTACAATTTCAAGCTTTTTTTACCACCAAACAAATAAAATTTTATTGACATTCATAGAAAAAAACTAATTAAATTTAAAACTGGAAATGACTGTAAACAGTTCAAAACAAATCAAAATATTTTGAAAATTTATCGTGTATAGAAAATGCGAATATAAATAGCCTGAGAAAATGTCATGTATATACGGTCATTTGTTATAGAGTTAAAAAACTCAATCAAAAATCAAAATCGATTTCAAAATTCCCATTTTTTCTTAATTTTTATGTTGCTTTTTCCTGGCGCTTTTGAAAATTATTGGAAACTTTAAATATTGACCTCCCGAATGCATCAACTAGATTTACTTTCCCATCGAACGAGATACTATTGAAGAAAATCGAAGCAGCTTTACTGCCCCAAATGATGGTGACAGACACAAAAAAAAAAAATAAAAATAAAACACACATCATTGTTGTAAAATCAATACATTCATTACTCCGCTCAAAATCTAAAACATTTTATTTAAATTATTGCAAAATATCACAGATTATATTGAATATCTTGAATGCTTAAATGTTATGATAAATCAATTAACAGTAGAAACAAAAAACACACATTGTTATAAAATCAATACATTCATGATGTCATGTATCCTGACTCCGCTCAGAATCTAAAATTTCTGCAAACAGCTCAATAACAGTCAAGATTTTCACCATTGGTGCTGAAACCTAGCCATTCAAACAAAGAATAGATAGTGTTGGACGACTATGGTTTTTTAATGTTCCAAAAATTTCGAGTTAAAAACACGAGTACTCGACAAATGCCAAGTATGAAAAAAATTTGAGTACTGGGAATTGCTCAAGTATTTTAAATAATTATACTACACTAGAATTTCAAAAATATTTTTAATTTTCTTTCATACAAACCTTGCCCTGACAATTACTAATGTGAACCAAATTTAAACTTTTAATTATCACCTACCTGGTATTCTTATCGGAAATATTTGTGTTCTATCAGTTATTTATAGTTTTAACATTTATTTTAAAAAAAAAATACTAAAAATAGCCTTGAATCGAGTACTCGGTCTTAATTGACTATTTTTTGGTCCAACAATATATTTTAGTAGTATATTTGAATAAATACAATACTGTTAAAAATTCTTTTCTGAAAAAGAATTATTTAAATTGTCTTTATTACTACTACCAATCAGAAACATTTAAACAGATTCCGTACAAACCAGACGAGGCCTGAGCTATTTTCGATGGTAACAACTTAATAAAAGAACAATACTTACATAAATATTAGAATGCCTGCAAAATTACGAAATGCAAATATTTATCTTCCCTATGAAAAAATTATGTTTTTAAAAACACAGTGTTATCCTGATAATTGTATCATACCAGAAACGTGCATCGAAATTGTACGTTGAACTAAAAACCAAATTCATATTTGTGTAAAAATTCCGGTTTTCCTTAATTTATATTTTGATTTTCCCGGCGTTTTTGAAAGTTAATATGATTTTAAATTTTAACCTCCCAATGCACCAACTAGATTCACTTTCCCATCAAACAAGATACTGAGGTTGAAAACGAAACATTATTTCAACTACTTATCGTGTGGACAGACAAAAATAAAAAAAAATTTTAAAATTTAAAAAAAGTGCACAATTGGGTACCGGTCTGCTGTACAGTAGTGGTCGAGCATGTTGTTGTGATGAATGTGTTCGATTCGAATTCAATATCAATCATTGTATACGAAAAATGATTCTGAGCTGAGACGTTTTGTCATACCTACTTGTATAAATAATCAAATTTAATACTCACACATTTAATTTTTACAAAAATCTAAAATACCTCATAGCGTGATTTTGCGATAAACTCTTTTTTTTTGATAGAGGTAAAAAATTTTGTTGGGAACCTACTAATAAAATTTTTTTGGAACAAAATTTGAAAAAAATATCATGGCTATAAATCCCTCAAAATAAATTCAAAATTGTTTTAAAGTATTACCATATATATAGAAAATGGTAGTATTAACATTTGGTAAAAATTTTAAGTATCTAGGATTATTTGTTTTTGAATTACAACAAAATATCAAGAATTGATAAATGAAAATTTGTTAATTTACCGATAAAAATCCAATATTTTAAAAATTATAAATTCAAACGCTCATAAAAATTAATGTTTCTTTCTGGTAGACTTTTTTTTTTTGATTATAGTAGGAACATTTTTGGGGAGTTTTCTATTAAAATGTCTAATGTTAGCTATAAAAAGAAAACTTCTACAAATTTCTAACTGAAAAATAGTTTCATAATTTTCGAAATTTTGATGAATTTTGTCAAAATTTAAACTTTGAATGCATATAAAAAATAATCGAGGTTATGTATTTTTGAACACATGTTAACGAAACTTATAAGGAACCTGTGTATTACATTTTCAAGCATTTTTTACTAAGTAAAAAGTTTTTATTGAGAGTAATTAAAAAATATTTTACTCATTTCTAAAAATATCCCAAAGCCATAACCAGTGGCGCATTATGGCTTACATTTTTTTTTGGGGGGGGGGGGAGCTCTAACCTTACCTGATATTGTATGGAAATTAAATTGTAAGGGCATTGCTTCCACACCCTATATTCACTTATTAATATAAAAAAACATCAAAAAAAAAAAAACCAAATATTTATTTACTCGAGTTTCATTTTTCACAATAATAATATATGGTCTGTGGTTATCGTAATAAAAATCCCTAGACAATATTACACACAACCACTTGCAAATGACTGAACAAATATTTTTTAAAAGCTAATTAGTGTAATTACCACATTATTAATATTTAATAAAAATATATATTCATATACTATAGCAAGGCTGGGCATTAACGAGTTAAAAAGTTATAGTTAAGTTAAAAAATTTATTTTATTTTAACTTTTTAACTTAACTAGTTACTTTTGGCTTTACATTAACTTAACTGTTAACTTACTAAATTTCTTTTTTAATTAATGTGAAATTAACTAATTCATTTTTAATTTTAAGAAGTAAGAATTAATTAATTTTGTTTTGATTTAATTATATTTCACTATTTTGTTTTCATGTCAAAAAATATTTACCATGAATTGCTTAAAGTTAAACATATATATCATTCAAATCTAACTTATATGGAAATACTGTATAAAGTATAAACACTTTACTTTATAATTTAGTTTTGGGTTGGAAAAAAATTAAGTACGCTAGCTTTATATAAACGAATTAACTTAAAAGTATTTTTTCATTGAATAATCTAATTTTTATTTTGTGTGGTTCATTTTATTTAATATTTAATATAATTTTTTTACTTTTGGTAATCATTTCATAAATCATAGTAAAGAATTATACTATGAAGAAATGTAGATTAAATAGGTATTATAATAATAATTATGATAACATTTCAAAATAATGTTTCTATTTCATTTTGTTATCATTGTGTGGCTGCTTTTATTGGGAAATTACAATATGAAATTTTTAATAGGTACTTTATTGTATTCCCTGATTATCAGTATTTCCAGTAACATATTAACAAGAAGTCTTGAAATATTGATAAATAATATTTTTCAAAAAACTATAATAATTTGGTAGCATTATTATTTGTTTATTTAAAAATACATTTAAACATTTGACATGCAAAACTTTTTTAAATTAAATAGCATTGTTATAAAATATTTAATTTGGTAGCAATAAATAATTTTTAAACAATGTAATTATTGTTTTTAAATTGATACATATGATAATATATTCAGTAAAAATACTTACAAAACCGGATGACGCTAATATCGATTGAGGTTGATTCTTTCCACTATAACTTCCAAGGAGTGGTGAATTAAAAGAATCTCCATCATAAACAAATACATAGTCATAAGAACATTCTGTGTTTAGTGTCTTGAACTCCAAAGTAATAAACTGATTTGTACTATTCGCTAAAACAAGTAAAAAAAATACTTACGGTTAAAAAATAATTTTTTACAGGTAATAGAAGTCTATGAGCTATAAATTTAATTCACATACAATAAATAGATACAAACAATCAAAAATAAATTGGATTAATTCAATTGAATTATAGTCATGATTATATAAATGTACATACATATGTATTATTATAGTCATATAGATAATGAATAATTTAAGATGTTTAAAAAGGTGGGTAAGTGGATGTCGCTCTGCTGTACAGTAGGTTACAAGTAGGTCACTGTAATGGATGGTGTTAAATTTGAATTCAATGATATAATATCATTGTATAAGAAAAAAGATTCTGAGCGAAGACAGTCAGTCAGCCTATGGTATTACTAATATATTTGATGATATTATTGTGAATAAAGTAATTTATATATAGGTAATCTATTTAACCTTGTTTTAAATGTTCAATCCTTAGCTATAAAATTTGAACATTTAATAAATTTTAAACCACAAAATAATTATTAAATTTTAAATTTGATACATTTTGTCAACATTTGAACTTTAATTCCTTATAAAAAAAAATTGTGCCTATGTATTTTTAATATTTTTCAACTGCTATTGTAAAAATATATCAGGAGCCTTGCATGCAATTTTCACGCTTTTTACCCTACAAATAAAATGTTATTGATATTTATAGGAAAAAAAAACAAAAAAAAATGAAAACTGACAATGTCCATAAGCAGCTCAAAAAAAGTCAAAATATTTTCAAAATTTTATGATGAATAGCAAATGAAAATATAAACATTTAGTAAAATTTTCATATATCTACATTTATTAGTTTTTGAATAACAATAAAATAACAAAACCGCTACATGAGAAATCGAGTGAATATCTAACATTGTGAAAATATGAACTTCAAACGCTCGTAAAAATTAATTTTAAAATACGACTTTCTTATAGACATTTTTTTTTTGATAAATGTAGATAATCTTATAAGAAATCTTGAAATTACATTTTAAAATCTTAGATTTAAAAAGAAAAATTTTATGAATTCTTAACTCAAAATAATTTGGTAATTTTCGTGATTTTTCCATATTTTGTCAATTTTTGAACACTAATGCTTATAAAAAAAAAACTGTGACTAAGGATTTTTAATATTTTTCAAATGTCATTGTAACATTATAGTAGGAGTCTTGTATTAAATTTTCAAACTTTTGTACCCAACAAATAATGTTTTTTGACATCCATAGAAAAAAAGACTAATATCATGTATAGAAAATGCTAATATAAATGACCAGTGAAAAATTCAAGTGAATACGTTCATTTGTTTTAGAGTTACACCAAAAACCAAAATCGATTTTGTGGAAAACCCTTTATGCGTAAAAATTACCATTTTTCCTTAATTCTTATGCTGTTTTTCCCAGCGCTTTTGAAAACTATTGGACATTTTAAGGCATTTTTGAAAGTTAGTAGGAATTTTAAATTTTGACCTCCCCAATGCACCAACCATATTCACTTTCCCATCAAACAAGATACTGAAGTTGAAAATCCAATCATTATTTCAACTACTTATCGTGTACACACAAAAAAAAAATAAAAAAAAAACACACATCATTGTAAAATCAATACATTTATCGTTTCACTCAGAATCGAAAATAATAAATATACATAGGCACAAGTTTTTATTAAGTTAGCGTTTTTATTTCAAATTTTGACAAAATTCATCAAAACCATATTATTTTAACATTTTATAATGTTTTGACAACAAAATCACATTTTTATTCCAAAAAACAAATACTATACATATAGTTTGAGAAAAAATGAATTAAAAATAAATTGTGTTTATTTCAATTAGGCATATTATAGTCAGTTATAAATTATAGTACAAATATACATATAGTTTGAGTAAATTATAATTAAAAATAAATAAATACACCTTTTTTCATATGCAAATGATGTCTGACCTTTTGATGCAAGGTAAACAGTTGATACACAAACCATGTATATTGTATAACCCATAAATCAAATGATGTGCAACTGCCTTACAAAAAAGGTCAAAATTAACAATAGTAATGCGCAATAGACAACCGGCACATTATGTATATTCATAAATTGGCTAAATTGGGGTTTTATGCTTTTATGTTATTTATAGTGCTTTTTTAGAGCTTGACCCAATTTTTAAAAATATACTTATAGTATTTTTGTTTTTTAATTTTTATACAAAATTGAAATCAAAATCCATCAAATGACGTAGAATAAAGTTTTTTTTAAAAGTATAAACAAATATTATAATACGATTGTCGATAAAAATGTATGTTTGAAAACTTAAAAACACTTAATTCTTTCAATGCAGCAACTCAGATGATATTAGGAAATTATTTTAGTACTGTTTTATCATTTATTTTTATAAATTAACTACCTAAAAGAGTTAATTAAATTTACAGACTAACCATGGAAAGAAAAAATTACAGCAAAATAAATTAGTAAAAATATAATATAATGATACAAATCAATCTTATAGTTATTTTATTAAGTTTTTTAAAGGATTTTCATAGCTTTATTGCAAATGATTTTATTTGGTTATATAATGCATCAAAATTCGTAATCTACATATATATCATAAAATTTACTTAGTAATAAAACAGACTTCGCTCAGAATCATTTTTTGAATGCAATGATTTATCAAGGATTTTGATAATAAATCACGTTAAAAATGTTTATGAAAAACAATTTATATTAAAAAGAATCTAATCCTAATCTATTATTTATAGAAAAAAATAAATGTTTTCATTTTGATATCATTTTTTTTAAAGAGTCGATTCCATTTATTGCAAATGATTTTTGTTCAATTTATTTAGTTTTAAGCCTTGATGGTTATGAAATTAATAATAAGGTTTTTTAACACTAAACATTTTGTTTAAAATCCAAAAAGTAAATTTATATTAGCTTGGTTGCATATAATTATAAGATAAAATATAATAAGTATACTGAATAGTGAATTATGTTTATGTATAATATGGTACTTTCTTATTATCCGTGACTAGACTACAGGCAAGAATTGTGATAAGTGTCACAATATGGTTATTTAAAGCTACCAAAATGTACTGCTTTTTTGTTATTATCTCGGTTATTGCAGACTACCTAAATTAGCATTTTAATATGATCAAGGTGACAAGATATCAAAGATTCCAAATTTAAAAATAATTATTCATACATTTTTAAAATACCATAGGATATTATAATATGTATAGTAATTATCAGGTAACAGTTGCTACCTATATTCAAATATAAATTAAAATGTGTAAAATATGTCCCTATACGTTAAGTACAATATTTCTGAAGCAAACTTACCTACCTACTCCTTATACAGTTAAATTTAAACTCCTGTTGTCATATCATCCATTATTTAGAACAGTTTAAGAGAATATCACACACGCATGTGTTGTCTTCGTCCTATAAATTTACAACATTGAAAAAACGTTTTACGTGGGACAATTTTATTCCCTCTGTATTTATAGTAGAATTACCAAAAATCCACAACACATAGGGAAGAACTTTAACTGTGTAGTAGTGTTTTTATTATTTGGATAATATAAGTACAGTTAAAGTCATCAGTTAAGGAACATTAGAATTTTTTGTTTTTTTTTCATTTAATTATTAAAACTTATTGGTTAGTGTTATTAAAAAAATGAAAACACTACGACACAAATAAAGCTCTTCCCTATGCGTTGTGAATTTTGTAATTCTACTACAAATATGGAGGGAGTAAAGTTGTCTTGCGTAAAACAGTTTTTTTTTATTTTGTACATTTGTAAGACGGAGACAACACATGCATGTCCTCTTAATGGTAAAAATTAAATTAGAACTAACAATGGATTTTTGTTAAATATTATATTTTGTTTCAAAATTGTGTCACTTTTGTGTAATAACTAATAACTAATGAATAATTTAAAGACTCAGTCGAGCTATATAACAATTTATAATTTATACACTGTCTTAAAATATGTTTGATACACAACTAATATCGGTTTCTTCAATTATTCGTAATAAAATAAGCAATGTGATAAAATCTCAATAGTAGTAGTTACTACAGCTGAGGTGGTCAAGTTAATAGTCTTGTACAACAGAAGGTAAGAATTATTATTCAATTTCAGCTAAAAAAAAGTATGAACATGAGACTCTACAATTAAGTTGCGTATCTATGGGGAGGGGGATATAGGGGTCATATCACCCTATGGAGGACAACATTTTGTACATAATACAACATGTATATAATAATATGATTATGTCTATTTATATCCCCCTGTGAAAAATCCTATATACGCTATTGATACAGTTAATAATATTTATATTGATACATTAATATGTGAACATGAACCTATTATGCATTGATATCTATAAATATAAGGTCAACACAATAAAAGATAATTTACTAATGAACCTTTTATTTTCAAAGCAAGAGCTGAGAATTAATATTTTTAAATCTTTAAAAACAATTGCAAATCAAGCATTAGCCAAAGCTAATAATATTTAAAGGTGGATAAGGTAATGAAAAAAATTAACTAGAGTCAATGTTAAGAACGTTGTTTATAGTAAAATAATTAACATTCAATATATCCAACTTTAAAACTTTAAAGTTAATACAGAGAAAAATATTCACTTAATTCAGTTGGAAATAAGTTAATTAGTGTTTTGCCACCGGGTCAAACAAAGTGATTGTGCAACTATCAAATTTCTGGTGCTAAGGTGCCATAAAATTGAAAATAATATAAAAAATAAGATTAAAATATTTGGTAGGTCAATTGATTTAGTTAAGACATTACCAGTGGTTAATAAATAAGAAGTTAAGCTTGAACTAAATTCATTCAGCATTTGTAGTAGTAATAATAATAATAATAATAATAATAGCTATTGCTATAATCAAATAAATCTCAATGAAAATTGCTATATTTACTTTATTGCATGATACCAATTCCACATATTAAGTAGGCATTGGTAACTAATTAAAAATATGTACCCAATAATTTAATAAAGAATGTTAACTGTAAACAACTTATTCTACTCTTAATTTTCATACTTTAACTACTATTGTCTATTGGTACATAGGTTTGCACGCAACAATAGTTAACAAATATATTTCAATTAAGATTTGTGATTTGTAACAATAAAACAAACTCTCATTCTATAACTTTAATCAAAGTAACTTACCTTTGATTAACCATTCGCAGTGAGTGTTCTGTGAGTAATTTGTTCCCGGGGGACCATGAGTGATGATTCCACTAGCCTGGGACAAGATGGTACGGGTCTTGTCGCAAGGCACATCGTTTGAACGAACAGCATTCAACAACAAGGCGATCGCCAGCAATTCCCTCGGAAACATGACAGATATTTCTCCCATTACGGTTTAACATGTTGGATACACATTAAACGCAATCCTCATCGTCACATTTTTTAGTGCAACAGAGTTTGTAGATGAAAAATCCAATGACCTATTAAGATGCATCGAAAATTTGAAATCAATAAGATGGGAACGTTGGTTAGCGTACCTACATAGTTTCGAACACCGCCGGAGACATTTAAGACGTGTTATTTGGACGGTTCCGAGCGATATTCATAGTTTTATGTTGAGTAAATAAAAAAATTATTCACTAATTCAGAATTCTGTTCATTAATTCAGATTCTTATCACACAATTTGTGTTTTGATTTCTGTGCCATTATCACTTAAGGCGTATCGTTACCTGTTATCACCGAATATCAATAACAAACGAAAACGAGATAAAGTATTGATGTTTTTTATTCCGACCGAGGGACACAATTTATATACAACATATTATAATCACAGATTAAGTGAAAGCATCGAGATGTATATAATATACATATAGTATATAGATATATAGTGTACCTATAGTCTATATACTATATGTATATACTAATACTATACATACAATCTATATACTTTATGTATATACTATACATAGTAATATGTATAGTACTATAGTATCAAAAGTATAATAATATACATCTCGATGAGTCGATGAGTGAAAGTGAAAGTGTCACTTAATCTGCGATACCATAATATTATCATTATAATATTTTGCAAGTGCACAACATGTACCTTGTAATTAGCTAGAAGTATAGTATAATTACATTGATTCAGGGAATACAATTATGTGCAGTAGCTAATATTAAATGTGCAGTAGCAAATTTAAAAGTGTGCAGTACTTATTTTCGGCTTTTATAAATTTTTATTTGATTAATATTCAATATTGATTATTGAAAATTACTAATTACTAATTAGCATATTGTATTCGTTTAAAATCACACTGAAAATAATACCGACTACACCATATTCTGGGCGGCTTATAAGTTATAATATCATAAGTATAATACCCAAGCTATTTCGTTTTTAATTTTAAAATGTTTAGTCATATAGGCATATAGCCCTATAGGGATCAAGGAATTTTATAGAAGAATGTCTCAGATTGTATTTATTATAACTAATTAATAATGAATAGCAAAAACAATTATGCAATGAAGTTATATGTGGCATATGCACTACTAGGTCTATGTTCATTATTTTAAAATATTTTGGTGTGGAATTCGGCGTGGAGTAGCAAAATATCTTAATTTTAGGCCTTGCATTGATTATTATAATCAATGGTACTAATTACGATAATATTTTGTTTGACCGTTTGATGTTTAAGAGAACGCCACACCCGCATGTGTTGTCTCCGTCTTACAAACGCGTAACATACCAAATGTACGCTCAGAAATTCAAATCTTATGCCGTTTAGTGGCATACTCACGGGGGGGGGGGGGGTATTGGGGTTTAACCCCCCCCCCACCCATCGGCCGTATTTTTTTTCACTATTTCATATGCGTATTACAATTTAATATTTTCTTACCAACAATATCACGTTTATTGATTAAGTGATTAAATTAATAAAATAAATAAAAATAAATTAATGTATTGAATTTACAATGATGTGTTTTTTTTTTTTATTTATTTATTTATTTTATTTATTTGTGTACACGATAAGTAGTCGTAATAATGCTTCGATTTTCAACTTCAGTATCCTGTTCGATGGCAAAGTGAATCTAGTTGGTGCATTGGGAAGGTCAAAATTTAAAATGTCCAATAGTTTTCAAAAGCGCCGGGAAAAACAACATAAAAATTAAGGAAATATGTTAATTTTTACGCAAAATCGGTTTTGGTTTTTGATGTAACTCTAAAACAAATGAACGTATACACATGCATTTTTCACTGGTAATTTATATTAGCATTTTCTATACATGATAAAATTTTCAAAATATTTTGATTTGTTTTGAACTAATTAGGAACATTTTCAGTTTCCAATTTTATTAGTCTTTTTTTCTATGGATGTCAATAAAACTTTATTTGTTGGGTAAAAAAGCTTGAAAATTGAATACAAGGATCCTACTATATTGTTACAATGATATTTGAAAATTATTAAAAATGTTTACTCACAATTTTTTTTAATAAGCATTTTAAGTTCAAATCTTGACATAACACGGAAAAATCACGACAATTAGTAAATTATTTTGAGTTGTGAATTCATAAAATTTATTCTTTTTAAATCTAAGGTTTAAAAATGTAATACGAAATTATTCATAAGTTTATCTATCTTTATCAAAAAAAAAAAATGTCTACAAGCAACTCAAATTAAATTTTTATGAGCATATTCAAAATGTATTGCATATTTATTGCATATTGAAGCAAAAATTTAAAAAAATGTATAAAATAATATTTTGTCAAGTAGAAAAATTAAAATACATTTTATGGGCACGACGTAAATTTAATCGCTCTTGCTCTGTCAGTCGGTTATCGTCGTTATCGACATACCACTCTGTTACATCGACGATTAGAAAATAATCTATGTACTTTGTACTATGTACTTTTGTGTCTACCTATAATCTTAATACCTCTTGCTGTATCAGTCAACTATCGACATACCACCGACTCAGTAAATTCAGTTTCATCGTTTGTCGTTGTCCGTAAATTGTTAACATGCCGAAAATAAGTAGTTCAATTTGCAACAAAATTCGAGGATGGATTTCTTCAGCAAACCAAGACACCGAAGTTTTCACTACAGACGGAAAAGTAGTATTTTGTAATCCTTGTGGAAAATCTATTTTTTGTGAGAGGAAGTCTCAGGTAGATCAACACTTAAAAACAGTTTAGTACTTATACAAATAGAAATAAATTTTGTTTATTTATTTTTTATATTTTTCAATAATTGACGAAATCAAAGAAAAAATTAATTCTATTCCTGGGCCAAAAGGTGCAACACATACTACAAAATTAAATGAGCTTTCCAATAAAAATAAAGGTCTAGAAATTCTACGAAAAATAAATGCAGTACTATCAGGCGAAAACGTTCAGCTCGAAGATGTTTATCAAGACCCGAAAATAATAAGTTGCTTCAAATATGCCCCAACAACTTCGGTTGACGTCGAACGTTCGTTTTCAGTATTTAAAAATATGTTAACTGATAAACGTCATAGCTTCACTGAAAAAAAACTTGAAATGCATATGATCATTCATTTTAATAGTAAATAAAATTAAAAAAATTTAAAGAGAAATTTATATAAGTATTTAATATTTTAGTATTTAAGTAATTAATTGTTATAAGAAGTTTAATTTGTAAAATTTTAAATAAATAAAAAAAATGAATTTCATGATTTTTACTGCATATTTTTGCATATTTTCATGATTTTTACTGCATATTTTTTGCATATTTTCATGATTTTTACTGCATATTATATGGCATATTTTGATACTTTTTAGTGCATAAAAATCCGCGCTCTAACCATAACCATTTCAAAATATTTTGAATCTTTTTGAGCTGTTCACGGAAATTATCAGTTTTCAATTTTTTTTCAGTTTTTTATTTTATAAATATCAATACAATTTTATTTGTTTAGTAAAAATGCTTCAAAATTTAATAGGATAAGGCGCCTAATATATTGTTTCAAAGACAGAAAAAAGTTATTAAAAAATCATGGTCACAATTTTTTTTTTTATATGCATTAATAAAGTTTAAATATTGACAAAATACGTAAAATTCACGAAAATGTGCAAATTATTTTTAGTTAGAAATTCAAAAAAATGTGAACATTCAAATCCAAAATTTGAAAATGTAATTAAATATTTAAAAAAGGTGGATAAGTGGATGTCGCTCTGCTGTACAGTAGGTTACAAGTGGGTCACCGTAATGGATGGTGTTAAATTTGAATTCAATGATATAATATCATTGTATAAGAAAAACGATTCTGAGCAAAAACGGTCAGTCAGCCTATGATTTTACCAAGTATATTTGATGATATTATTGTGAATAAAGTAATTTATATTTAACCTATTTATGTGGAGCCTTGTATTAAATTTTCAATCCTTAGCCATAAAAGTTAAACATTTTATACATTTTTAACCACAAAATAATTAATAAATTATAAATTTGATAAATGTTGTCAAAATTTGAACTTTAAATGCTTATAAAAAAAAATTGTGCCTATGTATATTTAATATTTTTCAACTGCTATTAGAACGATATATCAGCAGCCTTATATTAAATTTTCACGCTTTTTTACCCTACAAAAAAATTTTTATTGATATTTATAGAAAAAAAAACTAAAAAAATTGAAAACTGACAATGGCCGTAAACAGCTCAAAAAGAGTCAAAATATTTTCAAAATTGTATGGTGTATAGAAAATGCTAGACATTTTCAAATATCTACAGTCATACGTTTTTTAATTACAACAAAATAAGAAAATCGTTACATAAGAAATCAAGTAAACATCAAATGTTGTAAAAATATGAATTTCAAACGCTCATAAAAATTTAATTTGACTTTCTTGTAGACATTTTTTTTTTCGACAAAGGTAGACAAACTTATGAGGAATCTCGGTTACATTTTCAAATCTTAGATTTAAAAAGAAAATTTTTAAAGAGAATTTCTAACTCAAAATAATTTGCAAATTTTCGTATTTTTTTACGTATTTTGTCAATATTTGAACTTTAAATGCTTATAAAAAAAAATTGTGACTATGGATTTTTAATTTTTTTTATCTGTCCTTGAAACAAGAACCTAGGAGCTTTCTATTAAATTTTCAAGCTTTTTTAACCAACAAATAAAATTTTATTGTTATTTATAGAAAAAAAAACTAAAAAAAATGAAAACTAAAAATATCCGTAAACAGCTCAAAATATTTGGAAAATGTTATGGTGTATAGAAAATGCTAATTTAAACATTCAGTCAAAATTTCATGTACTTTCGGTCATTTGTTTTAGAGTTACACCAAAAACCAAAATCGATTTTCTCGAAAACAGATTTTGCGTAAAAATTCCCGTTTTTCCTTAATTTTTCTTTTGTTTTTCACGTCGCTTGTGAAAACTACTGGGAAATTTTTACTTTTGACCCCCCAAAGTACCAACTAGATTCACTTTCCTATCAGAAAAGTTACTATTGAAGAAAATCCAAGCACTTTTACTGTCCTAAAAGGTGATGACCCCAGACAGCAATTTTTTGATTAATAATATTATTATAACATTGTAACAATGAGTAATAGTAGTATAACGTTATTATAATATTATCATTACAAAATGCTGTCTTGGACAGACACAAAAAAAAAAAAATAAAAAAAAAAACACACATCATTGTAAAATCAATACATTCATCGCTTAGCTCAGAATCTAAAATATGACATTTGAAAAAAATTAAAATTTTGAATTTTGACAAAAGGCGTAATAATTACGAAGATATGAAAAGTATTTTGAGTTAGAAATTCCTAAAAATGTATCTTTTTAAATCTAAGTTTTGAAAATGTAATTAAATATTCCTCATAAGTTTGTCTATTTTTATCAAAAAAAAAAATGACAATAAGCAGATCAAATTAAATTTTTATGAGCGTTTGAAGTTCATATTTTTACAAAAATTTGTTGTTGTTCAAAAAAGAATAACGTAGGTACATGACAAACAAAAGGGTCAAACAAAACATTAAAAATTTAAAACAAGGCTATATAAGTAAATACGTAAATAGGTTATATATGAATTACTTTATTCACAATAATATCTTAAAATATACTTAGTAATATCATAGGCTGACTGACCGTTTTCGTTCAGAATCGTTTTTCTTATACAATGCTATTATATCATTGAATTCAAATTTAACACTATCCACTTGTAACCTACTGTACAGCAGAGTGACATCCAACTACCCACTTTTTAATATTACAAATGTACAACTGTACGTCTGTACAGTAATGATTAATATACACCAATATGTCTTGCAGGTGCATCGAGTGTGGCCCGCATATAGAACTGCAGCTACAGCACGATAGAATATGAATCGGACAGAAATGGCATGTGTGAAGTGTAAATTCCACCCGAAGTAAACTGGTAAAATTAAGGTATATGGTAAATTCCGCCCGGGAATATATCTAGATAAAATATTGTACATTATTGACAAAAAATAAAGAAAATTTGTATCACGTTTCCGACTGTATCACAATCATGCGGGTTAAAATGGACCGTTTTTTAAGGTCTATATATTTAGTATTTTAGTATTTTAGTATTTAGTATTTTTATATCATATAAATAATTATATTTACTGTCTGCTGGAGGGAATAAAATCATTTTCGATTACTTCAACCCTCATTGAAAATTAAACTTACGGGACAGACGTGACAAAATAATATTTTTATTATATTTCCCTATTAATATGTTTTGGAGGATACGTTGGTATAGTAGTATACGTAATGTATTGATGCATCCTTCTCTACTTGTCAATCTATTTAGGTGCATAACAAATATTTCAAAAATTACTATCTTATTGGTAGTATTGTAATACTATTTTTAAGTATAAAATTGTATTACAGTTAATATTGCATGATTTAAAATAATTATTATTATAAGATATCCTTTTTAAAATAATTGAATCTATTACTCATTAGGTTAGAGTGTAGTGTATTAAGGAATGGTGTTAGGCATCTTATATGTTCTATATATATCTTGACTGTGTCAATGTGTGAGTCAGTGGCGGATCCAGGGTTTAATTTTGGGAGTGGCATGGGGAGAGGGGGCAAAAGTACAAAATGTTGCAAAATTGGCTAAACACAGTGTAAAATAAAGGAAAACTACGGCGATTGGGGGGGGGGGGGGGAGAATGCCCCTTTTGCCCTCCCCCTGGATGCGCCATTGTTGTGACTTATGAAGTCAAGAGAAGTAAATTAAATTAAAGTTAGTTTATTGCGTAGGTAATCTGTTTTTCTGGTACACCGATGCACGACACTTATACGTAGGTATATTTGAAATAATATTATTACACAGTGCCGTTGTTTAGGGTCATGTTTTTCATGTTTCTATACATGTATGTAGGTAGTAAAAAATGTGTGCATATTATGGACAGTGCAAAACCTTCCAGATGTACAGTTTTTTTTTAGGTACCTGTAAATCTCATACTCTGCCAGGTAAATAAAACAGGTAAAATTTGGGTTCATATAAACTCCGCCAAAGAAAATCAAATAACAGTATACAATTAATATAGTACACCAATTCTTAGGAAACAAAAATTCATAATTTTATAGTTTTATAATAGTTAAGTATGCGTATATGCCAAAAAATATATAAAACTTAAACATAAAAATAATAATTGCCGGAACAAATCATACAAATTGTAATAATCAGTATTAAATTAAAAAATCATGATGGATAATATTGTAATAATCAAAAAATATTTATAGGTGTGTTATACTATGACATATGTTATAACTTGTAATATTTTAAACTGTAAACTAAAATTATGTTAAACAATTTGTAGATATTCTAACTATTAAATCTAATAAAAATCCATTATTATAACTATTTATAGTGTCCTCTATACACCATAATTTTTTATTCATTTTGAATTTTTGAGTTTACTTAGTTGAGATATATTATTTAGTTTAAGATAAGTAAGGCCTTAACGCTGGTGGAGTTTCCATATACCCATTACAGGTAAGAGAATAAAACTGGTGGGTTTTATATTATACCTTTTCATTATTTTTTGATCCAACCGGAAGTCTGACCCGGTAGTTTCTTCGAACCGAAATTCCTACCTTTATATGGTTTGCACGAGGCGTTTGCGGCGCCGGCGAACAGTTTTTTTTGTTTGGTAGGTAGTTTTTGACCTTTGGTCATCAGGTATGCGACAACAAGACGCCGAATTTTGAATTGTTGTCGGAAATCAATAATACATGGACCGGTTTTAAGGGTCTTTATATTCGAGTTTTAAACTGCATGTGCTGTATCGATCGAATTATATAGACTATCCGAAAAATAAACCAGGAAAATTATAAGAAATATTAAAAACCATATTAATAATAACTAATAATACCACCATATGATGTATGTGAATATCTAACTGAAGACAGCAAAATGACACACGAAGAGATTTTGTTTCTGTGCGATTTACACACAACACACTATAGGTTCATATAAACATAATTCGACACGATCAAATTTTTGTTTTATTACATAAAAACTACCATGGCTAAAAGTGTCAATGGAGTAGCTAAATAGTTATTAAACAAATTCTAAGCCTGATCTAAATAATATATATAATTATTCAAATATTATATCGACCAAAGTATGCTACGCTAAAAAAGTAATATGTACGTTTTGTGTGTCGGGATATTTATTACAGTTTGGTATGTTACAATATTAGGCATTACAATGGATTTAAATATTTAATATCCGGTCTCTTTGAATTACTTAAAAATAAATCATTGTAGATAAATATTGTAATTTTGATTATTGTTTTATTTTTATTTATTCACTAATTTATAACTTTTTTAAAGTACGATAATTGGCTATCATAATTAATAATTTTAAAAATACATATTATTATCTGCAAGCGGCAATAACGTCGTGATCTCGAATTTTCTACTGATGAAAACCGATGGGCAATATACTATACAAAATATAATTATAAAATATAGGTAATGTAATAAAAATATATAATTTAATATTATAATGCGTAAAGCAACAAAAATTATGTCATCTATTAAAAATTGGTTTAATGCAAACTCTCTGGAAATAAATTTTAATAAAACATGTTATATTCCTTTTTCCTTATCAAAAGTTAAAAGTCTTGAAATTTATGCACCCATTAAAATACACGATGACAATATTATGATGGGTTTTATAATCGTAACTATATAATTAGTGTAAGAGGTGCAGAATCAGTGAAGTATCTGGGGATCATGATTGATAAGTTTTTAAAATGGAATTTTCATTTTGATTCAGCGGTTAAAAAATTAAGAAATATGTTTGGTAGGTTTAAACTTTCAAACATTAAATAATATTTTATCACCCAACTATATGAAAATGGTTTTCTGTGCAATTGCACAGGCAGTATACACATACGGAATTTGTGTATGGGGTAGTACCTTCATTAAATATTTAGGTTTTCTCAGAACTACTATAAAATCATTACTAAGGATAGCCTTTAAGAAAGCCTTTCATTCGAATTCTGACATACTATATAATACTTATGATATATTAAATTTGGGGAAATCTCATGCAAAAGAAGTACTTACAAATATATATTTTTATAAATTTGAAAGTGTCAGTTTCAATCATAATATTATTCTAATCCTCAAACTATATACAATGTTTTTAGATTAAATAAATATAATACTGAATTTGGGAAAAAAGACCCCTTTAATATTAATATAGGTATTCATTTATGCACGAAGAACGATATAGATTAAATAATTTTTATTTTATAATAATTATGAACATTATAAAAAGTATATTCAAGTGCCACCATCCTCCACCCGGGCATGGCAGATACATACGGGTGCCCAAATCAAAAATTCTGCCAAAACAAACACACACGTGTTTCTCCCCTTACCAATAAAAAAAACCTACAAACAAAACAAAAAATAGCTAATGGCCTTAGTTACCGGGCTCAAGTTCAATAAAAAAAAAAAATTTTGTTAAGTATACGTTGAAATCTTGTTTATAAAATTGTACATACATTTGTACCGTACTTAAATATTGTCCCTGTCTTATAATATATTATTTAGTTATTACTTATTTGTTTGTTCAAACTTAATTTGAATAGTTTGATAAGAATTATTAAGAGGACGTTATACCTGCATGTGTTGTTTCCGTCTTACAAGTGCGTAACATAGCAAAGTTTACGCTCGGCAGAACACGTGTAGCTCCGTTAGTATAAAAATTAGAGCGATTGACCTCTTATAAAATCTAAAGGTAAAATTATTATCTAGGCGACCTCATGGGCTTTTTATTATATTTTAATTTTAACGCGAGTTATGAGTATTTTAAAATCGTAAATTTTTTATACATCTTAAAATACTCATAACTCGCTTTAAAATTAAAATATACTAAAAAGCCGATGTGGTTGCCTAGATAATAATTTTACCTTTAGATTTTATAAGAGGTCAATCGCTCTAATTTTTATACTAACGGAGCTACACGTGTTCTGCTGAGCGTAAACTTTGCTATGTTACGCACTTGTAAGACGGAGACAACACATGCGGGTATAACGTCCTCTGAATGTAGTTGTCTTAAAATTGTAAACAAACTTTTAAAATAAGAATTGTTGTCTCCTTTAAAAGCCTAGGTTTTTGGAGACAATCATTTAAATAATTTTTATTTGTATGATGTATGTATATTTTTTCCTAAAATGCAATAAAGTTATTATTATTATTATTATTGAATAAAACTCTTTTAAGATCGCAATTAGGTTAGGTATGGTATGTAGATTTAGTCAATGTCAGACTATATATAATCTTCTGTACTAGTGGTTTTTAACCTTTCTAATAATTCGGTACACGCCTTCTTCATACTTTATAGGTATTAAGTATATTAATATATATTAAATATTAAACGTAGACTTTCCACTTTTAATAGATTTATGCGGCACTCTTTAAATACGCTAGCGGCACACTGGATGAAAACCATTGGCCTATAATACTATAAGTACGTTATATATAGCACGTGTAGGCATAGGAAGATTTATTTTAACACATTTAAATATCCGTTTTCACATTTACTGAGTATAGATAATAAATATATTTTTATGATTTAATTCATTGACATGATTTATACATATACATATAGTTCAACTTTATATTTGATACTAACCTGAAAACGTATTATTTATAATCATAAATTATATTTTTACTGGGACCTTATACCTTATAATGTACATCCTCGCCGATTGATACATAGTTGCGACACCGTTATTATAATACAGACATACAGTAGGTATTTTCAGAAACATGAATAAACTTTTCGTTTTTAAATCTAAAGCGATCTTCGTTTTGCATTTCTATAAGTTGTGTGATAGCACTATTTAATGACTGTGGAAATGTTGGGTAATCTTTTCGACGTAAATCATACATACTTTTTCGAACCCGACCTATCTTATTTTCAATTAGTTTGAACTTGAAATGTCGGGGTAAATATGGAAAAGTTCAGGTCCCTAAATAATATGCACTAATTGTATCAATCTCATGTTACAAGAATAAACGTGCGGAATCGCATTCGTTACATGGCAACGTCGCATTCGAATACAATACGGAGTTGGGTCGAAAAAAAAAGGTAATATAGAACAATGAACGTGCGGAATCGTGTTATACCCATACCTACACTATACGAAATACGTGTATGGACAGACCGAGCTATGAATGATACTCAGTCAACGGGGCACCAAAGATATTAAGTGTCGTAACGTAAAAGAAAAAGAAGAAGAATATTGTTATGGGTAGAATACTAGAATCCGATTTCGTACGATTTCCCTTTTTATTTTATTATATTGGGACTTATGTTCTCTGTAGGTGTGTATCAGGGGTGCACACTATTCGACGTACTATAGCGTCCCGAGTTCGTGTCGAACGCTCAACCAGTGTTGGGAACCACTTGCAAAGGCGGCTTATAAAACGAAACACGGGGTGCAGCTCGCCAATCGCCATTCTTGTGCTAACCGTGCCATTAGCTTTACAATTTCTCACGCCCGCAGCTGACTTAGTTACGACCGTTTTGAGTTTATTAGTAACACGGTAGATGAACTAGTAATTAACAAAAGTGAAGCACACATAATATTATATACATATACAGGGTGTATCTTATGTCATTGTACGCGGGGTTTTTTAACGATTATGGATCGATGATATAAAATTTCGTTAAAACAAAAAAAAACGTGTTTCTCTATTTTTAACAGGAAATTTTTTTATAACAATTTTTAAATTTTTAAACACGCAGGTGTACCAATAGCAAAATCAACTTTATTTTTCAAATGGTAACTAATATATCTTTTAATGGATTCTGGTAAAGCTTTTTTTCTGAAAATTTTGATAGTCAAATCATCAATTTTGGTTCGCTAGTTTATTAACTATGGGCCTCTAAAGTTTAGTAAAATATGCATTAATACTTTTAATTGAAATAATTGGTATAGGTTTAATTTACAAGAGCTAAATAATTTTTTCTTGTAACTACCTATTTATACACTTAAGTAGTTTAATCAGTAATCTAATGACACTCTCTCTCTCAAAAAAAACATAAACATAATAGTTGGCAAACATAGTTCATTATTTTTATTTTAACATACAATTATCAAAATCTGTATTAATATTTTAATTTGTTATTATAGGTAATCGTATTAAAATCATATTAAAATCATAATACCTATAAGATCATAGCCTATACCCTATATATTATACCCAATAGGCAATAGGTAATTAAGGCTAGTGAAAGAAAACCATTTTTAAGGGATTGGATTTAGGAAATATTCTATTTCCCAAATCCATTGTGAGTGATGTGTGACTGTGTGTATATAGTGACTGATCGTTAATATGTGTAAGTTCCCCGAACACTTTATGCTAAGATTCTTGGAAATCCGTCACGTACCTACATACGCGCAGACTATATTTTGATATCTAAAGAGTTTCAATATGAAAGTCCCAAAATGTGGAAACATATTTTAATTCCTTATTCTCTTTTCTAAGTTATGTAGGAAATGGATTTTTGAATTTTTATATTGTTTAATTAGTACCTATAGTACCTACGTACCAAATCAATATTTTATTTTTTTCGAAATTCCCCTTTACTTTATTGATAATAATAAAATTAATTTCCTACATAATCTAGAAAAGAGAATAAAGAATTCAAATATTTTTTTAAAATTAAAATTGGTCTTCTGAAAGTATAATTTTTTTTCTTCCACTTATTGGTTTAAATGCCCGAAAAAACGAACCGTTTCTAACTGCCTTAATGATTGTGAACTGTGTATTAAATTGTATTATTATACAGTAAAGACAATATAGAATATAGTCATATTAAGACAAGAAAAGGTTTAGAAAATGTAATTAACTTCTAACTAAAATACAAAATGTTTTTATATTTATAGTGGTTACAAACTATTTAAGGATAATTTCTGCTTTGAATTCAAGTTCGGGACAGTTTAACCTTATCTGACTAACCCAAGACTATTATAGTTATTAAATATGTAACTAATTTAGAGGAGAGACTAAACAATAATGTTGAAATTGTAAATTAAGGAACACCTTATTGTATGTGTTAAATGACAAAAAAAAATTCCATTTTTGGGGGGCAATATTAGTAATATTTTCGATTCATACTTCCCGGGCTGAAAAAAATCGCCAATCCACTCCTGCTCATAGTTAATGTGTGTTTACCAGCGTCTGTATACGAAAATAATAAGTAATTAGTAAATACTTTTAAAAAAAGAATACTCATTGCGTGAGTTGTATATTTTATTGGTATTACAACATATAATATTTATTGTCAGTTTACAACATTTGAAGTTATATCTTATAATAATTGGGTATACTCAATTATACTACAATATTAATGGTTGATGTTAGATATATTTGCAGTTCAAGGGTCGGTTTGATTCATATTTCCCGGCCGAAAAATAGCCCCTGGGCCTCTATACTTGTTATTTCTGATTCAATTGTCAATGATGGTAACGCAAAACACCATTATTGGTCCGTAGTTTACCTTAAATATTTTTTGTAATTATTAATACAAAATCCGACTAATTTATGAAAATAATATACATTTTTGAGCCACATATAATAATTAAATTTTAAAATTTATAATATAAATTTATTTATTTTTTGTTACAATAAATACACAATAATAATATATCAATATTAATTTGTCGCACTGGGCAACAAGATACACTATTGTCTCACCCTAAATACGTTTCTGGTTATGTTGTTACCGACTTCTAGCTACGACGACAGATTTAGTAGGTATCTAATAACCTATAAGCCTGTAGAAGCTACGGAAAAAGAGCTATTCAGTAGCGGAAGATATTATTGCGGCACAACTGGCCTTGCTGTTCTCACTATCTAGATTTTCTAAACTGTTTCATATAGAACAGCACCGGAGTAACAGGCCATCTACAAGCAAGAATATGATATAAGAGATAAAACATAATATCGATTCGTTCACGTATATTAATTTGCTTTGGACAGTAAACTTTCCGACAACTGTTTAGCGGAGACTTCCAATTTACCGCCTCTAATCGGAAAAAGACTTTAGTGTTAAATTTGAATTCAATGATATAATATCATTGTATAAGAAAAAATATTTTGAGCGAAGACGGTCAGTCAGCCTATGATATTACTAAGTATATTTGATGATATTATTGTGAATAAAGTTATTTATGTATAACCTATTTACGTGGTACCTTGTTTTACATTTTCAATCCTTACATATAAAAGTTCAACATTTTATAAATTGATGACTACAAAATAATTATTAAATTTCAAATTTGATAACTTTTGTCAAAATTTGAACTTTAAATACTAATTTAAAAAATATGTGCCTATGTATTTTTAATATTTTACAACAGTTATTGAAACAATATATCAGGAGCCTTAGGTATATTAAATTTTCATGTTTTTTGGCTCGACAAACAAAATTTGATTGATTTTTGTTGAAAAATAAACTAAAAAAATTGAAATTTAGCTAGAGATAAGCTTATGATAATATTATTACTAAGTATATATTTGATGATATTATTGTAAATTTGTATTTGATACATTTTGTCAAAAATTAAACTTTAAATGCTTATAAAAAAATTGTGCCTACGTATTTTTAATATTTTTCAACTGTTATTGAAACAATATATCAGGAGCCTTGTATTAAATATTCACGATTTTTTACCCAACAAATAAAACTTTATTGATATTCATAGAAAAAAAACTAGAAAAAATTAAAAACTGACAATTTCCGTAAACAGCTCAAAAAGAGTCAAAATATTTTCAAAATATTATGGTGTATATAAAATAAAAATATAAACAATTGAAATTTTCATGTATCTACGTTATTCGTTTTTGAATTACAACAAAATAACAAAATCGCTACATGAGAAATCGATTGAATATCCAATCTTGTAAAAATATGTACTTCAAACGCTCATACAAATTAAATTTGATCTGCTTATAGTAATTTTTTTTGATGGACAAACCTTGAGGAATCTTGTATTACATTTTCAAATTTTGGATTTGAATGTGCACATTTTTCTGAATTTCTAACTCAAAATAATTCGCATATTTTCGTGAATTTTACGTATTTTGTCAATATTTAAACTTTAAATGCTTATAAAAAAAATTGTGATTACGAATTTTTAATATTTTTCATCTGTCTTTGAAACAATATATTAGGAACCTTCTATTAAATTTTCAAGCATTTTTACTATCAAATAAAATTTTATAGAATAAAAAACTGAAAAAAAATGGAAACTGAAAATGTCTGTAAACAGCTCAATATAAGTCAAAATATGGTTATGGTGAATAGAAAATGCTAATTTGAACATTCAGTGAACATTTCATGTATCTACGGTCAGTTGTTTTAGAGTTACACTAAAAACCAAAATCAATTTTGTCAAAAATCAATTTTGCGTAAAAATTCCCGTTTGTCCTTAATTTTTCTTTTGTTTTTCACTGCGGTTTTTGAAGACTACTGGAAACTTTACTTTTTACTCCCCCCAAGTTACAACTAGTTTCACTTTACTATCAGAAAAGATACTGTTGAAGAAAATCCAAGCACTTTTACTGTGATAAAAGGTGATGACACACAATGAAAACACACATCTTTGTATAATCAATTCATTCATCGCTCCGATCAGATTCTATATTCTTTTTGTTAAAACAATACTGAGTAATTATTATAAAAAAAAAATTTATAAATAATGGCAAATATCGTATATGTAAATTCGTTTGAATATTTAAAGTCGATTTTTCGAATAAAAAATAAAAGTACAGCATACTTATACAAATCAAATGCAACGCACTACGGCACCAAGTCGTTTGTATTTATGTTTAATTGTTTAAAGCCATAAATAGTCACCAAATTAATTATTTAATTACTTATAAATTATAACTAACTTTTCGCATAATGACGTGTGTTTACACCTTCCGGCTTCCGTACAACAAATGCATAACTTCTTTCAAGCATCGCTTGTAAGTAACCAGCGTATATTATCGAACCCGATATGATTTTATGTTACCTGATTAGGTATATACATAATGTATTGTGATACTATTGATTATGAACACGGTGATTCGTTGCTATTATGTATTGTTATCCTTATCTACTTGTTAATCTATACAGGTAGGTAGGTAACAAATATTTTTAAAAAAAACATCTTATTGGTGCCGAAACACTGTTATCGATTCATAATAATTGTAATTCTATTTTATATATATTGTACTACATTTTTATATGATTGCATGATTTAAAAACTTAAATACAATATCATTAAAATATATCCTTTTTCAAATAATTAAATGTATTATGTTGAAGAGTAGATACTAAAGTTATGTTAGGTATCAGTGCCGTAGTCAGGGGGGGGGACTGAGGGCGCGTGCCCTCTCCCCCGAATTTGCTTAGAATTTGTTTTGGCTTGTTTTATATTATATTATATGTTTGATAAAAATTAAAAGTTAAGGTTGTCAAAAGCGAACCATTTTGAAAGGGTTGTATTTAGGAAATATTCTACATCCATAAACCGTTTGGGCGAATCGACTCAAATTATAGTCTGTTTGGGCGAATAGATATATACCGTTTGGGTGAGGGTCAATTCAACTAAAACTATCGTTTGGGCGAGGGTTTATTCTACCAAAGCTTCCGTTTGAAGCTTTTTGTTAATAAGGTTTAAATAGGTTTATAAGTTAATTAATCATGTATTGTATAGTACCTAATGTACATAATTATTCATATATTGGTATAGGTAGATATAGCTATATTATTATATAGTAATCCACAGTAGAAAAATAATAATTAAAATAACACGTCACATAATATTATAATAAGGTTTCAATTGGTTTATAAATATATTAATTTATATATTGTATAGTAATATACGATTTTTAGTTTAATACTTTTTAATAACATTCGTACAACGTACCTACCACAATTAAGTATAATAGTATATACACAGCACATCACATAGCACACTGCAGTGTTATTACTTATTAGTTATTATTTAGGTATACAACTTGTACAGAATGACTGAATCATCATCTGGTTTTTAAGTAAAAATAATTCTACTCACCCAAACGGTACAAATGATACTCGCCCAAACAGACTATTTATTTTTCGGTAAAAATGATTACCTTTGCCCAAACGACCATCCCCCGACTATTTGTATAGTGACTGATCATTAGCGTGTGTGAGTTCTCTGAAGCTTTATGTAATAATTAAGATAAACTATGGCTAAGATTTTTAGAAATCAGTAACGTATGTACGCGCAGTCACACGTCACTATATATTCGAACAAAAAATGAAATGTTTTGTTTACAACACATATTGATATAATGATATATTAATATACTTATATTAATGAATACATTAACCTATGGTTTACAATAATATTAATATATTGTTATATTAAATATTGGCACCATAGTTGTTAAAATAAATATATAGTCATAAAAAGAGTAGATACACTTTATGAATAAAGGGGTCATAATTAGATATTCTAGCATCAAAAAAGCTAGAAAATGCCCCCCCCCCCCCCCACAAACAATTTTTTTCTGGCGAAGGCACTTTTAAGTATGTTATATGGCTTATATATTTTGATTGCATCATTGTGTAACTCATGAGATTATGTAATTAGGTATGTAAATAAAATTAAAATTTGGATATCGTTATTATTTTGTTATTGTCACACCAGTGCACCGCCGTCCGCCAGTCATAAATACGAGATGTATGCGTATTTATAAGAACCAAATTAAAAAATATGAGTTCTCATTAGTTATTGTAAGACTTAATAGTCAGAATTTAGTCTTTGTTTAAATAAAACGACGATTGAGTACAATTTAATATAATCCCATAATGGGATTCCCATTATCAAATTGATTAAAATGCCTATTATATTATAACTAATTTTTTCCGATAAAAACATTCATCTAAAACTGAGCGCGACGTTTAAGAGGGTATATGAAATTATATGTAGTAAATAATAATATTATTATCCCACAGAATATGTGAAATTTCACATATTCTGTGATTATACCGTCTCGTTTTATTGTGCATACATAGTATAGGGTCGTGTTTTCGTGTTTCTACTTTCTAAAAAGGAATGTACCCATTAAAATTGTATGCAGGTGGTCGTGTCTGTCCAAACTGCACCGGATGTACGGTATTTTGAAATTCTGACCTTGGGATTATTTAGGCATTAGTGACGGCCTGACAAGTATTTTGTAGTTTTTGTCATGTGGTCAATGGATATGCGACAACGAGATGCCAATTTTTGATTTGTTGTGTTATTCACATATTTGTAGTTCAAAATTTGACGAAATTCATCAAATTCGCTAAAATTTAAAATTGTTATTTGATATACCTATTTATTATTTTAACTTAAAAAATGTTAATATTTTTTAGCATAGGCTTACAAATTTAATGAAAAGTTAATGATTAGTATGTAGTTTATTTTGAAACTTTACAAAATATAAGCACCAAAATATTTTTATACCGTTTAATTAATAAAAATAAATAAATAAATTCTTATGGTTATTTATAACCATAAGCTGAAAATAGTGTTGAGGCGGTAAAAAGTCACATGACGCGATTTCGTCCCACAATTTTTCGAGGTTGTACCCTCCTTAAAAAGTTTTACTTCAAAAATGTCGATAAGAAAGTCAAATTAAATTTTATGAGCGTTTGGCGTTCAAATTTTTACAACATTGGATATTCACTCGATTTCTCAAGTATAGATAATATATTCTTATTTTGCTGTTAATCAAAAATTAATAACCATAGACATCTGAAATTTATATCATATCTTTACTTTACTAATTCCTAAACTTGATAAAATGTTCAAAATATTTTGTTTGTTTTCGAGCTGTTAACAGACATTTTAAATTTTAAATTTTTTTAGTTTTTATCTTCAAAATTTCATTAAAATTTTATTCGTTATGTCAAAAAGCTTGAAAATTTAATACAAGTATTCTGTAACCAAAAAATATAAAACACAGGTTTTTTTATAGTTATTTTATGTTCAAATTTGACAAACCTTTACCGCTCAGAATCCTTTTTCGTATACAATGATATTTATCATTGAATTTAAACTTATTACTATCCATTATACAGTGACCCAGTTTTAACAAACTGTACAGCAGAGCTACATCCATTTGCTCACTTTTTTTATATTATATCCAAGTAGTGTTTCGGTGTTACAGAAAATGTATTTGTTTAATGCAGTGCATAGCTTTTTTTAAACTAATTTATCACTAGCTTATTTTAAAATCGAAATTGAAATTTTCAGCATTAAATTTAATTGTTTTACAATGCAATTAAAATATGAATATAATTTATGGTGTTAGGTTTATAAGTGTACAATAATAATTTTACTATCATAATATTTTATTTGTATACAGTACCAATGGTAAACCAATATATTATTATAATGAGTTAATCAAACATACCCATAATGTACCATAGTTAGGGGTCCTCGCTACTGCCGTCAATTTTAGCTCAAAGGACCTAAAGTTTTGATAAATAATTAAAGTTAGTTTACGTTGTCTGATCTTTATTCTGAAAAAAACATTTGTAATTGTCTATAGATCGTACAGAACACTTTGTAAAAATTAAATCTTATATTATTCTGAACTGTAATTTACTAAAAACTGTCTAAATGTTGCCCCTTAAATAATAGCTGTAGCGAGGCCCCTTCACAAAATTAATAATAATATCATTAGTGGCCAAAATAAATGTATTAATAGACACGTGGTATTTCCGTTCTTTCGTGACTGTACACAGTACTAAAAGTGCAGCAGACGACGGTTTCTTAGAATAGGTCAGTGTTTGGAAAGAACGTCGTTCATGAACATTCGTTTACGCGTTCACGTTCATATTTAGTGAACGATACGTGAACGTCATTCGTTATTTTCAAATAGAACTTGAACGTGAACGACGTTAATATATTTAATGAATTTGAACAATTTTTAAGACGTTCAAATTTATTTATTATTTAATAAATATTGATTGATATATTATGATATATAATATATTACGAATTATAAAAATAAAACACTTGAAATTCCAGTGAGCACGCCTGGACATGAAACAACAATAATATTATGATTTCCACGATGTTGTATTCGTATTTAAACGATATATACAAATAAAATAAATTAACGACGAAATGAACGCATTCATATTTTCAAAGAACGTGAATGAATTAATTTTTTTAGTGAACGGAACGTACGTTGGAATAGGTATTTACTATATTGAGCATAATCATGGAAATTCCAGGCTACGCCACTGCTTACAGGGCTAATTCAGAGACTGGAACCTTTTGAATATATCGGTATCGGTTCTGGTTAAATAAAAAAAATTTATTTATTATTTATTATTTTTTCTCCAAAAATAAAATAACTGTACCGGTTCGTTTCTGGTTTTTTAATAAAAAAAAAATAAAGGTAGGTATCGGTTTTAAATAATGTTGGTACCGGTTCTAGATAATTTAGATACCGAAAAGTACCTACAATAATTAAAAATACCTATCCCCGTATTACGGGTTTAATTAATAGTATGAGAAATATAAGAAATTTCATATAATCATATATAGTTTATACACAAAACAGTAATACCATTAAATTATGATAAATTAAATAATTTTAGTTTTGAACCTAGAAGAACCTATTTTATTTAAGTTTGGTTCTGGTACTTTAATTATTAAAATAAAGGTTTCGGTTCCTGTTCCGGTTCTTAATATTTTAAAGGTTTCAGTTCCACTCCCTAGGCTACAGACCAAAAACAAAGAAAATAGGTTTAAAATAATACATTATACTCTTACTAACCATAATATCAAAGTCTGCTATTTAGATTTTTTATATAATGGTTGTAACTTGTAAAATAGTATATTGTAATAATAAGGCAATTATTTAGTTTGTAAGAATAATCTATATACTTATCTAAAAATGGTGTGAAAAATGTATAGTAATTCATCAATTGAGAACGAATGGGTTGATTTGGCTCAAATTGTTTATGTATATTTGGTAGTACTGAGAATAGGTCTATTTTTTAAACCCCTAGGTCCAACCCCAAGGAGGTGCTCAAACGGGGATTTTGAGATTTACTGAGAAAAATGTTGTTTATAAATGGTTGCTTTTGGTTATAGGGGAAATTATTAGTAGAAATTAGTATTTATTTATTATTGGTTACCATTGGTTATTCAAAAAGATCAGGTACAAGTATGCATCAGATCGAATTTTTGAACATTGATTACCATGGTAGATGAATTTCACTTTGTCCGTGATCAGACATAGTCGGATTGCCTACCAGGATGGCTGAATTGCACTTACTGCAGCGAGTTACACCTAAAAGGAGTTAAACAATCATATTTTTTTTAAGATTTATAATTTTTTACGGGCAACAAAGTGCTCGGGATCACCTAGCAATATATACAATAAAAAGGTAATAAAGTTGAAGTTATAACAAAACAATGTTATTTATGATTTTGAAATTGATGATAGGTGGTGTGCCCGGCAAAGCCCCCTAAAATGTAGCCTTTAAAGTTAAGTCTATATAATCAATGACGATTGACTAGGCTTACATTTCATAAACAAATGATTATATGAACCTAAAATGACGATAAAAAAAAAACCTTAGATACGTATTTTTAAGATTTTTAGGTTTATGAATAATTTATGAGGAATCTTGTATAGGAATCTTATACACTTTTAAAACATAAGTTTGAAAATTGAAACTGTATACATTTGTTTTGATTAACTTAAAAGTTTGTGTATTACAAAATAACAAGATAATTTTTTCTAAAATAATTTTTACTGTTGCATAAAAATGTTATTCCTTAATGTTTTTTTTAGTTTTTCAAATCATTTTTAAAAGCAATATTTTTATACTTTTGCTCCAGAGTACAAACTATATCCAATTTTGTGCCAGAAACCTTCTTCAAAGTAGTTTATAAGAACAATTTATCTACTACATTCATTGGAGCGCTATGAATCTAAAACATTATTATTATATTTACATTATGTTATTATCCATGTAGATTGTTCATTGTACAATAAATTTGTAACTCATATGTATAGGTACTATAGTTTTAATTTCCATGTTTAAGAAAAAAATAAGAATTTTTAATTATAATTTTTAAATATGATAGGAGTTACTGTTACCTATGTTGAAAGCTCCTCTGATTATTATTGTTGATAAAATATTCGGCAACATTCCACCTGAAATTTTGAAATGTTGACTTTGCGCTACAGCCTACAGCAGTTTCCTACATTTAGGCTACATCAATATGCCGTATCCGTATATTGTGCTTCCACCGGTTGCTTTACTTTAAATAATTTTAAACCTTTTATTTATCTTAATTATTTTATTTATCTACAACTTTCAACTACCTGTTGAATTACATTTTAAAATATGTAAAAAAGCACAAATTTTATCAAAATAACAATATTTGTTTTTGGGCAGTCCAAAATAGAGCGTCTAGCTTTTTGTCACGCATGCACCGAAAGTTTAGTTTTCGATGACGGTTAAGCGTTGGAAAGCGACCTTTTTCTGTCCAGAGGGTGGTAAAGTGGAAATTCCCAAAAGTGCTGGGCGCGCATATCATGCGTACCTATCCCCCTGACACAATCAGGACACTGAAATTTGTACCACGGTCCTTACAAAACATAAACTTTTGGTTACATCTTATATTAATATTATAACCTCCATGCATGACGCTTAAAATAAATAAAACCAAATCGTTTCTTTTGAAATATATTGATTATGCATAATATTCTGGTTGTTGCATAGATCCCTGCATTACCTTTGCCGTGATAAATGAAAGCAGAGGCGTGACAACAAATACCTAGTATGAGTGAGGCGTGTGCAGGCACGGAGCTAGAATTTGTGGGGCAAATATTTTTTTTACATGGGCTAAGGTTTTTTCAACAAACACTGAGGTTAATAAATAAAAAATAAATATTTTCGTATCATATAACATAATTTAGCTATTAGCTATATAGTACACAAGTTTTTATATTGTATGCCTTAAAAGTCTAAACAGATATATATATATATATATATATATATATAATATGTACAAAATTTTGAATAGTTAACATTTTTTGAAGAATAATGTCAAATATTTTTTATACACCTTATGTAAGAAAATGTTTAATCACAGACCTTCAACAACTATATTCATAATTAATAATGATGTAAAAAATTATAATTTCTTTATGACTTCAATATTACATACTTTTGTGAATGAATAATTATGTTTCTTTTACTTACCTACATTTCATAAATATAAACTAAATTAATTGTGTTTAGTAATGAAAGTATACGAAAGTATTTCCTTTTTTAATCTGCAAGGCTTGAAACCGATATTTGATACCGATTTTGAATAACGTTAAAAACGGAAATCGATACCGAAACCAAAAACAAAATCGAAAATAACTAATACTGGTAATCAAAACCAAAATCGAAATCGGAAAACTTCAAAACCGGTATTCAAAACCAAAAACGAAATCAGAAAAAATAAATACCGATATTGGATACTGAATTGAATACCGGTTTAAACCGTTAAAACCCGAAACCGAAAACAAAATCGAAAAAAATAAATACCGGTAATCAAAATCGAAAAATATAAAAACCGGTATTCAAAACCAAAAACGAAATCAGAAAATATAAATACCCTTATCCAAAACCAAAACCAAAATTGGTAAACATATTTACGGTTTTAAGAATAATGTTTTATCACTTTATTATATCGTACATATTTTTTAGTGGTGGGACTGGTGAAGGGGCTGAACTGTTCTCGGGGGGGGGGGGGGGGGGGTAGAGCCCCACCTTGCCTCCCTTGACACCGCGCCTGCTCGTGCAGGAAGGCAATTTCAGTCTTAGGCAAAATGCGGACATTGCCGGGGTATGGTCAAATTGCACTTATTTTAGTTGAACTGCACTTAGATTTAAAAAAGGTAATGGTCGAACTGCACTCGAGTAAAAAGCAGGTAGTGGTCGAACTACACTTGGGCTCAAAAAAGGTATTTCAACAAAAATATCATGCATTTGAAGGGGTTAAACGTTTATAAAACACTCATTTCCCTTTCCACTTACAGGCTTAGGACTGACAATGATTTTAATCATGGTTAAAAATGATTGTTTTTTACATACTATTTTCCATTATGTTAATATAATATTATATAATATTCATATATTAAATCATCAAATATTATTATAAATTTTTTTTTAAAAATAATTTTTATAATTTGTTGTAGTAATAATATACATATATTTTTTTTATTCTTTTTTAAATTGTCAAATATTATTATAATAATACATTTGAACGTCCATAGTGACCTTAAATTTTAACTCCTTTTTTTTAACTAGTGCAGTTCGAACACTATCTGCTTTTGACCCGTGTGCATTCGACCATTACCTTTTTTGAAACCAAGTGCAATTATTCGACCATTTATTTTGAGGTAATAAGTGCAATTCGACTATCCCGCCTCACCCGCGGCTCGTTCCGCACACGTCACCCACGACTGAAATAGTTCACTTCCCGCCCTTGTCACACAATATTCTATTATATCATTATTCGATTCTTCAAATACTAGTGGTGCTGGGTGACATATATCCCAATATAGAGCCATTAAATTGTACTGGATCGATCAATTTGAATTCAGATAATTTTTTTTTAATATTTAACCCACTGACATAATAATATCTGTGTCTATAGTCTATTCACAATGAGATCATTACTCGACGGCGACCAGTTTTCGTCCGGCGGCGGTCAGACATATGGTCAGACGCTGTCCCCACTACGGCAACGCATCAGACGCTGCCACAGAACAAAGCCTCGCCCATGCGCACAACTTGGCCGCCGAGTAATGATCTCATTGTGAATAGACTATAGTACTAACTATATGTTTGAAACATACCAGAAAACTGATTATTAATTTTTGATTTTTACTGGGGCTGCATAAACAATATGTTTGCACCATCACCTAACTTAACCTAACCTACAAAGTTGTCACATTGGTACAATTCTGTATTTCTGTATATACTATACCAAATACGGACGTGTTCAACCTGAGCACGCACGTTGTTATACAGCTATAAAGGACAACCGGTCAATGTGGCGCCGAAAACATTAACTGTTGTAAAATTGGAACACTAAAGAAAAATAAGAAGAGAAAACATATTTTTATGGGTAGAGATCGATTTCGTACGGTTTTATCTTTTTATATTAATGCACTTAAAATACTTATTGTGGTTTATGTTCCTGGTACGCACGTATCAGTGGTGTATTGTTCCACCTCGATGTATAGTGTCCTGAGTTCGTGTGCCTATAGTAATACGATACATTCTACGCTCAACTGGTGGTAGGAAATATAACTACAGACTACGGCGTCCGCCGCCACTAACGTGCCTTATAAAAAGGAACGCAGAGCGTGGATCGTCATTCGTGTGTTAACCGATCCACATTTACGATTTTTCTCAACCGTTTTGCTCGCGATCGTTTTGTCTCTATTCCGTCCGTTTAATTCAGTTTTTTTTTCTTACAGTTCGTTTTAGCTGATTTTCTCGATAAACCCAAAACAGTATGGATAGATATATTATGGAAAATATATTCATTTTGCTTATCATCATCTCCTCCGTGGCGGTAAACTCGAGTATACCAGAAGAAGAGGCACACGAAAGTATGTTATTTTTAGTTATAATTAATCGATATATAATTTAGATGTATTTTTGATTTTTTTTTGACTTTAAAACGACATAGGTACCTCATCGCCAAATCCCTCAAATTGTATACTAATAATATTATGAACCACTGTACAATTTTACTTAAACTCTGTATTATGAAAACTCTATAGGTATCTATTATTATGATGATACAGTTTAATTATAAAATGGTCGTTTTGCAGTTATAATACATTTTTTATATGAGTAGAGATATAACAGGTTCCTATTAAAAAAATAAGAATAAAATCTCTAAAAACCCCACCCTTACAACAATAGTAAAATTTAAAAAATGGTTCTTATAATATTCTAATATTATTTTAGTACTAATTATTATTTATTAATAAATGAGCAATAACGCCAATCATTAACAGAAGGAATTTAGTATTTATCATTATACCTACAGGCTACAATGTATACAACATAATTTTAAATAAATATATTACCTATACATATAAGTATATATTTTTAATAGGTACCTACTTCAAATTTTTATTACTACAAATAGTATAATATTCCTATAATGTAATACGATATTTGTATTCCTATGTGTTGCAGTCTTGCGTTTTCAGAAATTAATATGCCCTCCAGTTGGAGAAACAAACGAATTTGAGTTAACGACTTTACAAACTACGACGAAAATGTTCGGATGCGCCTTCCTGGGACTCCACAAGCCAAGTAGCCCTGTACCAATGTTTCATTTGTGGGTAGAAGATCCACAAATCGTGATAGACAACAGTATAGACATGGGTGGAGGTTGTCGCCGCACGCATCGTACGTATAACGAATCATTATTGTATCATAAATGCACAAAGGGGGTGGACGCCGGATGGGTTAGGTGCGCTGCCTCTGTGGCTACATGAAAGCTCTCCCCGGCTAAAACTATGGGCATAATATTATCATACATTATATTATTATTATTCTATGAATTACTTGTATAGTTGTTTCTACTGAAATGTACTATAAACGCACAATTATCCTCGTCTGTTGTGACAGTTTTTGAAAGTACTACTATTAATATGCATATACACAGAATACAATGTTTATTTCACAGATTTGTATTGTAAATTACATGAATGTGTATGTTTGTGTGTTTTACATTGCTGTGTTAAAGGATGGGGCATTTTTCACGGGGCGTCACAGCTTTATAAAACTTTGGGTTGTACGGCTCAATATAAAACCAACTATAAATAATTTTAAACAAAATTAACTATAATATTATGAATTATGATCGTCATTCTGTAGTTAGTTAGTTTGTATGATAATATTATCACATTGGCTTGCGCTTTGCACACGTATTATTTGATATTTCTATACTATATTAATACTAGGTACCTACTACCTACTATACTAGGGAGAATAGTATACATTATATTACAATTCAGAATCATTGTACAATTAATCACGGGTGTAATGGTGTATGTATATCAGCCCCTCACATCAAATGTTGGCCCCCCGTACTAAATGTTTTGGGGGCCCTATACAAAACTGCAAATAAAACACAACCCATTACAAGCGATATGAGTGCCCCATACACGATTTCTAGGTAATCAATGGATAACCCACAGCTTAAAATAACAAAGTAACTTAATATAATACGCATATAATATTATTATAATATGCATTTATATTATAAAATAATATTTTATATAAAATAAGTATTCCTATCAAAATTTCAAAAATTACAAATTAATTTCAACAGGTAACTAAAATAGCCGGGTCTCTTTACTTAAGGGTCCTACACCCCCCCCCCCCCCTTGCGGGAACCCTGTATTTATATTATATTATGTATTATGACATCTGTTAAACATGATAATAATTCAAATTCGTCCAATGACATATTGTACCTACCCATAATCATTTTAAGGGTAATACTAAAAGTAAATGATAAACAAATAAACTAATCAGATAGATAATATAAAACTATGTACTATTTTTAGTGTTGTTTTGTAAATCACTTGTGCTTTGTTTTGATGTTTATTTTAACAATAATCAAATAAAAAAGTGGAATATTGGTTGTACCTACCTGTGTAGTTTCAATTTCAACATATGTCATATACGTGGTAAGGTAAGGGGGGGAGGTGCTTAAAAATGTATGCACCTGAGCACCTAATTGCCCCTAACATGGCTCTGTTTTGATACATATCTGATATTATCCGTAATATGAAATCTCTATAAAATCCAATTGAAACTGACCTTGCTGGTAGAAAAAGTCTCATTGTCAAAGTCCATGTAACTATTATATTATATAATATTTGTGTTATTAAAGATAATTTATTAAAACAGTCATCATTCAATACATACAATTGCAACAGACCACTAAAATATTTGGGCCCATGTACTTCAGGCACGACCCCCCCCCCCACGTGCGTGGCTATGCTTACATAATATAAAACCAGGCCGGTAATAAAAGGTACGCCTAATGTACACTCACGCAAACAAATATTACTTGTGTCAACAAAAATTATTCCCGAGCAAAAAAATTCATCATACTCTTGTATATTTTGTTCTGTCGGTGTGTTCTATCAGAAATGGACCACTTCATGTTCAAGTGTTTGTCAAGATTTGTACCAACTGATAAAATCGAATATCAAAACAACTGGTTGTATACATCACTACAGGAATATAGTGCAGCTGATCAATGTAAAAATGTAACCACAAAGAAAACCTACAGATGTGCCGTGAGTATACTATATGTTTATGTTTTATTTTATATTTTATATTATTGCATTCAACTGATGGAGGGGGACACACGTGATTGAGGATCATTCTTATTTCTTATACACAATATACATATAGGTTTTTCGTTTTTACGTGAGTGGTTGGTGATATACTTAATACTTATTATTAGTGTACTAAGATCATTAATATAAAAAATTGTATTTTTAAAAAAGTAGTTTACTGTAATAATTAAAAACGAATTATAGGTCTAATGCGCAAATATTATAATCGTAGAAATAGGTATTGCTAGCAAACGATAATTAATCACCAACTCACCCCTCTCAACATAATTGAACGTATAATTTTGCATACCTACCTATTCAAATTATTGAGGCCCTCGTGTTGTATACAGGGTGTTACAGGAAAACCTGAAAAATGAAAATAATTTTGTTTTAATCAACATTTTTTAATTTTATTCTATCATTTACTGGCAGTTGCGTTACACATATAGTATAACATTCTTATTTTTTATTCTAAATGCTAAAAAGTAAAAATAAAAATTTTAAACATGATATACATTTTTTTGAAAAATTTTAAACAGACAACTTGTAATTCTAGGTTATCGAAAAATGTCGATTTGTAAAAAAATGTATTTAAAGCTGTTGGAGCACACCGTATTTTTTGTAGTTCTAGACCAATAAGCGGAAGATTAGTTTATGTACTTCCTGATGTCCAATCATTATTTTAAAAATATGTATGAACTCATCATCTCCTCTTCTAGGTTATGTAGGAAACAGATTTTTGATTTTTGTATTCAATGAGGCTTAAAAATATGTCAAAATTTAAAAAAATTATGAAAAATTTTTATTTTATACACTTACATTCAGTTTTAAAACATTAATTATTTTTCCTACATAACCTAGTAAAGGAGATGATGAGTTTATACATATTTTTAAAATAATAATTGGACATCGGGAAGTACATAAACTAATCTTCCGCTTATAGCTATTTTGTACCGATTTTAACGGTTTTTTTACGATAAGACGATAATGGCCCAGATAATGGATTACACACAATAAGGTTCATTTACTACTGACACAATAAAAAATATTTGCCAATAATATTTTTGCACAATCTCCTAAATTGTACTACTTAAAATATTCTATGCTCCAACAGCCTTAAACCTCATATACCTAGTTTATTTTTGAAACAATTTTCAAATATCATTATTTTTGTTAAGTTGAGTTAATCCAGTCGTATAAAGCATTTTAAATTAAAAAAGTTTTACATTAAGTTAAACATAACATCTAATAATCAATGAACACAAAACAATTACTTTCCTTGGGCTTTTAAAAATAAATTAATATTGAACCAAAAAAATCATTAAAGTGAACTATAGTTATCAGTGGTTTAACTGATTGTTATTCATCGCGGATTTTTTTACACAATAACACTCGTATATTAATTTAAAACTTAGTGTGAAATCTGAAGATCTAAAACTAAATGTCATCGACAATTGTTGATGGAGATTAAGGATGGATTTCAGTGTACCTATAATGATAATAATATATATTATATAAGTTATGGTTAATTCATTTTATTTTTTTCTATATGTCTTTTTCCGGTCTGCGCACAGATGTACCATGTGGTTAACGATATCGAAATGGATATTAGATCAATCCGGATGGTAATTAGTAAGCCTGTAACAGAAGAGAAATTTGATATAAGCCAGTGCGAAGGATTATCGGCTCTTTTGGGACGGGAAGATCTGCCAATGCTCCCCAAGGGCATGCGATATTGGCCGGACGGATCCATGCTCCTATTTTTATTAGGAAGAGCGCCAAACTCCCGCAACTTCACCCAATTCGATTACTAATTTTCTTCTAGAGGAGCCAGGCCAGGATAACGGCACCATGAAAGAGCTTCTACAAAAATAGAAATTAAATGTACACTCTCAGGTCACCCGGAGCTTCATATATTATTTATGTGTATGTATATATGTATATATATTTATTATTTATGTACATATATACTTTGCTATGGAAAGTAGCCTCTGGCTTTCTGAGAGTTCTGTAAATATTTGAAAAATAATAAAAGTTACTCGTTTTCAAACTGTTAAGACCAGTCGTGGTCGTCCAACTGAAGCTACACGAACAAAATCTCATTATAGTGTAGATGATTTTTTTCGTAAATTAATAATGACTATAATAATAATAGCTAAGATAAGATAGTTACAAGATAGAATATGATTTTTTTTTAATTTCAAAAACATAATAGTTAAATAATTGTTTTATACTAATAATAGCACCAACGTTAATTTGAGTTAATAAATCTCCTATAGTTTTATACTATAATATGTAATATGTACTATTGTATGTTTTATGTGTACCTTATGTCTTTCCATCAACATAATATGTTTATTATTTGATCGAAATTGTTTAAGAAATGTATAGTCAAAAACCTTTTTTGTATATATTTAAAAGTATGAAATAAAAAATTAATCATCAGTTGGAATTGTATTGAAATTGATTACACATGTAAGGTTTAAAAATAATTGGCAAGGTTAATAATAAATTAATAAATTCATGATGTACAGTATATTAAATAATTTGATGATATGAATGTAAAATAAACATATTTAAATTTAGTTCAGAAATTCTAAAATCAAATTGTTTAAATAAAATTTATTGGTAATATCTATCACAATTAAATTGTAAACCACTATAATTAATAAAAATAAGACAACTCTATATCAAATATATTAGTTTTGACATCACTGGGTTCAAAACACATTTTTTTCTCCCTCGGCAATTGATTGAATATAACTTTAAAAGCATATCCAAGAACAAGACCTGCATCACTCTTTTTATGTATATAGGTACCTATGTATTGTTTTCCCACCAAGTAAAATATGTTTAAAACAAAAAAATATTTAAAAAATGGATAGGTATATAAAACAATCATATAAAAAAACCTTGCCTACTATTTGTTATATTTTTTATCCGATACCAATAATTTGTTCCTTAATATCATTGAAATTATCCAGGTAGATATGCTTGTATACTGAATGTTTATTCAATTTAATTTAATGTAGTTGCTGTGGATTCAGCTAGTATTAAAATATAATATTCGTCTCTATCGGCTGTCTAACATTGCAGTATCGTTTAAAACGAATAATTTATTGTGGTCTAAAAGTCATAAGCATTTATCATACAAAATATTCACGTACCTCTATACTCATGTCAAAAGTTAGTCTGCTTACAAAGTATTACACATTCATACAAAAAAAAAATTACCGGGTGAATTTCATTAATACAAAATATAAAAATCAATAACTTAAAAAATGTATAAAATAAAATAAAATAATTTAGTTAATTATTATTTGTTATTTAATTGTAGGTACATGTAAAGGGTGTGTCCTTGGGTTTGTACCTTAATAGGTATAATACATCAAATATTCAAATGATGTAACTCTTATTACTACATTATTGTCTTTGTATTTAATAATCATAAAATATAGGTACGTGTACAATACGCACTGTAGTACTGCAGGTACGTAATAATTAATAAATATAGGTATGTCGTCTCTTCGGCAGCAGATCGGATTTGGTTCGCGACACTTTTTCGGGAAACCCAGACAACTACGTTTCTGCATACAATACGTATTAATTATGGATGTACCTACGGAAAAAATTAAACAATAATAATATTCTATTATATCGAGTGAACAGGTGGCATGGTAGAATTGTACTAGGTTAGTGTCGATCGGACGTAATACATACACGTATCGTTTAATAATGGGGGGAGTGGTTTATAGGTATTAACTATTAACCACCTCCAAATATAATACTTATTATAATTAATTTTAATTTTATTAATCTGATATGATTATTAGTTATTACGTATTAGCAAGTAAATTTTTTTACAACCTCCAGAGATGTGTATATACTATATGTATTTTATAATTGCGTTATTGGTGAATGGTGATTAGAAAGGGTTGAAGGTAGAACACCTTCGCAGTTCACATGCGAGTAAGATAAATTATTTTATGAACATATTCTATACAATTAAATGCTTACTCCTCTATCCTCTCTCCTCTCAAAAAAAACTTGTACCCCTTGGCCCTTGTTCAAAGATATTTTTTTCATTGATTCTCAGAATTCCTCCAGGTTGACAAAAAAAATATTAAAACAATTTATTAGTTATACTTGTAATATATTTTATTGCGGTACACATATAGTCAGATTTATCGTCATTGGAATGTAGTGTTTACATTTGAAAAATATCCGGTACGACATTCTTTCGGGAGCCCCAATTCAGCGTGTTGTTAAGTAATTGAATAAAATTATTCAAATACTTTTTAAGTACTCAAATACGTAAATTTGAAAGTATTTAAAAGTAGGTATCTATAAATATTTTTTAAAGTATTTTTTTACCGAGTTTTCAATTACGTATTTTAAATACTTTTTAAAATAAGTATCATCTGTATTTGTAATTGAATACTTTTAAAAAGTATCTTTTACAAGACTGTGCCCGATACATCTATAACACCCCTAAAGGATTCAACACTATACACTTTGATGCCGGTGAAATTTGCGGTCGTATGTCATCCGGATTCCCGAAATCCAAATAAATCATCAAGGTAGTATAAAAACATTTGTAAATCCTCCCTGTAGTCTAACTAATATATGTCGTATTGTGGCAGCCCTAACAATGTAGTGCCCACCGCACTAATATTATATTTAAAAAAGTGGGTAAATGGGTACTTATCTGCTGTACAGTAGGTGTTCAGATAAGTTGGGCCGTGGTTGAAGCAATGGGAAAACAGTTCCATCCCCGGTTCTCGATTCAATCGAGGGACAATAAAATGTGTCTATAGATAAGTAAATTTAGAAATGTATTGACATATCTAGAAAAAAACTAAAAAAAAAATGAATATTTCTATTAGGTATAATAGATCAAAATTAGTAAAAATTGAAAATATTGTAAAAATCTTCAATTTTCGTGTATAGACAATATTAAATAAAAACATTTGGTGAAAACTTCAAGTACCTACCTACTAGTTATTGTACTAATAATTCATGTCACCTGTTTAGAACAAGCAGGTAGGTACCGTGCACAGAATAGGTTATTTATAATAATTAATATGTATTTATTAAAATGAAATCCGATATAAGAAATGTGCACGGTTTAAATCATTTTTATTCAAATAACACCCATATGGTTATATTTTATAGATTACGCCTATTTTAGATTCAGAGCGAAGCGATGAATGTATGGATTTTATAATGATTTGTGTTTTTTTTTAATTTATTTATTTATTTGATTTTTTATTTTTGTGCCTGTCATTACCTTTTAGGACAGTAAAAATGCTTGGAATTTCTTTAACAGTAACTTTTCTGATAGGAAAGTGAATCTAGTTGGTACTTTGAGGGAATCCAAAGTAAACATTTCCTAGTAGTTTTCAAAAGCGACGTGAAAAACAAAAGAAAAATTAAGGAAAAACGGTAATTTTTACGGAAAATCTGCAGTTTTCGAGAAAATTGATTTTGGTTTTTGGTGCAACTCTAAAACAAATGACCGAAAGTACATGAAATTTTGACTGAATGTTTAAATTAGCATTTTCTATACACCATAACATTTTCCAAATATTTTGAGCTGTTTACGGATATTTTTAGTTTTCATTTTTTTTAGTTTTTTTTTCTATAAATAACAATAAAATTTTATTTGTTGGTTAAAAAAGCTTGAAAATTTAATAGAAAGCTCCTAGGTTCTTGTTTCAAGGACAGATAAAAAAAATTAAAAATCCATAGTCACAATTTTTTTTTATAAGCATTTAAAGTTCAAATATTGACAAAATACGTAAAAAAATACGAAAATTTGCAAATTATTTTGAGTTAGAAATTCTCTTTAAAAATTTTCTTTTTAAATCTAAGATTTGAAAATGTAACTGAGATTCCTCATAAGTTTGTCTACCTTTGTCGAAAAAAAAAATGTCTACAAGAAAGTCAAATTAAATTTTTATGAGCGTTTGAAATTCATATTTTTACAACATTTGATGTTTACTTGATTTCTTATGTAACGATTTTCTTATTTTGTTGTAATTAAAAAACGTATGACTGTAGATATTTGAAAATGTCTAGCATTTTCTATACACGATAAAATTTTGAAAATAATTTGACTCTTTTTGAGCTGTTTACGGACATTGTCAGTTTTCAATTTTTTTAGTTTTTTTTTCTATAAATATCAATAAAATTTTATTTGTTGTGTAAAAAAGCGTGAAAATTTAATATAAGGCTCCTGATTTATCGTTCTAATAGCAGTTGAAAAATATTAAAAATACATATGCACAATTTTTTTTTATAAGCTTTTAAAGTTCAAATTTTGACAAATGTTATCAAATTTATAATTTAATAATTATTTTGTAGTTAAAAATTTATAAAATATTCAATTTTTATAGCTAAGGATTGAAAATTGAAAACAAGGTTCCACGTAAATAGGTTATATATAAATTACTTAATTCACAATAATATCATCAAATATACTTAGTATATCATAGGTTGACTGACCGTTTTCGCTCAAAATCGTTTTTCTTATACAATGATATTATATCATTGAATTCAAATTTAACACCATCCATTACAGTGACCCATTTGTCACCTACTGTACAGCAGAGCAGAGTATCCACTTACCCACCTTTTTAACTTTTTTTTATTTTTATTTTTTATTGATCATTGAGCCAAGCAACCATGGCCATTAGCTGTTTGTTTGTTTGTAGGGGAGGATACTGTTGGTTGGTAAATACGTATGTGTAGTTTTAGCAGTTTTTCAAGTGGGCACCTGTAGGTATATGCCTTGCCTTTTTATTTTTTATAGATGGTATAAATTGTATATTAAGTATTGCATAATATTTGATGCAAATAATATTTTGTTTTTGTGTTTCCTATTTTTAGTATAATTGCGTTAAATTACGTTTTGTAATAAAACCTATATGTTATATGTAAATCTAGATAATCTATCCTCTTAGAGTTCCTACAATAAAGTAGGTAGTATACTTTATCTGCAGTTAACGAATTACCATCGATAAAATAACGATCGGTCAGCCGACCCTCTGTAGTCATGGAGGGTTAGCAGCTGATAAATATATATCTACCGTGAACCGCATTTTATTTACACAAGTGATCAAACTTCAAAATTTGATTTATCGTCACTTCACAATAATTATTTGTCAAATTTGTTTTACATATTATTATTTGTTTTATGTCAGTTGAAATTGAATTATCTGCAGTATATAATATTATGGTATAATACAATGTGTGTTTATTCAATATTGTAACCCAGTGACAATTTTTTTTTGGGGGGGCTTTCATGACTGGTCTTATAGTAAGACTACATTAATTAAATATAATCTTCGTTAGTTTAACATATTTTTTTACTTATTATATTGTACAGTATTATTTTTGGTGGAATTAATAAACCCTTGTAAATTTAAAACTATTAGTAACGATAATCAAATAAAGTAAAATATTAAAATATTTTAATTCTACTAACGAAAAGTTGAAACCCATTATCTTGTATATTTATAGTATGTATGGTGATTATCGTGCGTTCTTGTCTTTTCTTGCAGCTGAATATTGATATCAGATCTTATTTATTTTTCTCGAACGGGTGAAAACATGAGCATTGACCATACATACGAACATCGGAACACCTGTAGTTTACTACCCAGGTCATTGTGTAGGGATGGGACGGGTAACATATGCTTCGTAGTTCGTTATAAAAGGATCTTCATCGGACGGCCACAATGAAATACGATGAAGGCGATGTTAATAATAATAGTTAGGATCCTCCACGCGCAGAATAATAATAAAATAATATTGTGTATGAACTATAAACTGTATTAATATTGGATTTAAGACTTTTTTTCTCCATCACTCAGCTTAAGAATAACATGTTTTCCCATAAGATAAAAAATCATGAAATATCTCTTTTATACTTATAAACAAGGGGGTTATGACGGTCAGAGAAACTTGACAGTTCTACACGTTTTACCGTACATTGTACGCGTTATCGTACATAAAACTAATAATATATAGGAGTGGCCCACAAAGCAATATACTTGTATTTATGTGCTTGTTATCATAAAAGAATGCTCTTAAGGTTCAGAATGTTAAATTTGTTAAATTCACCCGTTAATGAAATTAATTCACGAAAAATATTATAATTGTTTGTGATTAGAATATTCGATTCGTCAGTATAGTAACTATAGTTGTTCTCAGATAATATATTTTTCTTCGCAATGTACTTCCATTAATGTGGGTGAAGAAGTCACTGTTCCGAGGCCGACCAGGAATTATTTATTGTTCAGGTTTGGTCATCGAGCGTTCTCCCGTTTAGTGTTTGATTGTGCGTTCTGATTAGTTTTTATTCTTCTTCTCGTTTATTCTTATCTATATAATATATAAAAAGACTTGTCCTGGGTGATTCATCATCGCCTAGCCGGAACTGCTGAAGCTATGTATATGAAATTTTCAGTAAATGTACTTATTACTATGTATAGGCGCACTAAGAAAGGATTTTTCGAAATTCACATTTTAAATAGCTGCTCAAACAGGGAGATTGAGGTTCAAGATGGAAGTTGGAAATTTTATTTTTATTTATTAATAGTTGCCATTGGTTACACTCTACAGTAGAAATTAGTAATTATTTATTATTGGTTGCCATTGGTTATTCGGGCGGATCAGGTACAAGCTGGCATCAATTCGAATTATATTATAATATCAAAATTAACTTGGTATAACTTCGATAATTAGAGTTAAATCCTACACTTACGTACAAACAGCACTGGGTCCGCGACCTACCACAGGTAAATTACCTACCTGACAATATACTGCTGCGAATCAGAATTTTTATTCCAGGAAACAGAAAGATAAGATACATTTCGAACACCATACACCGAATATTAAATAACGAATTGAACAAAGTTTGAGTCATAATATAGAGTTGGTACATTTAACGGGCAACGACATATATATATATATATATACATATATATACCGCCACCGACACCGACCGGCTTAATACCGAACCGAAAATAAACCGAACGACGAGCAGATATATAGATATGTCTCGGATACTCAACACTTTATCGATTACACATTATATTATTAATTTCGATTTTAAAATAATACGGTGGCATGTGCCGTTTATGATTCTATTATAACGCTTGCCATAATCGACGACGCGCGAAGCACACAGGCTTTTCCAACAGGAGTAGTAGTGGGGGTAGGCATGCTGAGAGTTGTTAGTATAGATAAAAATGAATGGTCGTGTGTAGATTAGACCTCTGTAAAGAAGATAGGCTAATTTAAAAAGTGTTAAATTTGTTTTTTTTTTATTCATCGGATTTTAGAACGGTTGCGTTAGGCTTTTGTATTAATTGATTATATTAATCCTCCGTGGGTGGAATTAAGTAAAAATGACAAACTTGGTACAATTTTTATACTTTAGAGTTAAATCTTACACTTACGTACAAACAGCACGGGTCCGCGATCTACCGCAGGTAGATTGCCTACCTGATAAAATACTGCTGCGAATCAGAATTTTTATTCCTGGCAACAGAAAAGTTAGGATAAATTGTGAACACCATACACCATACACTGAATATTAAATAACGAATTGAACAAAGTTTGAGTCTTATACAATAAATTGGTACATTTAACGGGCAACGAAGTGCCAGCGGGATCAGCTAGTCATTCATATACCTACTTTTAATAGTAATTTAATTGTTAAACTGTATTTACTTAACATAATTTAACATGACTATGAAAAGAACCACGAGTCTGTATCTAATATGGTTTTCTTTTTACGTAATGTGATTTACATAATATGTATAATGTTTAATATTATAATAATATGCAAAACGCTGACATTAATACACGCGGATACACATAGACATAAAATAGCTAGATCACTTATCAAAGCTGGGCAGTAAATAGTTGAAAAGTTAAAAGTGAAGCTATAAGTTCCTTTTTTGATAGTTTTCTTAGTGCGCCTATACATAGTAATAAGTACATTTACTGAAAATTTCATATCCATAGCTTCAGCAGTTCCGGCTAGGCGATGATGAATCACCCAGGACAAGTCTTTTTATATATATATATAGAGATGACATATTTATTATTCAATATCACTATAGGAACCACTCAAATATAGATAAAAAGGTAACATGAAAAAAAGGTTCATTTATCTGTTTTTGTACGCAATTCACGTACAACGCCCCATACAACGTTCACCTTCAGACCTGCAGCAGTGATCTGGGTCCGGACCCCCCACCCCCCTCCAGACAATACCCATAATGGGCTACCTATATAAGATAATTTTTTTTCTTTATTTAATTTAGAATAATAAATTTCTACACAAACTGTTATGAGCAACAAAAATAATAATTTTGTGATACCTAGTTCCAAATTAAAATTACAAAACGTATGATAATTAATAATAGGTATACATAGTTTAAAAATATATAAAGATTCGTCATTTTCGTGTCTCGTTATCCCCGACAAAAGTTATGCAGGACCCTTTTTGTCCCATTTTTCAAGTCCGTCTCATATCAATCTGTTTATTTAAATCTACTGTTAATTTAAATCTTTTGAGATTTACTTTATAATAAAATTGTGTTATTTTCGATTCTAATGTATTACATTATTCAATAGAATATGAGAACCTACAGGTACTTTTGAGTGGTATTTTTAGATTCTATTGTTTTGACATTTAAGCGGGTATAAAATAAAATATTAATAATGTCACATTATGATTGTCGGTGACGTAAAACGTTAGTACTTATACTGAGTTATACATTTATACCTAATAATATTATATTTTAAAATATTTTTATATTATAGTTATATATTATATTATTATTATTATTATATATTATAGTATCATTATCGTTGTATATCATAATATATTAATATCTATTTATATTTTTTAATATCCATAATATTACATCTATGTAAGACATTTTAAATGTTATTTTTCATTATTATTTGTACCAGATTTTTTTGTTCGTCCGTGGTTGTGTGTAAATGTCTTTGTTCTAACAAGTATGAACAAGTAACAGATAATTCTGGTTGCGACACTGTCCTGCAGTAACGTCTTTATTTATGGCACTCAAATTCCAAATGATCTAAATTTTAAAAATCTTGGTTCAACCCTATAGATACAAAGCTGATCTGGGGCCTGCATGATAAATCGAAGAGAGTATCTTAGTGAGTAAAATTATATATACGGTAACGCACACTAAAAATCTCATTAATAATAATAAACATTTCCAAGTCAATAGGTACTAAACTTATTATTTATAAATCCTTACTCAAACCTTCTGTCTATGTTGATTGTATAATCAATTATCTTAGGTACGATCTTGTATGAATATTTCTCTTCTTCGCATTTTTTACTCATTGTGCTAATAAGTACAGAAAGTAAATTTCTTTTAAAAACAAAAATAAAAAGGTGGGCAAGTGGGTGTCACTCTGCTGTGCAAGTGGATCACTGCAATGGATGGTCTTAATAATTTGAATTCAATCATAAAATATCATTGTATACGAAAAACGATTCTGCACGAAGACGGTCAGTTAGCCTATGATATTTAACTAAGTATATTTTATGATATTATTGTATATGATGTAATTTATTTACCTATTTACGTAGAACCGTGTCTTATATTTTCAATCCTTATATATATATTCCTAAATATTTAACTGCAAAATAAATGTTGTCAACATTTGAACTTTAAATACTTATAAAAAAATCAAAATATTTTCAAAATCTCATGATGTTAAGAAAATTAAAATATAAACATTCAGTGAAATTTGCATGTACAGATATTCGTTTTTAAAATACAATAAAATAAGAAAACCACTATATGAGAAATCGAGTAAATCGTCAACGTTGAAAAATGTGAACTCGTTTTTAATAATTCTATTGTGGGTGTTATTGCTTGCATAATTAGCTACTTTTGTGTTAAGACAAAATTTTTTTAGACCTTGTGTACGGGCAGGGGCGTTTAAGTAATGTGAAAATTGAAAGCTCATCCCGATACCTTGCAATTTATAAAGTAATGACCTGTATAGTCAATTAAGAAACTTATGCTTACACACAGCCTTACTTGCAACTTTAGGGTATGCCTACAGGGAACAATAAGGTATGTAAGACTGGTAACACTTTATTTTTAGAATGGGCCCAATTCTGTTAGGTAAAACAATTATATTGATTGTAAATCATAATTAGATATGGTTACAAATTTAACATTAACTGCAAACACTATATACACTTATTCAGTATCATCGACCCGACAGAGTCGCGCTAAGTATAAAAAGTAAAGAGTGCCTTAAAATACACACATAGGTAAAACACACACTTAACTGCTGGATATATTACAGCAACCAGCAAGATTTACGAAAACAATTTGTAATTATATTAATGAAGTTTGAAAATACAATAATCTGATTGGAAATTTTACAGTGCATGATATGTTGTTTTAAAATCATTTTGAACAATATTAAAAGCCAATTTAACTAGAAATTATTGTAGCGTATTTTCAACATTTTATTAGATAATATTCACCACGGCCTGCATTACAATGCACTCTCAGACACCTATCATGGCAACCAATAAACAAATAATAATAATAATAATAACAATAATAATTTCTAATAAAATTATTACAATCTACAAAAAATAAAGACAAAAAATATCATTGTAAAACCAATATGTAGATAATGTAAATAATTAGGTATCTACAAAAAACGTGTGTGTCACGTACTCACGAGTGACCCTCAGAAGATGTGAAAACATATTATATATGAGCTGAGATGCTGAGAAATATAGATTTATTATGGTAAATTTAAACTAAATGTTCTTAATTTAAAATACGTGCTTTCATATTATTTGTAGGATAGGATTGAAAATGTTAAAGAATTATATTTGTTCAAATTTTATTTTTCAGAACACAAAGAGATAACTTATAATAGAATAAAAAATTTACATACGTGATATACATCTTTACACGCATATATATAAAAGTGACGAACAAATAGAAAATTGGCTTGTCACGAATTCCGATCTCGACCTACCTCGTTACACAAAGACGATAACGCTCGACAATTTTCACTGCCCAAGCGGAAACATCTGAACACCGTATAAGATGTTTTCATATCAAAAATGAGTGATATCCCAACAAAAACACTCCGCCATACTTCGTGTAAAAAAAAAGGCTAAGTATAAAAAAACGGCTCTAAAAGTTGTGATATCATTTTGTAGGTAGCTAAGTCTTTGAACTATAGTTATCATTTATGTTAAATTAATCTGCTAAAAAATTGATAGTAAAATCAAACTAAGTTAAGAAAATGTCTACTAGAAAATCAAATTAAATTTTTATGAGCGTTTAAAGTTCATATTTTTACAGGATTGGATATTCACTCGATTTCTTATGTAGCGATTTTCTTATTTTGTTGTTAATCAAAAACAAATAACTGTAGATACATTCAATTTACACCATATTTTTATTTTATATTGATACAATTTTCAAAACATTTTTTTTAACAGTTTGCGAACAATTTTTTTAAATTTTTTTTCTATAATTTTTAATAAAATGTTATTCGTTGGGTCAAACATTTTGAAAATTGATTACAAGGCTCCTAATATATTGTTACTATAGCAGTTGAAAAATATTAAAAATACACAGGCACTTTTTTTTTAAAAGTATTTAAATTTTAAATTTTGACAACATTTATCAAATGTAATAAAATTATTTTGTAGTTAAAAATGTATAAAGTGTTCAACTTTTACAGCTAAGGATTGAAAATTTAAAACAAGGTTAGTTGTTGCTTGTGACCTGCTATACAGCAGAGTGACACCCACTTTCCAACCTTTTTTTTGTATATCTTTTATTCCTATAAGAGCAGTAAAAATGCTTGGATTTTTTAATTTGAGGATGGCTTCTGAGAACAAATTGAATCTAGTTGGTAATTTGAGAAGTCAAAAGCATTACATTTTTTTTCAAAATGATAGGGAAACTATAAATTATTTGGTAGTTTAAAACATATAAAATTATCAATATTTGTTGCTTGGTCTAGAAAATTGAAGACAACTACAGATACAAGGTTCCTCATAACTTTTGTTTAACTAAAAATCACAAAAATACGTTAGCCCAAAATTTTTGTTATAGATATACCCAATTATTGTTAATTTGGCCAAATCGGATATTTAAATGTAAAATAACGATTTTAGTTATTTTTTTTAAACAATCCAATGTAAGCAAAATAATGGTATAACATATTATATTATGTTTATCTGTCTAGAGCTCTAGGGCTTAACAGCCATTGTAATCAATAGGTGACACGCCTATGGAATCGCGACGGTAATTAGTATTTAGAAGATTGGAATTTTGAATGTTTAATTTCGTATTAGTGTAAAAATACAATAGACCATAGTATTTTAGTATCGCATTCGTCAAATATGCCCGGTATTCTTATGGTCTCATTACACTACGATGGAATGGTGACAAAATGGACCCGGCTAGGAATTTTATCCGTCAGCGTTAAACGTACCCGTTCCCAAGAATTCACACTAAATGGAACGTATTTTGTAATATTAATGTAATTTGTTTTTTATTAAATTAAAAATATATTAATCAATGTGCTTTCACAAGGAGGCAATGGGCATGTGTCCCTCTGGATTTTTTCTGAGTCATTTGATATATTATGTACCTATTATAATATACTAAGAAATAAACATTTTAAATTGAAAACAAAAACAAAAATCATTTTTTTTTCAATTTAAATAATTAGGTGCCTACTGTCTAAACTTAATTAAGGAATGATGAACTTTGTACTGAAAATCACAGATTTACCCAGTAAACATTTCTTGGTTCTGCAAGAGTTAAATAGCTACATAAAATGTAATATTTTATAATATATAGCTATACAATTTCTTACATTGCTTAAAGGATATGAGCAAATACGTTGTACTCATAAAATATATTCCATACAATTTGTAGGTACATATTTCATTATGAAAAGTTATATTTTTCTTAGATTTTTCTAGTAAACCCTAAAGTGTCGTTGTTAAGGACGGTGTTTTTCGTGTTTCTATACATGTAGGTAGTATAATATCTGTGCCAGTGGACCGTGCAAAATCGTTCATATGTAGGTACGGTGTTTTTGAATTGAAATTCCTACCAAGGGTTTGCATGAAGCGGTGGCAGCGGCGGCGGCGGCGACCAGTTTCTTTTGTGTCGTAGGTATGTCGATTTGGCAGCGGGTGTGCGACAACGTGACGCCAACATTGAATTGTTGTCGGAAATCAAGAACATGTGGACCGGTTTTAAGGGTCTGTATATTCGTGTTTAAACTGCACGTGCTGTTTTCATCAAATTTTATAGCAGACCTGAAAAAAAACCAGCAAGGCTGGCCACACATTAAGATTAGTGTTTATGATAATAATAATAATATATGATTTTGTGAACAGCTAAACGATCGAAGCGAAATGACACACAAAGACATTCTGTTTCTGTGTGATTTACACTGTGAATTTTAACAATAGTTCATATAAAAATAATTCAACACGACCAAATATTTATGTTATTACATAAAAACTTCCTTCAGTGGCCAATGGAGTAACCACATTAATTAACACATTTTATAAGCTTAATCTAAACAATATACCTATATGAAAATAATATAAATAACATAATATATTATAATATATTTATTACAGGTATCGACCGAAGTTTGCTACGCTAAAAAAGGTAGTCCGTTGTGTGTGTCGGGACATTTATTACTGGTAGATACCCATGTTACATAAGGTATTACAATAGATTTAAACATTGAATTATTTAAACATAACACATCATGCCTATTAAATAATTTTAATATTGTTTTATTTTTTTCATTCACTAATTTACAACTATCTACTATATTAATTGATGTACACGAATTGTCCATCATAATTAAACAATAAATTAATTTAAAATACATATTATTATCTACAAGCAGCAAAAAAAGTATTAAGTGGATGTCACTCTGCTGTACAGTAGGTTACAAATGGGTACCTGCATAGATGTTATTGAATTTGAATTCAATGATATAATATTATTGTACATTTGTATACCAAAAACTATTCTGAGCGGAGACGGTTTGTCAGTATTTGATATTTAATATTTAATTTTTATTGTTATTACTTATTATTAATTCAGTAGCCGGTAACTGGTAAGTTATATTAATATTATAAAATTATAAAAAAAATATAACTAAAAACGTTATTCCTGGTTATTTAATATGTAGTTTTGTCTAAATGTAGACTTAAATTACTATACAAAATAACTGTGTTTTTATGTTTTTAATATTTTTTAGTTACAGAATAACCAGTTACTATATAGCCAAATATAACCCATGTAAAAAAAAAGAAGATAGTAATAATATAATGTATAACGGTCCACCACATGTAGGTATAGATATTGGACAACACAGAGGATTTAAAAATGTTTTATATTACCTTGGTGATTTATTTGGGTCTGGGGATGACATACAACCGGACGTGGAGATTTCACTACCACCACAGTGAATAGTGTCGATTTCGGTAGACTTATTATATTAATTGTGTTGGTCATTACCGTAGGGTAGGTACCCGAACGAATGTCTACGGAAGCCTCTTCAAATAACAATCAACGACGGTAACAATGATAATATATAAAGCAGTATAATAATAGATAGCAAAGGTAGGTAACTATAATACATCCTGTCGTACGTTTTTTTTTTGTCGTCTGCCGACCGTATGGATTTCTGCGAATCAATAGAGAAACCATCTAGACACGCTACAGATTCGTTTTTTTTTACAAGACAGGAGGAAACATTTTATACAGCTGTTCTTAAAATAATTTATCTTATTCGAAGATTAGTTGTGAAGGTCATCTTCCCTTCACCATTCCTGAATTCTAACCAATAATCATCATCCACCAAATTAATATTAAACATAATTAAAATTAAAAACATAACACGTTTATAATTGTATAAAGTAAAATAGTTCTTTACAAAATTTACACATAAATCTGAAGGGGACATTATTACAACATATTAATTGCTAAAAATTAACAGAACAATAAAATCAAAATTCAAAAAAATATAAAGAATCATGTGTTCAATTTTCAAATCTTTAGATATAAAAAGATACATTTTTATGGAATTATAACTCTAAATAATTTGCAAATCTTCGTGATTTTAACGAATTTTGTCAAAATTATAACATTAAATGAACATAAAATATTATTGTACATTTACCTACGCACATTTTGTATTTTAATTTCCACTAACAACAACTTATGAGGAACCATATATTAAATTTTCAAGTATTTTGACCTATCAAAATTGTTTTTATCGATATTAATTTAAATGAACCTTACAAGAAAACTTCTTATGCCTATAAATAATAAAAGTATTTTGAAAATGTTATGGTTTATAGAAAATATTACCTAATATAAACATTGAGTGATATCATGTATCTACTTTTTTAGCGTTATACCAAAAATCAAAATCGATTCGATCGTAAACCAAAAAGTTACGTCGGTTGCACCATTAGGCCGATCACATCACGTGCGTGCCGCTGTACAATTAAACACCGTAAGCCATAGAGCGGGCGTTAAAATCGTCGCTCTTATTTTAAACTTTCACCAATATTTCATCGCGTGAGGTCCATTGTGCCGATATTTGCCGCGTGTGGTTGTTTGAAGGCAGGGCCTTGCACCCGAATCATTTATTCGGGTTTCGGGTTTCGGGTGCTGGATGTATTTGAGTGCAAACACCCGAATAAAAAATTCAAACAAACATTTGGGTTTTCAAAACCGTTATTATTCGGGTTAATATTGGTTAATATGGGTGCTGAGAAATCTGGATAAAATAGAACTTTTGATGACCCCCCCCCCCCAAAAAAAAAAAAAAACAGAAAGTGTTCATGATGTTTATGTTATTTATAATAAAATATAAATGTTTTACCCACATTCGCAACGTTTGTTTTTAACTAAACTAGGTTAATTAATGTACAGTAGTTACCTTTTTCTATGAACTATAAGAAATAAGACAATGGGAAAGTAATTATTTAACTACCTATTAGTTTTATTATAGGCATTAGAGTCCACGTAACTCATTTTTTTTTTACTATATAACATGTCTAAAATCTAAATAGGTACTGGAATTAAATAACATACTAGCATATTTTAAAAAAAAATTGTAGGTACTTATTAAAAATATTCAGAAAAATTTTATTTGATAAGCAAACAAAAAACAAAATGTTTACAAGGCTTTCTGTGGTCAAAAAATAGTTAACTTGCTAGAGCCTAATCCCATTTAAAAGTAAATACAAAAACATAATGAATAGGTATATTTTGCAAAATCAACAGTTACAACAGATTGATATTTTAATTTTGCATAATGTTACGTACCTACCTATTATATAACAGAATAAGTATTAATTATTTTGTGATGACTTAAAAATTAAAAAAAATAATCTTTATAAATATTATGAATAATATTATTATACTATAACTAAAAGGTAATATAAAAAATATATAGGTATTCACAAATTGTACGATGAAATAATAATAAAATTGAAAATTGAGTAGGTACGTATAGTGAGAGGCGCGTCGTAGACTCGTAGACCGAATGTGATACAAATTAAAAATGTACAATTTCCCCCATTCCAAGTCGATGGATATAATAAATAATAAAATATTAAAATGTTTAAAATAGATGGCCAGGCGGGGCGCTGACTGTTGAGCCATAGACAAATAAAATAAAATATAAATTATGATTTCGTGATTACCGAAAAACTGGTAAATAATAAATTTAGCCGCGTATTACGATATTCCAGTTACTAAATTAGATATTATAGGACATAGGTAATTCCGCTTTGGAAGTTCGTCGCAAATAATGAAATAACACAAGTTATTATTATAGTTATTAGTGTTTGGTATTTTGGTCACGGCTGTCAATACTTTCAGTTTTGTTGAGACCACGTCTATTTTATATTGCTATTGGCTATATTTGGATTTATTTTACTAATAAAGTAATAAAGTAATAAATTATATCATATAATGGGTATGAGAAATAATTAAATACTTAATATTTTAATCAGAATCAATTAAATTATTAAACATTTTAATGGATTTTATTTTCAAGAAATTACCTATGATTGTTTGTTAGATTGTTCCTGTTATTATTATTATTGATTATTTAACTCTACAAAATCGAACTCACCACAAAAAATACATACGAAATGATATTATGTCGCATGAAGAATGAAAAAAAAAATTATTCGGGATTTGGTTAACACGGGTGTTTTGAAAACAGAATCATTCGGGTTATACGGGTTTCGGGTGTTTGATTTTTTAAAGGTGTTTAGGTGTGTTAAGGCTTCGGGTGAAATCGGGTGCAAGGCCCTGTTTGAAGGCGATTCGAGGTGAGTTTCGAATTTCAAGACATGATTATAATACCTAATCGATATTTTATTTGTAAGAGCCGTCGATCTTTATCGTCGCCGCCGTTAACGGGTATCCGCTGCGCCGATGTTTGTAGAATATATAAATGATAAATAAATATAAATTGTTTCAAACATTAGTATAAAATACAAATTAATAGAATGATACTTTAAAGTAATCTAAACTTCACTGATACTCGCCATTGAAATAATGTAAAAATAATGTACCGCGTTATTATAAATAACCTTAAAAATAAAATAAGTAAAATTATCATATTATGATGATTGTAATACTAAATAATAATTCAGTTTACATGTTACATACAACTTTAAAATAAACTAAACTCCACTGATATTTGCCATTAATCAAAGTTTACATGTTATAATAATTCTATTACAATTTTATTTATTTTTTTTGTAGAATTAATAAATTACCCTATTATAATTATTCAGTTTACATGTTACATAATATGCGAAACACCGTGCATAACAAATGTATGCACTTGTCGGAAAATAAGTAAAATGGTTATTATCATTTTGCAATGATTATGTAGTTCTTAAAAGGCCTAAATGCTGTTAGTCCGTATGCAACAAGCCTGAAAAACAGCAGGCCGTTTGGAAAAATAGTAAGTAGTTCGCAAACGGGCTACCCCGTTGCAAAGAGCCTAGTCTTTTCGCAAAAAGATTAATTTTCCAAATGGCCTACGACATAATATACACGTTTCGTAACTATGTAATTGTTGTGTAATGTTATTTTTTTATTAGGGTTAAGGCTTCGACTACTAGGTAATTAGCCTGTGGTACTGTAGGGGAGGGTGCTGTAGATTTGTTTTACACGTGATTTGTTTTGGCAGAATTTTTAATTTGGGCACTTGTAGGTATCTGCAATGCCCGGGTGGGGGATGGTGGCACTTGTTCTCCGGACACCGTGACTTGCCCGAAGAAATAAGGCCGCCCACAGCCAAGGAATCGAACTCGGGTCGGCTGCGTCACAGCTGACGCCTTAGTCCGCTCGGCCACTCCGCCCCCTCGTAATGTTATTGAATGATAAGTAAACTGATAAAGATATGGGGAGTATAATTATATATTATCATTATTATTGTTGTTGTTATTATTATGATTATTATTATAGCTACATGTTTCTTGCGTCCCAGAAAAGGGTATATTTTACAGGAAGTAAATTTAACCGGTAACTTGCGCGACCCGTTTTGGTGAAGCAAGTCAGCTATATAATTATTATCTAAATAATCAACTGAAATCACTAAAATCGATAGTATCGCGGGTCACTTAAATCGATAAATCGGGTATTAGAAAAAATAGCTTAACAATAGGGTATTTTGGTGGCGTTAAAAAATTTATTGAGAAAATCGAAAAATTACTATTCTAATAAAGTACCATCTTGATCCAATTTGCTAAAAGATAAGATACTATAATATGTTGATACCGAAGCACTCCTTCCGGTAGACATTTTGTTTTAATAATAGCCAGGTATGTATTATAATATATTTCTACTGTTTTGCTTTCGTCGATAACAACCCGTTTCTTAAGGAAATCACACATCCACACACGGCCACACGGGTTGCAATTTGTGTACTATTGGGATAATATTATTATTTTTTATAGATAAAGTGATATTCAGAATACCTACATCATTTGCTGGGCCCGGTTCGATCGCACAGCAGGCCCTCCTACCCTTGGACTGTCAATGTTGCGGACACGCGGTACATGACGTATAATACAACAATGCCTTCGACGCTCAACTGGTGGTAGGGATCGACACCAGGGCTGCCGCTACCACCGCCGTGTTTCAAAATTCAGAGCTCATTCACCACTCGTGTGTTAACCTCGTCAGTTTTTTTTTTGCCCGTCTGCTACGACTATTTTGATTTCATTCCGTTGGTTTATTTTTACATACCGAAAACAAGATGGAGTATACCATAAGAAATATTTTAATCTTGCTTACTATCGTCGCCTCAGTGATGTGTTCAATAGAAGATACTAAGCAAACAGGTACCCTATATTATGTTTAAAATGTTTGACTATAACTGTTTTATGTATTCTTTATCTATATAATTTATAATATTTTTTATATACTTTATTATATTTTTAATACTACAAAGAGTATAATATGCTTATAATGTAATACGGTATTTGTATTTCTGTGTGTTTCAGTTCTGGATAGACTCAGTGGCCATGTATGTCCTCCATTTGGGAAAAAGGCAAAATTTGGGGTTGAGACTATGCAAACTAAGTCACTGATGTACGGATGTGCCTATATGGGAAATGAAATTTTACCAATGTTCCATTTGTGGTTGGAGCGGCCCGATCAAAAATTTGGACATGGAAATTGCGACAACACGCAGAGTACGTATAACGAATCATTATTATTACAGAACAGTTGTTTATGGTTAGGTAAGCTGCGCATGTGGTTACAGTAAATCTCTATCCCTCTAAACCAATGAGCATATATCGTACGTTATTACATATAAATATATGTATTATTTGTATATATTGAATTACTCTATAAACGGACATTAACTTTTAATGTCACTGTATGTTGTATAGATGGCAGTTTTCTGAAGTACCTACTTACTACTATTAATATATTTTAACACCCATATTATGCATTATACGCGAAATACAATAAATTATACTTCTTATATTTAATATCGATATTGCATATAATACTGTTCGTGTTTTTACATGATCGTATTTGGGGGGGGGGGGGGGCTTTTACACCGGGCCTATACAGATTTTTGGATTACCCGCCTCAATATAAAAATCAACTGTATTATTAATTATCGTTATTCTATAATCTATAGTATGTTTGTATGATAACATCATGAAATTAACTTGCGCTTTGCACACATATTCCTATAGGTGTACCTACTATATTAATATTAGGTACATAATATATATTAGAGAGTATAAATGTAGGTATTATAATTTATAACTATTGTACAAAATAACGGGTGTAAAAACTCACGCAAACGTGCTGATCAAAATAACACTAAATATTTCTTGTGCTAACAAAAAATATTCCGATCAAAAACATTTATCATACTCATGTTTATTTTGTTCTGTTATTCTCTGTGCCACTATCAGATATGGACCACTTCATGTTTGAGTGTTTGTCGAAACATGACGGGCCGACCAATAGAGACGAATCTGAAATGGGCTGGCAATATATATCACTTCTGGAACATACTGCAGGGTCAATGCAAAATAAAACCAAAACACGATCACACAGATGTGCCGTAAGTATACTATATTTACCTACGTGTTATTTTATATTGTATATTATTATAGTAGGTGAACTCATGCAACAATTTTGATTATTCATCCAGTGCCAGAGGTGAGAGGGAGACACATGTGATTAAAGATCATTCTTATATACATACGACATATCTATCATAGGTTTTTCGTTTTTACGCTGGTGGTTGGTGATATAAAAGATACTTATTATTGGCGTACTTCAGCGTTTCTCGCCCTGTGGTACACGTAGGTATGAGAGGTACGTGAAAAAAAAGCGTAATGGCGGAAATATTTAATAATGTGGCACAGGACTTTATCTAATCGGGTTACGGTAACGTTGTTCAATACATTGTCATTCATTTGTCTATTAAAAATCTATTAACCATTTTTATATTATTTTCATATATATATATATTATACACATACATTGGATATTTCATATTATGGAGCATGCAAATTAAATTAATTAATAAATATTGTTTCCAAATTTTCCATCATCGAACTTATCTCATAATATCTTATTTGTGTTGTGTGTAATTATACGATACATTGACATTTGGGGGTACGTAAAGCAGTGGTGAGTGGTAAATGAAAAAGGTTGAGAAACGCTGGTGTACTTAGATAATAATATAAAAAATGTATTATCAAGGAATAGGATATTGTAATAATTACAAAATAATAATTATTATTTTGTCTGAATACACATCTGTTAATATTTATAAAATTGAGAATATTCAATTCTGCATTCTTTGTACACCCCAATATTAGCGAATCTTTCTCTTGAAATACTTGATCATGCAAGCTTCTCAACGGTAATATTGAGTGTCATGTTTTCTTAAGTCGTTTATCCATTATATAGATACTTTAAATCTTAGCAATTAAATAAATAACTATACAAATAACACCCCATAACAGCATTATGAAAACTATCAATAAATTCAAACATTAACTCATTTAAGAATTAATGTAAATCCATTCTCAGCTATAAGTACTAATTATTGTATATTGTTTCACTGTTTTTTTTTAAAACTGTTCTAACAAACGATTGTAATAAATTGTTACTATATGTAATTGGGCCTGTGCCCGTTAAATCTAAAATAAATAAGTAAATATATAAATAAATGCTATTAAACGGTTTGACGATTCATATATTATATCTATTTTTTAATAAAAAGAATTTATAATGTTAAATATAATATTATCTAATACACAACCAACACCAATCCAACAACTATCCTCGGTAATCTTATAGTGAAATCTGCAGGCCTAAAACTTGTGTCATCGACGTTTGTAAATGGAGATTGCGGGTGGATTTCTGCAGTGTACTTATAATTAAATATTTAATAAATATTAGATATGGTTAATTAACTTTCTTGCTCTCTATCACTGTATTTTTCCGTTCTGTCCACAGTTGTACGATGTGCATGACGAAGACGATAGATCCCTTAGAATAATCCGGATGGTGATTAGCAAGCCGGTAATAGGAGAAGAATTTAATGTACGCCAGTGCAATGGCTTATCGAATCTTCTGGCAAAGGATGAACTGCCAGTCATCCCTGAGGGATATCGATATTGGCCTGATGGGTCTTTGTACATATATTTGTTAGGTAGAAAGGCCAAAATATTTTACAATGGTACAAAATACCCAGAATTTCCAGTTACTAGTCATCCATCAACAACGACCAGTCAGCCATCAACAACAACTACCACCCAAAGTCCTACTACAACTACAACAAGTGCAACCACAGAAAAATATCGTCATCCTTCTTGGTTTTTCTTCCCTGATTATTATTTGCATTATGTTTAATATTATTTTATTATTATAAATCTTAATTTAATTTAATTTAATAAATCTATTATAGTTTTATGATATATATATATTCCCTCTGTACTTAATATCATTATAATATGCATATTATTCAACTTAAAAATAAAAACATTTTCTTACACATTTAAATAAAATATAACAAACAATTAATTGTCAGCGGCATTTGTATTGGATATTTATTTTTTATTGAATGGTGCATAGATAAGAGCTCTTTTCATATATTTTTTAACATCATCAGTAACATTATTATTATTAAACTGGTTCAACATTTTTATAGAACTCAAAATAAAATATAAAAAGGTAGGTAAGTATCATTGAATAAGAAAAATCATTCTGAGCGGTGACGGTTCAACAGTGTGAATAATTTATAAAATATTTATATTGTTATTACTTATTATAAATATGGTATCTGGAAAGTTGAATTAATATTATAAAATTACATCAAAATAACTAAAGTCGTTATTCTTGGTTATTTAACATGAAATTTCTTCAAAATTTGAACATAAAGTAACTATAAAAAAACTGTGTTTTTATATTTTTGAGGTTTATTGGTTATAGATTTTATAAGTTGAATAATTTATAAATTTTTAACTGCAAAATCATTTTAAAATTTAAAATTTGATAAATGTTGTCAAATATTGAATTTTAAATGCTTATAAAAATACATGTGCATATGTTATTTTAATATTTTTCAACTGCTATTCAAGCATTATATCAAGAGCCTTGTTTTAACGACTGCAAAAGTCAAAATGTTTTAAAAATGTTATCAAGTATGGTAATTGGTAAAATTAAAATAAGTTGTAATTTGAATATGTATCTACAGTTATTTGTTTTTGAGTTACAAAAAAATAAATAATAAATATTTTAATATTTTATGATGAAGAAACAAAAGTTATTCAGCATTTTGAGGGTGAAGTTTATTTCTTTTAGCTTCATATACTAATCCTGCCTCTGAGAACGACCTCTCAGAATAAACACTGGATGCTGGCGCTGATAAATATTTTTGTAATAGTAATTTATTTTCCACCAACTTAATGAATCTTCATCAATCGAAACACATTTCATATTACATTATTTTTTTTAAATTCGACAACTAGATCCTTATTGAAATTATGGTAGTCATCCAAATCTGTATAGTTAAGAGACATAGGTTCTTCAGTTTGGTCGATATTTGATGTTGTTGCAATTTCTTTATAAAAATCCCATAATGACTCTCTATTTCCAGCATTCAAATTTTCTACTGCAGTTATATCAGTACTAGTAGGTTCATGTTCGATATTTAAATTAAGATTGTTGAATTTGGATATTATTTTTCTCATTATTTGTTTATTTTCTGGTTTAAAAAATAACAATTTAAACCTTGGATCCAAAAATGTGGCTATAATAAGGTTGTCATCTTTGATTACTTTTTCAAAACGCTTTGAAAGACGAGTGAGCATAATATCCTTAGTAGTTCCAACTCCAAAATGAGATGGGTTAGGTCGATTCAAAAAAGTATCTAATATCATAATTGTAGGTATAACTTCACTAATAATAGATTTATTTTAACTTATACGTTTGATGAGCTCCTCAAAAGCATTAGTAAATGTATTAATGATTCCATTAATAACCAATCATTGGGGTTAAAATTCGGTAGAGTTGATTCAACATCACTTATATATACTATAATGGCAGTTTTTAATTGTAACAATCGTTCCAACATATAAAAACTGGAATTCCACCTGAAAAAATAACTAATATTAATTTTATTTGTATTTTTAAATTTTTACTTAATGAAGATAGTTGGTGTCACTTATTTATATTAATAGGGGAGACATATTTGTTAAAAATAAACGAGCCGTGCGCTTTAAATACAAATTAGGTAGACCAAATTATAAAAAATAGAATATACAATTTTAACTTGTATTTAATATTTATACCAACCTAGTGCAAATGTCCTGAATAAGTTTCTTAGGGTGAGTGCCAAGTTCAATTTGAATAGACTTAAGTTTATCAGGGGCAGATGATGAATGGTGAAAATGAGTAGACACTTTTCTGGCACGAATCATTTAGTCTTGAACAGATCTTTGACTCTTTATCGATTCAGTTACAAGTAGGTTAATAGTGTGTAGAAAGCAACCAGAACTGCATAATGAAGCATCATCGAAACCTTTTTTCATATTTGCTCCATTATCTCTAAAAAAAAATACATTATAAGTACTTTAGTTAAAAAATATATGGAATTTCTTCTTTCTAGGATAACACCTAGAATAGGTACCAAAATATGTCGTATTTAACTTACAGTTTTCTAATTTTTTATATTAATCAGTTAATATATTAATTTAATAAGTTAAAAAATAAGTTAATTTGTCCACTGTCCTGCAGCTTTGTGTTATTATACTTAGATAATTAGAAGGTATATTTTGTACAAATATATTTATTAAAAATACAAATCTTTGGCCTGGACAACGACAGGCGGGACAGCTAGTTATACATAATCGCTTAATATTAGGTAGCTGTTTCCCACTTGGCACTCACCGTACTAATAAATGAATCTTTTTTTCTAAATCCCATTCCTGCAATAGTCTTTCTAATGTATCTTTAATGGCGAGGCCTGTATGTCTTCCAGGGAAATGTCTAACATTTAAGACACAATGATGTTGTATCATATCATTAGAAATCTAATGACATGTAGAACTTAAAAAACTTTCATTGTTGTGGCTGCATGTCCAAATATCTGATGTAAGCGATACAGTATGAACCTGCTTCAGCATATCCATAATTTTTAATTTAAGTTCAACATACATTTCTGGAATAATATTATCAGTAAAATATTTGCGACCAGGTACCTAAAAAAAGAAATTTACATTTATTTATTATTTAATATAATAAAAATAGAAACAAGCTTACTTTATATTGTGGTTTAACAATTTCATTGAGTTTTTTAAACCCTGTCCTTTCAACTAAATTATACGGTTCATTGTCAACACAAATCATTTCACCAATTGCTTTATGAATAACTTTGGATTTTTTATCATTTATATCCCAACATTCTGTTTTGGTCAGTGGTTCCTAAATAGATAGTTGATGACTTTTAGTCTTAATATCACATGTAGCAGATTTAAGATTTAAATGCTTTTGGCCTTTTTTTGATTCATTAGAATAATAGATACAAAATATTAATATATTACTTTTTAATCTTCATAATACCTAACCATTAACCAACTATAATTTTATAATTATAATAATTTCTTAACTTACTTCAGATTTTAACATTTCTTTGTACAATGGTTTATGTTTTGATTCTAAGTGTTTCCTCATAGAGGAAGTAGTCATATTTTTCCCCAATCCTTTGAATACCTTTTGCTTGCATTGTTTACAAATAACTCTACTCAGGTCACATGTAGACTCTTCAAAATATTCCCAAATTAAACTTAATTTTTTTATTTTTAATAATGGCTCTATTAAAATATAAAATAAATAAATAATAATAATCAGGATTAAATTTAAATTGACCAGTAGGTAGCTCTGGTACCAATTATTTTTATTAAGGTACACCAGAATGTTCCAAATACTACCAAATATTCATAATACAGTTGAGATTTTGAATCTTGGTTTTATTTTAATTGTTAATTTACTTTTATCAAGTGTGTTTCATAAAATGATGGACTACTTATCTAATATAATATGTGTAAAAAACAATTCATTTTATTACCTAGTTATTGTAAATGGCTAAACTGTGGTTATACTTAATACTTAATATTTAATAGTTAATACTTTAATAAGTATTTAGTTAGCCTATAACATAATATAATATTATGTTATATGGTTCCTATTTAAGTATTTATAATTGTTTTATTTTAAAATAGCTCCTTAGTCTTTATTAAATAATGTAAAATTGATATTCATATTTTTACTATTTAAAAAATTAAAAATACATATTATGCACAATTTTATTTTATAAGCATTTAAAGTTCAAATTTTGACAACATTTATCAAATTTAAAATTTAATAATAATTTTGTAGTTAAAAATTTATAAAATGTTTAACTTTTATAGCTAAGGATTGAAAATTTAAAACAAGGCTCCACGTAAATAGATTATCTATAAATTACTTAATTCACAATAATATCATCAAATATACTTGGTAATATCATAAGCTGACTGACCGTTTTCGCTCAGAATCGTTTTTCTTATACAATGATATTATATCATTGAATTTAAATTTAACACCATCCATTTCAGTTACCCACTTGTAACCTACTTTACAGCAGAGTTTTTTTTCTTCTTTAATCTTGTTTGTTGCTGTAATCTATCCAGCAGTTAAGTGTGTGTTTTGCCTATGTGTGTATTTTAAGGCACTCTTTTTTTTTTATACTTAGCGCGACTTCCGTGACTCCATGTTAAACCTGCAACCATATTTAATTATTATTTACAATCAATATAACTGTTTTATCTAACTGAACTGGGCCCATCCTAAGTATAAAGTGTTACCTGTCTTACATACCTAATTGTTTCCTGTAGGCATACCCTAAAGTTGCAAGAACATTGTATTCCTTTCTTTTCTTTTTGTTATTGATGAATGATTGTTATTGTTAATTAATTTATATAATTGTCCCTGGATTGTTTAAAATTGAAATAGATAGTTAATTTTTTTCAAAATCGAGTTAAACCTACTTATATACATCTATATTAAAAAAAAAAGTGGATGTTGCTCAGTTTTACAGTAGGTTACAAGTGGGTCAATGGATTGTATTCAACTTGAATTCAATAATTTAATATCATTGTATAAGAAAAACGATTCTAAGCGGAGATTGTTTGTCAGTTTATATTGTTATTATATTTTATTATAGCCTGTAAGTTGAATTAATATTATTATCTATATATATAAAAATGGAGACAAAAAATTCGAAATTACATCAGTTGAGAACGGCTGGGCCGATTTTGCTAAAATTTTTTTTAAATGATAGAGAATGTCGGGGAGCGGGTTTATAGCATAAATTATGGACCTAACTGATGTGAGTTAGAGATTTAGAGACAAAAACTGAGTTACACCGGTGGCGCCCTCTAGCAGAAAAAAATATAAATAATATAAAAATAATAATAATAATAATATATAATATAAATAATAATACAAATATCGATAATAGCTGGGCTTGATATCGATTAATATCGATACAAATCGAAAAAAAATAATATATTTTTATATTCTGGTTGATATACATTTTTTATTTTAGACACTCATAACTCTAGAGTAAACAAATATAATAGTAGGCACATTATTCATTTTATTTTGAAATATTATCGGTTTATGTTATCTAAGAACTTTTTCAATCAAAAACGACTGTTGTTTTTTGGAGAGAATTTTTATGCTTGAATCATGCCTCCTATGAGAAGAACAAACATTGGACGGCGTACACGTAATGCAAGAAACATAAATGAATTTAGACGTGCTCATAATACACAGGCCAGCGCTGCACAAACGCCGCCTCAAATTCGACAACATGTTAATATAAGAAGAAGAAGTTCAGATATAGCCTTGAATCGCGCTGCTTTCGAATACGATTCCGCATTCGCTTACAAAGATCTTTTGTGTGTTGATATCGGCTCATTATATATCGTATGCCAGCATTGCAAGGCAAATAAATTATAAATTGGTTGTTATTGGTTATAGGAGAAATTATTAATAGAAATATTATTAAATAGCAACCAATAATAAATAAATACTATTTCTATTAATTGTTTCTCCTATAACCAATAGCAACCATTTATAAACAAATATTTCCATCGTAAATCTCAAAATCCCTGTTTGAGTACTGCTATTAATTGGTCATGGCGTGATGTTATATAGCCTATAGCCTTCTTTGATGAATGGACTATCCAACAAAAAAATAATTTTTTAATTATAGGAATACAATGTTCTTGCAACTTTAGGGTATGCCTACAGGAAACAATTAGGTATGTAAGACAGGTAACTTTGATACTTTAGAGATAAATCATACACTTACGTACAAACAGCACTGGGTCCGCGATCTACCGCAGGTGGATTACCTAATAATATACTGCTGCGAATTTGAATTTTTATTCCAGGCAACAGAAAAGTTAAGATAAATTTTGAACACCATACCTACACCGAATATTAAATAACGAATTGAACAAAGTTTGAGTCATATAGAGTTGGTACATTTAACGGGCGACGAAATGCACAGGATTAGCTAATATATATATACAACGTATTTTATTAAATTGTTATAAAAAAGGCTAAAATCTAAAATTAGAATTTGTTTAATTTGATTATAAAGCTTGAATTTTTTATTATGAATAAATGGAGTGTTTATGATAAAATAAGTGTTCTTTAAACTAGTGGAAGCATAATGCAATAAAGGAAAAATATAGATTTTGGGTTATCACCTTTACAGGACTTGAAACCGATTGAAAAAATTTCGGTTTTGGTTTCAACTATATATACCAGTTTTAATTTTTTTGATTTTGGAATAAATTGTTCAATACCAGTATTAGGAATTTTGGTTTTGGTTCAGATTTTATATACTGGTTTCCAATTTTTTTCGGTTTCGGTTTTAGATTTAATAATGATTTTCAATTTTTTCCGATTTAGTTTTTGATTTTGTTTTTGGTTTCAGTTATTAAACGGTTTATACCTGTTTCTAAAATTGGTTTCAAGGCCTGTACTATTTACGTTAATTCTTAGCTTATACATTTTTTTGAATTGCCGGATCGAGCGTTCGCTTGTTGTGTAAAGTAAACTTTCCAAATTTTCAAGACACAAAGATTTTCAAAAAAAATTACGGTTTTTTTAAATTATATTTTTGGTTTCGGTTTTTAATTATAATACCGGTATCCATTTTCGGTTTCGGTTTTGAAGTTAATACTGGTTTCCAATTTTTTGGTTTTGGTTTTGATTTTGTTTTTAGTTTCGGTTTTATAACGGTTTATACCGGTTTCAAGCACTGCAATTTTAATGGAGAGAAAAAGTAAATTCTTAATTGAGGGGGCCTAAAAGTTTTTGCGACAATTAGTAAATGGAAATTGAGAAAAAGGTGTTCCTAGTGCCAAAATGTGTGTACCTAGGGCGCCAAAATCGTAAATACGCCTCTGTCCGTAGTAATAGTAAATTATGTGTTATGACACAATTTAACAATAATAATACTATTAAAAGTATATGAATGATAAGAAATAACGAGAAGAAGAATAAAGACGAAAAGAGTGCACGACGAAAAACTATAGATAAGGGAAAGCTTGATGACCAAACCCGAACAATAAATTCCTGGTCGGCCTCGGAACAGTGACTTCTTCACCCATATTAATGGAAGTACATTGCGAAGAAAAATGTATTATCCAAGAACAAATACTGACGAAACTGATCACAATAAATTATAATATGTTTCGTGTTATTTGAATTTACAGGTCAACGGTTGTACATTCTAATCCTTAAGTGCACGCTTTCATGATTACAAGCCCATAAATACTTTTATATTTTTTATAATATATATAGTTCATTTTTAATGCATGTGTTTGTTGCTTCATGGGTCACGCCTATATATTATTAGTCTTATGTACCTACGATAACGTGTACAATTTATGGTAAACCGTGTAAAGTTGTCAAATCACAGTGACCGCCATCATTAAACCTCAATCCCCTTGTTATTATATGTATAAAAGAGACATTTCAGGTTTTTTTTTCTTAGGAGTAAACGTGTTATTCTAATGTTGAGCGCCGATGGAGAATATAATAATAATACAATTTATAAACAATATTAATTTATTATTATTTCCACGAGTTGGCTGGGCCCGTGGATTCTAGGTCAGGTTTATGCGAGGGACCCCGCGCACTAGGTCTGCGACTGTGTTGTCCGACACGCATCGGGGTTTTTCACAAAGTCCTGCCGGTATGTCGCAGGGCGTTTTAATGCTCCCACTCGAGTAGGTTGTTCATGTGCGGAATAGAAAAGTGCCCTTCATCTCCTCGGTCCCTGTTAAACAGGGCCCCGTGCCGAGGTCTTTTGACACATCTAACAGGATTACACGCGCCGGGCTCCCTCGCATACATTATTATTGTGTCTGTCATCATCTTTTAGGACGGTAAAAATGCTTAAATTTTTCTTCAACAGCATCTTCTCTTTTAGGAAAGTGAATCTAGTTAGTACTTTTGAGTTTTGGGGGTAAAAAGTAAAATTATGTATGATAGTTATGATATGCAAACACCGAACTATTTTGTTACTGGTTAAGAACACTGCAATCAAGGGTAAAATTAAGCGGGTTATATGGGGAATGGACCCCCCTCCCCAGAAGCCTTACTAACACATATATGCAAAAAAGTGGATAAGTGCAGAGGGATGGAGTATTTCTGCGGTGTTGGAAGTTTGTCTATATTCCCTTTGGCCCTCGAACATGATAGTGTATTATTACAGTATTCGATAAAAACGATTCTGAGCGGAGGATTCAGTGTAGCCATTTTAAAATTGTATTCATTTCTATAGTGATTAACAAAACGTTAAAAAAAATTAGCTTAACAACAAGGTATTTGGTGATTTTTTGGTTAAAAAATTATTGAGAAAATAGAAAAATTACCTCTTTAAAGTACCATCTTGATCCAATTTGCTAAAAGATAAGATACTATATGTTGACATCAAATCACTCCTTGTGGTAGAAATTTTGTTTTAATAATAGCCAGGTATGTATAATATTGCTACTGTTTTGATTTTCGTCGATAACAACCCGTTTCAAATCACAGATTCACACACGGGTTGCAATTTGTGTACTATTGGGATAATATTATTATTATTTATAGATAAAGTGATTTTCAGAATACATAATTTGTTGGGCCTGGTTCGATCGCACCGCAGGCCCTCCCACCCTTGAGCTGGCACTGTTGTGAACACACGGTAGATGACGTATAATACGACAATGCCTTCGACGCTCAACTGGTGGTAGGAAATATCACCACCGCGGCTGCCGCTACCACCGCCGTGGCCCATATAAAACGGAACGCAAAGCTCTGCAGATCGTCATTCGTGTGTTAACTGTGCCAGTTTTTCTCGTCCGTCTGATACGACTGGGTCACGATCGTTTTGATTTTATTCCGTCCGTTGAAATCCGTATTTTTACTTACTGTTCACTTTAGCTAATTTTCTGAATAGTCCGACAACACGATGGAATATAATATAGCAAATATATTAACCTTGTCTACCATCATCTGCTCCGTGGCGGCCGATTCAGTTTCAATAGAAGAAATTAAACGAACAGGTACCTGTATATTATGTTTAAAATGTTTGACTCTAATTGTTTTATGTATTATTTATCTATATAGTTTATAAATGTAAAAATGTAAATTTGAATTCAAAAGATCTTAGTTCGAGGTTGAGAATTCAAAAATAATAATCATATACCTACTGCTACTCGTAATAATTAGTATTATAATTTTTTTTATTATTATTCTGTCATTTTTTGGTTGTACAATTTACTAATACAGGCCATGAAACTGATTTAAAAAATGTCAGTTTTGGTTTCGATTTTGTATACCGGTTTCAATTTGTTTTCGGTTTCAGTTTTGAATTTAATACCATTTTAAATTTTTTTCCTGTTTTTGGTTTCAGTTTTGAACGGTTTATGCCGGTTTCTTAAAACATACAATTTCACTTAAATTTAAATTTTAAATAAAAACTATATAAAAATAATAAATATTATTAAACATATTTTTTTTATAGTTCACAATATTTTTAATAGGTACTACAAACAGTATAATATGCTTATAATGTAATAATGTTATACCTAATACTGTGTGTTTCAGCTCTGGGTAGTCTCAGTGTATGTCCTCCATTTGGAAAAAAGGCAAAATTTGAGTTAGAGACTATACAAACTAAGTCGCTGATGTACGGATGTGCCTATATGGGAAACGAAAGTCTCCTAAGCACTGCTCCATTGTTCCATTTGTGGTTGGAGCGTCCCGAGAGATCTTCTGGACACGGACATTGCGACAACACGCGGAGTACGTATAACGAATCATTATTACACAGTAGGGGGGAGGGACGGGTGCGCTGCACCTGTGGTTACAGTAAAGCTCTATACAGCTAAAACTATGAGCATATATCGTACATTATAATGTATAAGTATGTGTATTACTTGTATATACTGAAATAGTCTAAAAACGGAGTAAAACAGTAAAGCTCTATAAAAAGAAAAATAGAAAAGTTAACTGTATTAAAATTATCGATATTCTATAATCAATAGTATGTTTGTATAATAACATTATGAAATTAACTTGCGCTTTGCTCACATATTCCTATAGGTGTACCTACTATATTAATATTAGGTACATAATATATATTAGAGTATAAATGTAGGTATTATAATTTATAACTATTGTACAAAATAACGGGTGTAAAAACTCACGCAAACGTGCTGATCAAAATAACACTAAATATTTCTTGTGCTAACAAAAAATATTCCGATCAAAAACATTTATCATACTCATGTTTATTTTGTTCTGTTATTCTCTGTGCCACTATCAGATATGGACCACTTCATGTTTGAGTGTTTGTCGAAACATGACAGGCCGACCAATAAAGACGAATCTGAAATGGGCTGGCAATATATATCACTAATGGAACATACTGCAGAGTCAATGCAAAATAAAACCAAAACACGATCACACAGATGTGCCGTAAGTATTCTATGTTTACCTACGTGTTATTTTATATTGTATATTATTATAGTAGGTGAACTCGTGCAACAATTTTGATTATTCATCCAGTGCCTGAGGTGAGAGGGAGACACATGTGATTAAAGATCATTCTTATATACATACGACATACTTATTATAGGTTTTTAGTTTTTACGCAGGTGGTTGGTGATATAATTGATACTTATTATATGTGTACTTAGATCATTATACAAAAAAATTCATTATCAAGGAATAGGTTATTGTAATAATTAAAAAAGAATAATAATAGGTCTAACTATATAAACAATAACTATATGACACACCCTCCTCAACTTATAATTTTGCATAGGTACCTAGTAAAATTATTGAGGACCTCGTGTTCTACAGATACACTTTCATCAAATTTAAGAACGCGAGTACTCTCAAATTTTGATTACAACCTAAATGCTGTTACGCTACATCGTAATATGGGACCTATTAAAGATCTTGGACGTTGGACTTTTCGATCTTAAACTGAAATTTTGATGTCATATCAACGACATTGTGTTCAGATCAAATAAAATCTTTGGCTTTATTCGTCTAAATTGTGCATATGTCGATGAAACTTTAGCTATAAAATCCATATAATATTGGTTGGTACGTTCCATCTGTGAATATGGTTCGATTATTTTGTCTCCATACACATCTGTTAATATTTATAAAATTGAGAATATCCAATTAAAATGTTTAGGTTTCCTATCTTTTAAATGTTTCATACCTATACGCATTCTTCGTACGCCTCAATTCTAACGTATCTTTCTCTTAAAACACTTGAACAGCGTCGTTTACTATTAAATTTATTTTTCTCATATAAGCTTCTCAACGGTAATATTGATTGTCATGATAAATAAATAAATAAATGAATAAATAATATTAAACGGTTTGATGATTCACATATTATATATTTTTTTTATATCGAATAAATATAATTTATGATGTTAAATATAATATCTAATACACACACAACCAACACCAATCCAACAACTATCCTCGGTAATCTTACTGTGAATTCTATAGGTCTAAAACACAACGTCATCGACGTTTGTAAATGGAGATTGTGGATGGATTTCAGTGTACATATATATATATATATTCAATATTCAAAATTTATAAATTTATAAAATGTAAAATATTTATTCTCGTCAAGAATTTGTTTACCAACACAAACATCTTTACATTTTTTAAATCAAACCACTAGAAGTACCTTAATTTTGGTTAGGCTACGCAACGGCTAATTCACGTCCATAAATTGATTTTCTAATGACTTTTAATGACTTGTGCATGTGTGTGCGTGCGACCATAAACCAGATAAGAAATAACAATGAATTGTAAATTGATGCGTGTCGCGGGTGATGGTAGAGGAGTATACACACACTAATGATCATTTACTACACACGCAAAGACGATCAGTAATCGCAGGAGAGAAAAAATTGCCTAAACACAACTCCTTAAAAATGACACATTTGCAGGGCCTTAATTAATTTTCTTTCTCTCTATCTCTGTCTTTTTCCGTTCTGCCCACAGTTGTACGATGTGTACGATGAAGACGATAGGAAGATTAGAATAATCCGGATGGTGATTAGCAAGCCGGTAATAGGAGAAGAATTTAATGTAAGCCAGTGCAATGGACTATCGGATCTTTTAGCACGAGATTTACTGCCAATCATCCCCGAGGGACATCGATATTGGCCCGACGGGTCATTGTACATCTATTTATTAGGAAGAAAGGCAAAAATATTCTACACTAATACAAAAAAGCCGGAATTTCTTGTTATTAATCGTCCAACTACTACCACCAGTCGTCCATCAACAACGACCAGTCAGCCATCAACAACGACCAGTCGGCCATCAACCACGACCAGTTGGCCATCAACAATGGCCAGTCAGCCATCAACTACAACTACCACCCAAAGTCCCACTACAACTACAAAAATTACGACCACAGAAAAATATCGTCATCCTTCTTGGTTTTTTTTCCCTTATTATTATTTACATTATATTTAATATTATTTTATTATTATAATTAATACAGTTCCCTAACAGAATTTTTTTTTTTAATTTCTTATTCCTATAAGTTACATGATGGTCTAGTATCAAAAATAATACCAAGATCTTAATTTAATTTAATTTAATAAATTTTTTATAGTTTTATGATATATATATTACCTCTGTATTTATCTATGTTATACCTATGTACTTAATATCATCATAATATGCATATTATTCAACTTAAAAATAAAAAATTTTTTTACACAATTAAATAAAATATAACAAAAAATTAATTGGCAGCTGCATTTGTATTAGATATTTTCTGTTTTATTGAATGGTGCACAAATAAAAGCTCTTTTCATATATTTTTTAACATCATCAGTAACGTTATTATGATTAAACTGGTTCAACATTTTTATAGAACTTACGAATAAAATATAAAATGGTAGGTAAGTATCATTTCGAAATATTATAATATAATATAATATTTCGATATCATCGAATCTTCTGGCAAAGGATGAACTACCAGTCATCCCTGAGGGATATCGATATTGGCCTGATGGGTCTTTGTACATATATTTGTTAGGTAGAAAGGCCAAAATATTTTACAATGGTACAAAATACCCAGAATTTTCAGTTACTAGTCGTCCATCAACAACGACCAGTTGGCCATCAACAATGACCAGTCAGCCATCAACAACGACTACCACCCAAAGTCCTATTACAACTACAACAAGTGCAACCACAGAAAAATATCGTCATCCTTCTTGGTTTTTCTTCCCTAATTATTATTTGCATTATGTTTAATATTATTTTATTATTATAAATCTTAATTTAATTTAATTTAATAAATATATTATAGTTTTATGATATATATATATATATTACCTCTGTACTTAATATCATTATAATATGCATATTATTCAACTTAAAAATAAAAACATTTTATTACACATTTAAATAAAATATAACAAAAAATTAATTGTCTGCTGCATTTGTATTGGATATATATTTTTTATTGAATGGTGCATAGATAAGAGCTCTTTTCATATATTTTTTAACATCATCAGTAACGTTATTATGATTAAACTGGTTCAACATTTTTATAGAACTTAAGAATAAAATATAAAAACGTAGGTAAGTATCATTTAATAAGAAAAATCATTCTAAGCGGTGACGGTTCAACAGTATGAATAATTTATATTATATTTATATTGTTATTACTTATTATTAATATGGTATCTGGAAAGTTGAATTAATATTATAAAATTACATTAAAATAATTAAAGTTGTTATTCTTGGTTATTTAATATGAAATTTCTTCAAAATTTGAACATAAAGTAACTATAAAAAAACTGTGTTTTTATATTTTTGAGGTTTTTTGGTTATAGATTTGATAAGTTGAATAATTTATAAATTTTTAACTGCAAAATCATTTTAAAATTTAAAATTTGATAAATGTTGTCAAATATTGAATTTTAAATGCTTATAAAAATACGTGTGCATATGTTATTTTAATATTTTTCAACTGCTATTCAAGCATTATATCAAGAGCCTTGTTTAACGACTGAAAAAGTCAAAATGTTTTAAAAATGTTATCAAGTATGGTAATTGGTAAAATTAAAATAAGGTGTAAATTGAATATGTATCTACAGTTATTTGTTTTTGAGTTACAAAAAAATAAGAAATTCGATACATGAGAAATCGAGTGAATATCTAATGTTGTAAAATTATGAACTTCAAACGCTCATAGAGTTTAATTTGACTTTCTGGTAGACATTTTTTTAACTTTGATTGATTTTACTTTCAATTTTTTAGCAGTTTATTTTAACATAAATTATATCTGTAGTTCAAAGACTTAGATGGTAACTATAAAATGATATCACAACTTTTAGAGCCGTTTTTTATACTTAGGCTAGGCCTTCGAGTTAGGTCGAGATTGGAAGCACGTGTTTTAAATTAAGAATATTTAGTTCAAATTCACCATAATAAATCTATATTTCTAAGCTCATATATATGTTTTCACATCTTCTGAGGGTCGCTAGTAACACACACGTTTTTTGTTGATACTTAATTATTTCGGGAACATATTCGTTTTGCAATGTTATCATTGTATGATGATGTATCGATGTGATATCATTTTATAGGTTGCTAAGTCTTTGAACTATATATATCATTTATCTTAAAATAATCTGCTAAAAAAATTAACTTAGTTTGTCAAAACAAAATTATACTCAAAAAATATCTATGAAAACAATAATATAAAAAACTTAACTAAGATTTGTGATAATTTTTATCTAAGTTTTTTATCCATCACCAACTATTCCCTAATGGTCGTTAATCGTTCTTATTACAAATTATACAGGTATACTTACTTAATTGTATAACGATTATTGTGATGTTATCGCCGAATAGAATATATGTAATCAGCGAGTATTAAAATATAATAATATTTGTCTCTATTGAGTATCAATAGTCCAACCATATTTAAGTATCGTTTAAAACGAATATTTTATTGTGGTATAAAAATAATAATTTATCATAATATACATTTATCATAAAAAATATTCACGTATAATCATGTATTCATGTCAAAAGCTAGTTGATAAATATTTAGGTACACATCCGGTAAAAAAAAAAAATACCGGGCGTAGTTGATAAATACGAAAAAGCAATACCTAACTTAACAAAATATGTTGGTAAGTTATAGGTATATTATAGTAAAAGAAAATAATATAGTTAATTATTATTTTGTTATTTAAATGTACATTAAAAAGCAATGTCCATAATAAATATATAATAATAAATCCATGGGTTTGTACAATTGTAGCTTAAATAGGTATTAGGTATACATAGTATACATCAAATTATGTAACTCTTATTAGTACAATTATTGTCTTTGTATTTTGGCATTTCGCCTATAATAAGCATGAATAGATACGTGTACACTGTATAATCCGCATTGTAGTACCTACAATACGTAATAAATAAGTATGTCGTCGCTTCGACCATAGTCCACAGTCTAATCATGTTAAAAGCTGGTGCATACTGCATTGACAAATCATTATTGTTAAGAACTATTTTATAATCGCATTCTGTTATTTTGGGGGATGATGGTTAGGAAGACCTTTAGAGCTCACCTGCGAGTAAGATAAATTATTCTAAGAATGTCTATATTATAGAGTTCATCCTCCTTCCCCCCCCCCCCACACCTCTCATTTAGATAATAATTTGTATAGCATTTTATTGCATTTATTTAAATTTTATATAGCAGTCTTGTAGGGCGATAAGGAGGACTGATAAGGTGACACAAAGTTGTCCGTCAGTTTTAATTATCACTATTCGGTATTTGGTTTTAATCACGATTTGTCAAAACAGAATTTATGGTAAGTGTTTTATTTTTTCACTGCCCCTTGAGAGAAATTTCTACGGGCGGCCTTGTAGAAAACTATTATAAAATTAACGTAAAATGTGAAAATCGGTTCTGTTGATTATATAAGGTAAAAAAAATATTTCAAGAATAATTTGGTGAATGTGAAGGTGGGAGGCATAAAATTGACTATTGAAGTGCATGTGAACGTTTTCAGCACCATTCATTGTTCTTGGGCCAATGTCTGGTTCACTACCACATAATATTCTGGCCTATAATCAGCATCAGATTCAATGTAATTTTTTAATATATAGTCTGGAAAATCCATACTTATATTACAAGGAGCTATTGCAATTATTTCAGTAAATGCGTCCGGAACTTCATTAGGTAGAGTTTAAATAAGGTAAACCGAAATAGTATATTGTGTGGCAAGGGCGGGAAGTGAGCTATTTCAGTCGCGGGCGACGTGTGCGGCCTTCCCACACGAGCCACACATACTATTTTTTGTCACGCCTCTGCGTTCATTGAACGCGCTATCACGGCAAAGGTAATTCAGGCTAGGACCTATGCAACAACCAGACTGTTCTACGAAAACAATTTCATGAAAGAAAAATGTTTACGTGTCATGCAAGGAGGTTATAATATGAATATAAGATGTAACCAAAAGTTTATTTTTTATGAAGACCGTAGTATAGATTTGTTAGATTGTTTGTTCAGAGGATACGCGTGATATCTGAGCTCAGTACTCTTGGGGATTTCCATTTTACCACCCAGTACTTTTGGGGATTCCCACTTAACCATCCACTAGACGGAAAAACGTCGCTTTCCAACGCTTCAACCGTCATTGAAAACTAAACTTTCGGTGCAGGTGTGACAAAAAAGTGTTTAAGCCACCTTCCAAATTCAGAATCATTTTTCGAATATTATTTTAATAACACTTAATTTTTTTTCAAACGCCTAAACCGACTCGTTCCTTTATCAATTGACGGTTGTTCAATTGATATCAATAATATTGATCGTGTATGGGCAGCTTAAGTACATCCAAAACTATACCAGCTGGTTTCCATTGTTCACTATTTTGTGCGCAAATGAGTTGTCGTAAATTAAAAATACATAATAATATGTGCGCTAACGAGTCTCCACCTATTTGGCCGCCTCATAACCCAATGCCAATATCGTTTTTCAATTATTGTTTTGAATTTCTTATATAACGATCTTGAGACCCACAAGGATCTTTTAATCCTCTACAACATTATGGTAAGAATACCACCATACAAATCAACTAGGTGGTCGTATAATTATCGGGGTACTCATTCTCCTAATTATAAGCTGTAATAATTTTACAAAATGTATTATGTTATTAAATATAACTGTAACTTAATTTATTTTACTTTTTTTAAGTTTTAATGATGACTGCATTAAAATATATCTACATAATTAAGTACTCCCCTTAAAATTACGTAATATCTATTATAATAATTCTTATATATATATATTAATCACACATATTTTGTAAAATAATTACAGTTTATATATTTCTATTATAGCTTGATAGGTACCAAATAAAAATACCTATTATAATTGTATGGGTAATTTTATACTTTTACCCATTTTACGCAGTGTTGTTCTAAATATTTTCCTGAGTAGTGTCACCACGTCACCCAATTTTTCATTTTTTGTCTGAGAGGAGAGGATTTGAGGGGGTGTATTGTATTTAAAGTTTACTATTTTTTATCTTGCCATTTATAAGAGAAATGTACATGCACTGATTATAGGTAATATAATATTTATTACATTATACTTAATCGTTTACGCACTCTGCCGTAAATAAAGACTGACCGAAATTATAAACTACAAATTAATATACATTTTGTTACAAAAATAGTTTTAATATTAAATACATGAGAGTTGTATGGAAAATACTGATCACTTTATTTTTATACAATGGTTAATATGAAATACATGAATTGGGCTATCAAAAAATTTAGTTTCGACTTTTACATTAGGTACTAAACGATTAGTTCAAATGTACTTTCTTTATGACCTTATCTATTATCGAGATACGCCGATATACGTAGCACCGCATTTTAGGTTTATTAATTTTTTCTCGGGTGAAATCGGGTGATACAGCTACCTAGTACAATATAATTATGGATGAGATTCCGGATTGTGGCATGGGCGAGGATGGTAAGTGGCCGATTTCGAATGCATTATATTATATTACAATAATTGGTAGGTAGGTATATATTTGTATACGTAGTTACTGGCAGCCGCCAACATGACGCCGACGCCAGTACAGTAATTGGTACCTACTTTTAAAATATAATATATAACGGAGCAAACCATTTATTATGTTTTGGTAGGTTTACTTGTACAGAATAAAATAAAGACAACACCCGGGTCGTGACATGGACAATGATAGAAATTAGTCGATTTTCGAATGCATTATATTTTATATTATATCCGGCGCCACGATCGTGGGGCGACCTTAGTAAAAAAAAGTATATAGCGGCGGCACGACAGTGTAGATATATATTATCTCGAAGCAGGAGTCACAATAATAACACTTTGTCGAACTCCGTGTAAAAAACTAACGAATAAAAAACAGATCTTTACGTACTATAAAGATGTGAAATCATAAATAAATGCTTTGTAAATTGAATTAAAGTACACTTATTTGGTTTCAATAATGTATTTACTTGGCGAGAAAATATATACTTTATATGACACGGTAGACGAAATAACGTGAACAAAATAAACAAAAGGCATCAGAAGTTTATTATAATTTAAAATATTAGTACAAGTAACTTATTGACATTTTTTTTTACATGTCCGATTTTTACACGGAGTTCGACGAACTGTTTTTGCTGTGAATTGTGATTATATTATATTGTGTAGTTGAGTTTTAGTTTTAATTATTGGGTATCATTAATTTGTAGCATTAAAATGTGTTTAAAAGTAATGATACATTTTATAAAAACCAAGGGAATATTATTGATTTAAGTATATTTACTTTGATCGTGTTATAAAAATATCCCATTCAATTAATGTTTAAACTAATCTATTATAAGATATAATAAAGTAAATATAAATAACACAGATATTTGGATATTTGAACACAATACAAAAAAAATATTTTTAATAATTTAATTTATTTATTAGTAACATTCTAACTCCAAAACATTATGTTATTAGTAAAATGTACACCGTATTGCTGTCTTAAGATGCCTCTTGTCCATTCAATTGTCATAAGTTATTCGTAAACCCTGTTTATTATTTAATCAGTATTTTGATTTTTTGATCCTATACCCTGAGAAGCTTTTTAATTTGCTCACACAAAACAATTAATTCATGTATCTCAATTTATTTAATTTTTTTAAATTTTTTATATGATACTTTAGACGGCTTTCCCAGCTTATTACCCTAACTTTTAGACTTTTGTATATAACTGTAATTTGTATAATTCTTAATTCATTAATTTATTTTGATTATTTTTTTGCATTTTTTAAATGTTACAAAAAGGTGTAATATCAACAAGCACCTACAAATATTTTGAGCTCATGGTTTTTACTTTTCAAATCTATGAGTATATATGTATTATATAAGGTTATGTCTGATAATACATGGTCGGACCCATATTAATAAAAATATATTCCCACATATATAGGAACTACATATACGTGTATACAGCGTGATTCACCAATCATGCTCACTCACTATTTTTCTTCAATAATGTAGTTATTTAAATTTTGATTTTTGGTTTACTTAAATATCATATTTTCAAATTCTTAAAACATAACAGTACCTACATGTAGTTCGTAGTCTTAATTTAAGTATTGGAAGTTGCTTTACAAAAAAATCATTTTCAAAATATTCAATCACTATTATTTTAAATGTGGCTATATTATAATATAAATTAAGGTGAATTCCATAAACCAAACATTAAATAGCCTTCAAATGTAAAGTACACAAGATTATATGGGTATTAATTTTATAACTGCAGAAAATACTGATGATTAGAAAACCAACAACTATAATAAAAATAAAAACTAAGCACGACCGCAAAATAATATATTAAATTAGAACACCAGCTAAATTGTCAAAACAGACATAGAAACAATGATAGGTCTACTAGGAATGAACTAATTTATTCTATATATTGTTTGTTTTTATAGTCCAACCTAACGGTATGTATTTATAAGTAAGAAACTACGAACTTCCTTATGACGAGTTATTAGTTATAAACAATGTTATCGTCGGTTAATTTTACTACAAAATTGTACAAAAACATTGAGGAAAATACGTACAGAAAGGTGGTAATTAGTGTTTTGCAGTAGCATGGCTAAGATAAAGTTAAGTATTCTGTTTCAAATCTGAATATTGTATTAAAATAAATTATGTTTATGTTCACAAACTACAATAGTATTACTAATTTTCTATATTGAATGAATAAATATATTAAAAAACTATTGCGTTAATGAGTTATGATTATTTTATATTTATTATGCTAACATGTAAATTTATCATATAATTGTGATAATTTATTGATCTCAATTCCAACAAAATCATAATCATATATATAGTTGTAACTTGTAATTAAATATTGTAAATAGTTATTACGTTGACGACTAAATATTACCTTTTGCTTACATAATATTGATGATAACAGTAACTTATATAAATACAATTTATTTTTTTTCACGCCTGCACCGAAAGTTAAGTTTTCGATGACGGTTGAAGCGTTGGAAAACGACGTTTTTCCGTCTAGCGGGCGGTAAAGTGGGAATCCCCAAAAGTACCGGGTGGTAAAGTGGAAATCCCCAAGAGTACTGAGCTCAGATATCACGCGTATTCTCTGAACAAACAGACACTAAAATCTATACCAGGGTCCTTACAAAACATACACTTTTGGTTACATTTTATATTCATATTATAACCTCCATGCATGACGCTTACGATGACGCTCGTGCCGCACACATAGATAATATAAGAATGGATAGGACATGCCTATACCAGTTCCATATGGGGCCGTGTGCTTTTTTGGGGAAGAGAGAACGTAAAGAGAGAAAGACGATATGGGGCTTTTTAAGGTTATGTGCAAAACTATTTTATTAAATAATAATGATAACTTGATGGTCAGTTGTATTTAGATATTTGTCAGTTTGTATTTTGATTGTTTTGCCACTTGTGCCTGGAAAATTACTCTAAACTTTGTTAAATATTTAAAATATTTATTATTATTTATCAATTATCATATCAATCTTTGCCCCATATAACCTTAAAAATAGTATCACTAAAGTTTAATGTGATAAGTTCTTATGTCCTATCCATTCTTATATTATCTATGGCCGCACACGTCGCCCGCGACTGAAATAGCTCACTTCTCGCCCTTGCCACACAATATACTATTACATATATTTAATCATTTTTAATCCAATTACTAGTCGTCGGCGTTGATACTGTCGGCGTAAGGACATGGAACCGCCGAAATAGTGTAAGAAGTCGGCTCCGATGATGGAACGCGAGACGTTAGCAATCAAGAAGGTCCAGATGAACTTGCGCGCGGGACCAAAGTCGAGGTTGAGGGTTTTTGAGTTTTTGATCCGAATGTTTTGATGCGTGTCCCGTTGGCAACTGTGAGGTTGGCGGGAGCCATAAATGCGGTATTAACGAGATTTCGGCACCCGTATCGACGAGGAACAGCTTGCCGGAACGGAGGTCGTTGATATGTACCCTTGTAGAATCATTGTGAAATCTGACTTGAACCGCTGTCGATTCGGGAGGAGGTCAGCGCTTTCAAGGCGATTATATCAACTGTATATAAATGCCCCATGCTATTTCAAAGCGGTTATAAAATTAATTATGACTATATGTATTTTTAAATATTTGCTTTGTAATAATTATAAATGTATAACAAATAAATGTGTAAGCAAATAGATTTCCACAATTCCGATTAACTATATAGATGACTTCAGAACAATATTATTACTCTATTTTGTTTTAGTAAGAATGACTACTTAACACGCGTTCTTGTCTACAAATACTTATTGTAGTTGGACGTGTCCATATGATATCGATTTGGAATTTTCGGAAGAGCGTAGTTTTTTAATTTATTTGTTTGATTTAATGTACAATATTTATTATGATAAATTAATTATTAAAGCTTAGGAAAACATTTATACGAATCTAAAAGACTTTATATTTCTGAAAATATAGAATTTTTATTTTTATCATGATAATATATAAATACACCGCTCAACTATCTATTTGTGGAAAACATTATGTACATATTTATTAATTTATTAAACATTATTATTTACAGTAAATGAATGTACGTATTATTTATATATTTTTAACTAGATCCAATTTTTCTACTAGAAACCACCCTTAGAGTTGAAGATCCAACCATTGTTTCTGTTATAAAACTAATACATATATACCTATATGAAAAAACACACTATCGCAAAAATAACAGTCCCTGAATGTTACTTTATAATAGAGCCTCAGTCCTAAATACATTTTGCTTTATAATGATTCATCGTTGAATTTAAATCCACACATAAATCACATATTGACTTCGGTACTCAATCCATAAATCCACACACGAAGTGTGAAATGTACTCACGGCAGGGTGACTTTCCGTTATAGTTCGTATTATAGTTCAATGAAAAACAATAAGTTGACAAATTAAAAAATGATTTCCTAACGATATTTTTAACAGTTGATAATTTATAATTTACCCCGAGTTAACATGTTTTATAAATCACAATATAATATGTAGTAGGTACCTAACAATAACATTATAATAATTTGTTTTTATAGCGTGGATAAGTAAGTAAATATTATGTAGTTTTATAATTTTATTATTTTAACATACCCTTAAGCAGAGGAATTTTATTATATTATTATAACAATTGTGTTAATATTTAACAGAACTTATCCTAGTTTCTTCCTGGACCTTCAATATTTAATATTTATTGACAATTAATATGGTTAGTAATTTCAACTTATTTCTTCTAACTATTCAGCTGACTTGGCCGGTAAAAAATATTTATTGTGTATTTTATTTCACTGATCTTTTTATATTTATTTGAAAGATTCTTGGTGAATTTATATAAGCAATATTTTTCTTCTCTTAAAATTTTTAAAAGTTGTAAATCATATTTTCCCGAATGTATAGTAATTTGGTCAGTTACACTTTATGTACCTAGTTATATTTTTAGCCTGTATTGGTTATTCTTTGCTATTCTGATAACTTTTTTAGTGTGGTTTAATAAGTGCAAAATGTTCCTAATGTAATCTAACTTTACCTATATAAAATGCTTTTTTAAACTCGATGTTCCTGAGATGTGTCTTAATTCTTCATAATTGTTGGCAACTTTGAGTACTGTAGATAGATGGGAGTATGGGACCTAATAAAATTAGATTTTATAATTTATTAGTCTAATTATAATTATAAATTATTTTTTTTTTTGTAAGTTGTGAAATTATTATGAAAGTTGTACCAATTTTACAAACTTGTAAAGAATAAAATATTATTGTAAATAATTAATAAACCATGTAAATATAAAGGATGAAAGTACTATAATACATATTAAGATCAAATTTAGATTGTTTTTGTATTTCTACCAAAAAGTCTTAATTTTCAAAGTTGGTGTCCTGCTAAACATTCTGTAAATTTAATGAAAACTTTTCAAATAAATCACTAGATCTTCCTCTATAATCGTAACAATATATTACAAATTTTTTATAATAATTATACTAATAAATTGCTACCGGGTATTTTATTTCTAACTAAAATAAGCAAGTCATTTTCTTTAATTGTAATTTCCTAAAAGTTCCTAACTTTTTAACCTGACAAATTCTATTGCAATAGGAACCTTTTCCGTGATATAATCATTAATTAAAAAATAAATTTAAGACAATCGGTCGAGTAGTTTCCGAGAACATATTAGCATCAAAGGTGTCGTTTTATTTTTCGTTACAATATTTTTTCCTCAAGAAAGAAGTTTTACTTTAAAAAAGTATTTACATTTAAAAATGTAACGTACCTAGGTAGCTTAGGTAGCTAAGCAGCTAGTTAGTTAATTGAGGTATTAGTTAATAATAAACTAATGACTCAAGTAAGTGTACAGTTATTTATCACAGGTTTAGAAGTATTCTGGTGTTTCAATTAATATTTTTCATAATTTTAAACGTTTGAAATTAACTGGGTGTTAAATACGATACCTACAGACAACCAGTGTTGAGACTTATCTAGATAATTATTTAATTATCTTTTATTTTATCTAGATAAATAGTTATCTAAATAATTATCTAAGATAAAAAATTCATCCATCTGGATAAATTTATCTATATAAATTTGTCTCAATACAAAAAAAATAAAATACACTTTTTACTGTCAATTTTTTTTTTTTTTGATAATTAATACTTTAAATTTGAATTGTCGTCATCTCAGTAAAAAAATTGTATGTTCATAATAATATTATATATTGGGTACCTATTATTTATTATTGATATTTTCGTTAGGGGCCCAGCTTAGTGCTCAAATATACCTACATTTCATTGTTATCTTATGTTGGTGACTCGTCAACAGTAAATTAGTGGAAAAATGATTATAATGATTTAATTTATAACTTACCTATAAGTTATTTTTAGGTAGAGTAAGCTACTCAGTCAGAGCTATATACCGCGTATTTAATTGTGTTTTCCTAGTTCCGACGTGTGTTGTACCGATAGGGGTCAACTGTGTCAACCAACTGCAATGGGCTTGAATTTTTAATTAGGTTTGAGTACGATTGATATTTTAAGTAATCGAAGCTATATAAATCTTTATATAATTATTATTTATCAGTAATAAAGTAATAGCTAATGAGCAGTGTTAGGAACAGATAACAAAAAAATCATCTAGATAAAGATAAAGATAACAACACTACATTTTATCTAAGATACAGATAAAAGATAAACAAATCAAATTCATCTAACAAAAAGATAAAAGATAAAAATATTTTATCTAGATAATTATCTAAATATTTAAATAACAGATAATTTTAGAAATTATAATTAGAAAAACTAATTTAAAAAAAATTATATACCGTCATGTAAATACACAAAATAATACAAGAAAACACAAGAAAACCACACAAGAAAACCCATGGCTAACGGCCGTTCTTGCCGGGCTGGTGGTGGGGTCACCGGCCACTTTTCGTGTCACATACTATAATTATTATTATTAATTAACAACATTGAAAAGATATTTACGAGTATTGTGTATTTGTGTATATGAAATAATGTTAATTATTATTATAAGTCATGCGCAATTAAAATTGATTTAGAGATTGTTTATAGTCCATAGATTTATAATATAAAACATAAAACCCGAAATATATAAATAGCATCTCATGTATTGCTCGTCAGACTTATCAATTGTCATTAATTTCAGACGCATTGCAAATACGGAAAGAATAGACTGCTGGTTTATCTTTATTTCTCAATGAATAATATTATATTCTATGGAATTTTGTTTGGGACGGCAGTGGTTATAACTTGCCGTCTGTTCTATTATTCGTATTTTAATTATAGTTTAAAAATATTTATAAAATTATGGGAATTTGACATATTTGTTGCGACAGTAAAATACTAATATTGGCTAATTACATAAATCAATTAGTATATTATTTTATATATTATTAACCGAATACAGAATATTAATTACTTATAAGTAATAAGTACTAAATAGGAATAATTTATAGTCTTTTCAGAAAAACGTCATATATTTTTAGCCCTGGATGTTATTTTACGTACAAGTTATGCCTCAGATAATGAGAATAAAAATAAAACATTTTCGAACAGATCTAGCTAATTTACTCCAAAAAATTGATCTTGTAAATTTATCTAGATAAGTTAAATTTTTATCTAAAATAAATACTTAGATAACTTATATTTATTTATCTAGATAAGATAAAAGATAAAAATAATAATTATCTGGATAATTTATCTAGATAAGTCTTAACACTGCTAATGAGTAATAACTTTATATTTGTAACAGTGTATATCGAATTACCCGGAATTCTGAAAATTTTAAATGGTGTTATGTTGTAGATGTTTGAATAAATAATATTATAAATAAATTTTATAAATAGTATATTGATCTTTGTTGAATCGTTAATGTTATAAATATTATATTTATAAATAATTCATATCACCTGTTACCTGTGTATAAATTATATTATCAATATGACATGATCATAACGTAAAATAAAATGTTCTCTTATTTATTGTATGGTATATACTTATGCAATGTACATGATATTAGATGTACTTTACATAATAACAATAATTGTATATCTACTAAAAAAATTTAAATACATACTTAAACTATTGTAAGGGTTCATAATAATTAAAGTTTACAATGACGAGTTGTATAAAATAGTTTTTTCTTGATATTTATACCTAATTTTGAAAATGTTTCAGTTATACCTTAGTTATTGATTAATATAATAATGTTCACTGCTAACATTAATTTAAACATAGAGCCGGTGTTTATATAAAATTGAAGTCTTAAGTAGTATATAAGCTGTACTCTCAAAAGTTAGACTTTATAGTAGGTATTAAAAAAAAAAACATCTTTTTTTACCTAGATAAAAAAGTACTTATCTAATTCCAACACTGCAGACAACAGTATATCGTTTTATAGTTTGTTGCACAGGTTGTGCTGATTATCTGAAATATTTTTAATCAATGATCCTGATTTAAACTATATTTTGTTTATATTTAAAATCAACTGTCAGAAATTAGAAAAATGACGCTTGTCAGAGTCTTTTGTGATAACAGCAATAATGTCACAACTATGCAGAAGCGAGTATTTTTGATACCTGTAACGGTTGATTTGCAACTTTGTAATTCAAAATTAACTACAAAATTCAACAAAAAATAACTGGTCGGAAATGGGTTGATATATTTCATAAAATAACCTCATACAAAACACCGGATCGACCACGGCCTCCCCCCCCCCCCCCTGTTTCCATAACATAACCTGTACAATCCTGTTTCCCTAGTTGTGCATTAAGTCCTATTTCTTTGCATCGTCGTCATGCGTTAATTATGTTGCCTATCCACCCCAATTCAGCCGTGCATGTAAATTTGCTAACAAAAAAAATTATAGGAGCAACATTGTTCTCAGCCGCACACACTACCTATAATACAATATTTATGATTGATTAATGTTGTGTGGGCTATAACTCTAAGATCGCTTTACTCTTTCTCGACTGACCACGATAACGAGTACTGGAAGAGAAAGTAGGTACTATAGGATCTTGCTACCTCTTCCAAAAAATGCTTTTCACCACAAATGCTTGGAAAAAACTTTTTGGGTCAGAAACACTTTTATTGATGCAAGTATAAAATAATCTTAAAATAAAACACCCTTACTAAAGTTGTAAGACACCAGCGTACAACCGTCACACCTATACGCTCTCGCCGAATTTCCAGACGACAGCGTGACAGCATCGTGCCTACGCATGTGCCGGTGTTATATGCACAAATATTAGTTTCGCCTTAGCCCATTTTAGCTTTATTGGTCGGACAATTATTTACTTATTCGCTAAACTATATTTCTACATTAAAAATGTGATATTCTGGGTTTTTTAACACCAAAAAACCACCCACAAGCCCAGCGGATCACTGGCCTCGTGGTCCGTAAGTCCCAATCAGTGTTATCGGGATTCTCAATCGTCATAGCCTGACCCTTACAGCTATTCCGTTTATTATTTCGGCCTGACCATTACTACGCGGACTTTTTGACGCTAGTTTTACGTGGTTGATACTTAACTCATGACAGAATTTTTCAAACACTGCGGCCGTAAACGCCGTAATTATTCGTTCGGGCCGGCCGTACGTGCATATAAATTCGCGCATATAATACACAGTTTCGTTAGCCGTCACGTCTTTAAGTACGACATATTATACTTGCTAAGCCCGTCTAAGATCGTAAGAATATATTTGTTATCTCTCTCGGTCAACACAAAAGGTCCCACATGGTCGAGATGTATTACCTGAAACGGTTCAGTGCCTTTATCCAAAGGGTACCAGTCAAATTCTCCTATTTTATAAAACATGCAGTTCACGCATCTATTTACATATTACTTCGTTACGAATTTTTTCATATTGGGGAAGTAAAAGTTTTATTTTATTTTAGCTATTGTTTTATCTATCCCGAGATGTACTAGTTCCCGATGGGTAAAGTACTAACAACGTCATACCTGAGGTCAGTCTGTAAATACAACTGTATTTACTACTGAATAAGTATTTTATATAGAGGATAATCAATGTTTATGTCGGATTAATATTATCATATTTTGAAGTGATGTTATACAAACTGTATAGAGTTTTAATATAAAATGTATTTAGTTTAAATTTGAGTGTATAAGCTTATAATAATTTTTAACTTAAAAAATGTTTCGTAATTTCGATATTGTATCTGATGAAGATGAATATAATATTGAAAATTTGCCGAAACCACGAAAAAAAAAGTATTTCGAAATCGAATAGAAGATTTAGAAATTTGGGATGATGATGAATTTTTTATGAGATTTAGACTAAAAAAAACCACAATTATAGAACTTTTTATCTAAAATTGAATTTCATTTATAGTCAAAAACGTACAGGTAAGTAATTTATTGTATATAATATTTATATGAAACTATATCTTTATACCTACCTATTTCTAATATAAATTAACCACCAGCAAGAGCAGACTAGCCCCTATAGTTTTAAACTTGGGAATTTTGTCCAAGTTGTAGCTTACTTATATATTATATTATACATAATCATATTGTCGTGTTATTACTTATTATAATATTAATACTAAAGTAATTGGTTCGTCAAGCTTCACTTTCAACAAATATTGTTGCTATAATATTAAACACGAACATTTTACTCAAGAATAATTTGATTACATAACTTTATTCGTGTCATGTTATCACACTGACAACTGTATTATAGTTTTATATTTTTGATGACATTATTTTAAAACACCTATTTAATATGTGCCAGTTGAAATAAATGTACCAAAGAATGATTTTTATATTTTCTTCGCGCACACATCTGAAGACAAACATGATGTCATTAAACTCATCTGCCGACCGATTGTATTTGTCCCTGGGTAATGTCGCAAATTATTCTTCAAGTAAAAAGTACTACGATGCTGGCGGTGGCATGGTAGGCTGTGCTATGGCCTGAAAATTTATATGTAACTATTTCTTCAATCCTTCACAATAAAATGAATTTTATCAATATTTAATTTAAATTACATTTTAGCTTAAGAAGCTGCGTTACGTGGCATGTCTATTCTTCTATTAGAAGGAGGTCCAAATCGTAAAGATTATATGTCCGCAAAGAAAAATACACTTGACAACTGACAAGCCTTACAGTAATAGAGTCTCTGCTGTGAGCAAGTAGGGTGTAAGACAGTAAGGTAACGATACGGTAAACCATATTTTATTTGTGTTTTATTAATTATTGAAGGTGGGGTGCTGCGGAAACGACCACCTCAGAATTTTCAACTTTTGATTACGCCATTCGTTTTTGCTGCTTTATGCCCGACTTTGAGCGTTTATGCAGCAAACTCCAATTTTTAACGAATTTTTCAAGGTGGGGATGCTGCGGAAACTACAATAAAATGATAATTGTCATGTAAAAACTAAATTTTATATTATTGTGAACTGTAATTAAAAACTTGAAAATATCAACTTTTTCGAATCATAATTAAAATTAAAACTAATATTAAAAACGAAAAATGTTTCGTACGATCTATAGACATTTTTCTGCTGAACTCAAATATTTTTTCAGAATCAAAATCAGACAACGTTAACTAACTTGAATTTTGTCAAAACAAATGTATGTTTTTGTAAAATTCGTGTAATGAAATTGATATGGTTATCGAGTTATTGACATATGCATGCGTGTTCGAGAGAGGATACCAGCATTTAATTTCACTCACACTAATAAATAATAATCATTTACAACTAACACATAGATTCCAGGCGGCTATGACAAGATTAGAAATGGCCTAAACGTTGCCCCTTAAATAATGACCGTAGCGAGGCCTCTTAAGACATGTTCATGTCATGTGAATTGCCTAAATATTACTCCTTAAAGCATGATACGCTAGAGCCCCCTTAATTTAATTATGTACCTATTATTTAATATTTGTGGGTACTTGAAACTTTTGAAATATAATGTTGATTTATTCAGAGCATGAACTAAGATCTTATCTTATCTTAGTTCATGATTCACATGTACCTACGCCACTGAACCAACCTGCTTTGTTCAGTTTCCATATTCTAGCGGCCCGAATAATTCCTAATTATATCGTCATTTGTGAAATGGAGTTCACACAAATACTTCACGGTAGTACGTTTGTGGTTAACGTTTGACACAATTTTGGACCACAGTTCGGAAATGTCACTATTTTTCGATGCTTGAAAAATTGAGTATTTTTTAATGCACTTCCGACTTTTACAAAGCAAATCAAAACAGTTGCTTACCATGTTTGTAATTTTTATAAAAAAAATTACGAAGTACAATATTAATGAAGAAACTATAAAAAGTAAGCATGTATAGTAGAAAAAAATTTTAATTTAATATTTCATATTATGCAAACTACGTCGTAAATATGAACTAAGAAAAAAAATATGAATATATTACAGTATTTTGTTTTTTTATATGGTTGAAAATGTATTTTGTATTTATAGCACAATTTTGGACCACAGTTCGGAAATGTCACTATTTTTCGGTGCTTGAAAAATTGAGTATTTTTTAATGCACTTCCGACTTTTACAAAGCAAATCAAAACAGTTGCTTACCATGTTTGTAATTTTTATAAAAAAAATTACGAAGTACAATATATTAATGAAGAAACTATAAAAAGTAAGCATGTATAGTAGAAAAAAATTTTAATTTAATATTTCATATTATGCAAACTACGTCGTAAATATGAACTAAGAAAAAAAATATGAATATATTACAGTATTTTGTTTTTTTATATGGTTGAAAATGTATTTTGTATTTATAGCATCTATACTAGTTTGCTTCATTATATAATTGAAAATATATATTCTCATAGATCGCGACAGTTCCGAAAAAGTAAAGTCGTAACAATCACTGACCGTGCCCCCATACCCGCCTACCTTTCGGTGTCCAGTCCTATTTATCTTAGTTCATGGTTTTGTTCAAGGTGGACTTATAAATTTATAAATCCACCTTGGTTTTGTTCTATAATATTAACGAAAATGAGGGAAATTGAAGATTCAAATGATAACAGTGGTAACAATTTGTTTCTCGCGGGTAACCGTTTATTTATTACTAAGTTTATTAACAAATTGATATTGATATATACATATATAACAGAATAATTTAATAAAAATAGTCTTATTGAACCCAATCTTTAAAAAAAAAAACATTTTGAATAAAAAAAATTTTTAATTTAAGAAATACTAATTAATATTATATAACAGAAGAAATAAATAACATTTTATTTATTATTGTACACTAAATCAATGGTGTCTGAAGTTACACAAAAAACACTGGTTTTTTTATACCGTAAAATGGGGTAACTTTGACTATTTGTTACTGTTTTATGACAATTTTACTTTTTATTTTATGGATAAATTCTGTAGTATTAACGATAAAACTCTCAAAATTAAATACTAGTTACAGCTAGTTATGATCAATATTTTAACGTTTAAAATATCAATGGTACCTACTCCCTAAATTTTGTTTTATAGTTCATACTATAGTAAAATGTTGTCCCTATAGTTGTGCTTTGGCTATGCGTCTTAGACACTCTTCTTAAATGTGTCAAATTTGAAGGGGTTTTGGAACAAAGTACTTTCCTTTAAGTTGTTTTTTTAAAAAAAAACTCTCATCGGCATTGATTAAGTGTTTTTTGTTTTTATAGAAGTAGTCTGCTGGTTTTTAAACATGGTTTTATAGATTTATTTTCCCTATTAAATATTAAAAAATAAACAAGTCGATAGTATTTTTATCAAAAGTCGAGACAATTATAATTCATCAACAAATAGTTGTGTGCATAAAAATAAGCATAAAGAAACGCACTTCAACTTTAGACTGAATTATATTATTATTTCAATTCTCTGCAAGTACGTGTGTGAGATAAAACAATACAAAGATTATTGCGTGTTAATAAAAAAAATTGACCTATAAGTTATTTTAATTCTCATAGGTGGAACTTAAATACATGACGAATTTACAATATAATATTATTATATTGTATTTATATTTTACCCACTTTTCGATGCGTTTCGTGTAAAATGATTTAAGCATCTCGTAGAATTCATTTAAATCTCCATCTATAATCTTGTAAAAATAACAATGTTTAATGAGCAAAAATCACCTATATTTTCTAAAATCGGTACTGCAACATATTTTACAATATAAAAACCGTATGATTTTCCCACTTTGATAACTATAATGCTAATCCAATTATAGGCAATAAATAACACACTATACTCGTTGAAATTGTACGCGATATTTTTCATTTGTTTTAAAATATTGTTCGATATATATGCACAAGTCAATTGTATAGGTCCGTGATCTTAGTGTAACAGTTGTACAGTTGTGCATAAATATAGCTGTTCAATATGTTGAACACATAGGCGCAAATAAGGGCGTAGGGGCTTTAGGAGATAAGCCCCCATCCAAAAAAAATATCTATAGCCCCCACAAACATTTTTGACGTTTACAACGTTTCATGACACAAAAAGGTTACCTATATAAAAAATTTTAATTTTAATTTTAAATATTGAAACATTGAAATATTGTTTTGTTTTTACATTAGGATCGGTAGACACAGAAGAACACTAAAATGTAAACCAATTACCTTCTAAAAATTCAATTTATTAAATCATTTTCAATTCAAGTAATAATATTCTAATATAGTAATATATAATATAAATATTTAATTTTACCACATATTTGTTATACTTAATTTTTTTTGGACATATCTTCGTGCATACCTATACGGTTATTTTTAGGTGCAAATTTGAGTATTTTTTAGAGCTACAAGCCCCTAAGCTTACTAATAATAATCATAATAATATTTATCGCATGCCGTTGGTAGATTACCGTAATTAATTTTTCTAGTTTTTATCAAATAATTAAAATCATATTTTTATATTTTTTTTTTCACATAAATATTATAATTTAGGTTCCATATTTTATAATTTTATATAATACTACATTTTATTAGAGCGTATTTTATTTTAAGTGCATATTATTTGGTTTTTAAATGCATATGTCCATACATATTTTAGGTTTTTGAGTACTAGAAGTCCTCAGCACTAAACTTATCACTTATTAATGTTTGAAAACCAAACGATTTTACAATATTATTATGCTGTATTTTTAAAAAAATATAAGTTGCTTTCATTCAAAATTCAACCGATTTAAATTTTTTTTCTCCATATTATAAATAAATAAGTAATAACTACAAAATAGCTATTTTTGAATTTTAAAGCGTTTTTTGAAATTGTTGTTTATACCATAATAATATAAGATATGTTTATTTGTCATATATTACATTAAAAAACTGCACTAGTATATCTGCCATAGGCGCAACTAGACCAATATTTTTGTGGTTGCTCCCTTAACACTGTACATCTATTAACAATAATTTTTTTATGTATACTCTTTATAATAACTATATTTTAATAAGAGTGGAACAGTAACATTTTATTATTAAGAAAAAAAAATTGTCACAACTATTTCAACATGATTTTTCTGCTGGCAAATTGCAATTATTTAAATTACTGCTAGTTTACACTTCAGGACAAAGTGTTCTACTTCTTTTCTCTCAATTATAGGTACTTACCCAAATCAATAATGTCATTGCCCATTACAATTATTTCTATTCAGACATTCAGACCATGACCTATAAGCCGCACCGCGCATTGACCCGAAGGCCAAGTCGGTGGAACTTATAGGCTTTGAGTACACACATGGGTTAATGAAAACCTCAAGAGTTAAAATATAATATAGTTATACAAATAGATATAAAAGATGTCACTTTAAGTAATAATTAATTAAATAGTAATCATGGTTTTGAGGTAATAAGAATGCTATATTTTACAGAGGTGATAACTTGCAGAATAATAATTTATGAACATAATAATGGTATTGACATGTTAAGTAATATAACAATTTTAAGTAGGTAGCACATGGCAAAGTACAAAATAATAATTTTAAATAATAACAATTTACATGAGCCACAACGTGGTTTGTTGTATAATGATAAGGAGTACAACAGGGAGATGTATGGCAAGTATAATGGCAGAATATTGGATACTAGGAAAAATAATTAGCTTGTCGCAAGCTAATATGTTTTTTTTAAATAATAACACTTAGAGCCGTCCTGAGACGCATGTTTTTGTAGTTCTTTTTAAATAATAATAATCTCGGCCCACGGGAGAAGGCAAACCACATTGCTCGTGGCTGGTCTCGCAGGGTTACCGGGTGTGTGAAAAGCATCCTTTTACTAATTAATATTTTCTCGAAGACGAGGAGCTTGCGACAGCTAGAAAAAGGTTTGTTACCAGGCAATAGAGAAAATAAAGAACCTCGTCTTGCGACGCCTCTTAATACGTGCTCGAAAAGGGGGGGGGGGATAAAGGGGAAACTAATACATTAAAATATAACATTTTACGGCGACCGCTGTCTTGAGACGGAGATATTGACGAAGGTAGATGTGCAGCTGATAGGTTGGCTCTGCCCGTCTTCGGGCCCACAGGTTTAGTCTAGCCCATCATGGCGGTGGTTGACATTGGTTCGCAATAATCCGACAGAAAACAGACAAAGATGACACTTTGCTTAGAGGCCACGAGGTTTGTGTATGGCGTGTTGTGCAGTACGGCGGAGATGGCGAGACTTGAAACAGCAAAACGTCTAAGCGGTCAGCGGAAAAAGAGTGACCAGTCATCCAGAGTCTAGAGTCCAAAGTCGCCAGCGGTGTTGGGCTGTAGCCGTTACAGCAAGATTTTGTCGTGGAGATGGCTGGACGCTGGTCAGTGTTGTCAAGTAGTAAACTTTTGTACAATAATAATAATTTGGAGCAGAGAACGCCCTGCCGGTGTGTAGTAGCGAAGCACGACAGAAGCGCCGACGGCCGCGACTGACCGCAGCTTTGACACTGAACAACCGAACACGACGTAGGGTGGTCGGGGAGCTTGGATCACATAACATTGTTGTTCGTAGTGGAATTTGCAACGCTGTCTTACGTAATGCTTATTACTTGGGGATAATAATAATAATAATTATACCTAGCAGGTACGCTAAACGGTTAAGCCATAATAATGATAATAATTGTGTAATATGTATGCTCAGGGAGTATAGATTAATAAGAATAAGGTAAAAAAATTCCGCGACGTTACAAAAGGTACTATACATAAAAATGTACAATTGTATGGTCTAAGGTAGAATACAACAATAACTAGTTTGTAAGTTGGCTAGTTTATGTTTACTTACAAAAATTAATATTGACTTTCAGACATAAAAAGTTTAAATAACATTTATGATTTAAAATATACTTTAAAAGTACATGACTAGTATAAAACAGAAAAAGTCTAAACTTTGTGGCTTTCTGTGTAGTATTTACATTTAATCCATGAGGTTTACGTTGAAAATCACAGGGCACCATATTCTTGTGTGTGTGTGACACGTTATAAGTTTACCTTACAAACTAAAACAGCAAAAGCAGCAGATGCGGTACGAAAACCGTTTATTCGGAATTCGGGCACCTGCTGCTCCTAAAAGTGTGGTATAGAATATAGATAAAATGTATATCGCACGCCGGTATAACCTTGCAGCCATTACCGTCTATACCGGCGGTGGCGGTGTTGGTAAGTTTTACGGGATCATTGGCTCAAATGCGCCGAAATTACCTCTTTACCTGAAAAAAATCTATCGATTGCGCCGCGTATCAACTCGGAACTCCGATGAACTTTTTTACATATTGATTCGACTATCAATCAGCTAAATATCTGAAAACTATTTATTTTAATAATAACAAAATGTAAAAGGCTTGCATTTACTTTTATGTTAATGCAATTTATGATAAAAAAATGTTTTATTTAATTAGTACACACTATAAGTGTAATAATAATTTAAATAGCAAATATATAATAATATAATATGTACGGAATGAACATAAACAAATATCTGGCGGAATCGATAGTCGGCGGAATCAACATATTAAGCAAATATCTAGCAGAACGATAGCCGGCGGAATTGATATTAAAACATCGGAATCGATAAAACTCCAATTTTTACAACACATATAATTGTATCCATCGGGGTAGGGCCCATAATTGTTTTAAAATTCATTACGGCGTTGGATTCCCAGTCGAAATGGAATAAACGTATTCAAAATATGCGATTAAAATTGGAAATCAAGACGTGAACGTGTATACGACGACGAGGCACCTTTCCGGATTTCAATGCGTCTTGTTCTAAACTTGTATAATATTAAAACTCACCCGAGTTGTTCCGGTCCAGTTGCGCCGAAGTTTTTAAAACGTGGTCGGCCCATTCCAAAACTTCGTGACCTCAATATCTTAATTATTTAATAGAGGTACTCTAATATACATTTATTCATAATCATGGCTTAAATATAGGTACTCACGCTGGCTGACCAAATTTTTTAAAAAGAGGTTAGCATGGACTTGAGCGCCACTGTTCCAGTCGACGGAGTTCCAAAGTTCAAAAACAACGTTCAACGGCGAGGGAATTATTAAATTAACAGTTCGTTACCTACCTACCTATATTAGATATTATAATATAATAATTCACAAACAATTTCTTGGATATTTTTTTTTTCACTTAACCAATAAAAGTCCATTAGATACATGAACACCAAGATTTATACAAACATATTATTATGATTGTACATACCGACATAATAAATAAATTATACCTTGACCATATGGTTGCATTATTTTTTTTAGAAACACGTCCACAACGATTAATATGAAGCATATTATTAGTTATATTTTATTTTAAACTGTCATACGCATAATTAAAACTTGATCCCGAATTTGATAGTATACGACGTCTCAGTGACTAAAATATAATTAGGTTTAGGTACTTCATATCTGATCAAGATAATTTATGAATTTCTTAATCCCTACATTGGTTGAAAAATGATTTAATTTTTTTTAATCTAATTTGCGCATTAAACAATTGTAATATTTGAACTCAATGGTAAACAAACGATGTATTAAATATGCAAATATATTATACGTGTGTATCATAATAACATGGCTAAAGGGAGTGAGATAAATTTTCACTTTAATGGATAATAGGTATTGTCTTATGTTATGATGTGGTCAAAAACGTTACATACACTAACTGATGCCATTGTATGATTGCAGGAAACATCTTAAATTCAAAAACTAGGTCTATCGTCCCGGTAGATTTAAATGCATTAATATATTGGAGTGCAAAGATTTTGAGTTATTTCTACCGGAATACAAATGTCACGGTCAAAGCAGAGGAATATGAAAATATTGCTTTGCAATGGAAAGACGCATTGACGGCAGTTCTATGGGACGAGGAGGTCGGAGCGTGGCTCGACTTCGACATGGTTAATAATATAAAGCGAAACTATTGCCAATATATTTTCCAATTTTCAATCGAGGTGTTGGAGTTGTACTTCTGAAAAAATTCCAGGATTATTCCATTAATCCATCCGAAGCCTGTCTGTACCGGGTACTCGCCATTACTTAAGCCTTGTTGGATCTTCATCCACTCGGTACTGTCAAAACATGTGGCGAATTAGTATACACGACAACCAAATATGACAATATAATTTATTAAAATAAGTGTTCAGTTGTAGACTTTTAGTGACAAGTATTAAAAAAAATTACAGTCTACAACTCACGCAAAACCCGCCTATATATCAGCTAAACTTTCTAAACCATTTTCAAATTTCAATTACCGTCCTGCAGACCGCAATCGATATATTTGTACACATATTTTGTTTAGCTACTTTAAGTATTTGTTTTGAATAATTATTATGGTTGTAATTGTTGTGAACGATGATTATAAATTTATATTCAAAAAGGGCTTAATAAAATGTATATTGATAGTTAAAATTATATATTTTACGATGCACAGTATAGGGGATACATGGTAACCCCTTTCCACCATAAAAATTGTCTTATTCCGTTAAAACCATCAACTAGGACTTACTTTTTCATACATGACGCAGTCTTTATTGTACGCCACGTAGTTGGTACAAATCCATTTATGAGCAATTTCGGACGACATAAATTTCGCTTCTTTGTGCCCCGTGTTGTCTAACGTCATGACTGTTACATCCTGAAGTGAGGGTCACGCGTTGGGATAATCCCACTGTTCTTCAGATTTTCTCTGCAGGGTGGTTGGTAGACCCTTATGTTACGTACCCACGTATTAATTAATCATATATTAACTATGTACAGCGCGCCGCACGTTTATAATAATATTTGACACTATAACTAATAAGACAATTAGTATAGTATAACATGCGGAGGTCGTTGCAAAATCGTAGAGAAAACAATTAAACTATAGAAGGTGCCGTCACATACGTATCTTTCCTGGAAAGCCAACGCCCATACGCAGGATACGAGTCGACCAGCATACCAAATACGAGACCCGAACTCTGTCTCATGACCGAGCTTAGCCACTACTACAACCACCCACTCCAAAGGACACAATCATATATATAGAAGCCCAGGACAAGAGCTCTTCAGACGGTTAGGGACATTCAGAGTCAGGTCGTAACACCACTCACAGTTTATATTCTATCTTAATATTATAACATTGTATTTTTGTACTACGTTAATAAACATTCATCATACCTAGTACATCACGTATTTTATCTCCGCGTTGATGTATATATCGACGTCGGTTGGGACGTAACAGAATTTTGGCGCTGTGGACAGGGTCTTCCAAGATACAAGGAAACTTCAATCAACAGAGGCAATTTCACCTTCATGGATCACCGTTGAACTGAGGAGTGCACGCTTCAATTCAACGACTCTGGGAAGACCGAACTTTTGTTACAATTCAACTACGGCGAGAGAGATCAAGCAACGAGATGAATACAGCAATGTTGTAAGCATAATTTATATAACCGTCTCCTTTGGTCTATTGGTCCATCGTATTTAGGGAAATTATTATTAAAGGGCAATTTATTTAAATTATTATTGAAGTTATTAAAGGGCAATTTTTGAATTTATTATTGAAGTTATTAAAGGGCATTTATTGAGAATTGTTATTGAAATTATTATTGAAGTTATTAAAGGGCATTTATTGAATTTATTATTGAAGTTATTATTGTGATTTATTAAAGGGCATTTATTGAGAATTGTTATTGATATTATTATTGAGAATTATTAAAGGGCATATTATATTATTTTGAGAATTATTATTGTGAATTATTACAGGGCATTATTGAGATTATTATTGAGATTATATTTATTATTGATTATTGAGTTCATCTTATTTAAGTACAACTCCCTTGGAATTAGCTACTCCATTGTATAGAACACGTGTAGATTTTTGAAGCCCATGTTTAAGCCCCTAGCCCATGTTTAAAGCCCAAGTTGAAGCCTACTAGCCCGAGTAGAAGTCCCTATGCCCAAATTGCAAAGCCCAAATCGAATAAAAATATATGAATAAAAGAGTTTTATGTTTGAAATCTATATTAAACGTTAGGAAGAATTAAACAAATAATAATGAACAATAGTTCAGAGGAAAATATTAGCGACGAATTCGAAACTATAGCTAAGGAAACATTAGATAGAATAATTGAAATAATCGAAAACGAGAATAATTTAGAAATTGACGTAAACAATACTGATAGCGAAATAATTGACAACATAGAAATACATAACTTAGACGAAGAGTTAGACACATTTAACGAAGAAATAATTAACGAACGTATAGAGATCAAACCAATAAGTAGTGATATATTAAATAAAAGTTTAAGATTAATAAACCTAGAGGAGTTTGAAAATAGTCCTACTACTGGCACAATTCGCCAAGGTTTACGAAGTAATAGAAATACTATTCACACCGAATATATACAACCGAAAAGAATAGTCAAAGCTAAGAAAATGACAGACGGTACCGATATGAAACCGATAAGCGCGTTAGACGCAATCAAATTATTTCCTAACTATTCAGGACAATCCAAAATATATCCATTTTTAAATGCCTGCGAAGTAATTATAAGTACGGTAGACTCAGAACAGCACCCTTTCATGTTAAAAATTATAGCAGCTACTAAACTATCAGACAGAGCTTTTAGCGTAACCAGATATAAGGAAATTATAGAATGGGGCGATATGAAAAAAATATTGTTAGACGCATTCGAAACTCCCTACGGAGCAGCTAACTTACAAATCGAATTAAACATAGTAAAAACAAAACATAATGAAACCATATGCGCGTACAATAATAGAGTAGAAGAAATATATCAGAAACTATGTAACACGGTAGCCATAGACAAAACACCCACCGAAGCAAAAATATTACGTGACAATATTAGGGAACAAGCGTTAGTCAGTTATATAAACGGTTTAAGCGACCAAATAAAATTCGAAGTAAAAACAAAAAATCCTACTACTCTCGAACAAGCAATGCAAATCGCGTTAATTACCGAAAAAAATATTCGTACATATAATGATGTACAAGACATTTTCCGCGCAAATAATACGTATAGCAATAGAAATACGCATCAAAATAGACAATTTAACAATAATAATCAAAACACAGCGTACAACTATCGTAACAACGACAATAACAATAATATAAACAGAAACAATACCTACGATAGGAATACTAATAGAAACCCCAATCCGAGGAACATCAATTTTAATGTTAAGCGTTGTCATACGTGCAATCGCGAAGGACATTTTTCGTCACAATGCCGAACGAAAAATGTCGCGTATAATAGTAGACCACCCAATCAGAATAATTTCCACGAGAATCCGAGTTAAATAAGAAAAGCATATATATATATAGAATAAATATAATGAAAACAAATACATGTAAATATAATCATTAACAACATAATTTATAGGGATCAGGGAGTACCTAAGTAAGATTCCACATACATGAATGGACATACTCTAGTTAAGAAATAGATAACCTTTTAACTAACGAATTAATCATTAAAACAAAAACCATACAAGACCAATAGATTATAGGACGGATATATAAATATGTAATAAATGTAATGTCAAATTTTATAATTTTAGGTAATAGCATAAGTATTTACATATATAAACATGTAATAGTTATAATAATTAAATTATATAAATGTAATAGAATACGTATATTAACCACACATATATGACCTGCACCATGTACTAACACTAGACTAAGAAGAAAATGTAAAACAAAAGAAACTATACACTTATATAAAAAAAAAATGTACTAATATCTAACAACTATTATATTACTAACAAAATGTATCACTATTTTATAACCAATTTATCACTATTTTATGTATCAATGTATTGTAACCAATGTATCACTATTGTAAAACTATTGTAATAACTACATACTATGGAAATGTTAAAGATTTATGTTTAAGCTTTTAAACATAAAGTCTTTTTTTTAGAAGGGAGGTGTTACGTACCCACGTATTAATTAATCATATATTAACTATGTACAGCGCGCCGCACGTTTCTAATAATATTTGACACTATAACTAATAAGGCAATTAGTATAGTATAACATGCGGAGGTCGTTGCAAAATCGTAGAGAAAACAATTAAACTATAGAAGGTGCCGTCACATACGTATCTTTCCTGGAAAGCCAACGCCCATACACAGGATACGAGTCGACCAGCATACCAAATACGAGACCCGAACTCTGTCTCATGACCGAGCTTAGCCACTACTACAACCACCCACTCCAAAGGACACAATCATATATATATAGAAGCCCAGGACAAGAGCTCTACAGACGGTTAGGGACATTCAGAGTCAGGTCGTAACACCACTCACAGTTTATATTCTATCTTAATATCATAACATTGTATTTTTGTACTACGTTAATAAACATTCATCATACCTAGTACATCACGTATTTTATCGTTGATGTATATATCGACGTCGGTTGGGACGTAACACTTATTAGTCTTCAGTATTTCTTCCTTCTTTAAATAATTTAGAGCCCCTTGATACATAGTAATCTGTTTTTTTTTTCAAAACAACCGGTGCATGTGTTAGTAGGATAAAAATATTTTCGCTTTATATTATTAACCATATTGAAGTCAAGCCACGATCCGACCTCCTTGTGCCACAGAACGGCCGTAACTGCATCTCTCCATTGCAAAGCAATACTTTCATATTTCTCTGCCTTGACGGTGATATTCATATCCCGGTAGAAATAACTCAAAATCTTGACTCTTCAATACACTAATGAGTTTAAATCTACCTGGATGATTGACCTAGTTTTTGAATTTAAGATATTTCCTGCTATCATACAATGACATCAGTTATTGTCCTCCCTCCTTAGCAAGTGTTTCTAAATAAAATTAAAACATATTTTATTTATCTAAAACATTCAAGTTACTGTGCATTCTTTTGTTTGGGTGCATTATCATTCAAAAAATCAGTGACAAGTGAAAACTAAATTCGCTACGCCTATGAAAAAACGCTGAATTGAAGATAATAACATTTTATAGTCTCTTATAATATAGATTGTATAGTATAGGACTAAAGGAGTGTATCTAATATTATGGATCATTGCAATAGTATAATATGACATATAATATGTTTATATTATAGATAAGTAGGTAGGTATCTACTATCTATAACCGCGCATGTTTATAACATAAAAAGTAAAATGTAAAATCATAATTAACCACAACAACAATAATAACAGGACATAAAATACTTATGTTGTACAAGTTTATTATTATTCTATGATGTGCGCACGGGATATTCTACAGCACACTCCGCGTGACTTCGAGGAATGGCCCAATAATATAACATTGGATGTAATTTTTTTTTTATAAATTACTCATTAAACTTCAATCATTGAGCTTAAATGCAGAATTATAACACGGCTTTTAAATTTTAAAGTTTGTTTTAAATATTAAACAAGTTATATACATTGGTTTGAAACCCATATAATATTCTGTTATGAGCGTCTGAAGTTTAAAATATAAAGAAATTCGTCAAAATTACAAAAAAATGTAATTATTAGTTAGAAATGTATGCAATTTAAATTTGTGTAGGTCAGGCATTTAACTTGAATACGGATTTTTGAATGAAGAATTACTTATTATTTATTGTAAATCAAAAATAATAATCGTGAGGACTTGAAACTTTTACGTAGGTATATCATTACATTTGACAATAGGTACATAAAACAATTTTAAATCATTGGATTAATTTTAAGCTAACTGTTGCCTATTTATTACTACTAATTTAATACCATTTTAGTAAACCTTACTAAAATTCAAAATAATTATTCAGTCATATTTCAGATTGTTGTTTAATAATCATTATATTATTTTCTATATATACCTAATTAAAATCGAATAAATTATTAATTTTATATTTCATTAATATACCGTTCATTTCATAATTTATTAATAGGTATAGGTAGTAAGTATTTTAAAATTAAAATGATATACATTTTTATTAATTTATCTGTATTTTTAAATACCTACAATTATTATGAATGTGTTTTTTACTAGATTGCTGTGCGTCGCAGTTCGCGGTCACGACCAGTATCAGTTCTCGCAAACCCATTAAAAATTAAAAATATGGCCGTATACCAAATAACGTTTTAAAAAAAAATTTGCATCCACAGTGAAAAAAAATGTTAGTCTTTGACCTGGCCAATTTTAGTTTTGTAAAAATCTTAAGGTTGACCGACATCAACTTCTAGAACTTAATAGAGTCGTGTTTTGAAATGTAAGTTTCTGACTAAGATATAGTTAGGTAAGTAAAATTGTGTGCAATTTGCACATATTGTTTATTACGATATTTTTTTGACCTACTTTATAGGAACACCTTAAATAAAATACAATATCATAAAAAACACATAACGATGTATTGCTGTAATATAATTTTAACTTGTATACCTATACGGCTATACTATAGAATATAGAATATAAATATATTCACATGGATATAAATTAGATATTAATTATGTTAAATGTTTTTATAAGTATTAATGCTGGATTGCAAGAACAATGACTAAACATTTATTTGATCAATAATATATAATATTGTTACTTAAACATGATTTAGTGGCCCGTGGTTATATAGTTGGTTAAATTTTATTTAACGATTAAATTAATCAATATTTCATGCAACCCTGCACAAGCGTTTTTACAGTATAATATATAATGTACCTACCTACCTATATTAAAACATAAGAAAGTAGCGACAATTTTAAAATATATTGTATTCAAAACCTTAGCTAATTGTATTTTGAAACTTTTGAAACATTTTAAACACTTGTCTAAGTTTATAATATATTATTTTATGTTTATGTACTTCCCGCGATGTCCAACTACTGTTCTACATTTAAGTACCTATGAGTATTATTAGTTTTTTCTAGATTATGAAAAAAAATATTTTTAAATTTCACAAGCCTTAAAATCAGAATTCTTAAACAATTTATTCAAAAAACAAATATAATTTTTCAATTATATTATATATTTATATATTATATTAAGTGGTAACCATAGGCAACCTAGCTCTCTCACATTAATGTCCAGTTGTTTGTTTATGTCCAATATTATTATAATACATTACCAATATTCCAAATCACCTGCTCTAACAGCCTTAAGAGTAAAATATGATTTTTTTTATTTTTTATTCTTACACTTTTATTAAGGTATTGTTACAATAAAATAAATTATTTTTTTATCAGAATTTGGCATTACATTTTTTTGAATACAAATTATATAAGCTATTATAGTCTTATTCCTAATAGCTTATAAATGATACATAGGTATTTATAATTTTTACATTTAAAAATGTGATATATTTTATTATCATAAAATATAATTTAAGACAGGTTTTATTTCACAAAAAAAAAATGAAAAAAATTCTATTTTTTTTGTTTTTATAATGATTTAACAATTATACATTTATTTAATTTTATATATCAAATACATTTGTCTAAGTAAACTCTAATTATTTATATCATTAATTAATTCAAGTATTATTTAAATTAACAATATTATTAATATGTCCTAATGAACAAACCCGGTAGGTACCATATCCATGGCGAAAAAATTATAATTCCCATTTCTAACAAGTGCCATTTAAATTGTAAAAAAACAATATAATTACGTTATAAAAAAAATAGAATATTAAATCTTATGAACTTACACTTACCACAAAACAAAAAAAACTTTAAAACTTTAACACAAAATTATTCAGTTTAAAAAAATCTAAAAATAATTTTGCTCTACTATACAATTTTTACGTTTGTGATTTACTTTTGGCCTCTTACCATCGATATTATGTGAATTGCCATTTGTACCAAATGAACGCAGTTAACGGAATTAAAAGACAACAAAAATATAATTTAAAACCTATTTTACCTGGCACACGGGTGAGAAGATAAAGAAACATTTTTTACAGCGTCAGTACTCCGTGTTCCATACTTATAACTTACAAGTAATATTATGAATATTGTCTTCATCTTCTTGCAGCGATTGTGAACTTATAATTTTTTCGGTTGAGAGTCGACATTACACTGCAGATGAACCGCGAAACTGACAGCTATCCACGACGTCGTGTGACGCCTTATAATAATATGATATACATTGTTACCCCACTACTGGCGTAACTTGAGAAATTTGGTGGGACAATTTTATTTTTTGTAATTCTAAACATAGATTAGATTTACTATAGGTATCTGTAGTTTTACCATATCTGCGCAAAATGTTTTGATATGATATTATATACCTGCATATTTTATAAGAGATACCAGAGGTGCCTGTATAAAAAAATAATGATTAAATTGTGTGTGGTATCTCCGTTAAAAAACATTTTGCCTACGACTTAAATTATTTATATACAGAGTTACTGACCGAGCATGTTTATCCACGTTTTTACATATGATTGTGAATTTATTTAAATTCTTATTTTGGGAATTTTTTTTCAAATACTTAATTACAATTTTTATACAATTTATAAAAAGTTTCTTATGGCGATAAAAACTTGTTTTTTTACAAACGAAAACCACCATTCTACTCTAAATGATTGTGAAGGAGATGATTTAAAAAAAAATACATATGAATTTAATTAAAAATATATAAGTAGACATCAGATAGACAGTAATACATACTATAATTATTATAAAATATAATGAATAATATACCAATTAAATTTAGGTAAAAGACATTAAAATATTTGGCTACTAATTGCCATCACTTGCGTCTTTATTTTTAAATTAGGCGAAAAATGTATTATTTGCAATAACGACAAGAGGAATAAGCACACGCTACATAATATACGTACCATCATGCAGTGGTGGCTCGTGGGTGCTGGTGGTTGGGGTGCGTCTTTAAATATAATAGAGGTAGCCATAGGTATAACAAATTATTTAAATATACGAAAATATACATCTTACCATGACAAAATAGATCTATTTTGTCATGCATCTTAGTTTTTATATAGTCGCAGGTCGCAGTAGAAAATGGAAATTAAAATAATAATAATGATAGCGATTAGCAACCGATAACGCTGTTAATTTTAAAAATAAATTACCTAATATAGTAATATATAAATATTTTACTGTATGGACGACGCTGCCGGTCGTCTAAACTCGTATATTATAACATCGCAGCAACAATAAACGTACCCGCACGCACACGATTGTGCACATCGCTTATAAGTTATTATATACGAATATTTTGAATATTGCTTGTACGACACTGCCGGTCGTCCAAACCCGTATATTATAACATCGCAGCAACAATAAACGTACCCGATTGCGCGCATCGCTTATAATTAGTTATTATATACGAATTCTGAATATTGCTTGTACGACGCTGCCGGTCGTCCAAACCCGTATATTATAACATCACAGAAACAATAAACGTACACGATTGCGCGAATCGCTTATAATTAGTTATTATATAAGTACGAATTCTGAATATTGCTTGTACGACGCTGCCGGTTGTCCAAACCCGTATATTATAACTTATAACATCGCAGCGACAATAAACGTACCCGATTGCGCGCATCGCTTATAATTAGTTATTATATACGAATTCTGAATATTGCTTGTACGACGCTGCCGGTCGTCCAAACCCGTATATTATAACATCACAGAAACAATAAACGTACCCGATTGCGCGAATCGCTTATAATTAGTTATTATATAAGTACGAATTCTGAATATTGCTTGTACGACGCTTTCGGTCGTCCAAACCCGTATATTATAACATCGCAGCAACAATAAACGTACCCGACTCGCGTGTATATGCGTACGGCGAACCCATAATATGCTCCTGGTATCTGAGAGAAAAAACCAGAGAAACAAATTAAATGTTCGCACACGACAATTAATGTAATATTGTAAATGTAAAGTAGGTAGTAACTAGTAGGTAATTTATAACTATTTTACTATTTAAAAATGTAAAATTAATAATATTTTAATTAGTAATTTTCTACATTTAATTAATTTTAGAGGGAGTGCGATCGTCCCGTCGTCCAAACCACGAGCCGCCACTGCCATCATGGCTATATAAACTACGGTATACCTATACAATTGCAACTAACAAAAATATCAACGTTTGGATGAGCTAACTATTTTAGTCTCTTTTATTTTCTAATTTATATATTAATTTATCAGTATTATCTATTTGTTTCAATTATGGTATCTTTCGTAAGGACAGCTTAATTTTCTAATGTAATATACTATTATTATTTTGGTATTCACATACCTTCCCTCTTTCTATTTTAATGATTTTCTCTTTTTTGCCGATCACATAATCACTTGATCATTATTTAGTGTTAAATTTAATAAATTTAATATATAATAATTTTGAACTCAGCTAATTTCTTACATAAATAAACATATAATTTCAAATAAATAATACCTCTTAAAGGGGATTCGATACCGTGATTTTCTGTTTTTGTCTAACACACGCGCAACATAGTATCTTAGACCTGTTTTTTTCCAAACATACCAATTAATCTAATAAAGTGATAAGAATTCTAAAAACAAATTTGAATTTGTCGTCAAGTCTACTTGAAATCTACTTTCATTAACTTCTTCAAAAATTGAAATAGAACAATTTTTAAATACTCTTTTTTAATATGACATTTTTTAGGAATTTGGGAGATAATATCTAAAATGTGGGAAAAGTCAATTTCAAGTAGACTTAACGACAATTCAAATCTGTTTTCAGAAATCTTATCGCTTCATTAGATCAATTGGTATTTTTGGCAAAAAACACGTCTATAAAGGTAAGTAAGTGAATGTCGCTCTGCTGTACAGTAGGTTACAAGTGAGTAACTGAAATGGATGGTGTTAAATTTGAATTCAATGATATAATATCATTGTATAAGAAAAACGATTCTGAGCGAAAACGGTCAGACAGCCTATGATATTACCAAGTATATTTGATGATAATATACTTGATGAATTAAGTAATTTATAGATAACCTATTTACGTGGAGCCTTGTTTTAAATTTTCAATCTTTAGCTATAAAAGTTAAACATTTCATAAATTTTTAACTACAAAATAATTATTAAATTTTAAATTTGATAAATTTTGTCAACACTTGAACTTTAAATGCTTATAAAATAAAATTGTGCATATGTATTTTTAATTTTTTTCAACTGCTATTAAAACAATATATCAGGAGCATTGCATTAAATTTAAACGCTTTTCCGGCAAACAAATAACATTTTATTGATATTTATAGAAAAAAAAAATCTAAAAAAATTGAAAACCTTATATTATTTTTAAAATTCTATGGTGTCTAGAAAATTCTTAAAAAAACATTCAGTGAAATTTTCAAGTATCTACAGTCATACGTTTTGTAATTACAACAAAATAAGAAAATCGTTACACGAGAAATCGAGTGAATATTAAATGTTGTAAAAATATGAATTTCAAACGCCCATAAAAATTTAATTTGACTTTCTTGTAGATATTTTTTTTTTTATAAAGGTAGACAATCTTATAAATAATCTTGTATTACACTTTCAAATCTTAGATTTAAAAAGAAAATTTTTTATGAATTCTCATCTCAAAATAATTTGCTAATTTTCAAAAATAAAAAAAACACACACAATTGTAAAATCAATACATTCATCGATCCGCTCGGAATCTAAAATTGTAGTTAAATATTGAAGTACGAAAATATAAGAATCTAATTGGAAATTGTACGTATAATATCAATGTTGTTTGATGTTTGAATAATATCAAAAACCAATTTAACTAGAAATTATTGTAGCGCATTTTCAATATGTCATTACTTATTAGTTAATATTCACTGCGGCACGTATTACAATGCACTATCCAACACCTTTGGTAGCCAATAAACAAAAAAAACCATTATTGTAAAATGAATATGTTTCCGAAATAATTAGGTATCAACAAAAAACGTGTGTGTCACTAGCGACCCTCAGAAGATGTGAAAACATAATATATATGAGCTTAGAAATATAGATTTACTATGGTGAATTTAAACTAGAGATGTTCCGGGTACCCGGCAATTACTCGATGGCCGGGTACTCGATATCAAAATTTTATGGTGCATAGAAAATGAAAATATAAACATTCAGTAAAATGTGTATGTATCTACAGTTATTCGTTTTTGAATAACAACAAAATAGCAAAATCGTTACATGAAAAATCGAGTGAAAATGAAATGTTGTAAAAATATGAATTTCAAACGCTCATAAAAATTTAATTTGAATATCTTGTAGACATTTTTTTTTAATGATAAAGGTAGACAAACTTATGGATAATCGTATGAAATTTTTAAATCTTAGTTTTAAACAGAAAAGTTTTTATGAAATCTCATCTCAAAATAATTAGCTAATTTTCATGATTTTTCCGTATTTTGTCAAGATTTGAACTTTAAATGCTTATAAATAAAAACTGTGACTAAGGATTTTTAATTTTTTTCATGCGTTTTTGAAAAAATAACCTAGGAGCCTTCTATTAAACTTTCAAGCTTTTTTCACCAACAAATAAAATTTTATTGATATTTATAGAAAAAAAAAAACCGAAAAAAAATGGAAACTGAAAATGTCCGTAAACAGCTCAAAATATTTGGGAAATGTTATGGTGTATAGAAAATGCTAAAATAAACATTCAGTCAAAATTTCATGTACATACGGTCATTTGTTTTAGAGTTGCACCAAAAACCAAAATCGATTTTCTCAAAAACAGATTTTGCGTAAAATTTCCAGTTTTTTCTTTAGAGGATGTCAGTGCACTATTTGTTTTCTCTCTCCAGCCCACGCGCAACATAGACAAAATTCATTTGCGCAGAATCGTTTTTTCTATGTTTTTAAGTAATTTCAGAGTAAAACTACCCATTACAAAAAAGATAGAGAATAATATTTTAGAGGGAATGATATATCAATTTCTCTAAATATTGTTTCAAAACAATTTAAACATAATTTAAACATTTTTTTTGTTTATTTCGAAAGTCGAATACAAAGTCAAATAACAATAAAATATAAAATTGATATGTCATTCCCTCTAAAATTTTATTCTCTATCTTTTTTGTAATGGGTGGTTTTACTCTGAAATTACTTAAAAACATAGAAAAAAACGATTCTGCGCAAATGCGTTTTGTCTATGTTGCGCGTGGGTCAGAGAGAGAAAACAAATAGTGCGCTGACATCCTCTTAATAAATGAATGTTATATCTATCTTATATATTATAAATTTATAACTGGCATTATAATTTGTTGAAAATACATTGTCAGCCATTTCACCCACATTTACAATTTCGGAAATATTATCCGATATGATTGTTTATAATATTGTTTTTTGTTTATATGCGTGCGTGCGTTTGTAATATATGTATTATATTTTATTAGTACAACACTGAACTTCAACGTATTTGACACCACCGTAATATACTATATCTACACCTGTATTATTATATTATATGGTAGCTACTAGCAAACCAGCGCAGAATGCTTCTACTATTTATAATTGAAATACCACTTGCCGAGGAATTAAACGAGATCGTTATAGCATCGCAGGTTTTTTCGTATAAATCACTTAATTAACCGAATCACGTAAGTACTGGACTTTTGGACAGTGCCCTACATGGTTATATTATAACACAAAGTCAATAAGCCTTGAATTCATATTCAAGTAAGAATGGTCAAATGCCCCCCCCCCCCCACCAATAATATTAAGAGTACTGTAGGGTTGTGCATATTTTAGAGTATAGACTATATTATGTGGTATATCTGATAGGTAACAGTATAATATGAAATTGTAATAAAGACAAACATTTACTTGGAGAGCTCACATAATTATTATAATTTGACCCTTGAAATTTGAGTCATTATAGAAATATACCTAAATAGGTACATGATTCATACGGAGTCTGTATACTATTATATGGTTTACTATTTAGTATTTAGTATAATAGTACCTAAAGATAGTTATAAATGTGGGTACCTGTATTAAACCTAACTACGGAAGAAAATACAAATAAAAATTGTTAAATAAGAAATGGATAGGTAGTAGAGATGATAATATTTTAGATTAATTGTTTGTAAATCATTTAGTGATTTCCTATAGAACGTATATATTAAAGGTATGTCCTTCGATGGTGTTATCAAAATCTATAATATTTTTAAAAATACGTTAGTATATTTAGTATAGTGCAGATGAATATGGTATAATACTTATAATATTATAGTCATACCTATCGAAAATGAGAACCATTTTATAATTAATTATGGTATTGATTTTTACTTACGCTTAAAGATGAATACTTAAAGTACCTACTTAGAAGTAGTGACTTTTAATAGATATAAACATATATATATAAATGTAATTATTATAATACACAGTGATATTTTAATTTTTATGTGAGTCATGATATTTTTTACCTTTAGTGGAACCATTATATTTTTCACAATCGAAATCCATTTACATAAACAATAATTTTCTTGGTTCTATTATGATTTTATTGGTTTTAAGAAATAAATGAAAATTTTCTTTAAATTTAGTTTTATTTTAACAAAATAAACACAGGTGTACATTTTTTCATACCTACATATTATTTTGTTTTGATAACTATAGTTTTTTAGCTCCAAATAATCTCGTTATACTACCGACAACGATTATTTTTATCTATAAAAATTAAAAATATTATGGGTTACACTCGTAACATAATGAACGTACGAAAAACAATAATGTGTTTTTCCAACGAGTCATTTAAGAAAACCTTCGAATAATAAGTTATTTAGGTGATAATTTGTTATGCGCAAAATACGACTCTATCAACAAAATGCGTTATCGAATGATTTCAGTTCAGCCTAAACTCCTTGGAAGGTATCTATATAGAAATAGGCTGACGTAATATATGACAAAAACTACGAAAACAATTATTATGTGCAAATTACATTAATATGAAATACCGGAGTAAACAATTGATTTAGATTATTGTAGACGTATCATTTTTTTTTTAAATACATTTTAATTTAAAATGTGGACACAATAATATTATTTATAACAATGATTTTTTGTATTAAATGAGTCATCAGCGTTCTTCAGCACAATTTGTCGTAGTTTATACTTTCACATTTAATATTATTTTGGTTAAGTTATCCAATGAATCCTCGGTATAATAATAAATTATAATATATTACTTTTAGATAGTAATGCACTAATGCCTATCTAAGAAGTACCCACCAAATTTGAAATTAGATTCAAATGTGTTGTTCGATTATTTCATCGTATATGGTTTTTACAGGGTGATTTGATAGAGAAAACTATCAAAAACTTGTACGATTACGTCTAAAAGACTCGTGGCTGCTTATATTTTAGGCCAGAATCCGAGAAAATAGTGCATACGTGTTTCTTTTGACCAACAAAGATTACTGTTGTATTTGGTTCACCAACATAACTATAGCGTGAAAAAAAAAACTTAAATAAAAATAAAAATAACAAAGAATTAGTATATTGTTGCCACCAGATCTAGCTCAGAAAGTCACATAGAGACTGGCAGACGTATTTTGACATACCTATAGGCTATAGGTAATGGTGGACGTTGGTGGGCGTTTATAAATTCTACTGATGAAGTATACAATATTTATTGGCAGATGATACAATTATTATTTATGTTGTATTAAGTATTGCTTGCCAGAAAGGCGTTTGTGACATTTTCACCATCTAACGTCTGTAAACCAAAAGACGCTTGTACGTACGAGATCGTATAATTGGCGACATTCTAAAGTAATTCTATTATTTTATCAGAACATTTGAAAAAAATGTATGGTAACATTAATAACCACAGAAGCTCAACGCTAAAACTGGAAATCAGTGCCGTGCTAACTCTCATTGGTGCCCCGGGGCAATAATATTTGGCGTCCCTAATAAACATACATATTTAAACATTTGCCGCCCTTTAAAATGTTACAAGTTTGGCCACCCTATGGCACATGCCTCATTTGCCACCTCCTTAACACAGCTCTGCTGGCAATGCTGGTAAGTTATTACACATTTTAACATGACCATAATATATATTATTTAATATTATATTGCTTCTATTCGGAATTTCATTGTATTTCCCTATTTACGTACAAAATGTAAAACTATACCTATTTGAATATTAATAATTTTTTTTTGATTATCGCACGTAGCTTGTTATCAATTTATACTATTTGTCGATTAGCGATTTATATATTATATTATTACCACTAACCTTAATATTATGATTTGCGCCGTTTTTTTGTTATATTATTATTTGAATTATTAGCGTATTTTTACCATCGAGATTTCGTGCAACAATTATTTATTATTTTATATTTATTATCGGCGGTGTATCACACAGTCTCGACACATTTTTCACTTTCCAGCGTATTGTGATATTTTCGTTAAGTTCTTACACTTTTTCCGTTCTCGTATAATATACAGTCTTCTATCATCGCTGTACATCGCCGGGTCAGTAACCGTAAGGCGTACGCCAGCAACAGCCCGTGAGCGGGCAATACCTGAAGACACCCACTACTCCGTCGATCCGTCACGTCTACTCAAAATAGGTTGCCCCCTACACAATTAGTAATACGATATGTCGAATTAATTTTTGCTGAAAATATTGATTTTGAAACTTGAAAGTCCCTACAAATAGTATTTTATAGTAATATTATTTTACAACAATATACCTAAAATCGTCATTTTTGTTTGATGTTAAATTTTTACGAAATATGAACTTCAAGTGTCTAATAAAATTAAATTCACATGTTTTTTACATTATTTTTTATAGGCCTCGTCATCTATATAAATATAAAACACACACACACACACACACACGTGCAAGCGTTACGAGTGCTGCTTGTATAATAATATACGTGTTTAGGCTATAACCACAGTGCAGTATTTGTTGTTAATAGGACTCTACACCCAAAAGAATTGTCTTGATCTTACAAACATGTTATGAACTTTCTAAAATGAACATATACAATTTAAAATTTTAAAATAATCATAACTCGTTTTAAAATTAAAATATGTACCTATATCAAAAAACCCATGAGATTCACTAGATTAATATTAAAACTTTTAAATTTGATAATAATTCAATTCTAGAAATTTGGTGTTGAGTTCTAATAATTATATTCTTTAAAGAAAAGTTGGTAGACATTTTTATTAAAGCTGAATGCTAAATTACGTTTTTTATATATATCTACCTAACCTTTAGTGCTCAAATATTTATTATTTGTATTAATTTTTGTTCACATTGTGAACTAAGTGCTTTTTTATTTTCAGTGTTTAATAAACCATTTATCTATAATATTTTTTTTTTTTTATTTGGTCTTTAAGCCCGGCAACTATAGTCATTAGCTGTTTGTTTGTTTATTTGTAGGGGAGGATATTGTTGATTGGTAAACACGTGTGTGTGGTTTTTGGCAGATTTTCAAGTGGGCACCTGTAGGTATCTGCCATGCCCGGGTGGGGGATGGCGGCACTTGTTCTCCGGACACCGTGACTTGTCCGAAGAAAAATGCCACCCATGGCCGAGGAATTGAACTCAAGTCGACTGCGTCGCAGCCAACGCCTTAGTCCGCTCGGCTATCTATAATAAATTATGACATTTAAACTCATATTAAGTAGATATTATAAAAATTAAATTGTTTGTTTATATATTGTGGATTATAATTTTTGTATGATTTTTCTTAAATAAGTATTTTTATTTTATTAAATTATGTTTGCCTTGTAGTCAATATTTAATATTTGGTTGGTACTCTATTGTGTTTATGTAAAAATGAATGTTAGCATTTAACTTTAAATTCGCAGATGCAAATATCTAACAAATAATTCTCTAACCGCTATTAAATAGGTAACTAATTGAGTCCCTATACGTACCTACACTGTTTTAAGTTGCACCTATATCTATATAAGTAGTGGCAATCCAGCAATGAGTGATATTTAAAATTCGCTGTTTTATGCCTAAATCATTGGTGCTATTTTATTTTATATAGTTAATGAAATGGTGTTACACCCTAAAGATTTATTTGTAAATAGTAAAATAAGAATGGATTCCTATTGTACCACAATTTATAACTTGAGAGTGAACACTTTTCTGGAGTGAGCGTACTTAAAGTTATAGCATAAAAGTTGTCTGACAATATTCCGGACCGCAACTCATTTTTTAAAATTAATATAGGAGTGCTCTATCCGTTCTTTTATTACCTATCCATATGTTTTCAACATACCCTGCACTTAAACGGCCGATAACCATATGCACAATGCGTTAATTCGTCTCTAATCTATTTGTAAGCCACGCTAGGACGTATTCAAATGCAGTATTTAAAACATAAACGCATACGTTCAAATCACCTAGGCCCTATGGTATAGTATGTACAGTGTGTCCATTTATTCTGTAAATTATTCTTATAAGTTGCTTGTTTTTTTATTTGTCTACTAAATAAAACAAATTTATCATAAGCAAAAATTTGTATTTAAACCTTGCGAATAATAAAATACGTACAAAAAAGTAAAATAAGTATAATTTTAATATTTATGGAAGGGATTGCTTAGTTTACTATTCCTGTGCGCGCAAAGCGTGAATTCGAATGTGATGACGCGATTTTATTGTCCATAGACTTAGTGTCTATACTCTATACATTATGTTGATGTGTACACAAATTACACACACCAACAAACTTAAAATAATACCTATAGGCATATAGCACATGACTCTCTGTGAGAGACAGCACCGCAGAGTATGTATCTACTGACTTGGATATATAAGTATTAACATAGTCAGTGGGCAGCACCATAACTATCGTTTCTTTCGTAGAACAACAATTGGGGAACAATTAATAGTTTATGCGTTCAGCGTTTATATATATCGTGGCCACAACTTTTAAGGGGCCTCGCTACTACCGTAAATTTTAGTTAAAAAGACCTAAAGTTTTGAAAATAATAAATTTAAATAAAATAATATTTTACTAGGTAGGTATATTCTTTGTCTATTCGTCTATTATTCGTCTTATTTTATGACTACCATAAATAGTGGCAGTCCTCTGTTAGATTTTGTACGAAAAACTATGATTTTATGAATTTTCATTATTTCTAAACATACATTCTGAAAAGTATGTTTTTTTAAAAATAAATAAGTAACTTAACATTTGAACCTATAATATGCATATTGCATACTTTGTGTTTTAAATGCAAACGTTTCAATATACTAAAATACTATTTAATTCGCTAAACATATTTTTAATATGCAGCACAATAAGATTATATTTTTGTTCTTGCGGTCATTAAATTTACCTCAACGCCTCAACCAAATATTCATATTTTTACACTAGAAAAGTAAAACAATATAAATTTATAATGAAGGTCGTCTATGTAATTCAATAGGCACACGTACATTGATATGACTATTTTTTTTACACTGCAGTGATAATAATCAATATCATGTTTGTGTATACCTACTAAATTATATTAAATCCAAAAATATGTGTACTGATTTATTTTTATCAAAAACCATTATGTACAGAGTAGTGCATACAGTGTGATTGAACAAAATAACATATTGAAACCGATTGATATACGCGTTACAAAATATACATTTAAAACAAAATTGTATGCGATATGTCTTATGAAATATATATATATATATTATATATGTCTCGTTTAAAAATGTTGATCATTGGCATGATCATTGGCAAGTTAACGGTTTTTTTTTAACTCGTTATGTTAAGTTATTTTAAAATAATTAAGTTAAGTTAAGTTAAAAGTTACTAATATTTTTTTTCGTTAATTTGTTAAGTTAAAAGTTAACTTTGAAAAAAAAGTAACTTAACTTAGTCAAAGTTAAAATTTTCTAGACACATAATATGGTTTATTAGATAGTATTTCTTTAAGCTCAAGAAAATTACCGGGGAAATTTAAAATTATGAATAATGATACATCAAAGTAAAAACCTCATTTAAAAATTTGCATTATTCTTCGGACGAAAATTTGCTTAATTTAGATACTTTTGAATAAAATGAACTTGAAGTTAACACGTTAATCTTAAAAAAAGTAACGAGTTAATTAATTTAAATAAAATTATCTTAACGTTTGAACTTAGTTTTAACTTTTGTTTATGCCCAGCCTTGGTATAGACGTATAGTATTTTATATTGACGAAAAGTATTATAAATTACAATTTCTATTCGAAATCACGAAATTAATACAGAAAAACAATTTGAGTAATACACTATACCTTTACAATGACAGTACCTAGCATCCTAGCAACTATATTATTATTATGTAGGTACTCATTATATAATAGTACATTGAAGTGTTTAACTTAAGTCACCAAGCTAAGTTCAATTATTTAGCAGACTATTATAACGCGTTTTTTATACACGGAGTTTGGCGGAGTGTTTTTGTTGGGATATCACTAATTTTTTGTTGATACCTTATAAATTGTAAGTCATTTTTACGTGTCTAGAAATAAGTAATAACGTGCTTTAGTTTTAATAATATGATATCGTGATTGAGAGTAAATGTTGCCGCAGCAACGACAGTAGTGAGCAGGATAAGCGGTGAATCGGGGGGACAGTAATATTATACTTTACGATATTTACGTCACATATGTACCAACAAAAAATCGGACTTAAAAGTACTTGAACATACTTAGTTTTAACTTTTAAACCTTCCAACCAATATGCTTGCGAGTTCACCCGTTCCCATCTGCACAATATTTCTGATCAATTAATATCTTATATTATTATATTTATTTTAATTTTGTATCTATAAATCGTCAAAAAGTATATATTTTTTACCAAAACAATTATATTTTATAAAAGTTGTACCTAAACATTAATACATAATTTTATTAATATTAACTTAAATAAATTTAACACAAAATAATGCTATCTGATGATTATTATTACCTGTATTAATACTGTTGAGCGCGTTCCTATACCTGCTTAATTTCGGCACTTAAATGTTGATAACGTTTTAGGACGGTCCTTTTATGTGAAAATATAACACTACTTAAGGAGAAGATGATTTTATTAAAGAAAGATTTTGGAAAGTTTACAAATTTGAAATTATGCTCGTATACGACGTTCGCTGTCTAATTTATTGATGATATCAACACTACTGCTACACTACGCACACGGGTTCTGTCTGAGTATACCATAAGGGTTGTGTCAGCACATTCCCGCGTCTTCGCTGGGCGATTGGTTCATGGAGTTATTGCGCATAATGAAATATTATACATTATAATGAATAACGCTTAATAGTTATACTACATTATACATATTATAGCATTACATTACTACATTATTGAATGATTAGCAGAGGTTCCTAACAATACGTCCTACCTTGTTTATAAGATTGAAATCTAGACTCTAGTTATAGTTATAAATTTATCATATAGATATTAATTGTACTCAGAAAATAAAATTATCTGCAAATAAGTAAAAACCATTTTTTTTCTAAAGCGGCCCATTGACAATTATTATACCCAAACATTAGCCAGACTTATACTGGGTACCTACTGAAAAATTTTGGAATTTTAAAATCATGTACAATTTATTATATTAAAATGGTGATTAGTAATTTGATTAAAAAAATAATACAATAATATTTAATACAATTATAATTTTCATGTTAATTTTACAAATTTTCTTTTATTCATTGAATACAAAAATATTGGTTAATATTAAGAGTAAATTATGATATAATATTTAATTTATCCAAATGGCATTATAGACCAGTACATTTCAATAAATTTCGTGTTCAAATAAATATTCCGATATTTCAATATAATAAATAAGTTAAAATAAATTTTTGGAAATAAATAAATAATTCAATACATTTTTTTTAATTTAATTAATAAATAAACGTTTATAAAATAAAATTAACATTTGAATTTATTTATGTTAAATAAATCCTAATTTGTACGTAATAATTAATTGAGTTGAACAAATTGTTTTGTTCATTGCAATATTTTTGGGGGAATTATTACTAAATAATTTATTTGTTTGAAGGCAATTAAGTCCTTATTGTTGAATATATTATTGAATATATTGAACATTTTATTGGGAATTTATTTGTAAATTTTATTAAAGGCCGAGAAGTAAGTCCTTATATTTTGTGAATTTATTTGAGACAATAAATATTGTTGTCTGTATTTGAAAATGTTATTTGAAGGCCGAGAAGTACGTCCTTATATTTGTTGAATTTATTTAAGACATTGAAGTCTATGTTGAAAGATTTTATAGGCCGTGTAGTAAGTCCTTATGTTTTTGTTAGTTATTAAGACAATTGAAATCGTTTTTATTGAATTTTATATGTCGTGTACTTGTAAGTAAGTCTTGATATTTTGTGAATTTATTTGAAGATAGTGAAGTCTATATTTTTGAGTTTATTTTAAAGGCTGACAATAAGTCCTTGTTATATTGAGATATTATATTGAAGTTTTTAGATTTTAGGCGAGGATAAGTCCTATTTTAAAAAAATTATTGAGAATTTATTTGAATAATTAAATTGAGTTTTATAAGGCCGGAATAATTCCTTAAGTGTTAAAAAAAATATATTGAAGGAAATTATAAAAAAGAGAATAATTATGAGTGAAAAAAATAAAAATAATTTGATATCGTAATAATTATTTAATTTAAGAGGCCGTCAATTTTAGCTGAAAAGGCCTATAAAGTATTGACAAAATTAAAGTAAGTAAACGTTGTCAAATTTTGATTCTGAAAAAAAATTTGAACTCACCAGAAAATTGTCTATAGATCCTACAAAGCAATTTGTAAAAGCTAAATTTTATATTATTGTGAACTGTAATTGAAAACTTGAAAATATCAACTTTTTCGAATCATAATTAAAATCAAAACTAATATTAAAAACAAAAAATGTTTCGTACAATCTACTGACATTTTTCTGCTGAACTCAAATATTTTTTTTCAAAATCAAAATCAGACAACGTTAACCAACTTTAATTTTGTCAAAACAAATGTATGTTTTTGTAAAATTCGTGTAGTGAAATTGATATAGTTATCGAGTTATTTAGATGTGTATGCGCGTACGGGAGAGGATCTCCTCATTTAATTTCACTCACACTAATAATCATTTACAACTAACACATAGATCCCAGGCGGCTATGACAAGATTAGAAATTGCCTAAACGCTGCCCCTTAAATAATGACCGTAGCGAGGCCCCTTAAGTTATTATAAAATAAAATAAAATAATTATTGTTAAATAATTTTATTTAAATTAATTATTTAAGTATTAATTAATAGATTAATAATAACAGTTATTTATTAAATAAATTTATTTTATTAGCGAAATAAATATTTACGTACATTTTAAATAATTTTACACTAGTGTGTTAATTAAATTTTAAATCTGTTTATTTAATTTAATTAAATGATTATGACAATTAATTTATGAGTCAAAAAGAAATTAATACTAGTATGACTGAAAGTGAACAATCGCTGACAGAGGAAATTAAAGAAGTTGAGGAACCCGTATTGAATAAAGCAACAAGTTCTGACATAGTTAAAAATAAAGATAGTGAATTAAGTAAGGAAACTGCTAACCCTAAAGAAACTAGTAGCGATAAAAATAACGACACAACAATTGTCGAAGATAAGGAACTATTAGTCGATTTAAGTACAGAAGAGGATTACCAATATTCAATCGATTTTGATAGGGAAAAATAAACAGAAGCTATAAGAGAAAAAAATTTATTAAACACGAGTATACGACCAATTATAGTGAACGAAACTGAGTTAAGACAAATATGTATTCGTACTCAAAGAGAATGAAGCATATTATACAGTTAAATTAAAACCAACTAAACGAATTAAAAAAATCAAAATCCGACGCTTATCAATATTATGGAAATTATAGCCCAGGAAGACAAATGAGTAATTCTTCAGAAAATAATGGTAATGGTAATTACAATAGACGGATTAATAACTTTAACGATAATAATCGTTACAGTTACAATGATAATTATAACGCACCAAATAATAGTAGACCAAATAATAACAATTTTAATAACAATAACAACAATTATTCTAGACTAAATATTAATCGTAACACAATGAATTAATATGTAAATTTATTTAATTATTTAATAACAATAATAAAAATGTTGAAATATCAGAATATTTATTTGAACACGAAATTTATTAAAATGTACTGGTCTACAATGCCATTTGGAGAAATTAAATATTATGTCATAATTTACTCTTAATATTAACCAATATTTTTGTATTCAATTGTAAAATTAACGTGAAAATTATTATTGTATTATTGTCGTAATCAAATTATACTAATCACCATTTTCAATGTATTTTAAATATATGTTTATGTAAGACAAACTAACAAAAATTGTAATGCTCTAGTCGAGTAATCTAGTCAAAAAAATGTAAATTGATAATTATTATGTAAAATTGTCGTAATAAGACAATTATTAATCATTTATATATTGAATTTGTAAACCTATGTATTATGTTAACGTTTAACTTATGTATAATTTTAAAGATTTTTGTAGCCCTACAAAAACCTTTGAAAGGGCGGTGAGGTGGCCCTGTAGACAGGGGTTATTTAGTAATAATCTCCCCAAAAATATTGCAATGAACAACACAATTTGTTCAACTCAATTAATTATTACGTACAAATTAGGATTTATTCAACCTAAATAAATTCAAATGTTACTTTTATTTTATTAATTAATTAAATTTAAAAAAAAATTTATTTAATTATTTGTTTCCAAAAATTTAGTTTAACTTTCAAAATAACTTATTATTTTATTTAATTATTATTTGTTCCGAACAATTATTATTTTATTTTTTTAACACGATTAAAAATTTCACTTATAATATACTATGGTCGTATAGGAGTACAATTAAAAATTAAACTAAATACTCACAACAACGTAGCGTGTACAATAGTCGACTGTCTCGCTGGTATTTGCATGACTTGAATTGTTAATTGACTGTAGTTGTTACGTTTAAGTGCAGGGTCCTTTCTCGGAGTTTTTGGTAGGTGTACTGACTCCCAACGGTGATTCAGTGAAGAATTTCGAGAAATTCGAAATATTTTTCAAGAGTGCTTTCGTTGACTTGTGCACGCGCGTACGTGTGCTATAATGGAACATAGTTCGCCCGCAGCCGGTAGATATGAAATCTATTGATATCGAGTTCAAATATCTTCGAAATAATAATTTTATATTTTACACAATATATAGAAACGCACTCACACTAATAATCATTTACGACTAACCCAAAGATTACGGGCGGTGAAGACAAGATTAGAAATTGCATAAATTTGTTTCCCTTAAGTGGATGCTACCCATGCATTTGTTGTCTCCGTCTTACACACGTACGACATACCATATTTTCGTTCACTGGTTTCAATAGTATGCAGTTAGTTTTGATATTAGAGTGATTTGACTTATTATCAATTTGTTAGATAATAATATTATATGTGCTTAAGCGTTGACTTTTATTCGCTATTTTAATTTTCAAGCGAGATATGAGCATTTTTAATTTTTGATATTTCACTTACCCATATATAAAATAGAAATTTTTAAAAATCGCCTACGCTTAACCACAGATAATGTTCTTACCTAAAAGTTTTATAATAAATCAATTCGCTCTAGTATCAAAACTAACAGCACACTATTGAAACTAGTAAACGAAAATTTGCTATGTCATGCGTGTGTAAGACGGAGACAACAAATGTATAGGTAGCGTCCTCTTAAGTAATAGCCAATAAGAGGTGCCTTAACGTATTATAATTTTATTTTTATTAGCTTCTCACCAAAAGAAAAAACGGCACTTCTAATCGATAATCGCGGCATTAATGACGGAGACGATAATAGTGATCGTGGCAGTACTTCAGTAGGTATAATGCCGAAGTGGTTAAATTGGTCAATAATATTATAGTAATAGATAATGATAATAATTTCCAGACCAAATAGTGATCGAGCTTCGTAGAATATAACACTATGGCAGGACAATGGTGACCGGATATACAAGTTATCCCTTTAGTAATACAAACTATCTATATAGGTAGCTGCATTAAAATAATAAAATGTATATACCTACATAGAATATACGTCACACAAAAATAGTTTAATATAATATAGGTAGTTTATTATACTTATGAGGACGATATCCATGTATTTCTTGTCTCAGTTTTACAAATGTACGACATGTCGGCATAACAAATTTTCTTTTACTGGTTTCAATAATGTGCTGTTAGTTTCGATATTTTAATTTTCAAGCGAGACATTTCACATAATAAGTTTCTATTATTTCACATAACCATATCTTTGAAAATGAAATATCAATAAAATCGGGTAAGTGGATGTCGCTCTGCTGTAGGTGCAGTAGTCAGTAGGTTACAACTTACAAGTGGGTCACTGCTGTTGGGTCAGTGCAGGGCGATCCAGCGTATAAGGAGTAATATTTAGGCAATTCACATGACATTAACATTTGGTCTGTGTGTGAGTAGTAATATTGAACACTAATGTGGTTAGGTAATCGAGAATCGCAGTAATGCCGCGTCGGGCAAACGCCGCCGAATGAAATTCCCACACGCGCACACACATGTCAATACTTCACGAAAAATGAAATATATTCTTGTTTGCATAACTATAAAAACTACTAAAAACGGTAGTAAATTAAACACACTTCCTGGAGTTCGATTACAATTCCGAAAAATGGTTAAATTTATAAGCTTCTAGACTTAGTTTTTTTTTTAATCACTTTTTTGATTTAAAATCAGATGTGCCCAAAATAAGTACAAATGTAATGCTATTATTTCACGAGATTTTTGATCCCATTTTTGGTCCTTTAAAATTTAAAATTTAAAATCTACTACCTACCCAAAAAATCTAGATATTTCGTCAAAGAGTTTATACGTGTATAACAAATTATAATCGGACTTCCGAAGTATATGCGTAATTTACCACCGCGTATTAATCTAAAAGTATGAAAAATACGTGTGCTTTATAACTCAATGATATAAAATCATTGAATACGAAAAACGATTCTGAGCGAAGACGGTCTATCAGCTTATAATATTACTAAATAGGTATATTTGATGATATAATTGTGAAAAAATGTATGCAATTTATTTTACTATTAGGCATTAGTACAACAAACAACAGCTAGTAGGTTAAATTTTTGAAAATGTCATTGTGTGTATAAAATGTATACTTTATATTATAATAGGTACCTATATACTCATCTAAACGTTTCTTATACCCACAAATAATATTTTTAAATTACAACAAAATAACTTATATCGTTAGTTAAAATTCTTGGTTTTAATACTTATGAAATTCGTTCAAATTTGAACTTAAAATATCTGTAAAATAAATCTGTGTTATAAATTGTTTAGATTTGTTGATTACAGTATGAACTATTTATGAGAATCCTCGTTTTTAAATTTTCAATCCTTTGATATTAAAATTAAACATTTTATAATTTACTACAGTAAATTTGAAAATTTTTTAAATTCGGTAGTAGTAGTACGTACCTATAAATTTCACTTAACTTCCCACAAATTTTTTTATGGGTTTTAAAAAAGAAAGGAACATACATCATATTATGTTGTAACCAGACCCTATTTTTCATAAAAATTAGTACTACATATTTTTTATGTACAATGATAATATGATTCTCTCTACACAACTTCCATAATATTTTAATTTTTCATAAGTCAAATTACACATTATTGTTTGGTTTCTCCCTACCAATCTATTTTTATTTTACATACTGAGAAAATATACATTATCAAATATAAATCTGAAAATAAATTACACTATTAACAAATACTTTCTTTTGTGTACTTATATAATATATTATTTAAAAATAAATGTATTGATATATTTTATTCTTTAAAAGCTGTCTTGCTTGGACGAAAACAATATTTCATGAAAGATTTGAATTTATTTATTTAAATCGTCATGCATGGAGGTTATAATATGAATATAAGATGTAATCAAAAGCTTATGTCTTGTAAGGACCATGGTATAAATTTCAGTGTCTGGTTGTGCAGGGAATACGCGTGATATACGCGCTCAGCACTTTTTGGGATTTCCACTTTACCACCCACTGGACGGAAAAAGGTCGCTTTCCAACGTTTCAACCGTTATCGAAAACTAAACTTTCGGTGCGGGCGTGACAAAAAATTACTCATATTTAATTTAATATAAAGTGCTTTTTTTTATAGTTTCTGGTATAATAACAACGACCTTCCGTTAGTTTTCAAAATATTATAGTATGATATTATTATTCTCTCAACATTCACTGAATACAGTTTAGCAGGAACTAGGTTGGAAGGCATACAAATTACGCAAAAATAAAATATAAATTGATGTATTATGCAGCATAATAAAGGACACAACTTTTTATAAATTAAAGAGAATCAAAATCATACCAAAGAAATAATTAACGGTTTCCAACCTCCATAGTAATTCAACTTCGTTATTAAAACTTGTTAGTAATAATTTCTAATGCAATATCCAACATGATGGAATTTATTTTACATATCGAAAAAAGTAATAAAAATGAAACATTCACTTAAAAATGCCCAAAAGGATCTAATAAATAAAAAATGCCAAAAATTTTTAAAATAAAAGTTTCTAATGGTAATTCAAACTATGTATCATAGAAGATATGTCTTTTTAGTTGTAGCTGAGAATAATTATTTTTCTATGAATTCACCGTCCTAGTAAATAGTGATAATATTATACCTAGACATAATATCTATCTATATAAATGTTAAATAATTAATAATTATTATTATTATTATTTCATTTAAATAAATAAGAAAAAGTGACCATATTAAAAAAAAGTGACAATACCACAATAGTGATAGGGTAGTAATACCTGCAGGTAGTTTATTATTATTTCATGACATCTATTGTCTATATGGTTACTTTACGCATGATAATATAATATTATAATATACAAATACAAATACGATGTATAAGTATTCAGAAATTTGACTCTTTTATAAGACTTTTAATTTATTTTATTCTATACATTTGCCTTGTGTGATTAAATGATTTACGTCTATTCATATTATATTATTATTTATTACACATTAACTGTTCACTAAATAATATATTTAAAATAAAATCGGTAGGCTTCTAAAATGGTTGTAATATTTTAAATTAAATATTTTAAATGGAAAACGAGTGCTGTGGTTGACATATTACTATAGACTACAGTATATTATAAGTATAATATTGTATATTTGTATAATTTAAACATTTCTGTATGTTTTTTTGCCAATATAAAAATGTTGAATACCTACCATTTTAATTTTTAAATGTATAGTACCTACCAAAGGTTAGGTATATTTATTTTTTTATATAGCTTCCAATATTTAAATTATTATAGCTCAACAGTTGGGTATTAGAGAGAAAAACATAAAAAATATACCATAACATTATGAAGATAATTTATGACAATTATATGTAAATATAAAACTTATTTATTAGACCTATATATTAGACCCATTATTATGTATGCAAATAATTCAATGCCTTAAAAACATATTCACAATATAATATATTTGGGCAGTTGCTATAAGAATGCATTTCAAAATATATGCTATAAAAATATTATAAATTAAAAAATAATTGAGTTGTACAAAAAACTGCAACATTCAACATTTAAAAAAATCTAAAAATGGCTAGCATTGACAAACCTTTGATTTTAATCATAAATTTAGGGATGTAGTTTAATCATAAGTCACTGTCTGGTACTCTGGTGTAATACGTTGCTTGATATTAATAAGTGCCCTAGAAATGTTGTAATGCAACAAAACATACAGGGTCCTTATCATGTCGCGCGTATACACGATTTGTACGCGTGTTGCAATTACTGAACTGTGGAACTGTGTTACAACTTATAATATTGCTTCGGTTTTCGCGGTAGAGAATCGACATTTTTACGATATTTAAATACGGTACAAATCGTGCCGTGTACAAAGTTTCATAACTGTTGGTGAAGTATTACGGATTTGAAAGCAGTTCAGCAGTTTTCCTGTGAGCGCCGGTTACAGTATTACTGATTTGCATAATATGTGAAGAAATTTCCGAACTGCGTTATAACTGCATGGGTTTTCGAGTGAGAGACTAAACATTTTTACGGTATTTAAATACGGTACAACATGCCGTTTACAAAATTTCATATTATTTGGTTGAGTTTTTAGGCATGGGATATTTCTGCGATAAGTAACTCGGAGGTGAAATTCGACGGGGAATCTTGGAATTTTGTAGGGAGTTTTAAGAGGGTATTATAATGGCCCTTGGTAGTATCAGCCCATTCGGACTTTGTTTGCCCACGCTATGGCCGCTATGGCCCCAGTTCAGTTAATCAGCAGTTTAGGAAATTGACCACAGAATGATATATATAATAATATTATAATATTTATTTATATTTATTATATAATATTATTATATATATCTGTGAATTATACCGACCCGTAAATAAACACATCGGGAGGTGATATATTTGTGCCCATCATCCGACTGTAGTTCCGAATGTTCCGATTACCAAATAGGTCGTACCTTTTATGTGTTTTTGTTTTTTGATTTCAGAATGAAGTTCTCACCGTTTCGTACACAGCATCGTCCAATCCACAGAAGCACTTTTCGTTGCTTACATCACTTCTGTTTAAACCTCCATGTTAATGATAAGAATAACGATCACGTTATAATATGATAAGAACACGTAAACGGGTCACGAAAGAGTTCTACTCATCAAATACCTCGTTTTCGGTTCAATTTGTTCTGGTAAGTTTTTTCAATTTTATTTAAAAGTTAAGTATGTTTATAATCACACATTTGAAAATTTAATTTTTAAAATACTCTGACAACGCAGATATTGTGATTAGATTGTATTTCAACGTTTATAACTAAGTAGGTATAGAGAAATTGACAAATAGGTTATATTTTGTTTCATAATTGTCCATTTCATAAAACTTAAACTCTCTTAAGCCGCTTAAGATATTTACTAAACAAATAGTTTAAAAATGATTTAATGATTGACATTAACAGAACAAAATAATTTACATGTTCGTATCTATGCTTATTGCATAATATAATTGGTTTGTTAACGTTACATAAAATGTTGATCTATTTTGTTAGTTCATTTCTTCTATTTCGACAATTCAAGATAATGTACATTTCAAAATGAGTGGATATTGAACATAATACATTACATTGCATTATGCCAATGCCGCAATATATAATGTTTAACTTTCACTTACTGAAAATCAACAATAGTTGAACCATTTACCATTATATGTTATAATAATGTTAATCTTACATATTTTTTTTTTAATTCTCAATGATTTATTTTTCATTTTGTTTCAAAAACAGTATAAACTTAACAGATTGCCTTCCATATGACCGCAGTCACGTGATATGTATTATTGACATGCCAAGGATATTTTTCCACGTCATTAAAAACTTTGATTAACCGTCAAAGTATTAAAAGACTAAACGGGTAGTGGTAATCAAATTTTTCTATGTATTATGTACATATAATTAGTTATTTTATGTATACCTACAATAATGAAACAATATTTTGTAGTAAGTCTGTCTTAATAACCTAAGAGACCATCTTACCCACATGTTTTGTCTCCCGTCTCTGTCTTACTCTTTTGCCATTTAAAGTACAAAACATTACAGATCAATGAAACTTTGAATTTTTTAAATAGGTATATTCAGTTAAAATTAGTTAATTATATTTTCCAGTTTAATATCTTAATGGAAGATATTTTTATAGAATACCTATATTACTAATTCACAATATAAAAGAAAAAAAATTTAATACATAGACTGGAAGTTATCTTCAATCTCACAAAGTATTGACTTGAATTGGCAGGGCCGGATTGGTTAGGCGAGCTACCAAGATGTTCTCGGTAGGCAGGTCGTGTAAGTGTGGATGAAAATAAATTCATGTCTAAAATACGTTTGGCCTCCTATAAGCTCTTAACAATTTTAGATGTAATTTTTTGCCCAATGAAGATGTAAATTAGCTGCTTAGAAGTGAAAATCTTGATGGGCCGATACATACCAATCCTGCCCTTTAGGTAGGTACTTTGTATTAATAGTTAAATAACTATTCAAGGAATGAATGCATGACTTATTAAGTTTGATAAAATTCACTACTAATTTGAAAATGTTAGTTGTAACATTGGTTGTGTTTTAATACTAATTTATACAATGTACGTTTTATATCAACATTATCAGATTTTAGTATAAGTTACATACATATTTTAATCTATCTATTAAATAAAAAATGCTAATTTATTTGTTACAATTATTTAAATCTGTATTATTAATTTTTTAATTACTTTTCAGTAAATTAATGCGTTTAAAATTGTTAATTGACTTTCATCAAACAATAATTTTTGGAACGCAATCTGTTCGTGGACTAAGATTACCCAAATACCAAGTAAGAAATATTGAAGTAAAAATTAAAAATAACTAAAATGTTGTCGTTAAAAACATTATAATTTGTAACAATTTGTCCTTAATTTATTGACTGTAAAAAGTATTTGAGATCATTTAGATATTTATGATAATCAGTTATACTATGATATAAATTATTAAATTAAAATATATTTGTTATCATATTCTAACTGTAATATACAGTAACTTGTGGTGCAATGTGTAATTTAGTAAAGTATTTATAAAAAGCTGTTCATAAAATTAACTAACAAGAACCATTTATAAATAATACACCATCTAAAATATAAAAAATGTATTATTATTGTATTAAAAAAAAATAACAATTTATTAGGTTTTTTAAACTCAAATAAATTTAAATTTACTTAGAAATGCTTATAAGTAATTAATATAGAAGTGACTATATTAGGTTAATTTAGCTTCATTTTAGTACTTTTTAATAAATTGAAACGTCTAAAACTATTTTTTTTAATTTTGTATATTCTATTATTTATCATTTTAGTAAACTTAAAAAAAACTTGTTTTAATTCTATAGTTATAATATTATTGTATCTAATAATAACTATATCTAGTTTGTTTTTATTTTTTTAGAAACCGAGTAAGAAAAAAATGGCATTGAAGGAAAAGGAAGGAAAACAGTCACAAGTTTCAGAATTGAAACCTTGGCCATCCTACATTGAGGTTAGAATAGTCAATTAAATTTGTCTATTTACTATATTTTACTGCTTTTGACTTATAAGACTTCTTTAAGAGGACGCTACACCCGCATGTGTTGATGTGAGTGCACAAAAATATTTTTGTATGCACTGCACGGGTAACAATTTGTACACTCGCCCTTTGTGTATTAGAAACAATTCACTTTTTAAAATATTCAGTAACCAAAATTATAATAATATATTAATGTAAATCAATTAAGAGGACGCTACACCCGCATGTGTTGTCTCTGTCTTACAAACGTACAACATAACAAAAACTGTTTTGCGCGGGAAAAAACCGAGAAGACTATAGTTATAACTAAGAAACGAAATTTTCACACTGTAAAGATGAGAAAATTTACCGTGCAACATCTTTTTTATTTTTCCGATATCACAAATACAAAAAAAGTTATTCAAGGTTGAAATAATGCATTTTTAAACAATAATAACTTTTTTGGTGTTTGTGATATCGGAAAAATAAAAACGATGTTGCACAGTAAATGTTTTCATCTTTACAGTGTGAAAATTTCGTTTCTTAGTTATAACTATAGCCTTCTCGGTTTTTTCCCGCGCAAAACAGTTTTTGTTATGTTGTACGTTTGTAAGACAGAGACAACACATGCGGGTGTAGCGTCCTCTTAATTGATTTACATTAATATATTATTATAATTTTGGTTACTGAATATTTTAAAAAGTGAATTGTTTCTAATACACAAAGGGCGAGTGTACAAATTGTTACCCGTGCAGTGCATACAAAAATATTTTTGTGCACTCACATCAATTTATTCAATTTATGTACCAAAAGCAAATCAACAAGTGTACTGGTTTGTTATTGCCCCGCCACCGGGTTGAACATCTGTTGCACTTTGATGTTTTCTATATAGTGTTACAAAACTTTCAAATAAAAGTAAATAATAACAATAAATTGTTTACAATTAATAGCAGAATAGTAAATAAATTTAATGATATCTCATAATACACTTAAAAGAATATGACAGATTTATTAAGTTCCTTAAATGTCACATATTTTATCTGTTTTAACAATATATTTTTGTTGTAAAAATTAAATGCTAGTATTAAATATTGTGGAAAATAATTCATTAAAATTAATTTTTAACAATATTCATAATAAGCTATTAACGTTTGTAAGATAGATACCCACTTTGAATTATACACCTACGATATAACAAAACAACATGTTGACAACATATTAACATAGTAACATGATTAAAATATTATAACTTATAAGTAATTACCTTTTTTTCCATAAATTGATCACATATTGGACTTACCTAAACGTAAAATATCATAAAAATATCGAGATTTTAGATTTTAGAATTGGTAAAGACTGCAGAAGTGTTATCATAAGGCTGGTTAGTGGTGAGATGATAAATTGTAAGGCTTGGTGGTGGGGCAAGAACAAACAAGTACCTTTCTGGTATCCAAATTTTTATTACAAAATTGAATTCTATTTTCAATAGATATGTAGGAAAACATTCTTTTTCAAACTACAATGTATAGAACCACATAATTATATAAATATTCTGGTCTAAAATTCAGTTACAAATGGCCAAATATTTTTTAGTAAAAATATAAATAGGTACTAAACAATCATATACAATTATATATTATACATATTTCATCATATTTTTTTTTATTTTAGGATCGTTTGAAGCTTTGGGATAAACTTAAGGAACAATATAATAATGAACTAGCCAATAAGATACTGGAACCTATAACTGTAACATTTCCTGATGGAAAAACCACTAATGCTAAGGCTTGGCAATCTACGCCATATGATGTAGCCAAAGGCATCAGGTTTGGAACTAAAACTAATTTTTTATATCAATATGTATTTTGTACATATAATAAAATTTTTAAATATGTATGCAGTCAAGGACTTGCCGATAATACAGTAATTGCTAAGGTTAATGGAGAGCTTTGGGATTTGGATAGACCATTGGAAAAAGATTCAACGTTGCAGTTACTCAAAATTGATAACGAAGAGGCTCAAAAAGTATTTTGGCATTCATCTGCTCACATGTTGGGTGAGGCGATGGAAAGAATATATGGTGGATGTTTGTGCTATGGCCCACCTATTGAAGGAGGATTTTACTATGATATGTTTATTGAGAACAAAGGAGTAATTATCTTTTATTATAAATAATCAATATAATATGTATTTAAATTTATAATATACACCTCTAAGCATAAGAATGATTAGTATGTATTTTTTATAAATTACACTTGTTTATTAGGTATCAAACTTCGATTTTCCTGTAATGGAAAATCTCGTCAAACAAATTGTTAAAGAAAAACAACCATTTGAACGGCTTGAAGTTAGTAAAGAAGATCTACTGGAAATGTTCAAGGTAATATTCAAAATATGTTTATTAGTATATTGGTTTTTAATAAGCTTTAGAATAAATCATTTATTTAAAATAAATAGTTGATATAAATTAACTTACCACACAAAAATATTAATATTTGTTTATTAAAATTTAAAACTCTTGTAATAGATGAATTTATAAGATAGTAAATAATATATTTATAAATTTTTACTTATATAATTAGTAAAATTACCAAACTATTAATTTAGATATACATTTTATTTTATATAATATATTGTATGTAGCCAACTAAATATGCTATTTAATACACCCTAGAAAACTCATTAAAATAATTAAAGCGTTATAACGTTTATAAACATTAAAATTTGCATTTATTAATAAGTGGATAATTATTTTAATATCTATATTATAATAAAATAAAATATTATTCTTATGACAATTATATTTAAAATTATCATCAGTATGATTGATCTTGAATTATACCAAAGAAAATATAAATAATACACTATAATAAAATTTAAAAAAAATTACAGTTATACTTATTTTTATTGTGGTGTTATTTAGTACAATGAATTTAAAGTGAGAATCCTTAACGAAAAAGTTACAACACCAACGACTACTGTTTACCGATGTGGGCCATTAATTGATTTATGCAGGGGGCCACATATTCGTCATACAGGCAAAGTCAAAGCTTTTAAAGTTATCAAGGTAAATATGAATTTTTTTTTAAATTATTATTATTATTATTGTATTACTATAGAAATAACATATTTTTCATTTGCCTGATATATTTTTATTGCAGAATTCCGCTACTTATTGGGAAGGAAATTCCACGGCTGAAACATTGCAACGTGTCTATGGTATTTCATTTCCGGACAACAAGCAAATGAAAGAATGGGAAAAATTCCAAGAAGAAGCTGCTAGAAGAGACCATCGTAAAATTGGAAGAGTCTGTATTATTATTATGATTATGATAAAATTAAGTCAATAGAAATATAATTGTATCTATAATTATATACTAGGAACAAGAACTATTTTTCTTCCATGAATTAAGTCCAGGATCTTGTTTCTTCCAACCAAAAGGTGCGCATATTTATAATACTTTAATTGAGTTCATTAAAAGTGAATACAGAAAACGTGGATTCCAAGAAGTAGTGTCGCCGAATATTTACAATGTTAAGTTATGGCAAACATCTGGTCATTGGGCACATTATGCAGTAAGTTAACCTAATTTCTTTTCAGCTTTTATTTGAGGGAGAAAAGAGGATTTATAATTTATTTATTTAAATCAATAAATCATTCAATTTTATTTGTATTATGCTCGGTTGCATAAAATTCATTCATTAAATAACTAACAAATGAGTAGCTAATGGCTCGTCAATTGCAATACACATTTATTTAAAATATACTTATTAACACCATAGTTCATATCACAAGGTGGTAATCGTGAATTGTGATTGATAAAATTATAATCAGTATAAACAGTAAATAATAACTAGTTAATTACTGGTAACATATTTTAACAGACTGATTTAACGGACTCTTCAATATCTAAAGAACAAATTTGTTTAGCGAGTCATTAAAACGGCTAATTGTCCGTTAAATGTTAAAAGATCTTTTACGCATCTGGGCATCTCTTAAAATATTATGTGCAAAGATAAATAAAAATCATTAACTTATTATATAGTCCGGCGATAACGTTCATCATGAACGCACGGTCATTACGCTCGCTCCGTTATCTGTTTTTCATACGCTAATATTATATTATTATACTCTGACGTTACGTTTACATAGTATGGCGGCCCAATCGTCTAATAATCGTGTCACAACTAAAACTAATCCAACTTCAAGCAAAAGAAATTTATCTTCTTCATCGCTTTCCCCCAAGCCAGAGGATAAGAAATCAAAAATATTCATAACTCCAAACCGGTACTCAGTTCTCACCACACTAAATGACTATAACGAAAACACACAGCCAAACATGACTCAAACTCATACTCAAAATATCCCACCAAAACCACCTGCAGTTTATATCAAAGGCGTGAGTAATTTTTCCAGTTTCACCTCAAACTTGATTAAAATTATCAACACAACAGAATTTATCTGTAAAACCACACCTTCATACCTGATCATCCATACTCATTTCTATGAGCATTACAGACTACTCATTAAATATCTAATTGAGAACAGCATCAGTTTTCATTCATACCAGCCGTATGATAAGCGTCCATTACGGGTGGTGATCCGCAATCTCCACCATTCTACCTCTACTACAGATATAATTACTTCTCTTTCGGAATTGGGACACCAGGTTACCCACATTCATAACATTAAGCGCTCTTCCGATAAATCACCTCTACCTCTCTTTTTCGTCGACCTCAAAAAAGCCACCAACAACATGGATGTATACAAAATCGAGTATCTACTGCACTCCAAAATTGTTGTCGAAAAGTCCCACCCACGTAAAAGCCCACCGCAATGCCATCGCTGTCTGTCTTACGGGCACACTCAGAGTTATTGCAACCACATTCCACGATGCATCAGATGTGGCGAAGAACACAGATCTGACGTATGCACTATGTCACCAGAATCTCCGGCCAGGTGTGCTTTATGCCAAGGTAGTCACCCAGCAAATTACAAAGGCTGTCTCGTTTATAAAAAACTAAATTACAGACCACCTCGTCGTGAACATTTTATATCTACTCCCAAATCTCATACAAGCTTTCCTAAATCCACCTCAAATCCCAATACCGATAAACCATCATATGCTGAAGCTACTTCCTCCAATCATAACCATTCCCACTTATCTCCTAATACAGAAACTTTATTTACATCCTTTATTACCGAGTTCACTGCAATCATAAAACCCCTCCTGTCTCTGCTAACGGCTTTATTATATAAAGGTAAATTGTAATTCCATATACCGTTATACGTCCACCATAATATATTGTATCATTTCATTTTATATTCTTATATAATTATCTAATTATCTAAATTATGCTAGAATAAGATACTATATATTGTAAACCTTATCTATATTATATATTGTAATAATTGTCGAACTATAATAGTTATATACTGGAAGTTCTAATAAAAAAAAAAAAAAAAACTTATTATATTCACTATAACTTAGTCTTTTTTTTTTTTTTTATTGGTATTAAAGGCTTCAACAGCTATCATTAGCCTGTGGTTGTGGTTACATTATCGTTAATTAGTGAATATACAAATAAATAACCAAATTCTAAATTAATTTTACGTTACAATTGTGGTATATATGAATTTTACAGTGATATTGTATATTTACATTATATTTTTAGCAGTGTAGTTCTATCTTTACATTAAATTTTTGTGTCAATGCCGATGGATTTGAAGAAGGTATGGATCAAGTGCGTGTTGTGTTCTCCTAGAGCTTCCTCCATCGTTGATGGTTGGTTGAGGATGTTTCTTTCGTTGACATATAGCGGGCAGTCTAAGACTACATGTTTGATTGAGAGAGGTTCGTTACATTGGCTACAGAGAGGTTGTTCTTCATGTTTTATGATGTGAATGTGGGTGAGATTGGTATGGCGGATTCTTGTTCTGGTATTGATGATTTCGGATCGTCTGGAGGCATTGGGCTGAGTGTACCATTTAGTGATTTTCATTTTAATCGATTTAAGTTTATTGGTGATTGGTATTTCGTCCCAGGATGTTTGCCACATATTGGAAGTATGTATATTTATAACTTAGTCTTTATATATTCAAAAAAATGTTTTATTTGCTTAAAAACATTTTACTTGAACCGAGAACTTTATGGTACATTTAACATCTTATATTTTGTTTCGATTATAATTGTAAATTGTAAATGTTAATTAAAATTAATTTTATTTCCAGGAAAACATGTTTTCATTTGATGTTGAGAAAGAAACATATGCTCTGAAACCAATGAATTGTCCTGGCCATTGGTAAATACATTAAATTTTAAGATTTTTTTTTTTTATCTCATTAGTCCAATTTTGCTGTGGTAATGAAGAACAAAATATTATCTGTTAAAATGTAAAATATTATACAATTGTTTACAGTTTAATGTTTGATCATCGTAATAGATCATGGAGAGAACTGCCACTTAGAATGGCAGACTTTGGTGTACTCCATCGTAATGAGTTATCAGGGGCTTTAACAGGATTAACACGTGTTCGACGTTTTCAGCAAGACGATGCTCACATATTTTGTACTACTGAACAAGTTAGACAAAATCAAATTAAACGGAATATTCAAATATATTTATTTATTATTATTTAATTTAGATTGGTCAAGAAATGATGAGTTCATTAGACTTTTTACGTCATGTATATACTGTATTTGGATTTACATTCCATCTTCGTTTATCTACAAGACCTGAAAAGTATTTAGGCGAGTTGGAAATGTGGGAAAATGCTGAAAAGGTTAAATGTTAACATTTTATTTATACAAAGTAGATTTCAAAATGTCTTATATAATGTGTTGAGTAATTTATTTAGCTTACAAAAATTATTTTATTATATCGTATTTCTAATTTTTCTTTACACATTTTAATAGCAATTAGCTGATAGCTTAAATTCATTTGGTGAATCATGGACATTAAACCCAGGAGATGGTGCTTTCTACGGACCAAAAATTGATATAACTATTTCTGATGCTTTAAAACGTCAGCATCAATGTGCTACCATACAACTTGATTTCCAGCTCCCAATTCGGTTTAATTTAAATTTTATCAGGTATTTAATTTAAAACCTTAATTATTAGCAAATGCCAATAAGTAATTTATAAATTATTGATTATTTTACAATTCATACATTTTGTTGTAGTGAATCAGGAGAAAAGAAACGCCCAGTAATCATACATCGTGCTATATTTGGTTCAGTAGAAAGAATGATAGCTATTTTAACTGAATCGTTTGCTGGAAAATGGCCATTCTGGTTGTCGCCTAGACAAGCAATTGTAATACCTGTTGGTCCTCAATTTGACGAATATTCAGAAAAAGTAAGTTTTATTTGTTTCCTGGCATTATAATTTATTGTATTAATGTAATTTAAATCTTATCAATAGGTAAAAAAAGAAATATACGAGGCTGGGTTTATGTGTGATGTAGATGTTGATCACGGTGATACTTTAAACAAAAAAATTCGCAATGCACAATTGGCACAATATAACTTCATTCTTGGTTTGTATTTTTGTTAATTAACTTTGTAGTAAATTTTAATTAATTAATTATTAATATTCCAGTCGTTGGAGATAAAGAAAAGACTGCAAACACTGTTAATGTTCGCACGAGAGACAACAATGTTCATGGTGAATTCAGTATTGAAGAGACAATTCAAAGACTACAAAAATTAAAGATTTCAAAAACAAATAATAGTGAAGTTGAATTTTAATTAAGATTTATTGAGAAAATAATAAACATAACTTTTTCACTAAATTTATCTGTTTCATTAATTTTATTCTATCAACAACATTTTGATTTAAACTATGCATTTATTCTATTTATTATATAATAATTTATACTTTAAAAATGAGTTTCCTTTTACTAAAGACTAGTTTTAACTAAATATTAAGATTAGACCTTGTAGATTGTGGAAAATGATTTTTTTTAATATATTTCTTTTCACCAAGTTTTAAATGTCTATCTTTTTTACCGTTCTACTTTTCTACTAAGGGTAAAATGAATCACTGGAAAATTATGTTAACATTACTACATAATATAGTCATACTGTCAACCACTAGATAATTTTCTATGTTTTGGAGGGCTTGAATTATTTTTATGAATACACAATTATTTATTACATTTAAATAGTCTCTCTGCTTGATATATCTATTTGACTGATAGAATTAGTCTACGTTTTTAATATTTCACCCAAACGTTCCAAAGTTCTAGCATATCATACTCTATACTAATTTACCTTTTCTTTTCCATTTACTTTCTTGGATAACCAACACAGCTTACTGGTTTTTTGCTACATATGCACTGGTAATGAAGATATATTAGGTCCTTGGAAGTAGTTAATAGTTATAAATATAAGTAATAACTATATATATATAACTTTAAAAAGACATTTATATAATATTATTAATATTTTTTTCATGTTAATAAACATTTAATTAACTATTAAAACATTGATCAAGTAATGCTAAACTGTTATCTTAGTTGAACGGACATTGACAATTGTCTTCTGTATTTTGCAAATAAACCCATTTTTGATATTATTTACTGATAGTAAATACTAATTAATATATTAATACTATACAGATATAAAACTATCAAAGGTTGATATAATATTAACATTAAATTTAAAGAATTAAAAATAATATACAATTCAAGGCAATAAAAAATTACATTTTATTGGAAACTATTTTCCTATACTGTTTGTATTTGAAATGACATTAGGACGTAATATGTATTGCATGTAACACATGCAGTGGCAGTTCTGGTGTGTGGGCAGGCTGTCCATACATAATTATTTGGTGTTCACCTGTTAAAAAGTTCAACGTCATGTCTTTTTATAAGTAAAGTAAAGAATTATTACGGCATACCTACTAATTTTAAAAACATGTGTTGAATATTTTCAACGAGATTTATATATGAAAAATAACTTGGTGATCAGACTATTGGTCCAAGCTCAAAATGAAATCTGACAAAGGAGAAGACTGAAAAATAATGTTTTTAATGCATTAATATTTATAAATTACTTGTGTTTCTATTAATAAATCTAAACATCTTGAGAGCTTTTTAATAAAAGTTTTAATCATTATATAACTGCATATTTCTATAATGGACAGATATTATATATGTCAGAATGGTTAAGGTGGGGGGAGGGGTGGTAAATGTCATGTGCCGACTTAAGGTTGATGTAAATACTAGACTGGGGCAAATTCCCCAGTCCCCCCCCCAAATGATGCCACTGTATATGCATGTATAATGTATACTACTCAATGGCTCAATTATAGCCCAACAATATTTTGAGGAGAGGGCTGAAACCCCTCCATACATATTCCTAAAAAGTAACCAAATTGGCCTTTGCCCTAAGCCATTCATCACCAATGTTTATTATAAAAAATAATAAATATTTTTTTTCTCTAGTTTAATTTTAATTTTATTATTACCAATAAAAGTGTTATTACAACTTGTTTCCAGTCAAGTTTTCAAATAACTTAAAGTCAGGTGTATTATCATCTACCAAGTATTTAAAAAGGTTTCAAGAATAATAATATAGGTACCTACCTACTTCTAAGTTTGACTGAATGTGGCCTGTAATTAGAATTATCAGCGATAAAATAGGTCAATATAAAACTTGACAATAAAATATAAAATCACTTTAATAAAACAAGCGGTGATATTATGGTTAAACGTTAACAAATAACATTGGTGTTAAATATATTTTGTGTGTCTATGGTGCAGTATAGTGCACTAGTGAAGCATTTTACTGTGCAATAAGCTAAATGCTTAATGGTATTTATTTTTAATTTATATTAGTTCGGAGATTAATTTATTTTTTAGGGGGAGCTCTACCCCCCCCCCCCAAATGTTTCGCTTATGTTATAACTATTATATTAGTATAAATGTCAAAGCACTATTACATATAATTATATTACTTGGCACATAATACCAAATATATATTTTATACTTTGTCTAAAAATGTAAAATCATTAGTTTCCAACATTTTTATGGCGGAAACGAGTATAGGTATCTGCAAACATTTCGCACCTACAATTGAGGGATATCGATATTCTTTGAGATTTCCTAAAAATATTTTAATCTTTGTAAAAGTACCTACCTATTTCAATATAGAAACCTAACGATTAATCGATTAATGAATTAAAACCATTAAAATATTCAATCAAAGTTATTTAAATTATTTTGTACACCCAATATAGGTAATATCATAAAATTCGGGCGTGCAATTCGGCCATGCGCCCGATAAGAGTTCGCAAGCAATCCGACCTGCAGAATTTGAGTTTTTGCACGTTATTCTGATGCAGCCGTTCGTTCGGGTTAGCGCCGCCGCCATTGTTTTAATAATGATTTTAGAATTTTTTTTTTCTTTATTTTCTATTATAATTTAATAACAATAATAATATAGGTATACCAACACGTTTAAATACGTGGGCGGCGGTGGGCGTATTAAATCACGTTCGGCGTTCGCTGTCATCGTCACTGCCGGCCGGCTATAAAACAGTCGTACAAAGAGCGACGACTTGACTGACACGTGTACACTGTATATGTATAGGTCAATGAATGACTGAGTTATTTGTCGGTATTCCGAACAAGAAGTCATTCTCGGCCGTCTATGATATTCTATATAATATTATTATTATTATTATTATTATTATTATACAGTTATTGTAGTCAACCAGCCAGGCGTAAATAACTGCGGCGCACAACGTTGACAATTTTGTTTTATTAGCGGACGCGGGTTAAGTCGTTTTATATTATACGCGAAGTAAGACACGTAATTAATGTTTAAATATAAAATAATATGTGGCTGGCCTGCAATATTATAGTTTATAATATTATCTATAGTTTTAAAAAAAAAATGTCTGTAGCAATTTTATTGATTTATACTCAGAATCTTATCTTTTTCAGAATGCGATCGTACGTCGAATATTATGAGAAAATGCGTACAACAATAATCCCGTGACATTTTATCACGATATTTTTTTTACCTATAGGTCCTATAATATATACCATGACAAATTAAATTAATTTGTCGTGCTATATATTATGTTATTCAACGAGAACTGCTATCGACCACACGCGCCTTTTCGATGTTAAAAATTAAAATGTATAGGCACCATTTAAGAATATCCTGTAAGAACTGCTGCTTGCGGTTTCGGTATTGTTATATTATTACTTTTTTTCAAATGATTTTATATCACAGTATAATATGATTACATCCTGAGTGATACGCAACAATAATAACGTCCCATCATAATATTATTATAAGCAACCTATAGTGCTATGATAATATAACATTGCCGAACGTCACGTCACGCAGTCGCGCTCATATTATTATAGTTGGACAATATTGAGTATTCCATCCAAATAGGTAGGTATTATAATAATAATAATAATAATAATTGATGGACGAATGCCGACCGCAGGTGTACAAAGCCGAGATGACGACGCGAGCATTAATCGAATGCTATACTGTGGTTTGTGGATGTGTATAATATAATACAATAAATAAAATAATACTAACAATAGGCGCATATTTTCGATTGTTTTCACAAGACCGTATTAAAACAATGTCGTCTATGGTCCATTATTATATTGTGTTTTTGAACGAGCCAACGATGATGTTTGTGTTTTTATATTTTTTTATACACATTTTTTTCGGGATTGCATGAGTACCTATTGACTATTGAGAGCCAATAACAACGTTCGTGTATTATTATAATCATATCCCTTACGGATAAATAGTATTTGATAAAAACAAACACGACAATATACGTTGCATAACGTCTAAATTATTTGTTGAGAATACAAAATTACAAACACGATACCTATGTCAAGAATTAAGATTTATTTTTGCATACAACTATAATATTAATCAATGGGACGGATCGTCATAAATACCTATATAGAGTAGGTAGGTACATATTTCAAACAAGAATTTTTTGGTCTTTTTTTTAAGTATTACCTATTGGAAATTATGTCGGTAGTTCCTCACAGCTCAAGGAATAACTTATTTGAAGACCTATGCCTACGAAGGATTTAAAGATTACAGTAAAAAAATTGTCATTATGTCTATAGACATCAATAATCGACCTCAGTATTCAAAACCGTTTTTTGAATGTGATGATAGAGTGATTTGTAAGTATGTACTATAATTTTTTTAATGTATTTAAAAACGCGTATTTTAGGGAAACTGCATGACAAGAACGATCCGGAGACACACATATGATACCTACCTATATTATATTTATAATTATATATAAATATTAAAATATATATAATATATAGTAAGTGTTGTATAAAATACTTTTAAAAAGTATTTGAGTAATTACTCAAATACTTATAAAATAAATAATTTAAAATACCACCTAAATACTGTGTATTGTAAAGTATTTGAAATAATCTTCAAATACAAAAAAAAAAAATTCAATTTAATTCTAGGTATTAATAGGTATATTAATCAAAAAATGTATATTTTCTAATATTTTCGTATAGAAAAGTTAGTAATCACACAGTATATTTTATAGTCAATAAAAATGTGAATAATGAATATAGCTTTTGCTTAACGGCTATGATGATGTACATTTTAAATTGGTACCGTTTCGATTGTCGTCGATGGTAAACTGTATTCTGGAGAAAAAAAAATGTTATTAAGCTATAAATAGACGAAAACCATAATAAACCGATATTGAACTGTCCATAAATTAATAATGATTAATATAATATGTTAATAATTATATTATAATATAATTATTGTTATAATATTTTTAGAAACAAATTAAAAATTACAGGAATAAAAAAAAGTATTTAAAAAAGTATTCAATACGGAAAAAAGTATTTGAAGACTTTTACTCAAATACTTTACAACACTGAATATTATAGTCTCCCTATCTTTACCAGCTCTTCCAATATTCACCTGCTTAATATACTATTTTGCTGTATGATTATTGAGACTACCAACGGCATTTTAAAAGTTTAAAACTATTCAAAAATATTCAGTTATATAATTTAATAATAATTTCAGTTTGAAGAAATAAAAAAAAACTAAGTTAATATATAGGTACTGATTTGATCATATAAGGGGGTAATGGCAGGGGCATCATTGCAGGGTATCTATGTTATGCATACCTAAAATTTATCAAGATTGCATTTTAACATTATATAGGTACTATAATTTTTCTGAGCCGGGAAAAAAAGTCTTTTTTTTAATTGTTCTTAAGTATCGGCAACTAAGACCATGTGATAATATTATTTATGTATTATTTGACTAAAATATAAAAATGTTTGGTTTATTTTAAATATTATATGTGTGACTAAGAATTACAGAATTTGTTTTATATACAATGTTTTTAGGAAGTGTCTAGAAATATTTAAATAAAAATAAAAATAACTTAAGTACTAATACTCAGTACAATCTTCACTTATTAGATTATTAAATGGAACATAATAATATAAAGATTGTAATTTTCGATAGTAGCGAAAAAAAAAATTGTTTTGTAATAAGTAACAACCTCATAGTACTTACTATATGTATATTGACCTGCCACCTGCTGTATATTTTTTTGGCCTGCCTAGGTAGTTGTTATGCTATACCTTTCAAGAAGTTTAAATGACGCCCCTGGGTGGTGGTGATAGGTACCTACTGCAGTCTGCAGGTGCCTTGGCCTCTTAAAAAAAAAATGTTCTAATATACACGCCACTACAGCCATTAAGGAAATACGGGCTTCGGCGTATAATATAACGGCGGAAACGTAGTCATTCGGAACAGGGTAGTCGGTGAGACAGGTACATAATACGCATGCGTTACTATATTATAATAATATATATGTGAGTGAACAATAATAATGTAACAATATAATAATTATAAATAATACAACATCATAATATTATTATTATCGCGATGCGTGTCGACAATTATGAATATAAATTATTTTTAAAATTATTAATACGCCGTATCTATCGTGATACGCGATTTTTTTAACCGAAAACATCGCGGCCTTGATTCGCGCGAGCATTGTGCGCGTGCAGGCAGTATAATTTTATATTAATCGTGCCATAAAATTCATATAATAATATTATTATGGAGGTAATACATAAAGCTCGCGTTGATTGGTATTTTGTGTCTGGACGTATGCGGTACGGCAGCCAACGTAATGTATATATTTATAATATATACATTATAATATAGGCACTATATTATTATTGTACGTATACTATACATAATATAATATGCGTATTGTGATTATTATTGTGCATATTATACGTAAATGATATGTGTGTATATTTTATATATATTATTATTTAATATTTATATATTGTTTGGTGTATAAATAAAAACTGAACAATCGTTATTCATATATAACCAACAAAAAACCTGTCACGTTTATATTAACCTTATATCTAATAGCTATACATATAGGATACGCGAATAAACCAACGACGCCCGCGCAATAACATTATTTTCTTATGTATACAGAGCGATTCTTGGTTATCACGAAAGCGTATCATTTTCTATGTTATTAATTCTAGTGTTTTTGAGAATATTTCTTTTACACAACTTTGTTAATACAACTATTTTTATTTTTTTTTTTTTTGGGGGGGGGATTAAAATTTTTACTCGTTTTTTAACTTTTTTAAATGATAGCACATTTTTAATATAACTAATATTCCCCTATTAATTATAGTTATAACTTATTTGTACTCATGCCTTATAAGTCATATGTTTAGATGATCCTTGGGTGGAGAGTAATGGACTAAAATTTGTCGAGGTCCCCGGTGCCTGTCCGCATACCACATATATAAATTGCAAATACTTAAATATGTTATTACTTATTAATAATGTTTTGTCGTTTTCTATATTCAATTTTTATCCGTCGAAAATCTCAGTATTCTACTTTTGAATATGATGTAAAAATGTATGTTGAATTGTTTTCATTTAAAAAGTAGTCAACATAAAAAATCTGTAAAAATAAAACTTTTTTCAAATACGTTGTGATTTTGAGTTTTAAAAAGTATTCAAATATTTTTTTTTAACACAACTATATTTACTGAGCAAAATATTAATGATGGAGGATAAAATAATCACCCGGTATGGCTGTACATTTTATATACATATGTTATTATAATATATTGTCTATGCTCGTATATAAATACACCTATACATAATATATGATGATAAATGATGATGATTTGTATGTGTGTACTAGCTTTGTAAGTCATATATATTATATAAAATATATATAGGTACACACAACACACACGTAGATATACCGACGGTGGTATGCACAACCTTGTACTGCTTCATACGGATTTAATAATAATAGTATAAAAGGAATTATTATATTATACTATATACTAGGACACTAGGTACATTAATAAAAATTATATTAGTAGGTTATTGTATGTTCCAAACTCCAAATGTTTCAATTAACAGAGAACTAGAGAAGTCAAAACAGTTCAATTAGGACAATTCTTCTTTTAGAGCAATTCTGACGTCCCCTCGCGACCGCAACATTTATTCATAGAGTCATAGAGATTATAAATTCCAAACAGGAGTATCACCCTTGACCCCATTGATCTTTTGTGAATTGCTGTACAGGAGACAAAACATGATACATAATTTTTTGGAGACTTTTTTCGTGTACCAACCTATTGCTTCAATATTTTGTGTTAATGGTAATTCTTAACATTTCAAGGGCGAGCTTCATCGTGCTTTATACAATTTCGACATACTTGAATTTATTGCAGTATTCGCTTTCGCTTATATAGAAATTTACGTGTTTAGTGGAAAGTGGAAACTATGACTTAAAGTGCAAGGAGGAGTTTGCCCCGTCTAAATTTTGTGGCTTCGCCATACAACTCGTATAGGAGGAAGATAATACATTGTTTTTTGGCTGAACACGCTTCGGTGGATATATTTATCTACATAACTGCATAGCAAAGCAGCGTCCCAATTAGCCATCACTATGAATTTAATAAATTAAAAAAAAAAAAAATGTTTTAGATACATTGTAATTTTCCTTATGTACTTGCAAAATCGTAACATAATTATTAATTACATACATAGTTACATCGTATTTTTGAAAAGTTATATTTATTGCATACGATCTGTTTTTAAGGAGTTCTATGTAGGCAATATGAAGAGTAGCACACTAGTACGAGCTATGTGGTCGATTGCGTAGTAAATGCGTAATAAATGCGTAGTAAATGATCGATATAGTGTGAAATGTATATGCACGACTATCATAACATATAACTTCCGCACGCACATATCACCTACAAGAACGTGTTATCCACTAAAAGTATGTATCTACTATTTTCCTATCAAACCGGCTGATTTAACGGACAAGACTTCTGAAAACAGATTTTAATTTGTGAATAGCTTAACATGACTTCAAATTTTTGTTTTTGTATTTTTCATTATTTTGACTAATTTTTATACTTGGCAGAAAAATATTTATTTTTTGTAATTTTAATAATGATATATTAATAAAATAAAAGTGGAGAGAAATTTAAAAACAAGGAAAAATAATTATATTATAAAGTAATGTTGTTGACAAATTTAAATCTGTAAAATGTTAAAATGTGGTTTGTGACTGAATAAAATACTGGTATATGGTAAATATAAAGTCACCTATATTTTTGCATTAACATAATTTTGGTCTATTATAGTTATTGTAAGTACAAACTACTAAATGAAATTAAAATACAGCTGGTAACAGATAAAAACAATTTTAAAAAACACTTACCAATTTTTGATAAAACCTCGTGTTATTTACTGTACCTACTTATTGGTTGTTATATATTTTATAAATTCAAATTTCAATGAGAAACAATATACATAATATAACATGATATTTTATAAAAAAAAACTATTCATAAAATATTTTGAATTTTAAAAACACACAAATTCTTTTAAATACAAAATTAAAATATAATACTAAAATAATATTAACAATAAAAATGTATTGATAGAAACAAGTAGGTACCCAGTTGTATAAGATTTTAATAAAAAAATTAATATTATATTAGCTGGTCTTACCAGGTCGCAGGTATACTAATGTACGATAGAATGCTTCGTTTATAAACATAGAATATATTTTTTACACTGTAAAATGTACAGTAATTAGTGCGTGTAAATTGTTTTAACTTTATTTAAAAGTATGGTAAAAAATATCTAAATAATATTATAAAAATTCACGTTTGTTATTTAAAAAATCAAAATATGTACTTACGGAGTAGCGTTAACAATATTTTTATTCTCAGGTGTCACTTATAAACTTGGAAACCACTTTTTTTTTTATTAAGTCTTCATTTTTTGGTTACTTGCTGAACACAAAATTAATTATACATCATTTCGACCGTATTCACTCGGATAAAATGCATAGCGTGTGGGTGGTACGAGATATCAATGATATCATAGCCAGCCTTTTTAAGTGTTTTTTACGATAGGGAGACATAATTTACATCTGCTCTTGCAGCGTACGAGTAGATAAATATTTTATAATATACATGCAAATTTCAAATAATTATCCAGGTTGTTATTATTTAAATATTATTCGTGTAGAGACTAGACTACCAGAGTCTTGTACGGTGCGTAAAATATATTATATTTTTTATTTTATAAATTGAACTCAACCCAATACGTTTTTCGATGTAATACCTATATAGTATATAACCGACTAAATTATGAAAAAACGCTAACATACCAACAACCTACTTGCAAATAATACATATAGTCGAGTTAATTATTATTTGTCTAGAGTTAATGGTATACGTGAGACATATTGTATTTTATAATATGCAAGTAACCCAATACGATAAACAAAGGAAGCCAATTTTGCCTTGTGCAGTGCATTGTATTAATTTGCAGACGTCTTAAATTACGAAACTCGTGTAAGTGATAGTATCTATAGACTAAGGGGAAAGATATAATAAGGTGCTAACCAGTGAAATGGAATACGACTTAACAGTATATTATAGGTATAGTTAATACAATTTTATATTCAATTTATTTAGTGTAGTATACACAGATTCAGTATAGATATATAATATATATAGAGAGAGAAAGAGAGTCTGTGAACTGTGAATTTTACATTGCATTGAAATATTGAATGTAGATGCTATATGATATGTAAATTTACCTTATTTTCTATTTTTTCACTGAATAAATATAAACATATTATATAAAACCAATACATCGAAATATTTTAATTTAAGCTTGTCGAATTCTATTGGTGAGTAAAAAGATTAACAGCTTCTAATTTTAACAGTATATCTAAATAAAATATACACATAATATTTATTTTCTACATTTTAGAAACTTTTTATCCTACCTACATAATAATACAGAATACAAATCTACCTGACAATTTTTTTAGACAGCACATTGCAGAGTGCAGACTATTTCTTCTAATGCGTACCTCTTACACTTCACAAAAGTACGTAAATATTTCAACACATAATATACCGATATTACATCATATTTCTCACATTTTGTCATCAAAGAAATGACATAGGTACCACATTATCATATATTGATGAATCGAGACAGACTATATTTTCGTTTTATTTACACCGCTGTGCAGGTTCATGTATAAAAACGTAAATTATGTAATGTACTCATATTAATCAGAAATTTGTAAATTATATACATAATAACCCGCAGGGTCTTAAAATGAGGGGGGGGGGCGAAGCCAAAATATTTAGAAAAACATATTTAACAATTAACAATAATAATTTATTTTTATGTGGTTTCAATATTTTGATATGGCCAATGATGATGGAGGAGCTAGCCCCCCCCCCCCCCCCAAACGGCTGCACTACTGATAACAATTATTAAGGGGCCTCGCTAATCGTCACTGTCGTGAATTTTAGCTCAAAAGACCTTAAGTTTTGACAACATTTAAGTTAGTTTACGTTATTTAATTTTGATTCTGAAAAAGATTTTAATTTGTTAGGAAATTGTCTATAGATCGTGCGGAACTCTTTGTAAAAATGAAATCTTATATTATTATTGTGAATTATAATAAAAAAACTTAAAAATATAAATTTTTTCAAATTATAATTAAAATTGAAAACGGAAAGTGTTTCGTACGATCTACAGACATTTTCCAGCTGAATTTATAAATTTTTCAGAATCAAAATCATACAACGTTAACTAACTTTAATTTTGTCAAAACAATAAGTAAGTTGTCGTAAAATTCATATGGTGAATTTTGTATTGTTATCGAGTAATAAATTGAAATTTAATTGATAATATAGCCCATGACTCATTCAACAACAGTTGTCAAATACATTTAATTTATGAATTTTTCCTGACTGGGAGACGAAGGACAAAATTGGTTCAATTAGGTACAGAAAACTGAAATCTTTTGGACTGAATACGGCAATAACTAATTCAAGACAATAATTCACTTCATAATTTCAACGAAAAATTACCAGTTGTTTTAGTTTAGGTAGGTTAGTGGCCAATATGATGTCATTTCTAAACAATGCAACATAATAACATGAACATTTAGGGAAAATGTCCAGCCTCTAAACAGTTATTCATTTTTAACTGCAAAAAAAACTTAATTCAGTTTAAAAATGGGTTTTGAGTAAATATCTACTCCCGTTTTCGTTTTTCTTACTCAATTTGAAAAGTACTAGGATTGTTTTGCTTACCCACCCCCCTTAAAGTACCAACTAGATCCAACTGTCTACATGAAACCATCCTCAAAGTTATCATCAATAAGTAAAACTTTTTTCGCTCCACTCAGAATCTAACGTAGGATCGTGGGTTCAATATTCTCCTTGTTTTAGTCTTTAAAATTTAACAATGAAATATTTACTGCGAAATCATGTCAAGACTTTGGTTATAAAATAATTTGTTCATTTTATTTTCCATTAATTCTTCAGTTATTACTTATTACTTATTACTTATTAGTTATTACATCATATTATAATTCATAACATACCTACATTAAAATAGGTTCACATTTGCATTCAGCAGCTCAGGAAAATTGAAGATTGGAATCTGAATACAAATACCTAATTAATAATTACAGAACTAATTTACAAGTATTAAGTATTAGTTTTAACGGAAAATTAACGGTAAAATATGTTAAGTAAAAAAAGTGTGAAGAAATGTAAGTATGATCAGATTCTATTGCAGTAAGCACCGGGTTTTATAGATAAATACTGATCGAAAATTACCTAATTATTTAATATTTTTACAGTACCTATAAATAATAATTGTTTGCAGTGTTTATGTAAAACGTTAAGTTATTGTGTATTTCTGTTCCTCTTTGCATTTACACTATTTACAGGTGGTTGGAAAGAGATAGATCTAAGTCGTGACGACGTGACATGATCTTTGTCACGACAATACGACATAGATAAGTGACTTAGTGGCTCATAGAAATTAGATTGATCGTCGCGAAATTAAAAAGTGTGAGTCTATTGAGCAGTTTTGTACAGGCGTAGTAAAATAGGGAACGGGATGCTACACAATTTAAAGTCAAATAACAAAAATTGTTGGGGTAAATTTAAAACATGTAGATTATTTATAAAATATTAATATATTTTAATTTGTTTTAAAAAAATATTGAATATACGTTAAAAACCTAAATAAGTACCAAGTTACAACAAACTTTTAATCAAAATTGTACAATATTATAGATTACTAATAATAGTAGGTTGGTAACGATCTGCTGTTCATTAGGTGTCTAGAGTCTTTAAATATATAATAAATAATATTAGGAAAATATATTTTAGGGCAAGGGATGCTGTAGCATCCCAGCATCCCAGCCAGTCCGCGCCTGGTTGTGTAAGCTGGTATAACATTGTAAAAAATATTTAGTAATACTAATATACTGGTGATTGCGCTATTTCAGTATTGTATTAATAAAAAAAAAATAAACATTTCATTGACTATTTTTTTTGTATCAACCAGTTATTATAATTTTATTGAATTTCCAAAAGCCAAAAGCCAAAAATAAAAATGAAAATAATAAATAAATTCAATATTTTAGTAAATCTATTACGAAATTGATTCTGCACCAATGTGCCATCGTGCCAGCCGATAGCCCAATAAAACATAAAACCACGTATCCTATCTGCCACCACCAATGTAATGACGTTTTTCTCCTTACTATAGGAGTCTAGTCACGTCTATGTTTATATATATCGATCGCTTTGGTGCAATATACATGTATACCTACTTTAACCCATAACCGGCCAATACCTGCAAACACAAAAATAATACAAACCTTTCGTATTTGTCTAAGTTATAAACAGCTATTGTATGGTTTTAAACATTTGACAATAATAATCCAAAATATGACCCACGTTCCCAATTCAGATTATACATAATAATATACCTATTGGACCCATTTCTTGACATAATATGATATGCGCTGCAGCAGCTATAGAAGTACAATAATATATCCGGCACGCTTTAACATTGTAAAATGTTTGAATTTGTATTAATGTATAACTTTCTGTGGCCATGCCTCATACGTCCCGAATTCAAAACCACGAATCGATATATAGTAATGTACGCGTTTGTTGCCTACGTCGTCATGTCATGTTGATATAAATTGGTGCATGTGTGCGATATTGGAATATACATTTATTATTATACATAGTTCCTACATAAAATAACATATTATAATATAGGTACTATCGTGCAATGTATACTGTCAATATATTGACAATGTCATATTGTCATACCACGCACATGTAGGCGGTTTTGTTTTGTTGATATAGCTTTATCATTTATCTGACATTTTTTTATCCGTTCTGTCGACGCCCCAATATAATTTCTTAACGTGAAAATATTATTAAATATACCTAGGTAATTTAGAGTTCTAACTTTTTAAGACTTGAATTGTATATAATATTATAAACAACAAATACCTTTTCATTCATACATATGATTTCAATATTTAAAAATCTCAAAACAAGTATATTATTTATAATATTTTATAATTTATATGCCTTATACAGTTATACCTAGTGCAGTCTTTTTACGGTCTTTTTAATTTTTCGATGAATTAAAATATACATTATTCAGGCTTATAACTTATAAGAATACCGTGCATTTAGAGCTTTTGATATTAGATACTAATTTTTTCTGAATCTTGTTCACTTTGTTAATATAGTAATGGATCAACGCCAGTTTTTGGCAGTTGCGCACTGCAGGGTCACAGGCACTATTCCGTGCAAGTAGTTTTAAAAAACCAATAATTACCTACCAACTTGAACATTTTAATTTAGTATAAGCTTAAATGTGGCTGTGTTTACTCACAAATATCACTGTTTATCGATTTTTCCATAAATAAGTTATCTTATTTCAAGTAATCTCATCAATACAAAAAAAAATATATGAATGATATAAATCCGTCAGAAATCTACATATCAGTCGATGACCTTCGTGTTTGGTGGTTATAACTTACAAGTTATAACTATTCTCTTAGTCGCTGAGTCACATTAGCAATTTATTAAAGTTATTATTTTTGTTATTATTACAATCAATTTTTATAATACATAATATATAAAAAGGTGGGTAAGTGGGTGTCGCTCTGCCTTACAGTAGATTATAAATTGGTCACTGTGATAGATGGTGTTAAATTATTTGAATTCAATGATATAATATCATTGTATAAGAAAAACAATTCTGAGCGAAGGCAATCAGTCAGCGTATGATATTACTAAGTATATTTTATGATTTAATTGTGAGTTAAGTAATTTATATATAACCTATTTACGTAGAACCTTATTGTTTTAAATTTTCAATCGTTATTAGCTATAAAAGTTGAACACCTTATAAACTTTTGACTATACAAAATAATTATTAAATTTTAAATTTTACATTTGATTAGTTTTGTCAAAATTCGGACTTTAAATGCTTATTAAAAAAAATCATGTCTATGTATTTTTAATATTTTTAACTGCTATTGTAACAATATATCAGGAGCTTTGTATTAAATTTTCATGCATTTTTACCTAACAAATACAATTTTATGAACAATTATAAAAAAAACTAAAAAACTAAAAACTGACAATGTCCGTAAACAGCTCAAAAAGAGTCAACATTTTACTGTGTAAAGAAAATTAGAATATAAACATTCAGTGAAATTTGTGTCTAGGGTTATGTATCTACGATTATTCGTTTTTGAATTACAACAAAATAACGAAATTGGTACACGAGAAATCGAGTGAATATTCAATCTTGTAAAAATATGAATTTCAAACGCTCATAAAAATTTAATTTGATTTGCTTGTAGACATTTTTTTTTTGATAAAAGTAGACAAACTCATGAGAAATCTTGTATTACATATCAAATCTTAGATTTTTAAATAGAAAACTTTGTATGAATTTCTAACTCAATATAATTTGCACATTTTTGTGAATTTTACGTATTTTGTTAATATTTGAACTTTATAAAAAAAAATTGTGATAATGGATTTTTAATATTTTTATCTGTCTTCGAAATAATATATTATGAGCCTTCTATTAAATTTTCAAGCTTTTTTATCCAACAAATAATTATTTTTGATATTTATAGAATACAAAACTAAGTAAATTGGAAACTAAAAATATCCGTAAATATCTCAAAATAAGTCAATATATTTTGAAAATGTTATGGTGTGTAGAAAATTCTAATATAAACATTCAGTCAAATTTCAAAATTTCAAAAACCAAAATCGATTTTGTCGATAAAAATTCCTGTTTTTCCTTCATTTTTCTTTTGTTTTCACGACGCTTTTGAAACTAGTGGATTTTTACTTTTACTTATCTACGCTTATTCATTTTTAAGTTACGCTAATCAACAAAATGATTTTGTTAAAACTGGTTTTGTGAAAAAATGCACGTTTTTTTCTTAATTTATTTTTTATTTTTCCAGCGTTTTTTTAAAACTAAATACTAGGAATTTTCAATTTTTATCTCTTTGTTATACATCAACTAAATATACTTTCCCACTATAAAAGATACTGATGTTGAAAATTGAATCATTTTTTTGGCTAATTATTATCCTGTAGGTACACACTAAACAGACACAGAAAAAAACATTTAACTCATATAGTCATATTGTAAAATCAATACATCATCGCGTTGCTCAAAATCTAAAATGTGAAAATTAAATCTTCAAACACTCATAAAAAAAATATCATGCTACCGATGCATTTTTATTATTTTTAAATTGTTATAAGAACAACTTATGCAGTACTATGATGTTGTATTGAATATTCAAGCCTTTTGACTATGCATAAACATTTTTATTTACGTACAGAATCTAAGATTAGAAAATTTAAATTCAATTAAGGCTGGTTTGTTTTCAACAGCATTAAATAACTTAAAATTATTCTAAATATTTTGAGTATAGAATAATACGATGAGAAAATAAACTTAAGACTACCTACAAAGTAAAAATTCTTTGATATTTAAATAATAAACATCGTTACAATAATATCTTACGAATAAATTACATTTTTTTTTGTAATTTTTATCAATGAATGTTATCTGCTAAAACAATTTTTATTATTATAGAAACGTTGAAAATCTCTCAATACTTTCTTGTTTTTATTCAAAATATCAAAACAACAACTTATTATAGAATTATAATTTATAGATCTATGGACTATGATATTTGATCTTTAATAGGGACAAATATGATACAATTCAGAATTTATCATATATTGAAGATTGATCGTAAAATCAACATATTAGTTATTCAAACCATTAACAAGAACAAAATTCATAAAATATCTAGGGGTGGCGTTCGCAAATTCCTGTAATATTTACTAAATTGTTAAAACTTTTTTTTTAATTTTGTTTAAGTTTTTAAAACGTACCTAATTTTAAACTTTAAAGTAGATAAGTTAATAAAAAACAATATATTGATTTTTAACTTGGAAATTATAATGAATACAGAATCATGCCATACTATATGGTCCATAAGCAATTGCCCAAGTTGACTATATGCAATTTATCGTTTCTATTATATAAATCTTAAATTTCTACGAAGTACACCAATACGTATATTATATGCGTATTATAAATTAATTAATTATTAATTATTATTAAGAGGACATTATACCCGCATGTGTTGTCTCCGTCTTACAAGTGCGTAACATACCAAATTTTACGCTCAGCAGAATACGTGTAGCTCCGTTAGTATAAAAATTAGAGCGAATTGACCTCTTATAAAATCTGAAGGTAAGATTATTATCTAGGCAACTTCATGGGCTTTTTATTATATTTTAATTTTAACGCGAGTTATGACTATTTTAAAATCGTAAATTTTTTATACATCTTAAAATACTCATAACTCGCTTTAAAATAAAAATATACTAAAAAGCCCATGAGGTTGCCTAGATAATAATCTTACCTTTAGATTTTATAAGAGGTCAATTCACTCTAATTTTTAAATTAACGGTGCTACACGTGTTTTTCTGAGCGTAAAATGTCTCTATGTTACGCACTTGTAAGACGGAGACAACACGTCATGCGGGTATAACGTCCTCTTAATATTGTATGTTAATACGTGTATATAATATTGTGTACTACCTTGTGTATGATATACGTATATCGGTATGTATATATAGCACACGTGTAAACGTGAAATTATTGGGTACGCTTCTTTTTATATTAATAACCTTATCCATTAAACACACATTGACCGTGTCGCATGAAACTTCTGTACAGTTGTACACAACAATTCCACTCGCCGCCCAGTCGACGCAACAGAAGAACCATACTACTCACTTATTGGCACGTGGTATATAATAATAATATTATATTATATAGGGTGTTTTTTAACGTCGGTACCTAAAATAAGAACTGTACGATACTTATTTTCTCAGTTGACATTTATATTTCAAAAATAAAAAGCGGGTAAGTGGATGTCGCTCTGCTGTACAGTAGCCTACTATCAGTAGGTTACAATAGTGGGGTCACTGTATAATGGATGCCGGATGGTATTAAATTTGAAATCATTGATATAATATTATTATTACTTATTATTAATACGGTAGCCGGTAAGTTAAATTAATATTATACAATTGCAACAAAATAACTAAAATCGTTATTCTTGGTTATTACTTATTAATATGTAATTTCGTCCAAATTTGAACATGAAAATAACTAGACATAAAAAAACCGTGTTTTTATATTTTTGAGATTTTTTGGTTACAGAATAACTTACTTACGTGGAACCTTGTTTTAAATGTTCAATCCTAAGCTTTAAAAGTTGAAAATGTTATACATTTTTAACTACAAAATCATTTTAGATTCTGAGCGGAGCGATGAATATATTGATTTTACAATTTTTTTTTATTTTTGATTTTTTTTTGTCTGTGTACACTGTACACGATAAGTGATTGAAATAATGCTTCGATTTTCAACTTCAGTATCTTGTACGATGGGAAAGTGAATCTAGGGTATCGGAGGTCAAAATTCTATATTCTCATCAGCTAATATTCAAAAGCGCCTAGAAAAACAAAAAATAAATTAAGGAAAACCAGGAATTTTACAGAAAATTGGTTTTCAACAAAATCGAGAATACTGCAGAATAACCTTCTTACGAAGAACCTTTTTTAAAATATTAATCTTTAGCTATAAAAGTTAAACATTATATACATTTTTAACAACAAAACATTTTTAAATTTTAAATTTGATAAATGTTGTAAAAAATCGAACTTTAAATGCTTATAAAAAAAATTTGTTATATTTTTCAACTGGTAAATAGTAGTATTGTAGAAATATATCAGCCTCTTGTATTAATTTTTCATCATTTTTTCAATATTTTATTCACATTATTTATAGAAAAAAAATTTAAAAAATTGAAAATGTCCGTAAACAGCTCAAAACGAGTTCAAATATTTTGAAAATTTGTCAAGTATAGGAATTGATAAAATAAACACATGGGGTACATTTAAAATATCTACAGTTATTATTCGTAAATTATTATCTGTTAATAGTTTATATCGTATCACTTAGTATTTAGTAAAATAAAGGGGTACCTAGTATTATAATTAATAGCAATAGATACTTATAACTTATTACTTATATTTATATATGATAATATGTCTCTGCGAGTCGTTTTTCGTAAGTACCTAGGTACCTAGGTATGCAATGATTTATCTTTGAATTAAAATTTAACACATCTATTGCAGTGAAATAATTAATGACAAGGAACACTTGACAATATATAATAGATATTTAATTATTTAAATTAAAACTACGATGATTAGGTATTTAGGTCTAACCACTGATTGTATATCTATGGTTTTAAAATTTCATGACTATAACTACATAACAAATACATAAATGTGTATTTACCCATGTCAAAATTTGTAAAAATTGTAAAATAAAATATATCGTATTTTATTACAAATTACGTGAACCAAATTTATCATTTGTCTTAGTTAATTTATCAAGCTTTAGTAAATATATATATATATACCTAAAAAACCCAGCTCTAGTTATAAATGTTATATAATAGTAGGGAATATATTTCGTGAGTGTATATTGCTATTATTTTTGATTGATTTAAATTGTCCAGTGACTGTTTTGATTATCTCGCAAGGCTATATATTATACAGTGAGCATTGAGCAATATATAGGTACAATAAATAATAATATAATATATTATATATATTATATACATGTATACATAGTAATAGTATATAACTTAGTATTTACTCTTATATCTATATCTTGAGATATTTTCTTCTTTATTCTGTCTCTATAAAAGCTAGCTTACGCATAAGATATAGGTACCTAGTTTAATCGGAAATCTCAAATAATAGTTTGAATGGTGACTCTCGAATTGCTTCCCAAATATAGGTATCTAGGTGACCTATTTTACCTTAAATTTGGCATTTATTCGAGTATGCCCAAACGGCATAGGCGCAACTAGGGTTAAAATTCTGGGGGGGGGGGGGGCTAACAAAACTATTTATTTAAAATAACCCATAGGGGGGCTTATATCTAAATCAATAAGGGATATTTGTGGGGGCTAAATCTTAGTCAGGGGGGGATAAGCCCCCCTAGTTGCGCCAATGCCAAACGGTCTACTCGAATTGCCTCCCTATAACATACCTAAATAATTATTATAATTATTAATATATCGATACTTGTACAGTTGTACGCGTGTACTACTCATTATTTTATCGTTTTCCGTTATGTTAAAAAATATCATTTTTTAGACAATAGTATTTCCCAGATAAATTAATTTATCAAATGCAATAATTTTGTCGATCACTGATCAGCTGAAGATCAGATGTCTATCGTATTCAATATCACCAGTTCAACAATCAGTTTCATTTGCTCAACGAAAATGTCAATATTTAAAAGTATTGGCAAATAAATTTAAACCTCGGAAACATTAAGATATAAAATAACTAACTTAAATTGTTGACTGTAAAACATAATACTATTTTATCTAAATTATTTGTTTTTTAATTTTTATTCTGAAATTTTTGTTACAATTAATTTACTAAAATATTTATATTTATTTATTAACCTTAGGTATTTGATAATAAATCAATCTACGTTTATTAGGTATTCAATTTATTCAATTTCCTATAATGTAAGGTTGGACAAGATAAATTAACCTAACCTATATATCATTCTATATTTACTGTATGCGCTCATAATTGTTTTTAATTTAAGAAAATTAATGTTTGTGATTTGAACTAGAAATTAATTAATTATTATAGGCGATTTCAGTATAAGAAGGTCACTACCTAAAATAGGATGCAATTCAAGTGATTGATCTTTTTGAAATCGGAAAACAATTCGAGTAACCTTTTTAAAAATAAGTTCACGGGAGTCAATTCGAGGGTCAGATGGGAGGCAATTGGTTAGTTAGTTTCACCCGTTAGAATTAACTTATTAATTAGTAATTATTCTAATTATTTAAAGGTTAGGTCAGGCGTTGGGTCCACGGAAGTGTGGTAGCGGCGCTTATCACATTCATTGGCCGTATAACGTTTTATATAATAAATAACAATAACTCTTTATACACGGAAAAAAATATTTTCAATTACATAAAATAAAATAGGTATAATGACGGTGGTATTTCATGACAATGTATACAAATAATCTAACAAGTAATGTAGTAGCATGTAAGTAATTTTATTTTTTCAATATTAGATTTGATTATTGTGGGTTCTTGATGAATGATGAACACTATTTCTGTTTCACACAAAATGTATCAAGTAGGTACAAATAACGATAATAGATAATAATAATAACAGTCCGTCATAATAGATTTAGAATATAATAATAATAAGGTGGCTATGGTGATTTGAAAACTATGAACCTATATTAATTAATATTAATTAACTAACATTTTATAATTTGTAAACATTTTCTGAGTTTAATAAGTACTAGACTTAACCATAGGCGCAAATAGGGAATTTTTTTTTTTGGGGGGGGGGGGACTTCAGCACTATCATTTTTTAACTAAAAATTATAAGTTGAGGATTTGTCCGCATACCTTTAAATGATCCAAAATAATTATTAAATTAATAAATCTATATAAATTTCAATAAAAAAAATTTCGGTAATTGAACTATCAAAAATGTAATATCAGGTTCCTTATAAGTTGTAATAATAGCCGTTAAAAATATTAATAATACATAATATTATGAATGAATTGTTTTTATAAGCACTTAATTTTCAAATTTTGACAAAATTCGTCAAAATCACGAAAATTATTCAAATTATTTTGTAATTTAAAATTTAAAACAAGGTTACTCATAAGTCATAATATACTTTGATAGTACATACTAGATCCGAAAAATCTAAAAAAATATACAGACAGTAGACACAGTTTTTTTTAAATAGATATTTAAAGTCCAAATACGACAATTTTAGTTATTTTATTGTAACTTAAAAGTAGGTATATTATTCGTGCGCACTTGAACTTTTGAAGTATATTATTATACACATTTTATATTTTATATATGTACACAATAACATTTTCTTGCCATTTGTAACTCAAGATTTCATGAGAATACAATTTGTAAAAATAAATAAAATAGTACCTAGGTATGTAACGTTTTTCAACAAGTTATCAATACCACAATACAATATACTATACTTAAAAGTAAAATATCTAATAAGTAATAGAATAAATAATTATAATTATCTTGAAAAAACAATTGACAAATTAATAAAATGTTTATTATTATAATAGTATTGTTAAAGGATGTTTGTTATTGTATGATATTATAATAATGCATAGTAAAATAAATAATTATAAATATCGTGTATAAAAATGTGCGTTCTATAAATTTTCATTATTTTTAAATATTATTTCTATAAAGGACCTAGACAATTTGAGTCTGTTGCTCAAAAAATTGAATAATTCAAATCGGGCTACCCCTTTGCAAAGAGCCTAGGATTTTCACGAAAAGACTAATTTCTTGAAATGACTACGTCATAATTATGTTCAGGAATACTATATAAAATAATTATGAGGACGTGATACCCGCATGTCTTGTCTCCGTCTTACAAGTGCGTAACATAGCAAATTTTACGCTCAGCAGAACACGACGTGTAGCTCCGTTAGTTTAAAGCTAGAGCGAATTGACCTCTTATATAATATAAAGGTAAGATTATTATCTAGGCAACCTCATGGGCTTTTTATTATGTTTTAATTTTAACGCAAGTTATCAGTATATTTTAAAATTGTAAATTGTTTGTACATCTTAAAATACTCATAACTCGCTTTAAAATTAAAATATGTATATTAAAAAGCCCATGAGATTACCTAGATAATAATCTTACCTTATGATTTTATAAGAGGTCAATTCGCTCTAATTTTTAAATTAACGGAGTTACCAAATAACCAATAAACATGCGGAAAGTCTCCATGAATGACAAACAGTTTTTAGTCTTGAAATTCGAAAAATCTTCATTTATGATATTTTTAATAGCCATATTTTTTCAGGTTAACTATAATATTGATGAAAACAAAATTACGTATCTTTAGATTTATCGATGCATAGTTTGCACTTTGTAATTTTGTATACAATACAATATATAGATTTTAATTCATAAAATATTTCAAATATTTTGTGTAACGAAAAAAATATTAAAACTGCTGTACAGTAGGTTACAACTTACAAGTGGATCGCTGTAATGGATTGTGTTAAATTTGAATTCAATGATATAATATCAATGTATAAAAGAGTGAGCGAAAACGGTCAGTCACCTATGATATTACTAAATAGGTACATTTGATGGTATTATTATGAATAAAATAATTTATATATATATAACCTATTTACGTGGAACCTTGGTTTAAATTTTCAATCCTTAGATATAAAACTTGAACATTTTATACATTTTTAAATTTTAAATTTGATACATTTTGTCAAAATCCAAACTTTAAATGCTTATAAAAAAGAATTGTGACCATGTATTTTTAATATATTTCAACCGCTATTGTAACAATATACCAGGTGCTTTGTATTCAATTTTCACGCTTTTTCACCCAACAAATATAATTGTATTAACAAATATAGAAAAAGAAACTAAATAAATTGAAAATTGGAAATGTCCGCAAACAGCTCAAAACGAGAGTCAAAATGTTTTGAACATTTTATAAAGTATGGGAATTGATAAAATAAACATATGGTGTAAATTTCATGTATGTACAGTTATTCTTTTATGAATTACAACAAAATAAGAAAATCGATAAATGAGAAATCGGGTGAATATCCAATGTTGTAAAAATATAAGCTACATAGTCATAAAAATTTAATTTGACTTTCTTGTAGATATTTTTTTTTTTTTTTTGATAAAGGTAGACAAACTTTTGAGGAGGCTTGTTACATTATCAAGGTTTTTTACCAAAGAAATAAAATTTTATTGACATTCATAGATAGAATAAACTAAAAAAATTGGAAACTGAAAATGTCCGTCAACAGTTTAAAACAAAACAAAATATTTTTAAAATTTTATTTTTTATAGAAAATGATAATATGTATAAACAATCGGTGAAAATTTTAAGTATCTACGCTCATTTGCTTTGGAGTTAGGTACACCAAAAACCAAAATCGATTTTGCTGAAAAGCAATTTTGTAAATTTTAAAAAATATAAATAAAAATAAAACACACACCATTGTAAAATTAATACATTCATAGCTCGGCTGAGTATCTAAAATGAAACGGGTTAATAGAATGTTATTATTTTGTCTAATAGTCTATTTACTATTATTTGTTTTTAAAAATTAATTTTAAGCACTAGTTCAAATCCAATTATGTACCTACCAATTTACGCACTACAAAATTCGGTACCCAGTGATCGTACAAATGATTAGCAGTTTTTGTAAGTGACTTTGCCAAAATAAATATAGCAAGAACAAATATATTTGCCAGAACACGAAATAATAATAGATAACATGTTATTTAGTATTTATCTATATTATTAATATTTTAATAAACGAAAAACAAAACAATTATAATAAATCTAAACAATTTGTACTTATTATATCCTTATTATAATGCTGTACATAGTAATCTGAAATAATTAAGATGATTATTTTCATACCTAAATATAGCGCGCAGTGGCTAGTGACGCATTGAATTATCATCACCGTTTTACGACTTAACGTATTACCTATTAGTTCCGTTTAATTAATTATTTACCAATAAAATCATTCAAGTATAGAAATCCAAACAGGATTGAAAGCTACCTATGTCTCATAATATAAGATATAATATTATTATATATTTATATAGTAGTATATAGATTAGGTATTGTCGTACAGACGTGTAGTATTTTGTATGTAATATGTACCTATACCTAACTAGGTAACTATTAGTTTACTTGTATCATACATTGATACCTAATATAATAAATTTTTTGTTTCAAATAAAATAAATGATACCTATATTAGGTATGCACTATATATATATGTAAGTATAAACCTGGCGTCCTGGCTAGACCTATGCGGCTATGCCTGTATATGATTGTACCTAGGAATATTCTCTAACTAAATGCCAATTATGTATATACCTAGCTAAGTATAATACTATAATACGTAAAATATTAATAATGATAAATAGCAAGTGAACGATTAGTGATCACTGATCATTATAATAATATGTGTATCAAGTACCAACATTCCACATGTCTTATCTTTTTCAAAAAAATAATTAAAATTAAAATTGTGTAATAATTATAATTTATAATATTATAATATCGGTACCTACTTACCTAGTTGTTATGTGATGTAGATTTAAATATGATATATATACGAATATTATTTAAATGTTTTTTAGTACCTACTACTTTATACTTGTATAGTTGTATATTTCATTTGTCTATGCAGTAAACACATTAATAGAAATTCATAAATCTATTCATACGTCTATAGAGTATACAATATACGTACAAGTATACAACATACGTCATACTTTAATACTTAAATGCAATATTTAATTGTGTAGAGTAACAGTACGGCCTGGTTCATATATATATCATCTGTTTAGTTCTAATCTCTTATCGTATCTAATAATTTTGTCAGAAATCAAATCATAATATAATAAGTAATAACCATGAACTAAGATATATGTATATATATATATATATATCTTAGTTCATGGTAATAACAGTAAAGTTGTCGCCTACTCACACGAATGTAATGTCATTCATTCCAAAATATGTTTGTCATCTATGTATCACAGAAATAGAAACCTACGGCCTACGCTGAATCGGACATGTCCGAGAATAGTATTTTTGGAACCCCTGCGCGTCCACACGGCTTATGCGATAGGAATTGATTCTAAGTATGATACTAGGTTCAGACGAGTTGATTTCAATTAGTGCTGTTTCACATTTCTATAAGCGCCGTTGAGTTAAATTTTTTTTTCAATTTCCTCCTGTTGTAGGTTGTTAGCCATTTAAAGAAATTACATTTGCAAAATAAATCTGTTAACGGTCCCTAAGGCACGTACGCCTTTCAGTAATAAATCATCTCTTAGTCTACTATATTCATACAGAGTAACATTATATAGGTAGGTACACTACAATAATCAGAAATTTGACTAAACTGCTGTTACCGATATGGCTAACGGTACAAAGAAACTCGATGAACACAACTTAATGGTGCTCAGAGAACAACTATCATTGCCTGCAAATAAATATTGCTTCGACTGTCACCAAAGAGGACCAACATATGTGAATGTTACCATAGGTTCATTTGTCTGTACATCATGTTCTGGACTATTGTAAGTACCTATCTGTTTATTTAAAATAAAAGTGTATCCATTTGACATTTATATTTTTTCTTACATCAATAATATGTATTATACATTTTGTATTTAGTTATTGTTAGGAAGTTAAATTTTATTTTACTGAAAAATAATTTGACATTATGATAGATAAATACTTAAATTAAAATTTTTGTTCATATTCAGTTCATTTACACAGGTACCTAAATATTAATTGAAAATCCATGACTCATGACCCATAAAGTAAGTTCAACCACTTATTTTAAACAACATTTCAATGATTATATACTCGTGTTATCATTTAATATTACATAGGTTTATAATGTAGGTAATATATAATATATAAAGTTATCATATCATTTGTATAATAGTTACATATTCTTAACACAACTGAAAATTCATATACCCAGTATTTAATATTAAGGTACCTAATAAATATTTTTTTTTATAAAAAAAATGTCCATAAACTTATTTTTATTTATAAAAATATATATTTTTAACAACAAAATTGTTTACTTTTTTCTGTAGGTATTTACATTTTTATTTATTATTAGATATTTGTTTATTATTTTCTGGTAAAAATATATCCATCTACTAAGTTATTGTTATTAATTGTAATATTGCATACATGAATGTTTTTAAAATAAAATATATGCTTATCAATCCTTTAATGTTAATTTATCATTGTTTTTAAAAAAAAAATTACCAACAGGTCATATATTATATTTATTTTTGACAAACAGTCAAATTAAATTTTAAATGTTCTAAGAAGGAAATATTGATATCTGTATAGTAAAGACATAATTTTCTATGGGTATCATAATTTACTCATCATAGGTATATTATTCCTAATTTTTAAATTATATATAGGTATTTATTACCATTTACCTACCAATGTAAGAGTTTTAATTTCATATTAAGGGTTTTTAATTAGGTAGGTATTATTATATTGTTTAATGAATATTTCATGATTTATTACCTACCAATTAATTTATAGAAATTTGTATTAATAGTACTTATCTATTGTAGATTTATAATTGGTAGGAAATTGAGCCCATAATTGTTGGCTTTAATTCCAATTAATATGTGTTTACTTCTTGTTTCGCTTACTTCCTTTGTAATAAATGTTAAAAAGATAATTTTATTAAAATAAACAAATAATAGTACCTTAATAGTAATTATTTATCATTTAATTAATACAAATATTTTATCACACATGTCGAATAGTTACAAACTAATAAATAACAATATATCATTTAAGTAGTTATTTATATAGTAAAGTTATTTATTTTAGTCATAATTTGCTAATAAATGCTACTATATTTATTTAAATTTTGTTTTTGTAATATTACTAATTAATATTAATTTGAATAATAATAGTATGTAGATTATAGTATAAGTATTATATTATAATATAATAGAATCAATATTTAAAAAAGATGGATCCTAGATAAATAAAAAAGCGGACAAGTGAGTACCGTTCAGCTGTATAGTAGTTATCGAGCATATCGTTGTAAAAGATGTGTTATTTTTGAATTCATTGGTTAGTTGTTATAGAAACAACAAAATATCAAAAAAAAAATAGAAAAAAATTTGTTAATTTACCAGTGAAAATTCAATATTGTAAAAATTGTAAGTTCAAACCTTCATAAAAAGTTAATGTTCTATTTCAGTAAACTTATTTTGTTTGTTATAGGTAGAAAAACTTATAGAAAAACTTTTATATAAATGTTTAATCTTAACTATAAAAAGAAAAACTTTTATCAATTTGTAACTGAAAAATAATTTACAATATTTAAAAAATTTAAAAAATTTCTCATGGCTATAAATGGATCAAAAAGAGTCAAATTTGTATAGAAAATGGTCTTTTTAACATTCGGTTATTCGTTTTTGAATTTAAACAAATTATCAAAAATTTATAGAAATTTATAATAAAAATCCAATATTGTAAAAATTTAAAATTCAAACGCTCATAAAAACCTAATGTTACTTTCTGGTAAACTTTTTTTTTTTAAGGCAGAAAAATGTATAAAAAATCTTTTATTAAAATTTCTAATGTTAGCCATGAAAATGAAACCTTTTATGAATTTCTAGCTAACAAATGGTTTGAAATTGTAATGAATTTTGTCAAACTTTGAACTTGAAATGTATATAAAAAGTTATTGTGTATGTATCTTTAATAATTTTAAACTTTCATTAATAAAACTTATAAGGAACCTTGCATTAAATTTTCAAGTTATTTTACTTAGAAAAAAACTTTGATCAATAAGTAATAATTTAAAAAACATTTACAAAATTTGAAAAATTTCTTAAGGTTATAATTAGCTAGGTCATAATATTAAATAAATGTTACTGCACATGGAGAATATATAGCTGATATAAATATTTGGTGAAAATGTCAAGCTACGGTTTTTTAGTTACACCAAAACAATTAAATCGATTTTTTTCAAAAATTGGTTTCGCGTAAAAATAAACACTTTTTTTTTTCTTGACGTTACTACAACTACTTAAAATGTTCAATTTCGATTTACCTAAAAGTACCAACTAGATTCAATTTTTATCATAAAGGATGCTGATCTTGAGAATTGGATCATTTTTAGTACCCCAATGTTGATGACAGACAAAAAAAAAAACAAATCTTTGTAAATACAATAAATTATTGCGCTTCGCTCAGAATCTAAAATAAAAAATGTTACAATATGTTTCTGCTATGCAACAGATACTGATAAATATTATAAGCATAGAATTTTTTTTCGGCTGATTAACCTGTTATTTACCAATATTATTCTGTTCAATTAGTATGTTGTTTACAACACTATAATTTATCGAGATAACAAAACCAAATTGCCCAACAATGTAAATATGCATCTCATAGAGATTTTTATATTTTAAGCTTCCTATTTATTATTTTATTTACAAATAACTGAAACTATAAATTATAGTAACATTTGAACTATCAGTAGGTACATTCTACCTACTGTTAAAATTACATAACTGTATATTTAACAATTTTATAGTCATCAGTATTGATTTCCTATATGTGAGAATTTCAAAATACTTATATTTGTCTATTATAATATACCTTTGTACATTGCATAACAATATGTATTTTATTAAAATTATTTAGATATTTATAATTCTTAGAATCCAATTTCTTGTAATATAATATTAAAATAAATAATATTTTAATCAATTTATGGTAATCATTAAAAAATGTATGACTTATGATAGTTTTATATTTACATGTACTTATCATTTTTTTTATACTTTTAAAAACATATGCCTTCTGTTAATAAAAAGATAAGTATTTTATTTGCAATTGATGCATAAAACATACGTTAAGTACAAAGAAAATAACACGTTTATCTTCATCTATTCTGTTTAAAAAAAATTATAATGATTAGATACATAAATATAATGTTATCTTAAATTACATTTTATATATTTTTTTATTAAGAGCTATACAATTCATCAAAGTTTAAAATAAAATATTTTAGTGTATACCTAAATCTAAATTATTCAAACAGTTATATATGGTGTTCCCTAAGAGGTCGTCTTAGATATAAACAACATACCAAATTTTACGTTTAGAATAATCCATTTTACTGTGTTGTTATTAGATTAGAATGAATTTATCGATAACCCAAATATTATTTAAGGCATCATTTAGAATTTTATTTTAATTATTCATCGCTGCAAAATCTAAAATAAATACATAATAATATTCTAAAAATACCAAATTTGGTTTTAATACTTTAAATATTACTCCGTTTGTGTAATTTGTATAAATAACAAGCAAATTATTGTAGATCTTTAATTTCATCTTTCATCATTATTATATTGTTTATAACTTAGTCCGAATTTATATTCTTTTAAACACCTAAAATATGATGCTAATATTCTCTAAAAAATTAGAAGAATATGCCAAAATAATCAATAACCCTCATTATGTACTTAATATACCATTTGTTTTTTTTTTTTAATTAGTCTGGTATACACTTGTATAACTAATAGGTAATTGCATTATAATAACAGTTAAAATAGTGTTTTTTCGTTGAACGGTTCTATACACTGGCTTAAAAAGGGTTTAAAACTAGTGGATTTTTTTTTAAAATTTTAAAAATAAAATATATTTGGACTTTTATTAAACAAATTTGTTGTTATTATCAGTATAGGTTAGGTAATATCACTGGGTGTTTTTTTTTATCAAAATTATATATACCTATGTAAAAAAAAATATGGTTGGTAAAATATTTTTGCATGTATTGTAATATTAAAACTAATCACAATAGTTTTAAAAATAAATTAAATTAGTATTTTTTTCTGATAGTTTACCAAAATATGCTAAATAAGCTAAATATTTTATTACCCAAAATTTTAATGAAAATAAAATAATTAACATAATTATACTGTAACCTAATCATTGAAATTGGCTGTATGGTATTATATGGCAGATCAAGTTACCCTGGTTTAATTTTAGATTCTGAGCTAATTGATGTATTGAATTTACAATGATGTATATTTTTATTTTTTGTGTCTGTCATCAATTTTTAGGGTGGAAAAAATGCTAGGAAAGTGAATCAAATTTCCAGTTGGTACTTAGGGAACTAAAAAATATAAAACTTCCAATAACTCAAAAACGAATAAATGTAGATACTTCAATTTTTCACTAACTGTTTATATGACCATTATCCATACACAATACAATTTTAACTCTTTTTAAGCTATTTATAGAAATTTTCAAATTGTATTAGTTTTTATCTATAAATATTGATAAAATCCTTGTTACTGTGTACTAATTACAATATAGTATATCCTATATTTTATATAATCGTTTGAAGTATCATCTCAGTCAAAAAGTTTGAAAATTGAATACATGGTTCCTCATAAGTTGTTATATTACCAGTTAAAAAGTATTAAAAATGCATTGACACCATTTTTTTTTTAAGCATTTAAAGTTCATTTTTCCATATTTTTAAATTTATCAAAAATACTAAAATTTGCAAGTAAGTAGTTAATAATGTATCCAAAGAATCTAAAAAATATATTTACACAGTTTTTTTATAGATATTTTATGTTAAAATATGAGAAAAATCAGATATTTAAACAAAGAAGTACAATTTTAGTTTTTTTGTTGTATTTAAAAATATTAACTATGGGCACTTTAAACTTTTAAAGTAGGTATATTATTATATTTTATACACACAATGGCATTTTCAAATGCAATGTTTTTGGAAAAAATTAATTCAACCTACTTTGCTACTTATGGTAAAATAAATTACTTTAATAGCATTAATAACATTAAATATAGTTAGTAATAAAGATTGACAAACTGTGTTTGCTCAGAATCAGTTTTCGTCAAAATGATATAATATCATTGAATTCAAATTTATCACATTCATTTCAGTGACCCACTTGACATCTAGATACTGTATAGCAGAGTGGTACCCACTTGCACATCTTTTTTTATGTTACAGTTTACACATTTATTATTATTTAATCGATTCAAAAGTGATAAGAAATGTATACTTAATCTATTTATTTAAACATAATATTTTTATAAATAACAAGGTTAATAAATTAAGAGAGGTTCGAGTATGCTTAGTTCCTTATATTCATTCATAGCGCCCATTCCCTCGGTTGTTAGGCATAGTTAACTTTTTTAAAATCATTTAATGTTTACTTGTCTATCACTTTTCATCTATATTTGATAGGTACTCAATAATTAATATTCATTATATTTTCAACAGCTTAAAAATAAATATAGTTATGTTAATAATAATAATGTAATTTTCATGAAATATCATTTATCATGATCAAACTATTTGTTGACTGTAGAGAGTTTACATAAAGGGTTCTTAGATCTCTCCTGATTTATGATAATATTATATAATTGAATAAAAATGGTTAACAATTATTAAAATGGAACAAGGCAGATATGAATGTCTTGATAGTTTTAAATATTCATAGAAATATATGTGGTTCAATTAATACATAGTTAATTAGGTATTGTTAATTTTATAAAAAAAGATTAATCATTGAGGATGTCAGCACACTATTTGTTTTCTCTTTCTGACTCACGCGAAACATAGACAAAATGCATTTGTGCAGAATCATTTTTCTATGTTTTAAGTAATTTTAGAGTAAAATCACCCATTACAAAAAAGATAGAGAATAATATTTTAGAGGGAATGACCTATCGGTTTTATATTTTATTGTTATTTGACTTTGCATTCGTCTTTCAAAATAAACAAAAAAATTTGTAAATTTAAATTATGTTTAAATCGTTTTGAAACAATATTTAGAGAATTTGATATGTCAAAAATATTAATCTCTATCTTTTTTGTAATGATTGATTTTACTCTAAGATTACTTAAAAACATACATTCTGCGCAAATGCATTTTGTCTATGTTGCGCGTGGGCTAGAGATAGAAAACAAATAGTGCGCTGATATTCTCTTAATATAACACATTTAATTGGTATGTGTATTAACAAAATTATTAACATTTTATTTATTTAAGAGCGGTGGGGGTGGGGGGGGAGGTCAACTATGTATTAAAATTAATAATAAAAAAAGAAACCAGTAAAAAAATGTATAATACCTATTTATTTTAACACCTTTAAGTAATAATTTAATAACTAAATTCTTGATTAAACATCAATTAAATTGTATTAAAAATTATTACTACCTACCAAATTAAAAATTAACGCATGTTGTTTAATTCCTTGAAATGTAAAAAAAAAATTGTAAGAAATATATTGTTATTTAAGGTATTTGTAATAAATGTTAAATTTTATATGGTCATTTAAAAACTTGACCTTTTAATAAATCATAGGTATTGAATTTTAAACTTAACATATTTTTAATATGCATTGTATAATATGTATACTATAGGAGAATTCAAACATAAATGAATAATCATTTAATATAACCACCAACTAGTACTATAAATTAGATAGGAGGCGGTAAAATATTTAAAATTATTGATGACATTTGTCAAATTGTTTTAATTTTCACATCTGTTTTAAATAATATTGTTTAGTGTCAACAAAGTGACAGACATACATATGTGTTGTATGATAAATTTTAATTGCGTAGTTATAAAACAAAAACTGTGACCACTTATTCATGTACAATACATTTGTGTTTTAGACGAGGTCTTACTCCACCACACAGAGTAAAAAGCGTATCAATGGCAACATTTAGCACAGAGGAAATTGACTTTATAAAATCCAGAGGAAACGAAGTAAGTAACATCTTATATTGCAGACAGATTGCTTATGAAAAAACTAAGTGTTTTTGTAAAATATAATATTATTTTAATATAAGTATTTAAGTCCTAATGAATATTACAGATACCTATGATGCAATTTATAATGTTAAATATTTTTATTACTGATATATTTGTATTGTGTAAGGCACTAATTACTAATTAGACATTATCTAAATAGTACCTAATCATATTAACTTGATTGAGGGCGGTTATACTTGAAACATATTATTTTTAGAATTATTTTCATTTTGTAACAAATTTCTGTAGGTACCTATTAAGTTTATAGCTTAAATATTATTTACTCTTATTGTTTCATTTGAAAAAATTTGTTCTTAATCATCATTTTCCTCTACATATTGTTACCATACAATGAAACAAAAGTTGAATACAAATTTATATTTTGTTTAATTGTTGTGACTTTTGAGCTGTGCAGTATTTTAATTACAATATGTGCTTGTAGTATTCTCCCCACTCCATGTGAGCGTTTTATTTATAACTAGTACACACCACATAAGTGTATTAATACAATAATACTTCTATCGTATCATAATTTACAATAATAATTTTTAGAAAACTGAATCCCAATGCTGGCTGTTTGCTGTTAGGTAATTATTTTGGTTATTAGGTACTGATTAGTAAATAATAAGTAGATAAATAATAACCAAGATAATATTACTTCATTTTTTGGTATAAAAATAAAGATAACATGTGTTGTAGTGCATAGTGCATAGTGTTGTAAATAATATTACAAATACAAACTGGTAACAATATAGAATATAGATTATAATTAACTACACTGTGGTCTGCAACTGTGGCAACTAAAATAATACATTTTGCTATCGTGGTCAGTGTCATTGTATCTTTTAAAAAGGTATGTAATTTTATGTTAATATGAGTGCATAAGGGCATTGCATACATTACACATGTGTGCAATAGTTGTATTGAGGTATACTTGTAATACATACAAAAATAATTTGTGGGTAATAATATTCATATACAATTCTTTCACACCCAAAAAACCAAATTGCACCACTGGATTAGGACTATCATTTACAGACAAAATAAAATAGCAAGTATGAAATTAATTCTATCAAATTATGAATTATAAAATATAAAACTAATTATAAAAATTATAAAATGGATAGTATGAATTAATATTAATATCTAAACTATACTAACTAACAATACTTTTTGTGGGGGACGGGAGTGGCCGAGCGGACTAAGGCGTCGGCTGCAACACAGCCAACTTGAGTTTGATACCTCGGCCGTGGGCGGAATTTTTCTTCGGGCAAGTCACGGTGTCTGGAGAACAAGTGCCGCTATCCCCCCACCCGGGGCACGGCAGAAACCTACGGGTGCCCCTTTAGAAATTCTGCCAAAACACATCACACACGTGTACCAACCTACCCAATTTAAAAACCTACAGGGCCCTCCCCCACACCCAATGGCCTATGTTGCCGCGGGTTACCCAATAAAAAAAAATAAATACTTTTTGTAATTTTTAGTAATCATAATACTCTATTTACTTTTAGTAATATTCAAACAAATAATGATGGATCATTATCTGTTTTTAAGAATAGTTATGTTATATTATACTTATATTAGTATTAACCGTTAGCATTTTCTTAATTTGGTAGGTTGAACAAAATTTTGTCATAACCTTTGCATGTAATTGTTAATAATCACTACCTATTACAAATTATAAATAAGTAAACTAAGTAATTAGTAAACTAATATAATAAGTTATTTGCTTGATTATGTATTTCAATTTATTTTAGTATATTTTAGTATTTTAGTATTCAATTAAATTTAAGACAGTTTTTTTTATTATAAACAATGTTTCAACAAATACATTTAGTTTGATGACATACAATCTTGTTTAAACTGTATAAGTTATTATTAAATATATTTATTTTTTTTAATTATTCATCCGTTAAATGTCTTATTTAATACTATTAGTCCAGGTTGCATGTAAAATTAATGAATTTAATGGACTAACCATGGGAAACTAAATCATGTTTAAGAAAACATTAGCTCACTATTGATTAAATACAATTTAATGTTAAGTGAATGTTCATGCAACTCAGAATTAGTGTATCATTATTTGGGCATGCAATGTAAAACATGTATTAGAACAGCTAATCAATATCAATCACATTATGAATTCAAGTTTTTGTAACTTTTAAAATCAAATATAATTTATTGATTTATTTTTTACCTGTAAAGAAATAATGACTATCGTTTTAATATACTGTGTTTCAATCATCCTATTTCTGTATAACACAAACAAATGCACATTATTAATTAAATATGTTATGTATGATGTATAACTCAATTACAACAAAGACGGGAGATTTAATCAAATATACACTTTTGTTGTAGAGCTGTCAAAGGGTTTGGTTAGGAATGTATGACTCAAAACAACCTACAAAAGATGAAAAACAAATAAAAGAATTTATGGTTGCGAAATATGAAAAAAAAATGTATTATTCTGATCAAGTTTCACAAAAACTAAATAATGGTACTCAGGCAAGGCCTGCTGTTACCACTTTTACTACAAATCATCAAGTAAATAAATTATTCAAGCATTTAAGTTTTATGGAAAATATCTATTTCAATATTTAATTATATATTTTTAATTTATTAACTATTTATAGAACACTAGTACTACTACTACTACTACACCTGCAATAAATATATCATCCCCAAACAAATTTGAGTTTTTAAAAGAAGAACCCTCGAACCAAAATCAATCTCCAATTCAAACATCTCAATCTTTTGCAAATTTTGAAAATAATCCAGTGTTTTCTACATCTTTTGATACTTCTAAAAATATTGGTATGTATAACACTTATTATATTTTTATTATATTTCTAACCCTTTCACTGTTCCAGACGTACAATTACGTCCCTATATTTTATAATATTCTCCTTTTCCGGTAACCGTACAAGTTTTGGAAAAGATGGTTCGCATTATTTTAAACTTCAATAACTAGATCATATAGATCTCAAAATTTAAAAACTTAAAAAAAAGCAATAAAAATTTTTTTTACATAGCATACAGCGGTTGCAGTGGATAAATAGTGTAGCAGTGAAAGGGTTAAAAAATTAATTTAACTATTCAAATGTAACTACTAAACATGTTTACTATTTAATCTTAATGGTAAGTTTTTACCTTTTTAAATACCTCCAAAAATAATATTTAAAAAAAAAATGTTATAATCTACAATTGTGAGGTCTGAATATTATATCATAGATTTACTTACTTAAAATTACAGCAATTGACAATTCTGTTGTAATTGCAGTTTTGTATCTATTAGTTTTGGATAATTTTCCAATGATTATTTTTTAATCACAAAATATTATAATCATTATAATATCTATAATTTTATTACTATAAGCAAATTGTACAATTGTGTACATTTAATTTAACTATACTATGTTTATAATACAGTATAACATTATATCAAAGAATGAAATAAATATATTTTATTTTAATAAAATACTATTATATACTATTATATTTTAGTTCACTTAAAGGACGACTTTAGATCATAGCAATATTAGTTTTCCTTTAAATAGTACCTAATATGTTACAGTATCAATTTACATATTTGCTAGTATTTATACTTTAATATAAAAAATAATAAAATAAGACTAATAGTAATTTTAATTATGTATTTTAAAAAGTATTAACGACTTTTGAATGTTGAGGTATCATAATTTCTGTTTTGAAAAATGTATTAATATGATTAATTTGTAAGTTCCAACCAACCTAAACACTGAATCTACCTCACTTTTAATTCAGGCTTTTGCAATATCTATGTAAAATCCAAATTTAAAAGTAGGCATGCTTAATTTTTCTTTTACATAACACCCCAATTTTTTATCACTATCATAAGTAATATACCAAATTTACGTTTAGCTGCTCAAGTTTAACTTTGTTAGTTTTAATATATGAGCAAACTCACAAATTACTAATACTAATGGTAAAAAATATTGTGTTTTGTTGAAGGTTTTTTTTTCAATTCTTTAATTTTTATACGAGTTATAAGTACACAAAATATTACATTTTAAGTTTAAAAATAACTAAATTCATACTAATATTAAAAATAATAAAATAAAATGTGAACTGCTGAACAATAAAACACAAATGTTGTTTTGGTGTCCTCGAAAAAAATATTAAAATAGAATTTATGACCTAATATTTATTGATTTCTGTTAAGACTTAAATTTTAAGTTTGTTCAACCACTTCAAACTGGATATTTTGATTATTTGACATCAAATCCAATACAATTTTCACCAGCAAGAAAACCGAACAACATAAATAATCGATGGAGTGAGTCTTAAATTGGTTTGATGATGTGATTATTCACGTTCTTGGTTTTAAAGCTTAGAAATAATTGTTTGAAATAGCACTTTTTTCTTAATAACTGCTTGATAACATCAGTATGTTCTCTTTTACTTTATATTTATTTGTACAAATATCCTAAAAATATATTTTCATTTAAAATTATTAACTACATTTTAGAGTTTACACTGTATTTTTAACTAGAATAATTAAACTACAAAATCACTCAATTAAAAAAATTTATATTTTACAAGCTAGTGTATAAATTAAGTTCCATGAATAGTTGCTACAATTAAGCACAGTATCATTGTCTAGATATCAATAATATATTTTACTACATTTTTTTTTATTTATAAATATGTAATATTATAAAACAAATATATTTATAGTAATTTTAAAAAAAATAAACTTTTTAAGACCAAATTTATTAAGACGGCGTGATGCCCACATGTATTTTGTTTTCTTACAAATGTGGCGAATTTGAGTTTATCAGAACTATGTACCTATGACTGTGCTACTTATATGGGAGTATAGTGACTTTTTGAGAGTCTTTATTAAGACTTTTTAACTGATCAGACCATTTTTAACTAAATACAAAGTAATTTGTACATTTTTATGATTTCGACAAATTTTATGAAATTTGAAAAATTAAATATACAATATGTGCTTAAAAAAATGTTTTTCCACTATAAAACTGTCATTAGATACTTAATTTAAAAAAAACACATCATTGTACAATCATTATATTCATTGCTTCGCACAAAATCTATAAAAAAAAAAATAAAACTGACACTGACGAGTGTTACACTGTTATTATTCTTATCTTTAAGTTTGATTATTTACTGTAAATTTACTAATATTAAATCCAATGATGAATATTATACAAAATAGATTCTGTTGAACTCAAACTGGCTAAGTTGTGCATTTGTAAGACAGAAATTAAACATGTAAGTTTGAATTATCACGTCCCTTTAAAAGGATATTTTTACATACTTAAATTCTGTATGCATGTTAGTATATAAGTATATTTGGTAAATAGTTTTATAGAATAGTATGTTTTTTGTGTTTTGGTGTAAAACTTAAAATAGTATAATATAAAATATACATTTTATAAATACAATTATTTATTAAATTTAATAATAATATTTGTATTATTATAAATACATTTATTTATTAGTGTGGTACCATACATAAATTGATAAACACATTTGACTATTAGATGAAAAATCATTAAAACAAAAAGCATAGTGTGTTCAAATAATTTTAATTTGGCATAATATTAGATTTGTATTGTAAAAATAGTTAAGCATTTCTTTTTTTTTTATGTGAATAATCCTGTTTATTTAATAATTTATAAACAGGGCTCAAAATCTATAGCATTTGCTAATCATTTTTTAAAATCATTTTTATTTTGTGTTTTTTATAAATCTTAGTTTAAAAGTGAAGTTAAGAAGAAAAAAAAAATTGTGTACAAATTTGTATTTTAGATAATTTTGAAAAGTATTGCTTTGTTTTCTTTATTTTTTATAGCGAAATTTGTGTTAATTTCAATATTTATAATGGTGCATATTATTGTACTTTTTTGTGCTATAAAGTCTGAGCCTTGGTAATAAATAATAATTAATCAATTTACATTTTATACTGAACTATCTTACGAAAAAAAAAACCAACTCAGATGCTTATTCTTTAATTTGCTATATTATTTACAAGTTTATCGCACAAACTATAGGTGTAGCAATTGAAAGTACAAGTCCTAGTACAAGTTGGAAAGCAAATGGTTCTCAAGCACCAACTGAAGACCGTTATGCTGCATTGAAAGATCTCGATTGCTTGATGAAATCTCAAGTTCAACAAGATACTCCTCCCCAATTAAATAATAGTAACAGCTCTGCATGGAGTAAGTAAAATAATAGTTTAATTTAAAGCTTAACTTACTGTAATAAATGTTTATAGGTTCTGATGCATCTTTGAATGGAACATGGAGCAGTCAAGTCTCTGAAAATACACCTCAGAACCCATTCAAAAGTAATAATGCTTATAGTTAAGAGGATGTCACACCCGCTTGTGCCGTCTTTGTCTTACAAATGTACAACATAGCAAATATGCCAGCAGGTTTAATATTATAGACAATTGACCCAGCTGTTATTCAATTTGAAGGCAAGAATATTATCTTGTGCAGTGTTTCGCGAAACCATGGGCTTCTGCAAATAACCTGTAGGGGTTCTATTACTCAAAACTTCTAACCTCCTTTTTTTTTGGTTATTAATACTAATTTTCATAGAGGCCCCGCGTAAAAAAATATTATTGTTTGGTGTTTTTTGATCTCAAAAAGTTTAAGAAACACTGATCTAGGGTATCCCATAGGCTTTGAATGCTATTTTTATTTTAAAGTAAACTTTGAACAATATCCTTACCTTTAAATTTTATTATAGATCAATTCACTCTATACTTTATTCATAATAAGAATGTTAGGTGCGTCCGCGATGGTCAGAAATCGGCGTCCGCGAATTGTATTGTCAGATGCTTCCCAACCGAGTCGATGCGCAAGAGGCCATTGCTTTGGAACAAGCATAAATTGGCCACCGATTACTGTTCTTATTTAGAATAGAGTATAATACTTATATTTTTATTAACACTAAATTTGTTCTGCTGAAAGCAAAATGGTTATGTTGTACGTTTGTAAGATTGAAACCACATTACTGGTATTACATCTTCTCAACAATATGTTTTAATATTTACTATTGATGTAAATACTAATGATTTTATTCTTTGTCATTAATAATTTAGATAGTGTTGAAGATGATTGGGCATCAACAAATCATGTAGTTAACCCATTTACAAATAATATACCAGGTATATTGAATTTTTAACATTAGTTATTCGGTATAATTTTTTTTTAATATATAATACATTCAAATATAAATTACCAAAATTAAATAAATAATAAGAAAAAGTGAGCTAGTAAGTACTGTATTAAGTAGATTCTGACTGTAAAGTTGGGGTCAAGTGAAAGTGTACCTTGTCATTGAGTAGGTCACTGTAATGGATGTGGTAAATTTGAAATCAATGATAAATTGTTGTATACAAAAACCAATTCTGAGTGTCACTATATGACTATAATTATATTCATTGTATTAAAGCTTTTTCACTGAGTGAATAATAAATATTAACAAATATATTTATAGAAAAAAGTATCAAAATAATTTTAAAATTATACCACGTGTAGAAAATGCTAGTAAAAACATATGGAGAAATATCAAGTTTAATTTTTCATTTTTGAGTAGAATAAAATAATTTTTTTTAATTGGTTACCTATGTGTTTATTCATATTTTTTTTAAATTTTTTTTTGTTTTTCTATGTAATTATAAAGTTCTGAGAATCTTCAATTTAGACCTCTTGAAGTACCAATTTATTACCAGAAACCACATTTGAAATAGAATTTTTACCGCTTGTGAGAGACACTAAAAATAAATAAATAAAACAACTCATCATTGTAAAATCAATATATTTGGCACTCTGCTCAAAATCTAAAATTTACCTGAAAGTTAAACTTTAAAAAAAAAAAATAGGTAAGACATTCAGAATTGTACTTTTATTTCTCACTCTTCGTTACCATTAATTTTTTTCAAAGCTATTTAATATTATTTGAGAATATTTAACTTTTAGAAATAATATTAATTGCACATAATTATATTGATTAATTGGATTTTTAAATAAAAATAAAAATAGTTCCTTAAATGTTGCCAAATAACTATTTAAATACTAAAATTATTAAACTATCAATTATAAAAATAAAAACAAATCTTTCTTCAATTAATATTTCATGTATATTATTTTTATTCCATGTAATTTTTAATTTTAATTATAATACCATTTATTTTTTAGATGATTGGCAGAATAATATTCAATGGCCAAATGGTTTAACTTCCAGTCAATCGATGGGTTTTAATGATGCAACACCTTGGAGTGCAGATTTCTCAAATCCGTTTAAAGTAATTATCTTTAAATTAATCATTTTATATTTATTTAAAATCTCAGCAATGTATAATATGTTTTTATTTGTATAGGTTGGATCAGCCTCTCCGTTAAATAAACATTCAAGCAATCCATTTTTATAAAACCATTCACGTCTCACCAGGGAAAATAAAATTATCTGGTAAAACGAAAAGCATTCAACATCAATGCCTAACTATAGCAACAGATTTATTATATTTTATTTATAATACTATGTTTTAAATCTAAACTTGGCGAAAAATATAATTAAACATATACAATAATAATAATTAGTAAGAAATATTAGTTATTTAATTAATTATTTATTTCAAGCATATAATCTCATCATATAGCTAGCCATTTATTACTATTCCTACATTCAAATTTATGCAACTGTCTAGTCTTGAAAATATTTATAGTTCGCTTCAAGTTTTTACATAGTTATTTTTTACATAAAATTATTTTTGTAAGTTTTAAATATATGCCTATGCAACTTAATACACTATTCAATATTTCACATGATCAGTGTATAAGACAAATGTTGCAGTGTTATATTCATTAATATGCATATAACACAGTTAGTTTTGCAAGTTACTAACTTATGAGACAAGAAACTTATTTTTATATTTACTCCAGAATCTTTGCAAATTAGTGAATGTGTCAATTTATTGCATGCCCAAACTTTTAAGTTTCACCTGAATACATTAAAGAGTTGTGCTTAAGTTTTGATAATTTTTTTAGTAGGTATCCTTATGTACTATAAAGTTCATAGCAGTCCCAATGTTTTTGAATTTTGAACTGTATGTCTGAGTGTACTAAAATAATTTTAAATTAAATAAATCACTAATTATACTATACTTTAATTTATCTAAAAAATTATTTCTGGTATTTATGAATTCATTTAAATTTAATAGTATGTCATCAAAATCATTTTCTTTTTTCAGTCTGGTACATAAATTATAATTTCATATTTTATTAAATATTGATCACTTATGTTCAATGTTTAATTGTAAACTTCAAAACTTCATAGCTTATTCATATTTATAAAAAAAATATAGTAACTATTTGGATAAACTTAATGTATGCAATAAAAACTATAAATATTGGGATTGCTAAAAAGTGTATACTTTAATGTATTTTAAGAGATCCGCTGATTCAATTGTAAAAACAAATAAATTAAATTAAATGAATAGTTTATATATTTTAAAGAATCTCTATCCCAATATTATAAATGTGTATACAAACTTACATCAAACATTTAACATGTATCACAAATTTGTACTGGCTGTAGTTAATATTAACTATTAGTATTTAAACAATATTTATTTTATATTTTTAATTGTTTATTAATGTTTTATTCTAATTTATTTTTGATTGAAAATGTATTATAATCTAACATTCGTCATAGTGATTACTTTATAAGTTATTTAGTTATTTAACTTATTTCGAACAAAATTTAAGCCACTTAACTATTTTGAGTATTAGATTTAAAAATTGTAATATTGAGTCAAAGAGAAAGTTGTTATTTTTTTTTTTATGTATAAAGAGTTTTAATTGTAATATTCATAAAATTGAAAAAAGTATTCCTGAAACAAAGTACTATTATATTTTATATTTATGTTTACAAAATTTACCAAGATTTTACCTAATTATTGTTCTTAATGATTATAATTCTATGTGTTTGTAATGGTAAGTCAAAATTTGTGTTTTAAAAAATCATTGTATTTATATATAAAAAAGAAAATGTTTAAAGAAATATTTAGCATCAAAAAAATTGTTATAGCAGTTAGGTGTCATTAAAATATAATATTGATATACACAATTTAATTTGAAATTAAACTTGAATATTTTTTTTATTTTTTTTTATGTTGTTTATTACCTACTAATATTTAAATGTATACATATTTAATATGGCTAAACTAAAAACAACAACAAAGATTTTAATTAATATTAATGACTACTAAGTTAAATGAACGAATGTTAATGTATATTGTAATCATAACATACATTAAACCTACATTTTATTATATTATATGGTTTATAATTTTTATTTGATGCTAAATTTGCTTGGAATTATGTTTGTGTGCACCAAAGTATGTTAATCATGTTTAACAAATGTAACTGTGATAAATTTTTTATTGTACCTAAAATGTATGTTTAATTTTGAAGAATGTTTATCTTGGAGTAAGTTAAGTTTGTTGGATTAGTATTTTGAATGGGCTATATTTATCAAAGTCAGTTTTTACCCATTGGTTGTTAAATTAATTATTATTTAATTTTTTCTAATAAAAAATTATAAAATCACTCCTTTAAAGTAATTTTCTTCTCAAATTATTTATGTTTTGTAAAAATACCTATTATAAAATGTTTAATCATATTAATAATTAATAAATCCTTATAACATAATATGAAAAATTGTATATATAATATATACATTATATAGATTATAATATATTCATGTAAGCACCCTTATGCATACGAGTTCATTAATCAAGAATCAAATATTTTTGTTTAAATTCAATCTAATCTATCTTTCTTTTTAGATTTTAAATCTTATAAAGATTATTTTAATTTAGTATATTTGCATAGCAATTTAAAAATATTTCTTTGACCTTGATCACCGTTTGTCAATTAAATACACTTATTTATCTGTCTTATACTTCCATATCATACATTTCAATATCTAAACATTTGTATCGGCCCTTTTTATATGTACCTCGACTGTTTTACCTAATACATTTTTTTTTTATATGTTGCACAGGGTGATCCATAATTTAGATAGTTCTACAGTGATTTTCAGGTAGATATTGCTATTCAAATCTAGATATGTTTTGTTGTTTTTTTTTTATTAAATATATTTATGTAGAATAATAGTACTTGAAACTTACAGGGTTGTGGAGAATAAATATTTTACCAAAACAAATGTATATACAAAAAGCATAAAACATTTTAATATTGAATTATACAAGCATTATAGACAAATTATTCCTGATTAACAATACAATATTATTATGACAATGAAATTTACCTAATTCAACTGAAAAATTTACCAAAAATACTATTAATATATTATTCACTTCCATTAAAAAAAATTATATATTTCTGATTTAACACTAAATGTTATTCATAAAACTATCAAAATAATTTTTGTATTTGCGTTAACATTTTATTGAGAAAATATTTACTCGCAACATTATTAATTATAACCCTTAGTGTCACTATATTATTTGAATAAAATATTTGAATTATTAATTTCATTTTAATATTAACTGCTATTAATTGGAAAATATATATTTAGTATTTTTTTTAAGTTCATCCACCTAACTTAAGAATATAATAATTATTTTCTAATGGGGTACCTATTTGGACACTTTTTATAAAATAAAAATATACCTATTGATTAATTTATATTTATATAACTCAAGATCTATTTTGACAATTTTGTTAACCTCTGTGGTAGAGCACATGAACTCATATCAAATCTAAAGGATTGTTAATGCTAGTACAATATGTTTACACAACTAGTGAACAATAAATGTATACAATATTTAATATTATAAGTACCTATTATTATTGTTATTATTATTTGATGTACCATTACTTTTTAGTTGAAGTTATTTGTCACTAAGGTTGTGTTTAACCTAATCATCATTAATTTGTATAACCAGTGTAATTTTTGTCATATTTTATAGATTTATGTTGATTTAAAATAAACATTTATTTCAATAGAGAATAATATAATATATTAAACTAAAATATTACAAGTGGCGCCATTTCATATAAGTGTTCCTTAATACTTAAACTACTAACCTACAGACCTAGACCTACTACTTAGCTTGCAGATGTATTTTTAAATAAAATCCTCAAATCCTGCAAATGATGCCACAATATATATATAATTATAAAAAAATACAATTTATTAAGTAATATATATATATACTAATTGTATTTCTTTATAATTATATAATTAAGGTAATGATGGGTAGGTACTAGGTAGTTACTCTATACTTTTTTGTAGGTAAGAATTATACTTAGATATCATAAAACCTAGTAATTTATACAATAGTTAATATCACACGTGTCAAAAAATTAACTACTAGGTATCTAATTATCTAATCTCTCTACCAGTGATTACCTACCTATGTATTTAAATATTTTGTAATATAAATAATATTAAGTACAAAAATATTTAAGAATAATTGTATAACATTATTGATCTTTACCATAATATATAAACATAATTTAATTGGTTTGTATAATTTAATTTAAATTAAATTTTTGATTTTATAGCATCTATCTACCTAATTACCTGTCTACAATCGTACATTTAAGATAGTTAGGAGCTATAATGATGTATAAATGTAAAATAAAATGATATATTGTGATTCCAATTATATGGGTTCCAAATCATAATATTATTATTAACACATTTATATATTTAGGAATCTCTTGTAAATTCAACAATTGTCTATTACAAAATACTACATTTATATTTTATTAAATTAATATACAATGCATAATTTAACACACATACACTATACGTCTATACCAGTGGTCTTCAACCTTTTTGGACTCGCAACCCACTTTTTTAGGCCTACATTTTTTGCAACCCACTTAAGCTTTGTAGAAAAACAAAAAAAGCTAAAATTGCTTTGTAATAGTACTATTATAATTTATAACTGGATAAAAAAATCAATAGAATAGAAAAAAATGAATGTGATGTTTGTCCTTGAGTGTTTTCACATAATAAATTCCACCTACTATAATATGTAATTGTATCATACCTGTATATGAAATATAAACTGTGATTTGATATTCATTATATTATAGAATATAGGTAGATTAACTGTATTTTCATTTTTCATTTATTTGACGTTTATTTCATCTATTAAATTAAATTTTTATTTTAAAAAGAATTCGCGATCCAATTTTTAAGCTTGTGTGGCCCAAAAACAGAGACCACTGCACTATCCCAGTGTTTTAAAGTATTTAATTACCTTTTTTTTTATATTACATAAGAACATAGATCATATTTAACATATTTTTACCGACAGATCTAATGATTTTACCATCAATTTTTATGTATTGGATCATATGTTATGGGTAGCTTAGAAAAATTATGATATAGATATCTACTTTTATTATTTTTTTTTAAAGTAAATAAGTACAAAGTTCTAAGTCGCTTTGTATGGTTTGGGTAAAAATGAATATTAAGAATATCAGAATATCGGACACTTTGAACGGTCAGGTAAAAATGTGCATTTTAGAACACGACACTAGTGCATAGAATATAATATAAACAAGTCTGAAGTCATGACAAATTATATTAACAATGTTAAAAAGTTTTATATGATTTCAACTAAATTGCAACCTATACTCGTTAAAGATGGTTTTGACTTATATTACTTATTTATCATGATTTTATAGGTTAGGCCATGGCCTATTTATGTGTATACCTATTTAATTATTTAAATATATTATTAGATAAAAATTATGTTTAATTCTCATTGAAGTTTATAACATTTTGAATACAATTTATCATGACTTGTTAATTGTATATATTATATTACTTTGTAGGTACCTATGCTTGTTTAATGTTTATATGTATATAATAGTAAAAAGTGTAGGTTTACGGGTTCTGCAATGTACATTTTTACCCGACCATCAGAGTTATGCTTTGGAGGGGAGAACAAGGAGTCTTATTAAGTACCTATTCAAATTCTTTATTTTTGTACCTATTTCAAATACGTTATGACCAATGTATTTTAAATACTTAAAATATACTTTTTATTTGTATTTTTATTCTAGAATACTAAATAGGTACTTTTTTTTATTCTAGTGGCTCAAAGACCAATATTTCAGAATGTACTAATTTAAATTTTGTTTCAAAAATATTAGTTTTTAATGGCTCTAAATTCTGAGAATTTATAAATAAGATTTTGCCAAAATACAAGCAGATAACAGAATGATTGAACACTGAACACTGAAGGCCTACTGCCGCCAATTTTAGCTGAAAAGTTTTTTAGCTTGATAAAATTAAAGTTAGTAAACGTTGTCCAATTTTGATTCTGAAAAAAAATTTGAACTTACCAGAAAATTGTCTATAGATCCTACGAAGCAATTTGTAAAAACTAAATTTTATATTATTGTGAACTGTAATTTAAAACTTGAAAATATCAACTTTTCAAATCATAATTAAAATTAAAACTAAAATTAAAAACGAAAAATGTTTCGTACGATCTACAGACATTTTTCTGCTGAACTCAAATATTTTTTCAGAATCAAAATCAGACAACGTTAACTAACTTTAATTTTGTCAAAACAAATGTATGTTTTTGTAAACTTCGTGTAGTGAAATTGATATAGTTATCGAGTTATTTACATGTGCAAGCGCGTACGATAGAGGATACCCGCATTTAATTTCACTCACACTAATAATCATTTACAACTAACACATAGATCCCAGGCGGCTATGACAAGATTAGAAATCGCCTAAACGTTGCCCCTTAAATAATGACCGTAGCGAGGCCCCTTAAATAAATATTTAAATACATAATATTCTGAACACATTTGAAAAGTATTCTCAACAAGACTGAGGGAGTATATGTGATATCTCCATTAGGCTTATTTTTGTCATACAAGATACATGATTAAGCAATAATTAACTTATACTTACTGATATATAACGTGGTCTGAGAATAGTCAAAAATGTATGTCTCACCCATTTTCAAAAAAGCTGAATATGCCACTTCCGACAGTACATTAGGTATCTACGTTTTATATTTTAAACAATAGACCGTACAATGTGACTGTTCACCAAGTTTAGAGTACCTTTCTATAGGCTATAGACTTCTATTAAAATGAACATAACCGATTTTGACCAAAAAGTTAAATATTTACTTTATGTTGTACAATGTACCTACATATTATAGAAAAGTATAAAAATGATATATTATGTACCTCTGCCCGGGTACAGGACTGGGCGGATGACGAACGGCCGGAAGGCGTCTTCGCACCCCCGGGCCACTTGAGGGCCCCGTCCCGATCTCAACGCCAGTGGAGGGCGCATCTCCAAACCGAGCTTCCCGGGGCAATAGGAAGCACCTTGAGGTGGTCTCAGAGACTTACCGGTGGCGACGGGAAAGGGTCATCAATGAAGGAAAAGAGGACTGGCTAGGCAGTTTTCAGCAGACCAGCCACTCCAACAGTATACCCCGGAGATGGGCAGCTTGCCAAATGCAGGTCCTCAAGGATCGCAGAGCATCTGCTTACACATACGACTGCCCGACCGTTAGCTACGAAAAAGTTCCGCGCTCAAGGTGCAAGCGATCGGAGCGGACCGAAACGCAGAGCGCGGACTCACGGGAAAACCAATAACCGTGTTCCAGGCGTATCAACGCACTGAGGAAGGGTAGACCTGATAGGCACGTCAAAAGACCCCGGCGTGGGTCTCCGCATAAGGACGACCGAGGTGATGGAGGGCACCTTCCTCTTTCCGCACGGGAACCACCTACCCAAGTGGGGAATCATACCACCTGCGACAAACCAGTGGGCCTGGGCGAGAGGCGCCAGAGCATGACGTGGGAAGCAGACGCGGACCTCCGTCAGCGCGCTGGTGCCTCTAGCACGAACCTGACTGAGAGCACACGGGCCCGACCAACTCGTGTGCGAACACGTGCAAGGTGGAAGTCCGGTTGGGGGACACACACCGTCAAGCACTCAAACCCGAGCATTCGGTACGGACACGGCACCCGGCAAAAGAAAACCGTACCACTCAAAAAAGGTCGCATCGCGTCAGCGTAAGAACTGCCCCGGTGTCGATGCTAGTGGGAAAAGAGTCGTTGTGAGTACTCTGGATAACGGATCCTTCAATCTCATCTCGCGGGCGACGAGGACAGCCCCACTGAAAATCCGACCTAGCTTACGCCCGAACGGTAACAGTGCCCGTCGAGCTGTGTGGCGTGCGTCCGGCCGACGCGCGCGTGTACCTCGCGTGCTCGCGCTCGCCGGCCGCGCGTTCGCGATATATGTGGATGGCCTCGCGAGGGCTGTCGGGAGTAGCGCCTTAGTAGAAGGGGAGTTACTTGACTGGGTCGAATCCAGCGCTCGCCGACGCGGTTATACGAAACCCACCGATCTATCTCGTACGAGAGCAGCCGGCGGGGGATCGTCAGCCTGGCGCCAGGGCGCCCTGACGTAACCCGTCGGAGGGATGTTTCCGCGTCACCCAAAGGCGTGAAGGAGCCGCCCTCGCGACATATGGCTAAAGGTGTAAAAACCCCCGAGGGAATGGTCTTATAACTCCCCGTCACACAGTGGTTAGAAATATTATGTACCTATCTAACATATAAATACATAGGTACCTAGGTATACCTAATAATATATATAATTGTTTTCAATAATTAGGCACCTAGGTATATTACTTTTTCAGTAACGCAGCAGTAATTTCATTACATTTTACTTAAAGTAACGCAATTGTAACAAAATTACTTTTGAAAAGTAATTTCTATGAAGCAACGCGTTATTTTCCACGTTATTAAAATAATAGTTTTGAATGTATTACAAAAAATAAAACCGATAGGATATCCCAGGAAAAATAAAAATCAATTATATTTATTTTTGATTCCGATAATGGTTAACAATATTATTAAGCATTCCAGGAATAAATGTTATCACTTTATTAGCAGAAAGAAAAGAGTTTGGTTTAAAAATAAAATAAATTATGATTTATGACTTGTGACTATATACCTAGCCATATAGGTGAGATGATTGTACATTTGTACATAATAGGTCTTTTATCACTAGGTCTACGATTGTGAAATACTAAAATGTATACATAATAATTATTAAGTAACGTTATTTGTAACGCACTACTTTATTAATGAAATAGTAATGTAACGTGATAAAAATAATTTTAGGTAACGAAAATGGAATTTAAATAAAAATATTTGAAGTTACGAGTAACGTAATTACTAATTTCATTACTTTTTAAAAGTAATTTACCTAACACTGTATGTCTGTATATGATTAATATAACTAGCTAGATACTATAGTGTTACTATCGTCATGCACATATTATGTTGTCTACATTTAAGTACCTACTTTATATCATAGGTACATTAAAAAAAACTACCTATTGAAAATAAATAAATTATTAATTTTATTAGATACAGCTTGTAGGTAGCTACCTAAATCTTCGTTTAATGTTGTTTTGCTATTTAATTTTAGGCAACCTTGGGTAGTTGGGTGTTATGCATACCTACGCACTTAAAGAATTAAACGATTTTTCAGATAATTGTGCTGATTTTTATATTATTGACAAGCCTAGGTAGGTACGTGGCTTGCCGAATGGACGAGAATCGTCGTCCACATGGACAATGTGTTTCTCGGGGTATTGGGTGATGGTAGCTGGGTCTCGTCGTGGTCTATATTCGCTGATCGTCACACACCGTACCGATTTTGAATAGGTACACTGTGCCTATCTTTGATACATAAATAAGTTCTGCTACGCTCGGTACGGCTACTACCACCCATGTGTTTTAGTTCCTTCAAAACCGTCGTCTGGTCAGGCTATGTCTTTCTGGGGGTCTCTATCATAATATTTCATAATATGCTACTTTTGTGAGGTAAAAATAGAAAATTCCCAGTATTTTTTTTAAATAATTGAAAAAAACAAAAATTAAATTAAGGAAAACGGGAATTTTTACGCAAAGCCAGTTTTTGATATAAGGAACCGATTTTGTTATTTTTAGTACGTAGGTACCTACCTATAACTGAAGGGTGGCAAGCCATAACGTGGTATTGCCAAAATTACAGTTCTTCAGAAAGCGGGTTATGTGGTTATAACTTATGGCCAGTGGTGTAAATTTTTGGTGGTGCAGAGAAATATTTTAATTTTGGTACCCACCAATACTCTAAATTCCTTTAGAAATTCACGATGGGAAATTTTTTACCTAGTGTAATAATAATTGTACCTAATAATTAGTATGAAAAATATAATAAAATATTGTTATTTTTCAATTACCTAATTAATATAGGTAAGTGCATCATCTTTGCTATAGCCAGATAGATAATACATCTTCAATATTTATATTATGATACACTAAACAAAATAATAAGGTACCTCTACCAAAAAAAATATTATAATTTTTTAGTTACAGTGTATATAGGTGTTTAAATACTTTAGTGTTTGTGAGTGCTGATTTTATTTTGAACAGTTAATTTCTTATTATTATAATTATAATTGAGTAAACTATCATAGATATAGTACTATAAAAATGAAAAATAGATAATAATATAGCTATAACGGATTTAGTATACAAGTTGTAGACTTGTATTTTATCAGCTAAACCCAGGGTGGACTAGCCCGGATAGCAAGTCGGAAAAGTCCACCTGGTCAACCATACAAAATTATAAATTATAGAAAATGAAAAAATAAATATTTGGTGAAAATGACAATTATCTACGGTTATTCGTTTTTGAATTACAACAAAATAAGATAAGTATTCGTTCGATGAGAAATCTTTAATATACAGCTGAAAATCCAATGTCAAAAAAATTTTAATTTTAAATGCTCATAAAAAGCTTGTTTAACTTTCCAGTAAACTTTTTTTTTGTTCAAGGTAGGAAAACTTATGAGGAATCTTGTGTTAAATGTACAAATCTTAGATATAAGTAAAAAATTGTTTATGAATTTCTAACTAAAAATGTTTAATTTTTAAAACATACGGAATTTTACTTATTTTTGAAAGAAAAACGATTTTTATTTACATTTTAAATGGATTTTTTCGTCATATTTATTCACAAAATATTTCCGAAAATAACACATTTCGACAGAATTTTTGGAAATATCGCGTTTTTATAAAACAATAATTTAATAATAATTTGTTAAAATTTAAAAATGCGAAATAATGTAGTAAAGTACTCATTTATTTTTTACAGATATCTATATGTTTATAAAAAAGTAATAGTAGATAAATAAGATTAAATATAAAATTTGAACTTTATTTATCAATGTATTTTTATATAATAAATTAACGCTATTCAATTAAATCACTTTTATTCTTAAACTTCAAACTTTTGAAGTTTTTTAACAATTTCTTATTGTATCTATATAATAACATATATAAATTATAAAATTAAATAAAAAACAAAAAACTTTTCGTCATAAAATAATAAATTAAATTACTTATTTTAATAAGATGTACATATCTTCTGAATAAATGCACCTTCTTCGTTAAAAGCTGAGTCTTCAATTGATTCAAATTCGTTTAATTTAAAAATGTCATCATATAATGAGTAGTTTTAGGTGCTGTGAAAAAACGCATCAAATTTGTTGTATCCTTTTGTTTTGAGGGTTTAACGTAGTTTGATTTTTTAAGGATTTCCAATGTTCCCGATATATAATTTAATTCTTGCATTTTTTTTAATAATTCTTAAATAAAAATAATCAACAGTATTATAGTTTTGTGAAATACCAATGTTTTTTTTTCCTTTTTCGTACAATATCATCATTTGTTCTGTTAGTTTAAATCCTTTTGGATATATGATTGACTTACATGTTTCTTTTATATTGTACACTTTAAAATCATTTTTCGTCTTGAGCGTTTCATTGCAATTTCAAATGAACTACAAAGATATTTCATTGATAGATGATAATAATTAACATTATAATAATTATCAATTACCTATATTTTTATATTGAACATTTGAATGCCGGAATAATACTCGGTACTTTGATATAGGCGGTATTAAAATATTTATAGTGTCACAGACCACAGTATCAGACGTAACTACGAAACACTCAATTTGATAACTCGTTATAAGCAAACCAGTATATTCTGGAACAGGAAACTTTAAAATATTAAGAACCGGAACCGGAACTGAAACCTTTATTTGAATAAATAAAGTACCGGAACTGAAACGAAAGTTTTAAATTAAATAGGTTCTTTTAGGATCGAAAAAAAAAGAATTGTATTTATCATAATTTAATGGTAATACTGTTTAATGTACAAACTATTTAACTATGTATGATCATATGAGTTTTCTAATATTTGAGCAATACAAATTCTCAATAGTTTTCAAAACCACCGGCAAAAACAACATAAAAATTAAGGAAAAATGTTAATTTTTACGCAAAATCTGTTTACCACAAAATCGATTTTGGTTTTTGGTGTAACTCTAAAACGAATGAATGAATACATGAAATTTTTACTTATTGTTTATATTTGCATTTTCTATACACGATAAAATTTTCAAAATATTTTGATTTATTTTGAACTGTTTAGGAACATTTTCAGTTTCCAATTGTATTAGTCTTTTAGATTCTGAGCGAAGCGATGAATGTATTGATTTTACAATGATGTGTGTTTATTTTTTTATTTTTATGTCTGTCATCACCTTTTAGGACAGTAAGATTGCTTGGATTTTCTTCAACAGTAACTTTTCTGATAGGAAAGTGAATCTAGTTGGTACTTTGGGGGTTCAAAAGTAAAAATTTCCCAGTAGTTTTTCAAAAGCGAAAAACAAAAGAAAAATTAAGGAAAAACGGGAATTTTTACGCAAAATCTGTTTTCGAGAAAATCGATTTTGGTTTTTGGTGTAACTCTAAAACAAATGACCGTAGGGACATGAAATTTTGATTGAAGGATTATATTAGCATTTTCTATACACCATAAAATTTTGAAAATATTTTGACTCTCTTTGAGCTGCTTACGGCAATTGTCAGTTTTCAATTTTTTTAGTTTTTTTTTCTATAAATATCAATAAAATTGTATCTGTTGAGTAAAAAAGCTTGAAAATTTAATAGAAGGCTCCTAGGTTATTGTTTCAAAGGCAGATGAAAAAAATTAAAAATCCTTAATCACAGTTTTCATTTATAAGCATTTAAAGTTCAAATTTTGACAAAATACGGAAAAATCACGAAAATAAGCAAATTATTTTGAGTTGAGAATTCATAAAAATTTTTCTTTTTAAATCTAAGATTTAAAAATGTAATATCAGATTACTCGTAAGTTTGTCTACCTTTATCAAAAAAAAAATACCTAAAAGAAACTTAAATTAAATTTTTATGAGCGTCTGGAATTTATATTTTTACAACATTTGATATTTACTCGATTTCTCGTGTAACAATTTTCTTATTTTATTGTAATTAAAAAACGAATGACTGTAGATACACAAAAATCTCACTGAATGTTTATATTAGCATTTTCTATACACCATAAAATTTTGAAAATATTTTGACTCTTTTTGAGCTGTTTACGGACATTGTCAGTTTTCAATTTTTTTAGTTTTTTTTTCTATAAATATCAATAAAAATTTTATCTGTAGAGTAAAAAAGCTTGAAAATTTAATAGAAGGCTCCTAGGTTATTGTTTCAAAAGCAGATGAAAAAAATTAAAAATCCTTAGTCACAGTTTTTATTTATAAGCATTTAAAGTTCAAATTTTGACAAAATACGGAAAAATCACGAAAATAAGCAAATTATTTTGAGTTGAGAATTCATAAAAATTTTTCTTTTTAAATCTAAGATTTTGAAATGTAATATAAGATTACTCATAAGTTTGTCTACCTTTATCAAAAAAAAATGTCTACAAGAAACTTGAATTAAATTTTTATGAGCGTCTGAAATTTATATTTTTACAACATTTGATATTCACTTGATTTATCATGTAACAATTTTCTTATTTTATTGTAATTGAAAAACGAATGACTGTAGATACTTGAAAATTTCACTGAATGTTTATATTAGCATTTTCTATACACCATACAATTTTGAAAATATTTTGACACTTTTTGAGCGGTGGTTTACGGACATTGTCAGGTCTCAATTTTTTTAGTTTTTTTTTCTATAAATATCAATAAAAATTTTTTGTTGGGTAAAAAAGCGTAAAAATTTAATATAAGGCTCCTAATATATCGTTCTAATAGCAGTTGAAAAATATTAAAAATACATAGGCACAATTTTTTTTTACAAGCATTTAAAATTCAAATGTTGACAACATTTATAAAATTTATAATTTATTAATTATTTTGTAGTTAAAATGTATAAAATGTTTAACTTTTATGGCTAAGGATTGAAAATTTAAAACAAGGCTCCACGTAATAGGTTATATATAAATTACTTTATTCACAATAATATCATCAAATATACTTGGTAGTTGGTAATATCATAGGCTGACTGACCATTTTCGCTCAGAATCGTTTTTCTTATACAATGATATTATATCATTGAATTCAAATTTAACACCATCAATTACAGTGACCCACTTGTAACCTACTATACAGCAGAGCGATATCCTTTTTTTCTATGAATGTCAATAAAACTTTATTTGTTGGGTAAAAAAGCTTGAAAAATGAATACAAGGTTCCTACTATATTGTTACAATGATATTTGAAAATTATTAAAAATCCTTTGTCACAGTTTTTTTAATAAGCAATTTAAGTACTTATCTTGACAAAACACCGAAAAATCACGAAAATTAGCAAATTAATTGGAGTTGAGAATTCATAAAATTTTTTCTTTTTAGGTCTAAGGTTTGAAAATATAATACAAGATTATTCATAAGTTTATCTACCTTTATCAAACAAAAAAATGTCTACAAGCAAATCAAATAAAATTATTATGAGACTTAGAAGTTCATATTTTTACAATATTGGATATTCACTAGATTTTAAGTGATTTTGTTATTTTGTTGTAATTCAAAAATGAATAACTGTAGATACACAAAAATCTCACTGAATGTTTATATTAGCATTTTCTATACACCATAAAATTTTGAAAATATTTTGACTCTTTTTGAGCTGTTTACGGACATTGTCAGTTTTCAATTTTTTTAGTTTTTTTTTTATATAAATATCAATAAAATTTTATTTGTTCGGTAAGAAAGCGTGAAAATTTAATGCAAGGCTCCTGATATATTGTTATAAAAGCAGTTGAAAAATATTAAAAATGCACATATACTGTACATCAGAGAGACATTCACTTTTTTAAATTAAAAATTTGATACATTTTGTTAAAATTCATAATTTAAATGCTTAAGTATAAAGAAAATTTGTGCCTATGTATTTTTAATATTTTAAAATTTTTCAATTATACGAAAAAGTTCTGTCAATTTTTATCATTTCTGACTTACATACAAATTTTAAATTTCCGTTGCAAGTAAATATATTTATATAAGATATTTTGTCATTAATTTATAAAAAATCCTCATATTTAGATGTAGTCAAATCTACATAATTCAATGCTTTTTGAAAATCAGACACACCTTTAGTATTTGAAGGAAGAGGTTTTTTACGAGCATGATAAATACTTTTTCGTACTGCGGTTACATCCGATTACCTATATAGTAAAAACAGAATTAATTAGTACCCTTATGACAGACACATATGCAATACACTCAACAAACTTATTGGACATTGTTGGATTACCCCCAGACTTTGTTGGACTTTATTTCTGTTGGTAGAGCTTTAGACATTTTTGTGCTGCCATCTATACTCCAACAGCACAATTTTACGTTACCAAACTTTCACCCTCATGAAAAATGTCCAGCTTGATTTGTTGGACATTGTTGGACCACTCGGAAAATTTGTTGGACATTATTTTAGCCAGTAAAGCTTTTCCAAAGTTGTGTTCCCAACAGCACTGTTTGTTAGACACTGTTGGACAACTTTCAAAACCTAACCTAACCTTAAAGAATAAAAAAAAACAGCAGAATAAAAAATTTAAAATTAATAAAAAAAAAAACAGGTTGAATGAAAAATAATATTTAATAAAAAACTAATTTCAGTCAAAAAGGCTTATTAAATTAAAAAAACGTAGAAGAAAATTAAAAAATCTCCAAAGTCCAACAGTTTTTAACAAATAGAGATGAACTTGTGTAGCACAAAAATATGTCCCAACAATAAGTTTCGCTGCTGGCGTGACTTGGCAGTGAAACTACAAACTTTTATACCTGTGAAAATATAGTCCAACAAAGTTTGAAAGTTATCCAACAATGTCCAACAAATCAAGCTGGATATTTTTCATAAGGGTGAAATTTCGCTAACGTAAAGTTGTGCTGTTGTGAGCACAACTTTGGAAAAGCTCTACCGGCTAAAATAATGTCCAAAAAATTTTCAGAGTGATCCAACAATGTCCAACAAATCAAGCTGGACATTTTTCATAAGGGTGAAATTTTGGTAACGTAAAGTTGAGCTGTTGGAGTATAGATGGCAGCACAAAAGTGTCTAAAGCTCTACCAACAGAAACAAAGTCCAACAAAGTCTGGGGATAATCCAACAAGTTTGTTGGGTGTATTGCATATGTGTCTGTCATAGTTGTGCTGCTAACTTTATAAGGGTTTAATTAGTATGTGGTTATTTATTTCTGTTAAAATAATTTTTCTAGGACCAATACTTATGTCTTTGACAGCCATACGCTTGCATGCTGCTGTTATATTTTGTCTTACAGTAGTTGTACATTGTGATTATGTGCATCTTTAAAATTAAAATTAAAAAAAGAAGGTAAGTGGATTTTGCTCTGCTGTACAGTAGGTTATAAGTGGGCCAATGTATTAAACTTGAATTTAATGATATAATATCATTGTATAAGAAAAACGATTCTGAGCGGGGACGGTTTGTCAGTCTGGATTTTTATATTGTTATTATTTTATTATAGCTTGTAAGTTGAAACTTGAATTAATATTATAATATTATTTTTTATTCGTTGCTATGGTAATAAACAAAGCGTTAGAAATTAAAATCCCATTTTTAGCGGTTTTTTGTAATTTGTCGGTAGTTTTCCCCGCGGCATTAAATAACTATGGAGAAAATCGAAAAATGACCTCTTTAAAGTACCATCTTGATCCAATTTGCTAAAAGATAAGGTACTATATGTTGAAATTGAAGCACTCCTTCTGGTAGAAAATGAAAATAAAAATTAACACCATTGTAAAATCACTAGCTATTTCACTCCGCTCAGAACCTAAAATTTTGTTATTAAAATAAAATATAAAATAAAAATTGAATATTGCGAAAACAGTTAATTTGTTTTATAGGTATATTAGGCAGATATATTAATATTATTTAATATTTATATTTTACATATTTTATAAAAATAAAATAAATGTTTGAAACATACCATGCCTCTTAATAATTTTTCTATCTTGAATAAATATTTTGGTTATGCATTTTTTATTTGAACATCACCACCGTTCAATATTTTGAGAAGAAGTATAAGCCAATATATACTTATGACCCTTGTCTACAACTAGGGGGCATTATGTGACACGTTCAAGGTAAATATACGAGAATATATGTATATTGTTCCGTTATAATAAGTTATTATTAACAGTCAAACATTTATAAAAAATGTTACAAAAAAATCTAAGCACACCTCTGATAATTAAATTCATAATTATAATGTATTCTGACGAAATAGCCATTTTAAAATATTAAATAACCAGAAGTCGGGCGTAAACAAAATTCACAAAGAATAACTCAGGAAATGTTGCTTTTCCATTAACCATAATTTATAAATACTGGAATTTATAAAACTATTCCCTCAACAAAAGTCATCGATAAGACCCACCTGCAGTATACCTGATGTACGACGATAAAAAATATATGACAATGGCATACCTATAATACCCGTCTGAATCTTGCTAGAGTGCTAGACTATTAGTATAGGTATTTATAATCATTAGGTACCTAATGACAATATACTTATACTAAAATGTATCATCAAAAGCTAATTAACACAAGACAGACGTATCGTAAGTAATATACTATGTTGTAAACCTTTCGTGTGAACCAAATTTATATGAGGTGTCATTTATCAGCTATCAATAACTAAAATAATATTGGTAGGTACCTACTAATTGGTATCTATAGGCTATAGGTATACTATAGCTTATGAATCAACACAATATAATAATATAAATGCATTATAAGTTATATTCCAAACGCGTGTTTGTCATCAAATAGCGTATATTATTAAATAAACTAAAATTTTTAGTTGAGTAATATTATAAGTTTTAACAATGTTACATTGCATTTCGAGTAAAAAAAACGCATTCACAGAAAGAAAAACTCACTATTTAATTTCTCCGCGTAGGTGTACTTACTTACACAATGTATGTTAAAAGTTATGCACTAATAAAATTGTACTTACAATTTACAGTTAAATTAGATACGCCTACTTTTTGTATGTAGATTAGTTCATTACTGCGAATAGCCACGCATTGAGTGTACCTACGTACATAATATACAATATACTTTATATAAATGTAATATGGTAGTTTATAGGGTTGACATGCTCGAGCAGCTGCAGCCCGCAGCGACAGATTCTTAGGGGCGTTACATATATTATTATGCTTGAACTCGCAATTCGCATTACAATTTTGATTGAATCCTGCGGGGCGAATCGAGAAACAAAATCGATCCAATAAATAATATCTAAAGAACGTAAAGTATATATAGGCACTATACACATTGCACACGATATAAGTACCTAACACTTTACTTACTTTACTTAGAATCGTATTATATTATTTACTTCTATAAATACGTTAATATGTAGGTATAGTAGGTACCAGGTAGTAATAATAAAACTTTTTGTGGTTAACAACTCACAATATTTATGACGACGGTTCATAAAAAATATCTATGGTACCTACATAACATAATATCTCCCTATATAAAGCAGAGATCCCCTGGCGATTTTTTGTACTTATTAGTATAAAATAATAAGTAATAACTAATGTAATTTATAATATAATATTCTATGCAGGTATTATAGGTACTATAATATTATGTATAGGTACATACATACTAATAAGTAATACATGATTATAAATGTATTATAATATATATATTATATGTTACCTACGGTAAGTGACGAAAATTAAAATGTACGTAATTTACCGGTGAATATCGTAAATATCAATTTTTTATTTACACGAGAAGATTTTTACATTAATAATTACCGGTAATGTGGAAATAAAAAAGTCCATGAAGTACTACAATACACAACATACCTATATCGGCTGTACAATTTTATTTTGGTAAAAATCTTAATTAACCGGTAAATATCAAAAAAATCAATTTTTGTACATATTTACGGCAAATATTATGTAGGAAAAATAAACACATATAGTTTTGACGGTAAATTACCTACGCAATAAAAAAAAATGTTCGTCTTGATTATCGTAATATATTAGCCATTAGGTACCTATATAATATTTATAATATGGCAGTATGCTTTAGCCTTTATAAAGATTATATAAGTACCTACGGCTACAACTGTATTGTACGCTGTATGTACCTACTGTTATTTCGGTTTTTCATTCAACATTTAAAGACTACAACTATTATTATTATTGTGTTTATAGTCCCCTCTGTTTGTGCCAGACGTGCCACCCTATGTCAAACTTAATTATAGCCTTTATATATCCTGCAGACTGCAGTAGAGGATTTAGAATCAAAATGTTTGGTACCCAAGCCTGAATTTACACTCTATAGTATACTAACTAGTTTTTATTTCATTTTTTTTTTTAATACTTAAATATGTTTTTGGGCTGGGTATACACTATACAGATATTTTATTATACTAACCGATTTTTTCTAACGCTTTGGTTGTCATCATAGAAACGAATAATATGCACAAATCACCTAATTCCCAAAATTAATGGATTATTATGGTAACTTATTAATACATAATATTTATGATTTATACATTTTCTTCGAAGTGAAAAATATCGAGTAGCGTGCTACGATTATGTTACACGATCACCACTATTTATATAAAACGACATTTTTTTTTATTATTTACGATTGATCAAAAATGAAAAATGAAAAATAAACAAATAATACTTTGTATATAGGGCTAGAATTTACCTTATTTTACCTTTAGTCTTTAGAGTTTGACTATTTGTTAAATCAATGTAGTATTATGATATATATTATTTTGTAATTTAATCTTTTAGTTATATACGATATACCTACCTTTTTTTTTTTTTTTGCTGGAAAACCACTACATGGAGGCCGTACTGTAGTTATATACCTACCTATACTTATTAGTTATTAGTTATTTCAACATAAATTGCATTATGTTAACTTCTGTCATTAAAAAAATCAACAACAATTTTTAAAAAAAGATACAGATTCATATTGGTACCTACTTTTGACTAGGTAATTATTAGCTATAAATTATAAGTTATAACCATAAACTATTACCTAACAAATAATACCTACGGGCATTCGCCATTTGAAAATCAAAACTCAAAAATAACTTGACTAATTTATTTCCAGTATAAAAACTGGAAAACTAAAAATATACAATTTGAATAGTTTAATAGTTTTCAATTACACAAACTTAAAAGTGAATTAATTCATTTTAGATTATAAATGGAGCAATGAATGTGGTTTAATAAAGAATGTTAATAATGTGTATTTTTTGTATCTTGAAACAAGTTTTATAAAAAAAGAATTCTTTAATCTTCATACTGAGTGTGATTTTTGGTACTTTCCAAAAATATCTGGAAAAACTAAAACAAATTACGATAAAACGGCATAAATTACTCAAAAACAGTTTTTGTTCAAAGCAATCGTGTTTTTTTTATGTAATTAAAAAATAAACAAATACATAGAAAATGAACAATAAATACTTGAAACATGAACTAAATATTTATTATACCTATTCCAGACATATATTTTTAAAAATATTTTAGTACTTTTTGTGTTATAGGCATAGACATTTGAAATGGTCTACTCATATTGTTATTATTTTATTTATTTTGATAACATTTATTTTTCTAAGTCAAAAACATTAGAAATTGAATAGGTACATCAATATTTAAAAAAAAATACGAATGTCTCCTGTAGTATTTATAGTTATTTTGTTATAATTAAAAAACATTACTCATGGAAATCTTTTCCATTACTTGTACTGTTATTTAATATTTTCTACACACCGTCAATAACTCAAAATGTTAAGACCAATGTTAAGCTGTTAATACCACGAATCTATTCACACCAATGACTTGTATGTTAATTAATAATAAAAGTAATATATAATAGTTATAATATAATTTGTGTGACACTGTGAAGTTTTGGGCAAAAATATTTTACTTACCATGCACGGACGCATGGATAAATAAGTAAAATAAAGAATTGCAATTGTTTTATGAATTGAGGTTGACTATACTATCTCTACTTTAAATCATTTTTCATATGCAATGATTTATCGTTGAGATAAATTCAACACATATCCAACACAGTGACCTATTGTCTATTTGTTTTAATTCACAAACATAAAATTACACATTTATGAGAAATAAAATTCCGTTGAGTTATAAACATTGTTCTTCGTTAATCGTTATTACTTATTTTTTCGATGTTGGTACTTATACAATTGAGGAAGTCCATATATTTTATGAAAATTGAGTTTATTTTAATAATAATATTCTTAGTAGGTAATGTATACCTAAGTACGATAACTATGTTTATTATTTTTTTTTTGCATATGACATTATTTAACATTGAATTTAAGTTATTAATGAATCATTAATTATCGATACATTGTTATTAGAACGAAGAACGTTTTTTCTGGGTGTGGCAGTGCAAGTAAATAAACTCTTATAACTTGTAGTTTGTACTTAGTACTCAATAGGGATATTATAATATATTATATACTTGCATTTTTATATACATTTTTAAACATCGAATCATAGATAAGTAGTATTTAATAAAACAACAACATCGTAATTACAATCGTTAATCGTAATGTTGTAGGTACTATTTAGTCACGGGGCTATACCTAGATATTTTGATTATTTTAAATACTTAATTTAGAAATATTAAATTAACACATGTTGTGTAGGTATTAAACAGCAGCTGTACTCAAATTATTTTTAATTAGTCAAACGTATACCTACATTTTTTACTTCCAAAATTATCTCAAAAATGTTTAGTTACTACCAACAAATATTGACAAAAAATAAAAAAAATAGATTAATCATGTATATTTTGGAATATAACCTCCAATTCGTTTGCCACAATATAATAATCGATAACGTTCTAGAGTTATAATAGTTTATACTTTAAACCATATCTATATAATTATTAAACGCAATAATTAATGTCGATTGATGTTTGTTGACCTTTTGTTTGTGCACGCTTTTGTCACTAAAATGTTTCATTATAATGCAAATAAAACTCATCATACCATACATTATACCTATAGATTTTCATATGGTGATTGCATTGTTATAACTTATAAGTGAACTGTGATGATTACATTCAAATCATTTAATATTAATTACTATCAATTACTCACTTTTTGTATAACACACTGACTTGCCGAGGAATTTGTCACCACTCACCACACCCCCTTAGTCAACAATTCAACATAATATTATAATCAGTAATCACATACTCATATTGTCATAGTAGAACAATAGTACATTGTACATTCTATTAATTTCCTAAATATTTCACTTTTATAAGGTTATTACTAGTAGCAGTAAAGCCCACTTGTACATCAACAAAAAAAGATCATATATGACTAGGTATAAGTTCATCCTTAATTTAAATTTAAATTTCTTTCTGTATAGAAAATTATAATAATACGATAGTAAAATATTTCAAGTTTCTTCAGTGAATATTTTTTTAATATTAATAATGTAACAAATATCGTTATTGAGCAGAAATCATTATTTACGTATGAATGTCCAATATTCAAATAGTAAACAATTGAACTGTAATAACTCATAAAAAGTGTATGTGGACATTTGCCAATATTGTATTTAAATTTCCAGCAGGTAATACAAACTTATGAGGAATCTGGTACCTATAACATTTTCAAGCCATTTTCATGTTAAAATTAAAAATCTTATGAATTTTTAACTACAAAATTTATTATTTAGATATTTCCGTGATATAGACGAATTTTGTAAAGAATCGAACTTAACCGATTATATTAAATTGGATTACGCTTATATATTTAAAATATTTTTTGAATTGCTGTAAGAACAACTTACGAGCATTGTATTACATTTGTAAGCATTTTGGCTTTTTTCATATTTTTGTAAAAAAATTAAAGTTGAAATTTCATACATCTAGATTATTTATAGCTATAAATAGGACGAAATATCCAACATATTTTTAAATTTATTCTTTATAAAAATTATTAATTTAACATAAATATTTGGTGAACAATTTAAGGCCCTACAGTTATTTATTTTTGAATTACCTGCTTCCCATAAATAACTAACTAGATCAGATTTGCTACTAGAAACCCCGTAATGTTGAAAATTGAAAACATTTTAAATGCTCAAAATGTGGTGATAGACATAAAAAAAACATAACACGTCATATTAAAATCAATACATTCATCGCTCCACTCAACAATGCTTCGAATAAGTATAGACGTATATACTAAGTAAAATAATAAATATTATTTTGGTTAGTTAAATATCACAGTTAATACTATTTGTGTAATCGTGCTTGAAGTGTTAACATAAGTCGTGTATCAAGAAAATAATTACTTAAGAATTATTATGGTAATCGTTCTAAAAAAACAATGATCATTCTACAAGCAAACTTTGACGAGGAAATAAAGAAATTTGTTTATATTTTTGTCATTGGACGCATGAAAAGTTAAATTATGCTGAATATATTTCTAAAAATATAATTTTTACAGACGAAAGTAAGTACATTTTTAAAACGTCGCCAGATAAGTAAACACTGGACTAATATGTGATATGGCGCACGTGTCTAACGTGCACCGTTTCGTGAAAAAACTTTAAATCTTAAGTTCAGTACGTAAATGGTCGAACTGTATTTCTATTTAAATGGTATTTACATATATTAGATATGGGACCGAGATGGAGACCGAGATCGGGAATGTTTTACTATATTCAATTTATTGGGTGGAGGTCGAGCCCGCTTACAAAAGTGACGTCCATTCCGTAGGACTCTAAACAGGCGCTGTATAGTCACTCTGAAAAGTGCGATTTCAGGTAGCTCGTCGGGCTGTCGTTCAGCGTATTTTGCTCGCCATTGGTCCTCTATTTGTCGTAATCCCGTGAGCTGGTTGACCGTTGGTTGTCAATACGGACTTGACTACCGTTAAGCGGCAGAGCCGTAGGCGGTTGTAAGTCGTAGATATGAGACTCCTGTGAACTTGGCAGGGGTGGAGCGGTAGCAACATGTTGCGGTCGTCGATATGCGTCTTGAGCGTCGTGGGGCGACGATGTCTTGTAACAGTCGTCAATACGGTTATAACTACCGTAGAGTGGTATAGCACCATGTTTCGGTCGTCGGCTGGTCTTCTAGAGTCTTCAGTTTCTTGTTTCTAGACTGGTTCGCTGGATGTGTTGACAATTTGAAGGTTGAAAGAAGACTGACTAAGTCTTGGACTTGCCTTCGGGTGGGTGGCCTGGGCCTATTTAGAGTTTCAGACTAGTTTGTCTATGTCTATATCTATGGTTTATTTGGTTTTTAGTGGTGCGCTGTTTGTTTGTCTTCTGATTTATTCCAAGGATGATGTTTTGATGGTAGTTTTAAATTTTGGAGGTGTGGGAATTTAGAAATGTTTGCTCAAGGTCTTATGAATATTTTAAGTTTTTCTAATATGATTTTTTCGAACACTTTGGACATTGTGGTGAGAAGCGAAATTGGACGGCAAATTTCTAGTTTTTGATGGTCTTTCCTTGGCTTGGGGTTCATAATAATGGTTGCTGTTTAATGTTGTAACTTGTCCTGGAGGCTCTTATAAACTGCAGAAATTTGGACAATGTTGTTGTTTAATTTTAATTAAATCGTTGTTGAATCTATCTAAGTCTTAATGGTGATGTTTTGGTGGACGATGTTTTACCGTACCAGAATAATTGTGGTCCAACCGGTTGTTGGTTTCCACGGAGTAGGAGTCTGGTTAGTCCGATAGGTGTAGAAGTTGGTGCTTTATGTTTAGGCGAGTTTCTCCCAGTAAGATTATGTAAATTTTTTGATTTTTGATGAAGGTAGTGAGTTTAGGAAGTTTGGCTTAAATGCCGTTGCAGTTCCACGAAAGAATTCGTAGGTTATTCATCGTGGCTGATGGAATTTATGATGTTAAGTTTTGTTTTTAGAATGGTATCTTTGACCACCGATTCAGTACAATGTGGAATTGTCGAGAGTAAATCTCTTACAATGATTAGAATTTTCTAAGGGTTTACGGTTGGTTCGTTTGGGAGATTATTCGTGACTTCCTAGTATGATCATATTTTTTCCGTGTTGGTTTTTTGTGTGGATTTGTTCTGGAGAGGTTTGATTGTAGAAGGTATTTCTCGTGTGGATTTCTTGTTGGGTATTTGTTCTGCGGGGATTTGATTGACGTAGGTATTTCTTGTGTGATAGTCAAATTTGGTTTTAATGTTTGATTTGTATTGCTTAGCTCTGTGTAAAAAGGGCTCAGTAGTTCGGTTTCCGTTACAGTTATAACATGTTGCTGGTTCTCCTTTGACTTAGGTGTGCGGCCGTACTGGAGTGAGGAGTGGCCGAAACGTTGACAGGAGAAACACTGTGCAGGTCTGGAAGTTTTGTAAGGTTCTACTTTGACTCGGACGTAGAAGAGGTCCTGGATGTCAAATATGTCCTTTACGTTTTTAGTTCTTTTTAGTTAGATAGTAGTCTTTTTCCATCTTTTTGGAAGACTCTGACAAACTTTGAATAACTTTTTTAATTGAAAATGTATACTCCATAGATGAGTGAAGAAAATGAGGCGGATCTGCTCAAATTTTCACGCCGTTTTTACGATATTTTGATACCTATGTATCGATGTTACTTACTGGTAAGGTGGTATACCACAATATCGCTATCAAATTTCATTATTTCAATACGCCGTCAACCGTCGAGCTATAGGCTGACTCATAGGCTATACAGCTAGTAGGTTATACCAAACCAAAATTGCAAATACACCACTACTTACAAGCCATTCATTTTTTTTTACGATATCTATTTTTATCCTTCGGTTTTTTTGTTTGTGAGAAACTTTGATCTAAAATCAATCCCGGGGCTTAGATGTTGGTTTATGATTGAGTTGAAAAATCACAATATTGAATGTGTAATAAACTTGAAGATAACAAAAAAAAATTTTCATTTGATTAATCGAATAAAATACGTAGGTAATTATTGAAAAGTGAAAAAAAGCTTAGTCTGTGACCTGTGTAATGAGATTTCAATTTCAATGGATCGTATACACATTACATTTACACTAATTGCAAAATATTTATGCGTTAACCGTAACGTTGCATTGAAAAATCACTCATACCTAATATAAGAATAATATTACACCGCTGTTGCTGTTTACAAATCGCTGTAAATCGTGGCCCAAATATTTTAGTCTAGAAATGTTTATGTTTGTTACAATTATTTAACAACAAACTTTTATACTACCTATTGGAATTTATTTTTTTTTTATAGAACAAAAATGTATATATTTACAATCTGTATATACATCAAGTAAATTTGATGAGATTTGATTGACGGGAAGGGGAAATCATCAAGAAAATAAGTGGCAGCACCTATTGGAAACTATTGGAACTTGTAGTGCTGATTTCTAACTGAATTTTATTAATATTTAAATATAATAATCCAGCATGGGAAATATGCATATTATACTATGAATTATAATATACATTTATATAAATGTGGCATGTGCATATATTAATATAGAATGTAAACACTAAACAGTAAACTTAAGTCACCTGCCCCTCCCATAGCCGTAAATACATTTTTAATTCTAAATTATATATAGGTTATTTTGAGAAAAATTAGTTTTTCTACCATTTTTTTTTTTTATAGCATTAGGTATAGATAATGGTTTAACTATTGCAAAATCGCATTATAATTAATGATACTCAAAACTAAATACTTATTGCTTCTAGGTAATTACTTCGATGTTTTAATTTAAATATGCGATTTACTCATTTTCATATTATATACCTAATTACAATTTACAATTAAAATAATTTGCATTACTTTTTTTTATACTGCACTTACGCCTAATATTGTATTGTAGTCAATCAATTTACTATTTAGTCCAGCTAGTTTATTTTATTTATGCATGTTTGAAGTATAGATTAAAAATGGCATGCTCGAAAATAGGCCAATTATAACGCTCATGTGGATTAGCAACCAAATGGCTATATTATATACCTATCAGTAAATTATATTATTAACAAATTCACAAAAATGATACTTTTTTTTAACAACTTCCGTTTATATTTTGTTTTGCATTAAATAATTAGCTTTAGGTATTAGGTACTTGATAAATTATAATAAAATATTTTATACAGCAGTACCTATCGCAAATAATAAATTATTCACAGAATAAATGTTTGTAATGTATTTAATTATTTAATGATTACTTATAATAATAATATAATTTACTATATAATTATATATAAAACTATATATTAATAATATCATATATTTAGTAAATAGTAGAATAGATATATTATAATGATCTAGCCATTGATACATAATAATATAATATACAGCGTTTTTTCTAATATGATTTTTTCGAACACTTTGGACATTGTGGTGAGAAGCGAAATTTTATTGGACGGCAAATTTCTAGTTTTTGATGGTCTTTTCTTGGCTTGGGGTTCATAATAATGGTTGCTGTGTGTTGTAACTTGTCCTGGAGGCTCTTATAAACTGCATAATAATATACCTAATAGTGTACCTAATATTGTGGAGGGTGAATTTGGGGGGGGGGGGGGGGTGAATATTTTTCAATCTGTACTGATATTTCTGTAGGCGAATAAGAGTTAATAGATTTTAGATTTTGAGTGGAGCAATATTCGTATTGATTTTACATGTGTGCTTTTTTTTTTAAAATATTTAAATATTTTTTTATTTTGTATCTATGTCATCACCTTTTAAGGCAGTAAAAAGTGCCGGAAAAAAACGAAAAAAATTTAAGGAAAACGGGAATTTTTACACAAAATCGACTTTGGACTAAATAGATTTTGGTTTTTGGTGTTACTCTAAAACAAACAACCAACATTATATATATATAATTTCATCTAAATATTAACATAAAATAATTATATAAAATTTATATTTTTGAGATTTTTTTAGTTTACAGAATAACCTACTTACGTAGAACCTTGTTTTAAATTTTCAATCCTTATAAAAGTTAAACATTTTAATATTTTATACATTTTTAAATTTTAAATTTAATACATTTTGTCAAAATTAGAATTTTAAATACTTATAAAAATAAATTGTGCCTATGTATTTTTAATATTTTTCAACTACTATTGTAATAATATATCAGAAGCTTTGTAAAGTTGTATTCAATTGTTACGCTTTTTGACCCAGCAAATAAAATTTTAAAGAAAAAAAAATAAAATTGAAAATTGAAAATGCCCGTAAACCGCTCAAAACAAGACAACATTTTTATCAAGTATAAGAATTGATAAAATAAACATAAGAGATCAATTTCAAGTGTCTTCAGTTATTCAATTTTGAATTACATCAAATAAGAAAATAGCTACATGAGAAAATTGTTGAAATGGATTTTAATATTTTTCAAATGTAATTTCAACAATAGCCTTGTATTAAATTTTCAATCTTTCTTACGAAACAAATAAAATGTTATTGACATTCATAGAAAAAAAAACTGAAAATGTCTGTAAACAGTTCAAAACAAATCAATATTTTTTGAGAGTTTACACCAAAAACCAAAACAGATTTTGCGTAAAAATTCCCGTTTTTCTTTAATTTGTATGTTGTTTTTCCTGGTGCTTTTGATAAATATTAGGAATTTTAAATGTTGACCTCCCGAATAAAGAAACTATATTCACTTTCCCATCGAATATGATACTGTTGAGGAAAACCGAAGCAGTTTTACTGCCGCAAATATCGATGACAGACAAAAAAAAATGTTATTTAAAAAAACCAATAAAAAAACACACATCATTATAAAATCAATACATTCATTGCTCCGCTCAGAATCTAAAAAGATTTTGTAGTTAAAAATGTATAAAATGTTTAACTTTTATAGCTAAGCATTGACAATTTAATACAAGGTTCCGCGTAAGTAGGTTATTCTGTAAGCAAAAAATCTCAAAAATATAAAAACACAGTTTTTTTTTATAGTTTTTTTTATAGTTTTTTATGTTCAAATTCGGAAAAAATTATTTATTAAATAACTAAGAATAACAAATTGTATTTATTGTTTTGTAACATTATAATATTAACTCAACTTACCGGCTACCGTATTAATAACTAATAACTAATAAGTAATAACAATATAAATATAATATAAAATATTCACACTGACAAACCGTCTCGAAATCGCTTTTTCGTATACAATGATATTATCATTGAATTCAAATTTAATACCATCCATTATACAGTGACCCACTTGTAACATGCTGTACAGAAGAGCGACATCCACTTACTCATCTTTTTTAATTTAAAATTTGTTGAAATTCTAACTTTGAATGATTATAAAAAATAACAATATATCAAGAGCTTTATATTCACTTTTCATGTTTCTTGACCCAACAAAATAATAATATTGTATTGACATTTATATGAAAAAAAAACTAAAAAAAATTAAAAATGAAAATGTCCATAAACAGCTCGAAAACAGCCAAAACGTTTTGAACATTTTGTCAAGTATGGAAATTGATAAAATAAACTTATGGTTTAAAATTGAAATTGCTCCGTTATAAATCCGTAGATTTGTTTGTTGCATCTCTCCATATCGTAACATAATTCTTTCGGGTCTTTGCACTTCCCTTTTATTCGTATCATTCAATACTTGGAAATTGGATCATGTAAGATACAACGGGTTCAGAGGCGTTATTTATGTTCTACAGTTTTTATACTTACAATGTATTGTCCTCCTCATGACTATTCCCCAATTATGCAGGAACTTGGCCTTATCTCATTAGTATACAGAAAAGTTCACCCTAACTTAGAGTTCTTGAGAAAGCCGGTGCACGGATGGTCGTGTTGATGCTCCATCTCTCCTTTCATTTTTGAACTTGGAAATTCTTTCTCATTCAACTATATATCATGTTCCTTATGTAGTTCTTGCCACAACACTATTAATTATGGCAGAAATAATCCTTTAGACCGTATGATGCAGTTGGCTAACGATTTGACCACTCATCAATACGGATGAAATTCAGTATTACCTACTATTATTATATTTTATTATATTTAATGCAAATATCCATCTAATGCGATGTGTTTTTGATTAATTATTCTATTTCTATTATATATATTCATTTGATGTATTGTACCTATTAATTATTGTAATTGAAATTTTAAATTGTTGTAAGAGGCTCTTTCAAAAAAAAATAAATAACAATTATCAATTTTCATGTTTCAATATGTGTCATGTTATCTTATCTCTTCTTGATTGAATATTTTTCCATAAATGTTGTTTTTCTTTTATCTTATCAAGGCACCTTCTCATTCGTCACCCTCTCGGTCCAGAGTATCTTAAGCATTTTCCTATAGTTCCACATTTCATAAGCTTCCAACCTATTTTTTCCGTTGAATCAAATAGTTATAAACATATAATATCATTTATTTTATAATTAAACCTATATAAACCAGAACTACAACATCATTATTACATAAAATCACCCAAAATATTTCACTTGATTTCAATTAATATTAAATTATTAATTTTTAACATTTTAGATTCTGAGCGAAGCGATGAATGTATTGATTCTACAATGATGTGTGTTTTTTTTTTTATTTTTTTATTTTTTTTTTTATTTTTGTGTCTGTCATCACCTTTTAGGACAGTAAAAGTGCTTGGATTTTCTTCAATAGTAACTTTTCTGATAGGAAAGTGAATCTAGTTGGTACTTTGGGGGTTCAAAAGTAAAAATTTCCCAGTAGTTTTTCAAAAGCGAAAAACAAAAGAAAAATTAAGGAAAAACGGGAATTTTTACGCAAAATCTGTTTTCGAGAAAATCGATTTTGGTTTTTGGTGTAACTCTAAAACAAATGACCGTAGGGACATGAAATTTTGACTGAATGTTTATATTAGCATTTTCTATACACCATAAAATTTACAAAATATTTTGACTCTTTTTGAGCTGTTTACGGCCATTGTCAGTTTTCAATTTTTTTAGTTTTTTTTTTCTATAAATATCAATACAATTTTATGAGTTGAGTAAAAAAGCTTGAAAATTTATTAGAAGGCTCCTAGGTTATTGTTTCAAAAGCAGATGAAAAAAATTAAAAATCCTTAGTCACAGTTTTTATTTATAAGCATTTAAAGTTCAAATTTTGACAAAATACGGAAAAATCACGAAAAATAGCAAATTATTTTGAGTTGAGAATTCATAAAAATTTTTCTTTTTAAATCTAAGATTTGAAAATGTAATATAAGATTACTCATAAGTTTGTCTACCTTTATCAAAAAAAAAATGTCTAGAAGAAACTTAAATTAAATTTTTATGAGCGTCTGAAATTTATATTTTTACAACATTTGATATTTACTCGATTTCTCTTGTAACAATTTTCTTATTTTATTGTAATTAAAAAACGAATGACTGTAGATACTTGAAAATTTCACTGAATGTTTATATTAGCATTTTCTATACACCATACAATTTTGAAAATAATTTGATTCTTTTTGAGCTGTTTACGGACATTGTCAGTTTTCAATTTTTTTAGTTTTTTTTTCTATAAATATCAATAAATTTTTATTTGTTGGGTAAAAAAGCTTGAAAATTTAATATAAGGCTCCTGATATATCGTTCTAATAGCAGTTGAAAAATATTAAAAATACATAGGCACAATTTTTTTTTATAAGAATTTAAAGTTCAAATTTTGACAACATTTATCAAATTTAGAATTTATTAATTATTTTGTGGTTAAAAATGTATAAAATGTTTAACTTTTATGGCTAAGGATTGAAAATTTAAAACAAGGCTCCACGTAAATAGGTTATATATAAATTACTTTATTCACAATAATATCATCAAATATACTTGGTAAAATCATAGGCTGACTGACCGTTTTCGCTCAGAATCGTTTTTCTTATACAATGATATTATATCATTGAATTCAAATTTAACACCATCCATTACAGTGACCCACTTGTAACCTACTGTACAGCAGAGCGACATCCACTTATCCACCTTTTTTAATTTTATAATATTAATTCAACTTACCAGCTATACCGATAATATATGAAAAATAAAGTAATTTGACTATGGATTCATGTTTCTTAGCCCTTAGGTACCCTAAAGTAACCAATAAAAGTTTTATGTTCGTATACATTTATTATGCATAAGGGCATCAAATTTCTAACTCAAATACTGTTTATTATATACAGAAATAATTAAATAAGCAAATTATATTCAAAATTGTAAGCAAAGTAACCCCATATGTTACGGTACCATATTAATAATAAGAAATAACAATATAAATAATAGTAAATATAATATAGGAGGACGGAGCGGACTAAGACGTCGGTTGCGACGAGCACCGACGCCGGTTAGATCCCGGCTACGGGTGGCATTTTTCTTCGGGCAGTCACGTTGTCCGGAGAGAAAGGCGGCCATCTTCCACCCGGGCATGGCAAATACCTACAGGTGCCCACTTAAAAACTTCTGCCAAACACAAACACTTATTACAGTGGCCCACTTGTAACCTAATGTACAGCAGAGCAACATCCACTTACCCGCTTTTTTTGGTTTTTTTTTTCACCAATTCTTTTTTTACTTTGTTCTAAAGTAGCTCATAATTATAAAAACTGATCTTCGACTTCTTCGTGACTTAAAAATTAAAGACGTTAAAACGACTTGAGCCACTGTTTCCTAGGTGATCAAACTTTTTATATGTTGATTTTCAATATTTATATCTAGGGCCAGTACCAAATATCGTGCTCAATCGTTCGATAAAAAATTATTAAACTTGACAACGTTGATAATATATATAAATTTAGGCATTGTGCGTTCTCAACCGTATTTCGGCTATCGTATATTATCGTATACCGGGTCATAGATGTTACATACTCACATTTAATATAGTTTTGTCAGTGTCAATGTGGATGTATTATATATCGATCCTGGTCAGTGCTTCATATAGTGTTAATACAGTGAATACTTAATGACTTAATGTATTTAAATAGCCCAAAACATAGTAGGTAAATATAGGTTATAATATGGCTGGCGGTATTTAAAATTTTGATACCGATATCCGGTATTTGTTTACTACCGGTATCTACGGTATTACCGGTTATACGGTACCTCATTACCGAATACCGGTAATTATCGGTATACCGAAAATACCGCCAGCCCTAGATTAGGCTATCATCGTTTCAAGACTTCCAGTCCATTCTATCTAAGTCATAAATATTATAAGAATGGATAGGAAATCGGGCTTATCAACTGACAATAAAGTGATACATTTTTTGAGGTTATAAGGGTTCCTTTATAATTGATAATTATTGTAACCTCAACTCAAAAAAAGGCCTCTTATAGTCTATCTCTCTCCTAGATATTGAACTTTCTCTTTTCCCCAAAAAAGACCGCAACCTCTTGCGAAGCCAGTATAGGCGTTTCCTATCCATTCTTATAATCTTAGTCCATGATATATGATATCAGATAACAGATAACGAAAATTACAATATTATTTATGTCATTATGAATATATAAAAATAATAAATAATAGATGCTGGTATATGCCATATGGTTTTTTTGGTAATTACCGGGGTACGGTATTTTTGGTAATAATGGTAATTATACGGAATCACAGTATACCTGTATTCTGAAATACCGAAAATACCGGATACCGGTATTTTTTAAATACCGGTAATTATTGGTATACCGAAAATACCGCCAGGTATTAATAAGTATAATAAGTAGGTAGGTATAATACCTGCTCTATGAAATAAGTAGTGGTGAGTAAGACACTAAGATATGTGAGGTGAGGTGAGGTGGATATCATAGGCGTGTTAACGGGAGGGGCCGGGTGGGCACTAGCCCCACCGCCAGACTGTGTCTCCAACAAAATCATGCCAGGATAAAAAAAAGTCGTGCAGTGTGTACCCTGCAGTACCTATAATAGATTTTGATTAATTGTAATTTTTTTATTTACGCATTTATTAATTAGTTATTTTTTTTTTATTCATGGTACAGCTTCAACTGCTAAGGTTATTAGATTGCAACAAAAAATGAAGTTTTTAGTTACATATAAATGATACAATAATTTTTTTTCGTTACATATAAGTTACACATAAATAGGTCTCACAATTTGAAAATTTATTGTGCCCCCTCGGCCACCAAAGTCTGAACACGCCTATGGTGGATATATAAGTATATTATAACCCTTAACCACACACCCAGTGCGTACGCCAGTGCAGAGGCGTAAACCAATGTGTACACGCAGTCGGTTAATGTTAAAATGTTTTTACTGGCACCCGTCACGAGTTTTATTCTTGAAAAATATAAACATGGTAGGTATGTATACGCGTTTACGCGCCGTCAGACTCGCCGTCGCGACTGTTCGAGGACCTCCCGTACACCTGGGCCAGACTGACCACGCTCTTTGGGTCCTTTCGTTGGCTCCGCAGCATTGAGCTCACCTCCTCGAAACACTCACCGGTGAAGTCGAGCATGCTCCGCAGTTCCGATCTCTTGAACAGCAAGCCGCTGTCCAATTGCCGTTCGGCGCGCGATTCGGTGGACCACGCCGGTCTTGCGTCAGCACCACCGCGGCCGCAGTTGTGGTCGTCGTCGCCCCGGTTACGACGTCCGGACGGCGCGGCGGGGTGGCCGTCTGCGGTGGACGGAAGTTTCTCCGGCGGATCGATGCTGCCGCCTCTGCAGTCGTCGGTGGAATTTAGCGCGGCCAGTTGGAGCGTCAGTTCGGAAATCCGTCGACGATGATGGTCCAACGGCGACTTCTCGACTACGGTCCGGCGTTCTTCAAGCGGCGGTTTGACGTTCCCGTGGCCTGCGCTCTGCCGTATCGTGCACAATTTCGGCCGCGGGCACTCGCGTTGCTTTTTTCTCGCGCCACCGCAACCATCGCCGTTATGTGCCGACGGCTGTTGCTGTTGTTGTTCTTGGTCTTTGCAGATCGTTTCTAAAAGGGTGTCATATTATTATAATTATTGTGATGTGTTATATGACAACTTTTTGTTATATATTATTATTTACATACATAGATATAGTACTAAGATGTATAGTTTAATCTTTTATAACATGATGGATCATGAACGTATTAATTAAGTGATAAAGTGATAATATGATGAGCAGTGGCGCAAATAGGTATAATGTTTAGGAGGGGGGAGGGCTCAAGCTTCAAAACAAAAATGTTTTTAAATTATAATATTTTTTTTTTAGTGGGCTTAGCCCCCCTCTAGTTTTCTCTATTCGCGCCACTGATGATGAGTATCTATTATATAATACAATACTTTAAACTAATCAACTAATGATCAAGAAAGTTAGACGTTTAGCTAAGTATAATATAAGAAAATCAACTACCGTGGTGGTGGAAAACAGACGTATGTGTGTGTAAACTTAAGTAAAGTGAACTCGTTAATTTTGGTTGTAAACTATAAAACTTTTCAGCTAGAAGTAGGTAGGTAAAATTATGTAATTTTAATTTTGTTTTATTTTGGGGGTACTTGTAAAAATTATATTTTAATATTTTATTAATTTTTTTTTGTATTCAATATGTATTTGCTTTTATTCTTAATACTTCATTTTAAAGAGTGAATTTTAGTGTTTGTGAGTGCTTAATTACATAATATGCATTACACGGCAGTTGACCTTAACTTATAATTGACTTAATTGTGAACATCATATTTAGTATGTACTATGTTATAATTAAAATTACAACTATAATATATATATTAGCAAACAAATTCAAAATAGTACAGTGATATATAATATAATTATATATTATATACATACAATTATGACGAATAAAATAAAATAAAATATAAAGATACAGGTATAATAAATAATAATTTGCAATCCTCTGATAAGCCGAGTTATATATTGCAGACTTTTTTATTCAGAATAAGAAATAACCAGTGCTCGAATTGGAAAAATAAAAGAAAGGGGAGACTTAAAAAAATAAGCGTTCGCGATCCTTACAATGATTAAATTCAACCTAGCCTATATTCAAAATATAAAATTTTTTATTCTCGTTATTGCTGGTCAAACGAAAATATAAAACTATTAATATAATAGGTACAATAGTCAATAAACAATATTCACTCGTAAAATGTTTCTACATTTAAAAAGTTTGGGGGTTTGGGTTCCGAATCCCTGGACCCAGTTACGTACTTGGAGCCTGGAAGTCAAGCAGAATCAATTTTATATTGATGGGTTAATATTATAGTGAATTGACATATTATCAAACTTGTGATGTAAGAATATTATATAGAAAAATATAGTTGGTTTTTAATTTTTATTAATTGTATAATATTTAGAACTAAAAGCATTTAAAACAATTGTAATGAGTTACATGGCAATATGTTTGATAAGTCAATTCACCCTAATATCAAAGCGGCTGCACGCACGCATGTTGGGCGTCCTTGGTGGCACATACAAATGCAAGTATTTATATTGTTTTCAATGTACGAATAATAAATACTACTTGATCTAATTATACTATATTAATATATTCTATACTTTTATCGCCGGCTTCCGTAACAACGTTTGTTTTAATTGGAATTATATCGTTGATAACCGACTGCTCTACGTCTATTATGAAATCGCCGGGATAAAGTTTATCGTAGGCATTAAATGCTTCTTTGTCGAGTTCTATTTGTGTCTTAAATTGAGCATCAACTTTGCGATCGGAACACATTTCTGCGCCAAGTCTTATATCTCCAGTTAATAAACTAGCATCATTCCATTCGAATACTTCAGTCACATTTCGGTTTTGTTGTTCTATGTACATTACATTGCAAATATCTGGAGTCTCCTGCTCGCTTTCTTTTAATTTATCGGACCTAATAATAATAATAATTATTATTATAAATGTATCTAGTGTTAGGATGATTTATGTGTATGCTACTGTGTCCCTTTTATAATACAACAAGATTTACTAGGTATCTCCTACAGGCTAAGACCTGCCTACCAAAATACCAAAAATGAATAATAATAATTTTCTTAATATGAAGCCAGTGGAGGTATTTATGATTTTTTCATGGTGTGGGGGCACATCATTTTCCAAAAGTGTGGGTTACATTTATAATTATTTTATAATTTTTCATAATCCCGTAACATAAAATTTAACATTGTGTGCCAATTGGGGGGGGGGGGGGGGGTCTAAGGGGTCCTCCATGTAAATATGCCACTGCAGTATGAAGCTGCTTATTACAGTCCAGCTTAAATATAAAAATATATAATAGGTAAAACAAATGATAAGCATTTACACTATTTCAGTATTTCCTGTATAAAAGCGTTTTTTTAAATAATGTTGTGCATTTAAATTGAATTTTTTGATATTTCTAGTCGATATAAATCGTTATAGTTACATAATTTTTGGTTTTTTTTAAAACTTTTTTCCACACTCAAATCATTATTGTAGGTAATACAAAAAGTGAGATATTTTGTAAAAGTGACAATAGAGTATTAGACAACAATTATTGTTATATTATAATTCTACACTAATTTGAGATGCTCTGTCTCTCAATTATTCTATAAAAGGGTGGTTTGCGTTTGAACGAGTTTGTAAAAATCGTATTGTGCTTGGGCGACTTTTTTAATTTTCTGTGAAACGTTTGGGCGATATTTTATCAATCTATTTTCCCACTCATTTTAACAGACAGTCATTAAAGTAACAGTCCGTGAATTCCACGGGTAAGATTAAAAATTGGACGGTTTTTTTTGTGAGTGATTAAAAATTACAAATCAAGTTAAAATATTATTAAAATTTAAAGTTTAAAAAATATATTTGTTTTTTATTATAAAAAATATTATTAAAATACTAAATTTTTTATAATTTATTTTTCCTAGACATTTTACCGTTTTAATGTACTCCAATAATTTAACTTCACGTATATTTTACCCAACTTAATTCTATCTTTAATATTGTAAAATAATCGCTCAAACATAGTATAAAACACTCGCCTAAAGTTTGGTTACCGACCCCTATATCACGTAGGTATAGGTAATAGGTACATAATATTATATATAAATATTATAATATTATAATAATATATCAATATATATATATATATATACAGGGCGATTCATTAAGCGTAAAACACTCATTATCTCAAAAAGTATTAATGTTTTTGAAAATATTTTTTTACATAGTTTCAAGTTGTTAAAAAACAACGTTTTTATTAAAAATCCATAAAATAAAAATAATTTTTTATCCTTATATTTTTTTAAGTTTTTTACTTTTTTGAATGACAACATTTAAGTTTTAATTTCATTTTCCAAAACAGAATATTTTTTTTAAGTATTTTGATACATACAAATTGAATTTGGGACGAGTAGTTTATGAGCTATAAGTATTTAAAATTTAGACAAGCGGAGTAGTGCATAAACATTTTGCGGGGTAACCCCATACCACTCCACTCCGTCCATCTAAACAAATACTTATAAGTTATAACTCATAAACTACTAGCCCTAAATTCGATTTTTATGAATCAAAATACTTAGAAAAATATTCTGCTTTGGAATATGAAATTAAAACTCTATGCTGTAGCTCAAAAAAGTAAAAAATAAAAAAACCATAAGGATAAAAAAAATTTAAAAATATAATTTTTTTTAAAAACGTTGTTTTTTAATAACTTGAAACTTAATAAAAAATTTTTTTCAAAAACATTAATACCTTTTGAGAGAATGAGTGCTTTACGCTTAATGAATCGCCCTGTATATGTTATTTTATAATTCAGGGTATTAAATAACGACATAGCCAAATTACTTTTTCCTAGATACCCTGCTGCCAGAAATCAATGACTTGACTTCGCTTTCGTCACTGTTGGTAATAAATCAAAGTTGCATATTAATTATCATTATAGTGTTTATATCTATAATACGTCTTACTCTTTATTGCTTGCATTTTTTCGGGCGTTCGGAATTTGTACTTTGTCTGTGCTCGGTTTGTGCAATTGGGATTGAATACCCGCTAATGCTCTTTCCCAATCAGTGTCCGTGGCGTGTGGTCCACCTTTAGGGACTGATACTTGTGAAGATAAATTCCAATTGTACATTGGTTCGTCTGAAAAGGCGTAATAACACTGAACACCCACGTTCGGTATAACTTGATATGAAGCATATTGGCGTTTGTCGTAGGACATTGCTGTACTAATTGTTGGATAATGGACCTCTTCATTAACTCCAACACACGTTGCAGTACCTTCTTTCTTTAAAAATTTTCTTGCCATGTCGATCACCTGTGGATAATTGATACTGTAAATATTAAGTTATGCCTTACGATTTATTTACGCATATTTTACTCCATTTTCCAAGGGATCAATTGTCTCGGGAGGAGGGTCTTTAAATGGACAGATTGGATCTGGATATTGCAATGCCAACGTCATGAGTTTTATATATTCATTTCGAACAACTTTATTTTTATTTTGTTCCAACACTCTCAACCAGCTTGATAATACACAAGCATCTATAATAGTATTACATAAGTTAATATGGCTACCTATAACGTATACGAGTTGTGTTGAAGTTATTTAAAGTTAAAATAAAACCTACACAAATAAACTGAATTACAACCTAAACAATTAATTTTATTAATTATATACATTAGTTATTACTTATGATTAGGTAGGTACTTTAAATATAACATTTGTACATCTATACATCTATACCTTTTATTCAGAAATATAAGTATTAGCATAACAAATTATCAAAATAAAATATTATTGACCTAACTATTCATAATAATGTCCTAATACTTACCTATTGAAAATATGTTCAATAAGTTATACCCATAAATAAAATATACGTATTTATTTTGAGATATTAAGTTTATCGTCACATTTAAAATTATTATTTCTTAAAAATATGACATTATAATTATATACCATACGTCCATACCTAGTCTATAGAACATTTATAACTACCTACGTAAATAAATATTTTAAAGTTATAGGTACAATGTACAACCTACAGATAACCAATAGATGATATAAAACTTATCTCTCAAATTCCATTATAATTATAACTTTGAAAAACATTAATTAAACTATTAAAGTATTATTAGAATATAATTTACCTCCGATATCATTACGTTTTAAAATCAATTGCTTAACTATATCGCAAAAAAAATTAAAAGTAATATCTTCATCATCCGTTGAATTATTGGGAGGTGTTGTTAAAGTTTGATCTTTGGTTTCACCCTCGGTGGCACTCATATTATTAAATTGTAACTTTCCAAATCAGAATATAATCAAGTAGGTATTATTTTAAATCAATATCAACAATTTAATTAAACACAATTTAACACAATTCATTTAGTACAAACATTAAATATAAAAAAGTTATTTAATGTTTTTATCAAAATATTATTATGTTGCTAAGTGCTAAGTGCAAAAAAAAAAAAAGTTTAAAGCCATGTTTTACAGCAAAGACAGACCGTCAGCCTATATATTACTAAGTATAATTTATGAAATTATCACTAAAGTAATTTATTTTGCTATGAACAACACAGTACCTATACATTGAATTAACTTTTGCCGAAAAATTCAATTTAAAAATGTGATTGTGTGTAGGTATAATAATATACCTTTATATACATACTTTAAAAGTTTCAAGTACCTATAAATAATATTTTTGAATACCACAAAATAACCAATATTGTTATTCTTTTATTAAATATCTAATTTTAACCAAACTTAAACTTCAAACGCTCATAAAAAATTAATTTGGCTTTCCACTAAACTTTTTTTTTTTGTTCAAGGTAGATAAACTTATGAGAAATCTTGCATTACATTTTCAAACCTTAGGTATAAAAAGCAAAATTTGTATGAATTTCTAAATTGCAAAATTCACAATTTTAAAGAGGTGAGACAAGGATTTTAAAATTCACGATTGAAATTTTTTTATTGTTTATTTATGGTTGCCATTGGTTACATATTTTAATAGTAATAGTAGAAATAGTTTTTTTTTTTATAAATGGTTGTCCCTGGTTATATAAAATCAAATTGTTATTATGATTGGATATAATTTTAACCAGTACCTATTTGATATATTTTGGTTAAGTACTATATTTTTAACCACGCGGTAATAGGTAAAATAATACCGCATATTTGTTTATTTCTGTAAGCAATTGATTACCCGTAAGAAAAAAAGTTACTTATTACTATCCACCAATTTAAAATTAAATATTTTCTTTTTTTCTATTTTTTTTAAAAATTATTATTTGAACACCATTCGCTACCTATAGTAAATAGCAAATTGAACAAAGTTTGAATCATATAAACATTTTTGAAATTTTTCATAAGCACGGGGTCAGTTAATCTAATAAAAATATTTTGTGGAAGTTTCAAGTATTTTAGGTTATTCATTGTCGAGTTACAACCAAATAAAAAAATCTTCTGTCGGTTTTATATCTTAAAAAACTTCATTGTAAATTTGCTACCTATGTGTTATCTAGAACGTAGTCATAATATAAAACAATTAACAATTCTTTCTGCAACCTGTAATCGATTAGATATTATAATTTAATTTCATGAATATCTTAAAGATTTAGGAGACAATTTATTATAAGCCCATGAGATTTAATATTATTTAAAAGTGTCTTATTCAAAATGTTGGTTATCTAATTGAAAATGTATACATTATAATATATATCTATGGTACATATAAAAATGAATGTTTGTGTGTGTGTACTGTGTGTGTGTGTGTCCTTTATGGATTCCTAAACCGTTCATCCGATTGCGATGACATTTGGTATATACAGAGATAGATTAGACCTCTGGGGAGAAAATAGGCTAATTTAAAAAGGGTAAATTAGAAGTCCGACCGGGGAAGTGCTCAAATAACAAGGATTTTGAGATTTATGATGGAAATGTTTGTTTGTAAATAGTTGTTATTGGTTTTAACAATAATATTAACTGTGGCACTTTAACGTATTTTAGTACCTATAGAATCTCTCAAGGTCGAACCACGATTTTGGTGGACCAATTTTTTGCATTGTTTTTTCTTATTTTTACTTTTTTATTTTTCTTCTTTATCTATACATACGATTGTTTGGTTTTTTTTTAATCATCAAATTTTAGTACGGTTAGGTTAGGTTAGGATTTCGTATTAATTAATTACATTAATCCACCATAGGTTGAATTAAGTAAAAACGACAAACTTGATATAACGCATTGATACTTAAGAGTTCAACTATACACTTACGTAGAAGCCACAAGGGGTCCGCGATCTATAGCAGTTAGATTGCCTACCTGATTATGCGTACTGCTCGTATAATCACAAGCGAATCCCACGGACGACGCCGGTCGGGATGGCTATACATTAAAATATAATATAATTTACACTTAAAAAGACATTGCTTCCACAGTGTGTTACACCAAAATGAGTTGAACGATCACAATTTTTTTCCCGGGCAACGCCGGGTAATTCAGCTATAGCATTTGTATATATTAAATATAGGTACCGATATATATATATATATTATATAATATACATAGGTATATCTACAAATTATAAAACTTTGATTTCAGCTTAATATTTAATCAATCTAAAGAAAAAAGTTGAATATACGAATTATATAATAGATTTTTTAAGTGTACCTATAGTTTCAATTATAAAAAGATCACTAATATTTTTATTTAAAGAAACCCATTGAATTTTAGATTCTGAGTGAAACGATGAATGTATTGATTTTACAATGATGTGTGTTTTTTTTTTTATTTTTTTTTTTATTTTTTTTTTTATTTTTTTTATTTTTTTTTTTATTTTTTTTTATTTTTTTATTTTTGTGTCTGTGTACACGATAAGTAGTCGAAATAATGCTTCGATTTTCGACTTCAGTATCTTGTTCGATGGGAAAGTGAATATCGTTGGTGCATTGGGGAGGTCAAAATTTTAATTTCCCAGTAGTTTTCAAAAGCGATGTGAAAAACAAAAGAAAAATTAAGGAAAAACGGGAATTTTTACGCAAAATCGATTTTTAACAAAATCGATTTTGGTTATTGGTGTAACTCTAAAACAAATGACCGTAGATGCATGAAATTTTCACTGGTTGTTTATATTTGCATTTTCTATACACAATACAATTTTGAAAATAATTTGACTTTTTTTGAACTGTTTACGGACATTGTCAGTTTTCAGTTTTTTTAAATTTTTTTTCTATAAATATCAATAAAATTTTATTTGTTGGGTAAAAAAGCTTGAAAATTTAATAGAAGGCTCCTAGGTTATTGTTTCAAAGGCAGATGAAAAAAATTAAAAATCCTTAGTCACAGTTTTTTTTTATACACGTTTAAAGTTCAAATCTTGAAAAAATACGGAAAAATCACGAAAATTTGCAAATTATTTTGAGTTAGAAATTCATAAAAAATTTTCTTTTTAAATCTAAGATTTTAAAATCTAATACAAGATTCCTCATAAGTTTGTCTAACTTTATCAAAAAAAAAATTTCTACAAGAAAGTCAAATTAAATTTTTATGAGCGTTTTAAATTCATATTTTCACAACATTAGATATTCACTCGATTTCTCATGTACCGATTTCCTTATTTTCTTGTAATTCAAAAACGAATAACTGTAGATACATGAAAATTTCACTGAATGTTTATATTAGCATTTCCTATACACCATACAATTTTGAAAATATTTTGACACTTTTTGAGCTGTTTACGGGCATTTTCAGTTTTCAATTTTTTTAGTTTTTTTTTCTATAAATATCAATAAAGTTTTATCTGTTGGGCCAAAAAGTGTAAAAATTTAATACAAGACTCCTGATATATTTTTACAATAGCAGTTGAAAAATATTGAAAATACATAGGCACAGTTTTTTTTTATAAGCATTTAAAGATCAAATTTGGACAGAATTTATCAAAATCTCGAAAATTATCAACCATTGTAATTAATAAATTATAAAATGTTCAGTTTTTATAGCTAAGGATTGAAAATTTAAAACAAGATTCCATGTAAATAGATAATTCGGTTACCAAAAAATCTAAAAAATACACAAGCACAGTTTATTTGTATAGTCATTTTAAGTTCTAATTTGGACGAAATTACATAAAAACCTAGAATAACTATTTTAGTTATTTTGTTGTGATTGTATAATATTATTCGTGGGCACTTGAAACTTCTAATTTGTAATATTTTCATCGATATATTATGATGATAGTATCACGGTTTGTTGTTGATGTATAACGCGTTATATGTACCTAATGGATATTGTGATATGATTAATTTGGAATTTATTATAGGTCAATTTTTTTTTTAATACCATAGATAAGTGTATAATATGTCTTATACCTAGACTGACATATCGTCTCCACTCAGAATCGTTTTTCTTATACAATGATATATCATTGAATTCAAATTTAATACCATCCATTATACAGTGACCCACTTGTAACCTACAGTACAGCAGAGCGACATCCACTTGCCCACCTTTTTCTCATTTGGTATCTATATTTTTTTCCTAGGAGTTTATTTTAAAATTGTATGAATAAATTTACTGTTATAATTTGATTTTGATTATCAATAATGAATAACTCACACTATTTTCAATATTTGTATTCATGTATTCGTTATTATTTAGGTAGGTAGGTAGTTTAAACGTCAGACGTTTATCGCAAGTGTTTAATTAGTTAGGTTTTATTTATCTTTTTTTCTTTATTAATTTGAATCATTATAATATATATACAATATACATCTAATTTTATCATGGTTCATAAAGTGAATATTTAGGTAAACTGATATATTTTGTTCTGATTTAATTATAGAAACTGACTAAAATAATTATTTAATTTAACTCGAAATATATTAGGTTGTGAAGTTGAAATGCATATTATACCTAGGTTAGGTCTGCCTACTAAATATAAACTTTTCACTTATGAGTAGATTACCTATTGGCTGATTAAAAATGTTAAAAATTAATGTTATAGTATTCTAGGTTAATTTAAAGTTTTCAGTTAAAAACACCGTAAACTGTATTAGCCTCATCGCCCTCATGTCAACATGTTATAATCTGTGCCACATTAGTACATTATACTCACATTCCGTTTTATAATTTTCGTAACAAGAAGTGTCTTCATGAATGTCAAACAACTAAGACTTAAGACTTATCAATAATAGATATCATTGTCAGTATTTATGTACCCATATATACTATATACCTACATACTATGCTAAAGTACACCGAAAAAAATACTAAACAAACATATATAATATCAACTATAATCAATATTAGGTACTTAATATAATAATAGGAACCTACCAAATATTAAAAAAAAATTATATATAATTATATTAGAAATATTTCGAATAAGTTTTATTAAATAACAATTTAAAAAAAGCTGGTAAGTGGATGTCGCTCTGCGGTACAGAAGATTACAAGTGGGTCAATGGATTGAATTAAACTTGAATTCAATTATATAATATCATTGTATAAGAAAAACGACTCTGAGCGGAGACAGTTTGTCTGTCTGGATATTGTATGTTGTAATTATTTATTATAGCCTGTAAGTTGAATTGATATTATAATATTATAATTTTTTGTTCGTTTCTGTGGTGATAAACAAAGAGTTAGAAATTAAAATCCCATTTTTAGCGGTTTTTTGTAATTTTTTGGTAGTTTTTCTCGTGGCATTAAACAATTATTGAGAAAGTCGAAAAATGACCTCTCTAAAGTACCATCTTGACTTAATTTGCTAAAAGATATAAGGTACTATATGTTGAAATCAGAGTACTCCTTCTGGTATAAATTTTGTATACAGGATAAAAAAAATAATAAAAATAATAAAATAAACACTATTTTAAAACCACTAGCTTCCTCGCTCCGCTCAGAATCTAAAATGAATTTACTTAGCTAAATATAAAAGGTCGCATTCTTTTATTACAACCTTTTTGTTGTAAGAAATTAGGAATATTCGATTTGCTTTCAGCAAAACGTTGACATACAATGTTCAGTCGATTTCCCACTATTTTTTTTTTAACTTTCCTAGCTAATTGTATACCTCCGATATAATTTTAACTGTCAAAAGACCTGTAGTAGACATTTTTCCGGGAGACTTTTCATCGAGACTTTGTTTCTGGGCAATTTTTCTCTAATATCAAAAAACCAAAGAAACTTGACATTTTGTTATTGATGCTTAATTATTTAAGTTATATTAAAATATAAGTTTTTATTGGTATATTGACAAATAAAAACATTTAAATAGGTACATGTTATAAGATATCTGCTTTAGCAAATTCCATTTCATTTGATCTTCACTGAATTTTAGAATCAAGTACATTTAAGTACATAGAGTACATGGAGTACCTACATATCAACTGTTTATTTGAATCCAAAAATAAAAACAAATTTTTTTAAAATTATTTATTAAATAATTTTACAACATATATTTAGGTCCTAAAAGATTAAAATTGATGGTTACATGTTACAATGTTACATTATATAAATATTTGCGTGAGGAAACTATCCATTAAAAGTCTTAGGTAACACTTCGACCTCGTTGTTCGTTAAATAAAAACCTAAACTAAATTATGTTTGTAATGTTAAATTAATTGACCTTTTATTAGAATCACTATACTATATCTATATTATGTATATCTATTATTTACCTGATAGATGGAATCACTTTTTAAGCTTTTATGGTTATAAATAGTCAATAGGTAGGTTGTAGGTAGGTACCAGTGCTGATATAATAATTTATAACCATAACATAACATATTAAGACATAAAGTTATGTAATTGTAGACTAATATAAAAAAGAATTATTCGCCAGTAATAAGTGGAATAAATTATTAATAGTTTATTTTCTGTAGATATTGTAATTTTTTTTTCAATAAAATGTACAGGTTAAGTGTTTTAACTTTTATTTCTATTAAGTTTGTAAGTACTTATATTAGTATAATAATAAAATATAATTAAAATGTTTATTATTTTGATCAATGATAAGTTATTACTATCGCAGAACTCTTTACCCAATATGTAGTAACTAATAATATAATAATATTGTTTGTAGTTAAGAAAGGTTGTAGATAGCTACCGATTTACAACCGTGGTTACTTATCACGTCACTAATCATTATACTAAAATATAAAATAATAATCAAGTAGGTATTAGACTAAATATTATTACTTACTCGAGTTACACATATTATGTAAAAAATCCAAAAAATAAATAACCTTCCTAAAGGGCTCTAATTCGAAAAAAAGTAAGCGTACCTACATACGCTAAAATATTTGAACATTTAATAAAGATACTCATTCCTCCCCTCCCAAAGTCGGTTCTTAAAACTACCCTTATTTAACGTCACACATAAGCTTTAAATAAGTAATAATGAGTAGCACGTAGGTAACATAATGACTAGGTATATTTTTTTCATAGACCATATAAACAATGTAATCTTTCCTTAAAATATAACCCAAATTTAATGGTGCAGGCACCTCAATATATGCTAATTATTGTATATGTATGTTTTCCATACTATACAAATATACTTATACATAATATAGGAGGGATATTATGTACGTATGCATCGGTCGGATCAGAAAAATTGTATGGACAAAGTCGTCAGTTTATCTTATAAACACCTAGTTAATCACGTACGTATAGTATTAGTTACGAATTTACGATAATTGTTTTTGAACAATTTTATTTTTTTGTTAAGTACCTACTTACGAAATTAAAACCATATCTTTATAATGATAACAAACCTGGGCTTTCATTTGAAAAAATTCCGTTTTACGGCATTTACAGTTAAAACGTTATAGGGGTTTTTTATTTCCTCGGTTTATACGAATTATTTCGGTTAACACGAAACTCGAACAAATTTTAGGTACCATATTGTCGTTTTGTTGATTAACACGAACAGAAAAATGTCAATCTGTACATATGTATCTAATTTCGTTTTATTACTCGTATACTAGTCGTTAGTAATTTAATCTTTATAACACAGTTTTATCGATATCTTATCTTATCCCTACTATGTATGTACATATTCTCTATTGTAGGTACATACATATGTATACATGTGTACATTTGTATGTGCGCAATCTAGTTCGGCGATAATCGCTCTCGTTTAAACTAATAATTGCTCTATCAATCAGTTGGTCAGTTGACTTTGTTGGTGTCGTTAGTGATTGACCAAAATGAGTTTGAAAAGGAAGCAAATGTCTATAGATCTAAAAACTAAGCAACTAATTTTAGTAGAAGTCGAAAAAGGTACACTGCCTAAAACCAAAATCGCGGAGAAATTTGGCATTCCAAAATCAACATTATCAACAATTATTAAAAATAAAGATAAGATTGACGAAGCAGTTGCGCTTGGTTCAACCAACAGTACAAAGCGTCTACGAAAACCCATGCTTGAAGACGTTGAAAAGGAACTTTTGAAGTGGTTCAAAAAAGCCAGAGACTCCAACATTCCACTATCAGGTGCACTTGTGAGGGAGAAAGCAAAGGAGATTTGTACTTCCAATGGCGTTGAGCATATGGCGTGTTCTGATGGCTGGTTATGGAGATTTCAAAAACGGTATAATATTTCTTGTCATGTTTTGAGCGGCGAGGCAAATAAAGTTGCAGATGAAGACGTAAATAAATGGCTTCAAGGGTTCGTAAAGGTGAGGCAATCCTATAGCGAAAATGATATCTTCAATATTGATGAGACCGGTGTTTTTTATAATTTATTGCCCGACCGTTCATTGGATTTTAAAGGAGTGAAGTCGCATGGGGGTGCAAAGAGTAAGGAGAGATTGACTGTTGTGTTGTGCTGCAAATCTGGATCAAGGGATAATTGCAGCTTTTAAACGATATTTAAAGACTAGACTTGTACGCCATGCACTGTTATGCCTTGATTCCGATCAACCATGTGTAAAATGGAATATTTTACAAGCGATGAGGGCAATGGCTGTATCGTGGAATGATGTAACTGCAACAACGATCAGTAATTGTTTTAAAAAGCCTGGAACATTGAAAACGACGCCAACTTAACCCCCGAAATACACATTGAGGATGTAATTGAGGACGATTGGAATAAATTGTTAGCTGTAACTTCTGATGAAAATGCTCAAACTTTTTCAAGTTTTATACAAATGGATAATGATCTCGATATCTGCGATGAAAATGCTGGAGAAGATGGAGAAGATGAAAACCCCGAAATCTCAGATCAAGAAATTGAACCTACTGAACCTCCAGTAGATAAACCCTCTCGGGCTGATGTGTTGGCAGCCTTTGATACCCTCGTAAAATTTTCCCAAACCAGTGCAGATGTTAGATTGCAAATTTGATGACCAGTTGAACAGCATCAGAAAACAGTGCTTAGAAAACTATGAAGTTACATTCACCCAGAAACCTATCACTGACTTTTTTAAACCGACGTGAGTTTTAAATTAATTTTTTTTTGAAAAAATGTATTAAAAATATTTCTTTATATATGTAATGTAGCGTAGTAATTAATTAATTAAAAATATTTCAAATATTTGTTTATATGTAGTATGTACCAAAGAAATGTAAATTTTTATTTTGAAGATTACTTAATAAAAAAAATGTATTTGAGTGTAAAATAACGTATTAGATTTAACCTTCTCTGATAACACGAACAAATTCGTGTTAAACCTATCGGTTTACACAAATTTTTTTAACACGAACAGGTTATTTTGTGGTCCCGTCGTGTTCGTGTTAACGAGGGAGTACTGTACTAGTTTTTCGTTTATCGTTATTTAGAATAATGTTAATATCTATTTAATGTATTAATAAATAATAATAACCACGATTTAAGATAGCATATTAACTAATCATTAATAACTAATGCGGGCAGGTATTTATGTATTTATTATATCTATGTATTTACTCTATGGGGCAGGGTATTGGCCCAGATACGGAATATAACATACTCAGTTATAATATCCGCAGTGTTGTAAAGTATTTGAGTTAATGGATTTGAGTAAAAGTATTCAAATACTTTTTTCCTTATTGAATACTTTTTATTTTGAAGTATATTTGAATGGTATTTGAAATACTTTTTTTTACTATTGAATACTATTTTATTGAATACTTTTTTTTTATTATTTTAATTCTTAATTTGTTTCTATTTATCATCCTTGTTAAATAAAAAAAACGTGCTGTTATGTTTATCCTTCAACATAATACAACATAATAATAATATTACATTATATATTTATCATTTATGGACAATTCGATATCGGTTTACGCCGATTAATAGCTTCATTAAATGTTTTTTTTCTCCAGTAGTCGACGACTATGATACCAGAATAAGCTAATTAAGTCAATAACAAAATATATATTATGCAACAAGCTTTTGCTTAACAGCTATTATACCTTATAATTTATTTAACTATACGAAAATATTATTACTAATTATTATTTATTAGTACTACCTATTTACCAAGAAAATGGTTATCAATAATATCATTATTGTTTATCGTCGACGAGGATTGATGACGGTATGGGATATCCAATTATCCAAATACATACCTATATAGTTTTAATCTAATATATTATACCTCTGTAGAGAAAAGTTCATTGTTGTGGTGGAACTATCACTAAAAAGGAACTAATATGACTGATTAGATTAGATTTTTGATTATAACAAATTATATCAGAACTAAATAGAATTATTTTTTTTTGTATTTAAAGGTTATAGTATTTGGGAGGTATTTTAAATACTTAATTTTAAAAGTATTTGAGTAATAACTTAAATACTTAATTTTAAAAGTATTTGAGTAATAACTTAAATACTTTTTAAAAGTATTTTTTACATCACTGAATATCCGTATGCATGAAATAAATATTTCTACGAAACCAATATAACTTTTAAATAAATGGATTTTAAATAATTTCGTTTTGCGTTATTTTTTGTTCAATGACATTCTATAAATTACGTTTTGCGACTTTGCGTTATGTTCTGATACCTATATAATATATTTTGTTAATCGATATGTTTTGTTTTGCGGTATTTAATTATTTATTATTATCGCTTTCCGTTACAATTACGTTTACAAATTTCAATCGTTTTTTATAAAATATAACGTTATAATTTTAACGTTATTACATACTATAACGTTTGCAAGCCCTGTAATAAAACGTCTTGTAAAATTAATAATTTAGAGATAACGAAATAATCAACAAAGTAATTATTATACAACGAGTTTAATCAACAACTTTTTTTTTTATTGAACAAAAATTTATATTTTCAATCTGTATTTACAAGTTATACAATAAGTAAATGGGATGTGGTTTGATTGACGGGAGGGGGAAGTTACCCAATGGTGGCACCCTGTGAACAAACAACTTAAAGTTGTATAATCATTTACGGCATCTGCGTTAATAAACAATTATATACCATACCTAACGTCATATTATATACAAACATTTACCAAAAATAAACAAATCAATTTTATTTTTAGTCTTTAGGAAATGTTATGTTAGGTACTTGTATACCTATTTATTATTTTATATAGGTAGTCAGGTAGATACTGCTTTTATTTCAATTGTTTTAACTATAATTTTTTTTTGGTTTTTGTTTATAAAAACATGCCCATTAATATACAAAAAATATGTTCTGTAGAGCTTTTAAATTGTTAAGCGATAAGCGTGTTTGGCCCATAGGCGCAAATAGCGTTTGGGATTTAGGGGGGGGAGGGGGCTAAAGACTTACTTTGATAATATTGAATAAGCTTAAAACAAAATGTAAGAAATTTTTGGGGGGCTATGGACATTTTTGGGGGGCTTGGTCCCTAAAGCCCCCCATTATTTGCGCCCATGGACTGTTTGCGTTGATTTAAGTCTTAAGAGAACGTTGTCACAGATATTGGTTGTCTCCGTCTTACCAAATTTTACGCTCAGCAGATCACGTTTCGCTCCGCTAGTTTAAAAATTAGAGTATATTCACCTCTAATAATGTTTAAAGGTAATATCATTATCTAGGGCATCTCATAGGCTTTTTATTATATTTTAATTTTAGAACGAATTATGAGTGTTTTAAAATTGTAAATGGTTTGTACATCTTAAAATACTCATTACTCGCTTTAAAATTAAAATATAACAAAATGCCTATGAGATTCTCTAGATAATAATCTTACTTTTATATTTTATAAGAGGTCATTTAACTCTAATGTTAAACTAACGAAGCTAAACATATTCTGCTGAGTGTATAATTTGTTATGTTACGCAATTGTAAGACGGAGACAACAAATGTCCGTGTAGCGTCCTCTTATTAAGTTATCTTCTTGATTATTCTATTAAATATCTATACCTAGCTGGGTATTATTCTATATTTCTATTGTTTGTTCTACAATCTTGGAGTATTATTTTACTGTATATTGTATATTTTTCTGAGATCCTATATCACTATTACAACTGTCAACTGGTAAATATCAGCTTGAACGTGTGTCCAGTAGAAACTTTTCAAATTGTGTATAACAACGAATTTAGCCAATATGAAGACCTAACATTCCTTATTTGATTAATTATATATTATAACTACTGTTGTTAATTGATACTATTATTCAAATTATTTTATTGTAATATTTACCAGTTACCTTTTTTTTATTGTAATCAACTCCAATTATAGTTTGCTTGTAATATTGCTTCAATCCATTTATACACCGATAAATAAATAAATACATTTTTAAAATAAAGATAATAAACATAATGTAAATTGTAAATATAATATATTAATGTAAGTTATCATGTTGATATTATATACAATATATTTGATAATACAATATATTTAGCCATTCATACCTTCCTAAATACCTATATTGAACTATTAGTTATTATACCTGTAGTCCTATAGGTAGGAAGGTACCTACAAATATATCCAATATCATATTAATTTTAATACTTACTAGGTAGGCACTTACTACTTGTAGCTCAGTTCTACTGATAATATACCTAGTAAATAATTGTCAAAATTATACTTTGTTTCATATTTTGTACAAATATTTATATATTTTCTTGCGAGATATGTGCATCTACCTATCTAATTATGTAGTAATGTAGTATGGTACTAATAAAATTGATTCGTAAATAATTGAAGCTGAATTAGAACTTGTCTATTTATAATTTATATGTACGAATATTTAAGTTGGATTTTTGGTGGCGGATAAATTAATCAGTAGAAGAGATTCCACTGAATTATGCGCACTTGCCAAACAATTAATAGCCGTAAGCTTTTTAGGCGTTATTATTGCATTCATGTTTTAGATAAATTATAAACTATAATAGATATGATTATAACGACGCATAAATAATTATTAGATCAACATAAGTATCTAGTGAAGTATAATTTAAACATATTTCCAACTAATTTACGTTAGCATATCATTATTGTAAGGTAGGTACCTACAAGGTACTATATACAATAATAGATAGTTTTATCTCCATTTGGATACCTACCGGCTACCTATTATATTATGTTTATACGTCTACCTATATTTTACATTTTATATAGTAAAACGTCAATCAATAAAACGATTTAAAAACACTATAATAAATTATGCAGGCGTAATAGTAAAAATGATATATATAGAATTGTATAAATAATTAATATAATTGATTTATAATTATTTATAGTTTCACATATTATGTAGGTCATTGAAGTATATAATAATATTATGTACAATATAAGTACCTAATTGGCGATTTTATTTTCCCTTTGTTACTTGTTCACGGAGAGAAAAAAGATAATTGTGTTGCCTATATTTATGCACTGCAGGCATGCACCGATGCACCATGCGTAGATCAAAAATAATTATCACACTGCTTTTTTACTGGTGGAATTTTTTTATTTTTATTTAGTTGTTTTGTTTGTTTGTCTCGCTGTATGTTATGCGTTTAGTTTAGCTGTATATGCATAGTCAAAATACCGATTGCAATGCCATTATATAAATAACGGAAAACACAACTGTTATATTACAGCCATTATATATTATATTAAATAGTACGAATAGAATCCTAAACTGTTTTCATTAAATATATTAATAATAATCTCGGTACCCTTAAACGAAGTGAAATCAGTCACTTCCGACTACGAATAAGTGATGATTTTTCCTTTGCTGTTGTAATGTTGTATTAATCACAGTAAACTAATTTGAATTAACACTCATTGCCTTATGAGTTATGAATATTCGTGATAATCTACCTATATTTTACAGTTTTCATACCAGATGCCTTTATTCATAAATCATAACGATATTAATAAAATAAACAACAATTGTATAATTGTATAACATATTCTACACATCATCTATTTATTATTTTGTATAACTATAGGTACCTAAATATTTGAATTTTAAATTTTGAAAACGTCAGCAACAAATCTGACAATACTAAGTACCTACCTACATTTTTTATTTAAATTATTGAAATAATAAATTCTAATAATGTGTCATATTTGTATACCAACATATGCATGTGTATTAGGTACTTTTTAATTATGATGTCAGCTGCTGCAGGTAACTATCGTAATATATTTTTTTATTCAAAAAAATGTAAGATAATTTGATATATTTTGTATATAATATACCATTTTATTGTTTCATAATATATACAAATTAAAGAAAATTATAGGCTATAGGCTTATTGTAGATAGGTACTAACATTTGATAGTTGTATTATTACTGATGATATTTTATATTTTACGAAATTAAAAATACCTACTTAATAATAACATTAAATTAGTAGAAACCGTTTTTAATGACACCGGTTGTAGTGACATATTGGGTGTAATGACCTAAGATTAAATGTCCCGGCAAAACTCCTATATTGTATGTACTAATTTGTATCGGTTATTATGACGTCTATATAATGACTATACGGATGTTATGAAGGTTATTTTTGGTTATATTGGAAAAATATTTTATCTATAATGACTTTACTTTATCGAAGGTACTATTACAATACCGATAATACCGAAAATTGCATCGTTGTTTAGTCGTCAGTTTTATTTTATTTTATTTTATCGTCAGTGTACACCCGTAATAGTCGTGCGGTTAAATGTGTTTTGTGTTCGTGTGTTAAATTGTGTTGTAAAATGAGCAAACGAAAGCAATTCACCATCGAAGAAAAGGCAAATGTCATTTTTCGTTTAAAAAAAGGTGAAAAAAATTCAGAGATAGCTAATGAATTAGGCGTAGGTCACTCTACAATTTCCAACATATGGAAAGCTCGAGACAAAATCGAACAAGAGTTTCAAAATGAAAAATTATCAGTTAAGAAACTTAGAAATTGTACACATACAGATTTAGATAATGTTTTATTACGATGGTTTAAAAATCAAAGAAGTCTATGCATTCCAATTAATGGACCAATCCTTCAACAGAAAGCCAATGAATTAGCTGAAGACCTTGGTAAGCATAATTTTAATTGTTCCACTAGTTGGATTCAAAGATTTAGAGCGAGGCATAATATTGTGTTTTCAACAATAAGCGGAGAATCAAATTCGGTCAATACTGAAATAACACAAAATTGGCTCGAAAAAGTATGGCTTAAATTACGAGAAGGATACACAGATGACCAAATTTATAATGCAGATGAGACTGGACTTTTTTACAGAATGCTTCCTAACAGAACATTCAAATTTAAAGGAGAAAAATGTTCAGGTAAAATGTCCAAAGAACGTTTGACTGTCTTAGTTTCAGCAAGTATGACTGGTAAAAAAATGAAACTGATCATAATTTGAAAATCCCGTATCCGCGATGTTTCAAAAACATCAAAAGTGACTGTCTACCGGTAACATATGAATCCAACTCCAAAGCTTGGATGACTGCAGAATTGTGGTCTAAAATTTTATTAAATTGGGATTTAGAGTTAGGAAGAAAAAAAAGAAATAATTTTACTCTTAGTTGACAACTGTCCAGCACATTGCACTGTAGCATTACGCAATATTAAACTTGTATTTTTACCCAGTAATTATACGTCTGTTCTTCAACCGATGGATCAAGGCGTAATCAAATGTATGAAAACTTATTTTCGAAAAAGTTTGGTGCTAAATATGATCAATAATATTGAAAACAAAATTGAAGCGAATATCAGCGTATTAGATATTATATTAATGATTTTTAAAGCTTGGGAAAAAGTATCAGAGATTACAATTCGAAATTGTTTTTGTCACGCTGGTTTCAGTAATGCAATACCACAACAAACTGTCCAAGGAGAACAAGAAGAAGACATAAGTTTCCCAAACATAAATGAATATGTTAACTTTGATAATGATGTGCTAACTTCAGAACCATTAAGTGATCAAGAACTTATTTCTTCATTGATTAACCAACCCGAAGAACCTGAGGAAGACGATAATAGTGAAGAAGCTGATACATCGGGAGATGGAGATTTATCTATTAATGCAGTGTTCAATGCAGCAAAGATGTTAGAAAATTATATGGCTCTGAATAACGTAAGTCCAAAGATAAATTTTGAAGAACTAGAAAAAAAAATAGAGCGTGATTTTTATACTAACAAAGTTCAATCTAAAATAACAGATTTCTTTAAATAATAATTGAACTAATTATTTTAAATACATATTATGTATGTACATAATTAAATGTTTTTATCTTTACTTTTTTCTATATTATACATTGCATAAATAAATAATAATAATAATAATAATATGTATTGAAGTTACAATTTTTTTTTCGTCATTTTGGTTATAATGACAACCGGTTATTATGACCTATTTTCTTTGGTCCCTTGAACGTCATTATAAACGGTTTCTACTGTATTATAATAGACGCCGGTTCAAAACGTTGGCCGCAAGCGGCATTTTTCTTCGGGCAAGTCACGGTGTCCGAAGAGAAGTGCCGCCATCCCCCCCCCCCCCCACCAGCATGGCAGATACCTACGGATGCTCAATAAAAAAAACAAATTTGCCAAACCAAAAAAACATACGTTTTCTAAACCTACAATTTCCTCCCCTACAAAACAAAAACAAAAACAGCTAATAGCCATAGTTGCCGAACTTTACAATCAATTAAAAAAAAAAATTATTATAATAATTAATGTAAACTATAGAGTTATATAGACTACTATAATTTAAAGAAAATTGTTTACATATACATAATATACAAATACAATGCTGGTACGATTGTTCTGTGCAAACATTTGTTATTTGTTGTAACACAATTGAATAATTCATATTTCATGATTAAACATTTGTATTTACTATTTGATTATAGTTTTACCTACTTATTAAAAGTTACGATTTATAATACTTCTATCCAAGAATCGATACTTAACAAAGTAATGTAATATACTAAATACTGATGTACTACGTATATCATTATTATTTATCTTGTATCTTTATATATTTAACCAAAAAAAAAAGGTCGTCGTGACCTCATAAAGACGTAACATGTCGTACATCTATTATATTCGTCTTACATTCGAACATAGGTAGGTACACTGTAGGTACCAACATTTGCATTCAAATGTTGTGTTGTTATAGCTTAAATATTAAAGTAAATTTACCTATTATTAATAATCTTAAAGCCTAAATGTAATAATATGATCTCTTGTTGGTTTTTTGCGATATTTTAATTTTTAATCAAGTTATGAGTTAAATAAATATTAAAAATGCTCATAACTTGCTTAAAAATTAGTTGTAAAAACCCGATGAGAGAACACAGATAATAATGTTATTACCTATAAGTTTGATAATAGGTCAGATAAATCCAGTCTAATATTGTAGTTAAAGACACAATAATTATTACTTGTTAGAAATTTATTTAGAACTGCAGGTACAACTTTGCTGTGTTGTCTATTTGTAAGACGGATACAACACATACGGGCATGATGTCCAGATGTCCTCTTAAATCAATTACAATCAACGAGTTATAACTTATAGTTAATTATTATACATTTTATTAGTAGGTATTTAAATGTTTAAATCAAAAAGTTTCATTCAGTCTATTAATAATCGTTAGATCTATTCTAGTTGTATCCTTTAGAGTTTAGACTGCTGTATTATGATAATTGATAATCAACATTAATATAAAAATGTTATATTTTAATCATTGAGTAAATTTGTATCAATCTACATCAAATAAAAATTATTAAGTTAATTATTAATTTGTTTTTCATTTGCGTGCTTGGTACGCATTATTTAACTTTTGCTAGTAATTACCTGTACCTATACTTTGACCACGTATGCTACATATATAGTCAAATACTGCATATACTATATATATATTATTGACTATTGAGTGTTGGATGCTCAGTTCCGGTGTTATATTAGGTAATGTACATTTTGAGCCTTAGGTAAGTAATAACACATACGATTAAAATATGTTTAAAAAAAATGATTCTAAGGTCCGTCACTTATTTTAGCAAACCTATATTAAAAATATTTATAATATGTATGTATTATATATACCTACGTAATATATCATATACCTATGTGTAATCGTTAAATTGCACTGGTCTCATACGCGTATCTGGTATCTATTAGGTATACTATCTATAGTAACAATAATCGGTTCTTTTTTTTTTTCTAATTCACATGCATGCATGTATGTTCAGTCTATAGCCACTCGATCACCTCACCCTTTTAAATAAATATGCTTCTGATACACTAACCACTCAAGTACTTAAAACTACCTATATACCTACCTACATTATAGTTAGTACCTAGTTACATATAAATTCTGATAAAACACGAAATTACCTACATTTGTAATATTATGTACCAAAATAAATGGTATGAATATAATAAATATAATATATATCTAATATGTAAGGATGTATCTTAATTAAACATTTATCTCTTATTTTATATTAATATATCACAATGTACTATTGTCACAATCATAGTCCTAGTCAAGTACCTAGATTTAAAATTTTTTTTTTATTAAAATTTTTAATTTTACAACTATATGTATTAAAGATTATATTGGTACCTAACCTATACAACCTAAACTATAATGTATAATTAATGTATAATCAATCGTCGATAGGTACTACAATATTTACTGAGGTGATTGTAGCACTATTTAAATTACATGTTAGTACCTAACCTACTATACACATATTCTATATAAATACATTTATAAAATGTATTAATATTAACACGTAACTAGTGGCTATTATCTAGATTGATAGTGTATTAGTGTACACTGTATCAACATTTTGGTGTCCTTCTTCCACACAACTGAAATTTAAATGCTCGTGAAACTAAATTATAACTAAATTAACCTAGTAAGTAGCTTCCAAGTTCTAATTTTTATAAATCAAAATGCTCAGCGATAAATAATAATAATACGCAGATAAGTACGTAAAGTATGCTAATAATTGGTTTCCATATTTTCTAATTTTAATCTGATTTTGAAAACCAAATAGATATGTATAAGTGTACAACGCCAAACAATAAAGATGTATTACAACATTTAATTCAAGTGTTAAATCAAATTAGCAATTTGATAATAATAAAATAATATCACACTTTTAGTGCATATCTAAAATATTTAAATAAATTCAATGAAACTACCTATTATCATATTATACATCATGACGCTATAATATTATAAAAATATTCACGATTTAAAAATTAGACAGTTTAGACGGCGATCGAATAACTTTTTTTGTCATTGCAGATAGGTGTACAATGTTTTTTTTTATTTCGGCGCCAGAAATATATTCTCACATTGTCATGTACCTGCAGGTACCTACATAATGAATTTAATGAACAACGTACAGCGAATTCGATAGAACACGTGGAAAAAAATGAAAATAATAACCGCCAAATGCGGACGACATTTGTAGAGCGCAAAGTAGGCATACAGCCAGGTAGTCGAGCATATAAAACACAATAATACGTATATTATGCGGATGTAGGCAGAAAGGGAGGGTGGAGCGCGCGTACTGCATGGGGCAATATTGGCCATACGGTTGTCGGTTACAGAGGTATTGGAAATCGACGGAGAATAAACTCCGGTCAATAACGCGCGGTGGGCACAATACAACAACATAACAACAACAACTACTCTACAACAACAGCAGCCGCCTGCCGTCCCCTGTTCGCCGTCCGACAAAACGATCGTTATTATTTTCATACGTTTTAGCCGCGATCGTGAAATCTACGAACGGTCGAAATGGCAAATACACACATCACAGCGGTATATCGTGTATTATTATATAGGTATTATTGTTGTGCGTATACCTACGCGCGGCGACGTGTCTTGCACTCTTGCGGCACACGAGCGCTACCTATTGCCCCGCCATAAACTAACACCGGACGAAGAAAAAGTGGAATTATTTATTTTTCGATTGTTCTCTCGCGGCACGCCGCCGCGCCACGTAAGCAGGCATTACAGGCAATAGGCATTCACATTTCACACGCAGGCGGGCGGGCGGGCGGATACCATATATACTCTCGGACGTACCGGGATTTTCGCACACGCTTAACGCGCGTCGCCACTGAAAATGTTACAACTGTCGGACGTTGCCCCCCAACCCCACCCCACATCCGGGCAAGATAACTCCGGTACTCCGCTACCCCCACCGACGACCAACCCCCCACCGCCGTCCACCACTTCATCATGGGTCGTCGGGTCGACCGCACGAAAATTCGATATCGTTATTCGTTTATACGAATGCAAACGGTTTGCCACACCTATCATAATGTCGTCACAACGACGACCGCAAAATAATGTTAATAAAACATTAAAACTGTTAATGCATGCGGATGTGAATTGTGAGGGCGTAACGACGATAGCGCATACACGACAACGACGTAGGTCCGCGCGATTCATAAATCGGTTGGATCGGTTGACGCGACGGCGGTGTCGCCGTCGAGAGAACAGGCTACGTAGCAGCTGCGGCCGGCGCGAGTGTTATCACCGGCGGCCATCGACGGTGTAGTAGTTGACTGTAGTCATACCGGTGCCCGCGAGCGGCAGGGGAACATAAAATAAAAGTGCATCGAGAAATAAAAAAATAATAATAGTAAAAAAAACGATTCTCGGACGCTGGACTTGCAATTCCGCACAATTGACAGCACTGGCGTACAGATCAATTAAATGTATAAAAAAAAAAACTTATTCATCCCGAATGTTGTACACGGGCAGAGCGGGACGGTACCCGCCACTCTATAGCACGCCCTCGCCACTGTCCCGTCACTCTCTCTCACTCATTCGCTCTTCTCTCCCGCTCTCTCGGTACTCGCTCTCTCACTGGTCATGTTATTGATGTTTCGCCGCCGATGTTTTAAAAATACAATTTCGTCGGCACTAAAAGATATAAAGCGTGCGTCTGGAGACGAGACCCGCCGGGTTTTTGGCGCGATTCGTCCGCCGGCGTTTCAACCGGTGGTCGAAACACGGCCGTCACAGACTCGCAGATTTGGTAGCAATGCATTGGTGGAAATCTCGTGGTCTAGGGAAACCGCCGACGTTAAGACACGATATATACATTAATACATTATAATCCCCATGCGATGCGTACGCAATGGTCACAGACCACAGCGGTAGTAATTATATTATCAGTAATGACGATAATTATATAAATATAATTCCAACAGGAATCCCGCTGTCCGTCGAACGCAATCCGTCTTGGAAAATTATTTTTTCAAAAAAGACGACCGTACACTGTACAGCCGGGCGACGACGACGACGACAGCGATAATTATTATCGTTACCGTCAAATCAAATCGTTATTACATGCCATCGAAATGTACGCGTGTCGCATGTCGTTTCATACACCGCGGCTCGACCCTCCGGCGGCTGCGGATCGTCCGAAATCGGGTGGGCCAAATGGACGGGTAGCGAACGAGGGGTAGACAGTGGACTGGCGCGGGAGAGGGGAGTGAGCGGCATCGCCCGCCCGTATACACGCGTATGCATACCAACGCGCGCACGCGCGTATGTGTGTATGTGTGCGTGTGCGTAATATGTCATACAGACGGACGTGTAAAAACATTGTGGTCAAAGAAGAGAGTATAAACGACGGCGGCGGAGGACGCCGCGACGATATACCGTATTATGCGTTATTGGTCAAATTATCATCCTGCCAGTGCCGCACGTAACGCGTCCTGCGATTGGCCGACGCTTCCGAGACCCGCTGGACGGAACGCGGCGGGCCCGACCAATCGTGTGCTGCGTTACGCGCTGCCCGTAAACTCGTAAGCGCTACCCAAGATACAATGTCGATGCCGCGCGCGGGCGCGATCGCGGCGCGCGCGCGCGTGTGTGTGTGTATGTGCGCCAGCGCTCGTACCCTACTTCGTACCCGGCCAACCCCACCCGTCGGAACCGGCAAATCGTCGACGGCGCCGCTCGCCGTCATGGTTCGTGTGTACACCATAGCGCCGATCCTGTGCGTGCGGGCGCGAGTTCGTGAACGCCGCGGCGTACCGTCAGAGAGTGTGTGCGGTGTTTGTGTATTGGCGTGTACGCGGATATGTGCGTGCGTGTGCGTGTGTGAACTGCCGGAGGATTTGCTTTTGACTGTTAAACGGGAACACATAATAATAATATAATAAAAATAAAACAAAAATTACACAAATAAAACACAAATTAATGTTATTGGCAATAATGTAAATAGCTGGATAGGTAGTATAATAGTATACCGTAAATGTAACCCACATATAGTAATAGTGACGGTAGTAGTGTATTTAATAACATAAAATTTAGAAATTTGAACGGATTACGAAAATCAAAATACATTGAACCGAGTCCGGGAACGTCGCTTTACACGACACACGGTGTGCAGTACTATTACTACTACTACTACTACTACTACTACTACTACTACTATACTACTACTACCACACGGAGTAATACTACCACTACCACTATAATAATATTATACTACTACATATTATATACATATATACTATTTTTATTATTATTATATTATTATCGTTTGTTGTTAAAATTTTCGTTTCTTATCCGGACACGAATCTCTCGTTTGTCTCGTTCGCAATAGACATCGTACGATTTTCACGTCGCCGTCGTTGTAGTTCGCGAGTGCATCAACACGCACGGGACTGGAATTGAAACGCGAGTCGTTGCCGCCGCCGCCGCGTAACATGCATTTTGGCCGCCGCCGTAGTTGTTCTGACGTTAAAAGTGTCACGGCGCTTACATGAATGGTCGTCGTTCACGTTGTTGCCGCTTAGCTACAATGCAGCGATATCATCACATGCCGAATATAATATGATGTGATTGTGTCGAGAGACTGTCCGGTAAGTTTATTTTCTTCCGTATTTTCCCCCCAAACAACGATTATTGATAATTTAATAATCGTCCCGCGATTGTTTATCTATGTTGTTGTTATTATTATTATGATTATTATTATTATTTATTATTATTTATTATTATTGCTTATTAGTTATTACTGCTATTATCGTTATTATTATTGTTATCGTTGTGCGCGTTGTGCGTGTACACGGTTTATCGGGGGCTTGCTCGTAGACGTTTCGCTTATCCTGTTTTTATAATGATTTTCGCTTTCGGCATCAATTCTGTTCGTTTTCAAGTACGGATGAACCGTGTTTTCGGTAAAAAAGAAAGAGCCGCGTCAGCGATCAGCGTGCGTGCGAACGCGTAAATCTGTACGCGTCTGTTTATATTAAATTATATATATATATATTTATACAGACATACATTTACACATATACACAATACATTAAATACGTTTGTATATGTATTCCAATATCCCATGTATACATACAATAGTTATCTGTATATGTATACATACGCACACACACGCGCACGGGTAAATACGCTTGTGTGTGCGTGTGTATGCGCGTGTGTGAGAGTACCGCTGCCGCCGCCGCCACCAACACCGCCACCGTCACCGCCGCCGCCGCCGCTGCCGTAGTAGTAGTAGTAGTAGTCGTAGTCGTCGTCGCCGTCGCCGTCGCCGCCGCTGTCGTCGTTTTGTTTGTTGTTTACACGATGGTGATGCACAACGCACAGGGATAGACAGTGTACAACACGGACCGCAACCGTAAATGACGCAAACGACACGGAAGGGAAACAAATAAAACGCCGGGATCGCCGTCCGATCGGGCTCGTTACAGTTTTTCATGACATTTGGTCGTCCGGTACGCGTCCCGCCGCGCCGTGCACGTCGCCGCCGCCGCCGCCGTCGTCGTCCCGTCGCGCCGCACGAACTTCGGCCGTAATTTGGTTTTCTTCTATTCGCCGGATCCGCCGTTTGCGTGCGTGCGTATAATATCGTTCGCGCGGACGCGGTCGAGAACACGCCGACGGGATAACACCCGTGTTTTGGTAAGGCCCCGATTATACGTGTTCGCTTACTATTACTATTACTATTATGGTTGTGATTTGCATTATTGTTGTTATTTTTGCACTATTTTACGTACTGGATAAGGCGATCTTGAGTTTTTGATCGAGTCTCTTTCATGTTGTGGATATGTCTATTGTTCTTTTTATTTTTGGTTGCCTGCGTCGTCTTCACTCTACAGTCTACCGTAATGGAGATTTATTATTCCATCGACTGCTGCAGAGCGATTTATTCATTTGTCAGGTGCTTGGATTACCTTTTTGTGTTTTTACAAATCAAAAATGTTGTTAACGATTCTCTTTAATGTGACATATCTTTATGTAGGTTAAGTTAGGTTATGTTTATTACCTTACTTAAGGCTTTTACAAAAATACGAAATACATCCTTTACTTAGTCAAGTAGTCACTAGGCTTGTCCTTAAAACGTTTCAATATGACCCACTCATTTTATGACTACCTTACTATTTTTGATGTTTCACTAAATGATATTGGCAGCCATAGTGGTGAAAGTATAAAATATAAAAGTAAATTAAACCTTCAGGAATATTTCGTTTTTTTCTCGGTACCTACCTATCTATTTTGATTAATATAAATAGGTACTACTCCGATGAATTTGTTTTTTATGTTTAATCTATGTATGTAATATACCTAGGTATAAATAGTTAATTAAAATTATAAAATACTGTATGCATGAAATAATGTAATACCCAAGATATTTTATTAGCACTCTTTTTTTGATCTACCATTGTTTAAAGCAATGTTTGAGTGAGCAATCTACTAATACCCACTTTCACGATTAAATGATCAATACATTTGAAAATGTATAATAAATTATACATGTATAGTATACTTATACATTAAAATACATATTGGTACACAATTAAAATATGTATCTGTATAGATATACTTAAACTGTGTTATAATTAGAATATTATTCTTAAGTATACTGGTATTAATAGCATTAAGTATGAGGAATTATCTTATTAGATACCTATACTGTCAGATGCATACTTAACAAGTTTAACAAGTTAGATAAAATCTATCGTTATTACCTATATTAGTACCTAGCATGGAAAGTTTGTGACTTATACTTTATTCAAGACTAGGGTGCGATTACTCTCACACGTGAAGACTTAACCACCGAATACAGTCATATATGACGTTTAAGCTCTTAGTGATTGGTCACAATTTTTGTTAATTATTGTATACAGCTGTTGTGCCAATGTTATTCTAATTTTTGCTGTTTGAGTTACTTATTAGTAGTGATGCGAGGATACTACCAGTTATTGTTAGCCGAGATGTTCACTTTTATCCTGAATAGAGTTTAGGTATAATAAATACAGAATATGAGACATAATAAGAATATAAATTGACTAATGGTTCGTTAAACGTCATTCAGTGGTCAACTAAATTTAAGTTAACCATTGCCTAGGTAAATAATTAATCAATTTTTTAAGTAACTCTGCAGTTTATATTGTTGTAATTTCATATAATATACTCTTATCTCTTCATAGTTCTTAAAATCTTAAATTAAAATCAAAACATCTTGAGAATTTCAGTATAATATTGTAGGTACCTATTTATATTAATTTTATTCAAGATAATATAAAAAAAAAGTTATAAAACCGTCTATCTATAAACTAGTACCTATTTATCACTTACTTTTAATTTGAATTTTTCTGTTTTGATTTCAGTCGTCATATAGGTAGAGTAGGTTCATGCATTCAGATCTATTGTAAACATATATGAACTCATCATAAAGTACCTATTTAAAAAAAACTTCAACCTTAAGAGAACATACTACCCGCATGCATTGTCTCCGTCTTACAAATGTACAACATATTATCCTAAAACTGTTTTGTGTGTAACAACTTTACTCGCTCTGTATTTATAGTAGAATTTCCAAAATACCACAACGCATAGAGAAGAACTTTATTTATGATGTAGTGCCTTAATTTTTTTTGATAACACTTAACAATCATTTTTAATAAATAAATTTAAAAATAACAAAATAAACTTAATGTTTTCAAACTGATAACTTTAACTGTATTTATGTTATTCCAAAAAATAAAAATGCTGTCACAAACAAAGTTCTTCCCTATGTGTTGAGGAATTTTGGTAATTCTATTATAAATAGTAGAGCGAGTAAAGTTGTTACACACAAAACAGATTTAGGCTATTTTGTACATTAGTAAGATGGAGACAACACATGCAGGCAGCTCATCCTCTTAATGAATTTACTTATGCTTTCTATTCTTAAATTATATATTTTCATAATAATTCAAGTATCTAACCCCATAGATACTATATTTTAATGTATATTATACGTACCTAAGTACTTACTTTGCTAACTTCTAAGTTTAAATTAATTTAAAAGCTAACAAACCTTAACATTTTTATTTGATTTCACAATACCTATTTAAAGTTGTCATATATTTATCACTTATATTTTAAATTGTGTCTTGAAATCCAAAGTTTTTGGAATACCAGTTAAATTTTTTTTGATTTTCTTAAACTGCAACCAAAATCAATAGTTTACACAAATATAATCTAAAACCTAAGAATTAAATAAACTGTTGACAAAATCTGAATTGAAACCAAATAGTACCTACACTGAATATTGTTCGTTGGTTAGCATGCGCATACAAACATTTTATATTGAGAGTAGGTACCTACTTACTTGTTTCAGAAATTAGAATTAAAGGTTAACCTATTATTGGCTTCAAACCCGACTTAAAATCTTACTAATTTATGTTTGCTATCCAAGACGACCAAATATAAATATAATTTTTCATTACTATAATAAACCTCGTAGTAAACCGCGAATAAGGTATGTTAAACTTAATGAAACAAAGTGATACGTGAACCTCAAATTGTTATTTTATATTACTTCAGACAATGTTTATATATTCTACTTTTGGTTTTGGGTCTTCAAAAGTAAAATATGGGTTGTAGTTATTCGGGTTATGGTTTTACTTAAAAATCAAGTGACATATGCATACCTATTGATTTTGTTGTGCCTAGTGCCAAATTAGGTTAAGCCGAGCATGAATTAAATTGAAAGTAGGTACCTACAGTGGCGTATCCAGGGGGGGGGGGGGTTAGGGGGTTGTAACCCCCCCCCCCCCCCCCCCCCCGAAAATTGTTCAATATTTAATTAATTTAATGATCGACCGACACAGCACGCGGCACCCAGCGGTCACCATTACACGTCAAAATATTATAACCTTTAGATTCTTGTAACTTTCAAGATAACTTTTCGTATAGTGTACGACGCACGTATAAAACTGACTAATAATTAGCAAAACCCGAATTACATGACATTATGATACTTTTATTTACATTGCAGTGCCCATTGTTTAAATTTAGCAATAACTTTTAGCTGTAAAGTCCCAGAAGTAAGAAATTGTATGGGTACTATACAAAGTGTAAGTACTTTTTTCGGTTATCCAAAAAGGCAAAGTATATTTTGCAATTATCAATAGTAGAAATATTTCTACAGACTAATCGTTTTAAACTAAAAATTTATGTGCAATTCGATGGGTCGATCGCCATGATGCAGTTATATTATTTGAAGAACTTCAACCAGCCATTTTACATGCACTAGATAAAATAACACTTTGGCCAGATTCTGACACTTCTAGTTCTGCAAGTCATCTACTTACTGCGATAAGACAGTTAAAATTTCAAACAGCTTTAGCTATTTTAGTGAAAATACTTTCCATAAGTTTTCCTCTCAGCCGATATCTTCAAACAGTAAATCTTGATCTAAAAACTGCACTAGAAGCTGCATCTAATGTTCAAAATACTATTCAGGAAATTAGAGAAAATTGTGATGTAGAGTTTCAACAGTTATTTTTATCTGTGATAACATTGTGTGAAAAATTTGATATTACTGTTAGTTTGCCACATCAATGTAAATCAGATAATCCAGACTATTTTTTGAGAGTCTCAGTATTCATACCTTTTATAGATAATTTTCTAGACCAATTGAACGATAGATTTATATCACACAGGATTGTCTTGAATAATTTTGATTGTATTTTACCTAAGATAGAAATGAAAATATCTGAAGAGATTAAAGGTAAATTCAAACAATTAGTAGAAACATATCAAGATATAGTTGATGAATGTACCGATTCAAATCTAAATGATAATTTTATTAAACGGAGAATTAGATTTGTGGTACACTAAATATTCAACTTTAACATCTGCTGAACTCAAGAACAAAAATGCTATTGAAGTATACTTCCAAACCTGTCCAGATGTTTATCCAATAATATCTAAGCTTCTTCAAATATTTATTACACTTCCAGTATCTACTGCCACAGGAGAACGATCGTTTTCAACACTCCGTCGTTTGAAAACTTATTTGAGAAATTCTTCTGGACAAATACGTTTAAATGGTTTAGCCTTACTTAATATTCATCGTGATATTAACGTGGATATTAATGATGTGTTAGATGAACTTGCTAAAAAATCGAAATGAAAATTGAATATAAATTTATAGTTTGAAAAAAAAAATATTTACATATTTCAACATTTTATAGTCAGCGTTATACACATATAAAATATTTAATGTATGATGATTTGTTATAATAAAAACACACAATTCAATAAAATGTTATATGTTACACTTTTATTAACCCCCCCCCCCCCCCCAAAAAACAATTCTGGATACGCCACTGGGTACCTATAACATGATATCTTAAAATTGTTTTAATTTATATTGTTCTATAAACTATCACACTTAAAGAAATAATATTTAAAATTAGGTCTGCACATGATTCTAACATCATTATGTATGTATGTTTATAATCTGTCCAGAATAAAAAAAGCCAGTTACTAGCATATTGAATGAGCTCATACGTTGGTCGACCTCCCCTAATGCCAAAATCTGCAATGTCGCTGCTCAGCAGCTTAGCCACCAAGTATAACTACACTTGGTGGCAAATGAATGGAGGTTGAGTAGAGGTAGCTGTATCAGTAATGGGGATAGAAGCATAGTTTCAACACATTTTCATCTTTCAGCCCGGACATTCTTATTATGAACATTGTAATATAAAAAAAATGCTAATAAGTCATAAATTCCAATTAAAAATAATCAAATCAATATTTATTTAATATAAAAATGAGTACTATATTATTTGTGTACCTTATATGTATGAACAAATTAAATTACTTATTTTAACTGCATACATACAAGCCATTATGAAATTATAATATTTAGCTTGACTAATAAAAGATATTTAGAAGTTTTAAGTAGAAAAGTTAACTACACTTTTTCTACCTAATTTTAAATGATCCTATCTTAATTAAATAACTAATCAGTTCTACCAAGTACCTACATACAATTGAGAAATTAACAATTACTTCCTACTTATTCACAAGAAGTAATTTACAAATATTTTATACGTTTTATTTTCAATTAGGTTTTTCAACCTACCTATATTATTAATTAATTTTGGTGTGTGTATTATTTTAACTTTTACAGCTGTTGCTTATTTGTTTACTAAAAAATAATATTTTAATTTTTATATAAGTATTTCAATATGATGTAAGATATTTAAAGATAAGCATAGGCGGATATTGGGGGGGGGGGCTTAAGCCCCCCCTGAATGTAACAAACCACACTAGATGTCAAAATAAATTGTGTATTTTAATATACCTATATTTACTTGGTGCCTCTGCTAGAATAAAGTAGGAGTACTGAGTAGCCACTAGTTAGTAGGTTGAAGCGTTTAAAAATGTATGTTTACGCTAATGGATAAGACTAAAATGTTAAGTCTCCCCACGGATGTGACCAAATATCCGCCTATGAAGATAAGTCAATTGAATTTATTATTTATTTTTCTGCATAATAAGAAAAAATTCTTTAGAATTACATTTATATTAAGTTTTAGAGTATATAAGTAGTTAGATACCTACATGCTGTTCAAAAATGTTGGAAACAATTATTAGATTAATCAGGACTGATAAATGATAATCTGATATAGTTAATAAGATAATTAAATATTTTATCTAATAAATGTGTGGCAGTGTTAGATATCTGTTATTACTATATGTATGTATAATAATATACAAACACTAATTAAGGAGTTTCCAATTTTTTTGAACACCTTGTATATGTAAACCATATTTTCATGTGAACAAATGGTTTTGATGTGTTGTGTTTAATTTCAGTATATATTGAGAAAATTGTTCAAAATGTGTTATACAAAGTAGGTATTCTATTTAAATTGTTTGACTGTCTAGTAAATATATTTAAAAATAACAAAAATTAAACAATATAGATTTTGAAGTTTAAATATTCCTAACTACCAGCTTATTTAAGTAATATTTCTATAACTGTATTTAAATAATGATAATAATGGAAAAGTGATGAAACATTGAAATATTTAAATTAAAAAGGCTTACAAATAAACAGTATATGATTCAGATGATCAGTGTGTACACTATTTATACCGAGATTTATACTTACATGCGTTAGTAGCCATTCAAAATGATTTAAAAACAGATTCAATAAATATGTACTGTGTAATGTTACATAGGGTACAATTATTATATTCTTGATAAATATTGTAGGTTCCTTTTACTATTTGATAATTTATTATTTTATCTACTATTATAACCATTTTCCCTATAACTAAATATCAGCTAATATTTTCTAAGATTTTTTTAACAACTCTATAAAAAATACATGTCATTTAATCTAAACAGGTGTAAATCAATTTCACCTAATATGATCTTATTGGGGAAGATCATTTTGATTCTACTAGGTACCTAGTAAAATTAGCTGGTGTAGCCACAGGGCTTAAGACTGTTATCAAAAATTTTAGATACCCTGTAATTGTTTATCCTTTTATTTTGATATTATAGTAAATTGTTACTGTTTGTCAACAGGTTACTCAAATTTATAGTTAACTTTTAATTGTTTAAAATCCACTGATGTAGTTTTTTGTTTACCTGTTGCCGATTGAAATTGGTTTTCAATATTTTTTTATTTTTTAAATTTAGCCAAGAGCCACTAATGGGTGGCTGCTTATTCAAAAAAATTCATGTTTCTATTTTTTCTCTTATCATATAAACTTATTGTGCTACAAATAGTATAGATTGTCTATGTCAAATAAAAATATATATAAAAAAAAATAAAATGTATTTAATTATATTTTGTAGTTTATGTATATACCAAATTAGTATTTTGATTAAAGTGTATAATATGTCGTATACTCATTAAATACATCATTGATTGATGAATAGAGCGCAGATTTGATTGAATTACAAAACCAACCAATTATGCACTAAACATCTGAAATATGCATAAATATATGCACTAAAATGTTCAAATATGCATGAAAATAATAAATTTGAAATTATGAAACTTCTATAGGTACCTAAGTACTTTTTTTTTAAAATATCAATGTTTTGTTACTAGTTTTAATCTATAAGAAAAAAAGAGGAATCAATTAATATCAAAAATGTATACTAAAATTAATTTATTTAGGTACCTTAATCATTTGTGCTTTTTTTGTAGTTTTAATCTATAAGAAAAAAATTACTTTCAAAATATATTTGGGGAAAACCGTTTATATCTATACCTTTTACTTTATTTCAATATTAATTGAAACTATAAAAATCTAATATTTTTTTATTATATTAGGGGTATAATAGTAATTATTTCAAAAATTTCTAAGAAAACACCAAAATATGCACTAAAAGATGAAATATTATACAATTAAAATTGTAAAATAAGCCTTAAAAATAAAAAAATGGGTATATTTCAATTAATGATATGCACCATAAAGTTTCATAGTTTAAATTGTTGTGTTATGAAACAAGTTCTGTGTTCAGTTGGCATATCATACGATCAATAAGAATAAATATATGAATGCATATAAGTCCACGCTCTATTGTTGAATAATTATCAATAGTGATTGCATTTGGGGATAATTTATTTTATTTTCTATAGTCTAAAATGATATAATTTTGTTATGTTATTTGACCATTTATTAAGCCATATAAGTGATTTTAATTATTTGGTATATCGTAATTTTAATAAAATGTTAATTTAACATTACAATCATATGATTTGGTTGAGGTTTTATTTTTTGGTTCCAATAAATGGTTGGTTGTATTCATATTAAATTGAACAGTAATAATACAAGAGATATATTATAGATCTTTATATTTACTACTCCAGTTTTAGTAAAAAAAAAAAAGTATTAGGTAAATCATTTAGGTATTTGTTGACGAAGCATATATATTTTTAGGTAGTAGGTTCTCTTGAATTAATAGATTATATATAATGACTTAATATTTTTACGTATAACAACCTCAAAAACCATAATTATAGAATTATTTTCAAAATATGTATTTTTATTGTTTTGTTAACCCTATTCTACACTGTTTTAATACCTACTTATTTTTTTTATAAATTATTCATTATAATTTATTTCATACTAGAAACTATTAAGTACCTAAGTAATTTTAAAAATATATATTTTAGTAATTATTAATATTTGATTGATAAAATATACTTAAGTACCTATTCTACACGCATTTTTATTTTGTAATACCTATATATGATAATATGTTTGTATGAATACTAATTCACAAAAATAGGATTGTGAACATTTTTAACATTAAGCTTAAAATAAACTAGTTCTTCGTAATTTGAGTATGCTGAAAGAGGAAAAGTTATAACGGTTATGTTCATAATAACAGTCGTAAGCGTATAGCTTTTCCCCTTTTAGTGTATTCATATCAACAATCAACATTCAACATTTTTTTTTTAATAAGAAACATGTCATTTTTATGCATCAACTGTATCTTTAGACTATATTTAAATTTGTATTAATAAAATGTTAATTTTTATAATATTCTTTTAGACTGAGCCAAATTAATTAAAACTTTATCTGTTCTAGGAAATAAATCCAAAACTGATTAATTACGATTACATCAAACAATGTCAGACGGCGACACCAATGAAGATCTGCTAAATAGCAGTATTTAGTTGGTTCAGAAGACTATGGATTCATATGAGTTGTTTGGAGAGGATGTGGGTGGAAACATGTTGGAAGGTTTATCTGAATTGGGAGGAGATAATTTCACAGATGTGGCAGGTCGTGGTAGTCAACCCCCTGCAAATACAGGTTATACCCAATCGCAACCATATCAGTTACCTGGAGAAATGCATGGACACCAAGGGGAGTCACCACTACAAAAACTTGCATCATTTGGACCCCCAGGTGGTGCAGGGCCAAGTGCACCAGATTATAACCCTGGTAATCACATGGATCACTTTCATTCTAATCACTCTGGATCAGCTTATGGATCAAGTAGGGTTTCTTCAGGCCTAAGACCTAATTTAGGACAATCTGGACCGCCACAGTATTCACCTTATTCAGATGCTGCAGCAGGCATGTATGGTGCCACTGATCAAGCTGCTTTACAAGCTTGGTCTAATTATCCTGCTCCAGGTATTAGTAGGCATTATCCACATATAGCTCAACCATCTTACAGACAACACATGAGTTATCAACAACAACCCAGTCAAGAAAATCAACAGAAACCGGGCCAGTATGTATCTATGATGACTTCACATCAAACTCCATCTAGTGTTTATTCACGAAGTCAACAACAATCAATGGCACCTTATCAAAATATGATGTATTCAAACACTTCACCAGGGTATTCTGCGTATGGTCATCAACAGAACACTACTACTGTTTCTTCACGAATACCACCACATCACATGCAACAATATCCACAACAACAAATGCAAATGCCTGAAATTCCTAATCCTCAAGCTCCATCAAACTACAATCATTTACAAACGCAAATGACTTCTCATCCAGCATTTTCGCAGCAACCTCAACCACCTCAACAACAGCAATCTCAACCACAACAACCACAACAACAAATGCCACAAAGATCATTAGGAATTGATGTACCTAGTAATCCTTCTTACGGTCCACCTAGTGGTGGTAACCAAAGTAAACCTCATACTTCTCAAGGAGGAAGCCCTCAACCGCAATACCGTGCACAGTTTCCCCAACTGTCACCACAAATGTCTCCACGACCTCAAATGTCACCTAGGCCACAAATGTCTCCAAGGCCTGTAATGTCACCAGCAAAACCAACAACACATTCACCACACCCTCATTCCGCTCAATCTAACATGTCTCCAAGGCCTGCTACAGCATTAACCCCAAAAGCAGTGGCTACTTCCAGCCCATCTCCTTATGCTCAACAGAGTACTCTTCAACAACTTGAACAAATGGTGATGCCTACAGTAAATACTAATACAACCACCGATTATCCAGGATATCGAAGTGGCTTACAAGCTAATACTTCTCCACATTGGCAGTCAGCACCAAGACCGCCTCATAACGGAGGAATGGTTTCTCAAAATATTAACGACCAAGGATTACCAGTATATTCAGCCATGCCATCTGAAGACCAAAATCTGGATTCTTCCAAATCCCAATCAAATTCTAATTCTAGTGGTAATTTGAATATGAATAATATACCTAATATGGGTGAATCAAATTCTATTCCAAGTCAAAATAATCTCGATTATCCTCCTAACGCACAAAATAAATATACCATTTTAGAACCGCAACACATTCCTGTTTCACATTCTGCAGATATGCCTCCAACTCTAGAACCACAAACAAATATACCACCAGCGCAACAGCAGCAACAGTTACAGCCAACAAGCCAGAACCCAAGTTCTATGGAACACATGGGGTCTAACAGTATGACTTCTACTGGTATTGGGTATAATGACTCAATGTCACAATATCAAAATGGTAATAAAATGGAAGAAATGATCGGCAATCAACCACCCGATGCACCTCAACAGATGCAGCATTCCCAAACTTCAATGTACGATCCGAGAGGCCCTCCACCTCCAGGAATGTACCATTCTTCACCAATTAGTCATCAACAAGAAATGGCTGCATTACAACAGCAACTTCAAGAATTATATTGTATGCCACCTTCTGGGCCTGATCATCAATTAAGGGTACTTATGACTTTTATATTTAATAATTGATTGAATTTAAATGTGAAAAAAGTTAAAAGCCGACTAATATTACATTATTATTTGTAGGATATTTTGAGATATGTGTATGTTATGCATTGGCGCAACTATAAGGGGGTGCAGAACGGTCTTTAGTACCCCTTGTTTTTTACGTCTAACTATCATTATTATATTGAAATACCAAACATTTTATGTTTTTAAAATATAAACTATAGCATTATATTATAGCACCCCACGTTTTAGAGGTCTAGTTGCGCCTATGGTGTTATGAAGTGTACTATAGTCGCGGCAACGAAAAATGAGCGTTGGTACCGCGACCCGTTGTTTTTACCCACTCTTACGGCCAATGATTCTCAACATAGTGCAGCTGTCGTGCTGCTACGCGCTGTACCTACTGTATTTCAAAGATTGATAACCACTACTAATAAACTGCCGCTTGGCGCATGACGGTCAGCGCTCATTTTTCGTTGCCGCGACTATAGTATGTATGACAGGGTACAGTCAGGGTTAGGTAGATGTATTGAGTTATATAGCGTTGGTCAGTAGTCTGTTATGATAATTAAATATTTAAATAGCTTTAAACTTTTCAATTCTTAATGTTTGTTAAAGTATTAAAAAGTAAAAGTAAAGTAAAGTAAAAAAAAAAAAAAATAGCACTAAGTATTTTTATTTGAACCAAAATTGTATGTGTGTTTTTCTAGATAAATCATATTCAAGATAGGATATCTATTCTGCAGCAACATGAAGCAAATGATCAATGCATGGGAGGTGTACACTGTCCAGTTGTTAACCCTATGTATCAACCTGCCATCATGGAACCGGCTGTACCGGTGGTATGCATTTGTAATACTTAAAATTTCTATTTATGAAATTACTTATAAAAATAACTTATATAGGTGTCAGGTCGTGGAAGAGGAAGAGGGCGAGGAAGAGGTAGAGGTAGTACTTCAGGTGAAGGCCGAGGGACACCTAGACCAAGAAAAAGCAGGAAAAAAGCTCAAGAGCCTGAGCAAATTCCATTTTCTCCTCCCTTATTACAACCAGAAATGCCAACACATCCTATGGTGCCACAAGATATGATGCCAATGCACATGAATATGAGTCCTGGTATGGCTCAACCTCATCATATGATGGCTCCTGGAATGCCACATATGGGAATGCCACCTAACCCCATGCATCATGAACATATACCACAATCGTCTATGTATAATAATTCAGATTCTGCATACCATCACCATATGCAATCCTTAGGATGTCCACCACCACAACAACATGTGCCTCAACAACCACCTCCTCAACAGTTGCCACAATTGCCTGTACAGCAACCCATAATACCATGTACTTCTGAGTCACAAATAGTATCTAATGCTGTTCCTTATCCAGAGCCTATAATGCCTCCGGTTCACCTTGAACAACCTATACAAATGTCTCCTGAACAACAACCACAGCCACAACCACAGCCACAACCACAGCAACAGCAGCAGCAACATCTACCATCACAACAGCCACAACTAGAGGAATTGCAACAACAACAAATACAAGAACCACCAATAATGCCTCAGTCTCCAGTTGAATCAGAATCACTATCCCGTGCTGAATCTCCTTTGATGGCACAAATAAACCAATCTCCGCCACCTGAATCTGAAGTACTGTCACCACAACCTCCAACAGAAGTAAAAAAAGATTCTGATCCTGATATTCAATCACCAATTGGAAGTCCTATTGTGGAAAAATCAGTAGTAGATAATGATGACACTTCAATTGTTTCACATCAGTCTAGATCACTATCACCGGCGGAATTAAATGAACCACAATCTCTTGAACGAGATTGTTGGTCTGGTAGTGAACATGATCCTCCTCCACCAACATTGACCGCAGAAGTTTCGCCTCCAGCTTCTCCAAAAGCTGAAAATGAAATAGCCGAATCAAGTATTTTTAATTTCACTGAAGATGAAGAACCTCCCCCACCACTTCATTCACTATCTGATGGATCTCCTAGGAAATTAAAAGGACTTCCAAGGTAATTAATTTGATTTATAATCATGTAATTGTTATTTGGATTGTTGTTAATAATTATTTATATACATTTTAGAACGAAGAAATTACAATCTCCAAAAACAAAAAAGCCTAAAGCAACTAAAGTTCCTAAATCTAAAGCAAAAGATCGTAAGAAAAAAGAAATTATTCTAGAAGCTGAAACAGTTGAAGAAACTCCTCTTCCACCCCCAAAGCCTAAAAGGTAAATTTAATTTTTAAACTTAAAATTTTACTAAATATTTTATGATATTTCATCATTGATGAAAACTAATCATTTTTTATTTAGTAATTTATTCAATTTACATTGTCCAGTGTTTTTATCGTTATCTGTTTATTATAAAAAAAATGTTTTGAACGTAATTGATTTTAATTAGTTATTAAAAATAGTATGGTATATTTCCTGTATAGACAATCAAAAAAAAAGAAAAACTCTACACCTGAAAGTAAAGTATCTGAAGAAATAGATCATAGTAAAAATACAATGGAAATTAAGCAAGAGGGAACAATTGATGAAAGTACACCTGATGAACTGGAAACTAAAGTCGATGAAACAGTTGAAAAGGAGTTAGATGATACTGAAGTCGATACAAATCTCGAAAAGAATGATAAAGAAGTTATAGCTGATGAATCATTGGCAGACGTAGAATCATTGCCTGAAAGTCAACCAGAGCAGCCAACAAAATCTTCAAAATCATCTAAACGTAGTACTGATCGAAAATCAAAAAGTCGTAGCAGTCGTGCTTCCAAGTATGTTTGAATAAATATGTATATTATGTGTATGTATATTTTACAATCATAGGGACAAGTAGGGAAATTTTTCTGGAGGGGGAGGGGGCTAAAATTGTATCACCAACACAGACCTTAATAATTGATATCTTAAACTAAAGTATGATTTAAAAACTGGGGAGGGATAATGTTAAATTTACAGTTACTTAAATAAAAACTAATTTGTTTTATATATTCTTATATTAGACGGAAGAAACCTAAACCGCTGGTAACAAATGAATCTGAAAATGATGAGCCTAATGTTACACCACCACCGTCGCCTGAAGGCGATGATAATGTGAGTATCTGAAATTGTTTTTCTTTAATTTAATAGTTTATCTCCTCTTCTGTAATATTATATTTTATATACTGAAAAAAAATTGAAATATATTTATGTATATGATTCTTAAAATTGGTCTTACAATTGAATAATTATTTATATTAATTATTAGAAACGAAGATCGGGTAGACATACACAGAGAAAGAAGTATGTTGATGACATTATGTTAGCTATGTCTGATGAGGATTCACGAAAATCTTCTTCTCCTCAACGTTCTAAGTCAGCAGTGTCTGGTAATGTAAATGAAAATAAGCAAACAAGTCAAGATAAAAATGGTAATGGAAGTAATTCCATTAAACCCAATATGGTATATATAGTAAGTAATAAAAATTTTAAAATAGTAAATATTATATAAAAAATATAGCTGTTTGAATTTAGATTGCATAAAAAGAATTATGTATACAATATAGTGTCATCATGTGCATACCACCAAAATTAATTATTTGATTTTATAAGCAGTCAATTTTAAAAATGTATATATTTCAGAATGTAACTGATGAGGATTCAATGGTTGTTCAACACATATTAGCTGTACGAAAAGGTACAAGGGAAGCCACTAATTTAAATAAAGATGATAAAAATTCACCTAGTGATAGTGAAGGTGAAATTAAAAAAGAAATTGAAGAAGTTCAAAACGAAGAAAAGTCAGATGAAAACCTTGATGAAAAATCTGAAAAGAAGTCAGAAGACCTACCCGAAGAAAAATTGATTGTCAAACCTGATGAAATATCAGATAAAACTATAAAAATAGAACAAGATGAATCTGAGAAAAATGACGAAACTGAACAAAGTTTAGATGAAAATGAAGATAGTTCCAAGAAAACTATTGAAATGGATGAATATTATGTAAAATATAGAAATTTTTCATACCTTCACTGCGAGTGGAAAACAGAGGAAGAATTATTGAAAGGGGACAAGAGAATTGCTGCTAAACTTAAGCGATTTAAACAAAAAATGGCAAATAATACTAATATTTTTGAAAATGTAAGTCACATTAAAGTAATGCAAAAATGTGTTATTTATAATATTGTATATTCATTTTAGCTCGAAGAAGAACCTTTCAATCCAGATTACATTGAAGTAGATCGTGTTCTTGATGTATCGGAACAATTAGAAGAACCAAATGCTGAAAAACCAACTAAATACTATTTGGTAAAGTGGCGATCACTTCAATATGAAGACAGTACATGGGAATTAGAACAAGATGTTGATCCAGCAAAAATTGAAGTATTTGAAAGGATAAGATATACACCACCAAAAGATCAGTGGAAGGTAAACATAGAAATATTATAACTATGATATAATTGAGTTATTTAATATGATGACTGTAGCCATGCTAATATGAATGTTTATATTGTAACCGTATAAATATTTAACATATTGATAATATATTACGTCTGAATGTTACTTTTATACAGAACTCCTGAAATAATTAATAAAAGTTACAACATGCTAGTATTAAAAATAATTATATAACCTTACATAGTATAAAATATTTATAGATTTTCAGTTTTTTAGTTTTTGGTTCAATAATTACCAAAATAAAGTTTTTTTCTGTTTTAGCCTAAGAAAAAACCATCTCCTAATGATTGGGTGAAATTAGATAAATCTCCCGCTTATAAAAGCAACAACACCCTTAGAGAATACCAATTAGAAGGCCTTAACTGGTTACTTTTTTCTTGGTATAATGGGTGAGTTCAACTTTCATTTATTTATTGTTTATGAAACGGTATCTTAACTTACATCAAATAATGATTAACCACTTTAGGCGCAATTGTATCTTGGCTGACGAAATGGGTCTTGGTAAAACAATACAATCATTAACATTTATTCATGCTGTTCATGAATATGGGGTGCGAGGACCATTTTTAGTTATAGCACCATTGTCAACTATTCCAAATTGGCAAAGAGAGTTTGAAGCATGGACTGACTTAAATGTTATTGTTTACCATGGATCGTAAGTATATTTAAAGTTGTATTATATATATATACTGGCCTCAAATAATATTGATTTGTCATTAATCAAATTTTAAGTATTAAATAATTAAATGTAAAATATTGTTTATTATTTTTCGGGAAAAAAATTAATTAAAATTTGGTTTGTAGATCTCATAGTAGAAATATGGTACAACAATATGAAATGTATTATCGAAATGAAAAAGGGGCTATAATTAAAGATATATCAAAATTTGATGTTCTTATTACAACATTTGAAACCATCATATCTGATTGTATGGAACTTCGAGATATCGGTTGGCGATTATGTGTTATTGATGAAGCTCATCGTCTTAAAAATAGAAACTGTAAATTGTTAGAAGGGTTGCGTGCATTAAATCTTGTAAGTTTTTTTTTTCAATTACTTTTTATTGGCAAACAACTTTTTAACTACTACTTGTGTTCCTAAATATTTATTTTAATTTAATCTTAGGAACACAGGGTTTTATTGTCTGGAACACCACTACAAAATAATGTAAATGAGCTATTTTCTTTACTTAATTTCCTTGAACCAACACAATTTTCAAGCTGTGAAGATTTCTTACAAGAGTTTGGTGCTTTAAAATCTGAAACTGAAGTACAAAAACTTCAATTGTTGTTAAAGCCTATGATGTTAAGAAGATTAAAAGAAGATGTTGAAAAATCAATTGCTCCTAAAGAAGAAACTGTTGTTGAGGTAAGCTTTAAATTGTATGATAATTAACTTTATATTAAATATATAATTTACAGGTGGAATTGACTAACATACAGAAAAAGTACTACAGAGGAATTTTAGAGAAAAATTTTTCATTTTTATCAAAAGGAACAACTTCAGCCAATGTACCAAATCTTATGAATACAATGATGGAATTAAGGAAATGTTGTATTCATCCTTATCTATTGAATGGTATTTTTTTGTGGTGTTAATTATTTTTAATTTTGTAATCTATAAACTCATTTTTTTAAAAGTATGGTTTTTATTTTGTAGGTGCTGAAGATCAAATTCAATATGATTATCGTAATTTAAACGGTGACGATCCAGATGTTTATTATAAAGCTTTAATTCATTCATCTGGTAAAATGGTATTAATTGACAAATTGTTACCAAAACTCAAAGACAACGGTCACAGAGTTTTGATTTTTAGTCAGATGGTACGGTGCTTAGATATTATTGAAGATTATTTAGTGTACAGAAAGTAAGTTTATCATTTTAAATTAAAATATTTTTAGTAACTTATTTTGTTCCCTAGATATCCCTTTGAACGATTAGATGGAAGGATTCGAGGAAATTTACGTCAAGCTGCTATTGATAGATTCTGCAAACCTGACTCTGATAGATTTGTATTTTTATTGTGTACTAAAGCTGGAGGATTGGGTATTAATTTGACTGCTGCTGACACTGTTATTATTTATGATAGTGATTGGAATCCACAAAACGATCTTCAGGTAAATTACTATTAAGTTAGATTAGCGTATGTCTTAATAATGTTGAATAGAAATAAATACTATTTTAATTGTAAAATATATTTAATTATTAGGCTCAAGCACGTTGTCATAGAATTGGTCAACAGAAAATGGTTAAAGTGTATAGACTTTTATGTCGGAATACATATGAAAGAGAAATGTTCAATAAAGCGTCTTTAAAACTTGGATTGGATAAAGCAATTCTTCAAAGTATGAACACGGCACAAGGAAAGGATTTAAACAACAAACAACTTACTAAAAAAGAAATTGAAGACTTATTAAAGAAAGGTTCAGAATCATATTTATTATTTATTATTTTATTTTTAAACAAAAAAATTTATAATAATTGTAGGAGCTTATGGTGCTGTTATGGAAGAAGATAATGCAGGTGATAAATTTTGTGAAGAAGATATAGATCAAATTCTTAGACGTAGAACTCAAGTTATCACATTGGAAAGTGAAAAAGGATCGACCTTTTCAAAAGCAAGTTTTGCGTCTAGTGGCATTCGACAAGATATTGATATTGACGATCCTGATTTTTGGAAAAAATGGGCCAGAAAAGCTGACATTGACACATCTGAAGGAGGAGATCAAGTATGTCATACAACTATTAATCCTAATGATATTCTCTGTAATTGATTTACCATTATTTTGTTCACAGAATGATTTAGTAATTTCAGAACCACGCCGACGTACACAAATTAAACGTTATGGCCATGATGAAGCTGTTATGGACATGTCAGAACTGGAATCATCAGGTTCTGCTGATAGTGATGTGGACAATAGCCTAGGAGTTGGGCGTGGAAGAGGTTAATTTAATACTTTTATTTATTATCTAATAATAAAGTAAATTATTTTTTAATATATTGGAAATTGGTTTCAATAGACTACTTGAAAAATTATAACATTTAAATTAGTACAACTTGAACTCAACGGTGTATAATTTAAAACTTAAAACTTATAATAAATTTGCATTACAATTGTTAAGAGAAACGTTTAAATTATAGCCTCTAAACAATTTTTTTAATTTAAATGCAAAGTATTTATTTTTATATTTTTTTTGATTAAAAAAACATTATATATATATATATTATTTGCATTAGGACGCCGGACTAGAAAAAGCAAAAAATTACGCACTAAATTTATACCTGATGATTATGTACCAAAAGATGGAGAAGTCGCTTATGGCTGTTGGACCAGAAGTGAATGTTTTAAAGTTGAAAGGGGAATTCTAACTTTTGGGTTTGTTTATTATTTTTTATTAATTTGTATCTTAATTAATTTTATGTATTTACGTATTATAGTTGGAGCCGTTGGCCAGAAATCATTCAACATAACGACTTTCGTGAAGGATGGAAAGAAAGTGATGTGGAGGATCTTGCTCGGATTGTTGTTAGTAATTTATGAAATTATGATTATATAGATTTAAAATATTGTTTATATGAAGTTTAACATAGGTTTTAAGATTTCCATAGGGCTAGTCGTGGTAGTGTGTTTGTAGTAAATTATTATTTGTGTGTATGGAGATCTGGTTGTAGACAAGACATATTTTCACATTTCTATGCATTTGTATGCACATGTTAACAATATAATATGTTGCTTGTAATCATATATTATATCACTGGTAAATGGATCAGTTTTCATTTCATCATGGTGTTCGATCAAATTATATGATTTTAACATTGGCAATTAATCGAGTTAATATGTTTTTATTTTTATCACACTACAACTTTTTATTTATCCAAAGAAGCATATTAATAATTCACTATTAAATATGCAAAATGTACTATTGCCAAAATACTGATTCAGGAGAAGCAATTTTCTGTATGTTAACATTTCCAATAAAAACAAACCATTTTGAAAAAAAGGTTTTTTTTAAAATTATTTAATAATATATTTATATTTTAAACGATTCCAATGTGTTATTTAATATTCTAAAGTTATATTTTTAATTTAATTCAAAACTTAATTACAATTTTTAAAATTACATTTTAGTATGTTTCGAAATAACATTTTTACTTCCCTATATATAAGTATAGTATAGGTGTTTGTACAACACGAGTAAAAGTACATTTTGGCATAACATAAAAAATAGTTTGTTTTGATATAGTTAATGATTTGTTCCTATTCTTTTAACATGGGCAATAGTACGTTTTGGCATAAAACTGGAACAAGTACGTTTAGATTTTCTAAATATCATTTTATGTATGACAAAGGTTTGTTTTGGATAAACCAGTCATTTTGAATCACAGATTCGAACAGGAAATAGTATGTTTTGATCTATTCGGACGATGCTAATCGATATAACGATATTTTTTCCATAAGGCACGATACCTAACTTGTTTTTTGTCAATTTTGGCTATAGTACGTTTTGGATTTCCACCCCACAATTTGTATGTCTAAATTTGTTTGTAAGGTGTGCTTAGGATCTAAAGAAAACAAGATGAGGAATCCAAACCTTTTTTTAAAAATTCATATTGTGTAACTAATTATGAAATATATATTATTAAAAAATTGCATTTGGTTTTATAGATTTTATATTGTTTGCGTTTCTATCGTGGGGATGAAAAAATACGGTCCTTTATTTGGGATCTCATAACACCGGATAATATTTCAACCGACGATTCTCCTTCTCATGGTGGTAAGTGTTTTATCAATATCTAGTACCTAGTTATTAGAAATTTAAAATAATGGTTTATCCACGACCACACATCAATCATTTTTTTATTATATCTCCCCATTCTGCTGACCCTAATTTTTCTAAATGCATATTATTGTAAATTTATTAATATACATTAGATTGATAAATAAAGAAAAATTTATTAGCTTTCATACTTTTTTGCTTAATTTAAGCATGTCCAATGATATTGAAGAAAAATGAACTTAATGAAGCTTATATGTAAACATATAATAATAAATAATATCAATAATCCTTAAAAGTAGTAATATTACAAATAAATTATTTGTGGTTTGTATGTGTGTGTCGTAAGACAATCAAGCGGGAAATGAAATTTTAAACTCAATTATATCAAGAAAAAATGGAAATCTTAGTTTTTAGAATAACATAATATTACTATTATTTATTATCATGTGATTGGTAAAGCTTTTACGCACGTTGCAACAGCTGAATATAAATTATAACACCCAAACATTCAATTATTTGTTTTCCTAGGTACCTGTGAAAAGAAGTTTTACTTCTAATAGTAAAAAAAATGTTATCTAAATTAAAATTGTTTACCTCTTTTATGCTGATATTATTGTCCAGCACCCACTTATTATTTTTACAGTGATTATAATACAATTAAAAAATGATGTCAGTCAGCTATTTGTAAAAACTATCAACATTAGTATTATATATTTTTTTGTTCTGTTTAATCTTGTATTATATCAACATGAATTAGTTATTTACTACTAATGAAACGTCATGATCCCTTTAAATAGAATTTTTAAATGTTCCATTAGAAAAAACATGAACCGATTTGTCAGGATGATGATATCTTGAGAGTAAATCTGCAATAAACATTTTAGGGCCAGGGATATATTCTAGTGTAATATATTTTAAAAGTCTTAACAACTTCCACTATAACTTTACCGAAACTAAATAAGTCTTTTTTAACAGTTTATGATTGTATGGACTGTAATCATTCTTCCATAAATTAAATTATATAATTTTTCACAACCAAAGACAATGCATAGTAGCTCTTTTTCTATTTGGGTGTACACCTCCTTTCACATTCTGGTAATGTTCTTGAATTGAATGATACTGGTTGGTTTTTTTGCAATTGACCAAGCACCTAAGTCATGACTTGAGATTCATCACACTGTATAACTATATCTAATTTACTGTCAAAACACCTTTAAGACATGGGCTTGAGATAATTTTTCTTTTATTATTGCAAGGGCTTCACTATGCACCTTAGACCGATGCCATTCCGTTTTATTTTTAATTAGATTTTTCTCAACGGTTCTGCTAGCTGTGAGTAATCAGGGATCCATTTATTTAGGTAGTTTGGCATACCTAAGATTTTCTTTACCTCTTTTTTGTTTGTTGGGTGGGTTAGCAAGCTCTAAAATAGATCTGACATGATCTGGATCTAAACTCATTCCTTTTTCTGAGAACTACACAAGAAATTTTAAATTGAAGGTTTTTAATATAACGTTTTAAATTTTTTTCTGTTGCTTTTTTAACTACTAAATTTTATATTTCATTGTGTCCTGTCTTCGACTTAGTTATATATTATTAAGTCATCAAAGTAAATTTGTTGGTTTAATATACCACTAAATGTCTCTTTATTGTGTTTCTTTATTGTGTTTTTGAAAATGTTTGTGGAGGAATTAAATCTAAATGGATATCCGTTTAATTTTCACCTCCTAAATGGTGTTTGGAATGTACAAATATTACTTGATTCAATGTCTAATTCCATATACCAAAACCCATATTTGAGATCAAGAATAGAGAACCATTTTGTATCAATGAAGTTAGGTATTATTTTTTCTGAAGTTGGTAATGGATAATGCTTCCTTTTTATTACTTTATTTAATTCAAGTGGGCCAAGAAAGATTTGTAGGTCACCACATTTTTTAAATATTGTGATATTATGGACCCAGTCTATAGTTTGGTAATCTACCTTTGAAACTATGCCTTTGTTTTCTAAATCAATTAATTTATTTTTTAACTTGTCTTTATTTGTCATTGGTATTCTTCTTCCTGTCTTAATAACTGGGACCGAGTTCTCTTTAATTTTTTTTTATCAAATTTGCCAATACTATTAAACAAATTCTTATTGGTTCTAATAAATTCATCTTTGGAGGCTATGCTTTTTTGTGCTATGTTATTTACTAACAATTTTTTTATCAGATTAAGTTTTATACAATCATCTAGTCCGACTATCGGACTTGAACTATTATTTACCACTAAAAATGTTGGCATAAAACAATAAATTACTATTATATTCAAATAAGAGTTTTGCAGATGCCTCGGGTTCAATTCTAAATCTTCCATACATCTCAATTATAGATTTTAATTCTATAATTGAATCTCTTCCACTTTTAATTTTATTAAGTATGACCTCTGGTATCAAATTTACCTCTGCTCCAGTATCTAACTTAATTTTAACAAGTTAATAGTTAATTTTAGTTTTTTACCCCCATAATTTATTCATACTGTGAACTAAAGTCTCTATTTTAAATCCTCCACTAAAATCTTCGTTATTATCAATATTTTGTTACGTTATTTTTTGTATATTCTTATTATTTTTACACCCTATAGCATAATGATTTAGACCTATACAAAGCTTACAAGTTTTTCTAAATGCTGGACAATCCCTAGAGCCATGCTCTTTATTAAATTTTTTACACTTATAAATTGTATTTAAATTACTTTTATCTTTTTCATTGACATAACCATTATTCGAATCACGTTTAGATGTCTTACTGTAATATTGTCTTTTTGGGGTTTTTGTCCATTTCTGTGGTTTCTTTGGTTCCTTCCGTATGGCCAGCACAATACTCTTGTCTTCCATTTCTTCGTATTGAATTTTTGCAATTTTTATAAGTTTGCATAGTACTATTGTCTTCATGAATGTTTTTCTTTCATCAAACTTCCTTGTGTAGGGCCATTACCAAAGCCACTCCAAATAATAACAAAATGTAATTAAAGTAAATAAATGTAAAATGCACATATTCAATATATTCTGACAAATAAAAAAGACTACATTTTGAATAATCGATGAAACTTAATAAAAATTATATCATTTAAAATCAGAATAATATTTTTTCCAACAGCTTCAATATTGAGTTTAAAAAAAATGTTTGTAAATGAATATGTTTTAAAAATTGTAGTATTAAATAATATTATATATTTTTGGAACATTCATAGCATAAGACTTATAGGAAGTTGTATAAATAACTGAATTTTATTAGTTGAAAATTCTCAAACTTTATTTAAAAACACGGTGTCATATAGAATAATATATATGACTAACATAGGTCAATATATTTCATAAAAACTTAAACTAAAAAGTAGAGAATTATTTTTTGATAAAAGAGTATAAATAATGATATTTTATTATTTACAATATTATTTGAAACCTTTTATTTATATAGTTCATCTGAGCACAATTTTATTTTTAATTCTCAGTTATTATATAGTTATAAACAGGGCTCTGAACTTTATGCGCTAAAAAATAATGAAGTATTGTGCATATGCACTAAAAAAAAGCTTAAATATGCAATATTATGCAGTATAATCTGTAGTTTCAAGTCACGGTATCCGGAGAACAAGTGCCGCCATTCCCCCACCCGGGGCACGGCAGAAACCTACGGGTGCCCCATAAGAAATTCTGCCTAACACAACACACACGTGTACCAACCTACCAAATTTAAAAACCTACAGTGCCCTCCTCCACACCCAATGGCCTTAGTTGCCGCGGGTTACCCAATAAAAAAAAAAAAAAATCTGTAGTTTAAAAAAAACCCATATACATTTTATTAAGCTTAAAAAACAAAGAATTATTTTTTTTATTAGGTACAAATTTAGGTATAATTTTTCATTTTTGGTTTATAGAACTTGAAACGTTTTTTGATTATTCATGTTCCTAAATATAACAGACTAAATGGATCAAATACAACAAATATTAAATCATGTTATTTACCTGAATTACATTGAATGATTAGACTGTTTTTACCTGGTTGATAAATTGAAATCGATTCTTGGTATAGTATAATTCAAAATATTTGCAATGGCGGCTTTATTTTTAATTTTTTAAATCAATGATTTATTAACATAATATGCATTAATATACTAAAAATCTTTAAATATGTAAAATCATGTTAAGTTAGTCAAATATGCAAAAATATCCAACTCACATTTTTGAATTAAGATTGTATTTACTATGAAATTAATTTGTATCAAATTAGATTTTTAATAAGCAGCTTTCTGAGAAATATGCAAATGCATAAAGTTCTGAGCCCTGGTTATAGTTAGAGGACTAGGAAATATAAATTTACAATTCATTGAGAAAAATCCAAAGTAAAATAAATCACTAAGCAATTATGTTTAAAAAATTAATTGGAAGCTGGAATTAAAAATTTTTATATATTTATTATATTATTTATATATTTACTAGCTGTCCCTTCCGGTGTTGCCCGTGCCAAAGATTAATTTTTTTTAACTTCTATATAGAAACGTACTTCATGTTATGTATCTACGAATGATGCACATATATGAATATTGTTCTTATTTTAGCAGCCCGATCTTCCTTTAGGAGATAAAATGTTAATAATTAAAAACACAATTGGCTGCACTGCTGACTCGTGCACACGCACTTAGTGTTAAAATGAAAAAACATTATCAGTCAAATTGTTGTGAGAAAAAGTCCAACCCATACTATTTTGTGCAGCAGACTCTTATATTATATTATTAATCTAGATATTATGAATATTGCCTATGGTACCACTAAAAATTAAATATTATGTATTATATTATATACTAATAAAATTATAATTATCAAAATAATATTATATACTACTGTACTAAATACTAAGTCTCTTAAAGGTTATCAATATAATAACTTAGTGATAAAATATCTGTTTATTATCTATGTTAAAAGTTTTGTATAGCTTATCTTCCACAGATTTTATATTATAATATTAAATGTAAAATGCAGAGTAAGAGGTGAGAGCAATCCTTAGAGGTCAAGCCCAAGGGTGTTTGTACATGGCAGAGTTCCCTAACTTATATGTAAAATAATTTAAATAATCAAAATAATTCTGTAAGATTGTGGCAAAAGCTGTTGCAAAAAGTCGATTTTGGGATGATATACAATAAAGTTGAAATTTCACCACGTAAAAGTATGATATCTGTAGGTAGCTCTGTTATAAACAATAAACTAAAATGATAACTGTATAACTGGATAAAATAAAACTGGGACGGTACATGATAAGCCGTATATCATCACGGGCTACCAATAATTATTATGATCATTAATGATACACATATCATCAAAGGCACAGAGTATTAGTCCGTGACTAATAGTAAATATTCCTAATTGTCACTGTTTTTCCGTGTTCTAGATATCATTCATTATTAAATGTAATATTATGTATTATTATATTATCAAATCTATGATCAAATTATTTTACATTATTTTATAAAGTGATTCTTTTGTATATTTATAAATAATTCGGTTGTTATCTTGGTAATCTGACATTGAACTCATAAGAAATTGAATATCATATGAATTTAAATAAATTTAAAAATACGGGTCAAGTAGGTAGGTATTGCTCTTCTGTACAGTAGTTGTCGAGCATGTTGTTGTAATAGTTTTATATTTGAACTCTGATAAATCATTGCTTACAAAAACGATTCAGAGCGGAGTTATCTTATCCTAGTATACTAGTAAAAATAGCATTAAACTTAATAGTATAAATTAAAAATAAATAATAATCAAAAATATCTTATGGCTATATATATCATGCTTTGCCTTGCCCAATTCGTTGAATTCAGATTATTTTTTTTACCACAAACATATTTCTATGACAAAAAAAAAAATAAAACTTAAAATGCCATTTATTAAATTGAATTAATATTCAGTGTTAACAATTCACATTGGCTATAAGGTAAGAAATGTTTAATACTTTACGGTTAACAATGGTCGTTGCAGTACAGATGTATATAATATCGTATAATATTCATGATTTACCTTTAAAATAACACACAGATTTTTATTAATAAATTACCATTAACAAAAACATCATTATATTATACAATTTACAAATCGTTATATTAAATATAACACTGAGATCTATAGACTATAATTATCAGGGTTGTTTGCTTTAGGTTATATAAATAAGACACATAAATGAATATACCTAATTTCTAACCAGTTAATTATTAATAGGGCTCTGAAGTTATAGGAGTTTAAAAGGTAAAGTATACATGTAAATATGCATGAAAAAATGTCAAATATAAAAAAATGTTTTTATTAATATTCATAAAAATTCAAAACTTAAAATTTAAAAAAAAACCATAATATATTGTTACTAATTTGCACAAAAAAAATTTTAAAATATGGATAATTTATTTATTTGATGTAGGAAAATCACGAAATATGCAGTTTTTCCTTTAAATTGAAAAAATATGCAAAATATACATTTAAAATGTTTGATTTTTTAAATACCATTGTAAAGTTACGATTTCTAGTTTAGTCTGCTATAAATCAAAAACATATAGAATAGTATACAACTCCTACAACTACCAAGCCCTGATTATTTACTATTTTTGTTCAGTAATAATTAGTACCACCCGTGTGAAAAAAATTATTTTTGGCAGCTGTCTTATTTGAATTTAAGGTTTGTCACCACTGCATTCCTCTATTGTTCTTAGTCGTAATCTTAGTAGTAGGTATCTATAATATTTTGACTTGATTATTACAATCAATACTTACCCTTTTTCAAAACCAGTATTTGTCGGTAAATTAGTATTCAGCAAAATGAGCATAAACTGTGTATTGCCTATTATGATTTGTTTTACTCATTATTTACCCATTTTTTTTCCAAAACAAATATACCTATTACAATGAAAAATAAAATAAGTACATTATTAACAAAAAAAAAAAATTTAACTGAAAATATTTTAAATTAAAAAAAAAAATTAAGAATTAAGATTATGGTGAAGTATAATATTATAACATTATTTTTAAAGGCCAAAGTTCACGTGGATCCAAAAAATATCGAAAGCCTAAACAAAAAGATTTTAACTCTACTCAATTAATTGATGAAGAGCATTGGAGTAGAAACAATAAATATGATGGAGATTTGTTTTTAGAAAGCAATTACCGTAAACATTTAAGCCGACATGCAAACAAGTAAGTTTTTGTTAATATATATTTTTTAATTCTCATATATTAATTGTATTTTATATCACAGAGTTTTATTGCGAATCCGTATGTTGTATTACATTAAAAGTGATATAGTTGGTGAGTTTGCCTTACAAGTCGCAGAAGGTGTTCATGTCAGGTCAGTTAATTATAATTATATTTAATTAGAAATTATTATAAAAATTAATGAAATTTTATCATTTTAATTGAACATTTTCTGATTGAAAAAATAAAATGTCTTAAATAAAAAAAAAAGGTGGATAAGTGGATGTCGCTCTGCTGTACGGTAGGTTACAAGTGGGTCACTGTAATGGATGGTGTTAAATTTGAATTCAATGATATAATATCAGTGTATAAGAAAAACGATTCTGAGCTAAAACAGTCAGTCAGCCTATGATATTACCAAGTATATTTGATGATATTATTGTGAATAAAGTAATTTATATATAACCTATTTACGTGGAGCCTTGTTTTAAATTTTCAATCCTTAGCCATAAAAGTTAAACATTTTATACATTTTTAACTACAAAATAATTAATAAATGTTGTCAACATTTGAACTTTAAATGCTTATAAAAAAAAATTGTGCCTATGTATTTTTAATATTTTTCAACTGCTATTAGAACGATATATCAGGAGCCTTATATTAAATTTTCACGCTTTTTTACCCAACAAAAATTTTTTTATTGATATTTATAGAAAAAAAAACTAAAAAATTTGAAAACTGACAATGTCCGTAAACCGCTCAAAAAGAGTCAAAATATTTTCAAAATTTTATGGTGTATAGAAAATGATAATATAAACATTCAGTGAAATTTTCAAGTATCTACAGTCGTTCGTTTTTTAATTACAACAAAATAAGAAAATTATTACATGAGAAATCGAGTGAATATCAAATGTTGTAAAAATATAAATTTCAGACGCTCATAAAATATTAATTTAAGTTTCTTGTACACATTTTTTTTTTGATAAAGGTAGACAAACTTATGAGTAATCTTATATTACATTTTCAAATCTTAGATTTAAATAGAAAAATTTTTATGAATTCTCATCAAAATAATTTGCTATTTTTCGTGATTTTTCCGTATTTTGTCAAAATTTGAACTTTAAATGCTTATAATTAAAAACTGTGACTAAGGATTTTTAATTTTTTTCATCTGCCTTTGAAACAATAACCTGGGAGCCTTCTATTAAATTTTCAAGCTTTTTTACTCAACAGATAAAATTTTATTGATATTTATAGAAAAAAAAACTAAAAAAATTGAAAACTGACAATGGCCGTAAACAGCTCAAAAAGAGTCAAAATATTTTGTAAATTTTATGGTGCATAGAAAATGCTAATATAAACATTCAGTCAAAATTTCATGTTCCTACGGTCATTCGTTTTAGAGTTACACCAAAAACCAAAATCGATTTTCTCGAAAACAGATTTTGCGTAAAAATTCCCGTTTTTCCTTAATTTTTCTTTTGTTTTTCACGTCGCTTGTGTGTGCCCCAAAGTACCAACTAGATTCACTTTCCTATCAGAAAAGTTACTATTGAAGAAAATCCAAGCACTTTTACTGTCCTAAAAGGTGATGACAGACACAAAAATAAAAAAAAAAATAAAAAAATAAAAAAAAAAAATAAACACATCATTGTAGAATCAATAAATTCATCGCTTCGCTCAGAATCTAAAAGTTATAATAAGAAATTATAATCGATTAGTTGTAAATGGCATAGATCACTTGTATCTCAAGTTTCAATTAAATTTGGAAATCACGTTTTTACTAAATTTCTTTATGAACTACATAATTTTTCATCACAAAAACTTATAATGTCAATAGATAAAATTTTGTTAAACAAAAATTAACCGTGCTATATGAATTATTATTTTATGCATAGTTAAAATTTTAAATATAAAAATAAAAACATGAAATAGAAAATAGATTAGTAGTTATTGTTTTTATAACTACTCTATATTATTTGCTAAATAATTTTTTTTAGTTATTGACTATATAAGTGTGTGAACGGGAGGTATATTATGTTAAGTAATGTTTATTTTATTATACTGTGGCACATTCAAATGTTTTACTCAATTTATTTACTAAATATAATACAAAATAAATAATGCGTCATATATATTGATGTTTATCATGTACAAACAGTTCAATTTGTCAACATAAGGGTCTTATTTTAATTTTAGTCAAATAATAAGTTTAATTTTGAAATGTTATGTTTATACTCTGTTTGCCAAGAGAACACGCCGGTTCTGTGCATGCAGACAGACGGCTGCTCGCTCCCCGAGGCTCTATTTGTAAGTTTCACAACAACAATAGGTCATTGACGCCGATGCTAGCTATGTCAGTCGGCAGTCATGTCCTGCTGCCGGCAGCTATGGGTGGGTGAAGCATGGGTATGCGCAGAACAAACCGATTTTCGTTGTACCGGGGCATGTTCTCTCGGCGAACAGAATATAGTCTCATATACATTTATTTAATCATATAATAACATTCTAATGATACTTTATATAACGGACAAATTATTTTATTCAAACAAAAGCTGAGAAAAACATAAAATTAATTGAACAATTATTATTATTTATTTTTAAAAATATTACTTTATATATATATGTGATGATTTCTCAGTATACATATTATTTTAATTACCTCTTTTTAGTGCTTTACCGATTAATACGCCAATTTGTGATTTAACTCCTGCACCTTGGTGGGACAGAGACGCGGATCGTTCACTTTTGGTTGGCACGTATAAACATGGTTTTGAGTCTTACAATCAAATGAGAAGTGATCCGGCTTTGTCTTTCCTTGCCAAATGTGGTCCACCAACACTGTATGTATTTATTTATTCTTTTATCTAGTATAATATATTTAAATAAATAATGAAGTAAAATATTTCTTTATTTAACTTGTGTTAAAATAATTTAAATTTATTTATCAGTGAGGAAAAAGAAACATCGATAACAAAATTCAATGATGTTGAAGAAGGTGCTGAAATACCTTTAAACTCTGAGGAAGTATCATCAGAGCCACCAACTCCTTTAGCAACTGAAGAGAATGCTATAAGTATTGCTATAGCACCACCAACACCAACATCTACTACAGATGAATTCATATGGCCATCAATTGGTGATCTTAACAACAGGGTGAGACGACTAATAAGTACCTGTCAAAGAAACTTCAAAAAAGAAGAACAAAAGCTGGTGCAAAAAGCTAAGGTTAGTAATATTTTTAAGTATGGAATAGTATTTAGACAACATAGTCAAGACTTACCAATTAAAAAAATATTCTATATAGGGAACTATTCTATCCTATTTTAAATTTAAAAAATTGTCTTAAGTGTTAATCAAGCATTTATGCCTTAAATATTTAGCTAATAACCCTAGATATGCTGGCTAAGAAAGTTTTCAATTCATTTATATTTATATTAAGTAAATATTCAAAATTGATAGGTTAGAATAGGTATACTGTTTTTATTACTACTGTGAATTCTGGAACTCCAAAATTGGTATTTGTTTCTATGCAGGATGTGACCATGTATAAATATGATCTCGGATCGCCGAGATCTTTGATGGATTCCATCAGTTCATCACAGGCATTGCCGGTAAATCTTTTTGTGTGTGTCTTGTGAATATTCTGTATTATTTTTTTTTTGTTTTCGTTTTTATTTGATTTTCATTTGAACCTTTCATTCAGCATGACACATAGATTAAAATATTTTGAAATATTTGTTTTGTGTTTCATTATGATTTATTGATCAGTCACCAATTAATAAGTTTAATTTATAAAACTATTATTTTTGTAAGTACATTTAAATAGGGAGGACAATTTTAAAATATGATTAAAATATTACATCATAGTTTGGTCCTTGGACGTATTTAATTTACTATTTATTTAATAGAATCTTTATGGTAATTGGTGGTTTTGGTGCAGGTTATTTTTTCATGAAGTAAGAAGATGGAAAATTAATCTTTGAATTTATCATACTTTATCTTCATCAGTACAAATTTGTTGGTCAACTGTCATGCACATTTGTGGTATATCTATTTAAAGTATATATTGTTCAAAATGTAATACAAAAATTGAAAAATAATTGTTCAGGACACACCTTAAAATATGTTTTATTATACTAGTATGTGGTCACGCTATATTTTATACATTTTTATTTATTCATATAAAAAATGTTAATTATATTCCCATATTCCAAGGAACCAAAATTAACTTTGAATTAATTTACTTAAAATAACACGTAATTTTAAATCTGAAAATATGTATGATTTGGGTTATATAAAGGCATAAATGTCTGTATAAATATTATGTTTTCTTTGCGTTGGTTTCGTGTGTGTGAATGATGTGGTAGTATTATTGATATGGCCTTGTGTGTCGTTGAATTACATTTTTATTTTTTGTATATATACACGCGCGCACTCACACACATACCCACACACAATATATTTTGACTATTTTATATACAATATAGTAAACTTGAAATTTCATGTTAATAATTATAAAATTCAAGCATTTTTATAATGAATTTTAACAATTTTAGTTAAAATATTATGATATTAAAATAAACTACATAAGTAATAAACTAATAAATTTAAAATTAAAAAAAAAAACATTTATTATTATTGTATTTTAGTATTGAAAAAGAAAAATCATTTTTTGAGAAATATAGATATGTTTAATTTTACTCCTTGGAATATTTCATGAATTAAATTTGTTCCTCCTTATTGTTTTAAAATGAAATACTAGTTATTACTTTGTTAGGTAGACATTTATTTTTTCTACATCCAATAAATACCTATTGAATACTTTTTCTTTATTTGTTAATTAAAATTATATCATATTTATCTACCACAAAAGTTGTGTGTTATTGGTAGTTGACTTGACTGATGAAATTTATTCTTTTTATTTTTATGTTAAAAAAAATTTGTTTTATTACATATGTTTTTGAAAACTAAATATGTAGGTACACAGCAGTTTATATATTTGCATCATAACATTTATTAATTGCTAAATACAAATAACTTGAATGATTCAACATAATATTTTGTATTCACTTTAATACTACATGTAGCTTGTCTTAAATATAATTAAACTTTTAAAAATTCAATAAATATAATCTACACAACTCAATATATTTTTTAAATTTTTATAATGAGATTAATTACTACCTTCCTACTTGATGGATTTTTGTTTTATTTTAATTTTTTTTTATTTACATAGACATTTAATGTATTTAGAAAGCTTTTACTTTACACGTGTAGTTGGGCGGCTAACACCTTTTTTAAATTTTTTTATTTAATATTTATTGAACGATTATATAACTAGATATATCTAGTTGTTTGGTAGATTTCTGTAGATGATTTGATTTCATAAGCTAAAATAATATAATGTTATGGTTTTTATGTGAAATTTCGTTAAATATAATATTATAGTAAAGTAGACCTGTTGACGTAGATTATGTCTAGTTGCATGGATGTTTGTGTGTTCGTAGCTAGGAGAATCAACGTGCGCAGCGACGTCAGGTACAGCCCAATTATCAGGAGACGTTGCCAGCCTCCTTGGTACGGGACAGCCCGGATGGGACTGGCAACAACTGGCCATGTATCTTTGGGTTCGTATCTGAGTTCATCAAATTTACTTGCTGGTCAACAAATAAAATGGATTTGCACTAATACTAATAGTTATGGAATGGACTTGCTTTTTAATAATTAATATTAAAAAGCGGTAAATTTGATCATGGGATTTACTTTTAAAAATAATTTACTTTTAACATGATTTACATAATAAAAAGGAAAACTAATTTCAAATTTAACTATTCCTTACAATTTTGTTGGTGAATAAATTGTAATATTTTACTCAAAACAAATATATCAATACAAATTATTGATTTTTTCTATCAAACCAATGTATTTAATATTATATTCACCTTTTTAATAGTATATTGTTAAATTTCCGAACAAAACTTATGTATATATTTGTTTGTTATAGTCATATCTATGATTATTATGTAATATACATATTATATAGTTATTTTAAACTGACCAGATGAAATAGAATACTTCACATCCAAATTGGTTGTTTCCATTTTATAAACTCTTAAAATAGCAAATTTATATTAACTTTACATATTAGATTGTTAATTTAAATACTATAATGAATTGCCCAATTCTAAAATTTAAAAGTATTATTGTCTAGTGGAAATCTTTTCCTGATATATTTTAATTATAAGCGAGTTATGAGTGTAAAAAATATTTATCGCAGAACCCAGATAATGTTGTAGATAAAGTCTGATAGTTGATTATATTAATACTAACACAAATTGAGCAGCTAAACATAAGTTTGTCATATTATGCATTTGTAAGATGGAGACAACAGATTTAGAAGTGAAATCCTCTTAATGCATAAAGAATACAATTACATTATGAGCAAAAAATTTACATTTTATTACATAATAATAGCAGTTTACAAAAAAATTTGTAAGATGAAATAAAACCAGGAGTCCTTAATTCCATAGTTAGTGTGAAAAGAATTAATAAGAGAAAACTAATTTTACATTAAGTCTATATATTACATGTTGGATAATGATTGTGTTAAAAAATAAATGATAAGAGTAAAAAAAATATTCTATTGTATTTCGCATAAATATAATATTATCTATTAATTTGATATCCTCTGCAGTCAAAATTCAAAACCCACATTCTATAACTGTCTAATATTAAGGCTCAACAATAAAAAATATATTAAAAATATAATCAGTGTATAGTTAGTTAATAATGCAATTTTATTGGCAAGAATAACAATTAGGGTAGATATATATCATCATATATCATAAAAATTTTATTATACCTCAATCATATTTTAGATCATATTTTATTATAAAAAATATGGTTGATTCGTCTATTATTGAATGAATACTTCTCAGCATTAATTAATGCTTGTAAAACATTTTTAATTTTTAATTTTTTGATTTTTAAATCTATATACTATTTATGAAATGTATAATATACAATACATTTGATAGGTGATATTTTATAATTTTAATTTTAAGTATAATTACTAAATATTTTAGACATTGTATGTTGTTAAAATTTTTAATTTTTGTAAGCTGAGAATAAATAGAGCTGTAATCATGAACTAAGTGATACAATGTATTAACTTATCGTGTGTATGTACACTGTACAGTTCAACATAAATTAATTTGATAGTCACAGTCTTATAATAATGAAGCAATCATTTATTATTAATATTTAATTTTTATTATAATTTAATAATTATACGAGTTCTTGATTAATATGTTTTGTTATTTGTACAAAATATAAGTTTTAATAACACTGAAAAATACCAATCACAAAATACATTTTTATATTTATACATATAATTTTTTTAGTTAGTATCTAGCACAATTTAATTAAAATAAATATACATTCAAAATGTTGAACTAAATCTAATATTAGTTACTTTTGTGAAACCCCGGGTGCTTAAGTCGTATTTATGATATTCTATTTATTACATTTATTTACTAATTGTATGTTACTATTTAAAAATAAATGAAGTGAGTACTAAATGTAGTGTTTGGGATAACAATGCATGTGGAAAAAAAATTTGTGTAATTATATTATACATACAAACATTCTATGTTTAGTTTTATTTAAATATTTTTTAAATTGGTCATGACTCATAAGTTTATAAACTATAAATTTCATGCATATTGATGAATGGAAAATCTTAATAAATCTTAAGTGTATTTTCACACATTTTTTTTTTATGTTATTATATATATATTATATTTATTTATCAAATTTCAGCTGGACTTTAACGCTTGATGCCTGTGTGTGTGTATTATCTTAGTTTGCTTTTCTTGGCTATATTAATTAATTTGAGCGCTTGGTCAACAGAGCATGAACATTGTTTAGTATTATAATTTTTAATATCAATAAATTAATAATCATGATTAAATGAATATTAAATATACTTGAATTTATTCACAAAATATAATATTCAACTTACATTTTTTGGTATTTCTATTGTAAAATATTTATCTGAATATTAACTAATCTTATGATTTTTATTATTATTTTGTTTTACATAGAAGGTGGAAAGACGAGAGAAATATGAACAATTTGTTAGAGAACGCGAACGTCAAAGACTCGAAATAAGTCAGAAAAAATGGACGCGTAAAGAAGAGCAAGAGTTTTATAGAGCTGTAACTGCTTATGGTGTTGATTATGACAGGTATTTATAATACTGGTTTACAAATTAATTAGAAAATTTTTTTATATGTAAAATGTTAACAATTTATGTATTTCAGGGTTTCGAAGACTTATAATTGGACTAAATTTAAGAGTGTTGCTAGATTAGAAAAGAAATATGACGATACATTAACAGAATATTTCCGATCATTTTATGCAATGTGTAAACGTTTATGTGGTCAAACTTTAACAGAAGAAGAAGGTAATAAGAATATTTATGTAAAATGTTGTCTTTTTGTGTTAAATATTTATTGTTCCTTATCATAACAAATATCTTTAGAACTATGTGATTTCCCAATGGAAATGATAAATGAAGAAAGAGCTCGGCGAGCACTTGATCGTATTAATTTAATTGTTAAAATACGAGAAGAAACATTGAATCATCCACGTCTAGATGAACGTTTAAAAGGTTGTCAAGTATCTGCTGATGTGCCTGATTGGTGGCAACCGGGAAAACACGATAAAGATTTACTTATCGGAGTTTCAAAGTAATTTTTTCACGCATAACTAAAAAGCCTTTTTGTATATTATATTTCTATAATATATTCTTATTATTTTAGGCATGGTTTAGGAAGAACAGATTTTTATATTCTTAATGACCCAGAATTATCATTCCGAGAAATTGTTCAAAAAAATCTGTTATCAGCTGTATCGGGATCATTTACCACAGAAATGCTCGAAGCCGCTAAATTGGAAACAACCAAAACGGAAGCGGCTAAATTAGATGCAACCAAAATGGAAGCAGTTAAATTGGATACTGCCAAAACGGAAACTGCTAAAACAGATATAATTAAACTAGACATTGTTAAAACAGAAGCCATCAAAATAGAATCAACCAATTCTGAAACTATTAACTCTGAAGTACCGAAATCTGAAACTGCTAAAACTGAAAAAGCTGATTCGGAAATAAAAATAGAATCAGTGGAACCACAAGAAATGGAAGTAGAAAAAATTGAAATCAATGATGATTCAACTCCTGATAAAACTGAGTCAACAAGAACTGAAGCTATTGTCGCTAATATAAATGGAGATGTTGAAAATACTAATGAAAAAGTAGAAATACCATCAAATGAAGAACCTAAAGAACAGATGGATGTAGACAGCGACGACAGTAAAAAACCAAACATTTCTGATGATAGTTGTAAAGTAGAAGAAGAAGTATCTGATACTCCTACAGAGCAATTCAATGATAAATCTTCTGATGAAATAGTTGACCAACAAAATGAAGATGAAAAATCAGAAAACACTACAAGTGTAGAGAACAAACAGACTGATGTAAAAGAGACAGATGAATCACAAAATAATGAAGTAGAAAATACTGTAAAAAGTGATGACGTCGAATCTAAAATTGAATCTATTAAAAATGTCATTGATGAGGTTCCTTTAGACACAATAAGTAAAACTGATACTAAAGTTACTGAACCCACTGTTAAATCTAAGGAATGTTCATCATCTGTAGAGAGTGTAGATAGATTAAAAGCCATGTTTCCAGAACTGGAAGTAGTGCACAAAGATGTATCTAGTCCAACCATTGATAAATTACCAATGCATAAGCCTCTGCAACAGATCGACCAAACCATTGCTCATCTCTTAGCTACAAGCTATCAAAACCCAATTAAATGGCCTAAAGTAAGTTTACTAATGATTTTAAATGATGATCTGATTTAAATTTGTTGATGTTTAATTTGCTTGTTTTTTTCGAATTAATAGGAACATGCACTAGTTGTCCGTTTGCAGCATATAGTAGAGTGTGTTGAAACAGGAGAATGGCCTGTTAGCAAGAAATTTTCTGCTTATGCTCAAAATCCAAGTATGTGTGGAATGGGAATAGAAGAAACTGATATAACTGTTTCTAAAAGAGATGTTGGAGTATCTCATGATCATTTAAATTTATCCGATATCCATAATGAACATTCAAGTCTGAAAGCCAATAATGTTATGGCTCATTCAAACCCTAATTTGAAACGTAAACGTCACATTGCTATTGATGTTGAGACAGAAAGAGGTACCTACATTTGTTTATTTATCTTTCATAATTATACCTTTTTAGTTTATACATATACATATTTAAATTTTTACAGCTAAACTGCATGCACTATTAAATACTAATTCTATCCCAGCTCATCCAATCAAACATTCTCCAGCTCCTATGTGGGAACAAACGGATGAATCACTTTCCGAAGATTCAAGGTTAGATCTTAGTTTTTACAGTATATTCGCAAATTTAATAAATTAAACATTTATATATAGGCGTTCAACTCCAGTCACACCACAACTCATTCAGCCGCCACCAGCTCACCAACAATCCCATAATACACCTTCACGATTAATGAACATGGGGTATGATCTTAAAGTCTTAAACAATCCAAAACCTCCTACTACTGTTGTTGCTACAACACAATCTACTGGACCTATGGATTTATCTTCTGGGTTAGTACTATATATAAAATGGATATACTTCCATTTTTTATACTGTTAAAAAAAATATCCTTATTTAATCAATATAACTAAGATAATTTGATGGTAACAAAAAATACTAAGTTCATTTTTAACATTTTCTTTTAAAATTAGTGGTGGCACGCAAGCTGGATGCATGGATTTAAGTTCAGGACCAAGAACATCATCTGTGTCTATTAATGAGGCTCAAGATTTTTCAATGCCATTCAAAAATAAACCAGTTCAAAATATAACTCAAACACCTTCATCTACACCTCCAAAAAGCAAATTAGATGACATGTTGAACAAACTTATGCAAAAAAAAAATTGTGTGCGCACACCACGCGTGAGTTTACTAAATAATGAAATAATAAATTTTAATTTATAATTATAAACAATATTATTTAATTTTTCTTTTTAGCCTGCTGATGAACCTGTAGTCGGAAAGGAAATGAAACGACGTAAACTAGATGAAATTGTTTTTGGCCTCTCTGCTGCCAAAGAACAACAATCGTTACCTTCATCGGAGCAGAAAAAACACTTGGCATCAACTTCAACTGGTCACAATTACCCAACGCCTTCAAATAAATCACAACAAAATATGACACAACAAATAGGAGCAGCTCATAGACAATCTACTAAAATAGATCCACTTGCAGCGTATTTATCTTCTCAAGTTCACGAACAGCAATCCAATTTACTCAAACAACATACAACTTTACAACAACAACTTGCTCAACAGCAACAAGTGATACAATTTAATACATTTCTTCTAAATCTTAATGCTTAATTTTTATTTTTCACTCCCAGGTATTAAAAATGTCTCAAGCTTCAAGTGTGTCATCTGTATCTCAAACACAACGTAAAATGTATGAAGCAATGATGGATAGTATGGCAAAGAGTACTGCCGAGTACTCGGGGAAACTAAATGCTTCATCGTTTTCTCAAGAATCTAAAGTATTAGTTATTTCATTTAACAATTAATTTATTTAAAAAAATATTTTATCTTTAATTAATTAATATTATAGGTTAATAAATGGTTAGCTGAACAAAACGCACTGATGACTGACCAACAAATGTCTGCAGACTTCTTGTCAGCTCCAAGAAGAAGACGGCCAAGGGTAGATCCAACATTATTGGATTGGAAAAAATTGACTGGTGAAGAAAATGTATCTGTCATAAATAGAACAACAGGAAAAAAGGTATAGTTTAATGAAGTTAATATATTTTTTTTTTTTATGTTTTTCCATTAAAATTAAATTGTGTCTTTAAATACTAATTAAATAAATAATATTTAATATTATTTTTACAGTTAACTGGTACAAAAGCTCCACAGTTGAAAAGAATTGGACAATGGCTGCTTGAAAATCCAGCCTATGATGTAGATCCTAAATGGGCAGACTTAGTTAAAGAACGTGGGAACCTCACTCATGATTTACAAAAACGTTTACCTCAAACAGAACGCAAGAAAGGCCCTGGTCGACCACCAATGCAATCTGGAGAAAGCTCGTCTAGTCAATCTTTATCAGCTAATCAACCTTCGACGTCAATGGCACCAAATCTTTCATTCCCGTCATTGGCATCAGCAGGGCTTGGTGGATTAAATCCGTCTACTTTGTTATCAAGTTTATCGATGGGAAATTTTGACCCTAAAAATAATCCTTTGCTTATGCCATTTAGTGGATTGCCAAATATTGGTGCCTTAGGAGGTATGGGAGGATTGAGTAATATGAATTTAACTAATTCCTTATTTGCCAACCTTGCTGGTCTAGGCCTTCCTGGCCTGGCTGGTATGGATCCATCGAGTATGAATGACAGTTCTCATTCAACACAAAGTCCACAGTCGAACCCTAAGTCTTCCAAATCGAGGAAATCTGAATCTAATACCAAAAATATTCCATCCTCATCAGCTAATGTACCTTCGAGTATGCCTGGTTCATTGCCATTTTTCTTCCCAAATCCTAGCTTGTTATATACGCCTTTGGGTTTGGGTGGATTAAATCCATTTTCATTACAACCAGGAGCTATATCATCTGCGTATGATAGCCTTTCATTGTTGAATGGTAGTTTAAATGTGTCATCGCCAAACACATCCCAAAACTCGCTTTCACGTCATAAAACTTCAAGTAGCCGAGGTCAAAATTCTAATGTTAGCACTGTTACATCGTCTAGCCAAAGACAACCAAGAACTAGTACACATCATCTTCCATCACCAACTCAAAGTTCAACAGATCTTCTTGAGAATTTAACACGAGCTGGGCGTAATTTACCTCCTCCAGATTTATCAAAAAACCGTAGTTCAAGAGATGTTGACAATCTACGTTCCCTTATGTCAAGTATTCCATCATTTAACGTATTGGCAGCAGGAGCCCTAGCAAGTGGTAATGACTCAAAGAAAACTAGAGAGCAAGAGATGAGAGAAGCCCTAGAGAATTTAAGTAAAGCTTCACCTGAACTATTTGCTCGATCATTGCCTGATGACAAAAAATTTAGTTTCCCATCTATGGAAATGATTGAGAAAACTTTAAAGAGACCAGCGGAGCAAAATACATCAAACGAAAGACCAAACAAGCGAGCTAAAGACATGATATCACCAATTACAATACCTATACCTCCAACTATGACTAAATTACCATCTACTACTAATAGGGAAAATTTATCAGAATCTGGTATTGATTTATCCGGTACTGTCAAAGCTAAATCTCCTGAAAAACAAAGAGAAAAACTAAAAAAAATGGATATTCCTCAACCCACTAACGTAGACGTGGAATGTGATTCACAATTATTGGATAAATGTGACACAGAAAGCATTGATATGACAAAACAAAAATCTGACATGGTTGATGAAAATGATGAGAAAAATGGTGGCAAAAACCGTAAAAGATGTCGAACAAAAAAAACTTCTGTTGATGAGAATGTCGAGCGTAAGAACTTACGAAGTAATGCTGGTAGAGCTGCTGCAGCTGCAGCTGCAAGAACGAAGTCCCATTCACCATCTCCATCGCCAGAATAATGAGTATATTGTATTTTTCCTGCTACAACTTGATGAGGTATAAAACCATTCCTAGTATTTGAGGCTCAGATAAGCATTTCTGATTGTTTTACTACAATATTTTTTTTCTTAAAAGTATTATTTTTTTTTTTTTTTTAAATAGTATTTTTAAGATCATTTTTTCTTATTTGGTTTGACGTTTAAGTTTTTTAAAAATATATTTGTTTAATTCTTGATTACTTCAAACCTAAAGCTCAAATTTGATATTTGATTTTTATTATTTTTGTTCAATTGAATTTATTATCTAAAATATGATAAGTGCCGTTTTATTATAATAGATCATTTTGAGGTGTCCGTGATGTAAATATATTTTATTGCTCTCTAAAATATAAAAAGAATAAGTAAACAAATCTATTTTTAAAAATGTCGATTCCCTGATTTTTATTGGTTTTTTTTTTTTAAAATTTGTTTAGTGATTTTTTTATACAACTGTGATAGTGTATTTTCATTTTGGAGAACTTACACTTAGTAGATGTATTTGTGCATTTGTAAAGAAAACTTATACTTTTACTACAAGTATAAATTATATGTTTTCTTCCTGGCAAATAAACATTCATATTAATACGTATTTTTTTTTCCGACAGTTATTAATTTTATTATTTAACCAGTATTCTGTTGCTAGGTAATTTTTACCCTTTTCTCAAGCAGCTAATGTGTCACTTACGCACACACAATTTATAAATGTTTATATAATTATACTGGTATTTATTTGTTAATAACATTTTTTTAGTCATGTGACCACATTTCCTCAGTCACCATTGTTTATGTATAACCCCCAGACATGTCCGATGTATTTTATGTGTAACCTATTTTTGTATATATGTTATATAATTCTATATAAATATGTGTATACATAAACAAATAATATTATAGGTAAAAAAACTTATCTAGTTTTTAGTACTATTGTTTTTTTTTTATTATTATTAAAATTAAAATAACAATTTTTTTAATGTACATTAACCATATTCTGGATCGAAGATCCTTTTTAGGATGAGTGTGATGAGTATTACATACATGACCTGAACAAAATCAGTTTATATAAAATACAAATTAGGTGAACGAATATGTACTTCAGTAATATTACTTTGTAGGTTTAATGACAGGTTCTTAAGGTTCTTATCTACATTATAATATAATGTTATGTGTGTATAAGTATATGTGTATTTATTTAGATGCATATTTACACTTATATTTATATACATAATATACCTTGAATTATGTATGTTGTATGATTATGTAATAAAAGGTAACGTGGAAAATAAAAAACATCACAAACGTTTTACAACATTTTTAAATTGACCGCAGAGGTACTTATATTTATAATATTTTATTATATATAAATTAATGGGGTTCTTTTATTTTGTTTGTTTGACAGTGTTTTCATCATGTGGTGGCCTTAAAAAAAAAAAAAAAAAATTAAAAAAATATGTACCATATTCTAACTTACTCGAACCTAAAACGCTTTATCATTTTTAATCAAATGATATAGGTTGAGATAGTTTTTATATGTTAGACGTTGTTTATGTTTAACTGTCTTGAAAAGTGTTACAATCACTGTGGGTAGATAACTAGTACTTTATTATTAATTGTTAGTTTTCATCGAAACAAACAATTATTAAAAACATTCCTAGTTGTCTATCCTACGATTTTAACGCTAATATAATTCTAATACAAATTACTATTAATTTCAATTATTTTTTTTAAAATTAAATACACATATCTGCTCTCAATTATAACAACTTTAAATGTGAGTTACAGAACTAAAATGTAATGGTTTAATAATAAGTAAATCGATCTTTTTTTTTTAAGTTAGTTAAACTACTGATGGAAATTATTAGGAAAATTGTATAACTGTATTCATATTTCCACGTCATTTTTTATTTATTTATTTATTTATTTATTTATTGATATATTTATATAGACTTTTAAAAAACGCCAACCTTCGATAAAATTAAAATAATTGTTCCTACTAGGAACCTAAAATTGTCAATGTCATTTAGAAACACATGTTGATGGTAACCTTTTACTGTTTAAATTGTACTGGATATTAATAATTTGCCCATATGAAGGCTGATATAAGTACCTATATATTGTGCACTGTTTACAGTCGATGTTTCTGTAACATTTTTTTTACTTGTACAAAATAAAAATTGTTTTTCTATTTTATTTCTATTTATTTAAATGTGTTTAAAGACAGAATAATTGATTTTGGTTTTATTTTCCATGATACAAACATAAAAATTAGCAAGTTATTTATATATGAAAAGCAAGTTTATTGTTATAAAATTGAATGTATTTTTTTCAAAGTGAACATAGAAGATAATATACTTGTACAATTATGCTGTACTAAATGCATTGCACACTGGTATAAATAAAAAGAAGGCGGCTTCTTAAGTATCTTCTTAATATCTAAAACATTTAGAGATTTATCCCTTCCAAAATCTTGGTATACATAATTGTTCACAAATAAATACTATCGAATAATTTCAAATCAAAATAATGATTCTATTTTTTATGATATTTTGAAGTTATGTTATCTATAATTGTCCATTTAACTTGAAATTTGTTTCAATTTATATAATATATTTGGTTATGCTGGATGGCCCTAAGAGAGGGGTGTGTGGTGTACAATGATCTAATATTTATTTATTAAAATGTATCATATTAGTATAGACTAAAGTAACTTTTGAGAGACTAATGAGAGTTCTATATAGAAAGGTAAAAAGAAGATTCTTGATTTCCAAAAGGTAGTTTGATTGATTTATTAATTATCAGTTACAGGAACGGAAAATATAATCATATAAGTTATGCTTCATAATTAAGAAATGCATGCACTTATACTAAACTCAGTTGAGGTATTCAATTTAATACAGTAAGTAATGACCTAAGATTGGTTGAATAATAAAGTTGAATTCTACAGCATTTCAAATTAATTTTGTCTTGCAAATTAAAAATGGTTCTTTTGAATGAATTTGTCATCATTTAAGCTGTACTAAATTATGTATGTTGTCTTTGTTCAAAATTATTAAGAGTCCAAATGAACAAAAAATCTTAGTCTGTCTAGTATTCAGTATTCTCGATCTGATTTAAGTCCGGTGAATTATAATAAACTGAATTTACCAATTGCTACAATATGTTAGTAGTTAAACACGTTATATGTATGTGGAAAACTTATAATTTTAGCCCACAACCTTAATTGTTTATGTATTAGAAAATTAGCACTGTTTGATGATGTTTTGAACACTACAAACCAAGGCTGTACAAGTTAATGATTTTTTTTAACTCAGTTAAGTTAAGTTAATATGCACCAATAACAAAAAGTTAAAAGTTAATTTAACTATAGGTTAACTCAGTTAAGTTAAAGTTAATACACACTTTTTGTTAAGTTAAAAAAAAGTTAATTTGTTTATACAACGCTAGCGTACTTGATTTTTTTCCAACCCAAAACTAAATTATAGGATATAGTGTTAATATTTCATACAGTATTTCCATATAAGTTAGATTTGAATGATAAACATTTTTAACTTTAAACAATTTACGATACATATTTTTAGACATGAAAATGAAATAGACTGAAATAGTGAAATATTATAAAATTAAAAACAAAATAAATTAACTTAACTTACTTCTTAAAATGAAAAATTAACTCGTTAATTTCACGTTAATTAAGAAAGAAATTTAGTAAGTTAACAGTTAAGTTAATGGAAAGCCAAAAGTAACTAGTTAATGCCTAAATTTAAAAAAAAAGATAGAGAATAATATTTTTGAGGGAATGACATATCGATTTCTCTAAATATTGTTTCAAAACAATTTAAACAAAATTTAAATCTACAAAATGTTTTTGTTTATTTTGAAAGTTGAATACAAAGTCGAATGACAATAAAATATAAAATCGATATGTCATTCCCTCAAAAATATTATTCTCTATCTTTTTTATAATGGGTGATTTTACTCTGAAATTACTTATAAACATAGAAAAAACTATTCTGCGCAAATGCGTTTTGTCGGAGAAAACAAATAGTTCGCTGATATCCTCTTAAAGGGGCTGGAGCGTAATCCATTCTAAGGAGTTAAAACTAGGCATTTTATATTTCAAGTTATTTGGGTCTTGTGAATGTATTGAAAGTAAATGAACATTAGTGAGTGTAATTCGTAGTACCGATTAAGTTGTATAGGGGCATCATAGTGACCGGATATCGGGATATGTCCGTCTGTAATTTTACTTACACGCATGTACGTGTCACCTCATATTACTTTATAAAATTATAAAAATAATTATAATATATTATATTGACGAGAAGAGAAAGGAGAACCTCCCTCCCCCTCACACACACATAGGTATTATGTATGTATGTGTACTCAATGGCGTACGCAGGGGGGGGGCTAAAGGGCTGACCCCCCCTTGCCTGTATTATTATTACTTTAAAAAAATAAATATTTATCAAGTTTCAACTGTCAACATTTACTATAGTAAGCAAGATGTCATATACGTCTTACCAGAATGAATTCATTTTTAAAATCTTTGTTCTTGCATATCAATTTTCCTAAAATTATCTGTAATTTGTTGGTAAAAGGTTGAACTACTTGTATGAAAGACCTGGTATTCAATTGTCTTGCCTTAGCTGTACGCACATTTAATATTTTATAAGTTTTGAACTACAAACGAATTAACTGTGGTTTTGATGAAATTTGAACTTTAAATGCTTATGGAAAATAACCATGATGCCTAATATGTATCGTTAATATCTTAGCTATAATAAAAACTTACGAATTACATTTTTGAGCTTTTTTACTGGATAAATAATTTTTTTTTGTCATTTATAGAAAAAAAAAATGTTTAATTAATCAAATACAGTCCAAGTGAGGACGGTATATAACCAAGCTAGTTACCAAACAATTTTAACAACATTTTCATTTTTTTTCTCCGATTATTTTAAAAGCCATTGAGCATATTCAATTTGGACCTCCTACAAGTGCCAACTAGATCCAATTTGCTTCCAAAAACATACATCGGACATCGAAGCTTAAGACCAGAGCATTTTTTCTACCTGCAGAAAAGTAGAGAACTTACAAACATTTTAAAATACCTTTAATAAACGTTTGAAATTTTATTATTAGACTGGACAAAATAAAAATAAAATTTTAACTAATTTTCAAGCCCCCCCCCCCCTCCCATTGATAAATCCTTTGTACGCCACTGTAAGTACTTACCTACACTGTCGGTGGAATTATATTATATAGTATTTATAGGTATATGTATATTGTGCTATACTGACATATTATTATGTAGGTACTCATATTATTGACTATTGTATACGCCACGCGGGATAATCCGCTTACAATTTACGATTCATATTTTTTGACATGAAAATGAAATAGACTGAAATAGTGAAATATTATAAAATTAAAAACAAAATAAATTAACTTAACTTACTTCTTAAAATGAAAAATTAACTCGTTAATTTCACGTTAATTAAGAAAGAAATTTAGTAAGTTAAAAGTTAAGTTAATGAAAAGCCAAAAGTAATTATTTAAGTTAAAAAGTTAAAATAAAATTAACTTTTTATCTTAACTTTAACTTTTTAACTCGTTAATGCTCAGCCTTGCCGCTTTTATCTGTGTGACAGGCTGCACTCATTTCCCGAGTTGACTTCCAAATTTTTTTGTGTTTTTGAAGCGCAAAAGGTTTTTGCCTACCTATACATAATTATACTATATATTGTATAATACAGTTTGAACTATTTTAGAACACCAATATCGATTTTAACAAATAAAATATAATTACATCTCGTCGCACACAGTTCAAACGAGTGTTATAGTCTTGCTGTAGTTCCACTCCGCGATTGTTTACCTAAACTATAAACACATTAATATTTTAACCTCTGCTTAAAAAATAAACCAAAAACGACTCGTCATTGTTATATTATGGATAAAAAATCAATAATGCGTAACAAATACAATGACTAATGAGCACGTATTATTTTATGGCAATCGATGAAAAAATATTAAAATAAATAAAAAATAGTACAAACATTTTGTTATTGCCACGGATCGAAGCAGGGCGTTTAAATACTTGTTGGTTAAAATCGACTAGTTTCGCTTATAACGGATTAAATCGACTAGTTTCGCTTATAACGGATTAAATAGCGATTATTTTTCTAAAACGTAAAGACGATAAAATGTGAAAAAGAGATGCCCGGATCTAATTTAACTCGCCAACAACACTTACACTCTTACTATCAGCAGCTTTAGAGGATATTGATTGTCGGGTGGATTATTTAACCGAAATATCTCTATATGTCGACGGACTCGACGGTGCCAATGGCTGTACAAGTGTTTTAGCTATTTTCTTGGGTATTTAAATAGTTTGTTTTTTATCGTGGTTTGAACTAAATAAACGATTTACTATATATAATGCATTTAGAATACAACTCCGAGATTATGTACCTACTATGATATGTAAATAATATAGGCACGTCAAATAAATAATATAATATATTAATGCATGTAGGTATAGGACATATTCTATAATAGTAGGTAATAGGTATAGGACATCGGTACCTACATTTGGCCATTTGTAGTAGTTATCTGATAGACCATTTTCGCTTAGAATCGTGTTTCGAATGCAATGATTTATCATTGAAATTAAATTTAACACACACTCTTATCACCATGATTTACTCAATGACGAGCTACACATGACAACTAGTGTACATCAGATCGATTACTATTCCCCTACCCCCTTTTTAAAATTGTAACATTGAAAATTATTCTGTTTTTTGTTAAATGGTTTATTTGGTTTCACCGAGTGAGCAGTGTTTATTTTACATAATATTATATAATATGGTACCTACCTAATTTTATATACTATATTCACTAAATTTGCGTATCTAATAACTATAATATTATGATGAATAACCACAAGAACTAGAATCGGACATACATGAGTGGTCCCACGTAGGTACTCACGACAACCCAGCGGACATAGTGTCGCGTGGATGCTGGTCTTCGCAGATCCAAAATCTCGAGTTGTGGTGGAACGGCCCTAAATGGCTATCACATAGCTCGTCTAAGTGGCCGATGAAAGGGACAGAAACGATTACAAGTATGGAGGTAATTACGGAATCGAAAACCGCGTCGTGTGTAACGACGATTAATGATCACGATAAGACATTTTACGATCGATATTCGTCGTTGACGAAATTAATACGCGTTGTGGCGTATTGTAAAAGTTTTATTCGCAACACACTGTCAAAATACGTTGATAAGTATTACGGACCAATACAGGCCAATGAATACGATGTGGCTACGATTTGTATAATTTGCCCGTGAACTATCCGACTTACAAAATTCGCATTTAGTACACTGTAAGAGCTTGTTACGTCATCTCAAGCATTTTATAGACGAAAATAATTTAATCCGAGTGGGTGGCCGACTGAAGCATGCGTCAACGTTAGACGTATTCCAACGACACCCAATTGTGCTGCCGTCAAAATGCAACTTTACTAAGTTAATATTTTTACACGAACACGAGTAATTGTTACACGGCGGCCCACAAGCAATGTTGGCGTCGGTTCGTTTAAAATACTGGCCTTTAATTGGACGAAATATCGCACGCATGATCGCTCATCAATGAGAAAAAGGTTTTAAATATTGTCCTATAGTCGTGCATTCTATTATGGGTGATTTGCCAAAGGCGCGTGTCGGTAGAGCTTTTTAAAAGGTTGGTGTAGATTTTACGGGACCGTTTCACGTAAAGGTAAGTCTATACGTTGAAATGCACCTACGAACAAGGCATATGCTTGCATTTGGGTATGTTTAACTACCAAGGCGGTTCACGTGGAATTAGTTGGCGATCTTACTACGCAATCGTTTTTAAACGCGTTGCAAAGATTCTGCGATCGGCGTGGATTGTGTACCGACATTTATTCGGACAATGCTACCAATTTCGTGGGCTCTAATCGCCGGTTGCAAGAAGTAAAAAAATTATTTCTGTCCAAGGAACATCAAAATAAGGTCAACGTAGAAATAGCAACGCATGGCATACAATGACATTTTATCCCGCCCCGTTCCCCACATTTTGGTGGTTTGTGGGAGGTGTCAGTACAATTATTGAAGACATATTTACATAAAACGTTGGGCAACGCATCACTCACTTTTGAGGAATTAAATGCGGTTTTAGTACTAATTGAGGCTGTATTAAATTCCCGTCCTTTAACACCTCTTTCCACCGATCCTTCCGACATGTCTGTTTTTACTCCCGGAAATGTCCTCATTAGTGATTATCTACGCGCGCTGCCTGACAGGGATGAAACAGTCACACCTTTAAGTAGTTTATCGAGGTGGAGAAGAGTGGCCAAACTTTCCCAGCATCTTTAGTATCGGTAGAGCCGAGATTATCTTGGTCAGTTACAACGGCGCAATAAATGGTCCTGCTCTCAAGGTCCTGGTATTCAGATAGGAACAGTGGTCCTCATCCAAGATGACAACCTCCCACCACTTCAGTGGTCAATAGATCGAGTCATTGCACGGACGATCACGTGCGTGTAGACAGTGTTGAGTTTATCAAGATAAATATTCTTTTATCTTTTATCTTATCTAGATAAATAGAGAATATTAATTAACACAGTTATCAAAGGTAAAAATCACCATTATCTAGATGAATTTATCTAAATAATTTAATTTATTAAACGGGTCTTATTTATTATAGGTATTTAGACAATTAACTAATAAGTAGGTAGTATTAATTACTAATAACTAATAAACATCGACATTTTCGATAACATACTATTAAGTTATTCTAGGTATATTACTACGACTGCTACGAGTTTTTGTTTGTATGGTTTCGTAGTATTTAATAATTAATATTATGTTGTAATAATAATATTTATTGGCCAAGAGAAAGATACAATTTCGATAAGTAATTAATGATTATATATATAATATGGTTAGATGGCCCATCTCACCACTGAGGATAACCTCTTATCGGTGATGATGGAGTACTATTAAGAGCTAGGTTGGTATACATTTACAATTTTTATAATATTTTAGGTATTTCGTAAGAAATTGCGTCATATCTGACTATAATTCAAAAACATAAATATATAAATAGACATACCTGTACAACTATAGTAATTAAAGCATAAACTGCAGAAAATAAGTAGATATAATATAATATATAAAAAAAGTACATCAAAGATAGAAATTATAAATAAGTAAATAAATATGTAAATATAATGTTATATCATAAATCATAATGCTGGTACCTATATTATGTAAATATATTGTAATAAAACATTTATAATTAAAATCTATACATCTATAATACCCAGAAATAAAACACACCAGACGGCACTACGTCAGTCTAGAATAACATATAAAAATAACTCAAAATAATTTGATTGTACAAAAATTACGTATTAATATTATTATCATTGGTTATAAAATATACAATAATAGACATAGTATTTATTAATTATTATCAACGATATTATAAACACAAATGGTAGGAGTATCTAGTAGACCTATTGGATCACGTCCCAACTATATCAACAAACAGCAAAGAGCTGAAACATTATTATAGTAGGTAAACAACCTCGTGAATCGTGGGACATATTATAATATTTATTATGCTATTTATTGGAAGTCGACTCACCGTAGTACCGTACGCGTGTTCTTATTAAAGTTTAATAATTGAATTTAGTCAAATCTGTGATCAAGTATTTTTTACTATACGGAGATTTTTAGTATAGACTGCTGATAAAAACGACCCAAGTCAGTTGAAAAAACAACGAGTGTGAAGTTGGGGAACCAAAGCTAGGGGACTATTTTCTCGGACGGTAAGTGATAAGAAACCTTGTATGCACGGTTGCGTTCTATTATATTCGAGGCACCCGACATTTGTATTACTGTCTACCACAAGATGGCGCCATAGTAATCGGCGACCGACCATCCCAGGGGACCGTTTTTCGTACGGCCGCAGTGCCAGCACCCATACGCCGTTTTTAATTTTTTTGACCAAGTTCCGGAAGGTGGCGCAAGTTTAAACCTATACATTCGGAAAGCCAGGAAAATTTTGAATAAGTTGAAAATAATTTTAAAGTGTACACGGCTTTCAGAACGTGTATGAAGTTGGGGGACTAATTCTTGGACGACCAGTGATAAAAAGCCTTGTACGTTTTATTGCATTAATGTGAACTGTAAATATTTTCTTTTTTGTATTAATGTTTTAAACAATTTCCTTCAAATTCAAAAAAGAAACATTTAGATTAAACAATATTTAAAACTGAAAATAATTATTAATTTCATAAGTTTGCTTTATAGTAGAACTAGCAGCAGTAGATTAATTTATATTTTTGAGTAGAATATGATAAATAGGTACTATATTACTACATTCTATTCTATATTTCTATTGTATTTTAATGAAAACAAATGGAAAAAAAATCATATTTCAAGATTCAATAGTTAATAAATAATTACTAATATTTAAATTATACTGCAAATATAATATAATTTTGATCTTTATGTAAGGTACAGATATAACAATAATCTAAAACAGTTGTATAATATATAAAATAATATAGTCTGTGCATTTGTTATTAATTTGTTTTACTTAATAGTTTATACCAAAACTAGTTATTTTCTACGATGAGATAAAAAAAACGTTTATGAGTAAGTTAAAGGTAGTAAAAAAAAAAAGTAACTTAACTTTTAACTTAACTTAGTTACTCAAATTCAGTAACTTTTTAAAACTGACTTTAACTTAGCTTAGTTATTTTTATTTTAGGATAACTTAACTTTAACTAGTTACAAAAATTGGTTAACTTGCCCAGCTTTGATAGTATGTAACATATTTATTAAATAAATATTTAAAGTGAACCAGTAAAATAAAGTCAAAGTCGTTCATTGACTCAAATCATTGTTTTTATTGCACGTAACACTTACTATATTTGAATTTAACTATAATTATTATATGTACAACATATGCATTTTTTTTATAATTTTTTGAATTATATTATACTATATTTGAGTTGAACTATAATTATTACTATCATGACATAATGTAAAACATATTTTTTTTATTATTTTGAATTGTATACTTTACTTGCTTATTTATTATTACTTATACTATATCTGTATTATTAATTAAAGTAAACATTAATGTATTTTTTATTAGCATTTCGATATCGATATTTTCGGGACGCAATTAAGTTATAAAAAAGGAGGTACCGGGACCCAAGTAGTCTATGACCCTTTTTTAATCTTTTTTACAGGACGCAATTCACCTACTGATAATAATTTCGGTCGCAAGTAGTATGCTCCCGTATCTTTGAAAGAGAATAAAAGTGTCGTATTTTATTGAGACACTGCTGTATATCGCTAGTACGTTATATACGAAAATATGAATAATACCTATAATGATTGAAATAAATATGACATAAATGTTGAAATATAACACATCCATTATAACGACATGATTGACACCTACTGAACAGCAGAGCCACTTGTCCACTATTTAAAAAAAATACTAGATACTTAATCCAAATAGTATACTTATATAACATCATGAGGATTATACATATTTATTTTATTTCATTAATTGGCCCACAGAAATCTATAATTTAATAAAAATATAATAAATTCATTAAAATGTTATAAAATAAATGTATATTCTAATTGAAAAAAATCTTATTAATAATTTAACGTAAAGGTAAAACTTATCCTTAACCGTGTATGGTATTTATTATTTTACAGTTAATAAATTCATGGGCTTGATGCAGCTGCACGATTACTATAAATTACATATTTACCGACCCGGCTCTGTAAAAACCTGTTGTGTATTTCTGAATTCCGAGTCAGTTTCTCATTGTCCCACACCCTTCGAAAACATTTACAAAGGAATAAACAGGTAACTGCCTCACTCGAATCCCAAGGTCAAATTCCAATATTTCAATAAGCCATAGCCACTCAACTCAACAAACACACATAACACATTTTTTTAGAAACACGAAAACCCACCTGCCGTATTTCCTGCAGTGTAACGGTTTGGTAAAATAATATTTTTTTTTCGGTGGTCAATGCAAGAACTCGAAATTAGATACTTTCTCTTTATTGGATAAAATTAAAACATTTATTATTTATTATTATAGTTAACTGTATGTAACATATAAATAATAATGAAATTACAAAATATTAAAAAATATTCTACTGTGAAAATGTCGCAATAATTTACCATAGGGACGATAAAATTTTTTTAGTCTGTTGTGATTATTTTCAACCAACATATTTATAGACAACAATATTAATATCAATATACAACAGTAGGTACGTTTTTTTATTTAGGATTATGATGAAATTAACAATAATACAACTAAATACGTATCTATTTTGCTGAGAATATTTAAAAAAAATATCATATGTACTTAAACTGTACTAAACTGCTCCAACGCTATAATATAATGGAAATTCAAATCATATACAACACCAATAATTTATTTTTACACAAATTGTACGAATTTTTAATCACAATTTTAAAATGTATACTTCTCTCCATCAATTAAGTTACATCGATGTTATACGTCACGTAAGAAAATTATAAATATATGTAATTATTGTGGAATGTTTAAAGTTTTTTCTGCAATTGAATAACAATAAAACAATAAATATTGTTTGACGAGTAATCATTATTCAACTTTTGTTTTCAGCTATGTATAGTGTTTGTTAATGTGCATCGTTTAATCAAATCTACTAGGTATTTTAAAGTCTACACTTACTAATACGATTCAGCACATAATTTGAATGGTAGACTGGATCAAAATTGAAATATTAAAAATAAATAATAATAATACATTAATATATTATAAAAATGAATATTCATGTGTTCGAGACTTATATTATAACCGCTGAACCAATATTGATGATATTTTTATTTAATAATCGTTATAGATACCTACAAAGGTGAGTAACATATTATTATTGGCTACTTTTTATCCCAAAATTCAACCCCTATAATATATCGAATATTGAACATTATTTTTTGTTCAATTATATAGGTTGTAGGTATATGGTAGCATTTGGATACAAAAAATAATAAATTTATTAAGATTTGATACATTTTTATTTTAATGAAAACTTGAAACATATAGGTGGTGTGGATGAATTCTAAAAATTTTTGACTAATTAATTATTCATAGTAAGCATGTTCCTGTTTGATACAAACACGTTGTATGGTTATAGTTCCTATTATATACCTACAATTCAAAATATATTGTGTTATTCATAAACGTTATTTTAAAGGTTTCATAGGTTCTTTCAGCAATAAAAAATATTCAAAATAATTAGTTATAATATTTTTTAGCATTTAACACAAAAGAATGAAAAAGCAAATTGAGACAGAAAAAAAATAAATTCATCTAATATATATATATATATATATAAAAGATGAACCGTCATGCATTTGAAATAATCTGAGACCGTGCATTTGGATGTGTGTTTGTTTGTATGGTTGGCGTGTGGGTAGAAGAGCTATCAGGATGAATGATGGGAGAGACTGCAGTTCTACCAATAGGATATTGTCGTTTGTCCGATGCTCCCGTGGTTGGTACTATCCTCTTGACCACCGATATCAGTCTACCGATTTATGTAGTTCCATAAAACACCACTACCACAGAGCAGGTCACGTCTCTCCATTATGGTAAAATAACACGTAGACGACCGTGAGTGGTTAAATTATCTCAATCATTGAATAAGGAACGTCGGTTCATAACGATACAATAAATACTAGTCCAACCGCATGGTGGATGTCAAAAGGATAAGGATTTGTAAATTATTCAAAATATACAATTTATTGGAGAGTAAGTACCTAACGATTATTTACAAACAAATAACTGAAATAAGTAGGTTTTTACACATAAGTTATAACGACAATTGTCACCCCTCGGGTTAAAAGAACTGCAAACATAACATTACTGTTTCATTTTTTTCGTCTCCGTAACAATATATTAACTAAAACGCGTTCGTGTTTAAATTGTATGATTATGGTGGTAAATAATGAACTACCAGATATTTAAATGTAGCCACAGCATGCACCACTACAGCACTACAAGACACCTAACAAATCGTTACTTTACATTAAAAATAAATATATTATTGAAGTGAAACTTCTTTATAGAATGTACGAAAAAAAAAACGACGGTCGGTGTCTCGTTCGGCCATCACGTTGAGATAGCATAGTGATCAGTTTATGAAGCTACTAATCACGGTATAGCTGGTTCGATTCCGGTGTAGGAACAGCATTTTTTTTTTTCGATTTTGTGTCTCTCGGACGACCTTGACACCCAATATTCAAAGGCCCTGATTATATTGATAATAGATGTGTGTATTTATTTTTATTGTTTTCCAATACAAACCTAATATTCAATTAGTTGAATTAATCTGAATCATCCATGCGTACTCGTTAAACTCTCAGTTTTTTTTTTTGTATGCTTAGGATCTAAAATCAGCCAGAATCACTATACATAAACTAATGTGTGGAGTACGAACATAGTTTATTGATATTATTAATATTCTTAACAAATTTTAGCAACTGACATTTTGGTGTTTAATTTATGAGAAGTAATTGTGTAAATATAGTTTAATGCAATCAATATTACAACTACAAAAAATAATTAAATAAAAAAGTTACAGTTAGGTATATTCAATATTTATACATTTTGTAATATGATTACAGTTTATACAAATTATCAGAATGAGTACTTCGATAATTATAGTACGATTGTTGATTTGTACGGTGATATTCGTACCACTATGTTGCAGAGGATTCAAAGATCGTCGTATTCCTAATTTGTATGAACAAGGTAAATATAATAACTTAAGATTTTGTATTGATATTTTCATAACATATTGATTGCAATGATTAAATGGTATGTGAATTCTATAGGTTTGGTAATAAACTCGACAAACTGGTACCTACAACTCGATATCTCCGATGTAAACGACGAAATTCAAAAGGCTGTTGACAGAATTGAAAACAGGTACCGTTCAGACGAAATTTTACTATCGAATGTTAGTCGTTTGATAATTGGAAGCCCGGTTCATGGACAACTGATTGATTCCATGCCTTCCAAAGACGGACATTCAGGATCTCGAAATGCTGAAATTATATTGGAAGTTACACAAAGTTTGAAGAATACATATTGCCTAAAGTACCTATATAACTATAAAATAATATATTATAAATGCATTATAATAATAATATGTATAAATTAAATTATTATTTCAGGCACGGGTTAAGTGATATACAATGTGCCAAAGATTTAACCAAGGTGAATCTGACTGGGACAACATTGGGTGAGATGTGTATGCCCGAGCATTACAACAACAATTCGTGCATCGGGTACGAGTATGACTATCGTAGTTTTGACGGATCTTGTAACAACCTGAAACGTAAATATTTGGGAAAGGCAAACACACCTTATAAACGTTTGCTGTTTCCAGTCTACACAGATGGTAATATTTCTTAATATTTGTATGGCGGGATTCACCCGTAACCTATAAGTATATATTTATTTTAGATTCTGAGCAGGGCGATGAATGTATTGATTATACAATGATGTGTGTGTTTTTTTATTTATATATTTATTTTTTTATTTTTCATTTTTGTGTCTGCGTACACGACAAGTAATTAAAATAATACTTCAATTTTCCACTTCAGTATCTTTTTCGATGGGAAAGTGAATGTTGTTGATGCACTGGGAGGTCAAAATTTAAAATTACCAGTTATCTTCAAAAGCGACGTGAAAAAACAAAAAAAAATTAAGGAAAAACAGGAATTTTTACGCAAAATAAATTTTTCACAAAATTCATTTTGGTTTTTGGTATAACTCTAAAACAAATGAACGTATATGTATACATGAAATTTTCACTGGTTGTTTATATTTGCATTTTCTATACACAATAACATTTTCAAAATATTTTGATTTGTTTTGAACTGTTTACGGACATTTTCAGATTCCTTTTTTATTAGTTTTTCTATAAATATCAATAAAGTTGTATTTGTTGGTTAAAAGAGCTTGAAAATTTAATAAAAGGCTCCTAGTATATTGTTTCAAAGGCAGATGATAAAAATTAAAAATTCATTGTTACAATTTTTTTTATGAGCAAATATTGACAAAATACGTAAAATTGACGAAAATTTGCAAATCTTTTTGAGTTAGAAATTCATAAAAAATTTTCTTTTTAAATCTATGATTTGAAAATGTAATACAAGATTCCTCATGAGTTTGTCTACCTTTATCAAAAAAAAAAAATGTCTACAAAAAAGTCAAATTAAATTTTTATGAGCGTTTGAAATTCATATCTTACAACAATCGGTATTCACTCGATTTCTCGTTTAACGATTTTCTTCTTTTATTGTAATTAAATACGAATGACTGTAGATACTTGAAAATTTCACTGAATGTTTATATTATCATTTTCTATACACGATACAACTTTGAATATAATTTGACTCTTTTTGAGATGTTTACGGACATTGCCCGTCATTTCTGATAAATATAAATTACGTATTTTTATTAACATTCATGCGGATCTAATGCTGTGATTTCATTAATCTATCACACAGGTGTTTACGAAATGCCAAATATTTACGAAGAAATGCTGCCTAATCCTAGATCAGTGAGCACAAATTTTGTAAAAGACGAGAACTCACCTGACAAAACAAAATCGATGATGATGGCGTACTGGGCGATGTTCATAGGCCACGATCTATCACACACGGCAGTTTCTACCATGGGTATAAACATTAAGCACATAACTGTGTATAAATTGATTTATTTTAATTAATGCAAGTGTACGTATATTAAACCCAAAGGGAAAGAGAACAGATTTGTAAATTGTTGTGATAAGGACAAAAGTATTCAATATTCTCTGAACAAAAACATGAGGTCCTGCAAACCTATACATATACCGAATGAAGATAGGTTTTTTAAAACGGATCAGTTTGATTGCATGAACTACGTGCGTTCGCGGCCAGCGGTGCGTTCTGATTGTACATTTGGACCCATGGAACAAGTAACAGACATATTAAATAATAACATATTGATTAACTTATATTATATATTTTTTATAATAAAAATAATAACACTTACCGAAGCCATTTTGGAGGTAGGGCTCTGATGGTGTCTTGTATAGGCTAAGTCCATATAAAAACGTATACAGAAAAACGCATGCAAATATTTTCAGCATTCCGGTGTTTAGAACTGACGCTGCAAATTCGCAAACACCACAAGACTAATGTAATATTAAAAATTTTGTAGTCACTATTTAAGAAGTATTTATGTTTCACAGATGAACCAAGCTACCCATTATTTAGACGCGTCGATGATATATGGTACGACGGAACAACAGATGTTGTCGTTGAGAGATAATGAGTGGCTCGGCCAACTGTTAATAGAAAGCAAATATAACTATACGGTACACAATAACATCACTCTGGAAAACACAGATACGAACGTTTGTCAGAACGGCTCCGGCACGTGTTTTATGTTTGGTGACATTCGAGCAAACGCGTTCCCACAACTTAGTGCCTTGTACATAATGTGGATGCGTGAACACAACCGGATCGTCCAATTACTGTACAATGAAAGACCTAACATGACTGACGATCAACTTTTCTGGGAGGCCAGGAAAATCGTGACGGCGTGCATTCAGCACATCACTTACAACGAATGGCTGCCGGCACTGCTTGGCGTTAACTACACCAAGGAAAACGGTTTGGGACTGGGAGACAGAACCATGTATGACGAGACTGCCGACCCGACAGTTAGCAACAGTTTCGCGACCGCGATACTGCCGTTTGCATATTCCATGATCACCGAATTTATTAGGTTAGGCATATACAGCATACAATATTATTGTCATCAATGGCGTGTCCAGGAAACTCCGAATTGGGGGGGGGGGGGCGATGTCTTAAGTAATAATATATTTAAATGCATTGTGGCGGTAGTACCACGACACAAATAAGGGGATTTATGGGTAAATAGGAGGGGGGATATAACTCCCAACCACCACCCCCTTAGGCACACCACTGATTTTCAATATTTTAATTTTATTATCGTGTATGCGTGTGGGTCAAATCATTGTGTCAGATTTAAAAGATACGTAAACAATCCTTGCTCTTCAAAAATATTTCTTTTAAAATTTAAGATCACTATGTACGTGCAAAAATATTGTCACCTCTGTGAAATTGTTAGCGGTTTTTGGTATTTAAAAAGTGACTTATACATTTTATATTATTTTCTTAAAATAAAATGTCTACAAGATACTACCCTACTATTGAACGAATATGTTTAGATATTTAGGTACCTATACAAGCATTTAATTTGAGTTTAATTACAAATTTAAAAAATAAGGAAAATACTCTTATCTTTAATTATTCTTAGAAAAAAAAACCTTATATGTGCCTAACAATATTCTACCTAGAATTATTTAAAAATGATAGGTACATGTTATATAATTATATAAAATAGAAACATACAATTGAAAAATTTAAATAATTAATCTGTATTTTTTATACGTAAGATGCTACTTATAATTGTTGTGCATGTTTTTGTTTAGTTTTTATGACATAGATCACCGCGAAGGTTTTGAAAGCGTATATCCTGTTTTTTTTAACTATTCTGACTACCGCCAAGGATTCTTAAAGGAAAATTACAACCGACCACTTATGGTGGGTGAGACTTCGGAATATAATATGCTTCTAATAGGATTATTTGTGCAGCCTACACAAAAAGTTGATATGTTGTTTACACAAACGGTAAGTTTATGAAACATAATCAATATATAATTTTTGTATTTTTATTACATCAATGACGATGACTTCAACATTATAGACAATTTTACGTAGGTATATGTTTATTTTTAAATAATTTTTATAGATAACAAATTACTTGTATAGTATTGATCCAAATAATACCTTTGGAATGGACATTCTTAGCTTGAATATACAACGAAGCCGCGATCACGGTATTCCAAGCTACACGCAATTTAGAAAATATTGTGGACTCAAAGACATAGAAAATATGCAAGATTTGTCTGAAATAATGGTGGAAGGTGTAAGTTTGAAATTTATAAATAATAATATAACTACTGATTAGTGATTATTTTATTTCTGCATGTTGTATTTAGTCAGCTGATAGATTATTGAAGCTATACAAAACTTGGAACGATATAGATCTATTGGTTGGTGTATTGTTGGAAAAACACGCTGACGACGCAATGGTGGGCCCTACGATGAGATGTATCATCAGGGAACAGTTTGTGAGAACAAGAATTGCAGATAGATATTTTTATGACTTACCAGGAGTATTCTCTGATTGTTAGTATAACTAAATTATTTTTAATGAATGCATATCATCTTAACTAACCTATTTTTAATTTAAGATCAACTTGAGGATATCCAACAAGTGACACTTGCCAGAATTTTATGTAATGACTATAAATTTTATGGAACCAATATAAATAAAATGACAACACTAAAAGTCTTTTTGAGACCTGAGGTATATGATGGTTCAACACTTCATCGATGTAATTCACTATTAATTCCAGAAATTGACTTATGGAGTTGGTTTGATACATTTAAGTAACAGTCAAAAAAGTCTTTGTTTATAAAAAAATAATTTTAAGTGGTAAAACATAATACTATATTACTATTACATGGTTTTAATATATATTCATAATATTTTGTTTTATATAACTTCATCATACATTTATAAAATATAAATATATTATAAATATCTTTCATTGGGATTGCAAGAACATTTTTTTGAGATGAATCAAATCCAAAAATTAACTGACACATTTGAATATAAAATGTTTTTGATAATATCGTACTGGTATAAATAAGTTTTTTTTTATCATTCTTCGCCTTTTTGTTTGGACAACATAATTCACTATGTTCTGGCTTATAAGACCACAATATAACCAATATGACTCACCAACAGTATATTCCCAGTCATATTAAATTTTTATGAGCGTTTGAAATTCATATTTTTACAACGTCTGATATTTTGACTCTTTTTGAGCTGTTTACGAACATTGTCAGTTTTCAATTTTTTAATTTTTTTTTTTTATAAATATCAATCAAATTTTATTTGTTGGGTAAAAAAGCGGGAAAATTTAATGCAAGGCTCCTGATATATTGTTACAAAAACAGTTACATTCATCAATTTGTTTTTTTCTTTTTCTATTTTTTGTTTCAAACTGAGGAACATTTTCTTCAAATTTGTCTTGAGCCAATTTTTCATAGGTGTTGAACATTGTTCGTAATGTTTTAATATATTCTATTATTGTATTATACAATTCAACAACACAACTGAGATCTATTTTAATAGACTGCAATTTTTTACTTACATTATTAAATGTTTGAAGAATATCACACCATAGCGATGTCATAAATGCAGTTTCTAATTTATTCATATTCCGTAACAATCCACTGGCTTCACTACGTGTAAGTGGTTCTTTACTATCAGAATCTACTAGCTCCTGCAATGCATTTTTTACAGCTGTCCAATTTTTATTAAGACTCTGACATGCATCATTTCTAGCAGACTATCTTGTTACTGAAAGTCCCTTTAGAGTTGACTCAGCATGTTGGTTTAGTATCTGCCAGCGGTGAGTTGATGATGAAAAAAAAATATATAAATTTTGTACAAATAAAAAATAATTATTTGTCACGCTACAACAACTGGCTGCACACAATCCAATAAGATTTAAAGAGTGAGCAGAACATGGAACAAAATCAGCAAGTTGTGCTACTAACTTAATTCGAGCTTGAACTCCTGAATAGGCACCAGACATATTCGCGGCATTATCATATGATTGACCTCTAAGAAATTTAATATCAATATTATGCTTATTAAATGTAGAAAAAATAGCTTCTGCTATTGGTTCAGCTTTGTGTCCAATATTTTCCATGAACCCCAAAAACCGTTCAACAGGTTCTCCAATACTATTTACATATCTTATGACAAATGATAACTGGTCAACATTTGATATATCAGGTGTCGAATCAACGCTAATCGAATAATATGTTGAAGATTTTAATTCTTCTACTATGGTACTTATTACTTTTTCAGCCATAATTTTAATAAACTGTTCATAAGTAAAAAATGACATATAGGATGTATTTCCTTTACCTGGATTTCCATAATTTAATATATGTTTTGATAAAAAGGGATCATACTCAGCAATAAGTTTCATTGCCATTATAAAATTGCCATTATTTTTGCCAGAAGATTCAAAACTGTCATCTCCACCTCTGAATGACAATCCATGACTAGACAATGATTTAATAACAGAACAAACTCTATTGAGCACATTGACCCAATAATCAGTCTCAGTTTGAAGTTTATATGTAAGTTGTGAGTCTACTCTTCCAAAATCTGAAGAACGATCTTCATTTTAAATGTACAAGTTTTATGCATGGTTGAATTTTCATGAGTATTGATTTTATTTGGATGTTTTCAGTCTAAAAATCCCTTACGTGAAAAATTTGATGTATTTCCAAACAAATAATATGGGATGCAGTATATTTGACCAGTACTAACTGAATAACTAAGATAGTCTCTTTGGCATGTTTTACCATTAATTAACGTTGTTTTTAATAAATCTTTACTGAGGTACCTATTATGAGGTCTAAATTTTCCTTGACGTATATACTGGTATTGTGTTTTAGATTGTGAGAAATCACTATCCAAGTTCTGTTTAAATCCGTTTCTGCAAATAAAATCTCTAGTCACCTCATTTAATATCCATAAAGCAGAATCATCACTAAAAAAAATTTCAAAAATAATCATTTTATTTTAACCCTGAAATTCTAAATAAAATTGGTACCTATTTTGTTATGCAAATATTATTAATTTTCTTATTAATAATCTTAGGTACAATTCTTAATTTAATAACTTACTCCGGCATATCTGAAGAACTGAGTCCTTGTAAAATGTTCACTTCATTGGCAATTTGAGATTTTAAACATTCATTTCTATCATGCAATTCATTATTGGATTTACATTTCACTAAAGATTGATCAGTAGGCGGTACATTCACACTTTTTAGGTGAATCAATAAATTCATTACTTGAACAGTTGAACAAACAAATAACCAATAAACAATATTTTCTTCATTCTATAGGTTAAGTTAGGTTAGGTATTCTATTTTCTTCATAAAATACCTACCCAATATTATCGATGATTTCACTGGCAACAGTATGAATGGTATGAACTTGTTGTGCTCCTAAAAATAGGGTATATATTATTAATTTATGTTACCTATATTACAACTAATTTCCATTATTACTATTCTTATAGTGTGAATAGTACAACATGAAAAAAAATTTAAAACATAAAGCGTTTGTTCTCTAGAATATCTTAATATTATGTTCTTTAAAAAAAATGTCTACAAATAAAATAAATGTTAATAATTTATATTTATTCAATGAACACAATTTTTTTAACAGTTGAACTAATGAACTATATGCAACAATTGAAATATTATCCAAATTTAAACTTACCTTGGAACATTACATCAAGTTTCATATTATTTTTCATACCTTTTTTTTACATTATCTTTTTTAGTTTTACTTAATTTTCGGTAAGCATAACCACTGAGCTTTCTACCCATAATTTCAATCTGAAAGAAGTTTATGTCATAATCTAAGTTAATACTTAATAGGCAAATATAAAAAACTAAGTAAAGTCGTAAGTAATTAAAAAGTTTCATGCTTTCATGCCTATATAGTTTATACTTTTAAAGGTATTATTGTTATTACCAATTACTGATTAATATTATTATTTAATGACAAATAACAATTGTGTTAAACATTATTATTATATATAAATAAAACATAATAATATGTAATACATGTAATATATATAATTAAAAATTACTTACTCCAATTGATTTTGTTAGATAATTTAATATTTGAGATTTTGAGTGCAGTTGAGTCTTGAATAACTAGCATAGACGCAGTAGGCTAGATGTAGTTCGTAGTCAAATATTCGACGAACGACTAACGATTTTAACGTTAAATATTGATAAGTGATAACTAGGTATTAACTAGGTAGTAACTTCAGAAAAATAATCAAGACATAGGTATTACGTAACAGTAAAATAAACATTAATATTATTATGTTGTGTTTTGCTTATTTACAACGCTAGCAGCTGCCGCGGGCTGCACTCATACCGATGCCGTTATCGGTTTTCCAAGGAATTATTGTTGTTGGTATAAAAATAGATTTGAAAGAATATCCTAAAATAAACTTTGGAGAAATCTCCACCAAATCACATTACATAAGGAAAAAAAACTGAAAATTTACCGCCCCCAAATACCACCAGGAAGGGCAATGGCCCACCCTGCCACCCCCCTAAATACGGGCCTGTTGGTATAACTTTGATACTTTAGAGTTAAATCATACACTTACGTACAAACAGCATGGGGTCCACGATCTACCGCAGGTAGATTGCCTACCTGATAATATACAGCTGCGAACCAGAATTTTTATTTCGGGCAACGGAAAAGTTAAGATTAATATTGTACACCATACACCAAATATTAATTAACGAATTGAACAAAGTTTGAGTCATATAAAGTTGGTACATTTAACGGGCAACGAAGTGCACGGGTTCAGCTAGTTACTAATATAAATTATTGTGCCTCATAAGTTTATGAAGTTCGCCACGCCACTGGCTTGAATTTTAATTTTAATTAAAAATTGTTACGTGTTATAAAATAATATAATAGCCCTTGAATTTGTAAGTACTGTCAAATTAGTAGCCTGGCTATCGTGTGACCTGAAATTATTGGTGTTGTTAATGTCGTAATGGGTGTTAATGATATTTAGCTGGCAAGCATATAGTTATAAATACTAAATTGGAAACAAATTAGATTAGTTTATTATTGTTCTATTTTTAGAAATCCGTTTATCAAAATTTGTTCATGTTATTGATAAATATATATTGTGCTTACAATCGTGTGCAATTGTGTCGTTATTTGTGATAATATGTCAGTAATAATTTTATTCGTAAATCGTTTCTATTAACCATTACTAATCATGCACAAAAATTTGAGTGGTTCTTCGTAAAAGAAATGAAAAAGCCATGATTTATTGTGTTAAATATTTAAAGGAAAAATTTTTGTTTCCCCTCTTTACGACTTCACAAGATAGGTTATTTCGAATAAAAAATTCAAAAATATTGTTAAATTGACATATAAGTAAAATAAGTTTCAACATTTTAATATAGGTATACATTATACATATTATGATTTTAATATTTTTTTTATTAAGGCTTCAAAAACCTGACAATACTGGAGGAATGTGTTTTGGCGGATTTTAATTTTGAAAACGTACTATGATTGATTGATTGATTAACAAGTTTACTAGGTTTCAATCCAGGCGATTTTTAATATTTCAGTAATTGCGTATTATTGTGTTAATATAAATACAAATATATCCTAATTTTATTAATGGATATCACAGCTGAAAAAATAGATATTCAAAATCACCTCGATGGACACCTAGAGTCTACTTGGAAATCAATAAAAATCAGTTTTAAAAATTTAAATCCGTCTTATCCTATTGCTTTAGTTTTGTCTGACTTTTTGGTCTAACAACCATTTTTTTTCCATTGACTGCAGCCCCTTGAAGCTCCCTTAAGATTTATTTTATGATACTGAAATCAAAGATATTTAAAAATATTAAAATACCTAAACATAATACATGTTTAGATTGGTTAAATCTACATTAGTTTTGGTTTTTGGAAAGCCTGACTGGAGCCACCTTAAGTAAAGAAGACATCTATTTAAGAAATCTAAATCATAGATTTATCTTATTCATTTATCTATATTTTTTGTTGTGTTTGTAATTGCCAGGACATAGTCCTGTTATGAAAGAAAATTTTAGGAAAATCCATAGGAAAAGTAGGAAATCTGGATGTACAAAATACAACAGTGGCGCCATATGTCCAGGTAGAAAATAAACTAAATAATAATATATTTTTGTTTATTGTAAGAATGCTATTGGTTATGATAATTATAGTTTTAGTTGTTAATTTTGAAGAACTTTTGTTTATTGTTTTATAATGACCATAAAGAAGAAATCAACCTTGACCGTTCCACAAATGGTGCAAAGAGGATGCGCTTATCTAGTGTAACGAACCCAATAATACGCATGATATATTATTGTGATCGTTTCGCCTTCGGCTACATTTGACAACATAAAGATTAGATAAATATTAGCACATAGAAATTCGACTAAATTAATCAAAGTCATATATCCGATTAGAAAACCTATGGGAATATAACGAGAGGGCAATGCGATCTTGAACTCGCATTTCAATAGGTCCTACAACCTCGCCTTAATCATAAATCAAAAATGTATGAATATAATATTTAGATATTGCTTATGAAATATACATATCTATACTAATATTATAAAGAGGAACGATTTGATTGTTTGTATTGAATAGGCTCCGAAACTACAGAACCGATTTAAATGAAATTTGGTACATAGATAGCTTAGACACTGAGAAAAAACATAGGCTACTTTTTATTACTAAAAAAGGGCTGTAAGGGGCTGAAATGGGCTTAAAGGGGCTGTAAGGGGCTATACAGGTTCGAATTGAAAAATTATTTTTTTGTTGGATAGTCCATTCATTGAGGAAGGTCATAGGCTATATAACATCACGCTACATTCAATTAATAGAAGTGCTCAAACAGAGATTTTGAGATTTATGATAGAAATATTTGTTTATAAATGATTGCTATTGGCTATAGGAGAAATAATTAATAGAAATAGTATTTATTTATTATTGGTTACTATTGGTTAATCGGGCAGATCAGGTACAAGCATGCATCAAATCGAATTTTCACACATTGCCTACCAGGGTGGCTGAGTTGCACTTACTGCAGTGAGTTACACCAAAAAGGAGTTGAACAATCACAATTTGTTTAAGAGTTGTCATTTTTTACGGGCCACAAAGTGTGCAGGATCAGCTATAGCCTATATTAAAATATATACGTTTGTGTGCAGATCTCTGTGAAGAAGATAGGCTAATTTAAAAAGAGTTAAATTTGGTTTTTATTCGTCGGAATTTAGTACGTTTAGGTTAGGTTAGGACTATGTATTAATTGATTACATTAATCCGCCGTATTATATCAAAATAAACTTGGTATAACTTTGATACTTTAGAGTTAAATCATACACTTACGTACAAACCGCACCGAGTCCGCGATCTACCGCAGGTAGATTGCCTACCTGATAATATACTGCTGCGAATCAGAATTTTTATTCCAGGCATCAGAAAAGTTAAGATAAATTTTGGACACCGTACACCGAATATTAAATAACGAATTGAACAAAGTTTGAGTCATATAGAGTTGGTACATTTAACGGGCAACGAAGTGCACAGGATCAGCTAGTATATATATATATAATGCACAGTATCTAAATATTGACGGATGTCGTATAACATATATGCAGTCTTGTTAAGTATTCGAATACTTGTATTTAAATACTAGTATTTAAATACTTTTTTTATATTTCAAATACTTTTTAAATACTTTTTAACCAATGTATTTTAAATACTTAAAAAATACTTTTTATTTGTATTTATATTCTAGAATACTAAATACTCTTTTACATTCCTATGTTCTACTCCAATTTCAATTTCCAATATTTTGTAATGTACTGTTTTAGATTTTGTTTTTAAAATATTATTTTATAATGGTTCTAACTTCTGAGAATTTATAAATAAGATTTTAGATTTCTCCAAAATACAAGCTGATAACAGAATGACTGAAACCCCCGTCAGCCACTCACTCCCACTTACAGGCATACGGGACACAGTCACACAGACCACCACGACTAGTTCTTGAATCTATAAATAGTGTTTATTTTCAAGTTGTAATAAGCACTAATAACATTATAACAATAATACGATTAATACGACTTTAAATTAAAAATTATTATTGTATCTCTTATCTAATGTGTGGATGTATGGTTATTGGTTGTCGCGTTGTCGGTTGACGGCACTATACAGTACCAGTCACCAGAGTACCTAGTTAATAATTATAAGATATTTGTTATAATATTACATTATTATTTATTACAAGAGTTGATAATACTCTATAGTCTATCGTCTATGTTTGATGTTTTTTATAATTTATAAATCATAGTATTTTATTTACCAATTTAATACTATATGTCTATATCAAACGTGCAAAGGCAAACAGGCGACAGGAAACATCGTGTGCGTCCTGCGTTGTTAATTTTTGTTGCTAGTTGTTAGTTGTTACTTATTAAATTATCAAGTATTATTTTTTAAACAACAATGGATGAAACCGAGGAAAATTGTGAATTGGACAATCCATGTCCACAAGTGAATATTAGTTTACCATGGCCGGTATATAATTCACATTTTAAAGTAAAAAAAATACTTATCGACTGTGATTTATACACAACTTTTGAAGTTTCTTGTAATCATTGTGTGACAAGTAAGACTCAAACTGCTGATTCAAGATCTATGTCCAATCTCCGTAAACATTTAAAGGTAGATATTATTATTATTATTATTATTATTATTCTGGTATTATTTTTTTTTATTTACTTATAAATACATGTTAGGCATTTGAAAATGTAGGCCATTGCTGGCAAGTCTAAAAGTCCTTAAAATTATTTATTATTAATAGGTTAGGTTAGATTAGATAATGTTAGTCCTTATAAGTAAATAATAGTTTTTCCAATATTTGTTGGTTTAGGTAGTTATATTAATAGGTATATCTCAAGTCAATAGGTCATAGACTATGTAAGTCCTTAGTATGTAGACATATAGTTTATATCTAGATATATAATTAAATATTTTAGATAGTAAATTCCTATAATAGTTTATAATTTTCACAGCTTAAACATAGTCAAAAAAAAGTATTTTGAATACTTTTAAAAAGTATTTGTATTTATATTCAAATACTTTTAAAAGGAAGTATTGGAATACGTATTTTAAATACAATTGACACCAAGTATTTAAATACGTATTCTGAATACATTTGAAAAGTATTCTTAACAAGACTGCATATATGGCAAACACGATAACAGGACACGATTCTCGGATTAACCAGTCGTGGGAATGTATCGATAATTAATTGAACAACGTCCTGTGAAGTCCACAGATAAGTCGATAGACTAGGGGGAAATGAGAGAGCAGGAGGCCCTATAAAACCAGACCCGAAACGGCCCGTAGATTAGACGTGTTACACCATAGTACAGACGAGCACCTTCACGAGAGACAACATAACAACTTTGTCAATTTGGACTTAGAGTATTTTATGCAGAAGAAATTTAATAAACAACTTAACTTTTCAACAAGTCTAAATATTTTGTCAAACCTACCTGAGAAATCCTTTACCAACGGTCTTGCTACCTGCAACTTATAAGCTAAGCAGTTGACTCAACAGCTAGTTTATAACACTAGGAACAATATAGTTGAAGAGTCTCTGCAGCGATGTTAACGAGGGGTAAAATTATCTGGAGTCAGCTAAAGGCTAAGAAATAAAATAATAAGGCTAAGTATTAAGGTTTTGATTGGAGATATTACCATTGTTTTTCCATTTTGTTCTGCGCTGAAAATCAAATCAGAAACTCCTTCAATGTGTTGCTCTAATCTATATTATAAAAGCCAGTACAATTTTTTGTAACGCATACAAATCCACACCGTTCAACGTATCGTCACCAAATTTTTTACTGTTATACCTGACAGTCTGCTAAATGTCTTAGTACCACTTTTGTTAATAAAAAATAAGTATAAAGTTCTTGAAACATTAAAAAACATAGCTAATCTACTTACGTATAATTGCATGGGGTATTTCGGTGATTCCCGTGACCGACAGCGATAGTATTTATAGAACCTGTGGGTTTCAAGCTACCTGCAACCTTTATTCTTTTGTGTGTGTTTTATCGGCATGTACATATGAATTGTTCCGAGAAACAATCTAAATATATCTATACTTTTAAATTCATATATTTATGTGCTAAATATATACGCTCTATATATATATATATATATATATATATATATATATGTATATATGTGTGAAAATGGAATATTTGTGTTCAATGTACTCTGAAACTACTCAACCCTTTTTCTTGATTTTTTTTTAAATGAAAGAGTATATCGCGGACCAGGCTATAGGCTTAATTTCAAGGTAATTTTTTAATTACCCACCGGTGTGTGGTCCTCGATCCAACGTAGTCGGATCGCCTACCTGACTGATTTATTCTTACCTTGACTGAAATATAATTCATATATATTTATAAAATGAACAAATCGTATGCACAACTGGACAAGAACAGCTCCACTATTTGCAAATAACTATCCCGGAGCACGCCGGACACAGCTAGTAAATAATATAAGAAATTATTTTAATTATGATATTATAGTTTAAATAATATTTTTACTTGAATGATTCATAATTATTTTTAAACAATACTGTTTATTGTTATTAAACTAAAAGTATTTTAAAATCAAAACCTAGCTGTTGAGCCATTTTAATACAAACTAATAATTATTGAACTAGTTATGAATTTAAGATTAGGTATGTTAATGATTAAAAGTTCATCTAGAATAATAAGGTTTTAACCAATTTTAAATTCCTTATGTAATATAATTATTTAATTTAAAATTTACTTTCAACAGAATCTAAAAGGCAGGTGCATACATTTACATACAATTTGTAGCTTTTGTTCATTTTAAATTCTGTATTATAATATTTTAATACATTTTTTTGAAATTTCATTTCAAAACAGAGGTAAGAAAGAATTGTTTGCATAAAAATAATATATTTAAAATAATGTTGCCTTTGTTTGTATATTTTTCATTATTTGTATTATGGGGCCCTAACAAGGTTAGGTATTTACCATGGTCTGTCATGGTATATAAATCATGGAAAATAAATATTTATGACGGTCATCATAATCTTCATGAGAATATGTATTGGTCGTGGTAATTGTAGTTGTAATGGGACGTCTGGTGGTAGTAGTTGTTAATGGACGACTGGTGGTAGTAGTTGTTGATGGACGACTGGTGGTAGTAGTTGCTGATGGACGTCTAGTGGTAGTAGTTGCTGATGGACGTCTGGTGGTAGTAGTTGTTGATGGACGTCTAGTGGAAGTAGTTGTTGATGGATTGGTGATGAAGATTGTTGTCTTTCTTCCTAATAAATAGATGTATAAAGATCCGTCGGGCCAATATCGATATCCCTCGGGGATGTTTGGTCTGGTTTGATCCCGTGCCATAATTTCCAACAGACCATTGCACTGACTTACATTAAAATACTCTCCTATTACCGGCTTGCTAATCACCATATGGATTGATCTAACCAAATTATAGTCTTGGTCGTCCACAGCGTACAACTGTGGGCAGAATAGAAAAAGACAGAGATAGAGAGAAAAAAATTAATGAACCACAACTAATATATATATAATATATACATATAAATAAACCTACTGAAATCCATCCGAAATCTCCATTTACAAACGTCGATGACGTTCTACTATAATAGATCAGCAGATTTCACAGTAAGATTAAAGTTAATATGATACGAGTGATATTAGTGTAAATACAGCAGCAATGGATAACAATCAGTGATACCGCTGATAAAAATAGTAATTTGAATGATATTTTTTTCGTTCAATATTTCTTTTTTAAAACACCCGCGGATAGTTGTTGATTGGTGTGGGTTGTGTATTAGATATTATATTTAGGCAGAAGTACGCAAGTCTTTCGCTAAAGAATCATTATAACCGACCACTTAATTTACAGATTACCTACGTGGATTAACTTGTTAGAGGACTATGGGACCAACTACACAGAATACACAGGAAGTCGAAATAGAGACCAAAAATGAAATCGTAACACATTTTACAGAAAAAGCTCTCGCGCATCGTAAAGTGGTTTGTTTTGATTATTATTATTTTTTTTCATTAAAAAGAAGGTACCTGATTTTCCATATGACGCACTGAACGTCGATTTTTAATTTCGTTGCTTAAAAAAAACATAATAAAAATAACAAAATTATAATTAGTCATATACAAAATCGTATCATATAAGTATATTTATATGGTTGAGAAATAATTTGAAATTCCAAAATGCAAATGCGCCCTGTACAAAGGTGAAAAGTGTATCTCTTTCCAAAAAAAAAAAAAAAAATATCGAAATCAGATAACTTTACGAGGCGTGAGAGTTTTTCCTACTGTTTTTCCTACTGTATATTATTTCTTTTTTAAAACACCTGAGGATAATATTGTTGATTGGTGTTGGTGGTGTATTAGATATTATATTTAACATAATAAATTATATTTATTCGATGTAAAATTATATATATAATTTGTTAATCATCAAATCGTTTAATAGCATTTATATATTTTACATTTAACGGACGCAGGCCCAATTACATAATATAGTAATAATAACAATCGTTCGTTAGAACAGTTAAAAGTAAGCAGTGAAACAATATCCAATAATTAATATTTGTAGCTAAGAATGGACTTACAGTAATTCTTAAATGAGTTAAAGTTTGGTGAAAAGAACAGATCAATTTTTAATTCATAAATAGTTTTCATAATTTGCAATTATGGGGGTTGTTACTTGCTAAGATAAAAAGTATTTACAGACCGGGTGTTTATTGTCATATTGTCAAGAAAACATGACAATCAATATTACCGTTGAGAAGCTTATATGAGAAATATAAATCTAATAGTAAACGACGCTGCTTAAGTGTTTCAAGGGAAAGATTCTTTAGAATTTTGGACATTTTGGTGTACAAAGAATGCGGCCTATACCTATTATAAGTATGAAACATTTAAAAGATAGAAAACGTAAACATTTTTGTTGGATATTCTCTATTTTATAAATATTAACAGGTGCGTATGGAGACAAAATAGTCGAGCCATAGGTATTCACAGATAGAACGTATCAAACAACAATATAAGTATATGGGCTTTAAAGCTAAAGTGTCATCGAAATCTGCACAATTTCGGCGAATAAAGATAAGGATTTTATTTGATCTGAACACAATGTCGTTGATATGACATTCGAATTTCAGTTTAGGATCAAAAAGTCTAAGGTCCAAGGCCCAAGGTCTTTAATAGGTCCCATAGTACGATGTATCGTTACACCATTAAGGTTGTAATTAAAAGTTGAGAGAACTCAAGCTCTTTAATTTGGTGAAAGTATATTTATACAACACAAGGGCCTCAATAACTTGACTCGGTATGAAAAAATTATAAGTTAAACTATGTTGAGGAGGGTGTGTCATTTAGTTGTTGTTTATAATATTTGTGAGTTAGACCTATTATTATTATTATTTTGTAATTATTACAATAACCTATTCCTTGAGAATACAATTTTTTATATAATAATCTAGGTACACCAATAATAAGTATCTATTATCATCAACCACCCGCGTAAAAACGAAAAACCTTTAGTTGGTACCTATGTCGTATATATAGGTTAGGTTATATATATATATAAGAATGATCTTCAGTCACCTGTGACTCCCTCTCACCCCCAGGCACTGGATGAATAATCAAATTGGTTTTACGAGTTCGTCTACTACAATAATATAGAATAAAAAATAACACGTATAAAACATAGTATACTTACGGCACATCTGTAGGTTCGTGTTTTGGTTTTATTTTGCATTGACTCTGCTGTGTGTTCTAGTAGCGATATATATTGCCAGCCTGTTTCAAATTCGTCTTGATCGTTCGGCAATGTTTCAACAATTTTTGACACACACTCAAACATGAAGTGGTCCATATCTGATAAAGGTATAGAGCACAAAAGAACAAAATACACATGAGTATGATAAATGTTTTTGATCCGGAATATTATTTGTTGACACAAGTAATATTTAGTGCTATTTTAATGAGCACGTTTGCGTGAGCGTATACACCCGTGATTTTGTACAATGGTTATGAATTATAATACCCAAATGTATACTACACTCTCTAGTATATAATATGACGTATCTAATATAAATATAGTAGGTATTCCTGTAGACATAAATGTGCAAAGCGCTAGTCAATTTCATAATGTTATCAGACAAACATACCTACAATAACTATTATAGAATAACGACATTTAATAAAACAGTTGATTTTATTTTTATTTTTATATTGAGCAGGGTAATCCAAAGTTCTAAAAAGCTGTACAGCCCCGGAGCTAAATCCCCCCCCAACGCGCGGTCATGTAAAAAACACAAATAGTAATATATACAATACCAATATTAAATATATGAAGTATAATTTTGTATTCCGTGTATGATGCATGTATGGGTGTTAAATATTAATAGTAGTACACTAGTACCTACCTACTTACTACCACAACATACCTGATCATCTATACAACATGAAGTGACATTAAAAGGTAATGTCCGTTTATAGTGTATTCCAGTTGGCTCATAGTTTTAGCGGAAGAGAGCTTTAATGTAACCACACAGGTGCAGCTAACCTAACCCTTCCCCCTACTGTGATGTAAAAATAATAAGTCGTTGTACGTACTCTGCATGTTGTCGCAATTTCCGTGTACAGATATTTTTTCAGGGCGCTCCAACCACAAATGGAAAAATTGAGCATAGGCTTGTAGATTTTCCATATAGGTGCATCCGAACATTAGCGACGTAGTTTGTAAAGTCTGTGTCTCAAATTTTGAGTTTCCAAGTGGAGGACATACACGCCAGTAGGCTCTATCCAGAATGGCCTGTGTTCGAACTGAAACTAAAAACAAAATCGAGATAGTAAAAATTTTAAACACGTATTAAATTTAAAACCAAAACTAAAAACAAATCGAAACCAAAACCAACATTTTTGAAACTGGTTTCAAGCCATTTTTTTTAGTAAATATTGCAACCATAAAATAACTGAATAATAATGAAAAAAATAGGTGGGTAAGTGGATGTCGCTCTGCTGTACAGTAGGTTACAAGTGGGTCACTGTAATGGATAGTGTTAAATTTGAATTCAATGAAATAATATCATTGTATAAGAAAAACGATTCTGAGCGAAAACAGTCAGTCAGCCTATGATATTACCAAGTATATTTGATGATATTATTGTGAATAAAGTAATTTATATAATATAACCTATTTACGTGGAGCCTTGTTTTAAATTTTCAATCCTTAGCTATAAAAGTTGAACATTTTATAAATTTTTAAGAACAAAATAATTATTAAATTTTTAATTTGATAAATTTTGTCAAAATTTGAACTTTAAATGATTATAAAAAAAAATTGTGCCTATGTATTTTTAATATTTTTCAATTGCTATTAGAACGATATATCGGGAGCTTTATATTAAATTTTCATGCTTTTTTACCCAACAAATAAAATTTTATTGATATTTATAGAAAAAAAAACTAAAAAAATGTAAAACTGACAATGTCTGTAAACAGCTCAAAAAGAGTCTAAATATTTTCAAAATTGTATGGTGTATAGAAAATGAAAATATAAACATTCAGTAAAATTTTCTTGTATCTACAATTATTCGTTTTTAAATAACAACAAAATAACAAAATCGTTACATGAGATATCGAGTGAATATATTATATTTTTAATTTAATTTAACTTTCTTGTTGACATTTTTTTTTTAATAAAGGTAGAAAAACTTATGAGTAATCTTATATTACATATTCAAATCTTAGATTTAAAAAGAAAAATTTGTATGAATTCTCAACTCAAAATAATTTTCGTGATTTTTCCGTATTTTGTCAAATATTGAACTTTAAATGCTTATAAATAAAAACTGTGACTAAGTATTTTTAATTTTTTTCATCTGCCTTTGAAATAATAACCTAGGAGCCTTCTATTTAATTTCCAAGCTTTTTTACTCAACAGATAAAATTTTATTGATATTTATAGAAATAAAAACTAAAAAAAATGGAAATTGACAATGTCCGTAAACAGCTCAAAATAAGTCAAAATATTTGGAAAATGTTATGGTGTATAGGAAATGCAATTATAAACATTCAGTCAAAATTTCATGTCCCTACGGTCATTTGTTTTAGAGTTACACCAAAAACCAAAATCGATTTTCTAGAAAACAGATTTTGCGTAAAAATTCCCGTTTTTCCTTAATTTTTCTTTGGTTTTTCACGTCGCTTTTGCTTTTTTAGTTTTACTAATTTTTACTTTTAACCCCCCAAAGTACCAACTAGATTCACTTTCCTATCAGAAAAGTTACTGAAAAAAGTCCAAGCACTTTTACTGTCCTAAAAGGTGATGACAGACACAAAAAAAAAAAAAACTAAAAAAAAAACACACATCATTGTAAAATCAATACATTCATCGTTCCACTCAGAATCTAAAATTATAATAATAATTACAAGTAGCAGTATATGACCATCATTTTTGAATTCTCAACCCCGAACTAAGATCTCTTTTGAATTCAAATTCCTATATAAATTATATAGATAGATAATATATAAAACAATAGTTAAACATTTTAAACATACTATAGGTACCTGTTCGTTTAATTTTTGCTGTTGAACCCAAGTCTACCACCATGGAGGAGACGATGGCAAACAAAATTAATATATTTGATATATTATATTCTTTCATCGTGTAGTCGGTATATTCAGAAAATTATCTTAAGTGAACAGTAAGTAGAAATACGGATTTAAACGGACGGAATAAAATCAAAACAATCGTGACCCAGTCGTAGCAGACGGGTGAGAAAAACTGGCACGGTTAAGACACGAATGACGATCTGCAGACCATTGCGTTCCGTTTTATATGAGCCACGGTGGTGGTAGTGGCAGCCGTGGGAATCGTTCCTACTTCCTACCACCAGTTGAGCGTCGAAGGCATTGTCGTAAAATACACAAGCGTCTGGCGACAGGGAATCCGAACGGCTGCAAGATGGCCGACATCGTTATCGTTATCAGTTATCACCGATTTTATCATCACTTTATTTTTAAAATAATAAATTTCTTTCCCTTACCTTATGTCCTTATTTCCAACCAAGTTGTATATTATAAATCTGTTCAAGTCTAATATACTAATTGCAAGTCTATTATACTATAGTAACAGTGAAGTATTTGATTAGTCTATCTCATTTTCAATATTCACCAGATAAAACTCAGAACATCCAGTACTTCTTACAATATTTGTGTTTGAGTTTTTACTAATCGTTAAACAAATTGCCTGTTTGATTAAATGTACAATATTGTGAAAGTTTTCACTACATGAGCTTAAATGTTTTATTCATCCCTTTTCTTTATGTACTGGAATATTCTTTAATTGTGTTTGCTTTCTCCTATTATGCATTTATATAACATTTTGTTCTTTTTTTTCTATAATTATCAATAAATTTTTATTTGTTGGGTAGAAAAGCATGAAAATTTAATATAAGGCTCCTGATATATCATTCTAATAGAAGTTAAAAAATATTAAAAATACATAGGCACAATTTTTTTTTATAAGCATTTTAAGTTCAAATTTTGACAAAATTTATCAAATTTATAATTTATTAATTATTTTGTGGTTATAAATTTATAAATTTTTAACTTTTATGGCTAAGGATTGAAAATTTAAAACAAGGCTCCACGTAAATAGGTTCTATATAAATTACTTTATTCACAATAATATCATCAAATATACTTGGTAATATCATAGGCTTACTGACCGTTTTCGCTCAGAATCGTTTTTCTTATACAATGATATTATATCATTGAATTCAAATTTAACACCATCCATTACAGTGACCCACTTGTAACCTACTGTACAGCAGAGCGACATCCACTTATCCACCTTTTTTTAAATGTATTACCAACTATATTGTCGAATACCCCACCGTGTATACAAACGGAAGTGACGTCATGACGGTATTTCCCTAAATTGCTTTTTTCATAAATACTTCTATTTTCAAAACATGATAAATGGGTAATTACTAATTACTAATTACTATATAATTCGGGACAGTAATTATGGTACCCATAATGCAAGGGGCTATATGTATAATTGAAGTCGTTAGCACTCTAACAGATTTTTAATTTCCGTACAAGAATACCGTGCATATTATTGTCATGCTTACTATATCAAATTATTACTATCTTTATACCTATATAAAAATTAATGTATATAATTTATATGTGTGTCCATATGTCCAACCATGGCAACCATTTATATATTATTTTGAGATTTCCGATGGAATTTATTGTATATAAATGGTTGCCATGGTAATATATAAACAAATTGTTCATGTAGATTTGGCATTTTTAATGGGCAACGGAGTAACGGGATCGGAAAATTTGTTTTAATTGTTTTTAATGTTCTGTAATGAAATAACTATTAAAGATAATGTTCTGAAAATCTTTACTGCACTTCTCCTAACCTATGTGCATCTAACAAGACCCCAAACAACGAAATCCGCTCTCTGGTTTTGGATATATTGCGGGGCTGTTTTTCTGGATTCAAATTGTAATACTGCTTGAGTGTGATATCAGTTAATACATTTCTAAAAATTAAAAATCAAGAAAGTTTACATGCCGATCCTTGACTTGGCGAGCGTTTATATATATATATATATATATGTAGATAGATTAGACCTCTGAGCAGAAGATATGCTATTTTAAAAAGGGAGAGGATCAACCCCGGAAAGTTCAAACGGGGATTTTGAGATTTCCGATGAAAATTTTTGTTTATAAATGGTCGCCATGGGTTTTGAAGTTATTATAATAATAATTAATGGTAGCCGGCAACGAGGAGAACAGGATCAGCTAGTAGTAAATAAAACGAAATTTAATTATTTAAAATTCCAATCTTCTAATTACCGTCACGTTTTCATGGGTGAATTACCTACTTTATTTTTCATTACAATAACCGTATAGACCATTGGCTTTCAATAGGGGGGGGGGGGGGGTTTAGAAATAATGAACAAATTGCTTTTTATATAAAACTGTATAAATAAAATAAAGTTCTAATTTGTTCCGTTTGATAATAGGATAACTTACCGAATAGCATTATCTTATTTTTAATTCGATCTTGTTTTATTTACACTCGTATCATGACATCGTGTACGCATATTTGAACAATTTCAGTCACAAATATTTATAATAAACAGTTCCTATCTAGTTTTCTTTCTTTAATTCATTAAATTTTTTAACTGTAAATTAATCAAAACAATATACTTTGTAAATATTTTATCAGTAAAACTTTGATGAATAAAAAAAAAATTTTTGAAGTGGTTGCATTAAAAAAAACATAAAACAATTATAGTGCCCATTCCAAAAAGGCTGAAAAACTAGGATACATAATATTTTATGTGCTTGTTCCAATAATGGGAAAGGTGCCCATGAATGTTAATCAGCTTAAAATTGTATTAAGTAGTAATAAGTATTGCATTTTTTAATTTTGAGTCGAACTAAAGAAAACAAAAGTTATAATATTATTATATTACATGTTTGTAAAAACTGTGTGTAGTTGAACCTTATGTCTTAAATCATGATGTTACATGTACCAGGCTGTATTGTTGACAACGATAATCATTATTATTGCATTGAACACTTTCTTGTTGTCGTTGTCTCGTTACCCTCCGGGCCTATCTTTTCGTGTAGTATCCACGAATGATGGACATGTATTGATGATGGATTAGCCAAAAAAGCATTCGAGGCGTCTTCAACTCTCAACAGTCATCTTTGGATCGTCGAAGAGTAATCCACTGTTTCTCGCGATATTCATAAGAAATTTATAAGTATTTACTACGTCCATAATCGGATGGCTACAATGAAATACGACGAATATAATGTTAATAATAATATTAATTCGGATACACCATTCCACCCGCACGTCATTTGCAAAATAATAATAAGATAATACTGTGTATAAATTGTATTATTATTGAGTTTAAGATTATTATGATCCCCATTAACATTCAGCATTAGAATAACACGTTTTATCCTAAGAAACAAAAAATTTGAAATGTCTCTTTTATACCCATAATAACAAGGGGATAAAAGAGGTTTAATGATGACAGTCACCGTGATTTGACAGCTTTACACGGTTTACCATACATTCTACGCGTTATCGTAGGTACATAAAACTGATAATATATAGGCGTGACCCATGAAGTAACAAACGCATGCATTAAAAACGAACTATATATTATTAAAAATATAAAAGTATTTATGCTCTTGTAATCATCACGAAAGCATGCACTTAAGGATCAGAATGTAAAACCATTGACCTGTAAATTCAAATAATGCATGAAACATATTATAATTTATTGTGATTAGATTCGTCAGTATTTGTTCTCGGATAATACATTTTTCGTCGCGATGTACTTACATTAATATGGGCGACAAGGTCACTGTTCCGAGGCCGACCAGAAATTTATTGTTCGGGTTTGGTCATCGAACGTTCCTTTGTCAATAGTGTTTCATCGTGCACTTTTATTGGTTTTTATTCTTCTTCTCGTTATTTCTTATCATTCATATGATTTAATAGTATTATTATTGTTAAATTGTGTTATAACACATAATTTATTATTAGTATGGAAAGGGTCACGAGTCTGTATCTAATACGGATTTCTTTTTAAGGTGTGTGATCTATATATTAATAATTTTTATTATTAATATACGCAAAACGCTGAGATTAATACACGTAAATACACATAATATAGGTAATTCACTCACCAAAGCTGGGCAGTAACTAAATAAAAAAGTTAAATGTGAAGTTATAAGTTAATTTTTTATAGTTTTAATCAATTTTCTCAATAGTTATTTAATGTCACGCGAAAAACCACAGACAAATTACTAAAAATGGGATTTTAATTTAAACGCTTTGTTTATCACTATAATAACGAAGAAAAAATATTAATATTAATTCAACTTACAGGCTATAATAAATAATAACAAATAAAATATGCAGACTGAAAAACCGTCTCTGCTCAGAATCACCTTCCTCATACAATGATATCATTGAATTCAAGTTTAATACAATCCATAGACCCACTTGTAACCTACTGTACAGCAGAGCCACATCCACTGGATGCATGTATACTCCCGGAAAGTATTCTCACGGACTGTAGAATTCCAGAATGTAAATTGGCAAACCGTATTTTCACGGATCGTTTAAATTTGGAAAGTATACTACCACCAGACTGTATTCTCTCGGAAAAAAATTACGTACACCGTATACTCCCGGACCGTAGAAATCCGGAACAAAAACACACATCCATATTATGCTGGACCGTATAATTCCAGGATTTAAAACAATCGAACAGACATTGTAACGGACCGTAGAAATCCGGAAAGTTGGTGACTAACCGTATAGTCCCGGACCGTATTTCCTCGGAAAAATATACACACATACAAATCCTGATTCGCGATAGCCGATAAGCACAGTCTATAAGTATGCTATTATTCTTAGCCCCGTGTTTAGGGGTTTGATATAGACAATTTTATAAAATATTGCCCAACCCTTCAAACATCTATATGTTAACTGCAGGACTATACAATATACAAATTCATATTAGAATTAAAGTCTAGATTTATAATCTCCTAAAACATCTAAAATATAATGCTAATATTCTCTAAAAAAACCTACAAATATTATCCTTATATTATCTAAACAATTAGAAAAATATTCAAAAATAATTAATAATCATAATAGTTTATTATACCGATTGGTATTCGGTTTATTATGCTTTAACAATATGCAATAATTTTTAATTTTTTTTTTTTAACAATAGGTACCTAGTGAAGTATACTTCCATAATAGAATATTTCCACTATAGAAAAAGTTAAAATAGTGTTCCGAAATTTAAGTTTCTAGTAAATATAATAATATGTTACATTCCATAATTGGTTCGAAAATTGTTTTTTCTGGTTGAAGTTTTTTCCATACAATTGTATTCAAAAAAATATCATTCTATAAAACTAGATTTTCCAGTAATCGTGTGATCAAATTTTTATCTTTCAACGGTATTTTACAGGACATGAATGTTCAATTATAAATAATTCCTAGCATCGATAGACCTCCATCAATATTTTTTTTTGTGCACACGTGATTAAGGACAAGTGGACTGTATATTTGACGTGTAGGTACGCGTATCTACTACCTATATCACGAAGGCCTATATCTATAAATAAATATTAATTTCGTCTGGTTCAAAAAGTATAATTCTAATTACATGTATTCTCAAAACGAACTAATACCAATTAGTAATAAATAATAATAATCATCATTCTAATATCCATGATACAATGACCAAAAATTTAGCTATAATCACTGAAGAAAGTAATAATATTTAAAAATTTTATTAAAAAATTTTATTTTTAAATATTTTTTATCCTCATAATTTTTTAAGTTTTTTACTTTTTTGTATGATAACACAGGGTTTTAATTTTATATTCCAAAGCAAAATATTTTTCTTAGTATTTTGATACATGAAAATCAAATTTGGGGCTAGTAATTTATGAATCATAAGTATTTAAGGTTTCAATGAGCTAAGTGGAGTAGTCACTCATCAAAACTTTGAATATTTATAACTCATAAACTACTCACCCCAAATTCGATTTTCATGTATCGAAATACTGAGAAAAATATTCTACTTTGGAATATAAAACTAAAACCCTATATTATCTTTCAAAAAAGTAAAAAACTTAAAAAATTATGAGGATAAAAATATTTAAAAATATAATTTTTTATAAAAACGTTGTTTTATAAGCTACTTAAAACTATGTAAAAAAATTATTGATTAATTGTTAAATATTTTCTAAAATAATTTAGACTTTTTGAAATAATGAGTGTTGTTTGACAAAAAATCACCCGATATATGACCCAATATACAAAGGTCATTTAAATATTGCCCGGACATTATAATATAAAATGCCCAAATTGTTTACTTTGCCGGTAACAAATTTATATATTATATATATTAGCTGATCCCGTGCACTTCGTTTCCCGTTAAATGTACCAACTCTATAATATGACTTTGTTCAATTCGTTATTTAATATTCGGTGTATGGTGTTCAAAATGTATCTTAACTTTTCTGTTGCCTGAAATAAAAATTCTGATTCGCAGCAGTATATTATCAAGTAGGCAATCTACCTGCGGTAGATCGCGGACCCCGTGCTGTTTGTATGTAACTTTATAATTTAACTCTTAAATATCAAAGTTATACCAAGTATGTCACTGAACTCCTGAATGGCTGGACTAATTGTGAATGCCGAGTCTGTTGACCAATATTTCCTCCTCGTCCACGAAGACGTGGCATTGTTTTATGTACGCAACTTATATGTGAGTATAATACGCTCAATATTTATGTAATTGTGATACATATAATATCAAAATTCAGCGTACAAAAAAATTAAATGCATTGAATGAATACACTGATTTCACGGCAACCAATAATTATTATTATAATAGATTTAAAACCCATAACAACCATTTATAAACAAAAATTTCCACCGTAAATCTCTAAATCCCCGTTTGAGCACATTCCCTGGTTGGAACTAGGGAAATGATTTGTGAATCTAAACAATCCGGGGCGTCACCCAACACATACAAAAAAATTCATTCAAATCGGTCCAAACATTTAGGAGGAGTTCAATCACAACACACGTACAATAGAATTATATATATATTTAATTATATTTTGATTATAATTATATGTTTTAATAAAAAAAATACATTTTATTTTATTATGTATATTGATTTTTTTTTATTTATATTTTTGGTAAACTGCATTTGATTTCTGAGTGTATTATATATTTTTATGCTTTATATTTCAATATTAAATTATTGATGTTATATTTGAAACAATATAAATAGTATATTGTATGGCAAGGGCGGAAAGTGAGCTATTTCAGTCTCGGGCGACGTGTGTACCATGTTAGATTATAGGGAGTAGGCGTCTGCAGCTGGTTACTACATAAATATAGTATAGGTACACCGTACACGATATAATATAATCACAACAAAAACTTAGATGTATTTTTTTTTTTATTTGGCCGTTTTTTACACCGAGTTCGACAAAGTGTTATTGTAGTGACTCCTGATTTGAGATAATATATATCTACACTGTCGTGCAGCCGCTATATATTTTTTTTACTTAGCTTGCGCCTCGGTCGTGGCGCCGGATATAATATAAAATATAATGCAATCGAAAATCGACTCCTTCTATCATCGTCCATGTCACGGACTCGGGTGTTGTCTTTATTTTATTCTGTAAAAGTAAACCTACCAAAAGATAATAAATGGTTTGATCTGTTATATATTATTATATTTTAAAAGTAGATACCAATTACTATACGTACAATGACAGTGAAAAAGTACTTATGATCATTGGGGCGTCGGCGTCGCGTTGGCGGCTGCCAGTAACTATTTATAGGATATATACACACATACCTATTAAAATATATAATCAATGATATAATACATTCTAAATCGGCCACTTACGACCCTCGTCCACTCGTACATGCCACAATCCAGAACCTCATCCATATTATATATTGTACTAGGTAACTGTATCACCCAACTTCGCCTGGGAAAAAATGACCACCTAAAATGTGGTGCTAAATACGTAAATCGATGTATTTCGATAATAGATAAGGTCAAAAAGAAAATACATTTTAACTAATCATTATAGTACTTATTACAGTGGCGTAAATACAGGGTGGGCAAGGTGGGCAAACGCCACTGGCCTCGGGACCGAAGGGGGCCCCAGCCCAACATACAATACCTACACTATTGCCCATTGGTTATTTCTATATTCGTCATTCGATTCAAAATTTCACAAAAATATGTATATTATTTTGATATCTGAAAAAAATACTAGGAAATACGGACCTTATATTGGTACTATATGTAGGTATATGGTTTATACGCTAATAAATAATAATATATTATTGGAGGCCCGATTTGGGAAAAAAATATTATCTAAAACGTATCTCATATCTGGAACTAATGGCTTAATAACTCAATGGCTAAAAATAAAATGGGAAAACAAACTGATAAAGCCAACAACAACAATACTGTTATATCATAGCTTCAGCTCTGTTGCTCTATGTGCTACAAATTACAATGACAGTATTACACTGATCAGTATAGTGTACACACTTACCAATATTAAAATTTCCTTGAAGCTTTGAAAGTGTTTTGTTTTTTATGTTTAACTATTTAAGTTATAACATGGTTCGTATTTTTATTATTATTAAGTATTAAATTATTATTATTTTCTTTTTAATACATATGTATTAGTGACAGTTTATAATAAACGTGCTATACTGCTATTAAAAACAATACTAAAATATCAAAAATAATTCGCAATATAATGTCTGATAAAAAAAAATATTTGAGTGGATACCAAAAACGAAAAAAGAAGAATGATATTCAAGAGAAAATGTCAAAAATACCGAAAATCAACGCATTTTTTTCTACAACTCCTGCTGTTGTTCCTAGAATAGGTAAGTAAAAAATGGTTAGTCTAGGGTGAAACAATGCTAACGCAGTTTCCAAGGCGAAACGCAGCGGAAACGAATCGACGTTGGTTTTTTATTATTATTAATTATTATTTTTTTACCCGCCTTGGTATGTTTTTAAACAAGAAAAACCCTGGAAAGTTAATAGTTATAATTTTTAACATAACACTTTTTGACGGCGCACCAAAAATATTATTATTATTATTAATATTATTACAATATAATCTATTAAATATACATAGGTACTTTTGTATTTTATAGCTGATGAACCTCAAGCTTCAGAATTAAATGAATTATACCAGTCACCAGAATTTCAAAACTGTTGATAATTTGAATACAGGTAAATTAATCAATTTCATACTGTTAATATCAATATTGTAGTCATAATCAATTTAAATATTTCTAGTAGGAGTATTAAATGTCTAGTTAGGTATATAGAGTATAGAGTTAAAAGTAAAATAGAATTATCATATTTATTAGGGTGACTTATGCACAATTTTTTCTAAATTAATAAATTAAAATAATATTTTTTGTACTGTAATATATCAATTTAACTCAAATTGTTTAATCATACTTAAATCCTTAATAACATAGAAAATTGTAAAGTACCTATTATTAAGTTATATGCTGATTGCTGAACAATATTTACCTGTCATATATTATTATTATTATTATTATATATTTAGTGCACGTTCAAAAGGAGTTAAACCAGATTTTTACCTATAGGAAAAGCAATTTTTTCTAAATTAAACCTTTCAAACAGATTTTTTAACTTAATATAAATTTGAATAAAATATATTAGTGATTATTTTTATTTATTAATTATCATAACTAATTTTTATTTTTAAGGAAAAATTGATTTAAAGTCAAACTCAATATTGTGCACCAATACCAATGATTCAAGTATACCTGAAAATGATAGTAATTATAAAGAAGAAAATGGTAATTAACAAACACTAAATACTAACTATATTTTTTTTAAATAATATTAAATATGAAATTTTGGTGAATTAATCAACTAACAAATAATGATTTGATTTTTGCAGAACAAAATGTATTGAATCTTACTTTGACTAATCCAACTGATCGTGCACACTTTGATGAAGAAGTAGAGAACAGTGACATTAAAAGAAGCATTATATCATTTGGTCCATGTAAGCCAGTTAGGTATTGAATTTCCAAAAAATAATGAGGGCAGAAAATTTTCTTCTAATTTCTATTTTGTTTCTGCACGGTCTGGTTCAAAAATACCTCATTCTTGGTTATGCTATTCTACAGTTTTAGATAAAGCTTATTGTGAATCATGCTGGTTGTTTGCTAATAGAAAAAGTACTTCTTTTAAGTCTGAATGGATAAATGGAATCGATGATTGGAAACATTTATCACAAAGCATTAAACGTCATGAAATATCAATTCAACACTTAGAGTCAACAAATATGAGGATCATATGGGTGAAAAATAGAACGATAGATAAGGAAATAGAAATACAATATAGTAAAGAGGCTACATAGGAGAAATATTTTGCTACGTTTGATTAAAATAATATTATCATTAACAGCCAGAAATACTGCTTTAAGAGAGCACAGAGGAAAAATTTGATCATTAGAAAAGTGTTCAGAAGGAAATTTTTTACGTACAGTTAATTTATTGGCGGAATTAGATCCAATTTTAAATAATCTAGTGAGTAATCCTAAACAAAAAATCAAGTACTTAAGTCCATTTATTCAAAATGAGTTAATTGAAATATTGGCTAATAAAGTTCGTGAAATTATTTGTGATGACATCAAAAAATCTTGTGGTTTTTCAATAATACTGGATTCTACTCAAGATATTAAAAAAGTTGATCAAGTGAGTATTATCATACGTTATGTATTAGTTAACTATGAAAACAAGAAAATTGAAATCAAAGAATCGTTTTTGGGATTTTTTGTACTTGATAAACATAATGCTGTTGACTATGCAAACCTTTTACGTCAAACATTATTGACATTTGGTCTTAGTATTAATAAGTGTTTCGGGCAAGGGTATGATGGTGCTGCAGTTATGAGCGGAAAGCACTCAGGTGTTCAAACTTTAATTCGATCTGATTTTCCCAATGCTGTATATGTACACTGTTGTGCTCATAACCTCAATTTAGTGATCTCAGATGCGGCAAAAAGCTCTAGTAAAGTTCAGACATTTTTTAATACAGTTCAAGACGTTTACAACTTTTTTAGTGTAAGTGCACCTAGATGGGCTTTACTAGCTTTAGGGAAAGAAGTTGAATCAAAAATACAAAAGAAAACCTTAAAGAGAGTTTGCCCAACACGATGGGAAGCACGCCACGACTCTGTATTTGCATTAAAGGAACGTTATTTGGACATAATCAAAGCACTTACTCATATTCTACTTACGTCTCATAAATCTGATGAAACAAATTTAGGTGGTTCCTTGAAAAAGAAGCTCGAATCAGCTGAGTTTGTATTAATTTTATGTTTTTGGGAACGAATATTACGATCATTAAATGTAGTGTCTAAAACTCTCCAGTTAATGAATTTCAACATAGAATTTGCTGTTGTTCAACTTGATAGTGCCATTAAAGATTTAACTGATTTACGATCTAATTATAATAATATAGTAGAAGATGCCAAAAATCTTTGTGTTTCATGGAAAATACCTTTCAACTTCAATTGTAAACGTGAAAGATTTGCTGTTAGGTATCACAAAGAAGTTGATTGTGACCGAAGACTTTCTATAACCGAAGACAATTTTAAAGTTAAAGTATTTTATCCCGCACTGGACACGGCATTGTTTGAGCTTAAAGAAAGGTTTAAAGGTCTTAAAACAATAAGTGATGAGTTTTCTTTTTTAAAACCAATAAATCTTACTACAATAGAGGAACAAATTATAATTAAAGCGTCCTACGATTTACACATAAAGTATAAGAATGAGTTAAGTTCAGATATTACAAATCAACTTTTGTGTTTAAGAAATTTTCTTTGTGTTAATAACTCAACATCTGTGTTGCATAATATTAAAGACCTAACAGTTTATTGACTTGGCATCGTCTTTTCATGACGTTTTTACGCTATGTTTAATTTTTCTGACTATTCCAGTTACAGTTGCTTCTGCTGAACGTTCTTTTTCTAAGCTTAAGCTCATAAAAAATTATCTTAGAAACTCAATTTCACAAGACAGACTTACGAACATTGCAATTCTCAATATTGAAAGAGAAAAAACCTCAGAACTTGAAATTGACAAAATTATAAACGACTTCGCAAATTTAAAGTCAAGAAAAAAAAATTTTCTTAAGTAGTTTCAATGTTTTTATTAATTGCAATGTTCGTAAGTCGGTCCTGTGAAATTGAGTTTGTATTGTTTCTAAGATAATTTTTTATGAGCAAAAGTATTTCAAATAAAATAAAATAAAATAATGTTAGTTATATAATATTATGCATTATTAAATATTTGTATATTACCTAGTACCTACTATTTCATAAGTACCGAATTAAAAAGTGTTTCTAGTGATAAATGTAAAATGATTTTATTTTGTGGTTTATTACAACATGAGTAATATATTTTGTTTTTTTAATTTAATGTTATTCTTTAAACGTATCATACTTTTATAGTATTTAAATGATTAAATGTACCTACATTTATAAAATTTGTATATATATTATATATATATATATTTATATACCTACATTTTAAAAATACCTACCTAAAAAAATTTACAAGATGTGATTAGTTTATAAATGTTTATAAATGTTGCTAGGTTGCTTACAAGTAAGTAATGGGTAAATAATAAATATAACCTAATCTTAATAAGGATAAATCATATTTTATCACTGCTTATTTTTTATTTTTTTGGAGGGCCCATTTTAGTCTTTGCACACGGGCCTCCAATGGCCTATTTACGCCACTGGTACTTAATGTAAAAGTTGAAACTAAATTTTTCGATAACCCAATTTATATATTTCAGCTATTCATGGAATAAAAACAAAGTGATCGGTATTTTCTATACAACTGTCTTGTATTTAATATTAAAACTATTTATGTAACAATATTTATATTAATTCATAATTTCGTATTTCTTGCCATATATTTGTATAGTTGGCACAAGGTTATTATAAAAATTAACTGTCTTCACAGTTACATCATTAGTGTCTTGTTGATAAAACCCTTTTGCATTATGTGTATTAAGATGTTCACTCTTCCAATATACACTAGGAAGTACAACTTCCTTAGATATTTCAAAAATAAACCCGTGTTCATCCCTTGTAAAATCTTCAGTATTGCAAACATCCATTATAATACATTGTGAGGTTCTTTTCTCAATTGGTTCCAAAGTAATGGACAATGAATTGTTAGATGAATCATCAGTTGTCATGGAAGTATCATCTGCATTATCTGAAAGGTTATTAATTTTTTCAGCATTTGATTTTAATGTTGAATTACAAGTCAAAATGTAATTTAGTAAGAATTTTTACATAGTACCTTTTACGTTGTTATTTTTTTTTTCTGACGATTGTTCAGCAGCTTCATTATCTATTGGACTTATAAACTGATCTTCACATGTACTTAATACAGGCACCTCATTAATTGACACTGGCAAAGCATTAGGTGCTAATGATTTGAAAAAAGAATTTAAATTTTAAATTATTATATAGATTTTAAATACAATTTTATTATAAAAAATAAATATAACATCAGAGAAAGATTATTTAAAAGGACATTCCCAAGTCATTATCTTGGATTAACTGATTTGAGAGGAAAAATTTCTTTTTTAAGCATATTTATCTAACAAAAATAAGTAAGTTTTATATTTTCCGCGGTCATTAAGGATAGATTTTTGAAAATTAAAATATGGAATTAATTAAAATTAAAAGGTTTTAATCAATAATTACAAATTGCAATTGCAACTTAACATTATTAATATATATATATATTGATATAAAGAAAATTAAATTATGGTTATGAACTAGTGTTTTTACTGCATGGGTTTGCTTTATTCTAATTTATTAATAAAACCTTCTTTCTTATATTAAATAGTAAGTTTATAGTTTTTTCTTTTTTAAAAAAAAGTTAAAAGTTATTACATTATATAGAAAAAAAACCTTGTATTTATCTAAACCATAATAATAGAATGCTAATTAATAATTATAAAGTTAATACAAAATAAAATAACAAATAATTAATTTTTTTCTTACCATTGTCTAAAAATAATGATGGAACCGCGCCTGGTTTTAATCTGTTCTTTAATTCAGGATTCTTGAAACAATCGAGTTTAAAATGAGTTCTACAAACTCTTGTTCCACTTATAACTATTTTAGCAGGATCTTTTTTTACTCCACATTTTTCTATCCACTTTTTTCTTAGCTTGAAATTTTTTGGATAGCCAAAGAGACTAAGATTCTTTGAAAACCAGTTAAAGCAGTTTTTAACGGAACATCGTAATCCAGATCCTAAAGTATGGTCCTTTAAAATTTAAACATATAATTCATATTAAAAAATATATTAATATTAGAAACAAGTAGGTTGCCAATTATTAAGTACAAATAAAAATATAATATGACCAACTCAATTTTACAAAACTTATTTTTTCAATCTGGTTTACTATTTTTCTAGATTACCAACGAAACTGATAGTAGCATAAATCAACCAAAGACGTTCTATAAAATAAGATGCAGTTACTGCGTCGTTGGAAATTCAGAAAAATAGTAGGACTGGTTTTCTTTTCACAAAAGACCATGACACTATAGTTAAATGCTTAAATGAATCACACAGATCCCCGATTAATTACAGTAGATATTTCCTAACAATACACTAGTAGTGGCTAAAAAAATATATATCTCGAGTGCTTTCCAAAAAGAATACACATATTGGTGGTCAAACTACTAACTATTTTATAAATATAAGTGGACAAGAATATTAGTGATGTCTAATTAGAAGCACTAAATTACTAAAGAAGAGAAACCAGGACGTTGAAGACCAAGGCCCTACATATTCAATAAGGAAAGCATGGAAAATCATAAAAAAAGTTAAAGATAATTAAACTGTATTGACTATGTTTACAAAAAATATTAATACTTATTTACTGACCGGCATATTTTTATTACTCATATCCTCGTTGTTTCTAATAAGTCTAGATGACCGTCTTGGTAATTTAAAATTATTTATAAAAGCATATCCAACATGTTCCTCTCTGTAAAATTCAGATTCTATGCAATCCTTTCATCATAATAAGCCAATTTTCTAGCTTTTTAAATAATTGTAAAAACAAAATCTAGTCTAGTACAATTTTTATTAACTCACTTAATAATATTTTGTTCCATTGGTAAAATGACATTATTACCAGTTTCAACATCATTTCTTTGAGTAGCATAACTATATAAAAATAAAAATACTATTGAATAGGAAAAATTAAATTATAGAGATCAAGAAGTATTACTTAGAATTAAAACCATTTCGATCATAAGGTTGAGGAATAGTATTTGAAAATAAAAATCGCTTTTTTCCTGGCTTATAGTTTTCTTCTAAAAAATGATCACTGCATATACGTTGCCAATCATGACAACGATCAATTCCAAAAATTTGAAGCCATTTTCTTTTCATGTATTCATTTTTGGGAATTCTATATTAAAACAAATATCAATCAATACAATAAATTACTAAATGTTAGGTTAGGAAAATAACACAAAGTAGAAATTTTTAGGCTAAACCGTTCAATATTATTTCACAGTATTCCGCACCAGGATAATGAACAATGTCAATATTGTAATTCAAAAATCCATATGCGTTTTTTTCACAACAGTTTGAACGAGTAAATTTCTAGAACCAATTGATACTCACCCATGATAAATAACTCCTGGACGATTGACCTTGGTGTTATTATATGTATTAAAGCACACTCTACACTTATGCATTTTTAAATTTTAGTGTTATATATTATTATCAAAAATAAAGTTAAAATAATTAATATAAAAGTGCAACCACCAAGACCAATTTTACAAGTAGGATATTAAAGTTAGCCTTATCAGTAGACAGTTATCTGTATAAGTTGGAACTTAGAAAAGAGAACTTGATCAATGGACGTGGGTAGCCTCGATCACTCAGTCTTGGAATGTATACGACACCTGTATTCCAGTCTCCTATAGACCAATGATTGTGTTTTGAGGTGTAAGTTTTCTCGAGGTAGTTAATCCAGTCATCTATAGAATAGTTGGGTGGTTAGGTATCGCGTATCGTATTTCTTAAAGGTATAGTATGCTTTAAGTATAATACATACATAATAATATATCTACTGCAATCTCGCCGGGTACTGTACAATTGTACAAAACACATGAATGAAACCAATAAAAACATAACTTTTTGATTTTACAATCACAAATTGGATGAGATATTATTTGTATAATTAAAAATGAATGTTTGAGACATCTATTTATAATTTATCCAGACAAACACACGCGGTAAAAATTAAAAAAAAATAATATTCTGTCACGGCTCACGAAAACTACGAAAACAAATTAAAGACACCCAACTAGTGATAAGCGGGACTCCTGTAATCACGGTCTTGGATTATAAATTAGTAATGAATATTTTTGTCCACCGGTACATAGTTACAAATTACTAAATGGTCCCCAACAGTAGGATTGTGTTCGTTCTACCTCCACGGACGCCGTACGAGCATTACACGTTTAAATGAGAAAAATCACACACGAACAATTATTACGCAGGAATGAATAAATCGGGAAAGTATTTAACGGGAATAAAAAATTGTAAAAGTATTAGGTACGTAGGTACTTAGGTAATAATCCGGAAATGATTAGATACCTACCTACACAGGAAAATATTATACGGGAATGTAGGTAATAAAATACCTTACAAAATAACATACATATACCTTCTTTTTTTTTTTTTTCATGTTTGAACCGACGGCGCCGCGGGAATTGCTTTCGCATTACTTCCGCGAAACATACATATACCTAACATTAGAAAATATAACTCTGGGAAAATACTTCACTGGAATAATTTTATCCACCAAATTCATTATTTTACATTTTAACTATACATTTTATTTTATATTATTTGAGTATTTTACTAATGTTTGTGCAGTATATTTTGTGATACCTACCTATTTGAGCTAATTTTATTAGAAAGTAAAGTGTAATCTACTAATTTTCGTAAAAACGGATAAATTCGGAAATTTTGTCCGTGGATATTTAAATATTTTTATTTGGTTATTTGGATAATTTGGTTTGGTCTGTCGATATTTTGTCCTTGGATATTTTGGCCGATTACTACTCAATTAGGTGCCTAATAGTAAATAGGCACTTGAGAAGATCACTTATTACCTACCTTATACCATTAAATGGGCCGACTTTGGGCAAAAATTATATCTTGTAGTTTCACCTCCATAACGGTCTCTTGTTAATTAATTAATGTGAAACAAATATTGTGTTGTTATCTTAACAATATTTAAAGTCACTTTGGTAGGTAGTGTTGCGGCATCAAAGTTTAACTTATTAGATAGGTTAACCTACCTAAGTATGCACTTATTGCCTACCTACTAATTTTCAAATACCTACCTATAAACCTAGCCACCTAGGTACTTGCAACTTGGTATTTCTTATATACTTCCTATTTCTTACTTCCTATATTTACACATCAATGTTGCTATGCCGTATTCAATGTTGACAATGCTAGATAATATAAAAATCTATTTCAAATCATCACAGTTAAATATATGACATTTTATTTTGCGTATTCGATATAGCCATATAGGTAGGTAATTAATTAATTATAGGTACCTACATAATTATAATTTTTAAATTCATGAAGTCAGGGAAGCTGTTGGTACCCACTTGTCCACTTTTCAATTTATACATTTATCATTCGTCTTAAAAGAAAATTGCAATAAACGATATTTTATTTAGGCACTCAATGATCAGTCACTTGTCGAGTGTGATACGCAGTTAAAATAATATTATATACCTACCTACCAGTTGACAGTTACACAGTATTATACACAGTAATATTACATCCATAACGGTCTCTTGTTAGTTAATTAATGTGAAACAAATTTCATGTTGTTATATGAACAATATTTAAAATCACTTTGGTAGGTACCTACTAGATAGTGTCGCAGCATCAAATTTTAAACGTAACTATTAATTGTTATTAATTAATTTTACTTTTAATATCTATTGTTTTACTAACGTTCAAAAACTTACACTAATACTCATAGAATGAGATGTTTTATATACAAATTGATAGATAATAAAAAATAATATTTGTATGTGTGTACAATACACCTAATACTTATTACCTTATCCTATTATAAATGTAATGTACATACCTAATACAGTATACACTATACATATTAGTTTTAGTTTTACCGGCTTACAGAACGAACAGTTCGTGATATAAAAAGTTTAAAATTAATCGACATTTTTTAAAAATTACTTCATGTACAATAATGTAAACGTGTAGTAACATGATAGTATGTATAGATTGATATTTAGAGTAATAATTTATTGTTAAGTTTTAGGAAAACTCTAAAACCAGTAACCACTTACGAACATTTTTTTGTAAACCGGTAACCGATTTTTTCATAAGCGGTTTCATGCCCTGGAATATACAGTCAGTGAGTCTATTGGTTACATCGTATAATTAAATAATGAAGAAATTACCCGATATAGGCTATCGATAACCTCGTCATTATTAAATCAATAGCTAGTCTCTATATAGTTTATATAGGTTTATGTTATTTTATAATGTATTCATACCTACCTATATATGTTTTGTTAAATTGGTAATAATTTTGGCTTCCTCAATGTGACATTGAATACATACCTACGTTTTATCCATAGTCATTATAAAGACTAATCATTTTTCATTTTCTCACTTTTTACTTTTGACCCTTCTAATACTTGTAGTACCAACTACATAAACTTTTTTACCAGAAATGATATTGAAGATTAAAGCAGTTTACTGCTCGAAAGGTAATGAAAGGCATAAAAATAAAATTTTAAATAATCATATATTATTGTAAAATACATACATTTATTGATTAAAAACGTATTTATATTTATTGATAAAATATACATAATAACTATAATAATTTTGTATTAAAATGTTATTAATAAATATAGAAACAGATTATTCTTTCGTGATATAATAATTAAGAATTATACTAAAAAATATTCATAAGTAGTAAGTAGTACCTAGGTAATTAATATTATATGTAAAAATAGACGCTAAACCTTAGACTCTGGGGCAGCTTTAAAAAAAGAAAAAATTACAACTGTAATAGGTACCTATAAATTATGTAATAAATGTATTCCAAAATAAAGTCATTGGTTTTGGTCTCAGTTTTCATGATACAAATAATTCAAATACAGTTATTACTTATTATAGGTACTTGTAACTATAGTTTTATATAGTATAGTTATAGTATTATACTAATAATGTTCTATTAAACATTAAACTAATCTAATTTTATAGATATAACATTAAATTACCTATTTTATAATTTAATTTATATTTAAATTTTATAATTTTTATAATCACTTAATATGTTATAAATGTATAGTATATATTTATTAATATAGGTAGATACCTAATACAAAGTTAATTAAAAATTTCATAAAGTACTTATCTATACTGTATTATAATGAAATTAGTAAACAAATCATGTTTTAACTAATATGGATAATTTTTTTTTTGTGTTTTGATTCACTATTAAGAATTCTCATTATTCTAGGGTATAGACTATAGTTATATCGGTACTTATATAATGTGAACACATATTTGCTTATATATCAGTTTGATGTTCTAAACAAGGAAACTATAAAAGTACAAACCAATATTCATACTAAAAAAATCATTATAATATGTATTTTTATACACATCACAAGATGTGGAATGTTTTTTAAAACATGTTTCTAGAGGTTTTTAGAATTAAGTACAAATTACGATCAGGGTGAATTATGTAGGTATCCTCTAATTGCCTGAAGTAAAAATTACAATTTACAGTTTACAGTTTGCTACAGAGTTCGGGGGATACTTTCCACATCCCTAGGTTGTCATACCCGGTAAAATCCTGGGTCTCAAGTGTGATATCCTCGCAGGGAAACTTGTTCGATGACGAGGGAGTCATGTATCTGGTCGGCACGGCCATCATCGTCATCGGGTTGTCCACAGTCTCGTTCTCCAAGCTCACCTCATTATCCTTGAATTGCAAAAGAAAAACAAACACACCTTTAGAATAAATTATATATACATATTATATTCATATATATATTGAAAAATAATAAATCAAGGCACGAGTGCATGACACAAAAAAATTTAGTATTTAAAATTTAAATATATCAATTTGATAATTTTTAATATTATTTTTAAACATTGTTTAAAGCTTTGAGCTATAATGAGCTGAACGAATATTTGACAATCTATTATTAAAATACAATTGTTTTCGAGCTTGTATAATTGGTATGCTGAAATTAGTGTTATATCATTAATTTTAATGTTTAAGAGTGCTGGTTTTAATGGAATGTTGAACATGCCGCCAATCCTAGAAAACCCATTAAGTTAAATTATAACTAAAAACCATTAAATATACATTTGATAAATCTAACGCAAGAAAGAAAAAAATAGGTATATAATATATTAGATGTAGTAAATTCGGTAAGATTCATAAAATAATAAGATTATCATAATTTATTATTTATAATATAAATATTTAAAATATACTTTTAGCTAGTTGATTTAATTATTAGTTATTAATTAGTTTAATTATCTCTGGTAACTTATTACCCAATTATCTGGATAAGATAAAAGAATAAAATATTGGCACTTACCTAACTAGATAATTTATTTACCTAAAACAGACGTACCTATCCTATTCGGATCTCGTTTTACAAAAAGGTCAATTCCCAAACGGCTCCGGTTTTTACAAATTCCTTTCCAATTCATACAGATTGAGAACTGTCTTACACGAAGTGTGGCTATAAATGTGTTGGTGTATTTTTAAATTTTATATTCTATATAAATTATAAAAATTATATAAAAATCGAATACATATTTGATATTGTGAATTAAAAATAATTGATATTATAAAATGAGTTAGTAGTGTTTTTTTTTTAATTTTAGCGTTAAAAATAGAAAAATATGTAAAAATAAAAATCATATATTGGGCAATCATACATCTAACCTTTTCCGATGAGAACCATTTGGGACGGTGGTCGTCATACTTATAACCTCAGACTTTCAAAAAAAATTCCTGATTCAAAACTGCACACTTTAATACGTAAATTCTGCACAGTTATAATCAATTTAGCCCCATTTTATCAATAACGCACAGATTTATCTAATATCACATTATCGTTTAGAACCACACACTAGTTAAATCATATTTAATCAAAATTACAACATATTAAAAACTAATATAATAAATAAAACTTTCGGGATTATCCACAGATTAGTTTACTACACATTTCTCGTTTCTCCAGATAAGATACGCATGTTATGTTTTTTATTTGATATAATATTTGAAAACAATAAGGTATAAATTTATTCCAATCGAAACATTAATTTTTTTCATTAAACAATTATTTTTACGTTTTTTTTGCATCCCTCAGAATGTATTGATTTTACAATTATTTGTGTTTTTCTCTGTCTGTCATCAACATTTTGGGTAGTAAAAATGCTCGGATTTTCTAGATCAGCGTCTTTTCTGATATAAAAGTGAATATTGTTGGTACTTGTAGGAGGTCAAAGTTGAAAATTTCAAGTAGTTTTTGAAAAGAGTTAAGAAAAAAAAAGTTCTTACGCAGAACCGATTTTTGAAAAAATTGATTTATTTATAAATAGTGGTTCTTTAGATCATTTCAATGCTCTACAGAAGTTGCACTTTTTCACATTTTGTCACACTCTGTCTACACAAATTCATATTTCCTAAAGTTCCTATATTTCTAAAATCAATCGATTTATTATAATTGAAGGTGGACATGATATACATTTCATCTTTAACTATATTGTTTCTGGATAAGCGCATCCACTTCGCACCATTTGTGGAGCGGCCAAGGTTTGATTTCCTCTTTATGGGCATTTAAAACAATAAATTGTGACCAATAAAACAAAAGTTCTTCAAAATTAACAACTAAAACTATAATTATCATAACCAATAGCATTCTTACAATAAACAAAAATATATTATTATTTAGTTTATTTTCTTCCTAGATGGTAGACGCCACTGTTGTATTTTTTACATCCAGATTTCCTACTTTTTCGGTGGATTTTCCTAAAATTATCTTTCATAAAAACTGACAATTACAAACATAGCAATAAAAGAATCAGCCAAATCGGTAAAGCCGTTTCGAAGCCAACCCGTCACAAAGTCTTCCATTTCACTTTTATATACATAGATATAGATAGAGGTACATTGTATTTTTACCTTTGAAAAGTCCGTTTTATTTGTTAAAGATGAAATTTCGCCTTCGTTCTCAATCGTCCACACTAACCTCTTGCGGTTACATATAAGCACCGTCATGATAGATATTAAGACGAGCGTAATGATTATCAACACCATAACACAAATCAACAAAAACTGCAGGATCTCCTTTTCCTGAAGTGAATCTGAAAGTGATGTGGAAATTAATTTTATTTGTTATTAAAAATTTGGAAAAACTATTAAATAAGTATAGGATTTATAAATGTATAACTTAAGGTAGTCGCTCACCTTGGATTTCCTCAGCTTTAACGTAATGCTTAATGTAGTCATGTATGTAATCTGTGTAAAAAAATAAAAAACAAAAAATAAATGTGTAATATGTTGAATAATTAATAGATCACATTTTCTAGCTTTTCATCTTTTAACCCGAAACAACGTCATGCAATTGAGCATTAAAAAATAAGGGAGTTATTATTTTTTTGGGTGATTGTAAACTTTTTTGATCTTAATGACCTGCAAACTCTCACGGGTCATAACAGGTACTTCCTTACGGGTTCCTACATGTAAACGCTCCCACGTCTGTATTTACTTCGTTTATACATTTTATAACTTAATGTTTATAATAATATAAACATACACATTTTTAAAATGCAATTTACATTTGAGTTTCATTAAAAAAAGTAAATTATTTAAAAAGTAATTTTGAACTGCGAGTTTAAATAATATTAAGACGGCTTATAACTATTATAGTACAAATAAATTAATATATTATCTAATAGCATAACTAAATTTAAAACTGTAGGTTACAATAGTGCGTCACTGTATTAAATTATTGTATTAAATTTGAATTACATGATATAATATCATTGTATATCATTTGACGATTTATATTAATACATTTTTGGAGGATAATAAAAGCCGCCTCCTCGTGGTACTCTCTGGGTAATGCTAAATGGCTTTATAAAACTAATTTACCTAAATAAATTATTTAAATATAACAAATTTATTATTATGTTAGATATAATTTAAAGTAAGTGTTTTTCAAAGTGTGTGTTATAAAAATGTGGCTGAAAAGTGGTATATAATGTTCTTGGGCAAAAAGGGAAAGTATTTTAAAAATATTTGGGCGAAAAGAGACGTAGGCGAAAAGCGAAAGGTCATTTTTGGGGTCTTGTCCACCATTATGAGTTATAGAAATTTCATTTTAGAAGGGTTTACATTTTGAACTTTGGTTAAAAGTGACTTTGTTATTTGCAGATTTGGGTAGTATTCCGAATACAGTATTCAGAATACTTTTGAAGTATCCCGAATACTTTTTAAATACCTATTTTTTAAAGTATTCAATATGGTATTTTGAATACTTTTTACAAGTATTCTGAGTCAGTATTCGGAATACTTTTTTTCTTATATAGGTATACTCTTATATATTACTAATTATTACTTATTAACTATATTAATTTGAATATAATTTATAACTAATAGATAGCCAGATAGGTGTGTATTATCGATATTATAATAATGTTCATTTATAAACACAGAATTGAAAAAATAATATTTTTGTTATTGAAATTTAAATCTACTAAAAAAAAGTATTCGAAAAATATTTGGAATACTTTTTGTGAAAAATTCTAAATACTCAGGAATATTATTATCATAAAGTATTCGAATACATATTCTGAATACTTTTTTTTAAGTATTCGGAATATGTATTTGAAATACTTTTAAAAAGTATTTTACCCAAGTCTGGATATTTGTGATTGTTCGGAATACGTCGTGCACACACACACACACACATAATATTTCATAACGTATACACCTACAAGTTACAACCTTTGATTATATAATCAATGCTACAACGGATGGTAGCTACAGGTAGGTACATCATTTAACTTCATTATGCGAATAAAATAATGGTGGAATAGTGCAAAACAAATTCCAAAATATTGAAAAGAATAGTTTTACATTTTTAATTAAAATTAATATAGGTACTACTTTTTTCAGTACATATCACCACGAACGTAAATATTTTCTCTTTAATCAATTGCCATAAATCATAATACTTTATTAGGATTAATTTTTTTTTTTTCTTAACATTTATTAGAAGATATACAATCTGTAATATTATTTACAATGACCATATGAGTGGAATTTACAATGATTGTGACAGCGTGAGGGGAGTAGCTACCCAGTAGTAACACTCGACGGGGATTAATTTAAGAATAATTTGAGGTTTAATACTTATATAGTTTTATATAATATTATGCAGTTTATCTATAATTTTAATTTCACCACACACATCTACGAATGTTTAGTACGAACTACCTAACAATTCTACTTGTTCTACTGCAATGTCTGAAATATAAAAACGTTATTTTGTTTTGAAATAAAAATATACAGAATGTAATATATTTTTGTAATCCAAGCGTGCGTCTCTCTGATGCTGTCTATACTGTTGGTGGCATTTTACAATCGGTCTAACAATTCTATACAGCCGCTGGTACCATAAATCATTATTTATTACTTACATACAAACTAAAAATAACAATAAACTGACTGGTACAATATTCCTTTCAGGATTGTTCCTCAGATCGTATTCAAAGGCAATACAAAAAAAAAACAAAACTCTTACAAAGAACCAGTTTATCCTCTCCACAGTGGTATAGTGTATATATAGTGTATATATACATTTATTATAATATAATATTTTCTGGGTTCTGTTAACATAATATATTATCCACGTATTCACTTCACCCTACAACGGTGTAGCAACATGTTGCAACCACAATAGGTATAGACATAGATAGAGATCGGAGCCACTGCAAACCACTGCATGTATGTATATAAAATAATGCAAGTCGATTGGCTTAATGATTATATCGTACAATAGACATTTGAAGCTACACTGGACAAGTGTTATGCCTTATGAGTAAAGACACGAAAATCTTATACATTTCTCACGGTGCAGTGTATAAACGTTTTATTATTGTAATTTCAGAGGCGTACTCATGAATTTTGGTGGGGGGAGGGGTTGGTTATACATTTTTTTTCAAACAAAATATTTGTTAAATTTCACGTTATTTTATTTTATTTTAGCATACAATACGGGCGTGAGCCCAATTTACATCTAGTTTAGAACCCACACGAATTTTTAAATTTTTAGTATGGACGATCACGATAATGCAACAATTAATTGCCAGAAATCATTAGTTGGTATGGTATAGATTTACTTAGTTCGGAATTTTCGGTATTTTACGCACCCGTACAACGCTTATAGCTTACCGCTCTTAAGTATAACAAATTTTTAATTTTTTTTTTTTGAAAACTAGGTAAATCAACGTTTTAAGAATTATGGTGCAAAAATAATTTTGATAACCACCCATGGTGTTTTTACATAACAAGTTGAGGGATGTTTTTGATTTTAATCGTCCTAGCGAGCGTAGCGACCGAGTGACCACACCGGGTGTACCTATATGAAAATACCAACAATTTCAATTAGCTATAACTGTAAAATAAGTCTGGCTGCCAAAATCACACTCCCTAATCGTTTTCAGCGTGCTTAAGGCTTAACTACCTACATAAGTATGTTAAAACGAAACTAAATTGAAAAAAAGCTTGTTCAATTATAATACAGAAAAGTTCCGAACGCGCGGTAAAATATTGCGTTGTATACAAATACGTAATATACCGAAAACCGTGAACTTTTTAATGATCAATGTAAAAGAGCAATTTCTGAGTTTAACAGAGCCAAACGTCATCGAAATCAAATGGACGTTAATGCGATAAGTAGTGGCCGCAGTGGCGTATTTAGGAATTGTTTAAGTGAGCTTATAACTGATAAGGAATTGAATTACCAACATGGAAGTGGAGGTGGAAAGGGGCTTTGCCACCATACTAATATATTTCAACTAGTATAGGAGCGGTCCTCAAACTTGTTTCTTCTTATATTGCTAAAAAGTTGTATGGAGCCCAAACATTTTTAATTCTCATAAAATATACATAACTCATGAAAAATTATGCATAAAAGATTTGCTTATTTAATTTGTTTTTTTATAATATAATCATAAACGACATATACCTAAACGATAAAGCAATTTATTAACCCTCAATCAACTCTCGTCTAACATTGTTTTCGACTACAAAACAAAATATTTGGTTTATTATTAATAAAATAAACATGATCTTATTTTAAATGAGATATATCCAGGGAACCCCTAGATAACTATCCCAGTATCGCGAAGCCCTACGGCTCCACGGAGCACATTGATTATTTTTGTTAAGTCTAAAATAGTAAAAATCAAGTTTCATTTATTTGGTGACCACTTCATCAATATTTATATTAATTGTTATTTTGTAAATTTACCCTAGGTTAATTTTACCCCGATAAAAATATACTGGGATATTATTACCCCCCGGTAAAAATATTCTAGCATATAATTAATGATATTATGTTTTATAGTAGATTATTTTTACCCCCCCCCTCCCCCCCCCCCAACCGGTAATAATGTGTTTTTAAGGGGGATAAAAATATCCTATATGCTATTAACGATCTGTTTAAAATATACTGGGATATATTTATCTATTATGTGAATTTTTATAGAAGATTATTTTTACCCCCCTTTAAAAGCACATTATTTCCGGGGAGGTAAAAATATCCTAGTTTATTTTTCCCCCCTGTCGAACAATTTTACCGGGGGTATAAATATCCTAGGTTTATTTTACCCCCGGGGGTAAAAATATTTGAGGGTATTAGAAACCTACGACACCGGGAGTTCACAAACCACCCGGACGTGCTGCCCGCTACCCGCCGGCTGGTATGCGATACCGCCAACCAGTAGGTAGTAGGTACCTCCAACGAATCGGCCAGACGGTGGTACCGTCACGAGATGGGTAGAGGTGCCAAACGTACATGAAGATGGCCCCCCGACTTTGTCCAAACATTTTCAAAATTATTGTAAACAATTGTAAATTACATTTGCGAATTTGTAAACCAACAGATAACTTATAAATCAAAAAACAAAAGTCGGGGGGCCAAGTTCACGTAGCCCCCGAATTTGGCCGATCGCCTCCGGACAAATTGCAAACAATTGTAAATTAATTGTAAATAATTGTAAATTACATTTGCGAATTTGTAAATCAGCAGATAACTTATAAATCAAAAAACAAAAGTCGGGGGACCAAGTTCACGTAGCCCCCCGACTTTGGCCGATCACCTCCGGACAAATTGCAAACAATTGTAAATTAATTGTAAATAATTGTAAATTACATTTGCGAATTTGTAAATCAGCAGAAAACTTAGAAATCAAAAAAAAAAGATGGGTAAGTGGATGTCACTCTGCTGTACAGTAGGTTACAAGTGGGTCACTGTAATGAATGGTGTTAAATTTGAATTCAATTTCTGTTTTATTTGATACTTAATATATGCTAATTCACCATTATATCTCCTGTTGAAACAAAAGTCAAGGGCCAAGTTCACGTAGATGGCACCGGCACGTTTGTTTTTTGATTTACAAAGTTCAGGGGCCCTAGCAAAATCTGGCTAATCCCTAGCAAATTTTTGGTATTAGTTGCATAGGCATAGTATAATGTGCCGGTGCCTACTTGACTGACATAGATTATAGGTATACTTATTTTACATTTTTTCAGTTAGGTTTTGTATTCAAAATGTTTACGTTCTCTTCAACAGTATTTTATAATTACTTACTTATGTTTATCAATGATTAAGTTCATCATCTTTTTTAAAAAATAAAATATGAAATTTTATCAAACAGATTTTTATAAAATTTAATTTTTTTTAAGAATTAATTAGATCTATATTTGATAAAATATGTTTAAAAAAAATCTGTTTAATGAAAGATTCATATTTTATAAGAATAAATTTAATAAAAATCTTAATAAAAAATCTTTTTGATAAAAAATTCAATGATAATTCTATATGTAATGAAGAAATGGATAATTCATAATAAAAATTTAAAAAAATACTAATTAATAACCGGCATTTGCTAAAAAACCTTTATTTGTTAAAAAAATCAATATTTGATAAAAAATCTAAATTTGAAAAAAAATTTTATAAAATAAAATCCCTGATAAAAAATTCATATTTTTTAAAAAAACTTAAATGAAATAAAAAATAATAATGTGAGGTATTTTTCATTTGATAAAAATCTATAATTTAAAAAATATATATTTGATAAAATATGGTTAAAAAAATCTGTTTGAAAATAATTAATATTTTATAAAAAAATCTAAATTTGAAAAAAAATTTTATAAAATAAAATCCCTTATAAAAAATTCATATTTTTTAAAAAAACTTAAATGAAATAAAAAATAATAATCTGAGGTATTTTTCATTTGATAAAAATCTATAATTTAAAAAATTTATATTTGATAAAATATGGTTAAAAAAATCTGTTTGAAAATAATTAATATTTTATAAAAAAATCTAAATTGATACAAAATCTTTATTTGATACACAATCAATATTTGGTAAAAAAAACATAAAAATATAGTTTTTTTTAGCAAATTTGGATTATTAATTAACATTTTTTTTATTCAATAGATTTTTTACAAATTATCGATTTTTTAATTTAAAATATAGATTTTTTGAATAATGATTTTTTTATCAAACATATTTTTTATCAATTTAAATTTTTTTAATATAAACTAAAGTAAAACACAAAAAACAGATACAATATTATATATTATTATATTATATTATATCGCGTGAGTTAGAAACCCGTCGACGTTACATATGCCTCATAAATGATAGTACCTATCGGTAATTTTGAAACACATGTTTTGCGGTGGGCCACTTTGAGGTGTTGACCATAGATATTATATATTAACATCCCTCCCTATACCTAATATTACGTCCATTATAAAGTAACTTACTACATAGATGGATATTGTAAGAACCAAAAACTTATCTTAACTAATCATTCAGATAAAAATATAATCAAATTAAATTTCTTGATAGAAATTAAGTATTATAACTTTATGGCATACAAAAATTGAATCAACAAATATGAATTTAGTGTGGACTATGAAAAGAATTACCTATGGCTGTATCATTTAATAAATTTATTTTAATAATAGGTACACACTATTGTAATTAAAAATATTTTTAAACTTACCATTATAAACAAGATGTATTAAGTTTCAAGTAAAATATAACAATACACAAATTATTATAAAATATATAAACCAGGGTAAAATGCAAGAGCATGCGATCTGGACTGCATATGAGAACACAATCACTATAATTTTAATTTAATAATATTGTTATCAATCGGTAAATTCTAGCCTATATTATTATTGTTGTCTACAGAAATCGTCAATGGCATATCTAGACGATGCGTTTACACAAAAATAGGAAATCTCGAAAAAATACAACACACAAGTAACGACACGTCCACCATGCAATAATAATAACAATAGGTACAGTCGAAACAATATAATTTGATTTAATGCTGGGGCCACACGATGCGTTATTACTGGAAGCATTGAGTTTTTATACAGACGGTTTAGTTTTAAATATAACATGCTACATAACGCAATCTCATAATGATCTCCCAAAAAAATTAAAGTTTTGTTTCAACAGGAGATATAATGGTGAATTAGCATATATTAAGTATCAAATAAAACAGAAATCGAATTCAAATTTAACACCATTCATTACAGTGACCCACTTGTAACCTACTGTACAGCAGAGTGACATCCACTTACCCACCTTTTTTTTTTGATTTCTAAGTTTTCTGCTGATTTACAAATTCGCAAATGTAATTTACAATTATTTACAATTGTTTGCAATTTGTCCGGAGGCGATCGGCCAAAGTCGGGGGGCTACGTGAACTTGGCCCCCCGACTTTTGTTTTTTGATTTATAAGTTATCTGCTTATTTACAAATTCGCAAATGTAATTTACAATTATTTACAATTAATTTACAATTGTTTACAATAATTTTGAAAATGTTTGGACAAAGTCGGGGGGCCATCTTCATGTACGTAGGTGCCAACTGCCAAGCGTGGTAACGGCCGCCGCTAGCAAAATGTTCTCTCCGGCGCATCGTTTTGTCATCGTCGCCCCCGTCGCCGTTACGAACGCGGCGTCGTGGCGCTACACGTCTTATTAATGACGTTAGGTGAAAATGTACACTTACACTTATTTTAGTATAATATTATTGATTATATAAAAGTATCTTTTATTTCCGTAGCCAATGACAACCTATATGAATATATGAAATATGGACATATGGTAGGTACCTACATAAAAACAAAAAAAATAATCGATTTTCGTGAGCTAAAATGAAATTTCTTTGTTAGCCACCCTAGTATGCAACCTATATATTATAAATAGGAAATTAAGAAATAAAAACTCCCCCCAGAGTATCAAGGATATGTGTAATAAATGTGCAGTGTTTAGGGTGTCCCGAAGATTAACGAGTATCTGCCAATATACGCACAATATTTCAATATTTATACATAATATATTATAATATTATATACACATAAATATTATTTTATATTTTTGACGATTGGAATTTAAAAATACTATTTTATAAAAATTATAGTCCGAGAGTTTTGACCGATTTGGAGAATGAAGGAAGCCGCTCATTGAACAATTCGTTCAAATGTGTTTGAGGAACTGTAACTTATTACGGTAATGAGATGAATAAACAGTATCTTCATTAAGAGGATGTCAGCGCAATATTTGTTTACACAAATACCAACTCTCTCATACCAAATAGAGGAGAGAATTGTCCGACAACTACCAAGGAAGTAGATCGGGTATTTCTTATGAACCAATTTATAAAATGAGAGTATATTCTAGTTAATTTAACTTACTAACACATGTAAATATTTCTGTTTTTGTCGAGAAATTTGATGAAATAAATAATTTATAATAATTAATAATTGACACTAATTCATCTCTGGAAGGTTGTATAAAACTGAAGAATATAACGATTAAATTTTCAAATTTTCAATTATACCTATTATCTTCATTATAAATTGTCCTATGATATGTACTCCAGAGATTTATACATTATTTCAGATATAGCCTATGCCAATAGAGGTAACATATTTACAATTTATGTTTATTCAATCAAATAATCCATATCTAGCAATTTCATCTGATAACCAACATTTTATATCATATCCTGATATTGAATACAATAAATGCACCCTAGGGGTAACTATAAAATATTGTGCTTTAGATAATATGCCGGTTTATTTGGGATCATACCCGTTGTGCAAAATACAGCTTCTTAAATTGTCGAATAATAATAATCATAATGTACCTACTTAATAATACCGTCGATTGGCTCAATCCACATTGGATATCGGCACCCACGATACACCATGGCCCGATCGATAACCCTCAATTATAATTTATAAGTACATATTATTTGATGTTCGATGTATTATAAGATTTGATGTTGTAGTAATAATAGTAAATTGATATTTAACCCGTCGTTGGTGTCGCTATGCAGAGTCCCGCCGTTGGTATTAAGTGAGCGCTGCGCTCACCTCGTTGTTTTTTCATCATTATTTATTATACAATGAACATAAAATATTGAAACCAACAACCAATTTCTTAAATTTTAATCTTATAAGTTTTAACAAAAATGTTCTTACAATTTTCCTCAATTATAAATTGTTCACCACTAAAAATTAATTTATAATTGTTTATACACAATATAATCATTATCATTCAACTTGGCCCTAGTTGTCTGGAATATTTTGCTGATTATTATACAGTATACGCATATGAATATTGTGTGCTCCTTCAATATAGGTCTAATGTTAGGTCGATCTATTGAGTGAGTGCAATGCTCAATTTATGGATATTAACAACATTGCATGTCGATATCTAATCGAGAATTATCTATAAAATTATTATATTTGCAAAAGTATATTTAAACATGTTTCGATTGAAGGTATAAATAATATCAGATGAATCAAGTAATAAATAAATAAGTGGCTCTCAAAATAATAACGAGGTGAGCGCCGTGCTCACATTGCGACCACTGACGGGTTTTAATAACAGATACATATATACATATAATATATACGTTGAGTACTTTGCTTCACATAAGGTAACCCTGATCGCTAGTAATAATATCACACACCGAGGTCGAGTCTCCGAGACCTCATAAATATAAACAGAATGACACCCAATCAGTATACGAAGCGACAGGTAGAGAGGAGACGTTACAAGATTAACACTTACAGTCTGTAATGTCATGTGGCGATTTGTGTTCACAAATCACCATCTAATTTAATACAACTTAAGAATAATGCATTAATGCAATTCGTGCCTACACAGTTTAAAATTTACGCTTGTACACTTGTACACTTGTACCTATTCGCAACATCAGTATTTGAAAATTATTTAGGAAAAGTCGTATATCCACTGAGTTGTAAGTAATAGGTATTACACCTCAAAATCGGGGCTTGCATTTGAAAAAAAATTTGTTTTATGTTATTTACAATTAAAAAGTAACACAATTTTTGCGTTTATCGCTTTTTTTAATTAAAACGTTATCCGAATTTTGCGTTCATCGTTATACAGAATTAAAACGTTATCCAAGTATTGCGTTTATCGTTATTTAAAATTAAAAAGTTATACAAGTTTTGCATTTATCGTTATTTAAAATAATGTTAATACCTATAATATTTAAAAATAATAACTGATGCGAGTAGGTATAATGGGTCCGGATACCGAACATAATATAATCAATTCTTATAGATTCTTAGATTGTTTGCATTAAATAAATGTTTCTACGAAACCAATAGACTTATTTAGTAAATACATTTTAAAATATTTAATTTTGCGTCATTTTTCGTTTAATGATAGTCTGTAACTACGTTTTGCGTTGTTTTTCGTTTAATGATATTCTATAAATTACGTTTTGCATTATGTTTTGTTTAATCATATATAATATATTTTGTTAACCTTTATGTTTTGTTTTGCGGTATTTAATTATTTTTACTATCGTTTTCCGTTATAATAACGTTTACAAATTTCAATAGTTTTTTGTCAAATATTACGTTATAATCATAACGTTATTATAACGTTTGCAAGACTTGCTCAAATTTATAAAAAAACATGGAAGTTTTTGAACACATTTTTGTGATAGAGACTTGTGAGTAATAGTTATGATACACGTACCTTGGCACTGCCGTTCGCATATATGGGCGTCGAAGTTGTGCGATGACTGGTTGCAGTACGAATGACACGGGTAACACTGGAGATCGTGGCTCTGGCACATGTAGTACTCGGGGCACTCAAGCTCACCGCATATCTTCCTCATTGTCAAGCCCATTGACTGATGCCACATAACGACGACTGAAATATAAAAGGTCCTAAATGATAAAAACAACATAGGTATTAGGTACGTCTGCATATATTTTATCGTGATATTCGTGATAATAATAATAATAATATTGTCGCCTTGTCGCCTTGTCACTCACCTAACGAACGAATACAAAAGACGATGATGACAGAGGTAACCTGTCTTAACGTGAAACCCACTAACTGTGTGATATGAGCGGCGGCGGCAACAGCAGTGTACAGTGTTGAAGACTGAAGAGAAATGTGTAAACACACCACGTCAGATATAATATTCAATACGACCTTACTGGACAACAGATGTATCGCGATTAAATAAATTCCAGTTGGACATCGGCCTATACCTAAGTCCAAAAGGAATCGAGTAAGGTCGTAGCGTACCGCCCACTGTCACAACCACCACCACGGTCCACGATTGTTCATTTTCTGCACCGCCGGTATTTGTGATATTAATCGCTTTTGTGATTCGTTACATTCGTAACAACCAAAAACCGGTTTCTGTGTTGAGAAGACGCCACACAAGGATGTGTTGTCCCGTTTTACAAACGCGTAAAATACCAAATTTCTATGAAACTTGACCTCCGGGGCTAATAAAAATGCAGCACCCTTACGTAGATAATATATATAAATAGTACGGGGTGTCCCGAGATCAAAAAGTATATATTTATTGAAACCATTGTTTTCATATTATTATACCGTGTGTACGTGAAAACTGGTTATACTCTATAACTCACTTACCTACATTATTCCGTACCTACCTTATACCAGTGGCGTAGCCAGGATTATGATATGGGGGGGGGGGGGGTGTTTAAGTATAGATTAAAACCTTTTTACAGTTTTCGTATATAAATAAATGTAGGGTTCGGGACTTGACTTGTTGCATTAAAAAATATCGAAATATGCAGTCAAATTTGTCAAAATATAGCTACATTTTTATATTATTTTTGAAAAATGCATAAATATATTACAATTTTGGTAATAAAAAACTAAAAATAAGTATGTATATAAACATGATAAAAATAATTTATACACGGGTTTACTAATTTGAATATAGGTACCTATATCTATTAAGATGAAAATTCATCTTATATCGTTATATTATCGACGATATAATGCCTATAATTTAGATAACATAAATACAATAAAAGTTATTTGTTTCTATAAACATTTGGTTTATTTATTTTTCTTTCATTTACTTATAAAAATGATTGGATAGTGCTATTAAAGAAAGCACGCTGTTGCACAGATTAAGTTCTTCCTTACGTGTTGTGAAAATTGGGTTGTTCTACAACAAATATGGTATAAATATATGTATAAAAAATATTTAAAACAAGTTAAGTAAAAATATAATTTTAAATAAAAGATTGTCTAAATAATATGATGTAGTACAATATAGCTGGCCAAAAAATCTGACATAAAAATAAAAAAGATTGTATAAACAAAATATAATTAATAGCTAATACAATTAACTTTTATTTAAAACTATATTTTTACTTAACTTGTTTTAAATATTATTCATTATTTTTTTTATTGAAATTAAGATTAAAGATTTTTTAGTTAACGTACAGTTTCTACAAAAATAAAAAAAAATAAATATATACAAAAGCTAAAAAATATGTGTTAAAAATAAAAAATAGGGGGAAAATGTCCGCATCCATAAATTTATCAGGGGGGGAAATGTCCTACTACTCCGAAGAAAGCCGGGGGGAAATGTCCGGATACCACTCGAACTAGGTACTTAAATGCATATTATTCAGGGACGGTGCCAAAGGGGGGGGGGGGGCAAGGATGGGCGACTGCCACCCCAGGATAAGTTTTCGCACTTCTCTCTCCTCCCCCCCCCAGATATTTTAACTCCTATTTTTACTGGTGTGTTACCGTTTTTATGATGGAAATTATATTATAATCGTTAATACTAAATGGGATTACTATCTTAATTTTTAACTCGCCGTAATCAGTAAATGTGGTCGTTCAAAATGTTTAAAAATAGCGGCGTTCACCTATTAGTTAGTCGGGTTTCCCACACGAGTCGTCATTCTGTTGATTGTGTATGTGTATATATATATATATGTGTGTCGTGTGTGTGTGTGTGTGTGTTTCGTGTGTGTACACTTGTGCATGGTCGCATTTCGTTCATGGTAATTTTGGTACTTGGTATAAATATTCGTCGGTGTAAATGTTGTTTGATTTCACTTAATGTTAAATCTCAAAAACTGAAAAAAAATAACAATAACGTTGACGGTTGATAGCCACTGACGACGACTGTAAGTTAATGATGCAGAAATACACTTATACAGTAAAAATATTTTTATATTTAAATCTTAATTTGAATTGTAATTTTTTTTTTTATTACTATTGACTTATTAAATATATGTTATTATATAATGCAGAAACTCACTATAATAGTGTTCACTTCTAGTGTTTTTTCTATTGATAGAAGTACAATAATTATTTTTGAGCTTGCCCCTTCAAAAAATTAACTTGCCCTTTATCGCCCCCCCCCCCTTGGAAAAAAATTCTGGTGCCGTCCCTGATATTATTCGACAGCATTTGAAAGAATTCTTATAAAACTATAAAATATTATTATATGAGCATTATAGTTTTCCCGACCAGATTTTTGGATTATAATATTATATACAAGTAAAAAAAAATCTGATTATAAAATTATCACGAATAAATTATTATTTTTTCAAATTTTCAAGTTTTATGATTATTATTTTCTGGATAGTAATTATAATAGAATAAACCCAATGTATTTATGTACTATTTAATGAGTTTTTGGTAATTGTTTAGGTATGTTTTTTATTCAAATCTCAATATTTGCTCAAATATTACCTGAACATTTCAAAAATAAGTAATGACCTTTTTATAATATAAACTCAAGAGTTCGAAACAAAATGTTTTAAATATCCCAACCATGATTAAATTTAAATAAAATATATAATTTAATTTAACAGATGTTAAAATTGCTTACCATTGATTTTTGTTTCTAATAAATTGAGGGGTTTCAATTCAAAATGAACCTTTTCCATTTTTCTAATTATTCAGGAAAGCTCTTTTTTTTTAATCTAATTTTTAAATGATTTACATAGTAATATGTGTTTTGCACTAAAAAATAGATAAAAAAAATGATAAATTAATTTCTTATATGGAACATTTTCTTCTTTAAATGTGTACAGTATTTTCCAGGAATACGTCCCTTAATGAATAAAAATCTGGAATAAGCGCCTTTTGGAAAAAAAATAAATCAATTTTATCCATCATAATTCCTGATAAATATTTTTCTGAATGAATTGTTCCAGAAGAAAATTAAGCGTCACCGTTGACACCGGGCATGTGCGCTCAGTTACATGTGTAACCTACGAGTGTAACCTATATGACGTACCTTCAAGGTGTTAAATAACAAATGTCCGTATAATACCTATTATTTTTTTTTTGGAAATATGTATAGCTTATATAATATTTTATGTTCATGACTTTTTTATTTTCTTAGACTTAAAAGTGCCTAAAAGCCATTATATACAAACTGCGGCCAGGGCAAAGATAATCACACCCCCCTAGATCCGGCACTGCCTCTACTACAACCACTGCTTATAATGAAGTGACTCTATATTTTTTTAGTTTATTAAACAAATTTCTGTTGGATAAATTATTGAATAATAGGATTCTAACATATTAAATGATAGATATCAAATTATGAATATACTCTTTTTCAAATTAAATAAAAACAAAATATACCTACCAACTTAGCATGTTATTTAAATTTTAATGATATCCTTATTGAAAGAATGATTTGATTAGCATCCTATGTATACCACAGTATTTATTTGTACTTACTACTTAAGTATATAACCAACCGCATACCTTAAAAGGAAATACATACCTACTTAATGATCGTTATATGGTTATAAAATCTTAATGTGAATATAATATTCAAATAATAATTTATACATTGTGTTTGATCACTTCTAAAGAATTTAAACGATAGTTTTTTTTGTGTTAAATTAGACGATTTAGGGACGGAAACTCATCTATTATAAATGGTACATAATTATGTGTAATGTAAAGTGAGCGAAATTTAAAAAATAAAAATTCACTCCACTCTAAGTATAGACTAATGAAATAATATTTATTGGTAAATCGTCTTATTTTGAGAAGTTATTAAACCACTATCGTCCGTCGTTGAGAATTGATGACTCAGAACAATATCAACCGATAACAATTCCATATAAATGGTGTAGGTCCCGCCTGATGATTAAGATGTATAGATACACGAACGAATACATCGTCGTCGGGAATTATTGTCTGGCCCGAATTGACGACTCAAAACAATATCAACCGATAACAATGTAAACAGTATAAAAATTCTATATAAATGGTGAAGGCCACGCCTGGTGATTAAGATGTAGATAGGTACACGAATGAAAACATAAAATAATATATATAATATATATAATATGTAGTATATGCGTACAGCGTGGCGAAATTTACGCAAAATGTATGGGACGGTGAAAAAACTGAATATATCAATTAAATTGAATGTATGATAAAATGTTTGAATGTAATGCGGAAAGTCATCGTTAGAATGTAAGATTGCAGAAACATTCGTTATAACAATATAATAGGTTATATTAATACTATGCCTATAAAAACATGTGCTGTACCCATTATTGAGTATCGGTTAGCATATGTTTTTATAGTATTAATATAACTTACTATATTGTTATAACGAATGTTTCTGTAAAGAGGTTTCTAAACGAACATTTAGAGGGAAGAATTATTGTAGTTTCGGTAGTGAATATGAGAAGATTTTGTCCTTCCCTTCAGAAAAAAAAACCGTAAGTCTGTGAAAAAAAATCTCCCGCTGGTCACATTCTAGGAGCATTACATATGCACATGGCTATGTAACTAATAAAAACACAATAATATAAACTTTAATCTCTGGAGAAACAGCAGTGGTTGGTGGTTGAATGTAATAAATTGTAGTATGTCAAACATACCCTACAAAGGCAGCAGTTTCCGAGACCCTCTCTGCGACCACACTGCGCTACGACATCGATCGCTTTGGACACTTGTTTCACGAACATCCGGACCTCCGACCATGCCAAATTAGGTTGGGGCCAGTACGGCAACACGTGTTGTCTATATATATTCGTAGTTCTTATATAATAATTTATATAGTAGGTCCTACCACAATAGGCTACAGAATTCTGTGACAGTACAGAATGTGCAGTATACGCGTCGTATATACTTTATAGTGTATATTATAATATAATATAGTCAGTAGTCACCCGTCGCGCGATGGTCAAAACTGGAGAGCAGTGGCGTATTTACTGGGTGGGAGGGGGGGGGGGTCCAGGGGATCAATTTTAAGTGCTATAAAATCCCAACTATGATTATTACTTATAACACCAACCCCTCCCCCCCCCTCATCCTTGAGAACATACAGTAGTAACTCTGGTAGTATTGCATTTTAGCGTATTAATATTGTATTGTGATTGTTGAGTTAATATTCCAAATTATGTTAAATCTTAAAGTATACCTACGTAATCTAAGAAAATGTCATTGAATTCTTAGTTAGGGTAGTCACCTGCTAGTTATGCTTATAAGGAACCTTGTAGGTTGTAAACATAATTCTAAATTAGGAATGTGAACAGAAAATGTGCTATTTATATGTTAGGTAAAACTCAATATTATAAATATTATAGTTTATATAAAAAATAATAGAAAATACAAATAAGAATCAAAATATTTTATTTTATAATAAAATACTATTATAATAAATAATATAATTATAAAAACGGGAAATAAAATTATTTATTCTATGTGTATTAAATAGGTAGGTAAAATTTTAAGATACGCACATTTTTATGTTCGTTAATATGTACAATAATATGTTAGAATTGAGGATATTTTGAAATTTGATAATATATGTAACAATTAACAAATATATATAAATAGACTATAAAGAATATAGTACGACTTTAATTGTACGCTTAAATTTAAAATACAATATTAAAAACAGTTATTCATATAATTTATTATAATACGATTTTAATTGAAACCGTTGGCTATAGACTATTAATTGGCTCCCGTTTTACAAATACATCAATTCCCTAACGCCTCCCGTTTAAGACAACACAAATTCCTGCGCACTTCATACAGACTAAAGGCGCATTCACAGCTACGTCATGTGTTGTGTCGTGCGAGGGCTTGGTTATTATATGGTTACAACTGGTAACCAATATGGTTTACAAGGTTAACATTAGTCAATTCTTGGTATACTCGGTTGCAACTTTGTTATTAGATGATACCAAAAAAGTAATATCCAATCCAATCACAGTACGATTTGATCGACACGACACGACACACGACGCATCTGTGAATCCGGCTTTATTAGGACTATTTCAAAGAGGTTTAGTTAAAAATGTGTTATTTTTTTAAATTGTATATGGTAATGTAAATCATAAATTTAAAATGTGTTGGTATTTTTTTAAATTTTAAATGCAAAGTAAATTATATAGAATTCTTGTCGTCAAATACCGAGAGCCGTTTGGGAATTTAAGTATTCGTGTAACGCTGTTTGACGGGAGTTGTTTGGGAACCAACGTTCAACGGGTTGCATATTAGATTAATGAAGTGAAATATTTAGGCTAATTCCACTTAAAAATAATAAAATACGGTACTATACGGTTTGATCGTCCATTATCATTTATTAGTTATGAACATTACATTAACATTATAATTTATATATAAACATTATGAACCAGAACTAAAACATAATTTTTATGTAGATTCGCCAAAAATATTTCGTTTAATTTTAATCAATATTAAATTATAGTAATTTTTACATTTGTTAATATTTCTTTAAATATTTTAATACTGATCTATTAAATAGATTACAAATTTACAAATGTTGTCTTATTATAATAAATATTTTTTTTTATATTCTGTTTATTCTTGTTTAATCTTTACTAGGTACTGATCATTTTATCCATTGATTTTTTTTTTACGTTTATTATAGATCGCAAGAAAAGTTACCTTCACGCCCATAGCACGGTAAACGGTCACATTGTACGGTCCATTATTTAAAATGTATAACGTGGAAAACGTCAAGAAAAAACTAATAGTTAATATTCGATAAAATCAATATTGGTTTTTTTTGTGTAATATACTGAAGAACGAATAACCGTAGATACTTGTAATTGTCACCATGTTTATATTAGCATTTTCTGTAAGTAGGTACATCGTACATAATATTTTGAAGTTTTTTGTGCTATTTATAGTTATATGGATTTGAGACCTAATCAAAGTTTATAAAATGTTCAATTTTTATAGCTAAAAATTCAAAATTTAAAGCACAGTTTCTTAGTAGGTAGTTTATACTGTAATCAAAAATTAAAAAATAAATAAACTCAGTTTTTATTTTATAGATATTTAAATTCAAATTTGGACGAAATTAGATATGTAAACATTTAAACGAAGTATAACGATTTTAGTTATTTTATTGTGATTTAAAAATATTATTAGTGGCCACGAATACTTGAAAATGAATGTGTATTATATTTTATATATTTACACAGGTACATAATGACAATTTCAAACACATATTTTTGGCAAAAATGTATTTACTGCTTATTACTAAATAGGTACCTACTAAGTACTAATAGTAAAATAAATTACATTAATAGCAATAATATAATATACCTAATATACCTATAACGGATAACGGATAACGGATAACGGATAACGGATCCTTAAATCTCATTCCGCGGGTCGATGTGGAGAGCCCTACTGAAAACCCGACTTTGCTAAACGCCCGAACGGTATCAGTGCCCATCGAGCTTTGTGGCGTGCGTCCCGCTGTTGCGCGCGGGTTTCCTTCGCGTGCTCGCGCTCGCCGGCCGCGCGCCCGCGACTTATGTGGATGGCCTCGCGGAGACTGTGGAAGTAGCGCTTTAGTAGAAGGGGAGAAATTTGTCTGGGTCGAATCCAGCGCTCGCCGACGCGGATCAGCGAGACCCAACGATCTACCTCATACGAGAGTAGCCGGCGGGGGACCGTCGGCCTGGCGCCAGGGCGCCCCGAAGCAACCCGTCGGAGGGACGCGACCGCGTCACCAAGGCGTGAAGTAGCCGCCCTCGGGAGAAATGGCTAAAGGTGTAACAACCCCCGGGGGAATGGTCTTATACTCCCCGTCACACAGTGGTTTACAATAACTAATATACCTATAGGTACTTTGTGATATAGGCTAATAAACAGTTTTCACTCAGAATCGTTTTTGTTTGCAAAATCACAATGATTTACCATTGAATTCAGAACGAGAGTTTTCTTTTGATTTAAAGTCTGGGTGAATCATAGACCTATTAAGAAATGGACTGCGCGTTCCCTATAGTAACCATATGTTTGACGATCTGAACACGAGTGAGAGAGACAGACTATAACTTACCCCGAATGTGGAAGAAACAATAAAATAGTTTATTTTTCTAAGGCTTGATAAGAAATATTTTAACTGATAAGAGTGATAAACAATAATTATAAATTGATTTGGTACTTTTCAAGTTGTAAACTTTAACTTCGAAGAAAAACATATTTCACTATTTGAGTACATCATTACACAAAACTTATAAGCCAACCAAAATAAAGAATTAGATCTTATTTTAAAAAAACAATACATTTTAAAACCCAATAAAAAAGTATTAAACTTAACGATGACTACCTATATTTTAACTATTTATTAGTCTGAATACATTGATGTAAATACTCGACCTAATTACTAATTTTTTTTAATTTTTCAATTATATGTAAATGTAACTATATTTTAATGGCGACACTAGTTATAGTACATATTTAAATTGACAATGTCAGTTTTAAATTTTTTTAGTTTTATTTTTCTATAAAATAAATATCAATAAAACTTTATTTGTTGGGTAAAAAAGCGTGAACATTTAATATAAGGCTCCTGATATATCGTTCTAATAGCAGTTGAAAAATATTAAAAATACATAGGCACAATTTTTTTTTATAAGCATTTAAAGTTCAAATTTATAATTTAATAATTATTTTGTAGTTAAAAATTTATAAAATGTTCAACTTTTATATCTAAGGATTGAAAATTGAAAACAAGGCTCCGCGTAAATAGGTTATTTATAAATTACTTTATTTACAATAATATCATCAAATATACTTGGTAATATCATAGGCTGACTGACCGTTTTCGCTCAGAATCGTTTTTCTTATACAATGATATTTTATCATTGAATTCAAATTTAACAACATCCATTACAGTGACCCATTTGTTACTTACTCACCTTTTTTCTTTTGAAATTTAATATTTGAAAATTTAATACAAGATTCCACATAAGCTTGTCTACCTTTATCGAAAATAAGAAAAGTCTACCGGAAAGTAAAATTAATTTTTTATGAACGATTGAAGTTCAAATTTTTACAATATTGGATACCTATTGACTTGATTTCTCGTGTAACGATTTTCTTATTTTGTTGTAATTCAAAAATGAATAACTGAAGATAGGTAATTGAAATTTACACCATATGTTTATTTTATCAATACCTTTACTTGAAAGAATGTTCAAAATATTATGACTCGTTTTGAGCTGTTTGACGTCATTTTCACTTTTTAATTTTTTTAGTTGTTCATTCAAAAAATGTCAATAAAATATTATTGGTTTGGTCAAAAAGCTTGAAAAAGTAATGTAAGGATCCTAGTATATTGTTATATTAGCAGTTGAAAAATAATAAAAATACCTACATACGCAAGGTTTTTTATAAGCTTTTAAAGCTCAAATGTTGATATCATTTATTAAATTGAAAATTTACAAATTATTTTTTGTTAAAAATGTATAAAAGGTTCAAATTTTATAGCTAAGGATTGAAAATTTAAAAAAGGTTACACTTAAGTAGTTTATAGAGTAACTAAAAAATCTAAAAAATATACATAAACAAAGTTTTTTTATGGTTATTTTAAGTTAAAATTTGGACAAAATTTCATATAAATAGTACAAGTAGGTAATAACAATATAAATATAATATAAAATGTTCTAGACTGACAAACAGGATCAATATTACCAGTAGTTTTCAAAAGCGCCGGGAAAAACGGGAATTTTTATGCAAAATTAGTTTTTGATAAACTCTAAAACCAATGACTATTGTTACACATTTTCAAAATATTTTGATGTGTTTTGAACTATTTACGGACATTTTCAATATACATTTTTTTTTTTAGTTTTTTTTTTCTATAAATGTTAATACAATTATATTCGTTGGGTCAAAAAGCTTGAAAATGTAATACAAAGCTCCTAATAATATATTGTGACAATGGTATTTGAAAAATATTAAAAATACATTTTTACAGTTTTTTTTTTATTAGCATTTAGATAAGATGAAAATTAAAGAGAATTTTTTTATGGTAGCGGTGGGCGCATATTCTCAAACTTTCCTTAGGCGTCAGATGAGCTTCTAACATGGTTTTGTGGGCAACTAAATTAAAACTAGAAGTGGGGGTTTAGGACAACGTATTAAAAATTATGAAAGTATCAAACGAATGTCCATGTCATTAAATACATTGCACTAATTTACAACACAAAAAGTTCTCCACGATGTCTTCGTTAGCAACTAGGTATGCGTATAAAAACCAAAAGTTGTGCTTGTCCACTTATGTCAGTAGACTCGTCTAATTGTAAATTGTAATGCAAATAATGGAGACTGGAGAGTCACGAGATTGTTGCAATACTTGTTCTTCTACTTCATTTTCATAAAACATTCAAAATTCAAATTAATATTTAGCAATAAGTAAGCCAATAACAATGAGAAATTTGTCATTTTTACACACCAAAATCCTAGGATATTGTGTACACTTTTTATAAATATAACAATAGGTATGTAACTCATTTTATACCACATCCAGGAGCACATATTATGATACATGTGAAATTCAATTATTCATTGATACACAACATTTGTATGAGATAAGACACATAAAAACTTCAGTAACATTTTAAATTTCTTGGATATATGCATCAATCAAATTGTGTATCTACTGTAAAGTTAGTATGTCTAGATAATAGTAAAACATTAATATTAATAGTGATAGGTATTTTATAAATAAATGAACCTTGTTATGTAACAGCTCCAAAAATGATTTTAATACAAAATAATTATAATATTAATAACAAATGTTTCCAAATAATCTATAACAGACAAATAATATAAAACACAAGAACCCAAAATAAGATTATCGACTTTAAATTTTAAAAACAAATGACAACCAATCATCTAATATTATATTAGAATCTTCAATTAATATAAATATTATAGAAGCAGAAGAGTTTGCTTAATTAAAAAGGAGGCAAATATTTATATACTAAAAAGTATATACGAGTACTATTATTATATGAAGGTCACTAATTGTTTTTATTACCCTGTATATTACAAGATAATATGTTTTAATAATATATAATACATCAATCAATAAAATAATACTTATTATTAATATTCCATTATTCATTATCTAGGGACTCTCTCCATCTAACTGAAGATTATATTGGCCTCGTTCCTCTTTATTTTAGACGCAAATTAACCGATATAATGTTTGTCTATGATCTTATTAATTATAATATTCTGTGTTTTGAGTTATTGCCTGAAATTGGTTTTCGAATTCCATATCTTATTACCAAGGCTGGGCATTAATGAGTTAAAAAGTTAAAGTTAAGTTAAAAAGTTAAAATAAAATTAAATTTTTAACTTAACTAGTTACTTTTGGCTTTTCATTAACTGAACTGTTAGCTTACTAAATTTCTTTCTTAATTAACTTAAATGGAAATACTGAATGAAGAATAAACACTATATCCTATAATTTAGTTTTGAGTTGGAAAAAATTAAGTACGCTAGCGTTGTATAAACAAATTAACTTTTTTTTAACTTAATAAAAAGTTAACAAAAAGTGTGTATTAACTTTTAATTTGACTGAGTTAACCTATAGTTAAATTAACTTTTAACTTTTTGTTATTGGTGCATATTAACTTAACTTAACTGAGTCAAAAAAAATTATTAACTTACCCAGCATTGCTAATTACACGTAATTCAGATTTATTTGTAGTTCCTCATTATAAAACGAATAGTGAACCAATTCTTTTATGCATCGAGCTTTAATTTTAGCTAATACAATTTGTATGTATTTAGATATATTTCTTCTCTCTCGCAACTGTTTTAAAAGAGAATCTATGTTATTATTAACCCCCCCCCCCTCCCAATATATACCCCTGATTGTACTATAAATTTTACTTTTTAGGAAAAAAGCTCGTATGTATTTTTAAAAGTATTATTGTGTACGGTATACCTACAAACTTGTAAATTGTAAAACGATTTTATATTATATGCATTTTATTATAATAGACACATATCATAGACTCTTCACTGTTATTTGTTTTACTGGTGAGTATTAGATAACATATTATTTAATGATAATCATATTGATTGTATATACCTGAATATTTATTAGTAAATACTCGAAAAGCCATTTTATGACAATAATACAAAAAACAAAAACTAATAGTGAACGAGCCTGACATTTGTTAGATAGGCAATTCAACTTACGCGCTTGGATGTGCTAAGATGGGCAGTCTTATATACGACAACAGTATTGAGTATAGGGAATTTACGAAATGCAATGATCACAGAGCACACACAAGATCGGACTAAATCATTAAAATTTAAACCGTTATTATAAAATAGAACATGATTTGTAAAATCAATGCTAAAATTAATACTACGATCTACGGAAGTCTGGTGATACAGTCGTTGGTCTACGATCTACAGTAAGCAAATTTCAAGTTGCAACGATGACCAAGATTACCTGGGCAGGCCTCTCACACAACTCGAGACAATTTCAGGCGAGCTCATTCTGTATCAAACTCTTAGCACTGATATCGATATAGCCATAGAGCGATAGACACCGATTATATAATATATATAATAGTAGACAGTGAAACCTCTAAATACTGGACACTCTCGGTCACTGAAATTTTGTCTGCTGTTCAAAGGGTTCAGTGTGAATAGGGTCATGGTATAAATACTAAATAGGTAATAGGCTAATAGCTTAAAATTTATCTAAATATTTTGAAAATGTAATTATTTATATATTATTAGTCAAACTTGTTATGTTATTTCAAAAATGGGAATAATTTGTTTAATGGAATGTAATATGTCTACAGGCTGTTATGTGTTAAGATGTATTGTGTAACACTATAACATTAAGAGGATGTCGTACCCGAATGATTTGTCTCACACGTACAACATGTCAAATTTTCTTTCAACAGTTTCAATAGTGTGCTTTTAGTTTTGATATTAGAGTGAATTGACCTATTATAAAATTTAAAGGCAAAGTATTTATCTAGGGCTCCACATGGGCTTTTTTTGATATAATTATTTTTAAGTAAGTTATAACCTTTTTGAAACGAAACATTTTAAAATGATCATAAATAACTTAAATATAGTATCAATAAAAGCCTAAATTGGGCCCTATGTAATAATATTGACTTTACATTTTATAATAGACCAATTCACTCTAATATTAAAAATAACAGCACACTATTAAAACTGGTGAACGAATATTTGCTATGTCGCACATGTGTAAGACGGAGACCACACATGCGGCATATGAAATCCTCTTAAAAAAACACCGATATTAGAAAATTTAACTTGCTGATTTTATTTCTCCGGAAAACTATGAATTATAATATCAATATATGTACAATAAAATTAAATATGTTTATTATGTATTTCCATTACTTATTAGTTATTTAATTTAATTATATACTCTTAATAGTTAAATATGTTGGCAAATTTTACAGGAACTCTGATTTATATGGTTACATAATTGCTACATACCATAATTTACATAATTACATGTTACAATTAAATAATTTTAGACTTCAGTTATTTGTAAACATAAATTTAAAGAAAAACGTTTTTAAAAATCTAAACCATTATTGAAATATTGTCTATGTTTGATAAAATATTTGTAATTAGTCTTTAATTTAGAATGGTTATTTACTTTTTACTAGAACCTAAAACTTTGTATAAATATACATTTTGAATAGACTATAGAAAGTTTTAATTAGTTTAAGTTATGGTACTTTTGTTTAAAAACATATTTGTATCCCAGAACCTTAACAATATTATAATATTTATTGTACTAGGTAGCTGTATTACCCGACTTCACCCGAGAAAAAATGAATAAACCTAAAATGCGGTGCTACGTATATCGGCGTATCTCGATAATAGATAAGGTCATAAAGAAAGTACATTTGAACTAATCGTTTAGTACCTAATGTAAAAGTCGAAACTAAATTTTTTGATCGCCCAATTCATGTATTTCATATTAACCATTGTATAAAAATAAATTGATCAGTATTTTCCATAGAACTCTTATGTATTTAATATTAAAACTATTTTTGTAACAAAATGTATATTAATTTGTAGTTTTTAATTTCGGTCAGTCTTTATTTACGGCAGAGTGCGTAAACGATTAAGTATATTCAACATATTTTGTTAAGTTAGGTATTGCTTTTTCGTATTTATCAACTACGCCCGGTATTTTTTTTTTTTACCGGATGTGTACTTAAAGATTTGTCAACTAGCTTTTGACATGAATACATGATTATACGTGAATATTTTTTATGATAAATGTATATTATGATAAATTATTATTTTTATACCACAGTAAAATATTTGTTTTAAACGATACTTAAATATGGTTGGACTATTGATACTCGGTTAAATACACTGTTGAACCGTCACCGCTCAGAATGATTTTTCTTATTCAATGATACTTACCTACCTTTTTATATTTTATTTTGAGTTCTATAAAAATGTTGAACCAGTTTAATAATAATAATGTTACTGATGATGTTAAAAAATATATGAAAAGAGCTCTTATCTATGCACCATTCAATAAAAAATAAATATCCAATACAAATGTCGCTGACAATTAATTTTTTGTTATATTTTATTTAAATGTGTAAAAAAATGTTTTTATTTTTAAGTTGAATAATATGCATATTATAATGATATTAAGTACAGAGGTAATATATATATATCATAAAACTATAATAGATTTATTAAATTAAATTAAATTAAGATTTATAATAATAAAATAATATTAAACATAATGCAAATAATAATCAGGGAAGAAAAACCAAGAAGGATGACGATATTTTTCTGTGGTCGTACTTGTTGTAGTTGTAGTAGGACTTTGGGTGGTAGTTGTTGTTGATGGCTGACTGGTCGTTGTTGATGGATGACTAGTAACTGGAAATTCTGGGTATTTTGTACCATTGTAAAATATTTTGGCCTTTCTACCTAACAAATATATGTACAAAGACCCATCAGGCCAATATCGATATCCCTCAGGGATGACTGGCAGTTCATCCTTTGCCAGAAGATTCGATAAGCCATTACACTGGCGTACATTAAATTCTTCTCCTATTACCGGCTTGCTAATCACCATCCGGATTATTCTAAGGGATCTATCGTCTTCGTCATGCACATCGTACAACTGTGGACAGAACGGAAAAATACAGTGATAGAGAGCAAGAAAGTTAATTAACCATATCTAATATTTATTAAATATTTAATTATAAGTACACTGCAGAAATCCACCCGCAATCTCCATTTACAAACGTCGATGACACAAGTTTTAGGCCTGCAGATTTCACTATAAGATTACCGAGTATAGTTGTTGGATTGGTGTTGGTTGTGTATTAGATAATATTATAATTAACATTATAAATTCTTTTTATTAAAAAATAGATATAATATATGAATCGTCAAACCGTTTAATAGCATTTATTTATATATTTACTTATTTATTTTAGATTTAACGGGCACAAGCCCAATTACATATAGTAACAATTTATTACAATCGTTTGTTAGAACAGTTTTTAAAAAAAAACAGTGAAACAATATACAATAATTAGTACTTATAGCTGAGAATGGATTTACATTAATTCTTAAATGAGTTAATGTTTGAATTTATTGATAGTTTTCATAATTCTGTTATGGGGTGTTATTTGTATAGTTATTTATTTAATTACTAAGATATAAAGTATTTATATAATGGATAAACGACTTAAGAAAACATGACACTCAATATTACCGTTGAGAAGCTTGCATGAGAAATATAAATCTAATAGTAAAAGACGCTGATCAAGTATTTCAAGAGAAAGATTCGTTAATATTGGGGTGTACAAAGAATGCAGAATTGAATATTCTCAATTTTATAAATATTAACAGATGTGTATTGAGACAAAATAATAATTATTAATATCCTATTCCTTGATAATACATTTTTTATATTATTATCTAAGTACACCAGCGTTTCTCAACCTTTTTCATTTACCACTCACCACTGCTTTACGTACCCCCAAATGTCAATTTATCGTATAATTACACACAACACAAATAAGATATTATGAGATAAGTTCGATGATGGAAAATTTGGAAATAATATTTATTAATTAATTTAATTTGCATGCTCCATAATATGAAATATCCAATGTATGTGTATAATATATATATATATGAAAATAATATAAAAATGGTTAATAGATTTTTAATAGACAAATGAATGACAATGTATTGAACAACGTTACCGTAACCCGATTAGATAAAGTCCTGTGCCACATTATTAAATATTTCCGCCATTACGCTTTTTTTTCACGTACCTCTCATACCTACGTGTACCACAGGTCGAGAAACGCTGAAGTACGCCAATAATAAGTATCTATTATATCACCAACCACCAGCGTAAAAACGAAAAACCTATAATAGATAATATGTCGTATGTATATAAGAATGATCTTTAATCACATGTGTCTCCCTCTCACCTCAGGCACTGGATGAATAATCAAAATTGTTGCACGAGTTCACCTACTATAATAATATACAATATAAAATAACACGTAGGTAAATATAGTATACTTACGGCACATCTGTGTGATCGTGTTTTGGTTTTATTTTGCATTGACCCTGCAGTATGTTCCAGAAGTGATATATATTGCCAGCCCATTTCAGATTCGTCTCTATTGGTCGGCCCGTCATGTTTCGACAAACACTCAAACATGAAGTGGTCCATATCTGATAGTGGCACAGAGAATAACAGAACAAAATAAACATGAGTATGATAAATGTTTTTGATCGGAATATTTTTTGTTAGCACAAGAAATATTTAGTGTTATTTTAATCAGCACGTTTGCGTGAGTTTTTACACCCGTGATTTTTTACAATAGTTATAAATTATAATACCTACATTTATACTCTCTAATATATATTATGTACCTAATATTAATATAGTAGTTACACCTATAGGAATATGTGTGCAAAGCGCAAGTTAATTTCATGATGTTATCATACAAACATACTATAGATTATAGAATAACAGTAGGGTGAAATGGCCGATTCCTATGACCCCCCGCTTCACCACCACCCCCCCCCCCCAATACTGCGCTTGATCGCGCTTGATCGCGCTTGATAACCCCCCGCCTCACCTCCAAACAATTCCACGGCAACGTTGGCCACGCTTGATAACCCCCCGCCACACCTCCTACCGTAACATACATCATCACCACCCCACCCCGCCCATATCTCGGCAACGTTGGCCGCGCTTGATAACCCCCCGCCACACCTCCTACCATCACATACATCATCACCACCCCACCCCGCCCGTACTTCGGTAACGTTGATCACGGTGGATAACCCCCCCGCCTCACCTCCTACCAATACCACGGCGGCCGCGCTTGATAACCCCCCGCCACACCTCCTACCATCACATACATCATCACCACCCCACCCCGCCCGTACTTCGGTAACGTTGATCACGGTGGATAACCCTCCGCCGCAACTCCTACCAATACTTCGGCAACGTTGGCCGCGCTTGATAACCCCCCGCCTCACCTCCTACCATCGCTTACGTCATCACCACCCCACCATGCCCATATCTCGGTAACGTCGATCGCGGTGAATAGCCCCCCGCCTCACCTCCTACCATACATACATCATCACCACTCCAACCCGCACATATCTCGGTAACGTTGATCGCGGTGGATAACCCCCCGCCTCACCACGACACAAACCACACCACCCACCAATTAGACGCTCACCGCGCGGCGGCCGCCCCGTCCGTCACGTGCTCTGTCCGTCACGCGTGTATATTTGGAAAAATAAAAATTATTACAAGTTTGTGTATATGTGTGTGTTTAAGATACACTCTGGTGTACAACGTTTGATTTAGCGATTAGTTTTTTCGTATGTAACTATATAATAAGAAAACTGTATACTATTTTTGTATGTATGTATGTATGTATGCATGCATGTGTGTGTATGAGCGTTCTTATCTCATATGTATTCGAATGAATAAAGGACTGGGCGGCTTGTTTGTATACTATATGGAATACTGGAATCGTGTGTATGTATGTGTGTGTGTGATGTGATAAGAATGTATGTATCTATGCATGTATGCTTATATGTATGATAAGGTATATAATATATATGTTAAGCTTGTGTGTGTTGTAAATATTATTATTGTAATGTCTTTGGAAATATGGAATTCTTCCAGGATATATTTTGTATTGTTAGGTTATATTATTCAATAAAGAATCATTCGTTTTTTTGCACTTATGCGTTCAAGTTGTGCTCTATACCTCTCTAAAACATAACAATGGCGACGAAGTAGAGTAAGGAAACCACGTGTCAAAATGAAATTTAATTTGTTTTAAGTGCGTAATATTAATTTAAAACGCTTAGTGTTTAAAATAAAAAGTGTTATAATGAGTCGTTCAAACATTAACAGTGCAACTACGCAGGCTTCTAGTGGTAGCGGTAGGGGTAATGGTAACATTAGCAAAGGGCAAATTAATGGCACCATTTCCGAATTTAATTTGAAAGTTGACGACTTCAGTTCGTGGATTGAACGCTTTGAATTGTATGTATTATTAAATGAAATTAATTCTCACAAAAAGAAATTAATGTTCTTAACACTTTTGGGCAATGACGGTTATGTATTAGTCAGAGATCTTTGTACTCCATTTAAGCCAGTAGATAAAAGTTACGACACACTAAAAGAAATGTTATCTAATTATATTAATCCTAAACCTAATGTTCTAACTGAACGTTACAAGTTTAAGGAGAGAAAACAAGGTTCAGAAGAAACAATAAGTCAATTTGTGACTGCATTAAAAAAGCTTTCACAGTATTGCAAATTTGGTAATAATTTGGATGATTCATTGAGAGATCAAGTTGTTTACGGTATCAGGGATAACAACATAAAAAAACGTTTAATGTCTGAACCGGAGTTAACATTTAGAAAAAGTGTTACACTTTGTTTGTCAATGGAAGCAGCGAACAATGATGTGTCTCATTGGGAAAAACAGGAATTGAATTATCAGCGAGGAATGAAGTTTAAGCAAAACAGACAACCATGGGGACAAGGGAAGTCAAGGAAAGCACACAGATCAGATTCAATGCCAAATAATCAAAAGGATTCAACGAACAATTCAAGTCATGGCCGTAAAACTGTTTGTTTTTGTTGTGGTAAAGCAGGTCATACAAAACCATTTTGTAAGTATAAGCATTTAACATGTACTAAATGTTCTAAAGTAGGTCATTTAATTAAAGTTTGTAAAGCTAAAAGTAAAGCTGGTAATGTTAATATACTAGAAGAGTCTAATATTTTAAATGATTTTGAAGATTTGCATATTGATAATTTGTTTTCATTAGTGACTGTTGATGTTAATTTAATTAAACCATTTAATATTAAGTTAGATGTAAGTGGAATTATTATTAATTTTCAAATTGACACTGGATCTTCAATTACAGCTTTGTCTTATAGTGATACATGTATAGTGAATCTTAAATTAAAAGATATTCAAAAAAGTGATATAAGTTTAAAAGGTTATACTGGTACTTTAATTATTCCAATGGGTTATTTAAAAGTGAGTGTGAAATTTCATGGAAAAATTGAAGTGTTGAATTTGTATATAATTAAAGAAGGTGGCCCTCCTATTGTCGGTAGAGATTGGATTGAGAATTTATCATTACCTATTAAAGGGGAAGTTTATTCACTTTCATCAAAAACAGAAATAAATATTTTTGAAGATTTTCCTTCAGTGTTTAAATTATTCTTAAAAGATGAAAACATTAAACCTATTTTTTGTAAGCCTCGTGTGTTACCTTTTGCATTGAAAGATAAAGTGAGTTTGGAAATTGATAGATTAGTCAGTGAAAAGTTATTAATTCCAATAGAGTCTTCAGAGTGGGCTACACCAGTTGTGCCTGTTTTAAAAAGTGATGGTAAAATTCGATTATGTGGTGACTATAAGGTTACACTTAATAAATTTATTAAAATAGACAGATATCCTATACCCAGAGTAGGAGATTTAATGGCAATTTTGCAGGGTGCATCCAAATTTTGTGTTCTTGATTTATGTCAAGCTTATCAACAGCTTTCATTAGATGAGGAATCACAAAAGTTAACAACTTTATCTACACATAAAGGACTTTTTGTATTTAAACGTATACCATATGGTATAGCTTCAGCTCCTGGTATTCTACAGCGTGAAATGGAAAATATTCTGAGAAATATTGAGGGTACAGTTGCTTTTTATGATGATATCATAATATCTGGAAAATCTAAAGAAGAAGTTACTAAAAGACTTAGGGAAGTGTTAGAAAGATTAGGTTCAGTAGGATTGACGGTGAGAAAAGATAAATGTAAATTGTTCCAGGATAGTGTTACTTTTTTGGGTTATAAAATACATAAAGATGGTTTACATGTTCCTGAGGCTAGAGTTAAAGCTATTACATCAGTACCTATACCTTGTAGTGTTACTCAACTAAAAGCATTTTTAGGATTAGTAACTTACTATGGTAAGTTTATTAGAAATATGTCAACCAAAGCAAATCCTTTGTATAAGTTGCTTAAGAAAGATATACCTTTTGTATGGGGTAAAGACCAAAACAAAGCATTCAATGAAATTAAAAGTGCTATTTTGTCTAATGAAATATTAATCCACTATAATCTAAAATGGCCTATCATTATAGCTTGTGATGCTAGTCCTACTGGTATTGGGGCTGTATTATCTCATAAATTACCAGATGGTACAGAAAAGCCTATTGCCTTTACTTCCCGGACATTAAATAAGGCCGAACGTGCTTATGCACAAATAGATAAAGAAGCTCTTGCTATAGTTTATTCAGTTAAGTATTTTCAGCAATATGTATATGGTCGTGAATTTATTCTTAGAACAGATCATAAGCCTTTAGTAGTTATTTTTGGTCCTAAAAAAGGTATTCCTGTCATGATAGAAAATCGGTTACAGCGGTATGCAATATTTTTATCTGGCTATAATTATGAAATACAATTTGTAAAAGGTATAGATAATGGTAATGCGGATGCATTGTCAAGACTTCCTTTAGATACCACTGCGAGTTCTAATATTTTAGAATCAGATAATTACTCTATTTATTTAATAACTGAAAATATTAAAGCAATTTCTGATTTAGATATTTGTGAGGAAATTAAAAAAGATACTATTATTAAACAAGTTTTTTTTAGCGTTTTCACTGGTCAGTGGCCTACTGACATTAAAAAGGTATCTGAAGAATTGAAACCATATTTTAACCGTAAGGATCAATTTTCAATTGAACAAGGATTATTATTTTGGGGGCATCGTTTAGTAATACCGTCTAAATTTCGGACTGAATTGTTAACTGAATTACACAGCACTCACTTAGGTGTTGTTAAAATGAAAAGTATCGCTCGTTCTTTTATTTGGTGGCCTGGAATTGATTTAGAAATTGAAGGTATTACAAAAAGATGTGAACTTTGTTTGATTCATAGTGAGAATCCTCCAAAGGCAGTTCTACATAGTTGGCCTTGGCCTGATGGTCCATCTCTTAGGGTTCATTTAGATTTTTTAGGTCCTGTTAATAAAAGAATGTTTCTTGTGATAATAGATGCCTTTTCAAAATGGGTGTATGTGAAATTTATGCCTAATATAACTACTTTTTCAACTATTAAAATTTTAAGAGAATATTTTGCTTATTGGGGCATTCCTGCTAAACTTGTGACTGATAATGGTTCATCTTTATACTCGAAAGAAATGGAAGATTTTTTACAAAAAAATAGAGTTTTTCATATTAAAACTTCACCTTATAATCCTGCATCAAATGGTGCAGCTGAAAATCTTGTTCGTACTTTCAAAAATTTTATAAAAAAATGTAACCCTAATTCTGACATTGAAGTTGATGTATATAGATTTGTTATGTCGTACAACAGTACAAAACACTGTTCTACAGGTGTTACTCCGGCAGAATTACACATTGGGCGTACCTTGCCAACTCAATTCGAAAGACTAATTCCTTTTGCTAAGAATAATTATAACAAGTGTTTGGAAAATGCTAAACATGTTTTTAGAGGCAATAGAGAGAAATCCTATGAGATTGGAGATACTGTTATGTGCAGAAATTATGGTTCTGGTAATATGTGGGTACCAGGTACAATTATTAAAGTATTGTCACCTGTTACTTATCTGGTTCAAATTAATAATTCTTTAGTGTGGAAAAGACATATTAATCAAATTATTGATAGAGTTAAAAATATTAATGTTAATTATAAACATTTGAATGATATTGAAACTAGGTTTAGTGAAAACAAACCAGTAATTGAAAGTATTATTGAGGAAGGAGGAAAAGTTAGTACTGAGGTAGAGAATACTAAGTCTGATGTTATTGAAGTTAAGCCAGAAGTCACAAAGGTTAGGAAGAGTGATAGGATTATTAAAAAACCTCAAAAGTTAAATTTGTAAAACTAATTTTTATATTTTATTTTCATTATTCTTATTGTATTATTTAATTGTATTATTTGTAATGTTTATGACTTTGTTATGTATACCTTAATACTCTTATATTAATTTATGTTTTATAAAATGTATGTATACTGTTTAATATTTTGTAATTTTTATGATTCTTTAATACTATTGTTTTTTTTAAATATTCCTAATTAAGTGTGAAGGAATCTGTAATGTCTTTGGAAATATGGAATTCTTCCAGGATATATTTTGTATTGTTAGGTTATATTATTCAATAAAGAATCATTCGTTTTTTTGCACTTATGCGTTCAAGTTGTGCTCTATACCTCTCTAAAACATAACAATTATATAAGTTCAGAATGAAAACTGATGAGTACTGTATGGTGTTTGATAGTATATTATAGTTTGTATGTGTATGGTTATATCATATTTATATGTATAAATATACCTATGTATCGTATGCTAACGATGCGTTTTATTGATATGTAAGTATAAATAAGTATATAATATTATGTAAATTGTATAATATGTAGGCATGTATATATGTATGTATGTATGTATGTATGTATGTATGTATGTATGTATGCATGTATGTATGTATGTATGTATGCATGTATGTATGTATGTATCTATGTATGTATGTATGTATCTATGTATGTATGTATGTATGTATGCATGTATGTATGTATGTAGGCATGTATGTATGTATGTATGTATGTATGTATGTATGTATGTATGTATGCATGTATGTATGTATGTATCTATGTATGTATGTATGTATCTATGTATGTATGTATGTATCTATGTATGTATGTATGTATGTATGTATGTATGTATGTATGTATGTATCTATGTATATATATATATATATATATATATATATATATATATATATATATATATATATATATATATATATATATATATATATGTATGTATATATATATATGATAAAATGACCCACGTTACTGATGTATGGGTGGGGTGGGGTGGTCATGACGTAGGTATAGGTAGGAGGTGGAGCGGGAGGTTGTCAACAATTATTTAAACTTAATCTATTCGCGGCGTACAGCATAAGTGGTGGGGATAACGTTTTAACATGGTAATATTGAAATATAATAATATGATAAAATTCGAAAAACCACGTCCATCCGATTATCGGATAGATGACGCCACCGTCGGTGATATACGGGTCGAGCGGACGTCGGCCGATGAGTCCGTCCGCGTGACGGACAGAGCGCGCCACGGACGGGGCGGCCGCCGCGCGGTGAGCGTCTAATTGGCGGGTGGTGTGGTTTGTGTTGGGGTGAGGCGGGGGGTTATCCACCGCGATCGACGTTACCGAGATATGGGCGGGGGGTTATCAAGCGCGGCCAACGTTGCCGTGGTATTGGTAGGTGGTGAGGCAGGGGGGTTATCCACCGTGATCAACGTTACCGATGTACGGGCGGGGTGGAGTGGTGATGACGTATGTATTGGTAGGAGGTGAGGCGGAGGGCTATTCACCGCGATCAACGTTACCGAGATGTGGGCGGGGTGGGTTGGTGATGATGTTAGTGATGGTAGGAGGTGTGGCGGGGGGTTATCAAGCGCGATCAAGCGCAGTATTGGGGTGGGGGGGGTGGTGAAGCGGGGGGTATCCGGAGTCGGCCTTTTCACCCTACTAATAAATAATATGGGTGTTAAAATATATTAATAGTAGTAAGTACTTCAGAAAACTGCCATCTATACAACATACAGTGACATTAAAAGTTAATGTCCGTTTATAGAGTAATTCAATATATACAAATAATACATATATTTATATGTAATAACGTACGATATATGCTCATTGGTTTAGAGGGATAGAGATTTACTGTAACCACATGCGCAGCTTACCTAACCCTAAACAACTGTTCTGTAATAATAATGATTCGTTATACGTACTCTGCGTGTTGTCGCAATTTCCATGTCCAAATTTTTGATCGGGCCGCTCCAACCACAAATGGAACATTGGTAAAATTTCATTTCCTATATAGGCACATCCATACATCAGTGACTTAGTTTGAATAGTCTCAACCCCAAATTTTGCCTTTTTCCCAAATGGAGGACATACATGGCCACTGAGTCTATCCAGAACTGAAACACACAGAAATACAAATACCGTATTACATTATAAGCATATTATACTCTTTGTAGTATTAAAAATATAATAAAGTATATAAAAAATATAGATATATTTATTATTTATTATTTATATTATTTTTTATTAAAATTATATTGTATACGCCATTGTATAATACAAAATTCCTTCTGTCAGTGATTGGGGTTATTGCTTAATTGTTACTAAATAATTATACATGAGTACCTACTAAATTAATTTTATAATATTATAAGTATTATTATTTAATCTTACTATTGTTGTAATTCTGTGGTTATTGTATATTATATTCATATATCTTAAATAATATTTATATCTTTACATATAGAGCTAGTCATATAACATGTTTTGTATTACTGCAATTGATAATTTTGATTAAATACTATAATATTATAATTAGAATAAATTTTTCATATTCCTGGGCTTTTAAATTTATGTGAAAATGTATGTTTTAAGAAACCAGCATAAACCGTTAAAAAACTGAAACCAAAAACAAAACATGAAAAAAATTTAAACCAGTATTAAATTCAAAACCGAACCGAAATTAAATGGAAAACGGTATACAAAATCGAAACCAAAACTGACATTTTTTAATCGGTTTAGCCCTGTTTTAGTAAATATTGCAAGCAGAAAATACCTAAATAATAATAAATAAAATAATAATAATAACTACGAGCAGCAGTATATGATGATCATTTTTGAATTCTAAACATCGAACTAAGATCTTTTGAATTCAAATTTACATTTTTGCATTTATAAATTATATAGATAAAGAATACATAAAACAGTTATAGTCAAACATTTTAAACATAATATAGGGTACCTGTTTGCTTAGTATCTTCTATTGAACACATCACTGAGGCGACGATAGTAAGCAAGATTAAAATATTTCTTATGGTATACTCCATCTTGTTTTCGGTATGTAAAAATAAACCAACGGAATGAAATCAAAATAGTCGTAGCAGACGGGCAAAAAAAAAATGACGAGGTTAACACACGAGTGGTGAATGAGCTCTGAATTTTGAAACACGGCGGTGGTAGCGGCAGCCCTGGTGTCGATCCCTACCACCAGTTGAGCGTCGAAGGCATTGTTGTATTATACGTCTTGTACCGCGTGTCCGCAACAGTGACAGTCCAAGGGTAGGAGGGCCTGCTGTGCGATCGAACCGGGCCCAGCAAATGATGTAGGTATTCTGAATATCACTTTATCTATAAAAAATAATAATATTATCCCAATAGTACACAAATTGCAACCCGTGTGTGGATGTGTGATTTCCTTAAGAAACGGGCTGTTATCGACGAAAACAAAACAGTAGAAATATATTATAATATATACCTGGCTATTATTAAAACAAAATGTCTACCGGAAGGAGTGCTTCGGTATCAACATATTATAGTATCTTATCTTTTAGCAAATTGGATCAAGATGGTACTTTATTAGAGTAGTAATTTTTCGATTTTCTCAATAAATTTTTTAACGCCACCAAAATACCCTATTGTTAAGCTATTTTTTCTAATACCCGATTTATCGATTTAAGTGACCCGCGATACTATCGATTTTAGTGATTTCAGTTGATTATTTAGATAATAATTATATAGCTGACTTGCGTCACCAAAACGGGTCGCGCAAGTTACCGGTTAAATTTACTACCTGTAAAATATACCCTTTTCTGGGACGCAAGAAACATGTAGCTATAATAATAATCATAATAATAACAACAACAATAATAATGATAATATATAATAATACTCCCCATATCTTTATCAGTTTACCTATCATTCAATAACATTACGAGGGGGCGGAGTGGCCGAGCGGACAAGGCGTCAGCTGTGACGCAGCCGACCCGAGTTCGATTCCTTGGCTGTGGGCGGCCTTATTTCTTCGGGCAAGTCACGGTGTCCAGAGAACAAGTGCCACCATCCCCCACCCGGGCATTGCAGATACCTACAAGTGCCCAAATTAAAAATTCTGCCAAAACAAATCACGTGTAAAACAAATCTACAGCACCCTCCCCTACAGTACCACAGGCTAATTACCTAGTAGTCGAAGCCTTAACCCTAATAAAAAAATAACATTACACAACAATTACATAGTTACGAAACGTGTATATTATGTCGTAGGCCATTTGGAAAATTAATCTTTTTGCGAAAAGACTAGGCTCTTTGCAACGGGGTAGCCCGTTTGCGAACTACTTACTATTTTTCCAAACGGCCTGCTGTTTTTCAGGCTTGTTGCATACGGACTAACAGCATTTAGGCCTTTTAAGAACTACATAATCATTGCAAAATGATAATAACCATTTTACTTATTTTCCGACAAGTGCATATATTTGTTATGCACGGTGTTTCGCATATTATGTAACATGTAAACTGAATTATTATTTAGTATTACAATCATCATAATATGATAATTTTACTTATTTTATTTTTAAGGTTATTTATAATAACGCGGTACATTATTTTTACATTATTTCAATGGCGAGTATCAGTGAAGTTTAGATTACTTTAAAGTATCATTCTATTAATTTGTATTTTATACTAATGTTTGAAACAATTTATCATTATCAATTTATATTTATTTATCATTTATATATTCTACAAACATCGGCGCAGCGGATACCCGTTAACGGCGGCGACGATGAAGATCGACGGCTCTTACAAATAAAATATCGATTAGGTATTATAATCATGTCTCGAAATTCGAAACTCGCCTCGAATCGCCTTCAAACAACCACACGCGGCAAATATCGGCACAATGGACCTCACGCGATGAAATATTGGCGAAAGTTTAAAATAAGAGCGACGATTTTAACGCCCGCTCTATGGCTTACGGTGTTTAATTGTACAGCGGCACGCACGTGATGTGATCGGCTTAATGGTGCAACCGACGTAACTTTTTGGTTTACGATCGAATCGATTTTGATTTTTGGTATAATGCTAGAAAAGTAGATACATGAAATTATCACTCAATGTTTATATTAGGTAATATTTTCTATGAACTATAACATTTTCAAAATACTTGAAAATTTAATATATGGTTCCTCATAAGTTGTTGTTAGTGGAAATTAAAATACAAAATGTGCGTAGGTAAATGTACAATAATATTTTATGTTCATTTAATGTTATAATTTTGACAAAATTCGTTAAAATCACGAAGATTTGCAAATTATTTAGTTATAATTCCATAAAAATGTATCTTTTTATATCTAAAGATTTGAAAATTGAACACATGATTCTTTATATTTTTTTGAATTTTGATTTTATTGTTCTGTTAATTTTTAGCAATTAATACGTATTAACATGTTGTAATAATGTCCCCTTCAGATTTATGCGTAAATTTTGTAAAGAACTATTTTACTTTACAATTATAAACGTGTTATGTTTTTAATTTTAATTATGTTTAATATTAATTTGGTGGATGATGATTATTGGTTAGAATTTAGGAATGGCGAAGGGAAGTTGACCTTCACAACTAATCTTCGAATAAGATAAATTATTTTAAGAACCGCTGTATAAAATGTTTCCTCCTGTCTTGTAAAAAAATGAACCCGTAGCGTGTCTAGATGATTTCTCTACTGATTCGCAGAAATCCATACGGTCGGCAGACGACAAAAAAAAAAACGTACGACAGGATGTATTATAATTACCTACCTTTGCTATCTATTATTATACTGCTTTATATATTATCATTGTTACCGTCGTTGATTGTTATTTGAAGAGGCCTCCGTAGACATTCGTTCGGGTACCTACCCTACGGTAATGCCCAACACAATTAATATAATAAATCTACCATACTCGACACTATTCACTGTGGTGGTAGTGAAATCTCCACGTCCGGTTGTATGTCATCCCCAGACCCAAATAAATCACCAAGGTAATATAAAACATTTTTAAATCCTCTGTGTTGTCCAATATCTATACCTACATGTTGTGGACCGTTATACATTATATTATTACTATCTTCTTTTTTTTACATGGGTTATATTTGTCTATATAGTAGGTTATTCTGTAACTAAAAAATATTAAAAACATAAAAACACAGTTATTTTGTATAGTAATTTATGTCTACATTTAGACAAAACTACATATTAAATAACCAGGAATAACGTTTTTAGTTATATTTTTTTTATAATTTTATAATATTAATATAACTTACCAGTTACCGGCTACTGAATTAATAATAAGTAATAACAATAAAAATAAAATATTAAATATCAAATACTGACAAACCGTCTCCGCTCAGAATAGTTTTTGGTATACAAATATACAATAATATTATATCATGGAATTCAAATTCAATAACATCTATGCAGGTACCCATTTGTAACCTACTGTACAGCAGAGTGACATCCACTTTTTTTGCTGCTTGTAGATAATAATATGTATTTTAAATTAATTTATTGTTTAATTATGATGGACAATTCGTGTACATCAATTAATATAGTAGATAGTTGTAAATTAGTGAATGAATAAAAATAAAACAATATTGTCGTATATTGCAGACAGTCGTCAAAATAATATTATTTAATATATATGTAATATAGGTGGGAATATTTCAAATTGTAAATTATTGACATAGGTCAGGCCAGCGAAGCAATATGTGCTGAGGCGATAATAATATTTTCTATATAACACCGCCGTATGCGCAGGCACGGCCCCCTGTTGTGGCTGAGTGATTCGGCGAGGACGTAGCTACGACGTGCGTGTGAAACGCCGATCGTAGTACGGGCTAGGCGATCTGAATTTGCTAAGTGTTTTATTTATGTTTGTTTTAATACAATAAAAGTGTTTCCGTCTGAAAACCCGAGTTAAACATTATTTTAGTCATTCTTGCGTTCTTACCTTTTATAGGAACAGCGCCGGGATATACGTACTATGTGTCAATGAAGTTTTATTAAACTAAATAGTGCCAAGGTATATGTAATCTTTGAGTCATTTCAACTAGATAGGAACGAACTAAGAATACAATCGCATACCATCGTACCTCAACAAGTTAACAGTGCCATTCTAATTAACTTTAGAGAGTCTAATACGGGTGATACCACAGAGGTAAAATTATTTAATAGGCATGATGTGTTATGTTTAAATAATTCAATATTTAAATCTATTGTAATACCTTATGTAACATGGGTATCTACCAGTAATAAATGTCCCGACACACACAACGGACTACCTTTTTTAGCGTAGCAAACCTTGGTCGATACCTGTAATAATATATTATGTTATTTATATTATTTTCATATAGGTATATTGTTTAGATTAAGCTTATAAAATGTGTTAATTAATGTGGTTACTCCATTGGCCAAGTAAGTTTTTATGTAATAATGTAAATATTTGGTCGTGTTGAATTATTTTTATATGAACTATTTTTAAAATTCACAGTGTAAATCACACAGAAACAGAATGTCTTTGTGAATCATTTCGCTTCGATCGTTTAGCTGTTCACAAAATCATATATTATTATTATTATTATTATTATCATAAACACTAATTTTAATGTGTGGCAAGCCTTGCTGGTTTTTTTTCAGGTCTGCTATAAAATTTGATCAAAACAGCTTAACAGTTTAAACACGAATATACAGACCCTTAAAACTGGTCCCCATGTTCTTGATTTCCGACAACAATTCAATGTTGGCGTCACGTTGTCGCACACCCGCTGCCAAATCGACATACCTACGACACAAAAGAAACTGGTCGCCGCCGCCGCCGCCGCTGCCACCGCTTCATGCAAACCCTTGGTAGGAATTTCAATTCAAAAACACCGTACCTACATATGAACGATTTTGCACGGTCCACTGGCACAGATATTATACTACCTACATGTATAGAAACACGAAAAACACCGTCCTTAACGACGACACTTTAGGGTTTTTGTTGAGAATATTATGTTATCACTGTGATCCAATATTATTTTTCCTAGTTACATGTGTCCTAAATAAAACATTTTTATACCGAAATATTATTTTGGTGTTTGACATCATAAGTGAATACATGTGAATTAATAAATATTAATAAGATAAGATCATAGCTTATTACCTATATATTATAATTATAGCCAACAGGCAATAGGTAATTGAGGCTGGTGAAAGAAAACCATTTTTAAGAGGTTGGATTTTGGAAATATATTATTTCCATTTACCTATCTATTGTGGGTGATGTGTGACTGTGTGTATAGTGACTAATCATTAATGTGCGTAAGTTCCCCGAACATTTAATGCTATGATTCTTGGAAATCCGTCACGTATCTATTCATTGGCGCAACTAGGGGGGCTAGGAGGGTTTAGCCCCCGTGACTAAGATTTGGTCCCCCCAAAAATGTAAGCCTTGTATTAAACTGCCACGCTTTTCGACCCAACAAATAAAACTTTATTGATATTCATAAAAAAAAAAATTAAATAATTGAAAACTGACAATGTCCGTAAACATCTCTAAATGAGACAATATTGTATGGTGTACAGAAAATGATATTGAAATTTTCATGTAGGTACAGTTATTCGTTACTGAATTACAACAAAATAAGAAAACCGCTTCATGAGAAATCGAGTGACTGCAATGTTATAAAAATATGAACTTCAAACGCTCATAAAAATTTAATTTGATTTTCTTGTAGACATTTTTTTTTTTTTTTTTGATAAAGGTAGACAAACTTATGAGTAATCTTGTATTACATTTTCTAATCTTAGATTCAAAAATGAAATTTTTTATGAATTTCTAGCTCAAAATAATTTGCACATTTTTGTCATCTTTACGTATTTTGTCAATATTTAATATTTTTAAATTCTTATAAAAAAAACTGTGACTATGGATTTTTAATATTTTTCAAATGTCATTTCAACAAGATATTAGGAGCCTTGTATTAAATTTTCAAGATTTTTTACCCATCAAATAGAAGTTTATTGACATTCATAGAATAAAAAACTCACAAATTTGAAACTGAAAATCTTAACAGTTCAAAACAAATCAAAATCGTGTTTAGAAAATGCTAATATAAACAACCAGTGAAAATGTCTATCATATTATGTTTATATTGTTATCATAATGATAATCATCTACGATTTAAAAATTAAAAACAAGAGTATTCAGACTTTTTCTACTTTTAACATAAGAAAAAGTGTACTAGAAAGTCAAATTCATTTTTTATGAGCATTTGAAGTTAAAATTTTTTTGGCATTGAATATTGACCCTTAAACTAACGATTTCTCATTGAATCATCATCTATTTTGCTGTAATTCAAAAACATATATCCGTTAATACTTGACATTTTCAGTAAATATTTATTTTACCATTTTCAAAATATTTTGACTTTTTGAGTTTTTTTTTTCCTATAAATATCGATAAAATGAAACTACTTTATTTAGTAGGTGTGCAAAATTGTTTCTCACATTAACAAATTATCTAATATATTTATATTTTATGTATTTTTAAAGGGCTAAGAAATGAAATAATCGGAATGGGGATGCGCCCGCTTTACCGCTAAAATAATATGTGTACGCCGCATACATATAGTAACGGTATTTTTTAAGCACACAATATTGTGTACATGGGCCCAATAATATTTACTTGCACACCCATCAATATATATGCCAAGTTGCTGTACTGGGTAGATGTAGTGTAGTAATGGTCAATGGATGAGTTACATTTGAATTTAACGCTATAAAATCGTTGTGTAAGTAAGAAAAACTATATTTTTCTTGTGTTAATACATGCGTAAGCATGTAATATAATGTATACAGTCGAGATATCAATTGAATTTTATTCTTGTTTAACAGTTAATTTCTTTTATTGAATTAACATTCTTAAACTATATTTGAAAAATGTATCAAAGTCGATAAAGTTATTACGTTTATTACAACATACCTAAGTTTTTTATGTATTTCTAAATCATTGTATCAGAGCAAACGGTTTCCGTTATATTTCCATAAGTACTGTTACATAAGTTTTTGTAATTAGGTAAGTACGCTTTTCGTAAAATTTTACTGGAAAAATCTAAGAAAAATATAACTTTTCATAACGAAATATGCACCTACAAATTGTATGGAATATATTTTATGAGTACAACATATTTGCTCATATTCTTTAAGCAATGTAAGAAATTTTATAGCTATATATTATAAAATATTACATTTTATGTAGCTATTTAACTCTTGCAGAACCAAGAAATGTTTACTGGGAAAATCTGTGATTTTCAGTACAAAGTTCAGCATTCCTTAATTAAGTTTAGACAGTAGGCACCTAATTATTTTTAAATTTGAAAAAAAAAATGGTTTTTGTTTTCAATTTAAAATGTTTATTTCTTAGTATATTACAATAAGTACATAATATATCAAATGACTCAGAAAAAATCCAGAGGGACACATGCCCATGCTTGCCACCTTGTGGAAGCACTTTGATTAATATATTATTAAATTTAATAAAAAACAAATTACATTAATTACAAAATACGTTCCATTTAGTGTGAATTATTGGGAACGTTTAACGCTGACGGATAAAATTCTTAGCCGGGTCCGTTTTGTCACCATTCCATCGTAGTGTAATGAGACCATAAGAATACCGGGCATATTTGACGAATGCGATACTAAAATACTATGGTCTATTGTATTTTTACACTAATACGAAATTAATCATTCAAAATTCCAATCTTCTAAATACTAATTACCGTCGCGATTCCATAGGCGTGCCACCTATTGATTACAATGGCTGTTAAGCCTCTAGAGCTCTAGACAGATAAACATAATATAATATGTTATACCATTATTTTGCTTACATTGGATTGTTTAAAAAAAATAACTAAAATCGTTATTTTACATTTAAATATCCAATTTGGCCAAATTAACAATAATTGGGTAGGTATATCTATAACAAACATTTTGAGCTAACGTATTTTTGTGGTTTTTAGTTAAGCAAAAGTTATGAGGAACCTTGTATCTGTAGTTGTCTTCAATTTTCAAGACCAAGCAACAAATATTGATAATTTTATATGTTTTAAACTACCAAATAATTTAGAGTTTCCCTATCATTTTGAAAAAAAAATGTAATGCTTTTGACTTTTCAAATTACCAACTAGATTCAATTTGTTCTCAGAAGCCATCCTCAAGTTAAAAAATCCAAGCATTTTTACTGATTTTATAGGAATAAAAGACATACAAAAAAAAGGTTGGAAAGTGGGTGTCACTCTGCTGTATAGCAGGTCACAAGTGAATCACGTTAATGGATTGTGCTAAATTTAAATTCAATGATATAATATCATTGTATAAGAAAAATGATGCTAAGCGAAGACGGTTTGTCAGTCTTTGATATTTGATATTTTATTTTTATTGTTATTACTTATTATTAATTTGGTAGCCGGTAACTGGTAAGTTAAATTAGTATTATAAAAAAATAACTAAAATGACTAAAACAGTCAGCCTATGATATTACTAAGTATATTTAATGATATTTTTGTGAATTTAGTAATTTATATATAACCTATTTACTTAGAACCTTGTTTTAAATTTTCAATCCTTAGCTGTAAAAGTTGAACACTATACATTTTTAACTACAAAATAATTTTATTAAATTTGATAAATGTTGTCAAAATTTGAAATTTAAATACTTTAAAAAAAAAAGTGCCAGTGTATTTTTAATATTTTTCAACTGCTTTAGTAACATTATATTAGGAGCCTTGTAATCAATTTTCAAAATTTTTGACCCAACAAATAACATTTTATTAAAAATTGTAGAAAAAAAATTAAAAAAAATTGTTCGCAAACTGTTAAAAAACATGATTTGATAATTGTATCAATATAAAATAAAAATATGGTGTAATTTGAATGTATCTACAGTTATTTGTTTTTGATTAACAACAAAATAAGAAGATCGAGTGAATATCCAATCCTGTAAAAATATGAACTTTAAACGCTCATAAAAATTTAATTTGATTTTCTGGTAGACATTTGCTTAACTTAGTTTGATTTTAGTATCAATTTTTTAGCAGATTAATTTAACATAAATGATAACTATAGTTCAAAGACTTAGCTACCTACAAAATTATATCACAACTTTTAGAGCCGTTTTTTTATACTTAGCCTTTTTTTTTACACGAAGTATGGCGGAGTGTTTTTGTTGGGATATCACTCATTTTTGATATGAAAACATCTTATACGGTGTTCAGATGTTTCCGCTTGGGCAGTGAAAATTTTCGAGCGTTATCGTCTTTGCGTAACGAGGTAGGTCGATATCGGAATTCGTGACAAGCGAATTTTCTATTTGTTCGTTACTTTTATATATATGCGTGTAAAGATGTACATCACGTATGTAAATTTTTTATTCTATTATAAGTTATCTCTTTGTGTTCTGAAAAATAAAATTTGAACAAATATCATTCTTTAACATTTTCAACCCTATCCTACAAATAATATGAAAGCACGTGTTTTAAATTAAGAACATTTAGTTTAAATTCACCATAATAAATCTATATTTCTAAGCTCATATATAATATGTTTTCACATCTTCTGAGGGTCACTCGTGAGTACGTGACACACACGTTTTTTGTAGATACCTAATTATTTCAGGAACATATTGGTTTTTCTTTATTTTTTGCAGATTGTAATAATTTTAGTAGAAATTATTATTATTATTATTATTATTATTATTTGTTTATTGGTTGCCATAGGTGTCTGAGAGTGCATTGTAATGCAGGCCGTGGTGAATATTATCTAATAAAATGTTGAAAATACGCTACAGTAATTTCTAGTTAAATTGGCTTTTAATATTGTTCAAAATGATTTAAAAACAACATCATGCACTGTAAAATTTCCAATCAGATTATTGTATTTTCAAACTTCATTAATATAATTACAAATTGTTTTCGTAAATCTTGCTGGTTGCTGTAATATATCCAGCAGTTAAGTGTGTGTTTTACCTATGTGTGTATTTTAAGGCACTCTTTACTTTTTATACTTAGCGCGACTCTGTCGGGTCGATGATACTGAATAAGTGTATATAGTGTTTGCAGTTAATGTTAAACCTGCAACCATATCTAATTATGATTTACAATTAATATGGTTGTTTTACCTAACAGAATTGAGCCCATTCTAATAATAAAGTGTTACCAGTCTTACATACCTTATTGTTCCCTGTAGGCATACCCTAAAGTTGCAAGTAAGGCTGTGTGTAAGCATAAGTTTCTTAATTGACCATACAGGTCATTACTTTATAAATTGCAAGGTATCGGGATGAGTCTTCAATTTTCACATTACTTAAACGCCCCCGCCCGTACACAAGGTCTAAAAAAATTTTATCTTAACACAAAAGTAGCTAGTTATGCAAGCAATAACACCCACAATAGAATTATTAAAAACATTAACAATTTGAAAATCGATTTATTCATATTACCAAACTTTGACTCATTAAAAATATACTGTTCATTTATACTTGTTAATTCATAACTGTAAGCATTCTATATTATTTGTACATTATATTCCTTTGTATAGTAATAACTATTAAACAATTATAATTTTATAAATCCATAGGTATAACCGAAGATATTCTGACTGACAAATGTACCTACTGCCAAAACTATGATAGCTAGGGAGTAGAGACTTGACATTTTCATGATACCTTCGTAAATGGTAAATAAAGAAAGGATTTTTAAAAATTCCCATTTTAAGATGAGTTCACGCAGTAATTTTGTTTTGTCAAATATTAATCAAATATTATTTTGTATATATTATAATGTAAAGTTGCCACTTGCCATTAATTAAAAAAATAAAATAGTTATTATGATTAGAAATAATATTCAGTACCTATGCCTAATGTATTATATTATATTTGGTAAATTTCATGGAATCTTATTATAAATATAGTTGACAAGGATTTATATGAAAAAACCAGTCTGACGGACCTGGTCGCCGGTTTACATTCAGTTTTAGGGTTACCACACAGCTTTGGAAAATCGCCCTTTTGCAATAGAAAAACGATCTCATTTTTATTTTAGAGTCTGAGCGTAGCGATGAATGTATGGGTTTTACAATGATGTTTGTTTTTTTTATATTTTTTTATTTTTTTATTTTCATTTTCCATTTTTTTTAGTTTTTTTTTTCTATAAATATCAATAACATTTTATTTGTTTGAAAATTTAATAGAAGACTCCTAGGTTATTGTTTCAAAGGCAGATGAAAAAAATTAAAAATTCACAGTCATCTTAGTCACAGTTTTAATTTATAAACATTTAAAGTTCAAATCTTGACAAAATACGGAAAAATCACGAAAATTAGCAAATTATTTTGAGTTGAGAATTCATAAAAATTTTTCTTTTTAAATCTAAGATTTGAAAATGTAATACAAGATTATCCATAGGTTTGTCTACCTTTATCAAAAAAAAAAATGTATACAAGAAAGTCAAATTAAATTTTTATGAGCGTTTGAATTTCATATTTTTACAACATTTGATATTCACTCGATTTCTCATGTAACGATTTTCTTATTTTGTTGTAATTAAAAAACGAATGACTGTAGATACTTGAAAATTTCACTGAATGTTTATATTAGCATTTTCTATAAACCATAAGATGTTGAAAATATTTTGACTCTTTTTGAGCTGTTTACGGACATTGTCAGTTTTCATTTTTTTTAGTTTTTTTTTCTATAAATATCAATAATATTTTATTTGTTGGGTAAAAAAGCGTGAAAATTTAATATAAGGCTCCTGATATATCGTTCTAATAGCGGTTGAAAAATATTAAAAATACATATGCACAATTTTTTTTTATAAGCTTTTAAAGTTCAAATTTTGACAAAATTTATCAAATTTATAATTTAATAATTATTTTGTAGTTAAAAATTTATAAAATATTCAATTTTTATAGCTAAGGATTGAAAATTAAAAACAAAGCTCCACGTAAATAGGTTAGGTTAGGTTAGGTTGATATTTAAAATAATTCTAAAAAATAAGCAACTTGACTTAGATAAATGTTTTTACCATCCAAATCGTTTTTATAATGAGATTTACAAATTAACTATTTTGAATTTATTCAAAAAAATTTAAATGAAATTTATAATTTAAAATTTTTAGTATTAAAAAATAAAAATTATTTTTTTAAATAGCGTTACAAAATATTTTAATAGGTTTGGTACATATATCTTCAGTTGCCTTGCGTTTCACAATACCAGTCACGAATTATTGTTTTTGGAGGTTTTACTTAAAGATTTATGGCTATGGTTTAAATTGTTCCAGTGATTATTTCGTCATCACCTACCGTTTTTAAAAATGTTGTGCAAGTTTTAACTGTACATCGCCACTTATCCTCACCCGAACTCAGAGGCCGATTAGTTTTCTGAAATTTAAATTTTTCAATTATTTTCAAGCTTTTTTGGCGCTGTGAAACGAATTGTTCGGACATCGTGACTTCACTGATTAAACTGAATACGACATGTACTAAGTAGCCCCATGCCGGATGTAGTGATTGATAAGCCATCGCCCATCAGTAGATGCCGTATTACTGCAATAACTATTCGATAACGTGTTGGTATTTTTAGAGAACAATATAATTTCTGTGATATAATTGCAAAAGTACACAATCATAGTGACTTTAATAATTCAAAAGTTTTATATATTTTACAAACGACGCACAGCTTAAGTTGTAAGTACCATTTAACATAGATAAAAATTTGGGTGCACTTTACATTATACCTTTTTAATATGGATAAAAATGCGGGCACAGTTTACAAAAAAAAGGTCATTTGGGCGCAGTTTACGTATGCCCAAACTTAGGGTTTCCAATAACAGGTATTATCAGACCTATGCTATTAAAATTATGACTTATGAACACTGAGCAGGGCTATGAATTTAATGCAGTGAAAACCCTTAAAAAATGTACTTTAAATGTTTTAAATTTAATTCTTATATTTATATTGATATTAGTATATTATATCATGCACGAAAATATATTTATTTAATAAATACAATTATAAAACGTTAATTGAATTTTTAGTTTTATTTTGAAGTTGATTGATTCTTTAAAAATTCTATTCGCATTTACCTAACCCGTATACAGCTTGTGTAAAATACAAATTTGAAATATATACAGCATGTGTAAAAAAATATAAATGCTTTCAAAGATGTTAATTGACGGAATTCGATTAAAAATGAACTAAATAGTAAAAAAAAAAAAACCTACAAAATTTAAAAAGACATATAATGCAAAAAAATTAAAAAAAAATTCGTAAATGGATTTGTTGTAACAATGTTACATAATTCAAATTATGTACTTGCAAAGCAACTTATCACGATCAGCTAACAAATATGTTCTTTCCTACTAATTCACAGTCCTGCTTATGAGGTTATATATAAAACATAATCCGTGGTTTTGGGTAAACCAGTTCGTTTGTAAACATTTATGTTTCCACCTGCATATTATAATATTAATAACATTGTATATACAATCGATAAACAATCGTTAATGAACCAACAGTGGTCTTACACATTTGACGATTAATTGCGCTCGGCTTTATTTATATTCTGCAAAAACGCGTCGATTATACGCGCAAAATAAAATATACTTAAATTTGGCGATTGATCTGTATAAATACTGTATAATGTATAAGCCTCTTTAAACATTATTTAGTGGCCCATAATTAGTCCATTATATTGTAGTGAACCATTGAAAAATGTTTGCTGCAACTCGGCATTTTAATATTATTTTAGTCGGTATGGTATTTGTAAGATAAGTTTTTATAATTAAGTATTAAATTATTTATAAATTGATACCAGACGGACGTAATACGGACAAATACTCGTATTATGTAAACTACGTGTACAATCAAAAATTAAAAACAACAGCGTTAGACGTTGATCGTTGAGTAAATATTTACTGTACAGTAGATTACAAGTGGGCAACTGAATAATGAATGGTGTTAAATTTGAATTCAATTATATAATATCATTGTATACAAAAAACGATTCTAAACGGTGACAGTTTGTCAATGTGGATATTTTATATTATATTTATATGAATTAATATTATATAAATTACAACAAAATAACTAAAATTGTTATTCTTGGTTATTTAATATGTAATTTCATCCAAATTTGAACATAAAATAACAATAAAAAAATACTATGTTTTTATAATATTTTTTGAGATTTGTTGGTTACAGAATAACCTACTTACGCGGAACCTTGTAGTAAGTTAAAAATAATTATTAAATTTTAAATTCGATACATTTTGTCAAAATTTGAACTTTAAATGCTTATAAAAAAAATTATGCCTATGTATTTTGAATATTTTCATATTAAAATTGTATTAAATTTTCATGCTTTTTTACCCAACAATTAAAATTTTATTGATATTTATAGAAAAAAAACTAAAAAAATTGAAAACTGACCATGTCCGTAAACACTCAAAAAGAGTCTAATTATTTTCAAAATTTTATCATTTATAGAAAATGCTAATATAAACATTCAGTGAAATTTTCAAGTATCTACAGTCGTACGTTTTGTAATTACAACAAAATAAGAAAATCGTTACATGAAAAATCTAGTGAATATCAAATGTTGTAAAAATTGAACACCATCTATTACAGTGACGCGCTTGTAACCTACTGTACAGCAGTACGAAATCCACTTACCCACTTTTTTTTTAAATATGTGAATATGACGATTCATATTATGATATTATGTTTTCAGTTTTAATTTGTATATAACATGACATCTTTATTATTTCAATATCACTTTAGGAACCACTCAAACATAGATAAAAAGGTAACATGAAAAGAAGGTTCATTTATCTGTTTTGGTACGCAATTCACGTGCGCCCCATACAACGTTCACCTTCAGACCTGCAGCAGTGATCTGGGTCCAGACCCCCCCCCCCTCCAGGCAATACCTATAATGGGCTATATAAGATAATTTTTTTTCTTTATTTAATTTAGAACAATACATTTGTACACAAACTGTTATGAGCAACAAAAATAAAAATTCTGTGATAGTTCCAAATTAAAATTACAAAACGTATGATAATTAATAATAGGTACACATAGCTTAAAAATATATAAGGATTCGTCATTTTTGTGTCTCGTTATTCCCGACAAAAGTTATGCAGGACCCTTTTTGTCCCATTTTTCAAGTCCGTCCCGTATCAATCTGTTTACTCCCCCTACTGTTAATTTAAATCTTTTGAGATTTACTTTATAATAAAACTGTGTTATTTTCGATTCTAATGTATTACATTATTCAATAGAATATGAGAATCTACAGGTACTTTTGAGTGGTATTTTTAGATTCTATTGTTTTGACATTTAAGCGGGTATAAAATAAAATATTAATCACTATAATGCCTAGTTATTTTAATAATACGTATTTACTATTTTTTGGCTCTGAAAAGAGCCTTTTATGCCCTAAAAAGGACATTTTTTTTAAAACGACGAGTGCCACAATTTGGCTATTTAATACTGAAACTGAAAATTATGGGCGATTCCCTGCAGATAATCGGAGGTGTCGCGACCTCCATAATCTTCAACGATTTCTTTTATTCGCAATGCTGTGTTACAATAACACCGTCGTCCTAGTGCTGGTGTTAATCCAGCAATGTACTGGTTAATTTGGAATTCATTTAGGCTCTGCTGATTTTGCAGACCCTCAATGAATTTCCAAATAGAAGGATGGTTTGCTCCTAAAAGAGAACTGAATCCTCGATGCCAGCCTTCAACAGCGTTATTCGTTTTGGGCAGGTCATTCAGTGTTGGTTCATAACAGTTCCAGTGACTCAATTTGTATTTTGGAAGCATTCGTCCAAGGCTGGTTCTTTGGGGCTTACTAATCCACGTCGATTCAAAATAGTCAACTAAATCATACAATAGGTCTTCGTTATCAGTGTAGAATTTAGTCTGGATATGTCTTTCAAAACATTCTACAACATCAGGCTCCGGAACAAATGCAAGAGCGCCTAACTTTCTCACGTTCAATGCAAAGTCCGGATCATCCTTATCCTCATAATTGGATCTAATGTCAGGGATCGTTAGAATTTTTCTCCAGATGCACTGACTGAAATGGAAAAAACAACCTCTGTTTTTGATGTTCGGGAAATTGTGGGAAAATGCGTTTATCTGGGCATTTTCGAAATCAGTCATAACACTGACTAGAGACAGTCCTGGTTTACTTCAGTTGGTCCAATACACGCGAATACGTATCCTGACATGTATCCGGCAACAGTGCGTAAACCGTTGGCAGAACGTTGTTATACTTAATCGCGTGTATTGTAAAAACTTGCTCAAATAATGGTGGTGACGTCTTAAATGTAACCATCAGCGTACCAATGATCACATGTCGCCATCAAGTCTAAATTTTTTTGTGTTCTTAAAATAATAATGCTATTATCTGAAGCACCACTGTCGAATTGAAGAAACTTATCCCCGGCCACCGTATAGGTATATTTGTCGGGAATCAAAAAATCACGCATGTTAGTGGGGCAAGACATAGCTCCCGCTGCCTTTTGCCTTGCTTTAAGGATATTTCGTTTTATCCCGGCAACTGGTGGGAGAATTCCAGTTACTGCCGCTGGGAGACCCAACGTAACAGAGGCCAAAATTTGTTGCGGTGTATCCATCAGCGTTTGGGCTTTTTGTTTAAATGAGGCCATACCTCTTTGACCAGGATTTCAGCCACATCTGGTACATGATTATGTTTGTCATTGTTATAAATGACATTGTCACCAGCTGTCCATACTCTCCCAAGGCACCTCCGTTTGTTATAATGCACACATTTCCAAATGTGTTAATTGTCTCTTAACTTGTCGGTTGCATACACAAAACCTTTGTCGACCAACTGTTGGTTGCTTTTCTGACTTCAAACAAAGTTTAGTGGCATGGTAGTTCTTACAGAAGCAAATGTTAGAATAGATGTGACTGATCATTAAAACGCCACCTGTATTTATACGGGTCTGCAGGTAAACCATGCAGGCTCATTAGGTCATGCATACCATTTTGGCTCCCTGCGATTTCGACCTCATGCAAAAACCAGGAATCTGTCGTCCGTCATCTGGTGACCAGTGACCAGCAACACTGCATTTCCACACCAATTCACCATCTCGCATCTCCCCCCCCCCTTGTTTATTGTGTCTCCTGTCCGTCGTATTTATTTTTTATTTTTTTTCATTAAATTATTTCAAATTATTAAATCGTTCACATATTATTGTAAATTTTGATTTTTTTTCCTTTTATTTTCATGAACATAATAAATGTAAAATTAGCCATGTGCTAATTTTTTTGAAAACTATTGTTTATTCGTTTTCGTATTATTTTTGTTTTATAATTAATAAACATATTTTGATGTCAACTAAAAAAAAGGTGGATAAGTGGATGTCACTCTGCTGTACAGTAGGTTACAAGTGGGTCACTGAAATGGATGGTGTTAAATTTGAATTCAATGATATAATATCAGTGTATAAGAAAAACGATTCTGAGCTAAAACAGTCAGTCAGCCTATGATATTACCAAGTATATTTGATGATATTATTGTGAATAAAGTAATTTATATATAACCTATTTACGTGGAGCCTTGTTTTAAATTTTCAATCCTTAGCCATAAAAGTTAAACATTTTATACATTTTTAACTACAAAATAATTAATAAATGTTGTCAACATTTGAACTTTAAATGCTTATAAAAAAAAATTGTGCCTATGTATTTTTAATATTTTTCAACTGCTATTAGAACGATATATCAGGAGCCTTATATTAAATTTTCACGCTTTTTTACCCAACAAAAAATTTTTTATTGATATTTATAGAAAAAAAAACTAAAAAATTTGAAAACTGACAATGTCCGTAAACCGCTCAAAAAGAGTCAAAATATTTTCAAAATTTTATGGTGTATAGAAAATGATAATATAAACATTCAGTGAAATTTTCAAGTATCTACAGTCGTTCGTTTTTTAATTACAACAAAATAAGAAAATTATTACATGAGAAATCGTTAGGTTGGACTATAAAAACAAACAATATATACAATAAATTAGTTCATTCCTAGTAGACCTATCATTGTTTCTGTGTCTGTTTTGACAATTTAGCTGGTGGTCTAATTTAATATATTATTTTGCGGTCGTGCTTAGTTTTTTATTTTTATTATAGTTGTTGGTTTTCTAATCATCAGTATTAACTGCAGTTATAAAATTAATACCCATATAATCTTGTGTGCTTTACATTTGAAGGCTATTTAATGTTTGGTTTATGGAATTCACCTTAATTTATATTATAATATAGCCACATTTAAAATAATAGTGATTGAATATTTTGAAAATGATTTTTTTGTAAAGCAACTTCCAATACTTAAATTAAGACTACGAACTACATGTAGGTACTGTTATGTTTTAAGAATTTGAAAATATGATATTTATGTCAACCAAAAATCAAAATTTAAATAACTACATTATTGAAGAAAAAAAGTGAGTGAGCATGATTGGTGAATCACGCTGTATACACGTTTATGTAGTTCCTATATATGTGTGAATATATTTTTATTAATATGGGTCAGACCATGTATTATAGACATAACCTTATATAATACATATATACTCATAGCTTTGAAAAGTAAAAACCATGAGCTCAAAATATTTGTAGGTGTTTGTTGATATTACACCTTTTTGTAACATTTAAAAAAGGCAAAAAAATAATAATCAAGAGAAATTAATGAATTAAGAATTATACAAATTACAGTTATATACAAAAGTCTAAAAGTTAGGGTAATAAGCTGGGAAAGCCGTCTAAAGTATCATATAAAAAATTTAAAAAAATTAAATAAATTGAGATACACGAATTAATTGTTTTGTGTGAGCAAATTAAAAAGCTTCTCAGGGTATAGGATCAAAAAATCAAAATACTGATTAAATAATAAACAGGGTTTACGACTAACTTATGACAATTGAATGGACAAGAGGCATCTTAAGACAGCAATACGGTGTACATTTTACTAATAACATAATGTTTTGGAGTTAGAATGTTACTAATAAATAAATTAATAAATATTTTTTTTCTATTGTGTTCAAATATCCAAATACCTGTGTTATTTAAATATGTAAAATTAAAAAAGGTTAAGTTTACCTTTAATATCATAAAAGCTAATGCTTATAATTTACACTTATGTCAAATATACTTCAAAATAAGGATGTAATAAAATAAAGTATTTGTCAACTACAATAGCCTTACCATCTTCTTTAACACAAAAATCTAAAAAATCTATACAATTTTAAAATGATTAAAATAAATTTATATAAACAATGCTTGAGTAGGTATCATAAATTGATTTGTGGTATGGTTTTCTAATCTCTTATGATCCAATCTTGGCAACTTTAGCATCCAACAGGGTTGGAACAATAAATCAAAATACTGATCAAATAATAACCACGATTTACGAATAACTTATGACAATTGAACGGACAAGAGTAATCTTATACTGCTAAATACTGCTAACATTGTACTAACCACGCAATATTTTGGAGTTAGAATGTTGCTCATAAAAAAAATACTAAAAATATTTCTAATAATAAATAATCTAATAAATATTTTTTTGTGTTATGCTCAAATATCCATGTATTATTAAAATAAATTTACCTTTAAGATCATACAAATCAATGCTTATATATTACACTTATGTCTAATACCCTTCAAAATAAGAATGTAATAATATTAAGTATTTGGTAATTATAATATCCTTACCAATATATTTAATAGCTATATTTGACATGTCTATAACATTTTAAAACTATTAAAACAAAATTATATAAAACAATACTTGAGTAGGTACCATAAATTGATTAGTTTTATAGTTTACTAATCTCTTATGATCCAACATAGGCAACTAAATATACACTATTACAATATACATTAACCTTTTAATTTTTTTTTAATACGTAATCATCTTATTTTTCTTCTGGTTCTACTTCTTTTTTCACACAACAGTTTAAATCTAATGCCTGAACCTTCCAATTTGTTTTCTTCCTCTAATAATTAACACTCCCTCCGTTTCAATGTATCACCACTCTTCATTTTTGGTTTTACCAAGGACCTTTTTATTTCTAGAATTTGTTTCATCAAATTTCTTTGTAATGTGTTTCGTCTCCTCATTTTATGTTAAGCCCAACACAATTTACTATTATGATAGTACCTACAATGATGATGTTTTCATTGTATATTGCTTCTAACTCTATGTTTTCTTCTTCATCTGGTCTCTTGTTATACCCGACATACTTTATTGACCCAACATTTTCCATAATATGTTTCTTATGAATTTATTTAACTTTTGTCTTTTAGAATCCACGTTCTCGGACCCGAACGATCCAAAACCTCTGACGTTTTTCTCGCGTCGCATTAAAGGACGGACCCGTGGCGTTTTCTGATATTGTTGTTCTTTTTTTTTGTTTATTTTGTTTGTGTCACCGTCAAGATACCTACCATAAACACCGTTCTTTCATACCATAATTTTACTGCCAACTGCGTCTACTACCGTAAATTGTACCTACCACTGTCAGTTTGCAGCGACCACCCACAACACCGTACCACCTCACCGCCTGACCAAGGAATTTCCTGGTTTTGTAAATTTTCTTTATTAATTATATGTATTATTTGAATTTTTCTTGTTAAACAATTATTGGTTTTTATACCCATCAGTTGGCCAGCACCTATTGTGAGCCCGATAGATTTTTTTTATCTTATTCTCAATTGTAGGCCGTCAATTCGGCAATGAATGTAACAAAGACTGTGTTCATAGATTTTTCACCAGTCACCTTAGCATAAGTAATTTTTTTCCTACACAGTACATTTTTCTCCAAAACACCAATTAAAAATATTACCTTTACAGAACTCTGAAAAATTTTTTTTTATCTTGTGTATTTACTACAAATTAGGTAAATTATTAAAAATATTTTACTATCCTCTGATGATTTTGTAAAAGTCATTCAATTTGATACTATTTCTAAACAACAATCTATAATAATTTAGTTCTACACCAATGAAAAAAAATTGATCTAAGTTATTGTTGATGATATTAATTAATTGTTGCTTGACTAAAAAAAATCAAATTAAAATAATTCAAACAAATGTTATGAGTAACATATTATTACTATACTTAACCGGATATACTAGAATGAGCTTATACAAATGTAATGACAGAATAGTTTATACTTTTTAAAACATTTAGGCATAACCTTTTAATTAACAATATCCTATTATGTAAAACTGAAAAGTAAGAAATGTTGTATGTTCTGTTTGTCTCTAGATTATCATAAAATAACAATACCTAATTATAGTTATCGTATTTAAATTAATTATAGTATTATAAAACGTATTGCTTTTAAATTTCAAAAAAATAAGAATTATAACACACATAATATTATCATTGTAAATCAATATATTAATCCTTACCATTTAATTTGTCAATATCTGGTGCAGTAGCCGCTGGCATTATCGAAACTGAAATTACTAAAAATGTAAGCGTTGTTAAATATTGCTTAAAAATAATCATTTTGATTTAATATCTTAATATGAGAAAATAATCAAAGATAATGGTAACGTTGAACATTGAACAACAAATTAAATATAATACTACTTCTCGATTTCTTTTATAAGCAATATGTTCTCACTAATCCACACTCCCTTGGTCCAAAATAATGGTCACAATAAAATACAAATTGTTTATTTAGTAGGTAACTAGTTATATAATATAATAAGCGAATAATATTATTCACTATTTGTTAGTGAACGCCATATGTATTATTTTTCATATCACTTGAGTAAATAATTAGTTTGCAAAATTAAACATAGCAAAGATGCTCTATACGCACCTTGAACACAGGTTTTTAATTTTTTCGCTTTGTTCGATCGACTTCAATATACCACTGAAATATTAAATATTAGATATATTACATTAGATAGTTAAATACAAAATACTAGTCAGTAACATGGTGAAATACATAATTATCGTAATATCATACTTCTATGTTATATAAATATAATTGTATGCTTCATATATGTAATACGACACATTTTTAAAATATTTGTTATGCCGAAGAAAAACACCATCTACATTTAGTTTGAATACAAATTGTATTATATTATATACAAATACTTATAGAGTAAAGGACATATTATGTACAAATATACAATACTTAAATCAATGTGGGTTCAGTTACCTATGTATTATCATTTGGGTATGGTGTTTATGCAGAAATATGCATGTTGAGATATAGGTATGGCAAACGTTTAATGATTTACAAAATGAAATCAAAACGCTGATCAACCCAGAAAAAATTTTAGTGAACCTGCAATTTTCTAGTTCTTATATATATCTAAGAAGAATAATACAATATAAATAAACAAATAGAATAATACATTATTTGTAATACATAGGTATTAATATAAAAAATAATGTTGAGAATCCACCACTGCTAAACAGAGATGGTTTGTCAATTGTCATCCTATGATATTAAGGGTATCCGGCCAAAATAGCGAAACAATTACCGCGAATGTAAAAATCGCGAATTAATAATAGCGTAAATAAAAATATCGAATTGTAAAAAAGAGCGAAAATACATAATAGCGAAAAAAGAAACATCTGTCTGTCGGGTTGCTTATATGACACAGTGTAAAAATCAAACATATTTGTTACAATAAAAAATGGATAAAAATAGTTTATATAAATGAGATTCATAAATTAAAAAAAGTAAAGCATACAATAAAATATGGAGTGATCATGGAATATAAATGAAAAATCATTATATTTAGTGTTTATTTGTCTCTTATATATTTTTTGAATTCATTCATTATAATTATAATATCGTTAAGTTCTAATAATAAGTATTTATAGTAGTAATAATAATAATTTTAAATAAAATAATTATATTCAATTTAAATATAATTATATTTAGACATTCAGTGACAAATTATATGCTATACCTTTTATGAAGTTCTTATTCTCATTAGTATTATAATTTGTAACTAATGCATGAATTCTTTTATTACAGTCCTTGTACTTTTTTTTTTCTGTGGTTGTTCTCCAGCAATATACTGCTCTCGTTTCAATTCTTCTATATTTTGAACTTTCTTAATTCCATCAATGAATTTCCATATATTAGGGTGGCTTGCTCCTAAAGAATATGTATTATATTACTAAAGATACTAATTATTAATAAAATAATACGAACCAATAACAGATGTAAATCCTCTGTGCCACCCTTCAACAGCGTTGTTTGTTGTTGGAAGACCATTTTTGGCTGAATAATGACAATTCCAAATATCAATAAGATGTCTTGGTTGTCGTCGAGTTTTTCGTCTTCCTGTTATTTTTCCTACCCAGGTATCCTCGAAATAATCCAAGAATGGCATTAACAGGTCTTCATTTTCAACATAAAATTGTGTTTCTAAAATTTCTTCGTATGCATTAATAACGTTATCTGGTGGAACATAGGCCAAAGCAGCTAACATACGAATATGAAGAGCAAAGTTAGCATTATTAATATAATTTTCGACTAGACCAACATTTTGAATTTGTCGCCACATACATTTAGAAAAATGAAAAAAACAACCTTGGTGTTCAGCATGTGGAAAAACAGTTTTGAATGCATTGATTGAGGCATGTTCAAAGTCCATTATTACCGATGTAGGATTTAAAGATGGTTTTATTTCTAATAAATATTTAAGAAAACGTGTATATGTTAATTGAGATTTATCGGTTAATAATGCATAAATGGTAGGACTAACTGTTTGGTCACCTTGTTGAATAAGTACATGAATAGTGAATAACTGATAAAAAAGTGAAGGTACCGTTTTAAAAGTTCCATCGACTAACCAATTAGTTGATTGATCCATTAATTTTAAATTATTTTTGGTCGAAAATATTAAAATTCGATCTTGTGATGTTCCACTGTCAAATATTAAAAATTGTTCGCCTTTCATCGTTTTAGTATACTCATCAGCAATTTTAAGGTCACTCACTGTTTTCGGAATAGGTGGTGCGCATTGGTTACGTGTCCGAACTCTTCGTATGGTGTGTTTTAAATGATGAACTGAAGGCATTGCACCGGCTACTCCAGGTTCTATTTGAACAGTACTGATTATATCATGTGGAGTATTTTGTGTATGAACAGCCGCTTCTTTTATCTTATTCACAGCCATTTTGTATTGGATTTTACACGGATCGGGAACATGATTATGTGAGTTTTCCTTAGGTTGACTTTTAATTTCTCCGTTTATCGTAATTATTCTACCTTTACATGAACTTTTTACGCAACGCCAATATATTGTGTTATTTTGTTTTCTATCGTCACGATGCAAAAAGCCACTATACAATAATAAATCCTTATTTTTATTACTTTTTACAAATTCCATTGATAATAATATTAATATATTTTTTTTCACTGCACATTTTTTTTTAACGAACGAAAATATTAAGTTAAATAATACAAGCTACACATTTACGCACTGTCGAACTACAACTGTAGGTATTACATTGTGTCAGCTCAAATATAACGCGATTGACAATCTTATCCATATTTTCTATATATATATAAGTTAAATAATAATTAAGATAGCATATTGACGATATCAGTAGGTATAACGATATTATTGTGACCTACCTGAATAGGGTTTTGTCCTAAAATTATTTCGCTGCGAGATATTTAAAATGATATATAATTTTAAGTTTCGTTATTATGTATGATCGCTTATTTTAAAATTCGCTGTTTTTATTTACGCTATTATCGATTCGCGATTTTTACATTCGCGGTAAATTGTTTCGCTATTTTGGCCTAGACCCGATATTAAGTATTATAATAAAAATACAATCAGTATTAAAAATTTTAATCTGTTAAACCAAATTCCTTCAGTTTTGTCGGGCTTTTTGGTCAAACTGCCACTTTTTTTAAATCCAAAAATCTTTATCTAATTCAATAAGATCGTCAATACCATAGTCCGTATGTTGATTATTTACGGGGAATATAAATAATTAGGGTTCTAAATTTCACTGTTCTTGAAATATTTCAATGAAATTATGAAAAATATTTTTTCTTCTTTTAAACGTGTTCTGTTATAGATGATTAGAAACAATAAATCGATTACATACTTAGAATTAAAGAAAAACATATTATTTTTGTTGATTTATTATCATATATCATATTTGTTATTTGTATATTCTATATTTTATAGTGCTGAAAAATATTTCTGGCATTATTTTGAGAATAAAAACATTTTTTTACATGAGTTTTTAAATATTGTTGTATACCAGCGATCCAAAAGATAATGGTTTGAAATAAAGTTGAAGTCAATTCCCACAATGAATGAAATAATAATGTATTTTCAGTAATTATGAAGTAAACAAAAGTCGTATAATATGTGTATATATGTGGCTGAGTGATATAAAGGTGTTCTGTGCTCATTATTTAATACATAGATCATATAGTTTGTTATGACTATTATAGATTTGTTAAACTTCTTATAAATTATATGTAAATATGTTACTTATTTTCATTGTTTTATACAATAAGCCAACTAATAAAAATATTCACTTAGAAGTTAACGACTATAAACTTTTAGGTATAATAAACATTTTACTTTTTATTTTTCATCAAAATTAAATTTCAAGCTTTTTTAACCAACAAATAAAATTTTATTGATATTTATAGAAAAAAAAAAAACTAAAAAACATGGAAACTGAAAGTTCAAACAGCTCAAAATATTTGGAAAATGTTATGGTGTATAGAAAATGGGAATATAAACAATCAGTCAAAATTTCATGTAACTAAAGTCATTTTTTCTAAAGTTGCACCAAAAACCAAAATCGATTTTCTCAAAAACAGATTTTGCTTAAAAATTACCGTTTTCCTTAATTTTTCTTTTGGTTTTCACGGCGTTTTTGAAAACTACTGGGAAATTTTACTTTTGAATCCCCCCCCCCCCCAAAGTACCAACTAGATTCACTTTCCTATCAGAAAAGATACTGTTGAAGAAAATCTAAGTATTTTTACTGACCTAAAAGGTGATGACAGACACACAAAAAAAAATTAAATTAAAATTAAAAAAAAGAATTAAAAATTAAAAAAAAAGAACACACATCATTGTAAAATCAATACATTCATCGCTCCGCTCAGAATCTAAAATATAATAAGATTAAATTTCAAGTTTAAGTTAGGACAGTCGGGACAACCACCTTATCTGACTAACCCAAAACTGTTATAGCTTTAATTATATAGGTACCTATTATATATTTTACTAATTTAGGGGTGAAACTAAACAAATTTTAAAATTTGAGTAAAATAATGACTATTTTTTTTGGGGGGGGGAGGTTACATTTGCGGTGCAGGGTCGGTTTAATCCATATTTCCCGGGCCGAAAAAATTCGACAATCCACCCCTGCATATAACCCTATATAGTGCTTTACCTTTGCCGTGATTTCATTTTTTTGTGTGTCTAGGTATAGACTAGGTAATAGAAAACGGGTATAACGCGAGGATTTGAAACAGCGTAATAAGATTTGCATATTATGCATTTATAATTATTATAATTTATAAATTATAACATTTTGGTGACTTTAATATCAATTTTAATGATAAGAAATCAGAAACTTTTAAAACTTTCCTTATGGACACATTCAATTTCCATATGATAAACAATCCAGCAGAATCTACAACGAGAGATAACACCACGACTACCGATGCAGTATTTTCAAGATATTTGGAAAAAATTACATCACAAACATACGTATCATATTTCAGTTATCACAGGCCTGTAATTTCGATTATTGAATATGATTAATATAATAGTAATAATCATTTTCATTTTCATTTATTTTACACATTTACTTATTGATATTTACTTTTATTTTGAATGGTTCCACTAAAATGTATTTGTAATCTATAATATTTGTTGGAAAAGAAACTTCGTTTCTACCGGATGTCCCATGACAGCACTCACTTTTTATCATTAGGATTAATCTGATCTGGCATGAGTTTAAGGACTGATAAAAGTTAAAAAAAACAATTAAAATATGTCATTATAAAAATAATTGTCTTTATATTATTGATTATATTATAAAAATATTGTTGATGATTATTATTTAAATACTTGAATATAATTATTTAAATTAATTAATTGAAATATAATAGATTAGTTTAAACATTAATTGAATGGGATATTTTTATAAAACGATCAAAGTAAATATACTTAAATCAATAATATTCCCTTGGTTTTTATAAAATGTATCATTACTTTTAAACACATTTTAATGCTACAAATTAATGATACCCAATAATTAAAACTAAAACTCAACTACACAATATAATATAATCACAATTCACAGCAAAAACAGTTCGTCGAACTCCGTGTAAAATTCGGACATGTAAAAAAAAATGTCAATAAGTTACTTGTACTAATATTTTAAATTATAATAAACTTCTGATGCCTTTTGTTAATTTTGTTCACGTTATTTCGTCTACCGTGTCATATAAAGTATATATTTTCTCGCCAAGTAAATACATTATTGAAACCAAATAAGTGTACTTTAATCCAATTTACAAAGCATTTATTTATGATTTCACATCTTTATAGTACGTAAAGATCTGTTTTTTATTCGTTAGTTTTTTACACGGAGTTCGACAAAGTGTTATTATTGTGACCAGTGGCGCCGAACTACATTTTTTTAGGTGTGGCAATGAACAATAACTTATACCCACCTACCCCCATAGAATATTGGAACTAACTCGTGGGGGCAACCTCCCCTTCCCATCTCCCAAATTTTTAATCTAAAAAATATTTTTACAAGTTATAATATTTACTGCATTATGTTTACATTATAACAATATTGCCAATATTTCATATTTTAAAACATTACAATTAGGTTCATCTCCAGAACAAGCCTCCTAAAAATGAAAACCAAGTTATTATCATCTTAAAACAATAATCACAGTCACTGATTTAGTTAAATAAGCTTTTAGCTAGGTACATCATACCATTCAATACCTTTTAATTTGACTGAGCCCAGCATTGCTAATTACACGTAATACAGATTTATTTTTAGTTCCTCATTATAAAAAGAATAGTGGTACCTACCAATTCTTTTATGCATCGAGCTTTAATTTTAGCTAATAAAATTTGTATGTATTTAGATATATTTCTTCTCTCTCGCAACTGTTTTAAAACTTGCTTGGATGTGCTAAGATGGGCAGTCTTATGTACGACAACAGTATTGAGTATAGGGAATTTACGAAATGCAATGATCACAGAGCACACACAAGATCGGACTAAATCATTAAAATTTAAACCGTTATTATAAAATAGAACATGATTGTGGGGTTTACATTTTGAACAGACTATAGAAAGTTTTAATTAGTTTAAGTTATGGTACTTTTGTTTAAAAACATATTTGTATCCCAGAACCTTAACAATATTTTAATATTTATTCCTCCTAATTATTATTACGTTAAATAATGATTCAGCGTTATTAAATGTATGTGTGGTCTGCACCAATGTGGTCGGCATTTTTTTCAATTTATTTCTATCTACCTGTGTATCGAATTAAAGTTGCTATATATTAAGTAAGCTAGCGTTGTATAAACAAATTAACTTTTTTTTAACTTAATAAAAAGTTAACAAAAAGTGTGTATTAACTTTTAATTTGACTGAGTTAACCTATAGTTAAATTAACTTTTAACTTTTTGTTATTGGTGCGTATTAACTTAACTTAACTGAGTCAAAAAAAAATTATTAACTTACCCAGCATTGCTAATTACACGTAATTCAGATTTATTTGTAGTTCCTCATTATAAAACGAATAGTGAACCAATTCTTTGATGCATCGAGCTTTAATTTTAGCTAATACAATTTGTATGTATTTAGATATATTTCTTCTCTCTCGCAATTGTTTTAAAAGAGAATCTATGTTATTATTAACCCCCCCCCCTCCCAATATATACCCCTTATTGTACTATAGATTTTACTTTTTAGGAAAAAAGCTCGTATGTATTTTTAAAAGTATTATTGTGTACGGTATACCTACAAACTTGTAAATTGTAAAACGATTTTATATTATATGCATTTTATCATAATAGACACATATCATAGACTCTTCACTGTTATTTGTTTTACTGGTGAGTATTAGATAACATATTATTTAATGATAATCATATTGATTGTATGTACCTGAATATTTATTAGTAAATACTCGAAAAGCCATTTTATGACAATAATACAAAAAACAAAAACTAATAGTGAACGAGCCTGACATTTGTTTGATAGGCAATTCAACTTACGCGCTTGGATGTGCTAAGATGGGCAGTCTTATATACGACAACAGTATTGAGTATAGGGAATTTACGAAATGCAATGATCACAGAGCACACACAAGATCGGACTAAATCATTAAAATTTAAACCGTTATTATAAAATAGAACATGATTTGTAAAATCAATGCTAAAATTAATACTACGATCTACGGAAGTCTGGTGATACAGTCGTCGGTCTACGATCTACAGTAAGCAAATTGCAAGTTGCAACGATGACCAAGATTACCTGGGCAGGCCTCTCACACAACTCGAGACAATTTCAGGCGAGCTCATTCTGTATCAAACTCTTAGCACTGATATCGATATAGCCATAGAGCGATAGACACCGATTATATAATATATATAATATTAGACAGTGAAACCTCTAAATACTGGACACTCTCGGTCACTGAAATTTTGTCTGCTGTTCAAAGGGTTCAGTGTGAATAGGGTCATGGTATAAATACTAAATAGGTAATAGGCTAATAGCTTAAAATGTATCTAAATATTTTGAAAATGTAATTATTTATATATTATTAGTCAAACTTGTTATGTTATTTCAAAAATGGGAATAATTTGTTTAATGGAATGTAATATGTCTACAGGCTGTTATGTGTTAAGATGTATTGTGTAACACTATAACATTAAGAGGATGTCGTACCCGAATGATTTGTCTCACACGTACAACATGTCAAATTTTCTTTCAACAGTTTCAATAGTGTGCTATTAGTTTTGATATTAGATTATTAGAGTGAATTGACCTATTATAAAATTTAAAGGCAAAGTATTTATCTAGGGCTCCACATGGGCTTTTATTGATATTATTATTTTTAAGTAAGTTTTAACCTTTTTGAAACGAAACATTTTAAAATGATCATAAATAACTTAAATATAGTATCAATAAAAGCCTAAATTGGGCCCTATGTAATAATATTGACTTTACATTTTATAATAGACCTATTCACTCCAATATTAAAAATAACAGTACACTATTAAAACTGGTGAACGAATATTTGCTATGTCGCACATGTGTAAGACGGAGACCACACATGCGGCATATGAAATCCTCTTAAAAAAACACCGATATTAGAAAATTTAACTTGCTGATTTTATTTCTCCGGAAAACTATGAATTATAATATCAATATATGTACAATAAAATTAAATATGTTTATTATGTATTTCCATTACTCATTAGTTATTTAATTTAATTATATACTGTTAATAGTTAAATATTTTTGCAAATTTTACAAGAACTCTGATTTATATAGTTACATAATTGCTACGATTAACTTGGAAATACCATAATTTACATAATTACATGTTACAATTAAATAATTTTAGACTTCAGTTATTTGTAACCATAAATTTAAAGAAAAACGTTTTTAAAAATCTAAACCATTATTGAAATATTGTCTATGTTTGATAAAATATTTGTAATTAGTCTTTAATTTAGAATGGTTATTTACTTTTTACTAGAACCTAAAACTTTGTATAAATATACATTTTGAATAGACTATAGAAAATTTTAATTAGTTTAAGTTATGGTACTTTTGTTTAAAAACATATTTGTATCCCAGAACCTTAACAATATTTTAATATTTATTCCTCCTAATTATTATTACGTTAAATAATGATTCAGCGTTATTAAATGTATGTGTGGTCTGCACCAATGTGGTCGGCATTTTTTTCAATTTATTTCTATCTACCTGTGTATCGAATTAAAGTTGCTATATATTAAGTAAGCTAGCGTTGTATAAACAAATTAACTTTTTTTTAACTTAATAAAAAGTTAACAAAAAGTGTGTATTAACTTTTAATTTGACTGAGTTAACCTATAGTTAAATTAACTTTTAACTTTTTGTTATTGGTGCGTATTAACTTAACTTAACTGAGTCAAAAAAAAATTATTAACTTACCCAGCATTGCTAATTACACGTAATTCAGATTTATTTGTAGTTCCTCATTATAAAACGAATAGTGAACCAATTCTTTGATGCATCGAGCTTTAATTTTAGCTAATACAATTTGTATGTATTTAGATATATTTCTTCTCTCTCGCAATTGTTTTAAAAGAGAATCTATGTTATTATTAACCCCCCCCCCTCCCAATATATACCCCTTATTGTACTATAGATTTTACTTTTTAGGAAAAAAGCTCGTATGTATTTTTAAAAGTATTATTGTGTACGGTATACCTACAAACTTGTAAATTGTAAAACGATTTTATATTATATGCATTTTATCATAATAGACACATATCATAGACTCTTCACTGTTATTTGTTTTACTGGTGAGTATTAGATAACATATTATTTAATGATAATCATATTGATTGTATGTACCTGAATATTTATTAGTAAATACTCGAAAAGCCATTTTATGACAATAATACAAAAAACAAAAACTAATAGTGAACGAGCCTGACATTTGTTTGATAGGCAATTCAACTTACGCGCTTGGATGTGCTAAGATGGGCAGTCTTATATACGACAACAGTATTGAGTATAGGGAATTTACGAAATGCAATGATCACAGAGCACACACAAGATCGGACTAAATCATTAAAATTTAAACCGTTATTATAAAATAGAACATGATTTGTAAAATCAATGCTAAAATTAATACTACGATCTACGGAAGTCTGGTGATACAGTCGTCGGTCTACGATCTACAGTAAGCAAATTGCAAGTTGCAACGATGACCAAGATTACCTGGGCAGGCCTCTCACACAACTCGAGACAATTTCAGGCGAGCTCATTCTGTATCAAACTCTTAGCACTGATATCGATATAGCCATAGAGCGATAGACACCGATTATATAATATATATAATATTAGACAGTGAAACCTCTAAATACTGGACACTCTCGGTCACTGAAATTTTGTCTGCTGTTCAAAGGGTTCAGTGTGAATAGGGTCATGGTATAAATACTAAATAGGTAATAGGCTAATAGCTTAAAATGTATCTAAATATTTTGAAAATGTAATTATTTATATATTATTAGTCAAACTTGTTATGTTATTTCAAAAATGGGAATAATTTGTTTAATGGAATGTAATATGTCTACAGGCTGTTATGTGTTAAGATGTATTGTGTAACACTATAACATTAAGAGGATGTCGTACCCGAATGATTTGTCTCACACGTACAACATGTCAAATTTTCTTTCAACAGTTTCAATAGTGTGCTATTAGTTTTGATATTAGATTATTAGAGTGAATTGACCTATTATAAAATTTAAAGGCAAAGTATTTATCTAGGGCTCCACATGGGCTTTTATTGATATTATTATTTTTAAGTAAGTTTTAACCTTTTTGAAACGAAACATTTTAAAATGATCATAAATAACTTAAATATAGTATCAATAAAAGCCTAAATTGGGCCCTATGTAATAATATTGACTTTACATTTTATAATAGACCTATTCACTCCAATATTAAAAATAACAGTACACTATTAAAACTGGTGAACGAATATTTGCTATGTCGCACATGTGTAAGACGGAGACCACACATGCGGCATATGAAATCCTCTTAAAAAAACACCGATATTAGAAAATTTAACTTGCTGATTTTATTTCTCCGGAAAACTATGAATTATAATATCAATATATGTACAATAAAATTAAATATGTTTATTATGTATTTCCATTACTCATTAGTTATTTAATTTAATTATATACTGTTAATAGTTAAATATTTTTGCAAATTTTACAAGAACTCTGATTTATATAGTTACATAATTGCTACGATTAACTTGGAAATACCATAATTTACATAATTACATGTTACAATTAAATAATTTTAGACTTCAGTTATTTGTAACCATAAATTTAAAGAAAAACGTTTTTAAAAATCTAAACCATTATTGAAATATTGTCTATGTTTGATAAAATATTTGTAATTAGTCTTTAATTTAGAATGGTTATTTACTTTTTACTAGAACCTAAAACTTTGTATAAATATACATTTTGAATAGACTATAGAAAATTTTAATTAGTTTAAGTTATGGTACTTTTGTTTAAAAACATATTTGTATCCCAGAACCTTAACAATATTTTAATATTTATTCCTCCTAATTATTATTACGTTAAATAATGATTCAGCGTTATTAAATGTATGTGTGGTCTGCACCAATGTGGTCGGCATTTTTTTCAATTTATTTCTATCTACCTGTGTATCGAATTAAAGTTGCTATATATTAAGTAAGCTAGCGTTGTATAAACAAATTAACTTTTTTTTAACTTAATAAAAAGTTAACAAAAAGTGTGTATTAACTTTTAATTTGACTGAGTTAACCTATAGTTAAATTAACTTTTAACTTTTTGTTATTGGTGCGTATTAACTTAACTTAACTGAGTCAAAAAAAAATTATTAACTTACCCAGCATTGCTAATTACACGTAATTCAGATTTATTTGTAGTTCCTCATTATAAAACGAATAGTGAACCAATTCTTTGATGCATCGAGCTTTAATTTTAGCTAATACAATTTGTATGTATTTAGATATATTTCTTCTCTCTCGCAACTGTTTTAAAAGAGAATCTATGTTATTATTAACCCCCCCCCCCCTCCCAATATATACCCCTTATTGTACTATAGATTTTACTTTTTAGGAAAAAAGCTCGTATGTATTTTTAAAAGTATTATTGTGTACGGTATACCTACAAAGTTGTAAATTGTAAAACGATTTTATATTATATGCATTTTATCATAATAGACACATATCATAGACTCTTCGCTGTTATTTGTTTTACTGGTGAGTATTAGATAACATATTATTTAATGATAATCATATTGATTGTATGTACCTGAATATTTATTAGTAAATACTCGAAAAGCCATTTTATGACAATAATACAAAAAACAAAAACTAATAGTGAACGAGCCTGACATTTGTTTGATAGGCAATTCAACTTACGCGCTTGGATGTGCTAAGATGGGCAGTCTTATATACGACAACAGTATTGAGTATAGGGAATTTACGAAATGCAATGATCACAGAGCACACACAAGATCGGACTAAATCATTAAAATTTAAACCGTTATTATAAAATAGAACATGATTTGTAAAATCAATGCTAAAATTAATACTACGATCTACGGAAGTCTGGTGATACAGTCGTCGGTCTACGATCTACAGTAAGCAAATTGCAAGTTGCAACGATGACCAAGATTACCTGGGCAGGCCTCTCACACAACTCGAGACAATTTCAGGCGAGCTCATTCTGTATCAAACTCTTAGCACTGATATCGATATAGCCATAGAGCGATAGACACCGATTATATAATATATATAATATTAGACAGTGAAACCTCTAAATACTGGACACTCTCGGTCACTGAAATTTTGTCTGCTGTTCAAAGGGTTCAGTGTGAATAGGGTCATGGTATAAATACTAAATAGGTAATAGGCTAATAGCTTAAAATGTATCTAAATATTTTGAAAATGTAATTATTTATATATTATTAGTCAAACTTGTTATGTTATTTCAAAAATGGGAATAATTTGTTTAATGGAATGTAATATGTCTACAGGCTGTTATGTGTTAAGATGTATTGTGTAACACTATAACATTAAGAGGATGTCGTACCCGAATGATTTGTCTCACACGTACAACATGTCAAATTTTCTTTCAACAGTTTCAATAGTGTGCTATTAGTTTTGATATTAGATTATTAGAGTGAATTGACCTATTATAAAATTTAAAGGCAAAGTATTTATCTAGGGCTCCACATGGGCTTTTATTGATATTATTATTTTTAAGTAAGTTTTAACCTTTTTGAAACGAAACATTTTAAAATGATCATAAATAACTTAAATATAGTATCAATAAAAGCCTAAATTGGGCCCTATGTAATAATATTGACTTTACATTTTATAATAGACCTATTCACTCCAATATTAAAAATAACAGTACACTATTAAAACTGGTGAACGAATATTTGCTATGTCGCACATGTGTAAGACGGAGACCACACATGCGGCATATGAAATCCTCTTAAAAAAACACCGATATTAGAAAATTTAACTTGCTGATTTTATTTCTCCGGAAAACTATGAATTATAATATCAATATATGTACAATAAAATTAAATATGTTTATTATGTATTTCCATTACTCATTAGTTATTTAATTTAATTATATACTGTTAATAGTTAAATATTTTTGCAAATTTTACAAGAACTCTGATTTATATAGTTACATAATTGCTACGATTAACTTGGAAATACCATAATTTACATAATTACATGTTACAATTAAATAATTTTAGACTTCAGTTATTTGTAACCATAAATTTAAAGAAAAACGTTTTTAAAAATCTAAACCATTATTGAAATATTGTCTATGTTTGATAAAATATTTGTAATTAGTCTTTAATTTAGAATGGTTATTTACTTTTTACTAGAACCTAAAACTTTGTATAAATATACATTTTGAATAGACTATAGAAAATTTTAATTAGTTTAAGTTATGGTACTTTTGTTTAAAAACATATTTGTATCCCAGAACCTTAACAATATTTTAATATTTATTCCTCCTAATTATTATTACGTTAAATAATGATTCAGCGTTATTAAATGTATGTGTGGTCTGCACCAATGTGGTCGGCATTTTTTTCAATTTATTTCTATCTACCTGTGTATCGAATTAAAGTTGCTATATATTAAGTAAGCTAGCGTTGTATAAACAAATTAACTTTTTTTTAACTTAATAAAAAGTTAACAAAAAGTGTGTATTAACTTTTAATTTGACTGAGTTAACCTATAGTTAAATTAACTTTTAACTTTTTGTTATTGGTGCGTATTAACTTAACTTAACTGAGTCAAAAAAAAATTATTAACTTACCCAGCATTGCTAATTACACGTAATTCAGATTTATTTGTAGTTCCTCATTATAAAACGAATAGTGAACCAATTCTTTGATGCATCGAGCTTTAATTTTAGCTAATACAATTTGTATGTATTTAGATATATTTCTTCTCTCTCGCAATTGTTTTAAAAGAGAATCTATGTTATTATTAACCCCCCCCCCCTCCCAATATATACCCCTTATTGTACTATAGATTTTACTTTTTAGGAAAAAAGCTCGTATGTATTTTTAAAAGTATTATTGTGTACGGTATACCTACAAACTTGTAAATTGTAAAACGATTTTATATTATATGCATTTTATCATAATAGACACATATCATAGACTCTTCACTGTTATTTGTTTTACTGGTGAGTATTAGATAACATATTATTTAATGATAATCATATTGATTGTATGTACCTGAATATTTATTAGTAAATACTCGAAAAGCCATTTTATGACAATAATACAAAAAACAAAAACTAATAGTGAACGAGCCTGACATTTGTTTGATAGGCAATTCAACTTACGCGCTTGGATGTGCTAAGATGGGCAGTCTTATATACGACAACAGTATTGAGTATAGGGAATTTACGAAATGCAATGATCACAGAGCACACACAAGATCGGACTAAATCATTAAAATTTAAACCGTTATTATAAAATAGAACATGATTTGTAAAATCAATGCTAAAATTAATACTACGATCTACGGAAGTCTGGTGATACAGTCGTCGGTCTACGATCTACAGTAAGCAAATTGCAAGTTGCAACGATGACCAAGATTACCTGGGCAGGCCTCTCACACAACTCGAGACAATTTCAGGCGAGCTCATTCTGTATCAAACTCTTAGCACTGATATCGATATAGCCATAGAGCGATAGACACCGATTATATAATATATATAATATTAGACAGTGAAACCTCTAAATACTGGACACTCTCGATTTTTTCATGAAGGATATACAGATGTAAATGCATTAATAGCTGCTAATTCCAAATCTAACACTATATTTAAATTTGTCGAATTGCGTGTAACAATGTATTGAAACAGGAAAAAGATCTAAAATTAAAATATAAATATTTATACATTTTTTTTAAAAATTAATTTTTATTAATTAATCACGAAATATTACTTAGTATATGCTTCTTCGGTCATACGTGTCATTAATATAAACGCACCCGCCACTAGAGAAATGTTTCTTATTTCTGCATGTATGCTGTACAAATTAGTACAATTGCTTAAAAATAAGTGGTGTTGTTTTAAAAGTACCATCTGCATGCCATCGCGTTGACATAGATAGTGCACTTACTTTTCCGTTATGTGACTTATCGATAATGTAGCAAAAATTACTTTCGTCCACCAATTTTGGTTTCGACATAATCGTTAATGTACTCATAGTTAATAAAAAATAACACAGTAATAAAATAACAAAATAACATAGTATTTAAATATGGGACGTGGACCGTTTGATTTCAACTTGATCACCAACACATTGTAACTTTAAAAACACATTCCAATCGGTTATTACAGTTTGACTGATAGACGATAGTGTTATCGTTATGAAATTATCGGACAAATAACAACAATCGAAAATACAATTAAAAATTAAGCCCGTGAACATGCAATCCCCACCGATAACTTATTTTTATTTTTATTTTAATTTTTTTTTATTAAAATAGAAAATGTACAAAGTTGTGTAGCAAATATGTACAATAAGCAAATAGGAAAAGTGATGGAGAATAGTTGTTGGTTAGGAATTTATTGACGTATTTACAAACAAACTCTGTGTTACGTATATTTAAATATTTGTGTTTAATGTAATTTCGCCGATACATCCATTCGCCGATGCATCCATTCGCTAATATACCCATTCATCGAAAAAGTTTCACCGTAATCTCTTTCGCCGAGATGTTCTAAAACCTGTTATGACACATATTTAAATAATTGTTATACTATAGCGATCCCGCGTACAGGTACTAATTTAAGGGGGTTTTATCAATTCCTCCGTTTTAATATCAATTCCGCCGGCTATCGATTCCGCCGAGCTTTTTTATTTATTGATTCCGCCGGCTATCGATTTCGCCGAACTTTTTTATTTATTGATTCTGCCGGCTATCAATTTTGCCGGAAATTTGTTTATGTTGATTCCGCTGACTGTATATTTTTTAATCAATAGTTTATCAATTTTTTTAAGTTTAATCAATAGTTAATTAATTAAAACCTAACTATAATTTATTTTAAGTTTAAATACTTTTCAAAAAAACATTTAAAAAAATAATTCAAACATTTTTGTAAGTAAAATGTATTAAAATAGTAAAATAATGTTATACAATTTATTTAGTTAACGGAAAAAAAAAAAATATTGTAGTACAAATAAAATAAATAATAGTAAATAATAATATATGAATAATACAGCAAAAATTATTTAGAAAAAATAAAATAAATAATAGTAATAATAATATATGAATAATACAGCAAAAATTATTTAGAAAAAATAAAATAAATAATAGTAATAATAGTTAAAATGTAATAATAATATTAATTGATTTATTTTTCAGAATAGTGCTTAGATGCCAGTTTTATATATTTAAATCTATCAATTTTTTTATTTAAATAGTCTTCAAAAATTGTTTCTATATATATTTTTTTTTTTTTCATACATTTTATTTTTACTTATTTTAGTATTATCGAGCCCTCTTATTATTATATATGTATCAGTTTGAATTTTTAAATTTAATACATGCGAAAACAAAAATATATTAGGATGTGCTTTATTGAATTGGGTATTAAGTTTCGAATGAAACGATTCGCAACTGTTTGTTGTTCGTTCGGAAGAAATTGAAGAAGAAGCCCACATTTTCGGATTAAATTTTGATGTTTCATCAATATAATTATCACATATATAATCGCAGAATTTTTTTAACCTTGGGTCATCAGGAACGACTGACATAAAATCTTCAATAAAGCTTTCACTTACTTCTTCTGCATTTAATAATGGCAAACCGAATATCCATTTCAACCACTGTCCAATTACGCTGTTGGAATTCTTGTATTCAATTGATAAACCTATAATATAGTTAATGTATATAATATATAATATATATGTAAAAAAAAAATAAAAAAATAATATAAGTAATTACCAAAGTTTTGTATATGTCGCCACCAACTTTGAGTCAGATGAAATCTGCATCCAATTATTTTAATTTGAGGCCATACAAATTTTGCTCCTACATGTATACCTTCTTCAAAGTCAGCAATAAGTGTTGTTGGATTGAAATGTAAATTTTTTGATGAGCATTTTTCTACAACACATCTAAATGCGCTAGCATAGGTATTTGCACTTTTGTCCGGCAGTAAAAAGAACGATAATGGAACATAATGTCCATTTTTAAAAATATGGATAGTAAATAGTTGGTAAAAATATTTAGGGCAACTATAAAATGTACCATCTACAAATATTTTATCACACGAACAAAGTAATTTCAAATTTGAAATTGTAGAGTAAAATAAAATATTATTTGTAGAGTCTACTTCGAGTAAAAAATCTTCATTTTCTATTGTTGTAATCTTCCGATTTTTCATTACTTCGATGACTTCATAAATGGTTTTTGGTAGGGGTAAGAGGTAAGATGACGAGATGTTGTAAATAATTAAGAATAAATTTGATTTATAGCTTAAAATATTTTTTTCTAAATGTTCAAGTGTTAAACTTTAATACTCTTAAGGTATTAGAATATTTCAATTGATAAAATAATTAAGTGTCCAGAAAATGTATGATCACACATATAATATTTTCTTAGTCCTTCATTCGATTGATCAAAATTATTCTAAGTTTAGATTATAATATGCTACTGATGTGAAGGTTTTCGTACTGCCTCTGTTAATTCACATCTGAATATGGTCTAATCGGGTCTCTCCTAAATAGGCCATCTCTCTACTTCTCCTCTCCTAACAATAAGAGTATTTTTTCAAGGGCTTGAAACAGTTTTCAAAACCGATTTCAGAAACTGGTATAAACCGTTTTAAAACCGAATCCGAAATCGTAATCAAAAACGAAACTGAAAAAAATTGGATACCAGTATTAAATTCAAAATCGAAACCGTAAAAAATTGGAAACCGAAATCTGAAAAAATTGGAAATCGTTACTTTTTTTTTAATTGACGTGTTTTTAAATACGTAAATTCCATTAATACGCATAATTAATACACATAATAAAATTGAGATCATGATTAAAATGTTGATAACCATTTCATTATTCACAAAAGAAAATTGGAAACCGGTATACAAAACCGAAACTGAAACGGAAATTTCTTAATACCGGTATTGCTAAGTTGAAACCGAAAAATTTAGAAACCGGTATTCGAAACCGAAACTGAAACCGAAATTTCTTAATACCGGTATTGCTAAGTTGAAACCGAAATCGTAAAATTTCAAAACCGATATACAAAGTCGAAACCGAAACTGAAATTATTTCAATCGGTTTCAAGCCCTGGTTTTTTCCATTATTTCAATGTATGACACACTTTTGTATAGCAGTGCGAGAGTGAGTATCATGTAGCTGCGTTATCAATAATGTAATTTGTAGTTTTTAATAATGTTATCATAATATCTATATTAATGTATTATTACTTAAGGTAATTAGTACCTAATATATTATTATGATATCCTGTTCTATAATACAGAACCGCAATTGATACACAGTTTTTACAAGATTAATTTTTTTTTCAATTCGCAATATAGGTATGTAGGTTCTTAATAATTCGAAACTGTAACGCGTTATTCTATAGAAATTACTTATCAAAAGTAATTTCCATTACATTTTCGTTACTTGGAAATAATTCTAATGAAATTACGTAACGCATTACAATCAAAGTAACGCCGTTACAGTAACGCGTTACTTTCGTTACGTTACTACCCATCACTGACCGAAAGTAAAGTTTCAATGACAGTTGAAGCGTTGGAAAGCGACCTTTTTCCGCCCAGCTGTTGATAAAGTGAGAATACCCATAGTACCGGGCGGTAAAGTGGAAATCCCCAAAAGTGCTGGGCACGCATAACACACGTATCCCCTGCACAACCAGACACTGAAATCTATACCACGATCCTTACAAAATTTTAGTTTAAATTATTATTAGATTATATTTTAGGTTTATTAGTTGTAGAAAAAATTGTCATATCATTATTGATATTATAGCATGTTATATTTAGTATTAGATGTTGGATGTTGTCAGCGTGACCGTTCCACGTTACTATTATTGGTGGACTATTTTTATAGTTACAATATATTTGAAATGTAAATTACTATATTTGGTAATAAAACTCATTTAATTTTTTAAGTATGGCAGTCTCTTTGGCCCCTTTATTTTTTAAATTTTTTAGTTGTTTCTAATAATGATATTGATGTAATTTTTAGATGATTGTACTACCTATTTATATGGACAACTTAAGTGAAATTATGAGACAAGTTAAAATCTCAAATCATTAGTTGTTCATACTATAACCATAAAATTCAAAAAATATATAAAAACAGTTTTATTTTATAGACATTTAAAGTTGGAATTTATACGAAATTAAATAATATGTAAACGAAAATAATTGATTTTAGTTGTTCTGTTGAAGGCACCTACCAGCTAATTAAATAATATAATTATTAGGGATTTGAAACTTTTGACGTATAAATGATAATATTGTTTTTATACACAATGGTTTTTTTAAAACTTTTAGATTATTAATTGTATGTTATTTATACCTATGTAATAGGTAATACCGCTAAAGTAGATCATAGACTTACAAAAATTATAATTTTACCGTGTTCAAGGACCCTGGAATTCAAGAAAAAGCTTGCTAAACAAAGTTTTCTTGATTTTGGGTTATAATTAAATGAGAACAGTAATATACTTAAAACAGAAAGTTGTTATTAACACCCATTACAGACATAATTATAAATTATTATAAAGTGTGTTGGTTAATTTTATATTTTTATTTGTCTTGTAACTTTTATATAGTAACTACTTGGCTACTTATTGTTCTAAACTACATACGGTAAATATGAAGACAACACTTTTTAATAAGTTTAAAGTACAAATTACAAGCCTCTCTTTTTTTCCCCAATATATTCTAACATATCTTCTGGGGAATCTGAATATTCTGATTGAACAACAACTCCAGTACAAAGGTAAGTGTTAAGATCAAGATCGGTCATATCTTTCACTGCATCTCTTGTACATTGTTCCATGTCAAAAAGTTCTTCTGCTCTAAATGGTTGAGGTACTCTACCATTCATATTGTTTAAATGTTCCGTCAAAGCTATGTATACTTTGCCTGGTTTATCATTTGAAAAATGAATATCTTCCTGGATATTTTTTTGAAGTTCACAAAAGAAGAATTGCTCCTGTTGTATCTGTGAATGTTATCCATGATATATTTTGTGCATCAGTAATAGATTCTGGTATAGGTACAATTGTTGTTAGCTTGTAATATAGCCAGGGCCTTGCACCCGATTTAACCCGAACCCCTAACACCCCTAAACACCTTTAAAAAATCAAACACCCGAAACCCGTATAACCCGAATGATTCTGTTTTCAAAACACCCGTGTTAACCAAAACCCGAATAAATATTCGGGTTAACCCGAAATCCCGAATAATTTTTTTTCTCATTCTTCATGCGACATATCATTTCGTATGTATTTCTTGTGGTGAGTTCGATTTTGTAGAGTTAAATAATCAATAATAATAATAACAGGAACAATCTAACAAACAATCATAGGTAATTTCTTGAAAATAAAATCCATTAAAATGTTTAATAATTTAATTGATTCTGATTAAAATATTAAGTATTTAATTATTTCTCATACCCATTATATGATATAATTTATTACTTTATTACTTTATTAGTAAAATAAATCCAAATATAGCCAATAGCAATATAAAATAGACGTGGTCTCAACAAAACTGAAAGTATTGACAGCCGTGACCAAAATACCAAACACTAATAACTATAATAATAACTTGTGTTATTTCATTATTTGCGACGAACTTCCAAAGCGGAATTACCTATGTCCTATAATATCTAATTTAGTAACTCGAATATCGGAATACGCGGCTATATTTATTATTTACCAGTTTTTCGGTAATCACGAAATCATAATTTATATTTTATTTTATTTGTCTATGGCTCAACAGTCAGCGCCCCGCCTATGGCCATCTATTTTAAACATTTTAATATTTTATTATTTATTATATCCATCGACTTGGCATGGGGGAAATTGTACATTTTTAATTTGTATCACATTCGGTCTACGAGTCTACGACGCGCCTCTCACTATACGTACCTACTCAATTTTCAATTTTATTATTATTTCATCGTACAATTTGTGAATACCTATATATTTTTTATATTACCTTTTAGTTATAGTATAATAATATTATTCATAATATTTATAAAGATTATTTTTTTTAATTTTTAAGTCATCACAAAATAATTAATACCTATTCTGTTATATAATAGGTAGGTACGTAAAATTATGCAAAATTAAAATATCAATCTGTTGTAACTGTTGATTTTGCAAAATATACCTATTCATTATGTTTTTGTATTTACTTTTAAATGGGATTAGGCTCTAGCAAGTTAACTATTTTTTGACCACAGAAAGCCTTGTAAACATTTTGTTTTTTGTTTGCTTATCAAATAAAATTTTTCTGAATATTTTTAATAAGTACCTACAATTTTTTTTTTAAATATGCTAGTATGTTATTTAATTCCAGTACCTATTTAGATTTTAGACATGTTATATAGTAAAAAAAAAATGAGTTACGTGGACTCTAATGCCTATAATAAAACTAATAGGTAGTTAAATAATTTCTTATAGTTCATAGAAAAAGGTAACTACTGTACATTAATTAACCTAGTTTAGTTAAAAACAAACGTTGCGAATTTGGGTAAAACATTTATATTTTATTATAAATAACATAAACATGAACACTTTCTGTTTTTTTTTTTGTGGGGGGGGGGGGGTCATCAAAAGTTCTGTTTTATCCAGATTTCTCAGCACCCATATTAACAAATATTAACCCGAATAATAACGGTTTTGAAAACCCAAATGTTTGTTTGAATTTTTTATTCGGGTGTTTGAACACCCAAATACATCCAGCACCCGAAACCCGAAACCCGAATCATTTATTCGGGTGCAAGGCCCTGAATATAGCAGTAGCTGCACTGTTTTGTGAAATAAATTGCTCATTTCTCGTTGAAAGTTGATTATAATATTTTAAATTTCGGTATATTCTTTGGAATTTAGCATAGATAACACAGATAAGGTATGGTTATCTTCATCAGAACTCTCTTCTATAAATTGTTGGTACTTTTTCTTGTTGGCCAATCTATCAACTTCAGTTGAGGAACTTTCAAACAGTTGATAATCAACTTTCTGAACGTTTTCTGTAAAATATTAGGTAATTTTTCACGGATTGAATTTAATTTTTGTATTTCTATAATGGTGGAATGATTTAAATTTGATGGAATAATTGCAATATCTAAAATTGAACTAGGCTCGTAGCCGTGTTCTAAATAAAATGGAGTATATCCCGTTGAATGGTGTTAGCTGTGTTATAATCATGCGATACAATAGGTAAAACATCAGTCTACTTTTCACCTTCTGCAACGTATGATGCTATCATATCTATTATCACCTGATTTTCTCTTTCTACTTGTCCCTGACTCGTTGGTATAAGCTATTCCCTCCTTCTATTGGATTCCTAATGCTAGTAATAATTGTGAAATTGCTTTTGCCGTAAAACGCGTTTTTAATTTTTAAATTAACGCTAATAGGTTCTACCAGTGATATTATATGCTGTGATGGCGTAAATATAGAAATTGTTATGTCGATTTCTGTGTCACAAAAAACTTATTTATCATATTTAAAATAATTAACTAGTTTAATGTTTCCGAGTTAAAAGTGATTTTTGGTATTAATATTTTATTAATGTTAAGTGTACTGCAAAATATTTTTAATAACTTTAACATGGTGAATAATTACTTGTATGCCAATTTTTCAAAAATGTTGAATTTGTGATTAAATAGATTATAAACTGACTATTATAATTTAAATAATTGATTTGACCAATTTTTTTGTGTTATGCTTTTAATTCGTCTACATAGTCATATTTATTTTTGAATTTAAGGCAATCCCATTGTTCATTTCAAAATCTTGTGAAACACAATGCACTAAGTGAAAGGTTTCATCAAAATAGTCGCTAAACAAGTCTTGATTGACTTGTTGAATAGCAAAGTCAAATATAACTGGTTATTATTATGCATAAAATCATTGTAATAAATAAAATTGTATAATTTGTCAGTATTATTTACATTTACCATATTTAAATCTAATTCGGTATCATATTTAATTTGTGCCGATTCATCAAAACCTGTTGGGTGTCTTGATAGAAAATCCGCTGCCTTGTTAAAAATACCTTGTTTATATATTGTGTTAAATTCACATCCTATTAGTTTCGTCTTATGCAATTTTATACATGTGAATCTGATTTTAATTTTTGAAGTCTTACTAAATGTTGGTGGTCTGTCCAAACTGTAAATTGTTTACAATACAGGTATTGACTAAAATGAGTTCAACCAAAAAACAAAGCCGATGTCACAAGTTCTAACGCTAAATATTTTTTTTGTGCTGGTAACCATTTTTTTGCACCAAAAGACACTGGATGAATATTACCGTCGTCATCCCCCCGCTGGAATCGAACAACAGTGCACTATACAGTGTGTCCCAAAAGTCCCGTATCACCCTTAATATCTCCATGTAAAATCACTATATTTAAACGCGGTTTTTTTTACAGTACTAAGTATGAAAATTCTGATTGAATGGCATAAAATTCATTTATTTTTTTCTTTAAATTCAAAAATTTTCAAAAAAATTTTTTACGCATTTAAGAATTTAGAATTTTTAAGATAGCCATTTTGTTGAGCATATTTTTTAAAACAGTTCAAAAAAAAAAAATACTAAAATTAAATAAAAATTAACCAAGTTAGAGCAAGTTATGTTTTTGAATAATTGTAGTAAAAAAATAAATATTATTATTTCACATTTCAATAATGAATATCTAATTTCATATCTAATAATAATATTTATTTTTTTACTACAATTATTCAAAAACATAACTTGCTCTAACTTGGTTAATTTTTATTTAATTTTAGTATTTTTTTTTTTGAACTGTTTTAAAAAATATGCTCAACAAAATGGCTATCTTAAAAATTTTAAATTCTTAAATGCGTAAAAAATTTTTTTGAAAATTTTTGAATTTAAAGAAAAAAATAAATGAATTGTATGCCATTCAATCAGAATTTTCATACTTAGTACTGTAAAAAAAACCGCGTTTAAATATAGTGATTTTACATGGAGATATTAAGGGTGATACGGGACTTTTGGGACATACTGTATAATGAAAAGATCTAAATCTGTTACGGAAAGCCAATGAGCAAAAAAAAAAAATTGTAGCGCCATCTCCTAGTATCTATCTTTTTCACCAACTTCCTACACTGTTCTATTACTATAATATACAGTCACTAAATTTTAGTTAGGTACTCAATTTTGTCGCCACGATTGCCATGATCGCTCGTTAACTTTCCATAAAAGATCTTGATCAAATGATAAAGGTTCATTTCCAAGGTTGGGCATTAACGAGTCAAAAAGTTAATTTTATTTTAACTTTTTAACTTAACTAGTTACTTTTGGCTTTTCATTAACTTAACTGTTAACTTACTAAATTTATTTTTTAATTAACGTGAAGTTAACGAGTTAATATTTCATTTTAAAAAGTAAGTTAAGTTAATTTATTTAATTTTTAATTTTATTATATTTTACTATTGCAGTCTATTTCGTTTTCATGTCAAAAAATATCTACCGTAAATTGTTTAAAGTTAAAAGTTTATATCATTTGAATCTAACTTATATGGAAATCTAATCTCTTTCTTATCTCTTTCTTCTAAAACTATAAAGCAGAGACCCGTGGGCACTCCTTTGGCTATTTTTTGTACTAGCGTAAGAGACGGCCAATGAAAAAATTCGATGGGCGGTCCCCCAGGTCTCTGCTTTGTAATATTATAATATTATAAATATCAGAAAAAAAGGTATTTTTACGAAGAACTTTGTATTTATATTTAAAGATAAAACTAATATATTTTATTGATAAATATAAAAAAAATAAAAATAAAATATTATTATAATATTAAAATATTAATATATTAATTTATTTATTAATCTATTAATATAAATAATTTAGTTTATGTATGAAGATATCAATTTCTTCAGATTTTTCATCTTTACCCACTTTGAGGACTTCCTGCGTCCTCGCTCGAACCTTATTTGCGTTCCCCGCTAAATTTACAGGTCGCGCGCGGCCGTACTTTGTTCCCGGCGGGCCCGCCGCGGCGGAGATAACGTGCAAACCTAGTGCCGCCGTCGCGCGTGTTTATCGATAATTTTTGTTGAAATATACAATTAATATTAGTATTCAAACCATGTAAACACACGTGCGTGTACAATGTCGTTTTCTAATAGATACTTATGCAGCTACGATATAGCTGTGTAACACCTTTACTATCGCTTTCTATATTATATACGGATACGGGATGGCCTCGATTGTTCATATAAATAGGGCCTTTGATGTATGTAATAATCACTTGCACAGACGCTGTCATACCGAGTGTACGTGGTGTGTGTGTATAGTCACAGTTTAATTGTCCAGTTGTACGTTATTATATATTATACTTATACATAATCATATTGTCGTGTTATTACTTATTATATTAATGCTAACATCATTAGTCCGTCAAGCTCCACTTTCAACAATTTTTAAGAAAAGTCTAGTCTTACTATATACAGGCATAAATGTTTTTTTTTTTGATTTAATAAACGGCGTTATTATTATATTATTATATTTGACTGCCTTTTGTCCTTTTGCCTATGTATATATTATAATAAATAATAAATGTATAAATATTAATTATATAATAAAATATCCTAGCTCGAGTCGAGTCGAATATACTATAGGTATGTTTAATCATGAGCATAAAATCAAATTAATAACTAACCAACCTACATATTGTATACTATATGACTTAATGAGGATCTATTTATTTATTAATATATATTATATAGTAACTGTAGCAATATTTGTGTTAACCTAACCTACATAATGTTATTTTGAATAACAATATTGCAACAGCAGAAAACTTTTTTTGAGAAAATAAAAAGATATAAGTATATAGATTTTGCGTGTTCATTTAGTTCATTTACCTATCAGGTATATTAAGTGGAAGTAAATTATAAGCTTTTATACTCATCGCGATTGAAAAAGATGTTCTATACAGTATACGAAATAGGTAACGATTATATTATTAAAATACTTAACTAACTTAATTCTAAAAGCACATTATTAAATATTATTGAATAAGTAAGCTTTCTTATTAAATAAAAAAATCGTAACATTAGAGATATTATTCGCTTTTATTGTGTTATACATAGGTACTTAGACTATTATAAATGCGTAATGCGTATAAACATAAACTGTTCAAGAATAAATATAAATTTGATATCGATGTATATATATTAATAATAACGTTTTATTAAGTATAGTTCTATAAAGTTTGATTAAGTTTCATAAATTGCATGTCTCACAAAATGTGTTAAAAAAATTGTAGTTATATTAAAATAGTAATACTTATAACATAATAATATTATATTGGCTGAAATTCAATATTTGGTAAACTAGTAAGTGGGCCGGTATAATTTTGTATTTTCCCGGCCCAAAATCTCTCCCCAATCCGCCCCTGATCTCACCTTGTACGCCGTCTAAGCGTGTTTTTTATAATAATAATATCGCGGCCTCATGGCCCGCGCCTTGCGAACATAAACAAAAAAAAGTATATATTAACGGGAGTTTCAGGGGGCTCACGGCTTGCTTCACGAGAGCTAACAGTGTGTAAAAATTTTGGGTTTTTCATGCCCAAAGAAATACCCACGAGCGAAGGGGAATACTTCGCTCGTTACCTACAAGCCGCAGCGAGTGTAGGCCCTAAGGCCAAATCGGTGGAACTTGTAGGCTTTAAACACGCAGAGGTTATTGAAAATCTAAGATTTATACTGTACAAGGAAGAGAGGTAACACTAATTTCTTCTTAACAACTTAGTGGACCATGTATAGATCCATCGCTGCCACTATTATTCCCTTCCATCGGTACTTATCATTCAAGAGGTAACACTTATTAATAAAAATAAAATAATAAGATTGGGTTTTAAGGTAATCAGTTGATTTTTGTATTTTACATAAGGCAAATATTAGTAATAATAATTCAGATGGCAATTACAATAAAATAATAAGTTGATCACAGAGTGAATAATATATGACATTTTTGTTCTAATAAAGTAACAATTTGACTTTCACACAAGTGAATAATAATAATTTGGTGGCACATGGCAGGTGTACAAAATATCTCCTAAACTTTATAATGTTTTTTTTTGTGTGAGTAGCGAATTTTGTGTGTTCATGCTTGTAACGGTTGTTTATAACATATTCGAAATGTGAATGATCACGGAGGATTTTCACAATTCAGAAATCATATTTTGCTGCTTAAACGCTTACATGGTCATTAGTGATAATATGTACTCGGACACATTAATGGACACAACGAAAAAAAAATTATTTATATGTATTAGTTTATTATTACCGCACCTGTTATGATTATTTGTTGTTTCTCACATTTTTTCCACTGGTCATTAACAATTGTTCGGTTACACGTGGGGAGCAAGACTTATCGAATGTTCTAGATTCTAGATCGTCACAAGGTGAGTCTGAGTCAGTTGACTATAAATGGATAAGTTTACTATATTGAATATATTTTCAAATCCAAAACCTAATTAATTTGACTTGGACCACATTTTTTAATAAATTGATAGAACAAAGTATGTATTATTCAAAAAAATTTACTTTTAAAGAAAATTATGAAGTTTAAAATTATAAAAACAAGGTTCCAATAATAGTTTGAAGGTCAAAATTGACCTTAGCACCCATAGATAATAAATTGATTTTGAGTGGTGATACTTAAGTTACAAGTTCCAAATTTGAGGTTACAAATTATTAGATATTACTAATTTGTGAAACCAATTTTGTATTAAAATAATTATTTAGTAATACACTTATACCTGGATCAGGGGGACCTATCCTCGCCTACTTAATTGAACGAATAAACAAAATTAATATCAGATTCAGAAAACGATTAGTATCAGAAAAGGTTTATTCCCTAACAGAATTCAACACTGTATGCAATTTTTCCAACTCTAGCGTTTCTGTAGGAATTTGAACTCCTTTCTTTGGAGACTTCATAATTGCACGAAGATTTGGTGACAATTTATACGTAACAATAGTACCCCTGTGAAAAAAAAACGTACATGAGTCCCACATATAGTTACAGTTCTTAAAGAAGAAATGTATGCACAATGAGTTCTATGACGTCTATTATTACCTCGAACTTCCAACCACAATCATCGGTACTCGTCTGTCAAAAGCTAATCGAACGAGTCGATATTTCTCTGTGGGGTGTATAAGCTGTTCACAAACGGAATTTTTAGTACTCACGTCTAAATCGTAAAAAAGTACACGACAGTCTACAGTGATAACACCGAATACTGAACTAGAGAATGGCGACCAACGCACGTCCGTCAAACCCGTCTGAAGGTCGAAGATTATCAATGGAATTCTGTAATTATCGAAAAGAAAATGATTAGGAGGGTTACAAAGACTAAAATGCAACAGGTATTTAAAAAAACACAAATAAATGATAATCTATAGAAAGGTAAATATAATTATAGGTATATTGTTAAATAGTTATATGTATTGTTGAGACGATGGAAGGTTAAAGAACCTTAAGTTAACGAACAAAGGTACCTAACAAAAAAGTTAATATTTTTATAGTTATTTATTTATCCTAGATAATATGATATCATATAATTTAGGATATATTATCATCTTTACTATAAAAGCGAAATAGACTTCTCTGTTACGGGTTGGTTCCGAAAAGGCATTGCCGATTTGGCTGATTTTTTGCTGTGTTCGTAATTGTCAAGACAAGGTTCTTATGAAAGAAAGTTTTAGGAAAAGTAAGAAATCTGGATGTCGAAAATACAACAGTTGCAGAAACAGTGGATCTGTCCAGGAAAAAATAAACTTAATTTCTAATAATATATATTTGTTTATTGTAAGGTTACTATTGGTTATGACTGTTATAGTTTTAGTTGTTAATTTTGAAGAATTTTATTAAAATAAAAAGAGGAAATCAAACCTTGACCACTCCAGAATTGGTGCTAAGAGGAAGCGCTTATCTAGGAACAATATAGTTGAAGATGAAATTTATAAAATGTCCGCTGCATGAGATTTGAGTAAAAACAAAAAACAGGTATAACTTTGATACTTTAGAGTTAAATTATACACTTACGTACAGGTGGCTATAATATGACATAAGCACCAATGGTGCAAAAATGGCATATCATTTGCGCCAAAATTAATATTTTATATAAATAGTTATTTAAAAATGTAAAAAAAATCTTATAAAAAATTTTCAATAAATATAATAGAAATAAGTAAATTATAATTTTAATAAATCGGTTGATTTTTACGACCTTATGAAAAAATTGTCTATAATAAATTGTTAAAATATAATATATAGTTCTAAATGTAATATCTATTAAGCATCGCACACAGGTATCTAGGATTTTTGTGCTTTCGTACTATACAACTTTTTTTTCTTATCTCATTTTGGCGCTTACGTCTTCCATCGGTACAAATCGCACGGAGTCGGCGATCTACTGCAGGCAGATCGCCTACCTGATAATATACTGCTACGAATCTCACGGGATAACGGCGGTCGAGATGGATATACATTAAAATATAATAGCATTCACACGTAAAAAGATATTGCTTCCACAATATATTACACCAAAAAGAAGTTGAACAATCAGAATTTTTTTTCCGGCTAACGTCTAAATGTGTGGTGCATTATATAAATCTAGATAAATCGTTGTTCATGAACACAAAGAGCATTATACAAGTATACAACTAATACAAGGTCAGGCTCAAAACACTATTGAATACGTGACCGCTGAATGTTGATTACAGGTCACAAATTAAGACGATATTCAATATTATTGATATTATTATCGTATAATATTATGTAACATACCAAATCAATTTTATATTAAAATTCTGAAGTTATTTATTAGTTATTAAATAATTATTATTGTAATAATTCCTAACACATTATAAAAAAGGTTAGTTAAATAGTAACCTACCTAGGTAGTATATAACCAAAAAATCTGTGTTATGGATAACTAAGTGTCCACGAAATGAGGACAAAAATCATTTAGTCTTATATAGTTAAGTATGTAATATAATGTGTGTTAAAATTTTAAAATTTAAATGAGTTTAACTCACTCGGATTTGTCTTCCCACAATTTAATAACGAAATCTTCACTACAGGTAAGGTATATATTTGAATCAAATTTGTTGAAATCGATTCGGTTTATCGGCATTTCGTGAGCTTTAAATCTTTGAACATAACAACTCCATTCCGTATTACATTTAAATATATATCCTTCAACCGTACCGATTAAGTATATTTCTGGATCCGTTGGATTAAATGCAATCGTCGTACCCCTGGCTGTAAACAAATGTAATGTATGTATTATTGTGTATTTTTAAAAACATAAAACTCCATTATAAGAAGGATATGCATTACATTACCATAGTAAGTTTGTTTGATACCACCAAGCTCGATTTCTGGATACATATCTATGACTAGAGACATCCTAACAACTTTCATCAACTCATTTTGCATCAGTATCCATTGACAGACTAATCCATCCTCGGACACAGAGAAGAAGTTCATCTCACCTGTAGGCAAGTTCTTGCACCAAACTACCTGGATAACATTTAAATTTAATAGACTTGTCGCTTGTATCTAGTGTATAATTAGTATAGGTAAACAAATCTTAATTTAGAAAAACCCATTTTGTATACCTGCATTACACTAGCCATGAGTTTGGTACCAGCTGAGTGGGTCGAGTATTGGGGTTCGTTTTTCAGTAAACTAACGTTGTATACGGCTAAATTGCCGTCACGTAGTCCAACGGCAAGGAGGTAACCGAAATCATGATGAAAACTCAAACACATTGCACCGGATTGTGTATGAGCTACATAATCTGGGTACGACGAGTTCTTCAAAACCCACAAGCACACGTAACCAATGTCTGGACTTTCAGTAAATTTTAGTTCACCCTGTGCTAAATTTACCATAATTTTCAATACAAATTAATACTTATAATTACGAACAATCTTCGTACATGTTATAATTTTTTTTTAAATATTTTTTTTAACAAAACTATATTTATCCTACTATATTTGATACTTTTAAAAAATATTCTAGAAGAATGCAACTGTGAAAATATCTAACTGTAAAATCATGGTCACACAGCTACCAAATTATGATTATAAGAACAAACACAGTCCGAAATTCTTAGAAAACATTAGGGTTTGATTAAAACCAACATGGAAACATGTTAAACTAAAATATATTAGTCATAATAATATATTTTGTTTTTCATACAGTTTATGTTCATATTAAATAGATAGGTATAATATTGTTACTAGGTACTCCATACAATAAAAAAAAATGTTAAAAAAATACCAATTTTAAATACTTACACAAGACTATAAGAGCACTCAAATATTATTTTATGCATTATTTTTTTTGTATATTTTCTTGAAAATAATTTTTAAACATACCTTTTATTTTATCTCAACTGTCAATAATAAATATTTACTGTAACACAAACATTTATATTATATCTATAGTCCCTAGGCCCTAAATACATTTTATTTTATTTTATTTTATTTTATTAAACACTAGCTATACATCCCGACTTTGCCCGGAAAAAAAGGAACAAACTGCGCTAAATCGATGAATTTCGATTATCGATAGTTATAGTGTACTTCAGTTCATCGGCAAATCGACAATGTCTACTTCGCGTTGTTAACTAATTCGACCGAGATTGTCAAGATTTACTTGTGGTGGATTGGTTTATGGATAGGGATAGTACTTGGTATATATTTGAACGTGCAGGTTCAAACTACTATCTAAATTTTCTCGATATCTCTATGAACAGTATGAAAAATCTCTGAAACTTTAAACTTAATCAGTCGAAAAGTGTTGAGTCTAAAAGCTACAAACTTATACAGGTACATTTCATGTTGTTGTACATTTGTGTAACAAGCAATAAATTAAATATTGTTTTATTTTATTTTAAAAAAAAACTTTGCTAACTAATGACATTATGGTAGCTCTATAAATAATCAATAAATGATTCGATCTTTGTGAGTCGGCCACCTTATACCAACCTATGTGGGAAATAATATGATTGATAAAATTAAACAAATAATGTTTTTTTTTCCCTAAAATTATGAATCGAGTTATCGAGTCGACCCCAGCATATTGCTTTAGAAATAAATATAGGTACACCATTGCGATTGGCTAAACGCCAGCAATCAGTAAAAATGCGAAAAATTTAAGCACATGGCTAATATGATCATACTTTTGTGTATTGTGGAGGATACAAAATATCTATAATATACGAAGCAAATCTCAAAAAATTTCTCCGAACAAATCCAACTAAGCTTTAATAACTAGCGAAATTAGTATCATAAACTACTAAATCATAATATTTAAATTCTAATAAGTGTACATTATTTAGAATATTATAAGATAGTAGGTAAATATTATTACTGTGAATTTTAATACCTACCTATGTATTAATATTTCATTCATAATAATTATTGATTCATATTGTATATAATTATAAGAATTATGTAATAATAAATAAGTATATACCCAGTACCTACAGTAGTTTTTTGTTATCTATTCCCAACACTTGTTGCCTGCTTAAAGAACACGTGTGAAAACGAAAACTTTACAAACTCATATTCAGAAGTTGGTAGGTATAACATTTAACATTATACTCAGTGATTGGGCCATAGAGGCATAGAGCTAAGGTATTTAGGTTAGTTCTAAAATTGAAATATTTTAATTCTTACTCCAGTTAATAATTATTTTTAAGACTTCCAAGTTAAATCAATTTAAGACTTGACTTGTACAAAATACAGACTTCAATATTAAATTAGAAAATATTTTAATTATACGTATCAGTCTATATAAGTAACTGACAACTGGTTAAGACTTAAGTCAGTGTGTAAAAGTAAGTTACGTTAAGTTGAGTTTTATTTCCACTAAATTAATTTAACTAAGTTCAAACGTTGTTACTCACGAATGCTTAGCGTTATTGCAAACATGTCAAAATAATCAGGACTCCAGGTTATGTCAGTAACAATTAATTTTTTTTCTTCTTCGTATACCATTGTCCACATTAACATTAAGGTCCCTTCTCCTCTGTCCCTGAATTGATCTGAGGGGTCTTCATAATATCGAAAATCTAGTCATAAATGTAATAAATGGGTGTAGAAATAAATATTATAATTAATATTATACAGTGAGGTTTTTAAAAAATAAAATTTTTCTTTTACCTTGGGCTATGGCATCTGTAGCATTTAAGCTGATGATTTTTTCAAGAATCTTAGCAACCTTCAACAATTCATATTTCATTTCATCGTGTTCAATATACATTTTTTTACGGGTTTTAGTTTTCCTCTTGCCCATATGTGCTGCCAGTTTCTCTCTCATTTCTTTATCTTTCTCTTCCTTTTGTATTGCAAAGTCAACTTCATAAGTGTCATAAATATCAGAAAGTGACACAAACGCAGCAAAATCAAACTTTTTAGTTACGGGAGTTTGAGTATCTTTATTCTGTAGATTACTAGAGTTAAGTATTGTAAATAATATAGCAGACAATTTTATTTATAAAATATATAATATTGTCTAGTCTTACCCTCATAAGAATTTTTTTAGTTTGTGAAACTCTGTCAAAAAAGTTGAACTTGTTTTTAAGTTTCACCACAGTACACAATTTCGTCACTGGCAAGCTTAAAAAGGACTCTTCAGATACTTTTTTTACTACACGTGATTCTATTTCTTCTTCGGGTTCATTCTTGAGATCAGTCAATATACTCTCAACTTCACCTTCTTCTCCCATCTCCATGTTTTCATGCAAGAACTCTTCGTTAACGTCTTCAACTGACTGTAAATCATCAATATTTAAGTCTAATGCTAACGGGTCAATGTATTCTTCTTCTTCTCCTTCTTCTGTAATATTTTCACCCATTATTTCATCCGTACCTAAATTTTCTGGTTTTCCTGTAAAATAAAAAAAAGAAGGTTTTAAAATAAGTAATGTATCATATGTTTTTATTCACTATCTTACTGCATAATTCATTTTCAATTTGTATAATGGCATTCATCGATTCGCGATGAAATAATGTAGATTTCAACTCGAAGAGTTTTATACAATTAGTGATTTCTTTCTTTGGTAAATACGTCTTTTGTTTATTGCTATAAATTACTTTAGCATGTGGTGTGGGTGGTTCTTTAACAAAAAGACCATTGCCATAAACTTCATCTAATTCCTAAAATAAATAAATAAGTACCAATATTATTTTTTTGTAATAAAACTTAATATTTCTGTGAGTCAGTAGCGTAAACACTGCGGGGGAGGGGGTTCAACCAACATTTGTTCAACCCCCATCCCTCTTTTTATTTTTTCTCTATACGTAATGGCGTAAAATATATAATAAAAATGAAAACGAAAATGAAAAATGAAAATATTTATAAAAAGACAAAATTTAAATTCTATAAATTTAAAAATAAAGAAATTGCAGTGTTAGCGTCGAGTTTCGAAGAAAAATTTACGGTGAGAAGACCGTCGCCACTCAAATTATTAGTATATATTTGGTATTCGAAATTATATTCCATTATATAGACAACACATTTTATTGTAAACATTACTGAAAACTCAACAAATTACTAATTAATGAAATTATTAGGGGATTTGTTCAAACGCAAACATATAGGTTGACAATCAACGAATATTCATACATATGTGTATGGTCCGATATATGCCTATATGGCTATCGCTATATCTATACTTTTAAATTATGAATATTTCAAATAATATAATAGTACTTAGTACAAAATTTTAAACTTTCAAAAAAAAAAAGAAATATTTTTTGATGAATAAAAGTAAAATAAGTCTCGCGCCTGCGTTTTATGATAAAAAAAAACTTTATTATAACTTATATAAACAACATATTTGATGTATTGATGTATAATGCATGTATGTATATATTTTGTAATTTAAATCCTCCTCCCATCACAATTGAAAAAGCTGTGTACGCCACTGTTATGAGTACCTACCTAACAAATCTGAATATAACAGTTTTAGGAAAATGTATTTAATCTAGATTTTTTACAACCAATTATAATTGCATGAGACATGATACAAATAACTGTAATCTATCAACTGTAAAATAGAATACATTTTTTTATGTATCCAATTTTCTCGAAAAGTACAGTATTATTTTTTTGAAAAATTTTAATTTCTGTTTTTATGTTTGACTCAATGTTATTGTTTAATATATCATTAAACTGGTCAAGCTCTATAATTTCCTATTAATTAATAGCTATATAAACATTTAAATGTTTTATTTTACTTCTTGACTTAGAATTAACTGATCGTCTGGTTTAACTGGATCATCAGAAGGTACAACTTTCGCCGTTTCTTTTGCTTTTTTCTTCGAGGTTTTCATTTTATTTTGTAATAGGACTGATGAATATTAATTTACTAAATTAATATTATTATGATAAGCTTTATTAATTAAATAACAAAAATCGAAATACAGTTGTCTTAGTAACTAATTTCATTGGCAGGTACAAAATATACTTCACGCAGTGGTGGCAACTCGAGCTGCAACAACTATACAAGTATACAACAGTACAATACTTACGTGAAAATATTTCAATAAATTTCTTAAGCTACAACTAACAACTGTATTGAACAAACGAAATATAATCACCACAATCCGAATTACTTATCCAATTACTACATTACCTTTGGGAAAATCAAAGCAAAACTATTATTCCATTATTTTAAACACAATTAAAATGAACAACAATAAAAAATCATTTCGTAAATCTGAAACATTCTCCAGTTTAATTTCAAAAAATATAGACCCATTCACAAAAAAATACATACAAACAATAAGCATCGATGTAGTTTTATGAAGACAAAATGTATTACCGCATTACTAGATCGATCAGTATGATGGAATAAAAATTGGATATTTTGGCTAAAATAACTGTTTAATATAATATTATAAATTATAGAATTTCGTCAGGAACGTTTTTCCCAGTCAGCCCGCATCGTGTCATAAAAAACTTCGTTTCAATAAATAAAATATCTACCTTAACTTACTAAGATAAGTGATAACAATGAATCAAATTTAACCAAATAATATATAAGATGGACTGACTTAAAAATAACCTAGGTACCTACTGAATTTAAACTTACATCATAATTATATAGGTGACTAAACATATTAGAAAATTGAAAATACTTAGGTAGGTACTGGACGAACAATTAATAATATTTTAAAATCTTATATGTTGGTCCATTTATCTGTTAACGTACACAAAAACACCCACACATACATTTTTCCGCCGACCGACCACTCATACACTGTGTAGTAAGCCCTTACTCGATTTTTTACCAAGTGATATGGAATAATCGCGCACTGAAAACAATAAATACTCCGTGGTTGAGCCAAGAAGAAAATATTTCTGTTGGCGAACATGACGTAACTGAGGATTGTACCATTAATCACGAACGAACAAATGTTACGTTGATATTTTATTATTGTTTTTATACCTTGAGTATACAACAAATTTACCATTATAGAAAATCAACATGATATCCACATTTGTGGTGGTGAAAATTCGGAAGCCAACTATATATCTTTAAGCATTGGAAAGATTTGTCTGGAGTAAATAATACACTGACGATAAAAGGTTTTTGATTGAAACATGTAGTAAAATCTAGTACTTAGTCGTTTAAAATACAATCATTATTATTATAATTACATTTGTAAAATAAAAATTCATAATAATAATAACAATAAATAAGGAAATAATTTATTACTTATATAATATATTAGTAAACATATATCATTTACAAATCGTCATTCGTCATCTGTTATATCTGGGTTAATAGACTTCAGACATAGTTTCGTCGTCTTCATCACTATCAATAAAGTAATTGTTAGATTTGACAGTATCCATTGCTGCAGCTTCGAGCTCGTCCGTACTAATAACTGGCGGTGACATTTCAGTATTTCACGAATATTAACCAGCAAATTATTGGGAGCTTTTTCTAAAATTTCGTCAGCCATCCGGAAAACCGCGTCAAAATCAACTGGTGGAACTGGCTGCTCTACGAAACTAAACATTAAATATGTTAAGTAAATAATAATAATAATATTAAACTTACACTTCAAATAAATCCATATTGGATATTTTGAACTCATTGACGTTTTTCTTTTTAGTCCTAGAAAATTAACTAGTGTTTATAAAAAAAAAGAATAAATTTACAGCTAAACCGTACATTTTAAAACAAGTATTACAATCGTATGCGTACTGATAAGTATAACGTGTTACATTCGTAAGCTTACTGGCCTACACAATATTGTCGTCTTAAAAAATGATTTAACCAGCAAATTGATGGGAGCGTTTTCTGAAATTTCGCCAACCATCCGGAAGACCTCGTCTAAATCAATTCTCCACTAATTAATAAAACTTAAGTAAAATTGTTTTCCTTGTATATTTCTTACCAACATTATAATAATAATTATGATTATATTAGTTTCATAAGTTAGCATGAAATATATTTTTATTCGATAATAATAATATTGATACATTATACTCATTCCGGTGAATTTATTAATAATAATAATAATATAATAGAATATTATCTAATATTCTATAGGTAAAAGATTATTTGAAATAAAAAAATTTTATTTGATATTTTCATATATATTTTTTCAACATGATATTTTTTAAAATTGTAAATTTAAATCTTCGCATCGTATTGTTAAAATTGATTAGATTGATTAGATTTATTATAGATTATAAATACTATCATCATTATAGATTTTTTCCTTCTTAGTGTTGACACGTTGGCCGATAATATTTACTAAAAAAAATCGCCCATTCACCATAATGCACTAAAAAAAAAAATAAAATTAAATATCGGTTCGCGGACGAGTGCACATACAGTCAACCCTGTGCATCAGTCTCTCACCAGCCATATATGCATATATGCATATATTATGCATTATATATGCATTACCAGTATTATATATTATTATCATATAATTTGTTCGATACAACTGCTCTAATAATTGTTATTGTAACCATTATTACTTTGTTGCTATGTATCAATTTTGTATAGGTGCACACACCTCGGTGCTAGGTAAAATTACTTATTTTTACGTGTTATTATAAGCCTAAAAATAATAAATTACACAAATATCCTACTATGGGATTAAATCCTAAAACAGCCAAAATAATACTAAATAAAAAATAAATTTGAATGTATGCTTTAAAGTTTAAATCTAAAATCGTCATCAAACACATGCGATCCAACGAAATGACGCCTTAAGGTGTTAGTGCAGCTTATAACGTATACAAAATAATTACACTTTAGAAGTACGATTGAATTTGATCAAATTTATAGTTTAAAATATATTACACTAAAATCTTTCCATTTGGTTTCATTGATTTAATGTTATGGCTGTGAGAATTTATACTTATACCTGTAATGGGTGTTAATAACAATATTTATCTGTTTTAAGCATATTCCTGTTCTCATTTAATTAGATCCCAACATCAAGAAAACATTGTTTAGCAAGCTTTTTCTTAAATTCTATGATCCTTGAACACCATTAAATTATAGTTTTTTATAAGTTTATGATCTACTTCAGCGGTATAACCTATTACATATTACCTATATTCTTCCGGGATTCTTTATTTTTTAAACCGCAGTCCTCGGTGTTTAATTGTTGGGCACATGGCACGTTTTTAGTAGTCACGATATTGTTATGAACGCCACCGCATATGCCTGTGATTTTCTGTTATATTTTAGATTGTGTCCTTGGTTGTATCCGAAGACGACAATTTGTTGAAACCGTTCTTTGTGTAGCGGGTGATAATTAAATGTTGTTTAATAGTTTATTGTTAAAAGAATACACGTTTTAGATTTAAATGAGAATATTATACTTTATTAGTTTTAAAAAATATAATTTATACGACAAGCACACTACTTAACTCGAATGAGTCGGGTTCAAGACTGAATTGCAGACAGGACCGATACAATAGTCTTGTCGCGCATTAGCAAAATAACCTAACCTAAGATAAGACGCCTACATACAGGCGTTATTATATAATGTAAAACAAGCGTCTCTATAGTCTCTATACTGGTGAGCATATAAAAATATATAGCATATTATAATATTATACTATAGTCCTATATTTGGTAACATACGGTTCCACACTTCCGCATCCATCATCTTTCTTTGAGCTTTTGTTGATGGTCGGAAATGTTGCTGATTGATTTTGAAATCGCACTCATAGTCATTTGGAATAATCTAGTTTGATTTTCTACTAAACTAGCTGAACCCGTGCACTTCGTTGCCCGTTAAATGTACTAACTCTATATGACTCAAATTTTGTTCAATTCGTTATTTAATATTCGGTGTATGGTGTTCAAAATTAATCTTAACTTTTCCGTTGCCCAGAAAAAAATTCTGATTCGCAGCAGTATATTATCAGGTAGGCAATCTGCCTGCGGTAGATCGCGGACACAATGCTGTTTGCACGTAAGTGTATGATTTAACTCTCAAGTATAAAAGTTATACCAAGTTTTTCATATTCTACCTATGGTGGATTAATATAATCAATTAATACAAAATCCTAACATAACCATACTAAAATCAGACAAATAAAAAAAACCAAATTTAACCATTTTTAAATTAGCCTATCTTCTTCCCAGAGATCTAATTTACACACAAACATTCAATTATATATTATATATATATATATATTGACAAAAAATAATAATACAAATCAACAAACATGCCCTTAACCAATAGCAAGCAATTGTTGTTTTTGGTCATATCGCCAGGTGTGCACTTAAGAGGCCATAACTCCAGAACCACTTATCGCACAGCGTACAAACTTCACAGAAACCATTTAAATATCAATCTTAATATGCCCTGAAATTTTTATCAAAATCGGTTTGTTGGATCTTGAGTTATAAAATGTATTCAAAATGTACACTTATTTTTATATATATAGATAACTTGTCGATTGTCTCACCATGGACAGATCCTTAATTCCTTGAAGAATCGAATTTATATCTAAAAATGATTTTGAGCTGAATAACACTTTTGCCAGTTTGTTGAGTGAAGTACCAAAACTGCGACGAACTCGTCCGTCCACACTAGTATCCTGCCCTATTGTTGTTCAAATATTATCTAGATTGGCTTCAATTTCTAATAAATATGTGTTAACGGATTGATCAAATTGTTTTCAAATTCGCTTGACTGTCTGATTGACTCCGCGGTGTCCTCCAAATACTGCCAAATGATGTTCACTTATAATTTGCTGTTTATCTAGTAACGCTTTGTTTAGAGAATATCTGTATATTAATTTCTGAGTTTTGAAATAGGTATTTGATCATTTGGAGTACCGTAGGCCAGTCTAATTAGTCTAATCCACAACCAATTTGGGCATGGCTAGATTCTGGATTTCAAATATTTGACAAAAAAGTCGGAGGTTCCGTAAAGAAATGTACATATCTTCCAGAGTTGGCTTTTGCCAAAATGTATTCTTCTTTACGAGGTTGATGATGTATCGTGATCCCAATTGAAAGTATGCTACTTCGGTTTTTTTAAGACGTTGAAGTTTTAAATTCTATAAGTGTCCGTAGAACGGCCAGGGTGGGAATTTATAGGTAACAGCTATAATTGCTGCTAACCAGATACCTAACCTGGATCAGCAGATCGAGCACCCGGCTCCGTATATGTATCATATTGCAAAATAATATACTCTAATATACAGTGTTAAGTTTATCTAGATAAATATTCTTTTATCTTTTATCTTATCTAGATAAATAGAGATAATTAATTTACACAGTTATCTAAGATAAAAATCACCGTTATCTAGATGAATTTACCCAGATAATTTAATTTATTAAACGGCTTTTATTTATTATAATTTATAGGTAAACAATTAAGTAATTTATTAAGTAGGTAGTATTTACTAATAACTATCGACATTTTCGATAACATACTATTAACTATTAAGTTATTCTATATTGCTACGAGCTTACGGAGAGTGCCATATATCAATATAAAAAAAATTATCCGATAAAAAATTTTCATCTTTATCTAGATAAATAAATAATTTAGTTATTTTTATCTTTATCTTTATCTAGATAAAATTATATTTATCTCAGCTCAACACTGCTAATTTAACTATATACTACACTTACCTACATATAAAAAAATACTCGAGTGATTCCCAGTATAATCGACCCTTTTTTCGAATACTTGGAATTTCTCGAGTACCTACTTGTGTCTTGTAGTACTCGATTTTGTTTTAATTATCTTAATTTATTGAGTACTCGAATTTTGAACTCGTAAAGTGTACTTAGTGCCATAATAAAAATATATCAATTGTATATCGGTATTATTATTTTTAACTTTTGTTTGGTGATATTATTATGACTGGTGATAAATTGGTAGCGTGCGTATACCCAGGGGCGATCCTAGAGTTTATATTTAGGGGGGTTTGGAGTGAAAATTGTCGACTCTCGGGGATAAATCTGCTGACTGTATACTATATGTTATAATAATTACATTTTCCTATAGTAATAATTAGGAATCAAATAGTTATTAAATTGCGTATTTTTTTTCTATTTATTAATTTTAATGCTGATTGCTGACCTAAAAACAAATTTGATTCATATTCTACTGAATCAAAATATGATATTTTTATTTATTAACATATAATGATATTTTAAGGACAAAAATGCATACTTTCTTAATAAATGTACGGCAAATTTAAGGACATGATTAAAAAAGGTTATGTTAGAAACATAGGATACTAAACTAAGCTATAACAACATACATTTTTAATAAATTAATAAGTTTATGTTAGGTTAATAACTAACCAATTATTGGCAATTATTGCCTAGTTACTAACCTAACCTAACCTAACTCATAAATTCGACTTTTATGTATCGAGATACTCTATCTAAAATCTAAATATTCTGCTTTCAAAGATAAAATTTAAACTGAATGTTGTAAATTTTTAATTTAAAAAAAGGGGGATCTGAGGATGTTGCTCTGCTGTACATTAGGTTACAAGTGGGTTAATGTATACAGTGGCGTATATAGAAATAATTTTTGGGGTGGGCTATAGTAGATAAAAACTAGCAGGTGATATATTACTTAGAGGCTACTGTCTACTATATATTTAACAGTTTCTATAAATATATTCATATTTGTTATTTTTCAACAGGCTATAAAATATTATAACTTATGATAGTACCTAATAAAATATATTTTTGTTCTATTTAATAAGACTGTACTTTCGGGGGGAAGGGTGGGCTGCAGCCCACTAGGCCTACCCCTATATACGCCACTGAATGTATAATAGATGGTATTACATTTGAATTCAATATTTCAATAATATAATAATATACGAAAAACGATTCTGAGCGTTGACCGCGGGTTGTCAGTGTGGATATTTTATTTTATATTTATATTGTTATTACTTATTCTTAATACGGTAGCCGGTAAGTTGAATGAATATTATAAAATTACTACAAAATAACTACAATCGTTATTCTTGGTTATTTAATATGTAATTCCCTCCAAATTTGAACATATAATAACTATGAAAAAAAAAAAATGTTTTTATATTTTTGAGTTTTTTTTTAGAATTAATTATACTTACCTACATGCAACCTTGTTTTAAATTTTCAAACCTTAGATATAAAAGTTGAACATTTTATAAATTTTTAACTAGGTACCTACAAAATATAATTATTACATTTTAAATTTGATAAATTTTGTCAAAATTCGAACTTATGAACTTATAAAAAAAATTGTGCCTATGTATTTTTAATATTTTTCAACTGCTATTGTAACAATATATCAGGAAACTTGTATTAATTCACGCTTTTGGCTCAACAAAAGCATTATTACTGTCCTAAAAGGTGATGACAGACACAAAATAAAAAAAAAACACACATTGCAAAATTAATACATTCATTTCTCCGCTCAGAATCTATAAAAAGTTGGATTTAAAGCTTTAGTAAAGATTTCTAATACTGCAATATCGGTATTTTCCATTCCTATTTTTTGATATTAATATTAGTAAAAACAATTTTATTTCCCAAACAAAATAATATAGGCTCTTCTGGGTACCTAATCTTAGATTATCCGACTACCGAAAATAATTAAGAGGATGTTAGTGCACTACCTACTCGTTTTTTCTCTCACTAGCCTACGCGCAACATAGACAAAACGCATTAACGAAGAATTATTTTTTCTATGTTTTTATGTAATCTCAGAGTAAAATCACCCATTACAAAAAAGATGGAGAATAATATTTTTGAGAGATTGACATATCGACTTTATATTTTATTGTTGTTTGACTTTGTGTTTGACTTTTAAAATAAACAAAAAAATGTTTATAAAAAACGTAATATTTACAGTAAACTATATGTTAATGCTTAATGTGTATTAGTTTTACTTAGTTTTACTAACCTAATAATATGAAAATTTCAATAATTCAATGATTCCATGATGGCATAATACAGTGGATATTTTAACTAATATACTGGGCAACAGAAATGTCGCCCAGAGAAAACTTTTTGTCGCCTAGTAGTCAGTAGATGATATATTTAATTACTGGGCGACAACCATTTTTCGTAAAAATATCGATATTTGAAATTATTATAAAATTGTATTTATTGATTATTTATTATGTTTAATTTTGTTATTTATTTGTGACGTATATCACTTCGTTTAACAAATAGTTATTGAGAATTGTAAATCCACCGTTCACCAAAGCCCGTAGGCAGTACTTAACCATAGAATAATACAATCCAAAAAAGTGATTTATTCCACGCGTCACGCGACAATGCGACATGTTTTATCTGGTCGTAAGTAGTCCCGGCAAATATTTACAAATTGATTTTATTTTAGTCCTTGTTCCTACAAGCTATTAGTTAAATAATTATTTCACTTTGAACCTTTAAACAGTTTAAACGTTCAAGTCTATTCAAAGGTGTTCAAGGTAATACGTCATACGATATTACGATTTACGACAACAGGACGACTTTCAGTAAATATAAAATAATTTCAAATCTAATATCTTATACTTGAACTTAAACTAAATACAGTACCTATTTTCAATAATTATAATATATTTAAAAATATAAAAATACTAAATGAAATATAATATATACTTTGATAATATGATACGCATAACTTAATAAATTACCATAGGTTATAAATAATAATAAAAATAGTATTGGTGTATTATAATTAATGTTCTGTTAATTTCTATGAATATTCAATATAATAACTATTATTACAAATTATTATTTATTAGGTAATTAATATAATATTTAATATTTTGGATTTTTATTACTTTTTTTTTAAATTCATTTTTACAAAATGTTATATATTTTGATCTGTGGTTTAGGAATAAAATTAACTTGACGTGACAATAAAATAAAGTAACTCATAAGACATAAGTTACTAAATAACATGAAAAAAATAATAATAAAATAATATATTACTTTTTTCGATTACTGAAAATTGCCGACTAATACTTACAGTTGCTGACATTCGGGGGTGTCAACCCCCCCCCCCCCCCCACCACACCCCCCCTCGTAAAATCGCCCTTACTTATACCCATATAAGACTAATTTTCTTAAAGGTATAAATCCAAAAATAGGGATCTAGGTATATGAAATATACTCGCGTATACACTCCAATACACCACGCCTATACTATAATGTATACAAAGTTATGGACTGTACCCTTACGCTGCCATTTAATTTTTGTTTGATAACAATATAGGCTGTGTGTAATCACCTCTTTTGTATTTAAGCCAAAATTAAAAAAAATTGTGAAATAAATAAATAATAATTATACAATACTTCACTATACGAATATGCCACTATACCAGCACACAAAAAAATGCTATAGGTGTTATAGATAGTTTTAATAAAATTAATATTAGTGGTGACTAGAGAGTAGAGAGTGGTCGAATACCAGGTTAGAGACAAAAACCGGTCATACAGCCATACAGTAGAGCTCTGCATGGTCTGGTATAGACCAGTCCAAACCAGACCGGACCGGACCATGGTTCGGTCTTTGTGTATTGTAATTTAATGTGGTTCGGTCCGGTTCGGTCTCTCAGTCTAAAAAAAAAATGGTCCGGTCCGGTTCGATCCTTAAAAAAAATGGTCCAGTATAAATAAAGTGTAAATAGGTCAATATTGTCCGGTGTATAGTGCTGCATTTATGAATTGTCCTTATACAGCTCAAAACGAGTCAAAATATTTACAACATCGTATGGTGTATGGAAAATGCTAATATAAACATTCGTTGAAATTTTCATGTATTTACAGCTATTCGTTTTTGAATTACAACAAAATAAGAAAATCGTTACATGAGCAATCGAGTGAATATCCAATCTTTTAATAATATGAACTTATGAGAAATCTTGTACGACTTTTTCAAATCTTAGATTTAAAAAGAAAATTGTTTAGGAAAAACATATATTTTGTCAATAATTGAACTTTAAATGCTTATTAAAATAAATTGTGACTGGATTTTTAATATTTTTCATCTGTGTTTGAAAAAATATATAGGAGCCTTCTATTTTTCAATCTTTTTTACTCAAAAAATAAAATTTTATTGATATTTATAGAATAAAAACTAAAACTATTTGAAACTGAAAATGTCCGTAAACAGCTCAAAATATGTTGTGGTGTTATGTTGTATAGGAAATGCTAATATAAACATTCATTAAAAATTTCATGTATTTACGGTAATTTGGTTTAGAGTTACACCTAAAACCAAAATCAAATACCAATTTTGTGTACAAATTCTCGTTTTATTTTTCAAGGCGCTTTTTACTTTTGACTCCCCAACATACCAACTAGATTCAATTTACTATCAGAAAAGATACTGTTGAACGAAATCTAAGCACTTATACTGTCATAAAAGGTATTAACAGACACAAATAAAAATTTAAAAATAAAAACCCACCTATCATTGTAAATTCAATACATTCATCACTCCGCTCAGAATCTAAAAATAGTCACATAAAGTATAAGACGATGTGACATTATTTTGTTATTCGAAAATCGCAATGAATTTTGTATCTACTGGAAATGTATTATAATAATATCGTTATTACAGAACTACTATGTAATATGAAATTGGCTGTCTGCTGAAATGTATTCACTTAATATACTGAATTCAACAACTTACTGATGTGTCAAAGCTCGATCAATTTTCTTTTATGTATAAGTGTTAAGTGTGTTGTACAATGATGTCTTCATAGAAGAGTGATCATTTTGTGTAGATAAGACTGTAATTTCAACTGGAAATGAGATGTAGTTATAACTTATTTTGTAAAGTATGTGACAAATATAACTAAATATAAATATATTTATAGTACAAATATAAATTTGGAGGCAAAATTTGACAAGCTATTATGATGGTGCATTTAATATGCAATGATTTGTAAAAAGATTACGATCATTAATACCAAATTTAGTAGAAAAATGCAATACAATATGTATTATACATAATATGCTGTGCAGCAACTGAGTGTGTTCACGATTATTTTGATACAGAAGTACTATTTTTAGGTAAGTTTTTGTACTTAATATAACTTTTTGGTAGGTGGGTGGGTGGTATTAACTATTCTTGAACCACCAACTGAAAAATGTCAAACCACCTCTGACTAGGACCGGACCAGTCCGATAAAATAAAGATGAAGCCAAACCGAACGATTATTTTATTATGATAATGATTTTTATTTTTCAACGTTAATATAAAATATGTAAAATTTTTAATATCAAACCGCACGGCTACCGTATTAATAATAATGAATAACATTTAACAGTATTATATAGTATTATACAGTGACCACTTATAACTTACTATACAGCAGAGCGACATCCACTTACCCACCTTTATCGTCATAAAGCTGTTTATAACTTTACAAGTTGATTATTTAGTGTAATGTACGTGATTGTATCTATTTGTTGCTAATTATGAATTCGCCATCAAACTAACTATTTTTATATTACCTATAAGGCCATACCGGGCACTGATAAGTAATTAGTAATTACCAAGACCAAGTAATGAAGTACCTACCTATTAGAATGACACCCAACCCAGTTTTTTCGGTGGTTCAGTGAACCACAAAATGCATGATCAAGACGCCTCTGGTCCTAGTGTTTGTTGAAATATACCAGTCCGGTCTGGTCTGTCTTCATTTGTATTTTATCGGTCCAATCCAGTCCTGGTCTCTGTTAAAAATTATCAGTCCAGTCCGGTCTATAAGAAAAAGAAACGTGCAGAGCTCCACCATAAAGGTAATTTCAAAGATTAATATCAATAAAAATCTGTTTTATCGTCCAGCTAATTTCTTATTGTATGAAACCCTAAAATTATTGTTCCTGTTATATTAATAACAGAATATTTCCTTTTCCTTTTTTTTTCAAAGATCGCGTTGTGTAATAGTTCAAAAAAAAAAATATGAAAAGTGTTTATTTCATCTTATTATGTTAATTATTAAGCAATTTTATGCTAAATATTATAAATAGTTTAAGATACTTGCAGTTATAAATGCAAGTATCTTAAACTATCGTCTGTATATAACATTTAGCATAAAATTGCTTAATAATTAACATAATAAGATGAAATAAACACTTATCATATTATATTTTTTTGTTTAATTAACCATGATTTAAATAATTGGTTAATTTATTTATTGAGATACAACGTAATTAAAAATTATTTATATTCAGCCAATACTGATTCGGCAATACCGATAACTCAAAATGATATATTTGACCGGTTTAAAATTACAGGTTTAATGCTGTATTTTTTATTCTTTTGTTATTTCTGAAATAAAATATTATACTAATTTGAAAATATTTTATTTATTTATTAATATGTAATAATTTGAGAACAAAATTAATTTTTCCAAAAACTTACAAGAATTAAAAAAAAAATTCTAAGCCTATTTACATGTATTTCAAACAAAAACTGTATACCCTCCAGGTAGGGTAATACCGGTCAGTTGCAGTATTTTTTTAAAATTAAAATTAAATATAAAAAATACATTAAGAAATTCAAATTCAAATTTCAAATTCCACAATAGGAAGTGTCACTACTGAGTGGCTTCTTCCAACAACTCATTCACGTCTTTGTAAATTAGCCCATATTCGTATTGTGTCTCTGGATACATATGGTATATTTCTTATATATAAAAAAAAAATAAATATGTTGTTGAGTTTATAATTTAATATTGAGGATTGACTTAAGTTTCGGAGTTATATTTGGTAAGATATAAGAGTTTTCCCTTAGGTGACCGCCATTCACCTAGACCAGTGGTTCTTAACCTTTTTTGGTTCACGGCACACTGTTTTATATCACAAGTTTTCACGACACACTCACGCACGCTTGAATACAACAACAATAACTTTGGCAACCATTTTAGGATTTTCAAGGTCCAAATTTTAAATCAATTTTACCACATTTTTTAAACGCCATGCATCCAAATGTAAGCAAAAAGCGTGAAGCCCAGGGTCTGGGTCCTGCTCACCCCCCCCCCCCCCCCTTATGACGGCCCTAATGCGAGAAAATTAGTCATCACTCATCGCTATGCTCTTACATATGCATCGCGGTCTTATCTGCACAATTAATTGACATTTAATTGCCACAGTTTTATAAAAATTGGTATTTTCAACAGCATAATCCCAAATACCAGACATTTCTCGTGTCACACCTAGTCGATCTTGCGGCACAGTATTGTGCCGGGGCACACTGGTTGAGAACCACTGACCTAGAGGTTTACACTAATAAAAAATCACTATTTTTTATAATATTTCAATAAATGGATACGTATACTACGAGCAAATAAACAATGGTTAGTACTTTGAAGAATTTAATTTAACTACAAGAAAAAATAATTATATATTAAGTGTTTACTATACTAGCAGAATGACAATTTTAATAATATTAAAGCTTCTATTATTTGTTCCAATTTTATTATAAATTTAATAAAGAATAATTTTATTTTAACGCATTAACTTGTACCACTAGAATATAAAATATTTTTATAAATTTTGAATCTTTAACTTAACTAGGCATTTAATTTAAATACAAAAAAATAAAAATAATATATTATATTATATGTGTTCTATGGCAGCATACAAAAACAATTTGATGTTAAAGCTTAAAAATTAACAAGATATAAACATAATTCAATAATAGTAGTTACATTAAATGATAAATAAATTGAAGAAATCATTCAAGTTAGAAGATTTAGTCTAAGAACTTACTATCACTCAAGGTTTCCGAGGAGCTGTAATGCAAATCGCGGTTCTCTCCCCGGTCCTCGATAATACGAAAAAAAAAAAAAAAAGGTTTGGTAAACCAAGTACATCAATACAATAATATTTATCATCTAATACATTTAATACTATACCAATAACACATGATATACATTAAGCTAGTATACTGTAATATCAAAATTAACAATATTAAAACATAAACAAAGAACAATATTATGTAAAGAATCATATCAATACTCGTGCTTAAAAAATACCTCAACTTTAGGACCACATTAACGAGTGAAACCCATTAGGATAACCATTTCAAGCAAATAAACTAAAATATATGATATGAATGGAGTAAATGAACTTAAAAGTACATCTTGTATGTTCAGTTATTTAATTATTAGAATATCAATAAAACCCAAAATCCTACAAAGCAATGTCGGAGCTTGGATAAGTATCAAAATACTTATATTAATTATTACAGGATGGTATTTAAAGATCTTACTGTTTCTTAGTTAGAAGATTTTGGTTTTATGAAACTTATACTTATTTTCTGGACTAATCGTTGTATTCAGTTTAAAACAAGCTCACATTTAAAATAAGTTACAGTACATTTAATATTAAGTATTAAGAATTCTAATAGTTATATCAATTATTGTTAAATTACTAAGTAGTATGAGAAAAATATTTTAATATATCAAATACAGTTTATGTGCAAATCTAAAAAACCAGTTTAAAAATAACCACAGTTATAAAAATTATTATAAATATCACCACAATTATTTACAAAAAAAAAAATTAAACAATAAACTAGCTCACTGTAGTCTTTTTCATATAAGAATAACCTCAGGCGAAGATCGATTTTTTGAGGTAAAGTCAGACTACACCACTTGATAAATCAGTTTATAACCTATTGCCACTGTCTGAGATTACCCTTATATTATGAGACCGAGTATAGAATACTATATACTACAATCATAAAATAGTAAACAATAATAAACAACAATAAACTTTAGATGTATACGATGATAATAAACAATAATAAATAAATTAGAAAGATATACAATAATAAAATTTTGCTAGAAATGTACTATAAAATATTAAAACATAAATAAATCAATAATAATTACTAGACAACAATCATTTTTGTCACAAATTTAATTCTAACATTACATAAGGGACATTTATTTGATTTTCTCCACAATTTTTTAGCACATGAGTAACAACAATAAATATGGCCAATTTTACCATGGTTAAATACACCATTTTTTGGCATTATGTAACATATGTTACATATGTTATTACTATTTTCAATACGAGTTGAAACACCCGGTTGAGAATTTGATGGACCGGATTTCTGAGAATCTTCAAGTATGTTGTATTCTTTTTTTGGCTTGGACACATTGTTTAAACGTTTGACATTTTTTATCTTGGGCCGAGGCTTGCTCCCAAAAAATTCCATTCTATACTAAAATAAAATTAGAAAATTATAATTAAATAATATATTGTTATCATCAGTGTTATACATAAATAAAAATATATTAATCAACTATAATTAATTTTCATAATATAATGTATTGTGATGTATGTTAAAAAAGTGTGAACACAAAATAAAATGATGGTCATAATTGTTGTCTCCAATCATCATACTGAATATTATATTGTAGTTGTGTAGCAAAACCCTTTACTTATATTATTATAATATTAGAGTAAAATAATATAGTATAAAAATGATTAAGAAAAAAAAGGCACCAAGTAAACTCCGTTAATGTGTTTATTTTTCACTATAAGTAATAACCTTTGATACAATACTAGATAAATAATTTATTTGCATATATAATTTTAAAAAAAAGCTTAAAATTGTCTGTTTGTTTATATTTTATTTAAAAAATTGTAAAAAAAAGATCACGCCACTCTAATATTAAAAAATCATTCACAGAAGAAACATGAAAAACCATTTTACTAATTTATGAATGAAATGTAATTAATATAAGTAATAATTACAAATAATAAGTAATAGTACTAGTATTTTATTTGTTCAAAATGAAAAAAAGATTGTGATAAAAATGATGGCATTTTTTATATATATATATTATTTGAATAATTTGGTTTATATAATATTGTATACATTGAAGTATTATTATTACATACAGTTTTGAATGATACTGCATTGAAGTCATTTTATCCAATTCAAAAATTGTCAGTTTATTGATACCAGATGTTTTTTTTATCTACCATAATTGAAACTCAAATTATTATTATCACACTTTTATCTTATCAATAGTGTTCTTTAATGATTTTGATTATAGTAACTTTTTTTTATTATTATTGATGAAAAAAAAAATTTGTGTAACAACAAAATTATATATCTATCAATTATTAATAGTTATTTGGTACTACTGACATACCAACACACACATGTGCGTTGTGTAATTTACATATAAATAACATATATAATACATCAAAATTAATGACAAAATCATATCAATTTGCAAATACTTACTCGAAAACAAACAAAACAGTATTGGAAGTAGGGATTAGGGTTTTCCTTCCTGCATTGCAAGCACGTTTTAAAACATGCTGGAGGTGGTAAATCTGTTTTTGGTGTTACTCTTCCATCAGTGTCGTCCGGATTGTATCCATTGTCTGGTATATCATCACAATTTATAATATTATTGGTCACCTAAAAAAAAAAAAATAGAATATCTGGTATACTAAGATGTTGACCATCTTATAAATATACAACATAATATCAAATTTGTGTTTAGCAGTTCAAGTTTGTATGATAATTATGAAGTTTGACAACAGGTCAATTAGGTCTCACTATATTATTAACGCATACTAAACAAAATTGTAACTGCTAAATACAAAATTGTTGTGTTGTATGTTCTAACGACAGCAACAACACTGTGGTTGTGGTATCCTCTTGAATAAATTATTTTAAGCTAAGATGAACTTTATAGATGCATGAGTTATTTACTTATCTAAGATATTTAATAGTTATTAAGTTATTACAAAGATTTTAAATAAAAACGGTTTGTATTTTACCTCAAAATCTATCAACGTTGAGGAATCTGAAGAATTTGATTCTATATGGCAAGAAGATGATGTGCTGACCACATCAAATTCTGTGTGGTTAGTTCGACCAATGCAGTCACAGTCGCTTCCACAACTTTTATCTGACGAAAGATCTGCTTCACTTATTGCTTCCACTAAGAATCAGTAATATTCATTATTAAATATTCATAATAAATGTATAGTTGTTCATGTAAATTGTACAATAAAATTAAAACTAGATTCATGTTTTTGAGATAGACATAAAATTGATGCTAAATTACTCATCATTTTTATTTTTCCTTTAGGAGTGCTCAAAATATTGCACAGCTGAGGACATCATACCCCCATGAGTTGTCTCTGTCTTACTAACAGTAACCTCCCCTACAGTTTAAAAACCACCGAATGGCCTAAGTTTCTGCGGGTTAACTAATAATAAAATATATATATATATACCAAAATGTACGTCCAGAAATTCCAATGTTGTGTTGTTGACTTAAATATTACAGTGAATTGATATATTAACAAACTTAAATTTATGAACATTATCTCTGTTTTCTTCTTCGTTTTTTTATAACATTTTTTATTTTTAAGTAAATTATAAGCATTTTTAAATATTAATATTTTACATACTCATAATTTACTTAAAAATTAAAATTTTGTAAAAAACAAATGAAGATAATTTTCTCTTGGAACTGCTAGACGTACATCTTGGTATATTATGCATTAGTAAGACGGACACAATACATGACATCTTTTTAAATAGAATTGAAATTGAGGTTAGACGGAACTCACAAAAGTTAATATATATATTTCAATAATAGTTTCTTTAAACATAATGAAACACTTGAGGTTGAGACAGATTATTTTAATTTATAAAAAAAAATGATAATTTAAAATAATTTATTTAGTTAACAGTTTTTTTTATGATGTGGACACTACAATTAATTACTTTAGTGAATACAGTAAAAATTTTTTTTCATGTTAGTTTAGTAAATATAATTTTTTCACCAATTAAAAACTAATAAATATACATACACATTATTTATTTATTTTTTTATTCAAAATATTGATTTTATATTAATTATTTTCTCATATTAAAAATGTTAGTTTAATTTAGTGTAATAATGGTTGAAGCCAGGAGGTCTAAATGACAATTAAAAATTTACAAATAGACTACATCATAAAAATAAAAAGTAAAAACTGTCAAAATATTTAACCAATATGTTTTATTGAAAATAATTACTTGTAGTTTTTGATTGAACACTATGTACACTTTCCGTGACATCTGAATCATCTTCTGTGTGAGAAATCAAATCATCAGTACATTCCAAAGCATAGTTGTAAATATACCTAGTCCTTTTGCCTCCCCAGGTGGCATCTTGATCGTCGTTCAAATCTGTCATCAGAATCATAAAACAAGTTAAAATTATACATTCAATAACTAAAAACCATATTTACATACCATTATTAGTATTCATATCGTTCACTTGTCTTTTCAAAGTATGAACCTCGGTATGGACCATATCTAAAATTTAATTTATTTTAAATTAACTATCAGAACATGCAATAACTTCCAAATAAATATGAAAATAACAAACTTATTATAGCAGTAGACAGCTTAATGAGAAATAAAATTGAATATATTAATGTACCTTTTAAATTATATATTTATACAACTTATAAATAGCATTAATTTTAGTTTCCTGATAATACTCTGCATAAAACAAACTTTTTTGTTCCTACAAACCTTTTACAAAACTACATATTTAAATACACTATAAAACAGAATGTGTTATTACAATAGGGTATATTTACTTGGTAATTTAACGAATTACCAATTTATACTAAACATTTATACATACATTTAATTAATTAATACCTAGTTATTAAATTAGAATGTTTTAGGTTTAACTTTAATCAAAATCTGCTTAACTTTTTTTTATTAATTTCTTTATATTTATTGGGGGACATTTTTTTGATTAAAGTAGGATTTACAGTTTTGATGTGTGTCGTGTCGTGTGAGGGCGTGGTAACTATGGTTACAACTGGTAACCAATTTGGTTTAAGAGTTAAGGCGGGTTTCCACTATGCACGTACGCGTATTGTGCATACAAATTCTTTACTGTGATTGGTTGGTTAGGTTAAGTTATCACAGGATTAACCACAATACCGTATTGTTGGACATAGCTGAACATTTTTCATATACACGGCAAACATGTATAGTGGAAACCCGCCTTAAGCTGTGGTAAATTATTGGTATACTTGATTGCAACTCAGTTATTCCATGATACCAACAATTAATGTCCAATCACAATACGATTTTGATTGACACGATACAACACATGACCTAGCTGTGAATCTGGCTTAAGTCATCTTCTGGGGTCACTTAGAATGGTATGAGCAGTCATTCAACATTTAAAACGCAAATATAGATACCAATATATATATATACATAAATATATATTGTGGCAAACCGTAATATAAACCGTCTCCTCACAATTGCCTCAGAAGTATCTGTACAATTTGATCACTTACAATACAAACATAATTCACAAATTGAGGCTTAACTATTGTGATTTATGTGTTTACTATGCACAATATAATAAGCTAACTACATTCTATGTAAAAGATGTAGGTATGAAATTAATTTACATAACAGCATCAAAGTGTACAGCGTTTCACACGCATGCATGCGTAAATACGTAAAATCGTAAACTTTGGAAAGATATCTTCCAAAAAAATAATTTGCGAGAATTTTTGAATTAGACTTTTATATTCAGTGCTTTAAAACACACATTTTGGGAGGAAAAAAATCGAAAAATTCGCGAGGGAACTAAACTGCATTTATACCGTTTTATTTAACGAAATTAAGTTTTCACAATTTAATCTATTTATCAAAAACATTTACTTAATTACACTTTTGATTTCCAAAAGTAGGTAACAAACCAATACAATTTAATATTCAAGCAATTCAAAACAAAACGTAAGAACTCCTTCGTTTTTATAATTATATAATATATAGGTAGTAGGTATACACAGTCGAAACGTCATAACTCGTAAATTTTCATAACTAGAATTGTATCTTGTCCTTTGAAGTGTTTATAAGTTGTATTCGATGTATATAATTCAAAAAATGTCAAATAAATTTTTATTCCCATCGAGATTCGGGTCACCGAGACTCGATGTAAGTATTATAATTTATAACAAAGACTCACCGTGAAAAAACTGCCAACAACCAAAACCGCAGTGGAAACTGTTTGTAATGAATACAGTTTCACTGGACGCGAAAACAATGTCAGAAAATGAGTTAAAACGTTCGACGCACTCGATAAGAATGTTATGATGCGGTCCAAGCTAAAACAAAGTGACGTAGTCAACACAGTCCACGACGAGTCACTACTGGCGAACGGCCATTGGGCATTGACCGAACAAAACACAACGAGCCTGCCATGACATGTAATAACATGCGAGTACAAGACGGCTTGTGGGAAGTCTGTAGTTGTGTACACAATCGACCGGATACGACGATTATCGAAATTCTCGATAGTGCTCGGCGTCAATATTATTATTTGACGCGTACAGGCAAAACGATCCGGGTCGGATCGATGGCGTTCTCAGATCAAAATCCAAAAACACGACTACTTAAAACTTCAAGACAACAGCAACATCGTTTAGACAACCATTAAACTATTTTTTACTCTGAGCAAAACTTTGAGAACACAACATTCAATTATATTTATATTATAAAAAACGTAGAACCAATACTTATAATATTGTTTATCGGCGATAAGCGATTATAAAAATAATTGATAACGTTAATGATATCTGAGCTGCTGGTACTGTTTGTACTTTGTACTATGTAGTTACAATAAACATTAGTTTATTATTTATTATATATTATATAATATGATATCATGAAATAGTTCACGTTTAGTTTCATTAGTTGTAATGTTAATATTGACTCATTATACAACTTAAAAGAATGGCAGTGCCCTATTTGTGACATATTATGCGCAACATAAAAAATGTGTGTTCCGCAGAACCAATTATGACAATTCTGTGTTGTTAGCTTTCAATTTTAACATTTGAGTGAATTGACTTAAAATAGTGGTATTTAAATTTATATTCAAGTTGTGAGTATGTAAAATGTTAAATTTTAAAAATACTCATATTTCTTACATCGCAAAAATACTGAAATATTGTGATAAAGACAACTTACAAAATACAAACTCATTTCTTAACTGTAAGTTTGATAGGTAATAGGTATATACTAAATTAATTTTAATATTAAAGTCGACAATTAACATAATTGGTTCTACTGAATGCAAATTTGCAATGGTTTCACATGGGAGAAAGAGAAAAACAAATAACGTTCTAGTATCCCTCTTAAATACTGGTTCACTGGAACCTATACTGGCTACTTGAAAGCAATAATATTATTATTTTTGATAATTATTATATAAACATCAAACATTACACACACTTACCAATTGCCATAAACAAAAATTGTACTGTTGTAAGGAGCTTATGATTCAATTTGTTCAAAAAATATCCTATTAAAAAAAAGTTATACTTACAAAAATGTATGTTCAGTAGTTCCAATCTCGTGTTGGCTTTGGAGGCCATTATGAAACTGTACATTTTAAAATGATCATAACTTACTTAAGAATAATAGTATCAATAAAAGCCTAGATAATCTAAACTTTGAATTTCATAAAAGATCAATTCACTCTAATTTTTAAACCTACAGAACTACACATGTTCTGCTGAGTTTAAAATTGGCCATGTTCCGCACTTGTAAGACGAAGAAAACACATGCAGGTATGACATCCTTTTAAATATTAAGACTTAAGAGTGAATTAATATCAATACCTATAATATCAAACTTAAAGGTAATAATATTAATGTATGCTGTTGTTAGTTTTTACGATATTTTATTTGTAATCTCATTATGAATATGTTCATAACTTACTTGAGAATATATTATAGATAATGTACTTTTATTAAAGTTTGATAATAGGTTAATTCACTCACGGTCTTGTACTCTTGTATAAGACCATGATTCACTCTAATATTAAAGCTAACAACAAAAATGTTCCATGTTGTCCATGTGTAAGGCTCAAAGAACACAAAATATGTGAAAATTGTATATAAGAACCAAAATCAATAGGAATAATACTGAAGTATTTATAGTTTATATATCAATTTAATTATAATTTATATTTTTCAGATCCCCATGTTATTGTAGAATAGGCATAATTTTCAGAATATATTCAGCTCATAAGGATACCTAAAACAGTAAAACCTATAACTTTACTCTAAATCTAAACCAATACAATACCAAACTGATAAACGTAATAAATTAATTTTAGTAATATATTATTAAAACAAGTTGTAATAATTATGACCAACCTTAACTGTTTCAGATAATATCCACATATGCAAGATTCCTGGCCCCTGCCAGTTGAATATCTAATTTAAGCCACTATATAACATATTATATTATAATATCTACTAAAATATATATGCCATCATATAATATATTAAGAGGACGCTATACCGTGCGTTGTACATGTTATACATCATACATGCGTTGTCTCCGTCATACAAATGCACAACATAGCAAAAACAATTTGGCGTGGGAAAGAACCGAGACGGTTACAATGATAACTAAGAAATTAGATTTTCACCACATAAAAAGATGAACTTTGGCTGTGTAACATTGTTTTTATTTTTTTTGATATCATTTATATGAAAAAAATTTTTCAAGTTTGAAAAACACAAGCAATAATGTTTTTTGAAACAGTAAGAACTTATTTCATATAAGTGATACCAAAAAAATAAAAACAACGTTGCACAGCAAAAGTTCTCCTTTTTATGTGGTGAAAATCTCATTTCTTAGTTATGACTGTAGCTATCTCTGTTCTTTCCCCACGCAAAACAGTTTTTTCTATGTTGTACATTTGTAAGACGGAGACAACACATGCAGGTGTAGCGTCCTCTTAAGACACATTTTAACTTCCCTTCACACTTCTCTTCGCTGAGGACTGGTAGTATTTTTGAATGGTAATTTTAAAAGATAACTATTATTTTAAATAATTCATATAATTTATAGTAATATATTTGTCAATCAATTTGGTTAGTCGTTTCTACAAATTATTTTCATGGATAACTTATTCTAATTTTTGATTATGATGTTCAAGCATTTTTTAAAATCTTTTTCTAATTAATATGCTAGGTACTAATGTTTTTTTTAATTATTTGGTAGTTTGGTCTAATTTTCTATATTTTTTTTCTTCTTTGGTCTTCAGTATTTAAATAACTGCAATTATATAATATATCAGAATTTTCAGCATATTTTTTAAGACACTGATACAAATCAATAAAAGTTTGTTGTGATTTATTTAATATTTTATAGTGAATATACCATTATCTTTAACTTTTTATTAAGTTAAAAAAAAGTTAATTTGTTTATACAACGCTAGCGTACTTAATATATAGCACCTTAAATTTGATACACAGGTAGATAGAAATAAATTGAAAAAATGCCGACCACATTGGTGCAGACCCCACATACATTTAATAACGCTGAATCATTTTTTAACGTAATAATAATTAGGAGGAATAAATATTAAAATATTGTTAAGGTTCTGGGATACAAATATGTTTTTAAACAAAAGTACCATAACTTAAACTAATTAAAACTTTCTATAGTCTATTCAAAATGTATATTTATACAAAGTTTTAGGTTCTAGTAAAAAGTAAATAACCATTCTAAATTAAAGACTAATTACAAATATTTTATCAAACATAGACAATATTTCAATAATGGTTTAGATTTTTTAAAACGTTTTTCTTTAAATTTATGTTTACAAATAACTGAAGTCTAAAATTATTTAATTGTAACATGTAATTATGTAAATTATGGTATTTCCAAGTTAATCGTAGCAATTATGTAACTATATAAATCAGAGTTCTTGTAAAATTTGCAAAAATATTTAACTATTAACAGTATATAATTAAATTAAATAACTAATGCGTAATGGAAATACATAATAAACATATTTAATTTTATTGTACATATATTGATATTATAATTCATAGTTTTCCGGAGAAATAAAATCAGCAAGTTAAATTTTCTAATATCGGTGTTTTTTTAAGAGGATTTCATATGCCGCATGTGTGGTCTCTGTCTTACACATGTGCTACATAGCAAATATTCGTTCACCAGTTTTAATAGTGTACTGTTATTTTTAATATTAGAGTGAATAGGTCTATTATAAAATGTAAAGTCAATATTATTACATAGGGCCCAATTTAGGCTTTTATTGATACTATATTTAAGTTATTTATGATCATTTTAAAATGTTTCGTTTCAAAAAGGTTAAAACTTACTTAAAAATAATAATATCAATAAAAGCCCATGTGGAGTCCTAGATAAATACTTTGCCTTTAAATTTTATAATAGGTCAATTCACTCTAATAATCTAATATCAAAACTAATAGCACACTATTGAAACTGTTGAAAGAAAATTTGACATGTTGTACGTGTGAGACAAATCATTCGGGTACGACATCCTCTTAATGTTATAGTTTTACACAATACATCTTAACACATAACAGCCTGTAGACATATTACATTCCATTAAACAAATTATTCCCATTTTTGAAATAACATAATAAGTTTGACTAATAATATATAAATAATTACATTTTCAAAATATTTAGATAAATATTAAGCTATTAGCCTATTACCTATTTAGTATTTATACCATGACCCTATTCACACTGAACCCTTTGAACAGCAGACAAAATTTCAGTGACCGAGAGTGTCCAGTATTTAGAGGTTTCACTGTCTAATATTATATATATTATATAATCGGTGTCTATCGCTCTATGGCTATATCGATATCAGTGCTAAGAGTTTGATACAGAATGAGCTCGCCTGAAATTGTCTCGAGTTGTGTGAGAGGCCTGCCCAGGTAATCTTGGTCATCGTTGCAACTTGCAATTTGCTTACTGTAGATCGTAGACCGACGACTGTATCACCAGACTTCCGTAGATCGTAGTATTAATTTTAGCATTGATTTTACAAATCATGTTCTATTTTATAATAACGGTTTAAATTTTAATGATTTAGTCCGATCTTGTGTGTGCTCTGTGATCATTGCATTTCGTAAATTCCCTATACTCAATACTGTTGTCGTATATAAGACTGCCCATCTTAGCACATCCAAGCGCGTAAGTTGAATTGCCTATCTAACAAATGTCAGGCTCGTTCACTATTAGTTTTTGTTTTTTGTATTATTGTCATAAAATGGCTTTTCGAGTATTTACTAATAAATATTCAGGTACATACAATCAATATGATTATCATTAAATAATATGTTATCTAATACTCACCAGTAAAACAAATAACAGTGAAGAGTCTATGATATGTGTCTATTATGATAAAATGCATATAATATAAAATCGTTTTACAATTTACAAGTTTGTAGGTATACCGTACACAATAATACTTTTAAAAATACATACGAGCTTTTTTCCTAAAAAGTAAAATCTATAGTACAATCAGGGGTATATATTGGGAGGGGGGGGGGGGGGGGGTTAATAATAACATAGATTCTCTTTTAAAACAGTTGCGAGAGAGAAGAAATATATCTAAATACATACAAATTGTATTAGCTAAAATTAAAGCTCGATGCATCAAAGAATTGGTTCACTATTCGTTTTATAATGAGGAACTACAAATAAATCTGAATTACGTGTAATTAGCAATGCTGGGTAAGTTAATATTTTTTTTTGACTCAGTTAAGTTAAGTTAATACGCACCAATAACAAAAAGTTAAAAGTTAATTTAACTATAGGTTAACTCAGTCAAATTAAAAGTTAATACACACTTTTTGTTAACTTTTTATTAAGTTAAAAAAAAGTTAATTTGTTTATACAACGCTAGCGTACTTAATATATAGCAACTTTAATTCGATACGCAGGTAGATAGAAATAAATTGAAAAAAATGCCGACCACATTGGTGCAGACCCCACATACAAATAATAACGCTGAATCATTTTTTAACGTAATAATAATTAGGAGGAATAAATATTAAAATATTGTTAAGGTTCTGGGATACAAATATGTTTTTAAACAAAAGTACCATAACTTAAACTAATTAAAACTTTCTATAGTCTATTGAAAATGTATATTTATACAAAGTTTTAGGTTCTAGTAAAAAGTAAATAACCATTATAAATTAAAGACTAGTTACAAATATTTTATCAAACATAGATAATATTTAAATATTGGTTTAGATTTTTAAAAACTAATTACGTGTAATTAGCAATGCTGGGCAAGTTAGTAATTTTTTTTAACTCAGTTAAGCTAAGTTAATATGCACCAATAACAAAAAGTTAAAAGTTAATTTAACTATAGGTTAACTCAGTCAAATTAAAAGTTAATACACACTTTTTGTTAACTTTTTATTAAGTTAAAAAAAAGTTAATTTGTTTATACAACGCTAGCGTACTTAATTTTTTCCAACCCAAAACTAAATTATAGGATATAGAGTTTATTCTTCATTCAGTATTTCCATATAAGTTAATTAAGAAAGAAATTTAGTAAGCTAACAGTAAAGTTAATGAAAAGCCAAAAGTAACTAGTTAAGTTAAAAAGTAAATTTTTTTTTTTAGTCTTATATATAAATTAAATAGAACTATAATACATTATGATAAATGAGCATGCTCATACATCGGAGTCAGCATTCGCCACTGGTAATTATTATATATATGCACATAATATGCATATGATATATTATATCTTTATATTTAGTTATTCAAGTTAGGTCTGCTTTGCTCGGGCTTACCAATGTGATAACACGCATGATAAAAATATATTAATTGTATTTTTGAGTGGCGAGTGCCCTATATCAATTGTTTCTTGATTCATCAGTTTTTGATGATCGTATATTATGTATATAATGAAAATCAAATCTACGTAAAATTTTGAAAGTGTCAATGACGTGCTTTTTTGTGTTTGTGTTATTGTAAAATTTCAACCAGTTTATTACTACTATTTTTATTTTTTATAATAATATTTTGTATGTGAATCCTTTCTCTACATTTTTATCTATACGTTTAACGCATGTTTTTACACGCTCTTTTTTAAATTTTTTTTTACATAATATACATAGGTAATGTCTTATAATAAATTTACAATATAAATCCACATCCACATCATACTCATGTACGATATTAATGTTCCAAAATTATTCTTCACCCTTTCCGTCGTTTGGATGTCACCGGTCCCTCAAGGCCTCTACCAGTGCTGAAATAGGAAGTTCCTGTTATCGTTGTCTGTCCGCGGATTGGTACATGCTGTACAGCTATGACCTTCGCGTCGTGAAAGTTCTTGATTGAACAACCATAATATGTCTTGGATTTGAGGCTTATGGTTCGGTCGTAGTCGCGTCATTTTGTAAATTTTCTCACTCTTTTTTTTGCTTACACTTTTTTTTGTGGTGGTTGTTGAGAAGAAAAAAATTTAATTTATCCTTATGCTAAAAAATAAGGTACATAAATGATCTCGACACCTTATTCTTTGACTATTCATAATTTCTTTATTTGTTTCCCCTACATAACACCTTATTAGTTTTTTTTATCATTATATGAATAATTATATAGCCTAATATTAAAGCGCATAAATAAATTCTATACTGATGGATGACATTGTTTGAAATGGTATAATTATGTTAATTTCCTTTCTCTATTTTGATAACTATATAATTTAAGTTATTGGTAGATTCTTTTAAGTTTTTGAGATTTGGCATTTGTAATTTCGATAAGTTAAAAGATATGTTTGATGATTGTATTATTTTTTGTAATTCTTGGTAGCTATCGTCACTTACACTACCAAAAGCACACTCTTCAAAATTTCAAATTGCGTTAATTAATCCTCTTTTAAATCTATTACTTTTCTGTACCGACATTAAGCTATTATATCGTTTATTTAACTCTACTTGTGTTGTATGCAAGGTGGGTAAAAAATTGCTACAGATTGTGGAAATATTATGAGTCTCAGTTTTACATAGTCTCCATTCGCATAATGCCAATTTATATGGTGGTAAATGTACTGGGTTATTAGTGACCAATGTGGTTATCGGTATATCTCCAATATCAATGGTTCAAACTCAGGGTTAATATTAAATTCTAATTTTTTACTATCTGTTAAATATGTCATGTTGCATATTGTTTTATTGTTTTCGTTATTTTTTACGAGTGTGTTTTGTAACCTTGTCTAAGGTAATATTGTGTCAGCAAAATTTTCATTCATGTTTTCAAATTCTTGTTCTACATAATGACGTGTTAACTCATCAAATCCGTTTTGTGTAATATCCACTCTGTCGTGTTTTATATTTTGCTGTGTGTTGCTACTTTTTATGTATTGTTCTCTTTGTTCTTTAATAGTTTGTAAGTCAGGTGTTACCGTAAATACTATCATATTACGTACGGTTAATATTTGATTATTACTTATTAGTGTTAACTTTACTCGGGGTCCAATGATTGTCTTTGTGAAATATTTCTATAAATGATCGGTTTGACTTATAATAAACTATTGGCGAGTTTTTTTACTGTTTTATTGTTTATTTCATCATTTTATAATAATTAAATCTTTATTATATTTATCCATCAAATATGCGAGATTGTCATCTGTGAGTTGGTAATCCGATCTACACCTTGGTATTCCTATGTTATTTAAGATTTCTAGCATTGTCAAGTGTAGTCCTTCGTTTTTTAAACAAAATTTTAACGCATTTGCCCCACAATCTCCATCTGTCGGTGTTTGTTCTGCTATTTCAAGATAAGATGCTAATTTATTTATTTGAATCTTTAAGTTAGAATCTATTGATGTATCGTAATTATCTCCATATCAAGTGAATTAATTATTATATTTATTGTTGATGAATCACTTGTTTCCGAGTTGTTTCTATTGACTTGCATTCTATTTTATGTCCGGACTCTTATTTATAAATTCTCATTGTAATATCTGTATTTTGAAACGTGAATTTCATCATTTTAGATTCTGAGCGAAGCGATGAATGTATTGATTTTATAACGATGTGTGTTTTTTTTTTTTATTTTTTTTATTTATTTTTATTTATTTATTTATTTTTATTTTTTTGTCTGTCATCACCTTTTAGGGCAGTAAAAATGTTTGGATTTTCTTCAACAGTAATTTTTCTGATAGGAAAGTGAATCTAGTTGGTACTTTGAGGGGGACAAAAGTAAACATTTACCAGTCGTTTTCAAAGCCACGTGAAAAACAAAAGAAAAATTAAGGAAAAATGGGAATTTTTACGCAAAATCTGTTTTCGAGAAAATCGATTTTGGTTTTTGGTGTAACTCTAAAACAAATGAGTTTTTGAATTACAACAAAATAAGAAATCGAGTGAATATCAAATATTGTAAAAATATGAATTCAAAACGCTCATAAAAATTTAATTTGACTTTCTTGTAGATATTTTTTTTTAAATTAAGGTAGACAAACTTATGGATAATCTTGTAATACATTTTCAAATCTTAGGTTTAAAAAGAAAAATTTTTATGAATTCTATACACAAAATAATTTGCTAATTTTTGTGATTTTTCCGTATTTTGTCAAGATTTGAACTTGAACTTGAGATTTACACTCTCTTACTTTTTTTTTTGTTTAATGAATAGATTCGTATCCTTTGACTGCTATTGTGTGATTGGATTTGGATTGATTGTGTCGTTAAAAACTGAAAATACTCATCCAATGATTGAGATTATTTAATCAATTACGTTTAACGATGCGTTATCAGTGTTATCACGTCATGGTGTATAGAGAAAGTTCTGCGTGCCTTTTAATAACTGGCAGTGAATCACGGACTAAGATTAACAGGACTGGAAATGCAAGGCTGGGCAAGTTAATGATTTTTTTTTAACTCAGTTAAGTTAAGTTAATATGCAACAACAACAAAAAGTTAAAAGTTAAAGTTAATTTTACTATAGGTTAACTCAGTTAAGTTAAAAGTTAATACACACATTTTGTTAACTATAGGTTAACTCAGTTAAGTTAAAAGTTAATACACACATTTTGTTAACTTTTTATTTAGTTAAAAAAAAGTTAATTTGTTTATACAACGGTAGAGTACTTAATTTTTTTCCAACACAAAACTAAAGTATAGATTACAGTGTTTATACTTTATACAGTACTAGCTCTAAGTGAAACTCGGGGGACGTTGGACTCGCTGAGAGTGGGTATAGATTTTGGAGTAAAAGTTGCGACAGTTGTAAAACGAAAATTTAGGATTTGTGAGAAGAATGAGTGATATGGATTGGATAAAGCTTGACGTTTTGGCGGGAATGTTTAAAAGTTAGAGTGTCTAGCAAACCGTCACAAATGTTAAAGTTCCAGGTTTGCAGTAAAAAAAAAAACAGAAATATCTAATATATATACATATAAGATGAACCGTCATGCATTTGAATGTGGGTATGTTTGTTTGGTTGGCGGGTGGGTAGAAGAACCATCAGGATGAATGATGAGAGAGATTGCAGTTCTACCAATAGGATATTGTCGTTTGTCCGATGCTCCCGTGGTTGGTACTATCCTCTTGACCACCGATATCAGTCTACCGATTTATGTAGTTCCATAAAACACCACTACCACAGAGCAGGTCACGTCTCTCCATTATGGTAAAATAACACGTAGACGACCGTGAGTGGTTAAATTATCTCAATCATTGAATAAGGAACGTCGGTTCATAACGATACAATAAATACTAGTCCAACCGCATGGTGGATGTCAAAAGGATAAGGACTTGTACATTATTCAAAATATACAATTTATTGGAGAGTAAGTACCTAACGATTATTTACAAACAAATAACTGAAATAAGTAGGTTTTTACACATAAGTTATAACGACAATTGTCACCCCTCGGGTTAAAAGAACTGCAAACATAACATTACTGTTTCATTTTTTTCGTCTCCGTAACAATATATTAACTAAAACGCGTTCGTGTTTAAATTGTATGATTATGGTGGTAAATAATGAGCTACCAGATATTTAAATGTAGCCACAGCATGCACCACTACAGCACTACAAGACACCTAACAAATCGTTACTTTACATTAAAAATAAATATATTATTGAAGTGAAACTTCTTTATAGAAGGTACGAAAAAAAACGACGGTCGGTGTCTCGTTCGGCCATCACGTTGAGATAGCATAGTGATCAGTTTATGAAGCTACTAATCACGGTATAGCTGGTTCGATTCCGGTGTAGGAACAGCATTTTTTTTTTTCGATTTTGTGTCTCTCGGACGACCTTGACACCCGATATTCAAAGGCCCTGATTATATTGATAATAGATGTGTGTATTTATTTTTATTGTTTTCCAATACAAACCTAATATTCAATTAGTTGAATTAATCTGAATCCATGCGTACTCGTTAAACTCTCAGTTTTTTTTTTGTATGCTTAGGATCTAAAATCAGCCAGAATCACTATACATAAACTAATGTGTGGAGTACGAACCTAGTTTATTGATATTATTAATATTCTTAACAAATTTTAGCAACTGACATTTTGGTGTTTAATTTATGAGAAGTAATTGTGTAAATATAGTTTAATGCAATCAATATTACAACTACAAAAAATAATTAAATAAAAAAGTTACAGTTAGGTATATTCAATATTTATACATTTTGTAATATGATTACAGTTTATACAAATTATCAGAATGAGTACTTCGATAATTATAGTACGATTATTGATTTGTACGGTGATATTCGTACCACTATGTTGTAGAGGATTCAAAGATCGTCGTATTCCTAATTTGTATGAACAAGGTAAATATAATAACTTAAGATTTTGTATTGATATTTTCATAACATATTGATTGCAATGATTAAATGGTATGTGAATTCTATAGGTTTGGTAATAAACTCGACAAACTGGTACCTACAACTCGATATCTCCGATGTAAACGACGAAATTCAAAAGGCTGTTGACAGAATTGAAAACAGGTACCGTTCAGACGAAATTTTACTATCGAATGTTAGTCGTTTGATAATTGGAAGCCCGGTTCATGGACAACTGATTGATTCCATGCCTTCCAAAGACGGACATTCAGGATCTCGAAATGCTGAAATTATATTGGAAGTTACACAAAGTTTGAAGAATACATATTGCCTAAAGTACCTATATAACCATAAAATAATATATTATAAATGCATTATAATAATAATATGCATAAATTAAATTATTATTTCAGGCACGGGTTAAGTGATATACAATGTGCCAAAGATTTAACCAAGGTGAATCTGACTGGGACAACATTGGGTGAGATGTGTATGCCCGAGCATTACAACAACAATTCGTGCATCGGGTACGAGTATGACTATCGTAGTTTTGACGGATCTTGTAACAACCTGAAACGTAAATATTTGGGAAAGGCAAACACACCTTATAAACGTTTGCTGTTTCCAGTCTACACAGATGGTAATATTTCTTAATATTTGTATGGCGGGATTCACCCGTAACCTATAAGTATATATTTATTTTAGATTCTGAGCAGGGCGATGAATGTATTGATTATACAATGATGTGTGTGTTTTTTTATTTATATATTTATTTTTTTATTTTTCATTTTTGTGTCTGCGTACACGACAAGTAATTAAAATAATACTTCAATTTTCCACTTCAGTATCTTTTTCGATGGGAAAGTGAATGTTGTTGATGCACTGGGAGGTCAAAATTTAAAATTACCAGTTATCTTCAAAAACGACGTGAAAAAACAAAAAAAAATTAAGGAAAAAACAGGAATTTTTACGCAAAATAAATTTTTCACAAAATTCATTTTGGTTTTTGGTATAACTCTAAAACAAATGAACGTATATGTATACATGAAATTTTCACTGGTTGTTTATATTTGCATTTTCTATACACAATAACATTTTTAAAATATTTTGATTTGTTTTGAACTGTTTACGGACATTTTCAGATTCCTTTTTTATTAGTTTTTTCTATAAATATCAATAAAGTTGTATTTGTTGGTTAAAAGAGCTTGAAAATTTAATAAAAGGCTCCTAGTATATTGTTTCAAAGGCAGATGATAAAAATTAAAAATTCATTGTTACAATTTTTTTTTATGAGCAAATATTGACAAAATACGTAAAATTGACGAAAATTTGCAAATCTTTTTGAGTTAGAAATTCATAAAAAATTTTCTTTTTAAATCTATGATTTGAAAATGTAATACAAGATTCCTCATGAGTTTGTCTACCTTTATCAAAAAAAAAAAATGTCTACAAAAAAGTCAAATTAAATTTTTATGAGCGTTTGAAATTCATATCTTACAACAATCGGTATTCACTCGATTTCTCGTTTAACGATTTTCTTCTTTTATTGTAATTAAATACGAATGACTGTAGATACTTGAAAATTTCACTGAATGTTTATATTATCATTTTCTATACACGATACAACTTTGAATATAATTTGACTCTTTTTGAGATGTTTACGGACATTGCCCGTCATTTCTGATAAATATAAATTACGTATTTTTATTAACATTCATGCGGATCTAATGCTGTGATTTCATTAATCTATCACACAGGTGTTTACGAAATGCCAAATATTTACGAAGAAATGCTGCCTAATCCTAGATCAGTGAGCACAAATTTTGTAAAAGACGAGAACTCACCTGACAAAACAAAATCGATGATGATGGCGTACTGGGCGATGTTCATAGGCCACGATCTATCACACACGGCAGTTTCTACCATGGGTATAAACATTAAGCACATAACTGTGTATAAATTGATTTATTTTAATTAATGCAAGTGTACGTATATTAAACCCAAAGGGAAAGAGAACAGATTTGTAAATTGTTGTGATAAGGACAAAAGTATTCAATATTCTCTGAACAAAAACATGAGGTCCTGCAAACCTATACATATACCGAATGAAGATAGGTTTTTTAAAACGGATCAGTTTGATTGCATGAACTACGTGCGTTCGCGGCCAGCGGTGCGTTCTGATTGTACATTTGGACCCATGGAACAAGTAACAGACATATTAAATAATAACATATTGATTAACTTATATTATATATTTTTTATAATAAAAATAATAACACTTACCGAAGCCATTTTGGAGGTAGGGCTCTGATGGTGTCTTGTATAGGCTAAGTCCATATAAAAACGTATACAGAAAAACGCATGCAAATATTTTCAGCATTCCGGTGTTTAGAACTGACGCTGCAAATTCGCAAACACCACAAGACTAATGTAATATTAAAAATTTTGTAGTCACTATTTAAGAAGTATTTATGTTTCACAGATGAACCAAGCTACCCATTATTTAGACGCGTCGATGATATATGGTACGACGGAACAACAGATGTTGTCGTTGAGAGATAATGAGTGGCTCGGCCAACTGTTGGTAGCACGCAAATATAACTATACGGTACACAATAACATAACTCTGGAAAACACAGATACGAACGTTTGTCAGAACGGCTCCGGCACGTGTTTTATGTTTGGTGACATTCGAGCAAACGCGTTCCCACAACTTAGTGCCTTGTACATAATGTGGATGCGTGAACACAACCGGATCGTCCAATTACTGTACAATGAAAGACCTAACATGACTGACGATCAACTTTTCTGGGAGGCCAGGAAAATCGTGACGGCGTGCATTCAGCACATCACTTACAACGAATGGCTGCCGGCACTGCTTGGCGTTAACTACACGAAAGAAAACGGTTTGGGACTGGGAGACAGAACCACGTATGACGAGACTGCCGACCCGACAGTTAGCAACAGTTTCGCGACCGCGATACTGCCGTTTGCATATTCCATGATCACCGAATTTATTAGGTTAGGCATATACAGCATACAATATTATTGTCATCAATGGCGTGTCCAGGAAACTCCGAATTGGGGGGGGGGGGGGGCGATGTCTTAAGTAATAATATATTTAAATGCATTGTGGCGGTATAGTACCACGACACAAATAAGGGGATTTATGGGTAAATAGGAGGGGGGATATAACTCCCAACCACCACCCCCTTAGGCACACCACTGATTTTCAATATTTTAATTTTATTATCGTGTATGCGTGTGGGTCAAATCATTGTGTCAGATTTAAACGATACGTAAACAATCCTTGCTCTTCAAAAATATTTCTTTTAAAATTTAAGATCACTATGTACGTGCAAAAATATTGTCACCTCTGTGAAATTGTTAGCGGTTTTTGGTATTTAAAAAGTGACTTATACATTTTATATTATTTTCTTAAAATAAAATGTCTACAAGATACTACCCTACTATTGAACGAATATGTTTAGATATTTAGGTACCTATACAAGCATTTAATTTGAGTTTAATTACAAATTTACAAAATAAGGAAAATACTCTTATCTTTAATTATTCTTAGCAAAAAAAACCTTATATGTGCCTAACAATATTCTACCTAGAATTATTTAAAAATGATAGGTACATATTATATAGTTATATAAAATAGAAACATACAATTGAAAAATTTAAATAATTAATCTGTATTTTTTATACGTAAGATGCTACTTATAATTGTTGTGCATGTTTTTGTTTAGTTTTTACAGCATAGATCACCGCGAAGGTTTTGAAAGCGTATATCCTGTTTTTTTTAACTATTCTGACTACCGCCAAGGATTCTTAAAGGAAAATTACAACCGACCACTTATGGTGGGTGAGACTTCGGAATATAATATGCTTCTAAGAGGATTATTTGTGCAGCCTACACAAAAAGTTGATATGTTGTTTACACAAACGGTAAGTTTATGAAACATAATCAATATATAATTTTTGTATTTTTATTACATCAATAACGATGACTTCAACATTATAGACAATTTTACGTAGGTATATGTTTATTTTTAAATAATTTTTATAGATAACAAATTACTTGTATAGTATTGATCCAAATAATACCTTTGGAATGGACATTCTTAGCTTGAATATACAACGAAGCCGCGATCACGGTATTCCAAGCTACACGCAATTTAGAAAATATTGTGGACTCAAAGACATAGAAAATATGCAAGATTTGTCTGAAATAATGGTGGAAGGTGTAAGTTTGAAATTTATAAATAATAATATAACTACTGATTAGTGATTATTTTATTTCTGCATGTTGTATTTAGTCAGCTGATAGATTATTGAAGCTATACAAAACTTGGAACGATATAGATCTATTGGTTGGTGTATTGTTGGAAAAACACGCTGACGACGCAATGGTGGGCCCTACGATGAGATGTATCATCAGGGAACAGTTTGTGAGAACCAGAATTGCAGATAGATATTTTTATGACTTACCAGGAGTATTCTCTGATTGTTAGTATAACTAAATTATTTTTAATGAATGCATATCATCTTAACTAACCTATTTTTAATTTAAGATCAACTTGAGGATATCCAACAAGTGACACTTGCCAGAATTTTATGTAATGACATTAAATATATTGGAAACAATATAAATGAAATGACAACACTAAAAGTCTTTTTGAGACCTGAGGTATATGATGGTTCAACACTTCATCGATGTAATTCACTATTAATTCCAGAAATTGACTTATGGAGTTGGTTTGATACATTTAAGTAACAGTCAAAAAAGTCTTTGTTTATAAAAAAATAATTTTAAGTGGTAAAACATAATACTATATTACTATTACATGGTTTTAATATATATTCATAATATTTTGTTTTATATAACTTCATCATACATTTATAAAATATAAATATATTATAAATATCTTTCATTGGGATTGCAAGAACATTTTTTTGAGATGAATCAAATCCAAAAATTAACTGACACATTTGAATATAAAATGTTTTTGATAATATCGTACTGGTATAAATAAGTTTTTTTTTATCATTCTTCGCCTTTTTGTTTGGACAACATAATTCACTATGTTCTGGCTTATAAGACCACGATATAACCAATATGACTCACCAACAGTATATTCCCAGTCAAATTAAATTTTTATGAGCGTTTGAAATTCATATTTTTACAACATCTGATATTTTGACTCTTTTTGAGCTGTTTACGAACATTGTCAGTTTTCAATTTTTTAATTTTTTTTTTTTATAAATATCAATCAAATTTTATTTGTTGGGTAAAAAAGCGTGAAAATTTAATGCAAGGCTCCTGATATATTGTTACAAAAGCAGTTACATTCATCAATTTGTTTTTTTCTTTTTCTATTTTTTGTTTCAAACTGAGGAACATTTTCTTCAAATTTGTCTTGAGCCAATTTTTCATAGGTGTTGAACATTGTTCGTAATGTTTTAATATATTCTATTATTGTATTATACAATTCAACAACACAACTGAGATCTATTTTAATAGACTGCAATTTTTTACTTACATTATTAAATGTTTGAAGAATATCACACCATAGCGATGTCATAAATGCAGTTTCTAATTTATTCATATTCCGTAACAATCCACTGGCTTCACTACGTGTAAGTGGTTCTTTACTATCAGAATCTACTAGCTCCTGCAATGCATTTTTTACAGCTGTCCAATTTTTATTAAGACTCTGACATGCATCATTTCTAGCAGACTATCTTGTTACTGAAAGTCCCTTTAGAGTTGACTCAGCATGTTGGTTTAGTATCTGCCAGCGGTGAGTTGATGATGAAAAAGAAATATATACATTTTGTACAAATAAAAAATAATTATTTGTCACACTACAACAACTGGCTGCACACAATCCAATAAGATTTAAAGAGTGAGCAGAACATGGAACAAAATCAGCAAGTTGTGCTACTAACTTAATTCGAGCTTGAACTCCTGAATAGGCACCAGACATATTCGCGGCATTATCATATGATTGACCTCTAAGAAATTTAATATCAATATTATGCTTATTAAATGTAGAAAAAATAGCTTCTGCTATTGGTTCAGCTTTGTGTCCAATATTTTCCATGAACCCCAAAAACCGTTCAACAGGTTCTCCAATACTATTTACATATCTTATGACAAATGATAACTGGTCAACATTTGATATATCAGGTGTCGAATCAACGCTAATCGAATAATATGTTGAAGATTTTAATTCTTCTACTATGGTACTTATTACTTTTTCAGCCATAATTTTAATAAACTGTTCATAAGTAAAAAATGACATATAGGATGTATTTCCTTTACCTGGATTTCCATAATTTAATATATGTTTTGATAAAAAGGGATCATACTCAGCAATAAGTTTCATTGCCATTATTTTTGCCAGAAGATTCAAAACTGTCATCTCCACCTCTGAATGACAATCCATGACTAGACAATGATTTAATAACAGAACAAACTCTATTGAGCACATTGACCCAATAATCAGTCTCAGTTTGAAGTTTATATGTAAGTTGTAAGTCTACTCTTCCAAAATCTGAAGAACGATCTTCATTTTAAATGTACAAGTTTTATGCATGGTTGAATTTTCATGAGTATTGATTTTATTTGGATGTTTTCAGTCTGAAAATCCCTTACGTGAAAAATTTGATGTATTTCCAAACAAATAACATGGGATGCAGTATATTTTACCAGTACTAACTGAATAACTAAGATGGTCTCTTTGGCATGTTTTACCATTAATTAACGTTGTTTTTAATAAATCTTTACTGAGGTACCTATTATGAGGTCTAAATTTTCCTTGACGTATATACTGGTATTGTGTTTTAGATTGTGAGAAATCACTATCCAAGTTCTGTTTGAATCCGTTTCTGCAAATAAAATCTCTAGTCACCTCATTTAATATCCATAAAGCAGGATCATCACTAAAAAATTTCAAAAATAATCATATTATTTTAACCCTAAAATTCTAAATAAAATTGGTACCTATTTTGTTATGCAAATATTATTAATTTTCTTATTAATAATCTTAGGTTCAATTCTTAATTTAATAACTTACTCTGGCATATCTGAAGAACTGAGTCCTTGTAAAATGTTCACTTCATTGGCAATTTGAGATTTTAAACATTCATTTCTATCATGCAATTCATTATTGGATTTACATTTCACTAAAGATTGATCAGTAAATGGTAAACTTTTTACTGAATCAATAAATTCATTGCTTGAACGCCTTGAACAAACAAAATAATCAATAAACATTATTTTCTTCATTCTATAGGTTAAGTTAGGTTAGGTATTCTATTTTCTTCATAAAATACGTACCCAATATTATCGATGATTTCACTGGCAACAGTATGAATGGTATGAACTTGTTGTACTCCTAAAAATAGGGTATATATTATTAATTTATGTTACCTATATTACAACTAATTTCCATTATTACTATTCTTATAGTGTGAATAGTACAACATGAAAAAAAATTTAAAACTAAAGTGTTTGTTCTCTAGAATATCTTAATATTATGTTCTTTTAAAAAAATGTCTACAAATAAAATAAATGTTAATAATTTATATTTATTCAATGAACACAATTTTTTTAACAGTTGAACTAATCAACTATATGCAACAATTTAAATATTATCCAAATTTAAACTTACCTTGGAACATTACATCAAGTTTCATATTATTTTTCATACTTTTTTTTACATTATCTTTTTTAATTTCACTTAATTTTCGGTAAGCACAACCACTGAGCTTTCTACCCATAATTTTTAATCTGAAAGAAGCTTATGTTATAATCTAAGTTAATACTTAATAGGCAAATATAAAAAACTAAGTAAAGTCGTAAGTAATTAAAAAGTTTCATGCTTTCATGCCTATATAGTTTATACTTTTAAAGGTGTTATTGTTATTACCAATTACTGATTAATATTATTATTTAATGACAAATAACAATTGTGTTAAACATTATTATTATTATATATAAATAAAACATAATAATATGTAATACATGTAATATATATAATTAAAAATTACTCACTTCAATTGATTTTGTTAGATAATTTAATATTTGAGATTTTGAGTGCAGTTGAGTCTTGAATAACTAGGATAGACGCAGTAGGCTAGTGGTAGTTCGTAGTCAAATATTCGACGAACGACTAACGATTTTAACGTTAAATATTGATAAGTGATAACTAGGTATTAACTAGGTAGTAACTTCAGAAAAATAATCAAGACATAGGTATTACGTAACAGTAAAATAAACATTAATATTATTATGTTGTGTTTTGCTTATTTAAAACGCTAGCAGCTGCCGCGGGCTGCACTCATACCGATGCCGTTATCAGTTTTCCAAGGAATTATTGTTGTTGGTATAAAAATAGATTTGAGAGAATATCCTAAAATATTCTTTGGAGAAATCTCCACCAAATCACATTACATAAGGAAAAAAAACTGAAAATTTACCGCGGTCGATCGGTTTACTACAGCATGCACAACGCGACTTCTCGCATATTTATTCACAGATACCTATGGATAATAATGCTAAGAGTTGCATTGCGCTTGCGCACATTGATTATCTAATTCGGTTACTCGTCGCTATATTGACAACAAAATCATACGCTGTAGCTCCATCACATAGTATATTATGATCTAAATTCTAAGGATTAAAGATATACTTTGAAAGTTTAATCGTGCCTCCACGAAAACACGTCTAATGATAACAATCATTCTAAAACACAGATATAGATAATACATTTATTATATTATCATGAATTACATTGATAACATAATATGATATCAGTAAGTTATTTAGTATTTACAAAAACCACAGGGACAAGTCAAGTTGTCGAGTGAAGTTGACACAGGTTTCAATACTATAGTACTGTACTAACATTAGTTTTTTATATTCGAACCCTCAAAACTCGACATCTTTTGCAGTATCCAGTATTTTCAATTTGTTAAATCCACATCAATTATAATTATTGGAATGCACTGTTGTAAGTATTTATTAAGCTTAACTATAGAGCAGGTAGTTGATTTGTAAATGCAGTTTAGTTCCCAAGCGATTTTTTCGATTATTTTTTACCCAAAATGTGTGTTTTAAAGCACTGAATACAAAAATCTATTTAAAAAAATCGCATTATTTTACTAAAAAAGTTATACCGAAAAAACTATGATTTTTTTAAAAATTGTATGTTTTTTATGATGAATGGAAATATGCAATTAGATTTTAATCATCGTATTTGCTGTTTTAAAACTCGTAAATTTAAACCAAAATTTACACAATATTACGATATCACAATATCCCTCGGCAGTGACAAAATTATAAAGTCCTGATTAAAATATAGGTATTCTAGTGTATTTCAACCTGTCTATAGTTGATCCTTTCTATTACGGATACGGACAGTAATATTTCTCCTGATATCTTGATAATGTTCAACAATATCTTAGTTTAAACTCAAATATAATTGCATACATATTTTTATCTACTATGTCAATGCGTCGCCGGTCGCGATATCGAGCCATAGGGTTACACTTCAAAGCACGGATTACGACTGAGTACATAGGTACTCATATATTGTCGTTAACAATAACATTAATTGTGTATATTTATAGGTATGATATAATATGTTCAATTATGTGTGTACCTATATGTAATAATATGTATTACTATTATAATTAATCTATTAGCAGTTATTTTTCATAAAAATACAATATTTTCATTAAAAATAGACTAAAAAAATACTAAAACTTTTCTACAAATAACCTCTATCTATAGTGGACGCTTTTGATGATCACATGACTGTCATTTAAAACTATAATCATAGTATACTATGGATTAGTCTTTACTATTTTCTATAATGTAAAATATCAATTTCTGTTTTTGTTTGTTCAGGTTATATTATCCTCAATATAATCAATACTTATAAATTATCATTATTCAATATTGTGTGTTAAAAATTATTAAATATATTCTACGACTTATGAGAGCACATTATACAAGTCATCTATATTAACACAAGGATATAAAGATACCCACCAAATACAATTTAATGAGTTACAAGATTCTCTAAAAATAATTATACAACCAAAATAAAATTATAAGTTACATGGAAAAAATTATTCAAATAATAATAAGGTATAGCTTTGTAATAAATTTAATTATATTTACACTATTTTTAACTATTTAATGTATTTATTTATGTATTTTAATTATTATTATTTTCTGTTTATTTACAGTTGCAAATTGATAATTCAATTTGGATCATTGAAGAATATTTAACAATGCTCCACAAAGTTATGAAATTTAATTTGAACAAAATCTATTTTGTACAAAATGTTTATCAAAAATGTTGTTATTGTGCGACATTTAGTATAAATAATGATATAGTAACATTTTTTCAACAAAATTTAGGTATTTATTTTACATTATATTTACTTACAGAAACAGTGTAAATTTGTTGCCTTTGGGTTAGAATAGGGGTTGGCAATATACGGCTCACAGTCTCAATGCTGACTGCGGAGGGGAAATAAAAAGACCACCAAAAATATTTTACTTAATTGCTGTTTTTTTTTTATCACAGTTAAATTTTTACTGGATCTCAACATTTTTTTTACATCTTCTAGACATTCTTTGAAACTAATTGCTGACTCCTGTGTTAGAACCTCGGATAGAACAATTGAAAGGACATCGGGCTTGCATAATATGTTATTTTAGTCTTACTAACGCATAATATACCAAAATATTCTTCCAGCTGTTCCAATTTTGTATTGTTAGTATAAAATGTTTAAATATTAAAAGTACACTAGACCCGCATGTGTTGTCTCTGTCTTACAAATGTACAACATAGCAAAAACTGGTTTGCGTGGGTAAGAACCGAGAAGGCTACAGTCATAATTAAGAAACGAGATTTGCACCACATAAGAAGGAGAACTTTGGTTGTGGAACGTTGTTTTTATTTTTTTAATATCTCTTATATGAAAAAAGTTCTAGCCATTTCAAAAACCATTATTGTTTGTGTATTTCAAACTTGAAAATTTTTTTTCATATATATGATATTAAAAAAATAAAAACAACGTTGCACAGCCAAAGCTTTCCTTTTTATGTGGTGAAAATCTCGTTTCTTAGTTATGACTGTCGGATCTTTCCCGCGCATAACAGTTTTTGATATGTTGTACATTTGTAAGACGGAGACAACAAATAGCTTATGTGTAGCTTAATGTGAATTTACCTATTATCAAACTTAAATGCAAGAACATTATCCTTTGTTCTCTCGTTTATTTTTTTACGACATTTTAACTGTTGAATAAGTTATAAGTATGTAAAATATTAATATTTGAAAATTCTCCTATGTCATAACTTACCTAAAAATTAAAACCAAAAAGAGAACACAGATAATGTTGGAACAGCTAGGCATAAATTATGATCTATTATCACGTGTTAGTAAGACAGAGACAACACATGCTGATACAATGTCCTCTTAATAAATTAACTTTTACCATTAACATAATATTTGTTAATGATTTAACAGAGGTATCCTTAACATTTTGTTTTATATACTATGTTTTTGGTTTTATTAAAGAAGTGTGTTATTGTTTTATTTTTTATTATAATTTACTGATTCAGATATTAATTATTATCATTGTTTTTATTTTTAGGTTTACCTGAAAATGAAGTCCAGAGAATTTTTAGAAAGTATCCATCGTTTTACAATGATTCATATTCTACACTGTCGGATAACTTTTCTTTATTGACGGTATATTTATTTGTTATAGAAAACAATATATTTGAAGCAATTTTTTAGAGATTTGTACTAATGTTATATAGGTATCCATTAATTAGTTAACCAGATAGATTTGGTATTGGTCATACAATAATATATTAAGTGAATAAATACAATTATTCATAAAAAAAATGTTTAAGTAGTTAATTAACTTGTTTTTGATTAAAAAAGAGAACGGTACTTTACAATTTGATATTAAATTAAATTTTTATATATATATATGTTTTAATTATATTAATTTTATGAATATTTATTAATTAAATTATTATTACTTTCAATATCCAAATTAAAATAAATATTTCTTTATGATCATTTAATATTTTGTGTAATATGTTTTAGAGTTTTGGGTTCTCCAAAGACGATATTCTCAAAAAAATTCAAATATTAACACTTCATTCAATCACCATTAAAAATTATGCTATGCTTTTAGAAGAAGGAGGTTTTGTTAAGAATAAAATTGATTCAAAAGCAATATTAAGGTAGTCTACCATGTATATTTAATTGTACACAATAGGTGTTAACATAATAGCTATTTATTTTTGGTAATCTTTTTTTTTAATTTATCATTAATTGTTATGATGTTGATGGCTATATTTTTAACCTTATAAAATCATGTTTTTCCTACTCCTATTTCATCTTGCTTCACAAATATTTTGTGTACATAATCTCTTAAGAGATTTCTCAATTATACAACTTCCCAATATTTTCTTCTTTTTTTAGTATCAACTTAGTATTACTTAAACAAGATAAACAATTAGTTATTTATTTGACATTAAATACAATATGTATATTAACTAATATAATTTATTTTTTGTTGTAGATTTAAATTTATATCAAAAAAGTCTATTCAGTCATTAAAAAATGAAAACTTCATCCAGAAACATATTGATGTTGGACAGCATATATTATCATTTATTAAGTTTCCAATCGAATTATATCCAAAGAATTGTGATGAGTCTCTTTCTTGGAATCAAGTTCAGAAAAATACATTCAAATTATATGTTGGATGGAAAATTAAAATGGATGTAGAAAACATAAAATATGCACAAACTATTTACCATAGGCTATATAATAAAAGTTACAGACTTATGGATAGAAGTATTGATATTTTACTTAAAGAATTTAATTTTAGTGAAGAAAAGGTAAAGATTTAATTTTTTTTATCACTTGAAATTTAATAATAAGTATATTAATTTTATACAGATCAGAAGACATTCTTATTTAATACACAGTGATCCTGATAACACACAAGCAATTTTAGATAATTTTCAAAATCTTTGTGGTATGGATGTAAAATTAATTTTAAGTAAGCATCCAAAAATAATTCTTACCCCGTGGAAAACAATTGGACAGATTAGAAAACATTTTGAGGTACTTGAAACTTATGTAAAGCAAAAGTCATGCCCATATGTGTTGTTAGTGTCTTACTAATACATAGCATACCAAAATGTACATTCAGAAATTCCAATTTTGTGTTGTTAGCTTAAATATTAGAGCAGCGGTTCCCAACCTTTTTGAGCTCGCGGCGCCACTTTTGAACTGAGGTTTTAAAAGAGTGCTAAGTCATAGCATAAATAATCATAAAAAATAGAAACCACAAAAATTTGTAATAGGTAATATAAAGATATGTATTTAGTTGAAATTATTCATAATTTATACATTTTTATTTACATATTAACATGTAATTGTTTCAGTCGCCAATGTCGTTGAGTTTTCAAATTTTTGGACCATATAAATTAATATGGAAGCACGGTGCTCTTGTAAAGACTCCATAGAACATACTTTGGGAACTATTAGAGTAAATTGACTTATTATCAAACTTACAACTAGTATTATCAATGTTATCTTGTTGGATCTTTACGATATTTAAATTTTTAAATAAGTTACGAGTAAGGCTCAGATTTTGATGCAATTGCATCTTTTTTTCTGAAATGGTTGATACGATGCTTCCTAAGAATTAAATGCATTTCAAGTACACACTTTGCTAACAACAACATATTTTTGCATTTTTAAAATTTAAGTTCATTTTGAATCATTTTTAGGTCGTTTTCAAACTATTTTTAGTATTATTACAAAAAAAAAAATACATAATATATAAATACACATACTGTACTCAATAAGGTAATCGTGTTTTTAAATAAAATGATTCACAAGTTTATGAGGATTTCTCAAGAAATTTCAAGATTAAAAATATAGTTTTTGCAAATTGTAAATGTGATAAATGCATTTTTTGAAAGGATATTTCAATCTGAGCTCTAGTTACGAGTATTTAAAATATTAATGTTTAAAAATATTTGTTATTCACTTAAAATTAAAAATATCGTAAAAAAAAACTATTAAGAGAACACAGATAATGTTCTTACATTAAAGTTCATTTGAGTATTCATTATTCCTTCACACTTAGTTTTATTCACCATATTGAGACATAGATGGATAGACCCTTAAAAGTTATTGGCCTTATGGAGTGTAATACTCAACGATTCTCTTCTGCTAGCTGTTTGCTAACCCTCTGGTTCGATCACTGCTCGAGTATGGTGTTATTATCTGCATCTGGCAAAAGATCAACTTAGACTGGTGCGTGTGCTAAATAATTGCCTAGCCTGCTATTGGAGCCATCGTTCTCAAATTACCTGATCCTTGCCATGATTGTACCTATTTACGTTAAGTTTTATATATCCAATCACTACATTCTCGTTGTTCCATTGCCAACCAGAATATTATCATAGCTTAACTTACTAGGTTACTAGATGCACCCGACATACTTAAATATCTTCGTCAGACTACCTGCGGTCTCTATAATAATCTATATTATATTGTAATGCCTCACGGCGTAAATTTTGTAAATAAATGAATAATTACTAATATTTATGCTAACAACACTAAATTGGAACTGCTGTACATACATTTTGTTATATTATGTTAGTTATACGAATACAATAAATGAGGGTACAACGTCCTCTTAAGTACTATAATATCATGTTTACAATTTATTGAATAATGTACATAGCATGCCATTGCATAAATCAATTAGTAAGTTATGATGAAAATAGTGAGAAGAAATATTAAGCTATTCTGTTTAAGGACGGTAAATGTGTTACACCTCATTTTGTGTAATAAATATTATGAATGCTTTTCAAGCCCGCAAACCTATATAATATTAATAGAAAAAAAGTAGTATCATGACAATACGTAGCATACTAATTTTTTTAGTCATAAATTTAGAATCATGTAATTATGTTCAATAATTTTGTTTAAAGCTTAACTGTAGTATTTTTATGTAACAGGATTTTGGAATTCCAGAGTCTTCATTGGCTAAAGCACCAGAAATCTATACATTAGGAAGTAATACTATTTATGAAAGATTATGTAAATTAAAAGAAACACCAGAGTTGGCATCATTTATAAACAATCCACAAGTTGCTAGACTCATTTACTACTATACAAAAGTAAATTCACGTTTAACATACTTACAAAGCAAAAATTGTATCTCATTAAATTTATTGGTTACAAACAATTTTTCATTTAACAGGTTATTACATTCATCTTTATTTTTATATAATTCTCTAGTATTATAATATTTAATAATGTACAGTTGAATTTTGTTAAATTCGACAGATTTAATTGCAACGGTAACGACAAAGGGAAAACTAATGATATAATGATTTATTTAACAAAAGAATTGGGAGAAGACAAAAAAATGTTACGTACATTATTAGAACGTCATCCTTATTGGCAGTATATTTCTTTGTTAACAATACGAAAAACTTATGAGTTCCTTAAAATGAAAAATGTCACCAAAGACCAGTTATGCCATTGCTTGCAGATTTTATTGTATCCAGTGTAATTATAACTATTTGAAAAAGTATATTATTGTTTTATATTATATTTGTTGGATTTTCAGGGATAAAATTGAAGATGCATTGGTGTCCACTGAAAACATGAAGAATGTCTCCTATCTACGGAATTTGTCTGGATCTATCAAAACTAAATATTTATTACCACTAGTACTGTACAATTTAGAAAAAGAATATCATTTCTCAGGTGATGGTGTTTGGAATACAAACGAACAAACTAAAAAAATTCCATTGTCAAATTCTCCTATAGTCACATTTGACGATACAGAAGAATTAGATCATGAACCATCAACAAAATTACTTGGATAGATTTTATGGTTAATTTAAAATGTGTTTAAATTAATCAAGTTAGATAATAAATAATAAATCTAAATAAGATTACATGACAAATTGCCAACATATAACGTGTTAACTTATTTTTTAGATTGTTGCACATAATATTAATTAGTTGAAAGTCACAACACTTAATGACAATTTATAAATTAGTTAATTTCCTTGACCTTACATTTAATCAATCTTTATCAATTTACTCATATGGTAATTTTTAATTCAAATACAAGTATAAAATTTAAGTATACCTAAATTCATAATATATTTAATCCGGAATTCAAGAATTTCTTATAATCATACATTTTAAAATTAACTTATAATTTACCTGGTATACATGTTAAATTATTGCAACATTAAAAATTCCTAATTAAGCACATATTAAAAAATAACTTAAGTAATATAATTTTTAGAATTTTAAATTATAACTTATAAGTATTATGATTGTAGCTATGAAACTGTAAACTGTCTTTCTCACAAAAACGTATGTACACTTTCCTATACACAAGAACATCTCAATCAACATTATTATCACTATTTTTAAGCCACTCAAAATTATATAATAAGAGTTTATACGCGTACTACTTGACTATTCTATAGACCTAAGGTTGGATGTATTTTAATTTATTAACAAATTTAACTCAAGGTAAAAAAATAGTGGGCAAGTGGGTAACGTTCTGATGTACATAAGGTATTCTTACTTCTAGAGAAGTCACTGTAATGGGCGTGATACAATTGAATTAAATGATATCAAAACATTGTATATGAAAAATGATTCTGACTGAAGACAGTCTGTTATATTATTACTAAGTATATTCTATGATATTATTGTGATTAAAGTAATTTATTTTACTATTAGGTATTAGTACTACAGTAGGTTAAATTAATTTTTGCCAATAAATTGCATTTGATAATGTCATTGAGTGTATAAAATATAATAATATATTTTAAAAGTTTCAAGTACCCAAGAATAATATTTTTAAGTTACAACAAAACAACAAAAATCTTCTTTTTTTGTTTAAATATCTAGTTTTATCCAAATTTGAACTTGAAATGTCCATAAAAAACCTTGCTTGAATTTTTTTATATTTTTTGGTTACCGTATAACTACTTTAACGGGGCCCATTATTTTAAATTTTCAATCCTTAACTATAAAAATTGAACGTTTTATAAATTTTTAACTACAAAATAATTTTCAAATTTTCAATTTTAAAAATATTGTCAAAATATAAACTTGAAATTCTTTTAAAAAAAAAATAGTGCCTAGTAATACGTATTTTTATATTTTTTAATTGTTATTGTTACAATGTGTGAGAAACCTTATATTATTACATCTTCAAACTTATTGACCGAACAAATTAAATTAAATTGACATTTATGGAATAAAAAAAACTATAAAAATTTGAAACTTAAAATGTCTGTAAACATTTCACAACGAGTCAAAATATTTAGAACATTTTATCAAGTACAGAAAATGATAAAATAAACATTTGGAGTAAATTTCAAGTATCCATAGTTATATTTTATTTTTGAATTACAACAATATTTAAGTATATCATTCTATGAGAATTCAAGTAAATATCCAAAAATTTAACATCAAACGCTCATAAAAAACCTAACCTAATCTGTCGGATTATGTATCTATCAAACGCATCAACATTTATATATATTTCGAAAATATACAACAAAAAAACCCTAATTTTTAAATACAGGTGGAAAATGAGCGAGCTGGATTACCTAATCTTATTCAACACGAGTCACCTATACAAATTATTTTTTGTCCCCTTGCAGTTTGCACTGTATGTCTGAACGGGTTATCAAGATATTTTTAAATGCGAAGGGTTAAGGATAGCTTATAGTGAACCTTTCTTATTTCATACACCATACTGAGATACACCTACGTTATTAGATTTTAATATTCGAAATTCGCATTGCAGAAAAGGAAAGCTCACACGTATTGTTGAAGTAATTGTAGGTGTCTACCTATTAACTAAAGTAGGTACTAATATGCAGGTACCTTGTATAATTAACTTAAACTTTGAAGACATTTGGGTCCTCTATAGGCTTATTATTATGCTTTACTAAAATATTATTCCAGCATTATGTACCTACTTACCGCCTATTTTTGTTTTGTTGCGGTGATAAGGTAAAACCTACATGGTTCAAATTTCTTAATCTAGTTCTGTGTTATTTAACGTCTTATATCTACAGTTATAACTTATAATAGGTAGGTATTTCGCAGTGGCGTGACGAAGGATTTTATTCGAGGCACGTGCCTCAGCTTAAAGTGTGGTGGGTGTATAGTAAATAATATTTTATTAAGTAGGTACACACTAAGACCAAGCCAATCATTCTCAGTTACCATTACGTAAATGCGTAATAAATTATTTATATATAAGTATTTACAATTACCAATATAAATTATTGTACCTCATAAGTTAATGAGGTTCACCACTGGTATTTCATATAATAATACTAAACTTAAAAACTAAAAATATTGCATAGTAAAATACCTACCTATGTATAGGTATCTAATTTATAACGTAGAATTTACACTTTGAAGTTGGATAGAAAAAGCTGCATAGAAAAAATGATTTAAATCAGAATGAAAAATGTCTAACTAAATAAATAATTTTTATTTTCAGAGTGAAAAAGTTCTATCTACGTGTAAAACCTTTTAATTCTAAAACCATTATTTTAGTTTTGTATTATTAACTCGATCAATAATAATTGAGGTAAAAACAAATTGCAGGTGAAGTTGTGTTCTTTGGAACTTTCTTAATATTGCATAACATGTTCACGATTTAGTATTTATGGTATATTATATATATTCACTACCTAACCTGCAGTCTGTATGTGTTAAATGCTACCTAATGTAGCCGGATAGGTTCTCAATAATTATCTTTTTTGACTTTTTGTATTTTAAGTATCGGTTTTGATTAGGTATATATTACTATACAAACGCATTAGGTATTGCATTATATAGGTAAACAGATTACAGGAATATCTACTAAGAAATCTCGATGCATCTTCCCATGGGAAGCAATGTATGAAGAGTAACTATACATAATATAGGCATTAACTATCGAATACCTGTCATATTGCTAAGCTATCGATACCTACCTATTGTACCTATATTATATAGTGCGTATTTTTTTTTAACGCAATGGAAATTGGGTTATGCCCACCGCAAAGTTTTTATAGGAATAATTATTTCATTGAAAATTAATAGTTATTATAATTTTTAGTCGCAATTATGAAATACGGAAACCGGAAACCAGTATACGGTATACCAAGAGTAGGGGGGAGTGAATATATCAGCGATTAAATATAACGTAATTATAATATATGGTCACACACACACCAACACACATGACACGTTCTTTTAGTTGTATGATGAGTTTTCTGTTATATACCTATTATACTTGTAGATATTTTCACTTGGTCACCCTCGTAGTTTAAAAGTATCAATACACAATATACTTGGGGTGGAAGTGTTGAGGTGATAAATTGTCAATAGCGGTCTTATTCGTGAGAAATTTCTATTAACGACATCCCCCCCCCCCCAAACATCGCATAGGCGCACGACTATTTTTATTGTCCAAACTTTAGCCATTTGAGAATCGTTTCCACAATGAAAATCTGACCGGCAACTTTTCGAATTTCCATTTGGGATTCCCCTCGAGAGACATTTGCTATCCCTGTGCACACTTCCGCATTCTCGTTTGCAGTTAAATATCGTTTTAAATATTATTATCTGACCAGTGACAGCCCCCTCTCTAAAAAGTATAATAATATATTGTTATTGTTCACGTACAAACCGGCGACCAATCGTTTGCTTATTTATTTATTTATTTCTACGCTGAAATAAATTGGTTTTATTTGTTTGATCGATTCGATTTTGAGTGGACAAAAAAAAATATTATTATCGTAGGTAATGCATTTGACTAGTCTTGTATCATGATACATATTATATGAATTAATTCAATCATTGAATCATTAATGATTAATATATGATCATTATTTAATATATAGAATAGATAGATATATATAATAATAATGTGGGGAATGGGTATATTATGTTCAGATCAAGCTAAGTGTCGACAATGGATGGCTTCTTACTCAAAATGTCAAGTCATTGTAATCCTCTTACAGTCTTACCACATAAGTTTATTGTGCATACAAATGTATAGATTGTTTATTTCAAATAAAAATGAAAATAAAAAAATATTATGTTCAGTGTGTACAGTCGTAAAAAAGCAAATGAACGAATCCACTGAGTAACCTACACAACTTACCTTGAACAGTGTTTTTTAAGCCACAAACAATCTCAGCGTTGATAAAAATCATAATAAATAAACATTAACAGGTGGTAAGGTTGGTGAAATAAGCACATCGAATACAATATTTAAAAACATATTCATCACAATATCTACAGAATATTTTTATTAAGCTATTTTGTTCATTGTAATTTGCCATATTATTTGTGATTTGAAACAAATAGGTACATGATATTTTATCCAACATTGATTAGATAACCTTATATTATGTTTTTATTATTGATTAAAATTGTTAAATTACGTAATTTATTGGTTATTTAGGCTATGATAATTTGAAAGCTGGTAGGTACCTACTAAATATCAGTACAGAGTTAGATTTTGACAATTAGGTAGGTAGGTATATCAAATGTTAATAGTTGGATGGAAATTCTCTATTCAACTAATATACAAAGTAAAATCGTTAGGAATTACAAAAATCGCATGTGATTAAACATGTTCATACGAATATAATTAATAAATACGCGAGTTTAAATATTCAAGGTGAGTCATGTATTTTTATTAATATAAATTCAAAAAAATGTTTTTCCTTTTTTTGATTTATGTACATCAAGATACAAATATTTTTTAGTCAATAACAATAATTATTTCTATAATAATTTAAATAATTTAAATTCAACATAGTCTAAAATACATATTATAATATTATATTGTATTGTAAAAAAAAAAATACATTCAATATTGTAATGTTAAACTAGATAAAGCTAAACACAAATATATTTTATAGAAAAGTACTCAATGAAACTACGTAAAAAATGTTCAAGTTTAAGAATTACATTTTTTTAAAACTTGTTTTTATGAAAAAAAATGGGTTAATATTTAGTATCTTACAAATTACAATCATTTTCAATGGATGATAATCCTTATTTAAAAAAAATGTCCATTTATTACATGACAATTGCGCGGGTATCGTCATTGAATCATTATATTTACATATTTTATTTTTCGGTGTACATCTAAACATTAAGCGGAATAAAACATCTAATCAGATAAAAACCACAAACACACATTATTAAGATTTCTGCAACATAAAATTCTTATAATCTGCAATTCGGAATTACAGAGACTGAAATAGTATATTATTTGAAAAAGTTTGATGTAAATTTTTTTTTAAATGTCATTGCTAAGTATGTAAGTACTTGGGTAGTAGGTTATAGGAACCATTAAATACAATATTATGATTAAAACTCTGTCTCTGTGTATTTCAAAAAAAAAAAATATTATGTCATTTTTATAATATAAATTATGAAAAAAAAACGATTCGGGCGCGGACATTTCTAGAATCTGAGTGTGAGTACATTTCGACAATTAGACTACCTAAATAATTTATTACAGGTAGTAAAAATGAATTGTTTTCTTTACAATATTAGATATTATGATATTTATATTCAAAAGTTCATATTATATATTTTTACACCAATAAATTGATTATAAATTTGATTAATTAATTAAAAATGCAATGAGTATATATTAAGTTTTATTTGAAAAATGCATTACACATCACCATGACGTTAATATTAATGATCATGTACTTAAATGTAAACAATTAAAATTAAACTAAACTTTGAGTTATAAATACCTATTATATTGTAATATATAAATTAATTTTCTGTTCTCAGAAAATAAGTTCCTAGGTTTGAATTTTGAATGGAACACTAAATAATAATATGTAACTCACATTTAAAATAACATAATTTTCATGCTAATTTATGACTTAAACATTAAAAGTGGTTTGACTTAAAATCATATAAATTTAAATACCTACGTACACTACCTAATATGTACCATAATAAATTATAACTTAAAATACGTTTTACGAAATAAAAATGAGATAGAAAATGTATATTCTATGAGGTAAACTATATCATGTATAATAAAAAGTATGTAGGTAGGTGGTACTCAACACTTTTAAAAAATTGTAAAATACCATACGCTACTAAACTATACATTTTCTGTTTATGAAAGGCATATTATTCATTACGAGTTCAATTTGACAGTAATTTAATAGTATCTATAATATTATAATTATTAATAATTAATATGAGTCTATATTATCTACTAATTTTCATAGTTGTTGATCTCTACGATCACCATTATTTTGTGCAACTAGGAGAGGTGCATCTAGGAGAGGTGTGGTCGAAGTTTTTGGGACCATTAGCGTCAATTAAGTCTAAATTCCCCTGTGAAAATTAAGTTAAATTTATATCAAAAGGTACTCGATTCATTAAATTAATGTTCTCAGCGGTGTTATTAATTTATTATTTTTAGAAATGTAATACCACTTTAATACTATTATAAAACGACCCAACTATACAATTTTGATACTATAATGTAATATTATTAGCGTATCAAACGTTGATAAATTATTATATTTAATCAATATATATTATAATAATTGCCACTCAAACGAATAGAATGTATAAAGTGCCTTACAATCATGAATTATGTAGCTAAATAACGTTGATATAAAAATCAAATCATGTTCCTCGATGAATTGGTTTTATTTATGTATTCAGTTGTTGGTATAGTAGGTAGTAGGTTAGGTTCGCCTCTGTGCAAAGTGTAAAATATTGTGACACAGTATAGACCTAACTTGAATTTAATATAATGTATGAAAATGTCATGTGTTAAACATATAATTTATTTAAAATTCTTTAAAATCAAAAAAATTAATTATGTCACAGTGATGTTGAAACAGTGATTCAAATTAAGTTGATTACCTACAATTGCCATATCGTTGGTAAATTAATGATTTTTTTTAAAAATGTTTTTAACGTCAGGTAAACAATTTGAACTCATATTTAGACATTAAGTATAGTTAGGTATAATAGGTATCTAATATATATGCTTCTGAATATTATGTTGTAATTCACAATATTTCATTAATATTGTGAATTCTACCAAAGATAATGTACGAAATATTTGGTTTAAACAGTTGACACGGAAACATTTGGAACACACTCAAAAACATTTAAAACTAATTTTATTAAATGCTCGACCTTTTATTATATGACGTAGAATTACTAATGTGAACAAATTATTCTTGTATGACAGTAAGGTCTTAGGTTGGGATTGGGGTAAGGGCTTACCCGAGAGACGTTTCCAAAGAGCTGGTGAAACAAAAATACTATTGTATTAAAATGTCGACACAAACAATAGTCACGTAATAACGTGGTAAACGATTGAAACCATTTCAGATGTCTGCCTCTATGAGAAGATTTATTTCGTAACATTATTTCTACAACAACATAAAATACACGTCTTATTATTCATTTCCATTTCTAATTGAATCGTTATGGTTTTAGTTCTTCGGAAGTATGGACGTATGGGTCGCCCATGCATACCTACTGTCGATTGGCTGAAGTTCGGAGCTCACTGTTTTATTGCGTTCTAAAACGTTTTATCATCATAAAGCACCTTCAAAAATTTAATTTAAAGTTTTAAAGTAAACGGATAGAGACATATTATATTACAATGAACCTATATGGGTCAGCTTGTAATTTTCTAAGAGAACATTATGTCTCCCAAAATGAGATTCCAAATGTGGGTTGACGTATGTAGACAATACATCATAATCTATGTAAGAGTATAGTCATCGATCATAATATACACCATTAAATTCTAAAATTGTTCAGTAGAATTGTTCATTTGTAAAATAATACATGTCTGTAACTGACATAACGCAAATTTTAAACAAATCGTAATCAAAAAAATATTTGTACTAAGTGTTTAGCGAAATGTATCAACAAAAAATAAACCTGTCCGTCTAGGTTATTTAAATTATTGGAATATAAGTGCGATGTTTCGTCCAAGTTCTCGACCCACTATAGTTAGTATCCGGCTATAAAGATTTTTCACGTGCCAATTAAATGGTATGTACCTACAACTTAGTTGTTTTAATAAAACGACGAACTGAAAAATACATTTTGATACAATAATAATGATTCAAAATACGTTACATATACCTTACTCATCATCTACTGAAATTTAATTTGTCTTATATGATTGATCTCTGAAAGTTGTTAATTTTCGCGCGCGCTTCAAAAGTTGAAAAGTAGACTTACAAAACTGTCACGTGGTTTGAGTAATTTCGAAAACATTTCAACAAAAAATATGTGTCTCCCGTTACGGTTGTCCAGAGAAAATGTCATTACACGCGTCTTGCGCATTATGCAAATTCCCCGAGCCCACTTTTTGCACCACTGAATAATTATTACAACCCGTAGTTTTGTTATGTTGAATAATTCATGTGCATAAAAAAATGTTGTATTTAATATAGAAAATGTATAATGTATATTATGTGATAGGCGTCTTTTATTTATATCAAACTACTTTGACCAGACATAGGTATAGTACTGTTAAACTGTTGTACGGAATCACACGGTTATACGAATACATTGTTTACCTGCATGACATTTCACACAAAGGCTGACCTACACGATTAAATGCTCGAAATTTTAAAATTTAATTGTTCCGAGTTACAGAACTGTAAGTACAGTAATTTTGTTGTACTGTCATCAAGGGGATACTTCAAAATTGAATGAAATAAATATTGATACCCATCCACCTACAATAATTTTCATAAATTAACCGTGCTAAAAAACGTTAAACATTAATATTCAACAATGTCTTTTTAATACCTACGTCTTCTTTTATTAGTAATTTACATCTAATAAAATATAGGTAATCATTATGATTTCAAACATGGATTGTATATTATTTTTAAATTTGTATTTTTGTAAGGAAAATGTATATTAATTGCAACGGGAAAACTTTTATTTATTAGTCATGCAATTTAATTTTAAATGTAATATTATAACAATACAATGAAATACCTATGTATTTGATAGATATCAACTGCATTAAGCATCATATTATACCTACTATAATTACGACAATAAATATTTTTAATAATTAACTTTAAATATTTAACAATGATATTTTATATAATATTAATATACTTATTACCGTAATATTATCATTAGTTGTAAACATTATTATAATACTATACTTAAACATTAAACTTGTTCAATTTATAATTCCTCATATCGAAGGTATAAAATGAAAATTTTTACATTTTGTTGAATTCTTTTATGATAGGATATAATTTCTTACTAAATATAGTGTTTATATATTATAATATAATATGTGTATTAATGTATATAATTTTAAAACCCGATTCGTTAAACAAAGTTTTGTTAATAACCATTTCAAACAACTAAACACGTGTTAATCATAATACCCATTCGTTTATAGAAAATCATTTAACATATTATGATTGATATTTTTTATATACATTTATTTTACTAAACTATTCAAACATACATAATATTATCATATTTTTACATTTTTTAAAAGTATTTATAATATGGATGTAGAGTTAAATGTAGTATATAAGTGTAAACTGTATTTGTAAGTTTTTATACTAAAAATATGATCTTTGAATTTTCTACTTCTAAAAATGTGTGTTTGACTATGGTGATAATATTTGAATTAAAATTGTTAAGCTTTAAAAAACTTTTAGGAATGAATTTATTATCGAGAGATGGTCTTCTCAAGTAAAAATAAAATATTTTTATGGTATATTTCAAAAAGTTGAAGATATGTTCTTATATGCTGTAATAAAGATAGTTCTTTAGTTCTAACATTTTTCAGACAAAAACAACTTCGATAAAAGCTAAAATAATAAAAAAAAAACAGTATGAATTGAAGTTTAGAAGAAAATTCTTTTGACTTAGTAGTAAGAAATATAACATAATTCAACCAGTTTAGGTTACATACATACAGTGTACCTAAATATATTTAATCTGATGACTTACTTTAATTTAGTTAAATTTTAAAACATTTCGTTTATTATTTATTAGGAATACATTAATTTTTATGTGGTGCTTAAGATAAATGTGATTAATTGTAATACAATTTAAATATTTAGATACCTATTTACAATATTAAATTACATTAATTCTTCAATTAAAAAACTGTGTTAGCACATAATTATTTAACGTGTATTTAGTATATTTATTGTTTTAAAAACATGAATGTACAATTGTACAGTAAGTTAATATGAACCTAATCCAATTTTTAGCTATATTTGACATGTAAAATTAATAATCGTAGTGTTATATCTAATTTCAAACAACAAATCTATATTATAATATAATGATTAATTTACTGTTTTTTAGTTTTTTAGTTTATTTTTTAATTCTTTATCAGTGAGATTATTTCTAAATAAATATTTCTACACATTTTAATATTTAATTAACGTTATTATTTTTAAAACGCTTAATCTTCTATAGTCGTGCAGTTAAACATTTCAGCGATATATTATTGAGTATGTAAATATATTGTAATTTAAACCCTTTTGGCTTCAAAATTGAATGAGCTGATTGAGAAGTAATCTAATATATTTTATTTTCACACCGTTATTATAGTTGTAAGCACGGCTTTAGATATAGTATGGTCGCAGTACGGTGTATTACATTCTACGGGACGTTTATGTCCCACATATGTTCTCTCGATATTACCGGATTTTACTTAAGATTTTGCAGCGCAATCTATCAGTTTGCTTTAAAAAACTTACCATTTAATGTTAATAATATATATATTATTTTGCTATTTGGTTTGTTATAATATAAATCCGCTGAAAGCGCTCTATGATCTTAGGCATTTGGTGGAGAACATTGAAGACCCACTTTTTCTTCTTTTGTTAATCGTTACACAACCATAGGTATTATCTAAAGCCGTGGTTGTAAGATTAATTATATAGGTACGTAAGAAGGTACACGACCGATGGACTATACAAACATATCAGTACTCGCGTATTTAGTATAATGTTTGTTATTGGAGATTGCATACATCTGTATTACTTTATTCTTATTATTTTTGTTATGGTTGTTACCTTCAAGATATCACGTGGTCATTATTGGTTAGTGAACAGTTTAAATTTAACTATACGTTTATACAGACAAATTAAAAATCAGAAGTTGAAAAAAATGTAAAATGTATACTGTTTTATAGACCAAGATTTGGTTTTTGAAATAATATTGATAGTTGCGTAATAATAGAACGGTTCCAAGATGAACGTCATATTATTATCCTGTACACCATTATAGGAAATACAGTTTTTTTTGAGTCAACAATAAGTAAAATTTGTCCATAGAAATATGAAAAGCTATAACACTATACTAAGATATTTATATATTTGTGCATAGGACTGTGTGCAATGATTGATTTAATTTGATACTACTGTGGTCGTAGCCATTACAATATATACTATTTACCAACCCCCTTTTCCAGATTAATACTTTTCTCTGAATAATAAATATCTTGATTTTATTTACCCCCAAAATATTACGGTTTCTTAGAAATTTCATCAATAATATATTATTGTTCAGTCGTGTTGCTGAAAGGTTTGAAACGGTTAATCCTTTGATGGCTGAACATTTTCTTAAACAAACAGCATTAATTAAAAGTAAATTTAAATGTGTACAATATACTTAGTAAATTTGAATAACTTCAAAATTACAAAATAAAATATAATTGTAATTGATTTAAAACGGTTTACGATTTTTCTCAGTAAACATATTGTGAGATAGGTAGATACGTAATATAACTAGAAATCTATATGTAGTTACAAAAAAAAAAAAGAAAAAGAAGTAATAATAAATAAATAATGTTGTTTGACATAAATTGATTGCTTTAAGGAAAATTAATTGCACGTAATAATCCCATCATCTGTTCTCGCTTCGAACAACAAAAAAATAAAAATAAAAATAAAAAAATCGAATGACAAATAACTTACATTGTGCCAATTGTTAATATCCCATAAAGATAATTAAAAAAAAAAAATTATATGAAAAGGGGTCTGTACAGCAATTTATCTTACTAGGAAAAAAAATAATAATCAACGATTTTTCACGGTGTTTGATTATATTTAATTTATTTAATATTGTGATGTACAATTTAAATCAACACGCTGCTATAGAGATAAAATGAACGTAGTCATTGCATTATCAGTTTAAAAATTAAATTGATTACATAAGTACTCAATTAAAAAATGAATGAATTAATTCAAATTTAAAATTTATTTATTATTAAAAGGTATTTCTATACATTTTTGGAAGCAATTGACTTAGTTCGGGACAGAACTCCAGTATGAAATGAAATAGAGGTACAATTAAAAAGAACGAAATACAATTATCTGCACATTATATAATGCATGTAGGTTATTTAAACGGTATCAACATTTAATTTCTATGCATAATACTGCTGTGAATGGGACTTTTGAACGTCCGAAAATTGTGGTTTGAGAAGTATCGCTTGTACGGTTATTTGATTTTGAAAACGTTTATTATTATGTTATAATATATTATAATATAATAATATAGTATGAATTGTGCGTAAAAATTACTTTTATCCCTTTCCCCTTTCCTTCCATCAAAACGGTATAATAGGTAATATGTATAATTTATTATATTAATATGTACAACTGTAAGTAAATAATATTGTATGCTTCGTTTTTTTTTTTTTTATTACGGGTTGGTACCCATATCGGCTGGTTACTTCAATCGCAACGGGTACGTTATAAGTACTCATTTTTCAGACGGGTGGGTTTTAAAATTTGATCGTGCGCATGCACAATAATATTATAAGCGGTCGTAATGAATTTACAAAAGCGATTCATTGGTACATGTCCTGGGTCCGTTGACTAACGAGTAACGGGAGCTGCCGCCGGCCCCGTGTTTACGGTTTATCTGCACCGAGCCTCTGATGAACAGCTCTTTGAACGTTTCCCGGAACTGTCTGGACATGCCGCAGTAAATGGCGAAGTTGATCGGGTAGCTGACGATGATGAAGAAATTGGTGAACAACACCAACAGATTGGCCACCGAATAGTCGAGTATTTCTTTGATACTGCTTGATATTATGTGCAACACCTGCAGAACACAAAATTAAACGATATTGTATAGGTAGTCATGATACCAGGTACCTGCGTGTGGTATCGTCATAATATTATTATTGTTGTAATGTGAATATAAAGCGGAGCAATACGCATTGGAGATTTAGGCAGATCAGCGATAAGGAAACGCATTTTTGACTGTTCAACAGCCGTGAAAATGCGAGCTATTGTAGGTAAGTATGATGTAAATAAAATATTAAAGACTCGTCGCCAGATCGTTCGCGAGTATTTATTTACTCAAGCCAATTCTACCGGTGCCAAATTTAGATTTCGGTTTCTATCTTTGAATGTATAGGATTTTGGTCAGTTATATTATTGTAGGTTTCCAAATAAATAGTATTAGGTATATAAGTAAAATATTTAAAAAATCTGTGTATCTATATTGTATATTATATTATGTTTTCAAATAAAAAATAAAATTGACAAATAAAAACATGAATCATGATTGAATTCTCAGTATAAGTATACATTTTAAAAATACGGTTCATGTAAAATCAGTAAAAAATACACTTACGGATTATTGATATACCCGAGTGAAAATAAGTAGGTATTTAACAGACTGTATCTGCTTGCAGGTAGACTAAAGCTATGTCTAATGGAACAATGAAAGTAAATTTGCATGAAAATAATTAGAGTAACGACTAGCGAGCCTTTTATTTTAGACACATTTTATTTGGCGGGGTGCTAAGGCATAATTTAGCATTGTTTACTGTTTGTGTTTTCAGAAAAAATATAGATGGTTGTAAGTATAATTTTACTGCAACTAAAACCTTTAAGTATAAAGATAACGGATCAGATGATAATCCTTTAATATTATCTATAAAGAATTGCATCATTGTTTTATTGATTCCAAATACATATAGTTTTGTATTACTTACACGTATTACAACCACTAAAATTTCTCACACCGTGTTGAGCAAAGCGAAATGCTCAACAAGCATTATTTTCATCATATCCGGTTATTGTTATTATGACAATTTTTATTTCAAAAACATTTTCTAGTTTGAATCAAGTCTTTTGAAAAGACACTTAAATTCAATTTAAAAAGTTTTTATATAATGTACTGAAAATATCATTTTTGATATTATTATATTTAAAGAAAGATAGAATATGCATAGATAAACATTGAGTATTATAACTGACGTTTACCGGAAGAAAGTAATATTTTCAGTAGTGCTAATAACAAACCGGAAAGTATTCGATTACAAAGACGAAAAATACTTTGAAGAAATCGTAATATGTTTAGTTTTATTTTATTTTCACTCGATAAATTTTTATAGACTGAACAAAAATTTGATTTGCATATGATTATAACGGGAAATGTTTACAGTAAAAGTTAAGGGATGGTGTAATATTTTTTTTAGTAACTTCAGTCAGTTTACATAGTTACATGTTATATGTAGAGTACAGTCTAAGTTATATTAATTATAGTATTTTAACAGTTAATTGTCTATACAATATTATTTTCTCAGTACCTTTAAATTCGAATCCACGTATTACGTAAACTAATAAAAATCTCAAATACCCCACATATACTTAAATACCTAATTATACGGTGTAGATATTATATACTTGATAACCAACTGTTCAGGAAGTCTTCAGTATTTATTGTGATTCTCATTCGATGTCGGTATCATCATTTTTGTCAGCGTTTAATTTATACACCACACGAACGACTGAACGAGACCAGAGTCTTTATCAATGTAATAAACAAATACAAATACAGTTTGTAAAGCGTGGTCTGTAATAAAATTATCCAGTACTTATATATAGTACTTATATACACGTACAATATTATGTTTAGAGATTAATAAAATACGTTTCAAAGTAAGTAACCAATAAATTAAAAAAGATTCTTTGCGCCTATGAAGTTACACCTCACACTTATACACAATGATGTTTATAATATTATAATATTTTGTCCATTAAATCTGAGCAAATAAAATGCAGAAAAGGAACAAAATAACAATCTAATATTTTCGTAGAATTCTCGTGTCACAATGTTAGTTACCATACTCCTCCGAAACGGCTTGACCGATTTTTGTGAAATTTTACATGCATATTCAGTAGGTCTGAGAACCGACTACTATTTATTTTTCATACCCCTAAGTGATAAGGGTTGTCCAGAAAAAATAAAAATAAAAATAATATTATTTTTAAAATAATAATAGTATATTATATATTGGTTGCTATTGGTTAATCGGGCACGTTTGTTAATTTGTATTATTATTTGTTGTCAATATATATATATATATACATAAATGAATGATTGTGTGTAGATTAGACTTCTGGGAAGAAGATAGGAAAATTTAAAAAAGGTTAAATTTGGTTTTTTTTATCCATCGGATTTTAGTACGGTTAGGTTAGGTTAGAATTTTGTATTAATTGATTATATTAATCCACCATAGGTGAAATAAAGTAAAAGCGACAAACCTGGTATAACTTTGATACTTTGGAGTTAAATCATATAGTTACGTACAAACAGTACGGGGTCCGCGATTTACCGCAGGTGGATTGCCTACCTGATAATATACTGCTGTGAATCAGAATTTTTATTCCGGGCAACAGAAAAGTTAAGATAAATCTAGAACATCATACACCGAATATTAAATAACGCATTGAACAAAGTTTGAGTCATATACAGTGTGAACATTTAATGGGTAGCGAATTGCACGGGATCAGTAAGTATAAAAATAAAATCGTTAATGATTTAAATACATTTTTCCTTACCTATTGTCTTAATAAAATATGAATAGACAATAGTACCTACAACAATACCTACCAACTAATTTAACTAACGTTTATTTTCACTCAGTTTTGAGTTGATAATATATTAATTGAATTTTATGACGTGTATTATACATTTGTAGTTTTTGAAGAATGTAATAACTGAACTAGAATTCAATTTGAGAGTGCTTTGTATTGGCACAAGATTAAGATCATCAAAAAATAAGTTTTTATATCAGTGGGATATTATTAAATCAAAACACTAACTATTTTAAAAGTTTACAATTTTTGTCTATAGAAATATCGAGTTATAACTTTTTGCAAGAGTTGATAATCATTTTAGCCTGAAATAGTTTTTCACAACAGAGTGTGATTTCCCCTCCTGTCAATACTTTTAAAAATAGTATTATTGTGTTAGGATGTCTTAAATGTGCCCAAGTACATAATTTCTAAGAAAGCGTCAAAATCAATACAAATATTAATTTAAAATGATATAATATTGTACATTTATAAATGGCGTATCTTATGTTTTATTACATCTAGGTATCTTATTGTACAAAAGTTTATTTTATAGCCAATTTGCTTTGGTAAGATACCTAAATATAGGATAAACACCTAAAATTTATTTTTGTTGGATTATTGATTGTAAACCGATTAAAATTACAAGATATGATTAAACACATTTTATCAAATATGATATTATGAATTTATTGTTGTTTTTTTTTTATTATTACTCTGATAGCATAATATGTTATATAAACTATGAACTATTGATACATTGTAAGTGGGTAATAAAAGGTTTTGGTTTCTAAACGTGCTATTGCCAATTTTATCAAAATCGAGTTATACATAATATGTTCAATAGTTGTTCATACTTAACAATTTGCTGGGAACTAAAAAATTATATGAAATTTGTAGTAACACATTTTGGAAAAAATTCAATGGAGTGGGTCATTTTTGCTGTGAATTTTTCATTTGAAAACATGCTAATGACTAGCAAAAGCACGTTTTTAACAAAAAATATGGTTTTAAATTAGAATAAAAAATATGTTTGAATTAAAAAATAAAAATTACGAATGTATTGATTTTACAATGATGTGTTTTTTTTGTATCTATCAACACATTTTGGAGCAGTAAAAATATTTCGATATTCTACATTGGTTTCTTTTCTGGTAGGAAAGTGAATTATCTACTTGATACTTTATGAGGTCAACAGTAAAAAACTCCCAATAATTTTCATAATCGTAGGGGAAAACAAAAAAAAAATCAAAGATAAACTGAGAATGAAAGCCAGTTTTCGACAAAATCAATTTTGAATTTTGGTTTTATCTAAAAAAAAACCGTAGATCCATGAAATGTTCACTGAATTTTAAATTAACATTTTGTATACACCAAAAAAATTTTAAAAACATTATATTGTCTCCCTTTGAGCTATTTATCGGATATTTGATACCTATACGGCTATACTTCATACTTAATACCAATATCATTTATTGATGGTCAGTACATTGTCTTAGAACAAGGACAATAATATTATGCAAAAGTACTTAAATAAATATACGATTTTATAAATATTGAATAATCTCTCAAATGTAAATAATATAAAAAGTTTATTTTGAAAATTAATAAGCTGTCAATTTAATAAACTTTTAACTAGGAAACTATTTTTTAAGGTGTTGTTCTGTAAGCAGAGTCGAGTTTAAATTAAAGATAAATCTGAAAATCTGATACAAACGATAACATATAGCATGTAGGATACTTTATATAAATAATAAAGATGAAATGTAAAATATAAAATCATTATTTAAAAAAAATAGTGTAAAAAGAAATGTAAAACCAAAATGTTTTACGTGAAAAGCACTTCTAAAAATAAAAAAATATTATTTCCACGGCTATAACGATATCGGTTTACTCTCTTACTCTTACTCTTACTTTCTGCAAGAAATTTCTTAAAAAAAAAAAAAACCAAACATTACCTTGTTGTTTATCCTAAAGTAACTAGTTGTTAAGAGGACGCTACACCCGCATGTGTTGTCTCCGTCTTACAAACGTACAACATAACAAAAACTGTTTTGCGCGGGAAAGAACCGAGAAGGCTATAGTTATAACTAAGAAACGAAATTTTCACACTGTAAAGATGAGAACATTTACCGTGCAACATCGTTTTTATTTTTCCGATATCACAAATACAAAAAAAGTTATTCAAGGTTGAAATAATGCATTTTTAAACAATAATAACTTGTTTGGTGTTTGTGATATCGGAAAAATAAAAACGATGTTGCACAGTAAATGTTTTCATCTTTACAGTGTGAAAATTTCGTTTCTTAGTTATAACTATAGCATTCTCGGTTCTTTCCCGCGCAAAACAGTTTTTGTTATGTTGTACGTTTGTAAGACAGAGACAACACATGCGGGTGTAGCGTCCTCTTAAGTTACGGAAGTAGCTGTAAATCTTAAGTATTTTGATTTAATTTCTAAAAATTAATTTGTTATTTTGGTAGGATAACTTTATGATATTGAATTTCAATATTGGTAAATAAAAAAATTATAAATCAATATCATTGTATCAAAACTATTGTACCGCATTATATATTTTTGTAAGAAAATAGTCATATAGGCAGGTACCTATTCTTCGGCTAATGGATTATTTATGTATTTCAGTGACGAGTAAACTATATTTGAAACTACTAACTTCCAAAAATGAATATAGGTAGGTAAATAGCCAATAGGCATTATATTACCAACAAGCCCATGGAAATAGAGATCAATAAATTATTTACACAATATATTTTTATTACTTGTATGAGGAAAATAATAGTAAACATTGTACTAATTAGTGCTTTCTGTACAAAAGTCAACAATTGTAACTAACAATAATAACAATAATCCTTGCATAATTAATTGCATTAAGTGCACCAAATAATAATAAAAAAAACTGATAAATAAAATAAAAAAGTAGCATATTATATCATAAGTTAGTGCCTATGTTCAATGTATAGAGGCAATTAGAGCTAGGATTTATACAATAAAAATGAAGAAATATATTATGTATTTTATTTTTAACAATATCAAAATAATGCAAAAAGGAAAAATATTATAAATTCTAAAATAATATAAGTATTAAATAAGTAGTTTTTATATACAAACTGATCACAAACAGGGAGTAAAATATTACAGTATTTTACCATAATTTTTTAAAAATTAACTTGAACATTTTTGGACTCATTCAACAAATTGACTGAATTTAGCTCCTTTACTTTGAACTTTGGGCATTCTTCAAATCACTTATTTTAATGTTACACTAAATGTCACGCATACAATTTAGTATCTACCTGAATGTCGAACACTCGTCGTACCCATTAAGGATTATTGAATTAATCTATGAATAACCAAGGTTTACAAGCCTATATAGATAATATCTTATATTTTACTTGACTTATAACTGACCATGTCAGATTATAAATATAGTATATTTACGACGATTTTATATTTGTTTTTTATAATGGTTTCTCAAAAACTCTAAATATGCAATTATGCGCTTTTTAATTAAAATATGCAAAAATATGCAAAAAAAATTGTTCTACTTCTTCAATTCAGTATTAGCTAAATCGTGGATGACATATAACTGACAATCAATGTAACTTGTAAGTATAGGATTAAAGGAAAAAAAATATTCTTATGCATAGAAATCGTAGCATTTGATACGATATAATTTACAAATAATATTTCACATTAAGTCATTACAAAGATTTATTTTAATTTCAAACGAAAACGTTTTCTCTCAATAAAAATACTTTGATTTGGCGTACCTATATATTTCTCATGATAGTTTTGGTAAACATAATGGCATATTATTTTTAACGCATATTTATTTTGAATATAACAATTTTAACTACCGTATTTTACATATATTTTGACTTTTAAGAGAATAAAAGAAAAAACATTTGTTTCAACTAAACAATCGGACCGCATACAAAATATGATACACTGCTGGGCGTTTGTATCGTTTCGCTCATCGGGACCCAAGTTGGTGTTATATTATTATTGTACGTTATTTAGAACCGAATTGGAGTTCAAAATTTATTGTATAAACGTGCTTGTGGCACAATGAATAAAAAAGTCACTCTGTTGTGTAGTAGGTTTTGAGTGTACCTCGTTATTGAGTAGGTAACTATAATGGATGTGTTAAATTTGAATTCAATGGTATATCATTGCACACGAAAAACGATCGTGAGTGGAGATGGCGTGTCAGCCCTCAATTTCTAAGGATATAATATTATATTTTATGATTTATTTATACCACTATAAGCAATTTATTTTAAATATTCTATTAGCTACTAATATGAATGGTAGAACTAATTTATGCCAAACATATCGAACATATTATTGCTGATGTTAACTTAAGTGAGTGCCGACTTAGAGTAGCATGGTGTAAATAGTAAGAAATATTTTGAAAATAAAATTGTGTACATTAAATAATAATATACGTAATGGCGAAAAGTTACAAGTTTCTAAGATTAATGTTTTTAGAATTAAAGCAAAATAATTTAACTCAATAAATGTAAGATAGTTATTTTTCAAATAAATATCCAATATCTTATAACAGTAAACTTCGAAAGTCTATAAATAAATATTGCATTTATGTATTTTTGATTTTTGTAAGAGCAACCTGCCTTAAATTTTCAAGCTTTAGATTTCAAAATCGAAAATTTGATCAATTTTTAACAGAAAATCAATTTGGTAACGTTCATGGGTTTTTAACTTAATACGCTTATATTATTAGTAAAAAACTGGTTTTGTGGAAATATTCCAGTAATTTTTTGTCTGTTTTTCGATTATTTTGAAACTAACTTTGTAATCAGAAACTACCATGGAAGTTGAATAGCATTTTTACTGTTCCAAAACAGACACAAACAAAACATACACACACATCATTGTAAAGCCAATCACTCCGCTCAGAGTATAAAATGGATCTCACTAATATTAATTGACCTACAAACCAGACTGGTGATGAAATGTGTGGTGGTAAAAATAGAACACAATTTAATTTAATTATAGTTAGCAGGAAATTAAAATAAACGTAATTTATTCATTTTTATTTTTACATGATTATAATTGTACTATAAAGATGATAACGGCCAAAGGGATAAAGTTTTATAGCTTCTGAATTAATTGAGGTTAGCCTAGTGGTTTTTATGAAATTAATGTGTTTTAATATAAAACAAATTTTGGTAATTTAATGATGCAGGAATATTACTATTAGTAATTAAAAATTACTTTTAAAAGAGTATTTCAAAAAATGTTATAATTTGTTAGAGAATTGACAATTGTATAATAATATGTACTTCATATGTAGATACCCATGAACATTTACATGGATGTAAAATTTCTATCCATAATTTCATGAAAGATTGTGGGAAACACATTTAAAGTAGATAACTTTTTTGAAATTGTTCGTATGTTTAGAACATATAGGTATAATACTATAATGTATATATATATTATATAATCTATTAATATGTGGATCAACAATAAATCATTGATTGACCTTAAACTATAGCTGTCTGCGATTGATGCTAATAAACGTGTATACAGTATTTGAGTGATATCACAATTCAAATAGACGAATTTCTATTTTAACGGTACCTAACGTGACCCACTAAAATGTGAAGACAAACGTCTAGGAAATGTTTATGGTTCAACCTGCAGCCAGAGGGATGACAATAGTCTTTTGACACCAAAAAATTACAATGCCACCGAGTATAAAGGCCTAGGGTATTTGTAATTTGTTGATGACGTGACGATAGTATGAAATGATCACAGGATGTTATTGGCCTTATATTGATTATTGATCAGTGCTATTTAAAAAAAAATAGATTTATTCAGTTAGAAATTTAAAACACTAGCGTCACCGCAGATTAAAAACGAAACATAAGCATAATTATCTTATTTTACTGTTGTTATTTAGATAGTAACAAAAGGTTGCGATAAAATTAAAGAAATAAAAGCGAGCATCAGTTTTTTTTTGCAGCGATGTTTATCATTTTTGGGGATCAAGTTTTTTGAAAGCAATTATTCATCTTCATTGTTATAATTTAAAATATTAACAATCTCTGCAGTGCCTGACTCAATGTCAGTTTTAATCTTTTTTTTTTTCATACAATTGAAATAGTAGCCAACGTAGACTATTTCCTGCTATTTGATTGGAAATTGAACAATATGTTAGATTTTTGATAGCATATGCCACGATTTCAGCTTATATTTTTAAGTAAAAAATATATTGCATAATATTTACATCAAACAGTAAACAATATTTTTATGACCATGCAACTCAAGTTTATCAAGTCATTATTCTAAAAATAAATGCAATTTTGAATATCGTATTAAAATTTAAGTTATTTAGCTTTGACACTATTAAATTGAACACTTCTCGTCAAGAAATAAATCATAAAAAAGAAACAGTTTTGAAGAATATTTTTTAGATTAATTTTATTTTTTCTTTGTCAAAAATAGCCCATTTAAATTAATTTTTAAATCAGTCATGTTTAAGACTGAAATTATATTTGTGCCCAAGCAAATATTTCGATATGTCATCTTATATTTTCTTCGTGTATTAATATTATTATTATTATTATTATTTAATATTATTCTAACGAAATTATTTATTTTCACGAACTACTAAAATGGAAGAAAGGTTGGATAATATAATCAATTATCATTCATTTCAAGCGTGAAATCAAGGCAATAAAACATTTTTTTTTTTTGTAGATGTTGAAATTAATATTTTGATATATCACACCACCAGGCACCAATCATTTTCATTAAAATATATCTGACAAATAATTAAAAATGTTTGAACCTTAAAAGTCATTAAGTAAATTTACTTACCGTTACTACAGCCAATGGAATTTCTGTCATTAAGAAAACTGTCACAACGACAATGAGCATCAATGTTGTGCAATTAGAATCTCTTAGACGTTTGCATTCGTTCTTTCTGTTCTCTTTGAATAATTTGTCTCTTTTTAATTGCGCATCTCTCATAGCCCTGAAACAGTAATGATAAATGTAATACTGAAAATGTACCTCATCATTTTGGATGAAAGAAACCATTTCAATTTAGAATGTTTTTAAATTAAAATAGCATATATATACGGTTAATAATTATTATTTTACATACAATTACATTTTATGAATTATATTATATAATAACAGGAAAACAGTGGTCTAATACTTTCGTTTACGACAAGGTAACTTAACAGTTAAGGTAGCTCTACTAACTACTGATGCATGTAGTTACCTTCTATAAAAAACGAATTAATATTAAATTAACATTTTTGAATTAATTATTAAATTATAAAAAATAAAAAAATGTATGTACCTATATAAGTATTATAGACAATAGCGCTACAAGTAAAGTATATTATTTTTAATTTTTAAATTATTTTATACTACAGATAAAAAAAGCGGGTAAGTGGATGTCGCTCTGCTGTACAGTAGGTTACAAGTGGGTCACTGTATAATGGATTGTATTACATTTGAATTCAATGATATCATATCATTGTTTACAAAAAACGATTCTGAGCGGAGACGGTTTGTCAGTCTAGATATTTTATATTTTAGTATAGCCTGTAAGTTGAACTAGTATTATAAATTACAACAAAATAACTAAAATCGTTATTTTTATTTTTATTAGTTTCTATGATGATAAACAAAGCGTTAGAAATCAAAATCCCACTTTTAGCGGTTTTTTGTAATTTGTCAGTGGTTTTTCCCGTGGAACGATAATTCTTTGAGGTAGTTTCTACAAAAAGTAATTATGACTTGAATTTAGATTTATCGTATTCAACAAATCACTGACTTTATTTCAATATTAGTAGATACGCTGTTTCAACGCAAAGTTATTTTCGTCAGAAGCCAGCTGTACATAGCTAAATACCGAACTGGATACCGTCATTTCAATTTTATTTTATGTATTAAAATCGATTTCAATAATTTTCAACAAAACAAATGTGGTTAAATAAAATTTACATTGACTTGACTTTTTTCTACAAAACTTACTATGTCAAAATCAATCATATTCCACTAACAGTCTCTTTATTCATTTATAGAATATTATAGTTAATAATTTCTAAAACTTTTATAACTGTTGATGACTTAAACTCAATAAAAATACAAAAGACTTTCTCAACACGACGAGTACTTATATGATTGTTAGGAGTGGAGGGTATTGGTAAGACATTTTTTTTATTAAATTCTATAGATATTATTGTATCCAGATTTTCTAAAAAAATGATTCTGAATTTTGATCGAAGTAATTTCAACAGAAGTTTTACTATTGTTTTTGGCGTATTTAAGCGTACACTCGCGCAGGAATGATTTGCCGTTTTGTTTTTTTTTGTGTGTACAAGGAGGGTGAAAGATATTTCGCTTTTTCCATATAGGAAAAAATGTTTAACTACGTATCTATAGGTAGTTTGAATAAACTATTGGTAAAAATTTATTAAAAAGTGACTCCTATTTTATTTTATTTGAACTCTTTTGAAAAAAAAAATATGTAGGCATATCATATTGTTTCGTTAATAATAACATATGGCAAAAATGTTTCAAATATAAAATTATGATTATGATTAGTATAGTTAATATTTTACTTATGAATATCATAGTTGTAGATTATTATCTATACTAATATGGAGACAAATAAGCATTTTGTACTTAATAGTTAGTATACACGATAAAGGTCATAGAGGCGAGTGTTCCATCGACCACCAGGCCTTTTGAAATGTTTCATTGGCTATGCACTGTTATTAATATAAATAACTGGTCCAGATGGTCTTTATTATACCATAAGGTTTAAAAAAGAATTGACTGCAATAATTTGGTACAATAAAATATTAAGATGTGTCAGAAAGTATTTAAATTTTGGATTGTATAACTTTTCATATTTGCTTAACTCTAAACTGTTGTTAACTTCTGCAAAGGTTAGGTTAATAATATAGGATACAATAAGCAAACCTTTTTTTATTTTGTTATTTAATTATTAAAAAATATCTCAACGTGATCATAAATACTACACATGTAGTAATTTAAGTTTTTACAAAAGTTCTAAAGCGTTATTTTCATAAAATTAACAACGAAAACATAAATATGAGAAATTATAATTTTAAGTACCTAGGTATAACGAATGGTAAACGAATAGGTAACAATAATATAGTTTCTTGTAAACTATGTATTCAATTAATGATCATTAATGATATTTATGTCCCTATTAAAAAATTAATACAATTAACACTGCTCCTATGTTAATACGGTTAGAAACGCAACATTATTACATAGGGAATAATTGCCGTCGTCGCCACTGCTGCAGATAACACCATGGAACAACACGATTACCGTACGAGTTGTGCTTTGCTCGACGAAAACTGCACGCAAAATTTGGTAGACAAAACAACATTACGTTATTGAAACCAATAATCCCAACCAACGACCAGCAGACATCAACAACGAGAGAAATTGTTTATAAACGGGTGCATTTACTGTGATACTTCCTGCATATAATACTAAGTTATAAACTCCTAAATGGTTATTGTGACAGCAAATGGACCAGCTTCCTAGGCTTAATCGGCTGCATCCACAAACATCAGACTAAACTCTTCAATCTTGGTAAAAACCTTTATGTAATATCATGCAGTATGAGGTAGAAAACAAAGTTAAATTATTCACAAATACAATAGTTGACCAATTTCAAATACCCAACACTACCAATTGGGTAGGCAAACTGGTCAATAAAAATGTTGAACAACGTAGCATTTCATTAATCGTAAAATATGAATTTTATGGCTAGGCGAAGTATGTGATCTGAATGCTCCAAGCAAGGTGGCTCGTCGAACTGCGTCTTGAAGAACAACTGTTTGCTCTGCTACATTTTCAACAGATGTGCTGGAAATGAATATCTTAAGATTGGGAAAGCATTATAATGATTCCAAGTTCCTAAAAATATCCTTAGGTTAATAATTTTACATCATAGACCAATCTCCTTCTAAACGCTCTGTCAAAAGTCTTCAATTCCAAGTCGCTGTTAAATAAATTCAAAATGTTATACTTAAACCTAAAATTCCGAACCGAAAAGTTAGACTTTAGACCCCTCATTGCATTTTGACAAAGCGTGACATGATAATCTGTTATATAAACATTATAGACTCATTGTAAAATAATTATCATCACAAATCATACATTTGACAAAATGTTTCTAATTTTATCAAATACTCAATTACATCCTTAATCAGGAACATCTAAGAGCTGGATCATCTCAAGTTTCTTCTTTGTCACCATACCTTTTTGCAATTATTTATATTAATGGTATGTCACTTCACTAAGGATAGAAATTGCTTTATTCGCTGATGATATTTTATTTTAAGCCTCGAGCAACTTCAAAATGTAGCAGCCAAGAAACCTCAATTGCGGATCAACCACACATGTTTCTAAACCCGTCCAGAACGTCACCAATACAATTCTCAAACAAATGTATACATACAATTTGCAAAATTAGAATAAATAATAATGAAATATACTGGTAAAAAATTATCAAATAAAAATACTCAATGGAGGACGGAGTAGCCTAGTGGACTAAGGCGTCGGTTGCGAACTCAGCCACGGGTGCCATTTTTCTTCGGGCAGTCACCGTGTCCGGAAAGAGAGACCGCCATCCCCCATCCGGGCATGGCAGATACCTACGAGTGCCCACTTAAAAATTCTGCCAAAACAAACACACACGTGCTCAAAACCTACAGTAGATACCCCCTCCTACAGTTCCACAGGCTAATGACCTCAGTTGTCAAAGACTCAAAAAAAAAAGAAAATACTCAAGTGTTTATACAAACAAAAACCTAAATTTAAAAAATCTTGAATAAATAATTACTAAAACCTCTGTTGAACTTGAAATTTTTCTTACTAACTAAAAATATACCTATACAAAATAATATATTATGTAATATACATTCGTCCAATAGGTACTTTTCTTTATGTTGCTCCAATCTGAATAATCAAATTAATACAGATACATTTATTAAGCTTTCTTTCAGGAAGGCTTTGATTCGCTAGTAATTTCACCATTTTGAATTCTTAAAATACTTTATTTCCACAGGAAAAAATTTCAAAATTGATACTTTTTCTAATAAAAAAATATTATAACTTCATCTTTTACAAGCACTAAAGTACTTTTACAGGCAACTAAAGTATTAAGATTCCAATCTATATCAATTACCTACATTTTAACAATTTCTAATATACCACACCTAACATACATACTTACTTTATCACAGATACCTAACTAATAAAAAACGAAGCATGATACTTAATTTATACAAACATTATCGACCTGAAAACAAATATTTATAAAATATTGAAAAAGTCAAAGAACTGAAGAGAAATAATGACGAACCAACTGACGTATACAATGGAGAGAAACCAGTAACTCGTCATCGTCGAAACTAGCCGACCGATTATATAAATAAAACACGGCTGTAAGCGTTTGACTCGTCATCGGAACAATCAAAAGTTTGACTACCAGTAAGTCAACTAATCCACGGAAATTACCCGATGACGTGGTCCATAGCTCTCAGATAATGGGTGATCCTTTGACGAAACACCCGCGAGTATCTCCGTATTGATCAACGAACCACCTAGCAGATAGGTACACTTTCCACGGAGTGCCATGAGACACTAGGTACACGTTCTAAGAAGTTCCATGAGCTTCATGTCACTACCATCATGACTCACTACTTATAAACGGTCTTTCTTAAGACCAGTCAACGCTGTAAGACATCTGGAAAACGTGCTACACTATTGTCGACGCAAACTGTTCTTTTCAGGACCACCACTTGCCGTTTAACAACACGATAGCCGTCACTTAACTGAGTGGTCACTTTCGTGGGATGCTTTTCCACACCCTAGCTATGTAAGACTGCACATTCTGTACGACTGTACAAGTTAGCGCACCCAACACTGGCATGCCTAACCTGTACAATATAACTTCTAAGTAATTGATAACTAAAGGCATTCTTGGCAATATTTTTCTGAATTGTTATTTACTTTATAATTATTTATCTATATTATATTATTAGTTTTTTTTTTAAATACTGAACGCTAGATCTTTTTACAACGATTTTTTAAGACAGTAAACAGGATTGGTCAGTCATGTCGAAGAAAAAATATTTTCAACAAGGATATTGGGATTATTATGGAGAAGATTATTAAAATTATTATAATGGGTTTATAGTGTTTTGTTTTTCAAAATGGAGGTGACGAGGTGAAGGTATTTGTGTACGTATCAAGGAAAAGAATTACATTTTTTATTTTAATAGAGTTATAATATTTTTAATTTATTTAAAGATTAACTTTAAGTAATTTTACTATGGTAAATCAATAACTTTAACGCGTAAACAAGAGAACACTGTTTTTATAATAGTGTTATTATCACTAAATTATATTTTTAAATATTTAAACTAACGGAAAATATGCATCAATTTTACTGATGTGAAGAGGTTTTTCTTACGATGAGTAAATAAATCTAAATCAAATTCTTATTTCAATTACAGTAATAATTGAAATTCAATAACATAGATGAATGTAATAAATTTGATTGGAAATTATAAAAAAATATCTTATGTGCTAGATGTAATAGTACTATTTAAAGTTGTTATTAAATAGTATATTTTAATGTTCATCCTTATGAATATACATAGTTATTTTGTGTACTTTGTTTCTACTTTAAAATAAAATGTAATTACTGATTTTTGTACTTAATTATCAACATAAAAGACTGAATTTCGTTTAAAATGTTTACATTTTGTTTTAAGTTATGGGACATTATCATTACAGCTATAAAAACAAAAATATTAATAAATTAATGCAATTTAATTACCTATTTGGTTTTTGTAACTTTTATTTTTTACACTATCCAGGCTAATGTAATATTTAAGATTTCAAGAATTTTAATAATTAAATGCGATGCCCTAATGACTAAAAAATCGTTTCGTTAAAATTTAAAAATGTACATACCTAGGTTTAACACGGTCCCGTTTTTACACTCGGTTTTATTTAGTGCTTTCAGGCAGCAGCTAACCTTAAACTATATTAGGTTTATCGTTATACCAATTAGTGAAATACGATAATAATGCAATGCCTGGCATAGAATAAACCCATTACAAACACTCGGGATTGATTATTTTATTAATATACTTAGATTTACTTACCTGAACAGTAAAAGATTTAACACGACCAGAGATATGCACGGGCCAGTGTGCACGAAGATCACACGGAACGCATAATACAGCGTGAAGTATACGTCAAGTGTGACCCAATGTTCAACCCAATATGCGTGCTTCATCTTGAATTGGAAAAAAACAAAACATACATAATATATTACTATTTAACTTAGTTAATATTTTGTAAATAATACATCCACAGTACACACGGTATAATTTGAATCACACAAATAATCATGTATTTGTTTTTGAATCGTCAGTTGCAGTAGTTAAGGTAGCAGTCTACTATTACACTGTCTCCGTATTACGTGCGATCCGTGTGGTTTACCCGTTACCACAATAAACCTACCAAATAGTTGAAAATATTCAACTACTTCACCGTGGTTATTTAAATGTGGTTACTAACGAGTAGTGAAATCGTTTTACCCGAACGACATTATTTAATTTGGTGAATAACAAGAAAATTCTGAACACGGACCACACGATTACACAATACGGTGAAGGTGTATAATAGGTACTTTAAAATATGTGAAATATTGTAATAACTAGAAATATTAAAAATAATCCAAATATTTGGATACCGTTGGGTTGTGGTACTATAATAGAATCTATTTAATAATTAAGATCATGGCGTAGAGTAAATACTCTAAATCCTCTAAATTTTACTTTTAGGAATTAATACGAATTATGAAATAACTGTTTTGATAAAATAAAAAAGTCAAACTCATAAAAAAAAGCACCGACTTAATTATTTATATTGGTATGTACGCGTTTAATCAAATCACATTAAAATTATTAGTTTTAGTTAAGAATACTGTCACCGTATTTATTTGTAATTAAAAATATATATTATTTAACATTTTGACATTCAAGTGAATAAAAATATTAATTATTATAATAGATAGAATTAACGATTTATATGATATAAACATTAAATCATGTAAAACAACACTTTGAACAAATTGGATAAAACATTTAATTGTTTTTAAACAATAATAAACGTATAGGTAAAGAAAAAAAAATCAATAACAGGTTTCGAATTCTATAAATATAGACTTAAGCTACCTACTCTAATACAATTTTCATACTTCAAAGATTGAACGTCTTATTGATAAAATTGAATCAGTCGCCTGGTCTTTAAGCTCAGTATTGCGTTCACGGTAAATAGCGGAAAGGATCGAATATGTGTGGTTTTTTTTTTAACTCTTTGACAACACGTTTTTATTTGATTTCTAAAGCGTTTTTATTTTTAACAGCGTTTTGAAAGGTGTTTTTTTTTTAAATCTTAAATACACGGTAGATACATGATTAGTACTTTACGATATTGTTTATGCGCAATTCGATGGAATATAATATGAAGTTTCACTATAATATAACTAGGTACATATTACTAAAATATTACTCAAGCTCTAATCCGAACTCAGTGAAGTATCTACCGACATATGGATATAATTATTATTACTATCATCATTATCGTATGATTAAGTAAGGTTATTTCAGATGGATATTGTTAAGTTCCCCGATGCTCGAACAGGTATAATTCAAACTATAATATTCACATGTTAATGCACCGACGATCGGAAATTACGCAGACAATTTCCAACAGATTATAATATTTATAGAAGGTAACCTACCAACTAAACCCGTTTTAGTTCAAAAGCACGAACAGTCTAAAGATCACCAATATATTATAATACTCTTTGGGACTTAATTGAATGCTGTCGATTATATCGTTGTGAATTAAATATTGATTTCATCATTGTATATAGGTATGGTCACGTTAAACTGTTGAGAAACACGCGTGACTCGAGAATTCAATAATAGGTGGTTAACATTAAACAACGGCATTAAAGTGTAGCCTTTAAAATTAACTATGAATGTTATGCTTTGTTACGAATTACATTAAATAGGTACCCATATAAATACATGTCTGCCCGTTATTTGTGTGCACGAGAGTCGGGAAGTGAGTATAAATTTTAGGACATTAATTTATTATCATAAAGAAATGTATAGATTCTATATAATATTTATATCATATTATAATAAATCAATATTGTTACTATCACAAGGAAATTATAATAAAATAATTTACTCGACCATCTCAATGTCATGTTAAAACATTTAAATTTTATAACAGTGTTAATTTATTATTGTTTGTGGAAAATCTTATGTCTGTTCACTTAATATTTACACTGTACTCTAATACTCTATAGTCCGGTAATAATAGCGTTGTACTTATTATTAATAATGTATTAAACTCGAGAAGAATGTATACAAACACCGTGTGTGCCGTTGAAAAAAGAACATTTAAAGTGTTTGAACAGTTTTGACATCGAGTGTATAGTTTATGATAATGTGTTACAGTTTATGCACAAGTACTTTCTTCCGAGGGTAGTTCGATGGCAGCCGAATTTAATCAAACAAAGTTTACGATAAACTTGATAAACATTCTAGAGTAAAATTGGTGAGATAGTTGTTTTACATGCCTACGATATATTACTATAACGCCTCTATAACTCAACCATCGAGTAACTCTCAGCTGAATTAAAATTAAAGTATACACCCACACGCAAATACGTGTAAACTAATACACTTAATACGAAACTTAAACATTACAAGGACCGCAACAGCCTTGTCGAAAATGTTCCTCGATAAATTATTAAGGTGTAAAACAATAAATTCATACTCAATATTTTGTCATAAGAATTATTGTATCGTACTATTCAATACGATTTGTACCTAACCAAATAGAAGCATTTATATGAACGAATTTAAATTTAATAATTGTATTAGTAAAAAATAATGAGAATGTAGATATTAGGAGAAAACTAATAAATTAAAAATGTACGTAAGTACGTGCACATATCGTGAGTCTTTGATATGTGTTACCAAGTACTCCTATAATATTTTATCTATTAACAAAAAAATTTAAAAAGTATCTATTTTTAAATGTATTCAGTTAGAGTTTCAAAAAATGATTTCGTTATAATAGAATATTTTAGAATATTTTCATACACAGTGACAGACGACAGTGTTGTACTTGTAGAATTTAAGTAAGATTGACATTTAAATAAAATTACTACCCAATAAAATGGTACATTTTATTAGATACAAGAGATAGTATGCATAATAATATAATATTGTTTTTACATAATTTATACATGTTTCAACAATTTTAATTTGAATTAGTAAAATCACTAAAATGTCGAGCATTTAAGAAATAAAATAAGTTCCCGAGGTAAGTAAATTAATAAATGTTAAGAATTTTCAAATGTTACTAACAACTGTGATTACAATATATTAGTTTGAGTATCAAAGTAGTATATGGATTCTTAAAATTTTAAATTTCAAAATAAATATAACAATTGCTATTTCAATTCTAGACAAATGATTTCACGTACATTTAAAGTCTTAAAAATATGCATACGTCACATCACTGAAAAGGGAAAGTTTCTACTATGTTATTGTGATAAACTAGGGTGTCGAAACAAATACGTGAGAAAATGTTTTCGAGAAACTGGATGATTATAACTTGTGGTTGACTTAAATATACTCAAAACTCTTGCTTTAAAACAAAACTTTTTCGATTACTTCTAAAATAGCTTTCAGCATTGAGGAAATTTCATCAGTGAGTGAATTAAAACATGTTAAATGGTGTTAATTTATTATTATTTATGCCATTTTTCTTTTTCTTTTTAGAAAATCTCGTCTTAAAACGTTTGGGAGTTATTTACCGTCAATAGACTTAACATTATACTATATTTCCCACTTAATTGTTTTATAAAATACGTATTTGAGCTGATAATTAATATTTAATGATTGTTTCATTTTAAGAGAATAGTGGATATGAATCTGTTGGATGCGAACTGAATAGATGCTGATAATCTGTTATTTAAACACTTTTAAAAACTTGTATCCTTTTGTTAAGCTTATAGCTTTTATTGGATATTTCTTCAAGTTCTACTTAAAATTTAATATAATTTTCTCGAGACTTTATATACTAAATCCACGCTAAATAACGAATATTAAAAGTTTCGAAAACTTGGATATTGGGACTTAAAAACTATGGTAAAATATATTTCAAGTCGTCGCACACCGCACGAGCTCCCCATAAAAATGATTATATAATATTGTTTAGTATTTTAGCATAATAATTCCATTTTTAAAACTTTTACACACTCAACGAAAGGATGGTTGCATTTATATTCTACGAACTCTGTTTTAATCTGATGCCATGTACCTACTGGCAAAAAAGGTTAGCAAAAAACTGTAATTATTTATAGTATACATTCAGCTGAGCAAACATACACTCGTTTCAATTGATTATGCCATATATATGTTGTTTTTTTTTCATACAAAAGTAGAATTTTTGAATGCATTAATAGTGAAAAGATTTACAAAACGGTCATAAATAAAAGGACAAATTATGCGTAAGGGTGTACCTCACAAGCAGACCATTTCAGTATCTGTTCAAACAACGACGAATGCATATAAATAATATTGTTTTTTCCCCCACAAAATCGGAGGGGAATAATAATAATTATATATCCTGATTCACGTGAAAATGTTACTATGTGATATTATAAGAACATGTTTTTGTTTTAGGACTTTTGGCACGAAAGTTTTTATTTATTTATATTATTAAACTCAATTGCAATGCGGTTGTTTTGTTTTTGAAAAACTCATCGTTGGCAAACGCTTATTTGTAGATGGTTAGTAGTATAATAGATAGGTACTACACTACTACAGACAAATAAATTATAAATCAAGTACAAGACGTATACCGGATTACTACACTGCTATCGCATTTAACTGGAATCTGGAAATGGTTTCACATATTTTTTGTTTGCTTGCAAGATAATTGATGTATAATACTATTATGTATTCAACTCATTGTCCGATAATTATTTAAAAGAAAAATTATATAGATTATTCAATTGTTTTCCTTATTATTTGTTTATGTTATAAACAATAATATTTATTTTTTATAAATGTATTTCTTTTTGTAAGAACTACGTCTGACTATTAAATAGGATTTAATGATATAGTAAAACAGATAAAGTAAAATACTATAAAATGTGATATATTTATACATACCATACATGTATGGTGATAAAATACTACACGTAAGCACTCATTTTTACGTATTCAAAATTATTTGCAATGTTCCATTTCACAATATTGATATTTTCAATTTAATATTTTTATAAGCAAGACCTTAAACCATTATAATTCCGAATGTAGAGAAATACCAAATGTATTTTTGTAATAATATTTCTAATTAAATATAAATTTATATAATAATGAGTGTCAGTTTTTAAAATTGTCCGCAATTCTATAACATTTTATATTTTAGTTGATACCTTAATTATAATACTTTTCCACTAATCTACTACCTGATACTACCTACTATTTAGAAGGGGTTGATAGGGTGTATTATGTCGAGAAAAAAATGACTTCATGGGAACAATTCTCAGGCCTTGTATAATTGTCGGACTTTGATAACTATTATTTTATCTGAAAGAATAAGACTTCTTACAGTCCGCATCGAAGTCCGATATTTTATATTATTTCAAATAATGGTATAATATAGTTTATAAAAAACACTTATAATTGTATTATTGTTGAAGATATATTATAAAGTTTGAGATTAAAATATTGGAAAACGGAGTTTGATGCGGCCTGTAGAATATTACCTTTTATTAGTTAAAGAAAATTATCAAATTTCTGTGATTTTACAGAACAGGATTATTATACCCGTAAAGAGTATTTTTGTGAACAAAATTAAATTGGCACCAGGCGCTTTAAGACAAATATATAGGCATGATTTAGAAGAATTTATACGAGATTTTAAACACAGTTTTTTGTTATTAATTATAATACAAAAAGTAACAAAAATACGAGCTTACATTTTTTTTTTGTTTCTTTTGATTTAAGAAATACTCAAACATTGTAATGTCGAGATTAATAACTTACTGTAAAACTACATTTTTTGACACCAATAACACAAGTGCAACTAACTTTTCTCGTGTATTGTTTGTGTTGTACTTATTATTTATGCTTCAAAGTTTCGAAAGAGCTTTTTTGATAGAATAATTTGTGCTTCAAATAGTTAAATATATCTTCAGAAAAATGCGCACTTAAAGAAGAATATCGATTAATACATATTTTTTTTTTAAAAGACTTTTTGCAACATTAAGATTTAAGATATTGACTAAACTAGTGTTGATTGTCTGCTTGAAACGAAATAGTAGAAAAACTTAAAAAAAACCTCAAATTTGCAATAGTTCATTACTCAGAGATCTAACACACACATTTTTCATACAAAAGAATAACATTGTAAATACATAGATTTATATATAACATATAGTCCGTATTGGTTGTTCCGATTGTGTCATTGTGTGTATCCACAATTATCGGGAAAAGCGATCCTGTGCTAAAAAAATATGTATACTATTGAAGCAAAGTTTTCAATTTTCTTTTCTGTAGTTCAAAACAGTTTTATCATTTACGTTGGATGTTTCAAATCTAAACGTAACTATCAATCAATAAAGTATGATTGCGAATTTGTGACCAACAATGAAATTTTTCTTCGGTTGTCTTATTTATTATACGATATTGATATCTAGACAATAGTTTTATTTTCATAAGAATCACTTTTATATATATACGTAAATCAAATTATGAATTTCCAGATAGAATACAAAGACGACCTGGAGTGAAAATTATTCTCACTCCGATCACACGACCATGTAATAGTGGTGAGTTGCACGAAATTAAATTTTAAAACAATAATAAATCATCGTATTCGAAAAACGATTCTGAGCAGAGCTGGGTAAAACCAAACGCTTGAAGACATTTTTTCAAAAATTGTCAATTGTTGTCGGTAGTTTTTCCCCACGCATGGTGATATTATTGAGAAAATCGAAAAATAACCGTCTTTGTATAATGGTACCATCCAAGAATATTTCTATTTTTTTACGGAAGAACTACATGAAAGTTTTAAAGCTTTTTATCCTTAAAATATGTCAATGGAAAATAATATGATTGTCAAACAAATACGTTCTGAGAAATTTACACATAGTCTGTAATAACCAGAATGAAAATAGTAAATGTATTGTTATCACTTTAACTCCCATAATATAATATGATAACTATGATAAATACCTAATATTATATTGAACTGCGCCATAAAAAAAACTCAATTGTACAAATAAAAATGTTAGTAATAAATACAACAATTTGTTTAAACTGTCAAGTGAGATGTGAATATTTTGGATTGGTAACAGCAGGTGAACGTGTTATAAATCATCGAGCTCTTAAAACTGTAGATGTTATTTGTGTTGAGGTTCATATTTATTTACTTTCATTATATTGTTCGTTGGTAGTACAACTTGGTACATTGTATTATAGATAATAACTATTATACTAAAAATAATTTTATGTTTTAGTATTCATCATTTAAAGTTGTTTATAAAATAATATATTTATTGTGCAATTGATTTCGTAGGGTTTTGCTCATTTAATAATTATGCGCTATATTCAGTGAGAACTTTTTTTTGTTTGTATACGGGGTAGTATAAACAGTTTTATTTATATTTTGAATTGAATAATGATAACAAAATATTAAAATCATTTTCAAGGAGTAAGTACAAAAATGCAAATAAAAACCACTGTAACTGATAATATGATGTAAAAGAAAAAACATTGAAAAATAAATTAGATTTCTTATAAAAATAGGGTCTTCAAAATTTTACGTGACAGAATATTTCACATAGTATAGATGAATAAATGAAAATTATTCTCAAATATTAATATAAAAAAAAAAATTAATCGCATGAATAAGTTATCTACTTTTTTAAAGCTTTTAAAGTTTGTACTTAGGTAAGTGAGTTCTAGTCATAAATTGTTGTTCTGAGGAACATATCCAAACTTTATTGGTTATCACTAATCATATAATATCATTGGTACATTTACTAGATACCTAATAATATTGATCACGGGCTAAAGAAATTAAATTAGGACATCGTTACACAACATAATATTATAATCTATGATTATATCAAACGCTAAATCGATTATGCGTTTTAATACTGCAATAAATTGATAAATCGATTTTGATAGTACACACTTCATTATTTACTAAAAGTAAAGGGTATATTATCTGGAGCATAATATACACATACAATTTTAACATTAGCTGTTGATATTTTAAAAATCAAAAGCGACATTTAAAGGTCAACAGCTCTTTCAATTATTGACACATAATTAATGTAAACGACGCGTCAAAATGTATGTATGTAAAAATTACACTGTACATAAATCGTAGTTGAAAAATAATATTTCCTATTTGAATTTTTAAAGTGGCCCCATAAAATCTTTCTATATGAATTAAAAAAAAAAAAATAGTGTTTTCGAATTTGATACACTTCTGTTGTAATTTATTTCCGTTCAACTATGATTTCAATGTTGGAGATTCGGAATAGAATATCAGTTAAATATATATAAATATTAAAAAATTAAGTTTAAAACCATTACAATCTACCGTTTTATTATGACTTTATACAATTCTACTTCGCACAACAGTAGGTAGTATCGCTCTTTGAGATTATATAGATCATTTTGAAAGGTATTTTTAATTTTAGTACAGAAGCAACCGTTGTACAGGCAACGTTTTTATTGAGAATAACCGAAGAAACTTTTGGCTGTGTAATATTTATATATTTGTCTCTGTTCCTTTTCTTGGTGTTGTAAAATTATTGTACATAAACTTTTTTTTATCATAGTTTTTCTATCGATTGTAAACTAGAAACATACGATACTTCGTCATTGTCAGAATGGCAACGATTTTTGTTCTGCTCGGAAAAACTGTGAAAAACTGAGGAAAAACAATGTAAGCACATTTGAACATTTTAGTAAGTTGTCCACAACAGTTGCATCGTTTTTGGGATTAAGAATACTTTTTATGATGATATTAAATACTTGATGTGTATTATTATATTATGATTGAATATGCCAAGGAAATCGTATAACAGGTGTGCTTTGTATTCAGGTTAAACGAAATTTGATTAATATTTAAGGAGAACTATGGGTTTTAAATTTTTATTAGTTGTATTAGGAAACATTGATTAAATATTTTATTAAAATTATTAAGACATTACAAGGTGTATGAGCTCGTCTTAAATGCTAGACTAAGATGTTTTCCAAAATAATATGCCATTGATTTCAGTGACTAACAATTAGAAAGCCCTATATTAATGGAGTAATGGTGTAAATGTCTAACAAAATATTAATTGAATTCTGATTGTATTTAACTATTGTGAAAATTCACAACGAACATACCCTTTGACCTTCACACAACAACAATCATCAGAAACCGAAAGAAGTAAGGGTTTTGAATGTACCTCTTGGCCTGATATACCACTAGATTACTAAAATGCATATATTATTATATTAATACAATTTAAATTTTTTTATTTGACTTCGGAAAAGTGTAAAAATTAATTTAAAGCAATAATAACATATAGAATATTTTTTCTTATTTTTAGCAAATAAGATAATCATTGATTAGGTTAACGTAAAAGAAGTTCAAACAACATTGGAGAAGCTCGTGAAACCCAAACATGAAAAAGGTTCCATAAAGTCTTGTGTATCTATTACAAAACTGAAGAAATAAATATTATGCATAATATACGAGTAATTAATACAAATTTGAGGAAATATTATATGTAAATCCAATACTTGTTATAAATGAAAAAAAAAATATTTTTATAGTATGAGCAATTCGTTTAATACTCAAGACATCTCGTCACTTAGGTTAATAATAGCAATAATACAACAACATAATATTATAAATGCTTAAAATGTAAACCAATTATTTATATAAATTTTATTTTTAACGTTTTAAATTTAATAAAGTTATTTCATTTACATTTATCTATGTCTGTGGCCCATCCAGAACTCAATAGTATACTCAATAGACCAATAGACGATAAATGGATATTTTTCAATTTGATTGGTTTTATTATAAATTGTTTTCAAAATAAGAAAAATATTGGTTTAAATGTTGTTAAGTTTATAGCTAGGTACTTATTATCTTCTTCCTTCATCATATCTTTCTTTCCGGCTGTTAAATACGGGTCCGTGTATAAGAATAAAATACAAAAATAATAATTACAATAATAATAAGGAAGTGTTTTAGTATGTATAGTAATTTCTTATACTCAATTCACAATATAACGTTTTTAATATAGGTAATAAATCAAATCTATATGAAAGTTTGGAAGAATTTTATGATTTGAAAATGCGATGAGAAATTTAATTACCTAGTTGATTATGAATCATTGTAATTTCAAATACCATTAAGAATGCAGTGTTCAAAATTTAAAAAAAACTTAATTAAAGAATTAATTATGAATAAAACTTGTATCATCATTTTTCTTAATTTATTCTTTGTGTAATAAAACTGATATCCAATAAATTTTAATAAACACATTAAATCGTGCAAGTAAATAATAAATAAAAAATAACTCGTATTTATTCTTCTATTGTATGTTTCACAATATACTTGAAAATGGTAAAATGGTCGAATTTGTAATTTTAAAATTACATAAAAATGTATCTTATTCTTTTCTTTATAAATTTACTTTTTATTTTAACTAAGCTTTTAAGTTTTGCGATGTTTACAATATTTTCTCAAGGTTACGGAATTATCGTTTACTTAGTGCCTTGTGGTCAAATAATTTACTTTGATACACCTTCTAAAAAACAATATTGTGGTATTCTCGTAAAATAAAAAAAATACGAGACTTAATTAAAACATATTCTTATTTTCTAATTTAGGTAAAATTCAAACTAAAATAATTATGTACAGTACAATTTATACTTTAATGAGGCCATAAATTTCAAAACGTCCAAAGGTTTATGTAAATGGGAAGAACGTTAAAAAAGATTGAAACAAAATATAGCTGTGTCTTTTAATATTTCATTTAGGAGTTATAATTCTAAAATAAACAGAATTTAAAAAAAAAAACTATACGATGTGTGGTTTTGAATTAAATTAGTAATTTATTTTAATCATTGCTGGCTCTAAACTTTTGATATCTTATGAATATTATTTATTGTACCCTAACAATTTTCATAATATTTTAAATTTTGGGTATTGACCATAATATTGATACTCAATATTTAATAATAATATGCATATATTATATAAATATTATGTACTATAGATATATAACATTTTATAATCATGTAGTAGAATGGAATATCTTGAAAATGGATAATGTACAAACGTAATTTTTTCGTTACAAGGACTATATAATTATTATTGAATGTTTATTTGAGACGTATCAATTCTGAAGCGTTAAAAAATTCCAAAATTATTTATGATTCATTGGTGGAATCATAATATTAATACTCATCACATTATAACTAATGTATACAATTTCAAGTAGTAAGTTCCTATTATGTGTTATGTTTTGTTACTTTTTTGTATCATGAATAATTTATAATATTTTTTTATAATAATCCATCTATCGAATATATTATTATTAACAATATAATAGACGATAATAATTAGGCCGCCACAAATGTTGAAGTAGTAAAATTGATTGAAATATTACATTAAAAAATACCAAAAATTGCTCTAAAAACTATCAACGTTTTGTTATAAATATTTTCAATTTATTACTATTTTTTTTTCTTTATAGTTCACAGCGTATATTTTGTATAAATATTTTATATAAACCATTTTACATTTTTTTTTCATCTTTTTTTTCTCAAATAAAATTTAAATTCTATAAAAAAAAATAATAAATATGTTTTTAATTGTATTTTAACAATCTCAGCTACTAGCTTAAACATAATTTAATTTAACTATAAGTGTTTGTTTTAAATGTTTATATTCAAATGGAGATACTTCGATTTGGAGCCAATAAGTATAAACCAAAGTAAAGTTACATGAACGAAATTGAAAAAAGTTAAAACAGTTTTATAAATGAGTAAATTCAAAAAATATTGTAATAAAACAAAAAATTAAAAAAATTACTCTTAAAAGTTTTAGATTTTAAACTTACTTAGCAATAAATTGGAACAGTAGAAGAAAAGTTGCATATGCAATAAGATTTATTCCCTAATGATATTATAATGAAATAGTAAAATATGCACGTATATGTAGCTCTTTTGCCTATGTATTACGCCGTATTAGAAAATATTTCAAGATTTATTTCATATAATATATTTTGAAGGACAATTTATTTATTAGTTTTGAAATGCATTCATTAAAATACAATATTAACTATTATATATATAGTATCACTTATTTAACATTGCAAGTTAGTTATAAACAATGTTTTTAAGCCACGCTCATTGATATGAAAATATGTTGCTTTAATACAATTATTAAAACTATTGAGTTTATAGTTTATGTTAAACAATACTTTTTGGAATTAAAATAATATAAACTCACGGTATCATTATAATATTAGTTGTATTCAAATGAAAAAGAAAATATATAAAAACAAAATAAAATGGTATTCGTTTTGGATGATTGACAGATAAAGGTATCAAACGATTCAAGCTGTATTATTAAATTATACATCGGATTGTCAAGATAAAGAGTCTCCGTTCTAGTTTGACATCTTTAAACAGATTATTCATACTTAAAAGTTATAATAATACGTGTGGAATTGTATACATATTTTTTTTACATCGCACAGTTTTTGACATTTTTACTTAAATATGAAAAATTATATGACAGATAACTTTGGGTGAAAATTATGCGCTAAATAATAAATATATTTTTCAAGTCATTATATTCTCGAATAAAATTTAAATACATAGCATTTTTAGATATTTTAGATTAAAAATTAATTTTTTTTCCTCATTTGAATAAAAAATATACACATTAAACGTTTCATAATAATATGTACCCTATACATTTGCACACGAATTATAGTTTATTGTGTTACGCCTTTTTATTAATTTAAAATTAAGTATCAAAATATATGTTGAAATATTGTGTGTGTTAAATACCTATTTATATATTTTACATGTCAAAAAATGGATATTTTTTGTAGTTCTCGTTAATTGAATTATTCCAAAAATGTTGAGACAAGTTATAAATAATGGAAAAAACACTTTTATCTATTGTGAAGAAATATTAAGTATTTTATTCTATCAATTTAAACATTAATCATGTGATATACTAAGTGGATCATTGCTCGCTATTATTTATGTGTACCTATAAATAATAGTAATAATAAATGATAATAATCTACCTACACATCATATTACACCAAAAATACTAAGTCTTACAATATTTTTCGTACTAACAAAACCTGTTGTTCTTGTCTTACGATCAGGTATTGTAATAATATATACAGATTGTAGAATAATAAATAATAATATATCAAATTAACTCTTACGATGAAAGGAATAAAAAGCATGTGAAAATGATTTTTGTTATTAATCGTAAATATTTCTTAACCTTAAGGCTTAGAGTCAAATAGAACACGAGAATTAACTTAAGAGAACACCTCATAAGGACACTCACAAGTGTTGGTTCCATCTTACAAACGAAAAGCGTAACAAATTTGCATTTGGCAGTTTGGTAACCAATAATTGGTTTTGTTTTTCAATAATTTTAAATTCAATAATTGCGTTTTTATCTATATACCAGAGTGGATCGATCTATTATCAAAAGTAAAATGTAAGAACATTAATTATGGTTGTACGTTGGTTCTTACTTCTTACAATATTCTAAAATTATTTTAGATTTTTAAATAAGTTGTGACACTCTAAAACTTAATAATTAAAAAATACTCATAATTCACTTACAAATGGAAATATCATGATACACTGACGTACAATCACAGATATTAGAATTAAGGAAATTATCACTAAGTAAGGTAATTCACTTTAATATTAAAGCTAGTAATACAAAATGGCTTCTGCTGAACAACATTTTGTTATTTTGTACATTTGTAATATGGATAATTATGATACCATATAAGTTAAGATCCGATTTAAATTATAGAACATTCCACTTTTAAAGCTATAACAATTTTAAATCAAAACAATTTAATAATCAATATAGTATATATCGGCAAAATGAAAAACAAAAGTAGGACCTGGGTACGTAGCGTTACACAATATATCAAACGTAAAGGTAAGAGTTCTACTTAGTCCAAAAATTAGTTTTCAGTAGGTACCTAGTTTAAAACTAAGACTGAAATCATTTTAGATTTTAATTTATGGACGACGTGATTTACATGTCTTCAGAGTTTTTATTGGTCTGGATTTATCATAAATCAATTTTGCGCACACTATGGACTTGTGTTTGGAAAAATGATAAGAACAATAAATTTATCCATAGTACACAACCAAAAAAATATAATTAAATTAATATATGCTTGTAACCATGATGGTTGCAGTGATGGGATCCAATATTTTTGAGTTAATAAAAGATTAACAATACTTAGACTGAAACATAACACTACCTATATTATCCTCGTTGGCTATTGACTGGTTAAAGCGACGTATTGTGTACCTACCTATAATAAAGATCAGCTGAAAATATTATTATTATTATTAAAACGCTATGGATTTAAATCGACAATATTATTATGAATATACCGTCTTGATTGTCCACAGTGCCCATTTTGTGCACAGGTTTAGGTTGGTGGGAGTTGCATATCTACACACAATGGTATTCGTACAACGATATATGTATATTTATTTTTTTCAGAAAACGTCCGAAAAAAGGCTCTCCCGTAAGTGTTGAACTATTGATCTGACGCTTTTCTGAATTGGTACGGGCCGACTGCCCACGACATAATAATTGTGAACCGAATATGTGCCACTATATTGAGTAAAGGGCGGTGTTGTTTAAGTTAAATTTGAATGTGACTACAGGAAAGTCGTGTACGTTCATAGACGTACCACCGATATGAAATATTTTGCAGCGTCGTTCACCTATACCAAATTCGGGCGTGCGATTATTTTTTGCCGTGATTTTCGTGTTGTTTACATTTCATACCGCAATAAGTCAAGACTTTAGTATTCGACAACATAGCTCATTGTTTGAGTTATTTATTCAACCCTATCCGTTATATATTTTCATAACTTGGGTTCATATTATGCACAACAATAAATCCGATTTGTTAGATATTTACATTCATACATCTGCTGTGTTTATAATATATGAATAATATCCCATGTGAATTAGGTTTGTGACACTATTGCTGGTCGGGATAGACTTTGTTATAAATGATAACTAGAAAAACGAATCGTAGGATTGATTAAGTTTGGTACAGTGTCCTGCGGGAATTCTACGATGGTTCAATTAGTTTTAAAGTATATTTGATTAAAAGTAAAGTCAAAAAAATGTTACATGTTTGACATATTTTGATCATATTTAAAATATAACTGACTGAAGTATACATAATATTATATTATATAGGTACGCGCTAATTCAAATAATATAAATTTGAATTCTTTTGTATTAGTTTTGTAGTTGGACAATAAGCTTTTTAATTTTATTTTTTACCCTGGAAATCAAAACAATTATTAAGTGTAATTATTTGTAAGTTCTATCAAATTTAAATTTGTAATTACGCTTACGATACTTTACGTTCGTTTCAACAATTATTATTATCTCTCGAGGCTGTTGAAGACCAGTAAATAGGTATTAGGTACCTATCAAAAATAGTAGCAAAAACTATTTAATTGAATTGAGAATTTCTCAATGAGATGCTAAACAAATAATTGAATTTCTTAATACAAAACTACAAAACTTTGATTTACTATACATCCTTGGTAATAAATTAAAACGTCAATAGTTAATTTTCATTGATACGTTTTTAACAATTTAAAATGTGTGTATTACAAGAATAGACATTTTTGAACCTTATTATGAGTTGTTTTCATAAAACTTTTTTAATTTGGGATAAGACAGCTGATAAAGTATACTATAGTTTATAAAGAAATTTTATTTGTACACGCCATACCAAAATATTGTTTTGTATAGAATATGAATTTTTTAAATATTTATTTGTATAAACATTTGGGATTTTTCCTCAGTGAAAATAATAAAATGCAGTTACCCAATACAAGTACATTACAACTTATATTTAGTTATTTTAATAAAGATCATTTATCACATAAAAAAATTAAAAATTAATATTATATAAGTCTGAATATAATAATAAGATTATAGGTAGTATTTTGTAGGCATTTGCTTTTGTTAATTTGTCTAAAATGAAGTAATTACAGTTATAAATTAGTTTAATACTACGTTTAACAAAATTATAATTCTTATTAGGTTATTACCTATTACCTAGGTTAAGTACTTTTTTTTTAATGCTTTTTTAGATCTTTTAAGTATTTGATTTGATTTGATTTTATTTTTAATAATAATTTTACAAAATTTGTTCTAAATCTACGTATTTTAAATACTTGAAACGAAAATATTTATTTTTATATCATATAATGTGTTTCTCAATTTGTTTTATCTCATAATGTTCGATTGAATGGATTGATTTATCGATATAACCGGGCAAAAAAATTATGTGTTGTATAAACTGTATAGTACATGTTCTATAAAATAAGTTCTATTTAGTGGTTTTCTGTCAACCTTTCGTCCTGTGTCACGTACGCCTGCACCCTCGTGAGTATATATGAGTATATATTCTTAACGGTACGAAATAGTGTATTTCAAATTCGCGACCATGGTCTCTGTTAAAATAAGTTTTTCATTTTATAAAAGTATTTTATCAGATCACACATAAAGATTTTTATTTTAAAATATATAAAAAAAAAAATTAATCGGTCAACGCAACTGGACATAGATGAAAATACCTATTTTATAAAAATAGTTTGGTAGAAAAGAGAACCTTAAGTAATATTTTAGATTATTTTTAAGGGATTCTCGCATCATATGTTTAAGTGTTTTTACTTTGGATTAGAATATTTTTTTCGACTATTTGTATATATATATATATATATATATATATGAACACATCTTATAATTTATATTTTTTTAACTAACTGTAACCTGTTATAACCATAGTAAATGGCTGGTATGTAGCTGGTATATTAAATTATTTATTTATTTATATAAAAAATTACATGTAAATATCTTAAAGTAACAAGTTTTTTATAGTTAATATAATTATTTAAAAATTATTCAAGAGTCAAAAACTATTCGTAGATGCGTCAAGTGGAGAAAAGGAGATTGTAAAGGTAGTTAGTGGCAGATAAAGGAATGATATAAGAATTCGAGATTCTAAGTTGATGGATAGGTCGATCAAATTATAACAAGATATAATAATAATAATAACAATAGATATTTCAAAATATTTCTATTTTAGTTTTTTGGTGAGTTTTTCAAAATAATTTTAAGTGCTTTTTTTAAAGTTTTATTGAGTTAGAAAACCATAACTCTAATAATAGTCATATTATTATAAGACATTTTTACTCATCAACACGAACATTTTGATATTTGAATACCTAATTTTTCTCTGTGTCATGTGATACGTATGATTTATAAATTATAACCATTTTTCTTATATTATGTATTATTGATACATAAATTATAAAATTTCTTAATAAAAATGTATTAATGAATATTTATTTTTTACTTATTCAAATATTTCTATCAGAATCATCACAGTGAAATACATAATAATATATTTGTATCCTCAATTATGAAATTTAACTCATACAAATGTGGAATGTAACATTCATATTATTGCATTTATAGTTCATTGTTATGTTTATACTTATACTATGAGATAACTATTCCAATTAGGTTTGAGTTTGTAATTTATTCAATAAAATATTCTTCCTGTATTATTACGTTTACTACGAAACATTGATAAGAACAACTGTTATTTCCGTAATATTATACTTTCGAGGGGGAACGTGTACGAACTACAAGTACGAAAGGTGAACATTTTTAAGATTACTAGGTAAATACGAAATATATGTACTGGGAAATCCGTTTCATACAAACGTACTCACTACTCAGTACCTATATATTAGACTTATTGCTTTTTTCCTCAGCTTATGCACCACACGGCAACTCAGCCAGCATTATAAACTGTGTGAGTACTTAGGTACTACGTTTTAAAGAAAAGGCTTATCTATTCGGTTTTATTGCTTTCCGTTCAAGTTTATTTTCGTATACAAAAAAAAAAAGACAAATAATTGGACGTCATCAACTCACTGATGAATACGTAAAAGCCAGACTCTTAACATAATATTATGGACTTGTATATAGCTGATATCATTGTGAATAATGTTATTATACTGCTATAATACATCTGTTGCATGGTAATATTAATGTTACTATAAGTACCACCCGGTGTTTGGGAAGTTATTATTTTTGGTAATTAAATTAGATTATGAATTACCTTTTGAAATTGTAATTAAACTATTCTTAAGTTATTTTTTTTATTTGTCCAAATTACATCACTTTTAAATTCAATGTTATTACAATTAAAGTTACTTTTTATATTCACAAACATCTGTGGGGTTTAATAGTTATGATGTTGACATACTGTCAATATATTATCTAAGTAATGACAATCAACAATACTAAATTACACAAAACGTTTATTTAAAAACTCTAAGTAGACGATAATATTACTCTTTATTTATTATTTTTAAATTATATTTAATATGTACATTTTAAATAACAAATTATATGTTGTTGAAAATAAAAATGTGTGTCAAATACAATTTTTTGGCTATTACAAAAATATTACTTTCAGAAATTTGAAATTTGATGATATGTTTATATATTATTAATTGGTTCTTATGTTTAAAAAAAAAATAAAGGAAATAATAGGTACCTGATTTAGTAATGTTACTACAAAAAGTAAAATTATGTATAAATTACTTACAATAAAATAAAATAAAATTATCATAAAATGTCTTAAAAAGTAATCGTTATAGTTAGGTACTTGTAACGTAAGATAAGTTACTCCTCAATATTGGAATCCACATGCTATTTATATTCTAAAACATAGGTAATAAGTTAAATAATAATATGATCTACGAATAAAATTAATTTGAAAAATCCTCTCTGGATTCAGACACCGTTTGGACACTCACTTAATTTGGCTCCCTTTGGTACAGTATAGTGGTGGTAAATATTATCTTAGACATGTTATAAATAAAAACTAAGATTAATCGAACAACGACTCTGAGTGGAGCTCAAAATATTAAGCCCACACTTTCTTGTATTTGATAAATATGTTTCACAGATAAGTCTTTTTTTATCTCTCGCTAAGAAAATCAAACTGTTATCACTTAAAAGCACTGTCTAGATAATATAAATTCCGCCTAAATAGAGGTGCTACTTGAATTTTTTTTAGTATTCGAAAAACAGTTCATAATATGAGAAATATATCAACATAATTTAAATACTCATTCATACCTAAGAATCTAAAACTGTAAACAATGTTACATTCGTAAAAAAAAATAGCAATTTGAATATCACAACGTACAAACGTCTCAGTTAAGTGTCTGCAGACTGTAGTCATTACTACGGATACATTATAGCAATAATTATTAACAATTATTGAATTCACGTGGAACGTTTAGGATCACCAATTATACCCTAATCATTGACGAAAAATGTATTATGCTTCGGCTATCACACAATTGGGAAAAATAAAACACTTTTTACGACATGATTAAGGAAATTTTTCGGTGTTCCTATCAAAGGATATAGAAACACAAAAGGAGACCTTCCTGATTGAGCATACAAAATTCTGAGATTTTGGTGAATTTTCCGACGTTTTGAACTACGGTTTAAAAAATAAAACAGGGTTCTAACCTGACCTCCATCTCAAAATAATATCTTTTATCCGCTGGCCAATTAATTTATACTTGTACAAATTTACTACTTAGTGTCAATTCTTTACCTCTTTCCGGTAAAATAATTTGTAGGTATATTATTTATACTTTCCACGATAAAATAATAAAAATAAAACATATTCAAACTTTTTTAACTCCTGAAATATGTGAAGCACTATAGTTGATTGAGCACTCTAAACTGAATTATTTCTATAATAATTTGAGAACAGTCATACTTATCTTTTTAATAATTTAAATGACCATTCTAATATTGTCGATAAAGCTGGGCTCGGCTCACGACTAACGGTTCGTGAAAAGATCGGTATCGTAATAATTGTTGGTATAATAATACGTGAACATAATAAATTTAAAAACATTTGTTTGAATGTGGCAACGTTGCATAAAATATTCTATGCTCAATCGTGTTCTACCGTTTCTGCATTCCGATTAACAATCATGACTCAATAACAATTTGTCTGTTTAACAGAATAGATTTACCTACTAAACATTTGGATTTTGTACTGTTTTCGCCGTTTTTGGTAAAAGACGTTGACATGCCACATTTAATTATTATTTATAAAAAGTGGCAGTATGAAACGCAGAAGATATCATCGCGTTCAATAATTTCGATGGTTTTTTGAAAAGTGAATTTTATGACCCGTATTTATTCATTTTTAATTTTCACATGGCATTTATTATGTTTGGATATTGTGTTAAAAAAAATGCATTTGCTTAACACATAATATTATAACGAGTTCTATCAGTCTGGTTCATAGGTGGAGTTCTAACACCTACCTAAAGATTAAGATAACATTTCTGTTCAAAAAAACTTCGAGAGTATATTTTTTTTTTACAGAGTCTAGAGCTTTTATTATATGAAAGAAAATTCTGAGAAACAATTTTTAAAACGTGTACCAAATTTATCTTTTTAATATTTACCTTTATTAAATTTAAACTTTAATAATGAAAATAAATTATTATGTTTATTATTTTGTATTCTTGGTAGTCCTGCGTATCTAAAATACTGGTGTAATGTCTGAGATAGATAAATATTTAAGAACTGAATAATTATATTATTTCGGGACGTAAGCAATCAACTTCTATAAATTGTATTTTAACTGTTGATATACGAGTTATAATAACATTTGTGTACCAACTTCTGAATTTGAGTGTTTTTGTGATTTAAAAATAATCATAACCAAGTGATTTGTAACGTTTTTTTAAAATTGCAAGAGCAAAAAAAGTTTTGAAACCTAAATACATTTTTTCTTTTAAAAGAATATTTAAAATATATATATATACAGTATACAGTAGGTAGGAAATATATTTTAGAATGTAAGTAAAAAATCTAATTTTTTTTTGTTTGTTTGTCATTTAAAAATTATGTTAGTGCTATCATAAATATATTATATTTAATAAGTAATTGTGTTTTTATCGCATGAATGGAAATGATATATTATCGGATATCGTTATAAACTCTCATTATTATAAACATAAGTATTACTATTATTATCTAACATAATATTAAGAAATAGAGAATAATAAAGCCAGTCTATGACCAAATGTCTGAGTGTATTGTTGTGCATCTACTTTCATATAATATTACACGTCGAGAAAAACACTTGTCGACATAACAAGTGCCTCGTTACATTGTTTTAAATATAGAAGGTAAGTATACTTATGTTTCCTTTAATGCATTAACTACTTGATTAAAATTATATACTAAGTATAGAAAAGGTCAACGTTGAAAATATTATGTTTTTAAGCATATATAAAATGCATATTTTTTTTTATTTAACCAATAATTCTTATAGTATTCCTGTATTTAAAAATGTATCCACAATTTGTATTAATAATAATTTAGTTATAAGGAAAAATTAAATTTTCCGATAGTTATTTTATTTTGAAATTTCCGGTTATTGTTCTTAATTTTGGTTACCTACCGATAATTATAATTTGAATACATACGTTGACCCAAAGTGGTACCTTCAATTTCAATTTCATTGTACATGCACTTAATGAAGTTAAAAAAACTACATAGATATTAAAATTAATATAACATCCTGAGCTCAACCTACAACCATACTTTAATTACGATACTCGTCATATTAAAATTTAACACGGCCATAAATTAATTCACTGCTGTACTGTACTTAAAGTAGCTTCTTATACAACATGTGCATTTTGTTAGCTTTTATTATTTATTAATTATTATCAATTATAATTTATTTCTAACTAAACTACACAATATCAATATTGATAATAATATAATATTAGAGTTTATTGATATTTAAAATAATATTTTAATTAATGTTATTCTTATTATTAATAAATTTATGTGCATACTTTTTTTCTATATTTCAGAGACATTGATTTTTGTTGAGAGACATTTTGCTCAGGCGTGATATGATAGTAGGCAATACAAATGTTTAATCCATTATAATTTTAACTACTTTCTCAGATTGAATATCATAGGTAGGTACATGGAAATTTAAATGGAAAAGTAAGAAAAACGCATTCGTATTCTACAGGGAACATAATATTGATTGATATCTGCTGACTGCTTGATCTAATAAAAAGTTAAATCCAAGATGTTCCAATTTGAAATATGATTTTTTTTTTAAATTTGATTTATACAGAAATTGAAAAATATAATGTGATGTATTAAGATTTCAATGTTTGTTCTCACACTAGATTTGTTTCTTAAGAACTTAATATCTATTGCAGAAAAGGAAGCTCGAAATATCAGTACCTACCTACTTGGGTTAGTGAAATGGAAACTCTAGTTCAATAGCTTATCAAGTACTAACATGATTCTTAGTTAGTAATAGAAAATACTGTTTGGATGTAATAAAATTGAAGTTTTAAATGTGAAATACGACCATAATGACATACCAAAGAATAAACTTCGATAAAAGTATGGTCGACGTTTGATTTATCGAAATTTGGTAAGCGAACTTGGTACAACGGGATAAATAAACGTTCATCGAAACTATTGTCATTTGTTCACGATATTTTAGTCAATATCGTTACTTTGTTCATAGCCGAGTGAACGTCCAACGTCTGTAATTGACTTCCAAAATAAACAGCGATAAGTACCTATAATATTCCTGTTGGGTATAGTTACTGTTGCAGTGTTTGAAACTGACATTTTAACGGAAGACAGTAATTTTATTGTTTTGGGAATACTTTGAGCAAAAAGTTATTTAAATAAGAGATGAACGAAAAACGGAAAGAGGTTTGATAATTTATGTCACCAGTCACTACACAACGGTGCTTCTGAAGCTGTATCCAGAAAAACCGTCTATAATTTGTTGAGATCATTTTAATAGATTTAACATAAAATATGTTTATTTATAATTCGTTAAGTGAATTTATTATAAGTGCCTACGGATGCGTATCAAATGAGATTACCTATCGCGATGGTTTAAAATAAATTCACCAAGATGAAATATTACGCTATCGTCGCGGGTGTTGGTATTATTATTATTATTATTAATGCTCTCGTTTTTAGAGACATTACCCGGCGATAGTGACGAGTGAATGGGACATAAACAAATGCCATAATATAGCACTGGGCTTCGATAACTTACTATACTGTTTAACACTTTCCACGTATAATTAATATGCATTATTATGCAGTAGTATGTAAATTCGTGAAAATTATCTGTAATATTATATTGTTACGTATATATCGACTACCAACTCGGTTGGGTTTCGTTCATCGTCCCAGCACTAAAATACGGTATTATGCGTGCTTCTAAATCATCACATACACAGATTATTGTGTTGTTGTTAGATAACAACCTTTGAACTACTCGGTGGGAGCTTTTGCGCTGAAGGCCGATCACGATAAATGTATAATAGTTGAATACGTTAAATTTCGCTGTGAATTTTCACATCTGTCTCGTCGGTGTGTCGGTAATAACACTCGGCCACATTCTGATGGTTGTCATCATCGGTATATCCCATTAGTATGGTTCGATTTATTGGCCATAGTTCGGACGCATTTCCCAATTTCCCAACGTGTCACAATACTTTTCATCTAAATACGCGATATTGTTTTATATAATATTAATATACATCATATTGACGAAACAGTCACACATCGGCTGTAAAACTGCAGTGTGCGTTTCCGTCAATTATTCGTTTTCTAACCAATAATCAATATATTAGATTTTTCCAATTATTGTTGATGACCTCTGCAGTTTTTGTATAGTATAGAATTTAAGAACAATAAAAATAATAAAATAAGTATGGTGATGGCGAATGAATAAAGTAAGAATAATAAATTTAGATCTAGAAAAACGCGTGATTAACGGTGGTACGAGCCCGGTGGGGACCGAAGTGCCTAGTGCATCAAATATACTAAAGATTATCATAGGTAAGCAATTATTAATATTATTAAAAAACATATTTACGTCTTATATGTATGAAACTAAAACGGTACATTTAAATAGGTAACTAAACATTTTTAAAATTAAAAAATATTCTTAACATACCCTTTTAGGTATAAATATGCTTTTGGGCTGGGTACAGATATTTTATTTTTCTAACCGATTTTGTTGTCATGGTTACTTATTAAAAAAAACATATTTATGATTCATAGATTTTCCTTGTAGAGGAAAAATATCGAGTAGCATCCATTTTTTTTTATTATTGAAAATGTTTTTATTGTAATTTTAATTGGGATGAATCACAACAATAAAATAATAATTGGCTTATAGAATTTAATATAAAAACTTTACACGTTTTCAAACATTGTAGCATATTTTAATTAAAATTTCCCTCTAGGTATAAATATTTTTTTCTTTTCAATTTATTATAATTTTATTACAGAATATTCAATGACACTACAGGTACCTTACCTAAGTTGAAAGCGTATTTTTACGCTGTAAAAATGAATTTATCTGAAAACGATTATTTTAGATTACCCTAAATAGTATGAAAGTATATTGAAGAACACAAATGGTTTTCCTCTAAGTTCACGGTAGGTATTACACTTAATGTTCATCCGAAATTAAACGAAAATGGTATATTTTTTTTCTGAAGTGAATAATTCTTATTAAGTAATCAAATTGAAAAATAATATACATATTTCGATTTTTCGAACAATGTTATTTTTAAAGAACACGTAATTTATTATAAATATCTGTTTTATCGAATTGATCCGCTACAACGCGTGTAATTTAATAATTTTATTTTTCGAGGCAATAAATTATTAAGAACAAAAAAAAAAATCAATAATCAATTTAGTAAACATTGGCGGTATACAACAACCATGTGTATATTATGTTTATCCACTAAACGAGATTCATACATTTTTAATTTATTATTCTCAAGTGCAATGTAATACAAAATGCAAAACAATATTGAATACATAAAACTACCGTAACTACTGTAGTTGTTATAATTTTTGTGTGGTTTTTGCTTACATTAAATATACAATGTATGCATTAATGTCAATGGTTCTATATTGTATTGATCTTAATCATAGCAGTAGGTGGTACGTGTGCAAATTATAATCTAATATTATATTGAACAATACATAATGAATAGCATTTAATTATTTATAGTTGTTATCAATCATTGTTGTCATAATACGAAAATAATTAATAAGCACGAGTTCGACGACAATATGTAATATACTAAGTCGGTGCCTACTTGGAGGTCAAATTATGTTAATTTCATAAATAATATCTAATTATTGGTGTGGTAAAACACATTTCACGATACGTCAGTTGGACCACTGTCACTATTCTCCAACCAACGACGGTGAAAATGCATGCATAGGTGAGTAGGTACTATTATATTATTGAAGAAGCTCAAAAAATTACAAAAACACATCGATCACATTGCAACAAAACAAGAACACATGACTAAAATTAATAGGACTGCTAGATAAACATAACCATGCAGTGCAAGATTACTGATGATTAAAACAAGACATAACGTTTACTTAAATTCATTGCTTTCAGTGCTAGTATTGCAAACGGGTAACGAGAGAAGACGTGGTCGAATGAATATACTTGAAGTGCAGCTCCCATAGTCCCATGCCATTGTAAAGTAATATATTATTTAAGAGCTATTGGCACTCTGAATTTTTTCTAATAAGAAAAAGGTACCCCACCAACCCTCCACGACTCACCACTAATTCATGAATTGCATATTTTTTAATTTTTCATCATATAACTACCTACGAGGGACCTGATATGAACACAGGGACCTAACCTATTATTATTATTATGCTTTTTTACTCTACAGTGAATTTATCAATGCGGTTGGGTTCCGCAGTTCCCGAATTTTTCTGTTCTATACAACTATTCTCGATACCCATATACTCTATACAGGGTAGTTCTCGTGGGCAAAATGTCTTTAATATTCCATAGTTAGTGGGGTGGGTTGTGGGTACACGATAATATCTTGTTTACTGCTCGTATTAAGTATTTGCACGTTTTCACAAGGCATCGAAATAGTATACTCACTCTACACACGACCACCGAGTCTTGTCCTCTCCATGATATTTTGATTGGCTCGTATGTTCTGTCAACAAATCTGGTCGATTGATGTAATGATGCCATTACTGATATCCAGGCGACGCACTTAAGAACTCGTGGCATTGTACACCATGTCCTCGCCACTGGTGCATGGCACACGTATATGTACCTGCGAGTAACAAAGAAAATGTCGATATTGTTAAAATATGTATTTGATTTTCACCAAAAAACAATACAAATATATTATTATAGAATGTATATAGAGCGTATTTTATAATATTGATATAATACTACATTGTACGTGGAAAAAAATCGTTTTCGCCATTGAACGAATTCAGTTTAATTAATTAATATTACATTTTGTGTAAACGCGTTGGATACAATTCGGTTAATCATTCGGGTGATTCAAAATTGTGCTCGACACTTATCGGATGTACCTTTTTTTTTGTTTAATTTTTTTTTACACGATTGCATATTACGTTACACGCGACAAAGCGAAAAAAAATGCATGCAATTTATCTGTCCATTACAAAATTAATTAATTAAATCATAGTATTTCAAATTGTCGACAAAAAAACAAAACTATTTTAGAAAGTTTTTTCCATCGATGTAAATATTTTACACTGAATAGATCATTATGAATATTAATCTGAACGGTTTAGTTTGTTATATGTGCGTACACGTTTATGCACAATTATACCTAAATAGTTTAAACGAAATTCTGTGCAATATGTACACGATACAAAATACCTTTATAAATTGATACAGTATTTACTAACTAAGTTTCATGTTACATGATATATTTAACATTAATTTAAGACTTATTTGTTGACTGCAAATTAAATTTTAATATTTTTTTTTAATAAATACTATACAAAACAGTAGATATTTAGAATACGAGTGAGTTTATTATCAAACAGGGATGTGTTTACACAATATTTACAATTAGAACTTATTTATACAGACATAAGATATATAATATTGGGTTTTCAAAATTAAGATGGTTCACTTCGATTTTTTATCGATGAAAAATTATAATTTATAAAATATTTATTTTATATTATAATATAATATTTTTATTTTTTATTTTTTTGGGTTGAGGCTTTGACAACTGAGGTAATTAGCCTGTGGAACAGTGGGGGAGGGTACTGTAGGTTTTGAACACGTGTGTGTTTGTTTTGGCATAATTTTTAAGTGGGTACCCGTAGGTATCTGCCATGCCCGGGTGGGGAATGGCGGTCTCTCTCTCCGGACACCGTGACTTTCCGAAGAAAAATGTCACCCGTGGCCGAGTTCGAACCGGTGATGATGCGCGTCGCAACCGATGCCTTAGTTCGCTCGGCCACTCCGTCCGGCCGTCCCCCATATTAAATGTTGTATAGGTACATTTAAAATAAACAATAATTAATTATGCATTATAATTTCATGCATTTTAATACTAATAAATAATACTAATACTACACTTTAATACTATAAAAAAATCGAATTTCATTAAACACGTGTTCACGAATTATAGATGTGGATGAAAATGTTTCAACGGGAGAGTTGTAATCACAGACGAGTCACTAATCGCTTTAGAGTTAAATCACCAAATTACGTGACTTGTAATTTGTGCAAAATGAGGTCAAATTACGGAATCAATTAAGTACACTTGCTTTTGAAATACACTATAATAATCAGATTGAAGCAATAATAATTGTAGTACGAAGTATTCCAAAGACATAAGAACCATAGGTATTATAACTTATAAAGGTATGAAATAAAAAATACGGTAGGTAAGTACAAACTTTATAAGTAAATTTAAAAAAAAAAAACGCATTTATTGTTAAAATCACGTGTCGTTCGTTTAACTACAATACAATTATTACTTTATGGGGTCTGTTAGGTATGACATTTTTAATGATAAAACTTAACTCTGGTTTAGAATATAAATATTATATATCTTATATTCATTTAATAGGTACCTACTCATATGTACAATGGAAGTACATAACTACTAAATTTCATTGTTTACTTTTATAGTAAATTATTACTATAATAATTATTATTAGTATAATTAATTATTATTTATAACAATATTTTATTATATGTTGATTTATTTTATTTGCGTTTATACTAACAACTATATGTGTATTACCAGAACGATATATTCTGCTTTTATTTTGTTCTGTTTTATTTTATTATTCTATTATTTGTTACAGTTAGAAATTGAATAGTGTATTAGTGTATTATGTGTTTGATATCCATGCCATACAAAATAAATAAATAGTAAATTATAATAATTTTTAAATTTCTATAAAAAAAAAATTATGCAGAATATTTTTTTTTTATTTTCAAGCCTTCGTAATAAAAATTTTTTTTTTTGAATTTTTAACAACAATTCAATTTAGTTAGGTTTTTGATTTTGACATAATTTATCAAATACTAAGTTTTTTTTAAAAAAATACAGTAGGAACAACTTATAAGAAATTCTATACTTATATTATTTAAGCCAAAAGTGTAAAAATTAAAATATTCTGGATCTCTAATTAAGAAATAATTTAGAAATATTCACGATTTCATCAAAATTTGAACTTCAAAGGCTTATAATATATATTCTGTTTTCGAAATGTTTTAACAATTATTGTAAGACAAATATATGAGTAACGTTGTATTACGTTAGTAAAAAACGTAAATAATTTAAAATACTTACATAATATATCACAAAAAGAGCAAAAATATATTAAAATTATAATATGTTTAGAAATATTTATATAAATATTTAGTGAAAAATGTAGTCTCTAAGATTATTGATTTTGTCATTAACTGGTGTGAGTAAAATATTCATATTTTTCTGTAATTTTTTTTAGTTTTCCAAATTATTTTTAAAAGTAATGGGAATTTTCTACCCTTAAAGTTGAAAATTTCAAAAGTTCAAAAGCTGATGACATAAACATGCCCAAATAAATGGTTGTAAAACCAATCACTACACACAGAATATAAAAATAAAAAATTGTATTTCAGAAAAAAAAAATAAAATATTTAAATTAATTCTAAAAACTACTTTATAAAATAATTTTATCTAAACACCTATATTATATTACATTATACAATGAAACTAAAATCGTTGAACTCAACTAAGAGCACTTTTATTCTCCAATGAAATATTCATATTAAAACGATTGTTAGTTTGTAAGTTAGGTATTTAATTTAAAAAATATAATTATTTTTATTTATTTTTAAAATTTTTCACACGTGTGTACATTTTAGTTGAAGTACTTCATATTAATCTTCAGACGAAATTATTATGCAGAAATCGCTTATATTTTACATGTGATTTATTATTTATTATTTTACATACGATTCTTACTAAACTGAAATAAATTAGTTTTAGATTATACCTTAACACGCTCTCCTGCAGGCCATTCAATATATCTACGTTTGAACCTTTTCATTTTAAAATAAAAAACGTAGGTAAATGTACAATGTGAAAAAAATATCCGTTTGCCTTTTACGTTCAAATATTTTTCACAATCATACTTAAAATATGAATTATAGCGTTTTTGTTGCAATATAAAATAAATCAATATTGTGATATTTATATTATAATTTATAAAATATAAAATAAATCAACAGTTTATTCTGATTTTTGTACATTATTATAAAAATGATATATAAATATATGTTATGTATATTTATTTTATACCATGCTAAATGTACTAAAATTTGATTTAACCTATAAATGTTCATAATGTATTTACATTTATCTGCATCAACACTCTGATTATTATGTTATGTAAAATCCGTGTTTATGGGTTAGTGAATAAGACCATCTAATATGTATAATTGTATATTGCTGTAATAACAAATTATATTTGAGCAAGTTTGAGTATAAATATAAATAATAATTAGAAAGTAATATAAGTAGATATATAGGCATTATTTATAAGTTTAATATTAATTCTTAGAAAATTACTAACCATTAACATGAAAAGTCAATAAATAATATTTTTTTAGTGCATTTTTTAAGTTTCTGAAATAAAAAAAAAATCATAAAATCTTTTGATAAATGTCTAATGCAATTTACAAGTGGCGTCCGTTGTTTTTTAATTGTTACGTAATGATAAAATTTCCATGAAAACCCCGTTTGGCGTGAGAAAAGATCCATAAGGTATTTTAGGCATGTACATTTGAAAATCAAATACCTAAACATAGTTGCAGTTTCGATGAGAACTTCATCCATGCATTAGCTTTGTTGACTGTTGTTTCCGACATAAACAAATAATATTACAGTATCTATAAATAATAATAAAAGTAGAATAAAAAAAGTTGGTAAAAACGAATTGCTCTTGTATAACAAAAACTATTAAAAAGTACAGAAAAAACGTTCACCAGTCTCAAGTGAAAGTGAAATTTAATACTTTTTATTTAATTTAAATAAACCTACTCGACTCTCTGAGCGAGGTTTTTAGTGTGGTAAAAATAAAGGGACCGTTACGATGTCTTATTGATATCTGATTTGGACGAAAGAAAATTATATCAACTGTAATGTTACAATCTGTTAATTTTTTGAACAAGACCTAATCTAACTTTGAAAATTTGGTTAGGTTATAATAACGAACCAATGAAATAAAAATACTTAGGTATCTACTGAAGTTTATAAAAAATGATAAATAAATAAAATTATTATTAAGGTGTATAATATTTTTTGTATCATTTTATCAAAACAATATTTAAAAGTTCAGTTTTGTTTGATATAAGTACAGTTTTATATTTTCAAAATATTATAAATATTATTATAATCGTTTAGTTTGATTTGGATTTGAATAAACATGATCGATTTGGTTATTGAGTTCGTTACCTATATAAAAAATTGAATTTGTCCTCAAAAATTAGGTTTGTATATCGTAGGTAACATTATATTCAGTAACTGTAACAGGTGCTAAGTGCTTATTAGTTATTACGTAGGTTTTCCTTAATATTATAAAATTTAGTCATTATGTGAATTCCTGTGATTTTATATGACCCAGTTAGAATGTGCTTACGATTTACTCACTTGTTAATTAAATAAATGCATGGTGTGATTTAAGTTATGTGGAAATATTTAAATCGTTATTAATAAAATCTTAAATATTAAATCGATTTTTACTTTGATTATTGTTATTACAGAGTGATGCGCTGTAGTAATATTATTTAATACTGTTGCATGCCTGGATTTCTTCTACAAATAAAAAATATTTGTCAAAATATGTTCAAGATTTGGATCTATTTCTGATTGATGAGTCCAATTAAAGTCAAATGGAATTATAGATTATGATTGGAATATAGCAGGCTTCGATTGCTTCCGGCCAGAATTTTGATTGGAAAATAATAAAATTACGAATGGCCTACTATGATTGATTTTCAGAATAGTCGTAAGATATTTTTGAGGATTTGTTCGTCACAGTCGACTCTCTTTATAACCCTCTTGATTAACTATACGCTGATGTTAAATTGCGATGGAGAATATAATAGAGTACACTACAATACTGCAAAGCCACTGTTGGAATATAAAATAATAGGCGTCCTAGCTAGAAAAAAATCAAAGAATAAAAGGTTAGGTTAGATTAGATTAGGTACTTATGTATAGTTTATTACACCACCAATTTTCCAATTGAAAACAATTTTTTAGTGGACGTGTTGGCTCTGGAATGAGCCGTGAACTGCATTTTGGTTATTTATAATAATGTTTAAATCATATGATATACACTTGTATTTTATTAAAAACTCATTTAGTAATTTCATAAAACATCAATTTGTTTTTTGTTCAACTAGCAAGTCCTGAAATGCTTGGCAGATAATATTAGCCAAAATAATTGATTGTAACATGTATTGTAAACACATCTTATTGTATTCAATACCAGTATTATTATTATTATTATTATTGCATTGGGTCACAAATGTTATTTTTATTAAAATTTAATATAATAATTTATATATAAGTATATATTATATATAGGTATATTTAAAAAAAATGTTTATGTAAAGTAGAAACAATGTTAGCCAATCCACCGACGCACATCTTAATAAAAAAAATATCTTATATTAATTCATCCATAGTAATATTATCGCAACACCGATATCTACCTACCAAGTACTAAGTACTAAGCTACTATATTATCGTTTCAATCATATTATAAGTTGAAATACAAAAAAAGCATTTGTGTTTAAAGAATTAAAAAGGAGTAAAAAATGATAGTCTTGTACTTTACTCGTATTCTCGGTATATTCTAATGACACTTTTGACTTTTTAATGTAACCAACTGTTACAAGTCCACAGTAAAATATATTATCACAAAGTGCCCAACGGTGCTCTTGTTTAACTGGTTATAAGATAATGTAGTTTCATTAGTTTTTACAACTTTACAAACTTCTAAAATCTTAGATAATTTTTTTACATTTAAATATTTTCGAGTTAAATTTCATTATTTAAATTGTATAAAGTTAAATTAAAGACATTTTCATATGCAAATTATGTAACTTATACGATTTAATCGCATAATGATAGCACCAGGACCATCGTCTAAAACGTAACGTAGGTACATGATTTGGAAATTCGGGAACTTTTAAACTTCATAGCATAATAATATGATTATATGGATCAGTACTGCATATTGTAACACAATCAAAAAGTGGCTTACTCAACGAGTAATCAGTAATAATAATAATAATAATACACTTTTGCATTTAAAGATGATTAAATTTAATAATAATCTAATACACATTTCTTCGGGTTTGACATTGTTACGACCGATGTTACTTTAAGTGAATCACTGTGAAATGAATGGCATTATAAAACCATCGTGTGCATTAAATAACACGGAAATATGCGACGTAAATTCACAATATATAGTTTGAAAATCTTGGCGGGACACCATAACTCTTGAATATTAAATATATACGCGTATTCAACAGTTAGTATATTATAATGATATAATAATATCATGGCGTGTATTGTCAAGTACGCACGTTATTCGAATTTGATTTTTTCTTTTCCCCCGTCCGTCCGATGATCATCCATGTCTGTATTTGCGTTGACAAATTATTGATATAATAATAATAATAATAATAATATACAAAAACTCCATTATTATTATTATTATTATTATTATCATTATCATTATATAGGTTTGCCGTTTAACGATCGATCTACAGCTGGCTGCTGCCGATGACCGCCTCCACGTATCTCAAGACATTTCAGTGCTCAATTACGTATATAATAATATTATCATAATATCAGTGGACGTCGCCCAGACGGTAAGCAGCCGTATTGTCCATACCGTGTGTAGTCGTGTGCCATTGCCAGCTGCAGCTGTAGTTGTTGAACAAACATCCGAGCACATAGATAAATAACAATTTATAATTTATTATTGTGGAGGAGTACGCGTCGTCCGACGATCTCTGCGAGTTTTCAAATAATAATATAGCGCAGGGTATTAAAAGACGGCGACGGTTCTAGATAAGATTTGACGCACGTTGTTTATATAAATACTTCTGTCGGGTATAATATTACTGTCACTCAGTAATTATTATTATTATTACTATTAGATACTGTTTACAATGCTCGTCGAGTGTTCATGTCGTAGAATTGATTTCCTTCCTCGTCCGGTGTTCGTGTCATACTGCAGCGGTGTAAGCCGTATATATACAACGCGCACAGATTATAAGGTCCTAGATGTGTCTCAAATCTCCAGGGCTGAGTTGTGTGTGTGTACCTAATTAAATATTATGTTAAAATCGAGTGTTTTACTTAGAGAACGTGAAGATTTTTCATTTGGTTTTAATTTGTTGTATACATATAGTCTCGTATTATTATGATCATCGATTTTGTTTTCGAAAACAAACCAGCTCGAATAGTATTCGTTTACACTATGCTCTTTAAAGTACTACGAATTACAATGTGAACACTAACTGATATTATTTTAATATTTTATTTTCCCTAACTTGTCGAATGTTTATTTTATTATTTTTAATTTACAAAAGAATTTTTATTTTATTTATCAGACAATCGTGTTAGGTATTTTCTGTATATTTTGTTCTAACTTTTAATGAATCTAATCAAATACACCAAAACACATTATATTATAATCGGTTGTGATTATGAAATAAAAGTTAAGCATATCGAAGTATAATAGTAACTATATAATATTGTATAATTACCTACATTATTTCTAACAAACAATTTAGTAATGTTTTGTAATAATTAGTAATAATTAGCAATATTATATAACAGTAATGGCTAATGAATAATTATACTTTTATAGTCAATATCTGATGGGACCAATATAAGTATCACTATTACAAATGTTTATAACCGTAACGATTTCATAACGTATATGACTGTTTGTGATTATTTTTGCAACATATAATTATGGTTCGTATTATAATATGAAATTGAATAAAACCACATAGGGACACGTTAACAAAACAACTTTACTATATATTTTACATAGCAGTTAGAGTTTAAGATTTTCCAGTCGAGAATTGTCTGTTAAATTAATCATAAATAACTGTAGTATTCAAAAATTCGTTAATGACATGAATTATTCATAAAATATAAAAACGAGATAGAAAAAAACCATACTGTTAAAATCGAGTACAGCGCTTGTAAAGTTTTAATATCATATCGTAGTAATTGTAAAATCTTAATTTTTTTCTTACTGAATTAGGATTATGACCTAAAAGTTTTTCTCAATCTTTCAGAACGTGACAGTTGTTGTGCGTATACATTTATGCAATCAAAAGTCGGCGTAGATGAAAAGTTCTTCCGGAAATCCAGTAACGTCCTCTCTTGAAGTTCCGGGTCAAAAGAACAACTAAACAGAATTCGTATGGTACAAAGTTCTCTACAAACATTTGCGATTCTTGAGTGGCAGTAAGTAACGATTTCACTTGGGTTGCAGCGCATATGTTTTAAATCGTTACTTTGTTTTTCTTATAGTTTACCCATACAATAAGAACACAGTTTTAGGTACATCGTACCTATTTCTAAAACTAGGTACATCACTAAAACTAATACATTTTTTTGTTTAAAATCAAATATTGTACTGTCGTTTATTTTTTCGAAAATATAATGAGTCCCACTGAACAAGTTTATGTGGACTGTGGGGGTCCATGAGTTCACAATTTACAATAATAATATGTATTATATTAATACAAGTATTTAAATATACTTATTATTTATATATATTTATATTAAAACAGTATACATTTTTACTGTTTTACAATTTTAAACTTTAATATTAAATTAAACATACAATGTCGGTAACAATAACTAATGTAAAATGTTTAATATAAGGGTACTAAAGATAATGCAATATAATAAGATAAAATTACGATAAAATACGATAATGAAGCAGCTAGGTTAAAGGAAAAAATATTTAAAATGTTATATTTTGAATCTGATCAATATTTTAAAAATTATGTAGTTGTAATTTTTATTTATTTATATACGATTGAAATGTAATACAATATATTTTCATTATAATAATATTATCCTACAGCAGCTAGGTTAAAGGAAAAAATATTTAAAATGTTATATTTTGAATCTGATCAATATTTTAAAAATTATGTAGTTGTAATTTTTTTTTATTTATTTATATACGATTGAAATGTAATACAATATATTTTCATTATAATAATATTATCCTACAACAAAGATGTCCTCAAAGTTTGAAATAAGATTTGTGTATTATATAACAAAATAATGCACACACACAAAAAAAAAAAAATTTTAAATTATCATTTAAATTAAAGGAAATTGAATTATAGTATAGGAATTTGAATAATTTTGATTACAATACAACACTTACCGGTATACCGGTACACATATTGTGTATATTATAGATTTAGTGTAATATTCAAATATTTCGTACCTAAATTTACCTGGAAGGAAATTCGTGTTTAAAAAGTACACTAGTACAAAAATAAAATAAAATACCATGATTTGACTTTTAAAGAACAATCATAATTTTCAATATCCCTAGTCCGACGATTTATCGCGCACACCTGGATATAGTACAATTATTTCCGTGTGATTTATTCAGCGGAATTAAACGTCAAAGTTTTTCATGGGATGACTCTCATTTTTTCCACTTGACATTATATATTCGATCTGTCGACAGTTATGCACGTAGGTATTGTGTTCCCGAGAATTATGAACCATTCGTGCTACTGACGTTTTCATATCGACAAAATTTTACGTGACTACGTTTGGGTTACAGTAAAGTAAGTTGTATTTTGAAATTGATGTTTACTCGACAAATTAGTTGGCAAAAAAAATGTTCAGACATGTAAATTAAAATATAATATAAACCAACAACAGTTAAATGTCTATAATTTTCTATGCACTACCTATGATAATTTAAAAGTAATTAGACTAATTTTTAGTTATTTTAGTAAGGATTTATTCACACTATTCTACGGTACGGTTGTATTGGTTTATATGGTAGGTAATATAAATTATATATTATTATGATATAATATTCTGGCAAAAATTAGTTCAATCTACCCTACGATATTGCCATATCTATATGTATTAGGGCAATGTTTTAAACATTTTCAATAGGTAACTCAGATCACACTTAACAGCTGTCTACTATTTATTGATTATTCAATGAGCTGATTCAAGACAATTTTATGACTAAATCCGAACTAAAGATGTCAAATAAAAATATTTTAAGATCTAGTTAACCTTCAGGTGCTTGTTTAAATATACCTAGTAATAATACATTATCTATGAAATAACACTTTTTAGTCATTTTTCTACATTTATACTGATTTATATAAATAAATAAGCAGACAATAAATACGTATTTTTTCATATCATTAAACAAGAAATTGATCTTTTCATAAACATTTATTCTTTGATGTGTTTTCAAAAAAATATGAGTCAAAGTTGAAACATTTTCAAATTATTTTACAATTAGTTTTCTATTAAATACAAATTCTTCTTTATTAAGGTACTCAACATATTTTTTTTAGGTATATTTTAACAAAAATTAGTATGTTACATGTATAAATATACATAGTATTAGTAATTAAGTAACTTATGTAATTTAATGAAATTTAATGTAGTGTAATGTAATGAAAACGCAATCTATATCATCCAATGTAAAATAAATTGGTAACACAGGCTAATAACCTTGTAGTTTATGCCTTTAAAAATTAATGAAAAAAAATATTTACATGGGTCGTAAATAAACAAATATGTTTTATCAAAATTATTAGGTTTTATATCCTAACTTTTAGATTACCTACTTAAAGAACATTTTTATATAACTATAATAATACACCAATGAAAATCAGATATAAGTATACCAGCTTACAATAGTTAAAAAAATAATGTTTGTAAATGTACGAGACTTAAATATTGCCCAAGGCAATACTTTTTGACGTTGATTTATATTCGTTTATAGTTTATATTTGTTGATAACAAATATTGTAATTTTAAATTGTTATTATTATTATTAATTTTGTTATTAAATGCACCAATCGTGTATCGATGAACTGAAAGTATTGTTCCCCGAGGGTTGTGAGTATAGTTCTTGAAAATAAAATTTGTTTTATTTTCTTTGTTATCATTTTCCTTATTTAGTTATGTAACATCTTTATAATTACTTTTTGTTTTAAACAAAATGTATATGTAAAATAAATTTATAGAACGGTGGGGGGGGGGGGGGGAGTTGTCATAATTAGCATTGAGTGCAAAAATAAATTTTAAAGACCTTTCTGGGCAGTACGATGAAAAAAGCCAGTATCTCACTCCTCTTCCATGGTCACTTAAACGGCACCAGTAACGACGGTAAGGCAATTGTAGTGTTACATGTAGAGTAGATTATTGGAGGTACCTACACTTTACACATCATAGTGGGGATGAAAAAATAATTTTTCTGGCAAATCAATTTTAGGCGGCACCCTCCTCCCAAATGAAACAAAATGAAGAAAAGATTGTTTGTACAATTGTATATCATGTCTGTTGTATCACTCTCAAATATAAAAGTAGAGTCATGTTCTATACCTTCTGACCATAGTTAATCAAGGCATTTTTCGAATAATTTTTAAATAGTTGAGTGTTGAGTGGTATTATAAACTTAGTATTTAGGAACATTGTTGTACCAGTACCATCGGTTTCCAATGTCCCAATAACGACATCAGCGATGTATCATACATCTACGTCTGTTGTTTTTTCGATTGACAACCACACATTAGAACGTTTGAATTTATTATTATTTATAATTGTTTTCATCGTATCACTATAATAGTTATGTTTTAAATAATTTTTACGGTTTGTTGATTCATCAGGTATTTTTTCCACGCATAATTTTACAAAAAAAAAAAACAGTTTAAATTGTGTAAGTTAAGTTTTCTTACTAGGGCGAAACCAGTGCTTTGCATAAATCTTCGAAAAACAAGCCTTTATTCAACGCTGAATTAGTGAATACATTTTAAGACATACTATTTTGTTTACAGGTCTTAAGCAAATTCAAACATTTTAAATGAATTTCAGTTTTAATATATTATTGTGTAATTGATTATCGCTTATCGTGGCTAACTTTTGCTTCACATAACTTACCTACATAATATTATTATTAAAATGATATTTTTCCAAAATACACATGCATTGAAATACACCTACAAAAACTTTTTGATAACGATGAATTATCTTCGGGGTTTTGAAAAAAAAAACTAGACAAAATACTCGCAGATAACGACAAACACGTGAACGGTGAACACAAGATGAATATTTTAACGCAACTGTAATAAAATATCAATAGTCCGACTTCTGCTTCGATTTTTTTCTTTTGTTGATATGTATATGATACCGATAGTTAGATGCCATTACCTATATCAATTAATTTCAATACTAATCGACAAATATAAATTCAGAATTGAAATAATATTTTTATATATGTTCGAAAATTTCTAGATAATACCTAAATTCGTTCTAAAATTATATGAAAAATCCGGTTAGAGTCGTAAAGTATAAGTCCTATTAAGACGCCAAAAGGTCGAATAATGCACTGAATTGCATACAAATCTGTGATAAAAATTCATAAGTTATTATAGGTACCTTGGAACGTGAGATTTCCCTCAAAACTACAGTGCTCTTGGAAAATGTTAATCCACGTCTTGTGGACATGCCAACGTCGGAGTGTCGGACTAAAACGTTTTGCTGGCGGAATATTATCTAGAATGCAGTAAAGCGTGAGGATAGCGACCGGCTCACGCTTCGACGACAACGCTGGTGGAGATGGCGGTTGCCGTTTCACTTTCGTCGAACTATCGCTTTCGTCGTGGCTAATTTGTGCACAGATGCACAGTCCAGTGGACGCTAAACGTGTCAACTTGGATTTCGCTCATGCCAAGAACAGTTTTTTTTTTTTAAAAATACATCTTTTGACGGTTTTATACAGCTGCGAACCCCGCACTGTGTCATGACTATAACTATACCCGTCAATAGATGGCGTGGAAATTTTTCGGAAACTATTTCTAGTTCTATATTTTACTGTACATTATCAAACATCGAAACAAATAAAAATTAAAACCAAAATGTATACCTACAGAAAAAAGTAAAATGCTGGTATTAAGGTTTATACCCTATAGGTGTAAATTGTACATAAACATAATGTCAGTATACAAGGTAAGTATTTTACACATATACGATTAAAATATATGCCTAAAAATATTACCAAGTTAAAGAAGCGAAAAAAGTAAAACACGATTATTTAAAATTAAAATTTACACAGGAAATATTAAAGCCTTTTCCAAGTCAAAATTGAAATCGGAAAAAGATAAAACCGGTTTTTAAAACTCAAATTGAAACCAGAAAAATATAAACCCATAATTATAACTGTAATTGAAACAGGAAAATAAGAAAACAGGCATTTAAAACTAGGTAATAAATTAAGGAAATGAAAAATGAAACTAAAACACACATTTTTATTTCGGTTTCAAGCCTATTGTCTTGCTTTAATAACTACAAATAAACCATACAATAATATTATCAATTATCACATATTATACCTTATCATTATTATATAGTAATATATATATCGGCGTGGTTGAGAATATCGGTGATGGGTAATTTTATAATCAAACGCTTATCTGTATATATATAAAATATATATATAAAATGTCCTCATTTACTAATCAAGGTACAATAGTTACAGTCAAAACTATAATAGCTAGAGACTAGAAATTTTCATATTACCTTCGTACCACCGTATAGGAGTGCACCATATGAAAGGATTTTTCATAATTTGCATTTTAAAGAGGGCCTCACACAGAGGTTTGTTGACGAATAATTTTTGTTTGTATAGTTTGTTTGTATAGTGTTACCATTAGTTACAAAAATAAAATTATAATTACAATTGGATAAATTGTAGACCTGTATTTTATAGTTGGTCAAAATCACTCAAACTACCATGTTAAAAATATAATAAGTTTATATTTAAGAGAGTTTAAAAATATGTAAATTCACAGAAATTAAATTTGTCACGAGCAACGCCGTGTAGGATTAGCTATCATATTAAATATATTTAATTATAATAATAACTATTATACCAATAAACTATGTTCTTTTTGTATACAGTCTACTCGCTTAAAAGTTAACTGTATACCTCATAAATTGTGTATACAATTTAATTTACTTTATACTTCAGTAGTTGTGAAATAGAAATATTCATTGAATAAATAATTTGAGTTGAAATCAAGTATGTAGCTAATACAATTTATTTTTAATTTATTTGTTTATCGTGCAGGTCTCCAGTTTCAAAATGTTATTTATATTATCTTGATTTCATGGATTTGTAAAAAAAACGATAAGGTATGAAATTTGGTGTCGCATAGAAACAATTCAAAACATTGTTGTAAATAACATCATGTCCAAATAAGTATCCAAGACTCTAGGGAAAAGTTAAGAACGTAGATCAATCTTATATCGCTGTTCTTATATGTATCAGTTGCAAAATATCAAATAGTGTATGCATGCGTCATAAAGCTAGAGAGATGAACGATAAACCAGCAACAATTTATCACAACAATATTGCAAGTGTTCTTGTTGAAATTGGCTCACAGCTATCAAACATTTTGTCCAGTCCAAAAAAATGAAAAGGGTACTCTTATAAATGTACCAATAAGACAATTTTTTATGTTCCGATTTATCCAGAAAATTAACGCCAACCCTGAGATTACTAAAATTAGTACTTACCTATTGACAATAACAAGAAAATAACAGTTCTTTTAGTATTATTTTTAAGGTTGTGGATTATTTGTAGTTTCAAACGCTTTTGGAACCTTATAGGCAAGTTTTAAATAATTGTTTATGTGTTTATATCATACATAAGTCAGTTATACGTACATTTATTTCCATTGTCCATTATTGTTTATCTTCACAGTAAACGTAGACTTGCATTAAATTTTTATTCAAATTTTAATTTAAATATCTTATGTTACCAAATATTTTTGATTGCTTTTAAATCAACCAGAGGAATAAAACCAGTGTAGTCTGTATAAAACATAAAAAACTTTATTCTGATAATAGCCAAGTTCAATAGTTTGAATAATTGAGGTTAATGAGTTCCAAATATTTCGAGAAGTTAAATAGCATTTCGGAAAAAGTTAATGCATTTTATGTAGAAACAATCAATGGAAACTAAATTAATGTTTTCACCAAATCAAAATGTGGTAAATGTACTTCAGAAACTTAGGTCATTAAATAATAATAGGTACCTATACTAGATGAAACATCAAATTCGGTTAAGGGTTAGAATAATACAAATATCTTAAGACTAATTTCTAATTATACGTGAGACGACTAAAAAACTTTATAAATTTATTACAGCGATGTAAAATAAGACAAATAGACTAGATAGACACATGCAATTACATTGTATTGTGTATTATAGCGAGTGCTTGGATATAAACACATCGAGGATTCTAAATATTCAAGAGACAAGAGTTCTTAAACGCCATGTATTATTCATTTATAAATTGTTATTTAAATTTATTTAATTAAACTATATAATTTATTATTCATATTTTGTACTTGTTGTAATTTAGTTGTAATTTATAACGCCCACAGTGTCTGTCTGTCCACCGCCAAAAAGTTTCCACAGACACCTGCAGTTACATTTTTGATTTATATAATATTATATAATATACATTTGTTTAGAATTACCACATCCGCACCACGCAACAACTACACAATTACAAATAGGTACGTCTTCTTCGTAAAACAACACTGATTAAAATATAATACTCAAACTGTTTAACCGATATAGTTATCTCCTCTTGCATCCCAAATCTCGTTGAAACCGCGTCCGTCGTAAGTCCTCGGGACTCATCCAAATTTGACAAGTAAACGCGTATCGATATTGTTTCGATCGGTAACCGCGGTAAACGATAAAAGTTGTAGTCAACCGTCGTTGTAGACGAATTTTTGTCGTGGGTATATGTATATATTATGATTATTTTTTTTTGCTATAATATTTTAAATGCATGTACAACACGCGGACAGTTTATTACAAAACATTAGGTACAGTGTATAGCCGACACACATATTATATTATGTAGGCATGTAATGTACCTGCATATAAAATATATTATAATACAGGCATGACCGTATAAAATAGACGATAAAATAACACAATAACCGATGAACAGCGTAATTTATACCGAAAAAATATTATAATCAGTAGTTTATTGTTTTCTGTCAAATGTTTTGAACGAATGTCCTCGCCCTATATTATATGGATTGTGTTGTAGGAAGGTACATACAAAGTCGTTTTCTATGTAAATATATATATATGTGTTGTATATGTATATATCGTACAGATACGCAGCCTCGATTTTTTTAGGAAAACTCGTAGCGATCTGACGGTAACGTGTTTAATATAAAAAAAATATAGGCTTAAATTGTTTTGCAAAAACGCATTTATTCATTTTTTCATTTTTATTAAAAATAATGTTCTGTGAAAATAACATAAAACTTATTAGGGTGAACTGCAAAAAATATTAGTTTTCATCAGTATTATACGTACAATGCACGTTATTATCGTTATTTAATATTGAAATATTTTTATTCCTGTTTTTATGATCATAAAAAGTTGTATTGACATTTTAAATCGTCACTTTAGAATCTCCGTGAAGCGAGAAAGGTAATAGTTGTTTTTTTTTAAAAAATACATTTACAAAAGAATATAACATATTATATACGGACAACCAGTAGTTTAGACGTATTTGAAAAGCTTATAACATAACGCAATGCGATTGATTATCAAATGCTATTTATTAATTTTACTCTAAATTGTATTTCGTACTTTGTTTGAAAATACAAATATCTCTGAATATTGTAGAACTAGAAACCATTTTTTTGAAATAATAAGATAGTTATAAGATTACTTTTCCAAAAATTATTGTAGATCAAAAAATAGGACAGTAATATGCAGATGAAAACTGTCGAATAAAGAAGAGACGATTTTTTACGGGAGAACAAAAAAAAAACAATTTATATTTTTCTTAGAAAATAGAGTGCATAATATGTGTTATATAAACGGGATCGTTTCAATCGTAGTCAAATATTGACATGAATATTATACACGAACTTGTACAGCGATCATAGTAATCATAGTTTTGACTTAAATATTTAATTTCATGGAATAATTTTGTGTTTTTGTAGTAAATTTAAAGACTATATAGTTATTAATTAAATACCACGAACATTGCTTTCAACCAATCAGTGGTATTTATTCGTACTCAAAATAGCTCCGTGTACGACGTATATCGTCGACATTTTAATAATGTTAATAAATAAACACTAAAGTTTATATAATTTATTAAGTTGTGGGTCCGTTATATTAACACAGAAAACAACTTACACATCAGACTGGATACTACTACCCAAACTACAATATAAAGTAAAATATTTAGTTTGCTGTAGTTATAATAGTTATTGCTGTAACAATAGGGGCGTGGGACTTGAGCACCCGTAAAAATATTTGAATGGATGCGGAGACCCGTTAGAATTTAGACCAGATGGAAATATTCATATTTTCTGAAAAAATTCGACGTTTATTAATAATTAATAATAGTTGATAATAATATTATGATAAACTTGTAATTATTAATTATTATTAATACAATAGAATATAGAATAGATGAATGATTATAATAACAAAGTCTATTTTATAATCTGGTTCAGCATAAACCTCTAGCAGTCTTTGAGTTTATCAGCATGCATTACCAAATACTACAGCAAACAACTGTTATAGATTAAATTACTGTTTTCATTTTAAATTTTTTCAGTAAAATGGAATGCCACTAAAGATATTTTACTAAAGTTTTCATATTATTATTATTAAATATTAACTGTGATTGGATGTGAAAAATAACATAAATCGTTTAATATATTTTTTTGGTATTAGCAAATAGATAATGATACTGATGGAAGCTTGATGCATACATCTAGTACTAAGAGAACAATGAGTACCTACGTATAATTATTTGTATTTTTTTGGTTTTGTTCTGGTCTTCTTTTCACGTACGTTTTCACGGTTTCTCGTCCGTCTGCATGCGCTGATGACCCGTAAAAGTTCCACTTTCAGAGAACACTTTTGAGCACATTTACGGTTTCTTATCCATATGTGTCAGCCAGTGTCTTATCAATGTGCCGTTTTAATTGAAAGACTTGTCGCCAACTTCACATGAGTAAGACCCATCTCCCGTGTGGGTCCGCCTGTGCCTTGTCAATGTGGAGTTTTGATTAAATGACTTGTCACAAACTGCACACGAGTATGGTTCATCTCCAGTATGCGTCAGCCGGTGCCTTGTCAATGTACCGTTTTGATTAAATGACTTATTGCAAACTTCACATGAGTACGGTTTATCTCCCGTGTGCATCCTCCGGTGCCTTGTCAACGTGCTTTTTTGATCAAACAACTTGTCGCAAACTTCACATGCGTACGGTTTCTTCCTCATGTGTGTCAACCAGTGATTTATCAAAATCTTGCTGTCATTAAAGGACTTGTCACACATTTCAAATGGGCACTGTCTCTCGCTCAAGATTGTCATACGGCTACGATGAGATAGTTCGTTTTGATGCTTTTAATTCCAAATAAGAAAAGTCACCTTTATCACTTCTATTTGCTATGGTCTGCCGAATAGTATTTGCACCGATTGAAAGTTAACAACGTTCAAACTTATTAATTCATGTACGTACATAACTAACTACATTCATACGATGACATGGTTACTAGACTATTCTGTTTATGGCTAAATATAATTTACTATCATCGCCTGGTGTTTAAGCAGTATTTTTTGTACTCTACCATTTAAAACTATAATTATAAAAAAATAAAGAAAACTAATCTAAAAAAATTAGTAAGCTATAAATATATAACGGTTTCTGAGGTATATCTGAGTAACCGTCACTATTAAAAAAAAGGGGGCTACCTAGTATGTAACCACTCTGCTATACAGTTGTTCTTGTCGTTAATCAGAAAGTCACTGTAATATACGTGTTAAATTTGAATTCAATGATTTACATTGAATATGAAGAATGATTTTAAGTGAAGGCCTAAGCCTTGCTGACTTCTAAGTAAACCTATATTATCAAGTAAAATAAATGTAAGATATATTAAATTGATATTGAAGTAATTTATTTTGCTATTAGGTTGAATTAATTTTTTTCAAAAACATTTAATTTTGAAATTTTATTGCGCGTTTAAAGTATAATAATATACTTTAAAATTTTCAAGTATCCATGAATAATATTTTAAAGAAGATAATTTTAATTATCATAACAGTTATCATACGATCTCAAAAATATTTTATTTCATCAAAGATAATTTAAATTAAATTCATCCGTTAGGTATATCATATAGTGATAACAATATTGTGCGGTCAGGACCTTGGTAACAATCTATAGACCTTGGGTAACAACAGTCAGATTGTCTTATCAGATAAATCGCGAAAGTAAAGAAACGAGTGTGCGATGGGAAACGAAACGGAAAATGCGATCAGTTCGCCGAGCCAAAGCGACTGGAGTGCTTTGATGCATGCGATGCTCGAACAGAACCGATTACGCGAGCAACAAATGGAACTAATCATAACCAAACTAATGGACAACCAAAAGAACACGACCCCGTTGATGGTGCCAAATTTAACGATAACGATACCGATGTTCAGCGGTGAGACTGGAGATACCTATGCGGCTGTGGAATGGCTAAATGCTTTGAAAACCGTCGCGCAGTTAAACCGCTTGATACGAGTGCGTTAGAAGCGGGACGTTAGTATTTGGAGGGTGCAGCGAGACATTGGTACCTGAGCCACATGACCGAACTTACAACATTTGAGCAATTTTCTACGTCATTCGAAGCTATGTTCATGGGTAAAGAGAGTATCATAGAAACATGGAAAAGAATGTATGAGCGCGTCCAACAGAAGAACGAAACTGTTTTCGCCTACTTTCATGATAAAGTTCGAATGTGTCATTGACTGAACTTATCAAGGAGCGAAACAAAAAAAATGATTTGCGTCGGGTTACATTCAAGAGATATGGCATGTGCGTTGATGGGAAATGGTCATGTATTTGAAGAGGGATTAATTGTGGATATTCATGCATTCAACGAAAAAAAAACTTAAATCGTGGTGAACGTTTTCGCAATACGTCAACTACAAGTAAACAAGGAATTGTCGTGAAAAGTGGAATTGGACCAAAGACGAACTTCGAAAGATCTGATGCAAACACGAGTACTACAGGTAGAAATTATCTGCGAAAAACCAACGATGGACCACGATGTTATAATTGCCAGCAGACTGGACACATTTCGAGGGATTGTGCACAATGCACAACCACGACGACCACTGAAGTGTAATAAGTGTGAGTCGGAAGGACATACAGCAAAATATTGTTAAGTAACCAACTGCACCGGATGTCAGTTTAGTGAGACTAGGAGCAAGCTCATGTATTATGATACTGATTAGATTTGATACTGTATTAGACACCTGTCAAAGGTCTAGTTGATACTGGAAGTGCATTTTCTATTATAAAGAAAACTGTTGCAGAATCTTACGGACTGAGGGTTCAACCTAAAACAGTGAACATGTACGTTTATGGGAATGCACGATCAGTGGTGAGTTGTGGCGAAACTCAAGCAACCATTATACGTGTCGATGAAGTGAGTGAGCTGATCACACTGGTGGTAGTCGACGACCAAGTTCAACAATATAACATGATCATCGGGCGCTTCTTTACAGATTGTGAAAATGTCACATTCATTAAAACCACGGATCAGTTGCAGTTTGCCTATGGTATGATGATGCCGTACCAGGAGGGTAACGTTCCATGTGAGTCGGGTAGCAAACAAATAGTGCGAGTTGCTTGCAAATCCAAAAATATACCAGCAAAAAGTATGAAAGTGGTAAAAGTGAATACCGGTGAGCATAGTCTAGAGGTAATGCTCATCAATGATGAAGATGCCGATATAAGGCTGAACATAGGCCAATCAATAGGAGTTATACGCGAAGGTCAGAACTCAATTGAAAACAACCACGACCTGAAGGCACCAATAACTGCGAATATGGTGAAGTATGGTTCAACGTTTACTGAAGAAGAAGTGGACAGGCTAGTACAACTGTTAAATCAATACTGTGAGTGGTTTGCATTTAACTTGAAAGAGCTCGGGTGTACGGATGTCCTAGCAATGGATATCGTAGATGATGGTAATCCAGTTATGAGTAAGCCATATCGTGCCAGTGCATCCGAACGGGATACAATCAGCCAAATAGTGCAAGAATGGAAAGAAGCAGGTATGGTTACGGAGACGATATCCACGTATGCGTCGCCTGTACTGTTGGTGACAAAAAAAGACGGGGACGCAAGACTTGTGGTAGATTACAGAAAATTAAATGGCCAAACGATACGAAAAGTGTTTCCTACTCCTAACCTGGACGAGCACTTAGAAATGTTGTATGGGGTGACATTGTTTACTACTCTTGACCTTGCCTCGGGTTACCTGCAGGTACCTCTGACCGAAGCGGCGAAAGAAAAAACTGCGTTTATTACAACTAGTGAGTAAGGGCAATTTGAACGAATGGTTTTTGGTCTTATGCAAAACTGACTTTTAAGTTGGGGTATACTGGGATACATGCTGTCGGCAGATGGAGTATTGCATCATGTCACCAAATTTGATGAATGGGATTCGATGGCAGAAATCCAGAGCAAGATAAGGGAGCGCATTGCAAAATAACATCAAATGTGGAAGCAATGGTTTGACTCCAGACATGTCAAACCAACATATTATGACATTGGAGAGGTGGTGTTTATAAGGAAGCCACCAGACGCTACGGGAGAACCAACCAAGCTACAATTTAAATGTCGTGGGCCACTAGTGATAACAGATGTATTGCCTAACGATATGTACCGAGTGTCAGGACTACGTACTGAGGCTGGGAAACGTTATGTAACAGTAGTACATGTGTCACTTATTAGGCTATCACCTACCAGAAAACGAAGAACCATTCGAAGAGATAATAAGTGACAAACAGGATGAAGATTCCGAATTGAGTGATGCACCAACTGCAGTGGACAAGGAGGATGAGCAGATAGAGTCAGCCAAGACACATTCCAAGCGAGAGAGGAAAACTCCAACTTGGCATACGTCGTACAAGATGTATAAATAAGATAAAGTAGTAATTTTCGCCCTTTTAATATTTCTTTGTTATGTATTTAAGAAAAAAAAAATTATGTATTATTAAGGATTAAGTATTATGATAAATGTATTATGTACCATGTTCATTTAAGTGAGGGCACTTAATTTATTAGGACGCCCGAATGTTATATATGATACTTTTAAGTAGGAAAGGGTGTCAGCACTGTAGTAAGGAATGGTTGGCTAGGGCAGTCCACACCAGTCTAGGAGAAAGAGAGTGAGAGTTAGCCCACCATGAGTGTGACGTGTTGTGTCGATCGATGTTTTTTTTATGTTAACTAATAAGTAATAACTATGTGATATGTATTGAATAAATTGTTTCAACTGTATGCGAATGATTTAAATGTGTAACGTTATTCTATAATAACCCAATGAGTATTAGTTTATATTACATACCCTTGTATCGAACGGCTTCAATGTTTGGTAGTTCAAATTGTTATGTGTAATTTTAAGATAAATCTATGATTGTTACACTGTAAAGTACCTATCATGTAATAACATCATTTACTACCTACACAGTGCAGATCATGAGTGTTATCTATAGCTATATATTGTATGATAAGTTATTCTATTTAAGACCATGTTTTGTATACTCCGATCATTGAATATAATATTTGTATCCTACTCGAAAATGATAAAAATGGTTGTTATTTTTACATATTACATTAAAGGAAGACGGTTTTGTAACCACAGATGTATTATTATTGCAAACATTATTTTGAAATATTCGGCAAAAATTCATGGAACTCATGTTTTCCCGTTACGACCTATTTCAATTATCGTTTGATTTTATTCCGAGACGCGTAAAATCGGTTTGAACCACGCGGGACCCAAAGAGTTACAATAGAAATTCTCAGAGCAAATTATATTTAATTAGAAATACTTACGTGGATCAAATTTTATTAACCAAAAATGTTTTTGTCTGTAATGAACGTTCAATATCGTTTCTCTCCCCAGCGATTTATTTGCTTTCAAATGTGGTGGTGGTGAAAAGGCCCGAGAGTATCCCATTTTGATAATTAAAAGTTATCACTACGCTTCTAATAGTGCTACCCAACTACCGTCCCTTGGTCAATAAACGAACGACTTCGAATATTCCAATCCAGAAACTCGGGCTACGTCATCAAATGTTCGCTCTAATGTTTATATTGTAAAGTTCTACCATCACAATTCGAGAATAAATTATTGATTGCATCATTTTGATTATATATAAGATATCTTTTAATCATCAAAAATCAATTCATTAAATGTAAATTTAAGAAACATGCAATTAGAAATTAATTTTAGAGCCGATTAATATAAATTCTTATCGACAAAAGTTTTTATTATTTTCATTTTAGTACTTGGTATTATTATTTATTAATACCAACAAACAATATTTTTGTAATCTCATTTTACGATAAAAATTAGACAGAAATGAGAGAATCAACATTTAATGAAATGCATCGCTTTGTATTTTATCGTTAATAAATTAATTTACTTAAATAAATTGGTATTGTATCTTCACTGCTATAGTGGAATAGGCCAAACATCAGTATTTTTCTTGTGTTATGACTTAACTCTTGAATAGATATAAGGAAAATCGTGTTTGTTTTCATAATATATTATGGGATATGATTTATGAGTGAGAATATTGTAAATTAGCATCAAAGACGATGTAATATGTATTCGATTGAAAATATATGTATATATTTACCACTGTTGTTAAAGGTCATAAAAAATTCAACAACTACAGTAATTCTATTGCGAGTTAAATTAAATAGATCGGTTATAATATAAGCATATTATGCTATTAAGAGTAGGATGTTGCTTTATAATACACTTTTGTTTTTTTTATTGAAAGAAGTAGATAATTAGAATACAATCATTCCATGTACCTATTATTCGTAGTCAAAAATACGAAAATAAGAATATTAAGAACCATAGCACGCTATATTTTTCCTCTACAAGGAGAATCTATATGAATCATAAACATGTTTTTGCTAAAGTAACCATGACAACGAAAACGTGTATTTTGCTAAATCATTTAGATAAAATTGGTTAGAAAAATAAAATATTTGTACAAAGCACAAAAACATATATTTTATGTTAAGAGATTTCCTTCTAAAATTCTATGAGTCTGAGGTTGTATTGAAATTTGACTCCGACGATAAGTCGTCGTTGTATTTAAAAAACCCGTCTTCAACCAAATGCTTGAGATTTTGAATAAAATTGGTTTCTTCATGGATTATAATTTCACTGTAGTTTTATTGAAAATTGATATTTTAATGTTGGCCAACCTACATACATGATCTGATGATGTATGAAACTTTTTTGTTCTACAAATCGTTAAAAGTTAAAAATATAAATTATATTGTAAGAACTATATTATAATTATTAACTCCATGTGTAATGTATACGGTGACAAGGTTATCGACTTAATTTAATGGTTTAATTGAATCAAATTAATTAATTGAACAAATCATCATGATAATATTATTTACTGTATTGTTGTTGTATTATAGTTTTCAATGTATATGTATATTTTTTCCATACTTTTTTATTTAGACCATCTGTTACAAAAACTGAACAATAAGATTAATAGACAAAATGAAGTAACATGGAAATAAAATAGATTGTAGAGGCTCCCAGTCGAGGAACTTCGTCACGAAATAGTAGTTAAACCTACTAAGTTTACATTATAATGATCTACATTTTTATTTTTTTATTTTAGATAAGCTGGTCACGACACCACTGTCTTTTTATACCCTTATTTTGGGTTGCCTATAGACAACCATTATATTATGATAAGAGAGAGAGAGTTTGAGATATACGAGTTATTTATCATTTTTGTGTTCAACATGACAACATATTATAAGGTCTATTCTTTTATGCTGCTATCGGTTGTTCATTTTTTTTAAATAAATGTAATATAGTATGAGTAATATTTCTTATATATTATACCTCTAAATAATATTATTGACACATTTGCAATAATTATAATTAGATTTTGATCATAAAAAGTCTTTAATATCTTGTCAACAGTAGATTTTTTTTAAAGGAAATCAACATTTATTTTTATGATGGTAAATACACGTTAACTGGTACGTCGTCAAGCGTTTATTCAATATTACGTTTAATGACTATCCATTACACATAATGTGAACTTAGAAGCCCAATCAAGATTGTCAGCCGAGCTTAAAAGATTTCTATTTAAGGATCGAACCAAAACAAGGATGAACAATTTTAGCCAATCAATTAGAGACTGTAATATAAGAATACCTATCAAGTTATTAGGAGATGAAATACAATCATCTTTTACTTCTTTAATAGTTTCTTAAAATAAATTGTTGAACATGCTTATGTACGTTAATTGATTTATTTTAAAATATAATATGTACCTATTAATAACCTAATAATATGATTTTTTTTCAAAATAAACTAAAGGAAAACGTCACTGATGTAATCCATACTATACATATAGTATATTAAGTGATTTTAATGTATGTTACACAGATCCCAGAGTGGAACATATTATATAGAATATGATTGGAGCATTACCTGAATATAATATCATACCTAAATATCCAAAAGCTGTGCTAGAAATAAAATAGCTAGGTTTATAATATTATAATGTTATACATTTGAATCACTGATAATTGTACAAATATTATATTTAGTATAATAATTTATTATTATTTATATTTATACGTTTATTAATTTATGGCAATTATTATTTAAAAACCACCGATAAGTAAATGCATTGTTAAAATCTTTCGTAGTAAAGGTAATGATATTTCAGCCTCTTTTTCCTGTTAACTTGTTTTCTTCGTCTATATAAAACGTAGGTACTATACTCAACATTTTCACAAGGGTTGTATACCATTTCATTATATTAAATTATGATTATACTTACTTTGAAGAGAGGCAATATTTTTATTTTGTCAATAGGCAATTTCAGTAGGTACCTGGTACCTACAAGAATAAACTATGGATAATCGATGGAAAATGTAGAAGAAAATGTATGAAAGCTATAATATTTATTGCCTATACATACCTATACACATTTGTAACCAGTTAGTCCAGTAAGTCCAGTTAGAATTTTTTTTTAATGTGACACATTATCAATGCTTTTGAACCTAATAAGTATCACAATACTCAATTTTACTGCACTTACGTAGTCAAGGTGAGACGAAGTGACTATATAATTAAGTTTTCAGGCTTTCTATCCAATCCTACATGTTGGTTTATCACATAAACCACGACCTTTATATATATGGCTATGGCTACATCTGTACGTTATGCTTTACTATAATTAAAATATTTTTTCATAACTTAAATCATTTTAAGTAATAAAATATTGTTTTTAGTTATTTACTGTGTATAATCGTACTACGTTGTCTTGCCATTACTTTGAATGCATATAAAAATGTTCTGAAATTAGATTGATATTTAGTAGTTTTTACACATTTTGATTAATACAGCAAATTAAATGTTCAATTTTTCAAAATGACTAACACATTTATTCACACTATTTGTTTACGTGACAATCGTTTTTCTTTACAACTCTAAAAGTGTATATTCTCACAATTCTATGAATCCGATTTCTAAATAATATAGTTCACATTGATGTGGCGTTATGTACGTTAACAGATTTTAAAAGTAATAGCAAAAAGGTCTAGCTAAAGAAAAGAAAAAATATGATTTCATTTTAAATCAATCCGAACAAAAAATATAAAACACATATTTTAAAGCCATTTACCGAAAGGTTTATCCTACTGAATGTATCGTATTTTTATATTATATATAAATTACATAAAAACACCCGAGCAGCATTTTCTCGTTTTGACTTATTGTACAATTGCTAATAATTTATATCCCACTGAAGGGGTTATTATATTTCAAGATTTGGCAAGTTCAATTGCTTATCGAAAATTGTTTATCAAATAAATTAATTGAAAACCATAAAATAAACTAGTTTTTCTTAAAATATTCTTAATTTATAATAAATATAATATATATTATATCTTATTTATGAACTAATATTAATTGAATTGCCTAAAATATGTGTTTGTTTTATACATTCTTTATTAATTAACCAAAATATTTGTAAAGTGTATTAATTCAATCAATTGATTATATTTTAAAATGATACCTACTAAAATAGTTTGGTGAATATCCAATAAACGTCGATTAAAAAAAATATATGTAAATAATTGTATATTCACGTTTAAAGTTGGCTTTCATAGAGTTCAGATGAATCTTGTCATATACATTCTAATATAGGTGTTCAATAATTTATATATTACCTACAATGTCCTACATGCATTTCTTCAAAATGTGCCTGACTTAGAACAGATTTTAAATAAAAAAATAGTTCCTGAAATGTTGGCGATAAAAAATAAATTTTTATTTGAAACTTGATTACATTCTGAAAACTATGTTAAAAATGTATACGATGAAATATGTAAACGATGTATATATTTAGTCATAAACTTATTTTAAAAAAGCGTTTCTAAAATATAAATTGTTTATCATACTTTAATTTATATATTTTATACACAAAATAATGAATTACTGTAGATAATTTGTACCTATAAGGTAGTACCACACTTTTTGCATTTGAATGTAAATATTTCGTTCATATGTTTTAATGATATAATAATTAGACAGTTTGAGTTATTATCTTTGATAATACTAAAACAGCTAATGTAAAAATATCAATTTTAAGTACTTTATTTTTACTCTTTGTTTGGATTTGTATGGACAAACGTTTAAAATAATCAATCGAAGATGCCAGCTATACATGTGTACAATGCAAAGCTTTAATATAAGACCTTCGCTCGGTTATTATCCAGATTGACAGAATGTTTCAAATACGATAATATTCTTAAAGCCACACATAACCAAAAAAAAAAAAAATATATGACATTGTGGATTTGACCACATAAGTATTAACCCCAAAATTGTACGGGATATTTACATGTTTGTCTATTGAATTTTTGGCCTTGTGTACATAGGATGAATGAAAAAATATTATAAACCACTCCATTCAACGGACCTACCTACTTAATATTATATTTTTGATGTTTTTCAAAATTTTCTAATTTATTCGATAATGATGTTTTATGGTGGATAAGGAATTTTTATATTGTATTAACATTTTACTGTCGTTTATCATTATCGCAGAAAAGTGAGTGGTTGTGGAGACAATATAATGTACACATAATACGTAATTATCCGGCGGTATATAGGAATATAAATGTAAATCAGGGGGACGGAGTGGCTGAGTGGACTAAGGCGTCGGCTGCGACGCAGCCGACCCGAGTTCGATTTCTTGGCCATGGGCGGCATTTTTCTTCGGACAAGTCTGCACGGTGTCCGGAGAACAACTGCCATCCCCCACCCGGGCATGGCAGATACCTACGGGTGCCCATTTGAAAATCTGCCAAAAACTACACACACGTGTTTACCAGCCAACAGTATTCTCCCCTACAAATAAACAAACAAACAGCTAATGGCCATAGTTGCCGGGCTTAATGATCAAATAAAAAAAAAAAAAATGTAAATCAATGTAGAACCTAAATAAAAATAACCAACTTTTATGAATGATTTAAAAGTTTAAAACATATAAACAACATTTAATTTGAGAATGTATTGTTATTGCATTTATTTAGTGATTTCGTTATCTCTGAGATATGTAAATCTACTTTTAAAACCCTAAGCGTTACGTGTAACAAATTTCGTCCGTTACATGAATAGGAAATGTATTTTTTACACTCAATCCAACCATTAAAATGAAACATTTTTTTTTTTATTAGATAAGCATTATCGTAGGTGTATACTACAATTTATAGGTCTGGCGAAGAGAAATGTTTTATGACCACAACCTCGGTCTATCAGTATATATTATCTTATAAAAAAATTTTGAAAGATATTTCGTGTGAGGGCTTTATACTCTAAATTGTCCAACTTTATATGCTGTCATACTGTGTGTTAGTAACTTCTACGAAAATAACTAAATAATACACACATTGTTCATTGCGTATAATTTTGTTCGTTATTTGGATTTACTGAAGTGTGTTCTTTACACTGATGAACATTTTTGGAATATGAAAATTATATTCACTAATACATTATAGAGCTGACTGAGAAAAGTTGGGTACTTTTATTTTATAACTTCATAAATTATTATATTTTCATAGAAACATATTTTGTTTTTATCAAGCGCACAATTAAAATCAAAACCTTATTTCCAATTTGTTAGTCGACGTGGCTAGATAAACATATAGGAGTTATGGAACTTATCGTTAAAATGAGCCTATAGACAAAACAAAAGAACATTTAAAAAATAATAATAATCTATATGTCGTGTTCAAAAATTATTGTAACTGGCTCGTAGATATAGTATAAAGTATATAAAGTAGAGTATAAAATCGTTGCATACATATTTTAATGATTAAATTTAATATCAACATGAAAATTATGTAAGCCGAGCTCTATTTCAAAATATGGTTTTTAAAATGTAATAAAAGTATCCTAAAAATAATAGTAATTTTATACGTACCACTTAGATAATGCATACAGGCTTGTAGCACTCAATATCTAACCAACGACCAAAAAGTGTAAACTTTCTTATATTTTTTTTTAAAATTTTTTTTTTATATGAATATAATAAGAATCGTTGTATTTTCTTTTATTTTACTTAGAAATGGTATCTATTAGATTGCCGCGTACTTTGTGGCTCAAATGAAAATTCAGTTCGCTATTGATTCTTTTAAGGAACGCAAAGTTGTATAAAACCTATTCCGAAGAATGTAGCTGAATCATTTGGTAGGAGTCCCATCAAAAACGGTTGAGTAGATTTAATGTGATGGGTGGCCGAACATACAAACTACACACTTTGCCTTTTATAGGTATAGATTATTAAAGCCGAACACTATATGTATATGTTTATGTATATATTTATGTATTAAGGTACTCGCGAAATGGAGAGAATTTTTCACGGACAGTTAAATCTGGATGTTTTAAAAAAAGCTTTATATTTCTCTGCGTATGCAAATTATATATATTCTAAAGTGGAAATAATACTATTTGCACTCACTATATCGTTCTGCAATAATTGTTTCTGATGTTTGACCTGTTTCTCAGTAATGTCTTGCTGAAAACGTTTCGGATGTGAACAATTTAAAATAACTTAAATTTTCATTTGCACTTACTTTGTTTTATTTATTACAATTTTACACGTTCGGAAAAATACGTACAATTGTTTTGGGATAAGTATAAGCTATTGAAGAAGCGTCGGTGTTTGGATAAAAAATGTTTTGTCACGTCATGTTAGTGTTCGTGTAACAATTAATTATTTTGTATACATCACTTACGAGACTTCTGTTTTGATTTTCAAAGTCACTAAGTGTAACGGAAAATTGTTAAAATACTGCACGAGACGGTTTTGGACTATAAGTATCACAATGACAAATATAATATTCATACTTCGACTGTCAACAATATTGTTTTAACGTGCTACCTATTTTTTTTATAAATATGGGTGTTCATTTTTATTATTCGATCTTCCGTTTATCTGCAGTTAACCTAAGTTCCTTGTGATATTAAAATTAAAAAAAAAAAAACAACAACATTTCTTTTAGGCGATATTACATTGTGGAATCATTGTGTGATTTCGAAAAGAAATTTTTCTTTATGTCCCACAACGGGTTACGTCATGTCGTTGTTCGTAACTCCATAACGCAGTACAACGAAATCGATTACCGTTGAAGAATTCTGATGTTTTCGCTATCCTATTTCCAAAAACTGTACTAGAAAAACACATTTGTAGTACACAGACTATAGTTTTTTCCATAGAACTTTATAATATACAAATATAATGTCTTACGGGGCTTAGACTTTTTCAGGTGACGTGGACGACGGATAATCATCTTTTACGTTACATTAGAATGTGAAAAAACCCCGTTCACTGTTACACATCCTATATAGGTACTCAATTTATTGTAACTACGATATCCTGCGTGAAATCATGTGTATCCAAAAATGTACAGTGCACACAATACTGACCCACTCAAGTCATACAAAGGCCGAACGAATATTTTTGGAAAGTATTTTTTTATTTTAATCAAAGTGGTATAAAAAACACATATCAACGTAATAAATCAGTATTTGAGACCCAGCCTTTAAAAAATATATTTTTTTGTTGTTATTTTGAAGTTCCAAAGATATATTGAATGGAACATTTTGTTTGGGGGAAAACCCTCGGTAATTCGATATATTTTACATTTTCATATAACCATAAAAATGTCAGTAGGGGCTGACTATAGGGGGACTAAAACATATTAGGGTGTGCTCCGGTTCTCTCAACCCCATCTCATTCTTCACTATTGAATAAATAATTTATTGTTATATGAACATGAAATTTTGTAACTAATTTAGTTTTAAATTATAACAAAGCAATACGCATAATTATGTTATGGTTCATTAATTTAAATTATTTATATTTGTATAAACAAAAAAAATATTATACTGATTACATAATATTTGTAAGTCGTTATAAAAGTTAAAGTTTTATTACAACTTATGTTATGTACTATCTTGCAACGTATATAGTTGTTCAAAACATATTTTTCTTTATTTAACAAAAGCGTACATTTTGTGTTATCGGAAAGACAAGAAATATTTGTAATATCGTTTTTGATCTTGTTTGTTATATTTGTAGAGCAATTATTAAAATATTATATATACAGTCTTTATCTATACTCACAATCATGACAATTGTTTGAAAAATAATTTATCAGATTAGAGTTATTTTCTATGGAATAGAAATGCGTTTCTAATGTCAATGAACCATTTGCGGAATTAAAGTTGTTTTAGATTGTTGCAATATGATTTTTTGAAATTTCAAAACTATAAAATGTTAGGGATATACATTTTTAATAATTAGTTTTAATGTGAAGTACCTATAAAATTAAAAAATCAGTTTATTTTCATAACGCTATATTGTGGTTATTGTTATGTGGAAGTTTCTCTTTCCAAAAATAAATTATTGAAATTTATTTAACAGCTTGGAAAACTGTTTTAGAAATTGTTTTAGGAGATAAGTAAGTACCTCATTACTATTAAGTTAACATACTGGATAAATATTCAATAGTATAAAAATAAAAACAAAATTATAATATTTTCTATGTATATAATATATTTATATCTGTAAGAGTTTCATTAATTATTATGAATGTAAATGTGTTATAGGTATATAGTATGAATAATATAATATTGAAATAGGTACCTAATATTTATTTTATCACGATCATACAAGATTACAAATATATTGACGTCGCTTGTTGTTTTTTTTTTTAACCATATAAAAGTCTTTAAAGTGTTAGTCTGTAAATTGATTTGGCATCAAAGACGAAATATGTTAGAACGAGTGAAAAATAAATGGCCAATCATGGTGGATTTTGTGTTGTTGATTGACGGAATACAGTTGGGTTAAAAATCCCAAAAACTCCAGCGAGTGGGCACGATGAAGTATGTATAAAATAAAGTTCACGTCGGTAAAAGTCTCTGGAGATGGCCAACGGGAGAGGGGCGGGGAGGCTTGTAAAATGTAACGGTGGTAGGCAATAAGACGATCTTCATCTGTGACATTTCTTTTTACCGATAAACCATACACCGCCCACGTACCGTTTTTCCCGACGATTGCGCAGCGTTATCATTTCCCCCAATGGTTTGGTTAAACGTACGGTTTCACTTTAATCCGTCCGCCGTGTTGGAAAAATAAAACGACAACGGGAGGACGAACAGTGTAGTACATTGTGCGAACTAAACATAAATAATGAACTCGGTCGGCTTTTTAAAGGAAACTTAGTTTTCCGAATCGCGGTGCCATAGAGTTTTCTCCGTCGTCCTGTCGTAATTTAAAGCATCCACGCCGTATATAAAAGTTATCGATTTCGCCGATTCACCGAAATGATTGCAACTCTATTTATTGTAATCATAGACCGGCCCTTTGAATTCAAATCGGACCCGACATAGTACACGGTCGTATGGATTGGCGCCATTGGAGGGGAGAGGGATAACAATACGGGCAACATCTTACCCTTCCCTGGAAAATGAATACGAACTTATAATTTAATAAACACTACCATAATTTCCTAGACAGCATAAAATAAATTGTTTTTCTCAATCCCTATTAGAGTATGAAATAAACATTAAGCCCTTATTCAAAGTTTACCTTTAAGAATTTTTTAGTTGGCGTCTCCCTTATATATTTTTACAAATGGCCGCACATGCTCGTATGTGACGGCCAAGAAACACAGCGACTTTTCGTCACCTCGAACTTCGAACTACACGATCATACGTCGAGTTTTGGCCAGTAATGGGTGTGCGAAAAGGAAATGCTTGGTTTAAAAGTACAGTGTCATATAGAGTTGGTCTTAATAATCAATTTTACACCTTCTTCTTCTCATACACGCTCACACACACACATTGTCCATTTGATAATAAGAAATATTAAAAATATCAATAACATTGCAGAGTGAACAATAAAAGAACAATACAAAATTGTTTACAATAATAATCTGTAAAAACATGCGATCACAATAATTATTAATGTTGTCCTTGTCTAAGTTGCTTTTGGTTGGAAAATGAACATAATATTATAGTATATCAATGACTGAATGACTTGGATATCAACGTTTTGCAATGTTTACGAATTTAGCTGTTTGTGTTATAGCTGCGTACCTATGTGGCATGTGTTACATATTTACGTGGATGTTTTCCATGATTCTACTCGACATTCTACCATACGCTGTTCTACGATAGTATCACGAAACTTTAGAAATACTACCTTACAATGTACCTGCTCATCATACAGCATTGCTGGCACGAGGGGGCAAATCTAGCAATTATTTTCGAACCATAAAGTAATAAATACGCTTTGATACTTATAACTACAAACAATAAACATAATATATCTATATATTTAAGAGTGTGTCAATCTAATGGAATATTATATTCGACGGCGTTGTTACTTACTAGTTTATATGAACGTTATTTAGCAATTCCTTTTTTCCTCGCATAATTTAGAAACTATCAGATGAACAATAACTGTGCATTACCATTATTCGATACTTAATTCATTGCAAAGTATACCAACTAAAGTTAAATACATCGTTGCGAAAAAAATAAAAACAATACTCTTTATACTTTTATAATGAGGAGATATCAATAAGATTTAGGGTGACGATATTATGATGTTATTGTGTTATTCAAGTGCTCCAATAGTTTTACTAATTAAACCAGTTAGTATAGGTATTCACTCAGTAAATATAATATTATAACCATCACACAATTATTTTAAAAAATGTATGATTTTTTTAATTTCTTGCAACAAGTGTGAATTGGAAGAAAACATAATACACTCATAAGTCACTTAAAACTATAATTTCGTAACATGCCATTAGGTATAATGGATTCTAGTTATATTAAACACATTTTATAAATCTAAAACATATTGTTATATTTTTGTTCACTCATCCGAACTAGTTTTTTGTCACATAATAATCTTTATAAACACGAACTTTGTTGGCTAACTGAATACTATTTGTATAATTTAATATTTAGAATTTTTCTTCTAAGTTTAAAATATTTCAGAGCGCATAATATGAGTTAATTAAAACGTTACACGTTACCAATGCCTATACCATTCATTGACATTTTAAAAACCTAATACCTAATTAATTATATAATTTTTGATGGTTTTATTTTATATAATTTCTAACATGTAGTTTTGCTATCATTAAATAATAAATCAATGGAGATAAATCCGCCAAACCAAATGTTACCAATAAAAACTAAACAAAGCGTAATAAAGTTTAGTATTTTATTTACAGAATTTAATTCTGGTCGTATAATTTCCCCATCTCATTCAAAGCATATTCCATTCCAAGCATTATTATTCAACTCGGAATATAGGAAAGTAACGAGAAACAGGGTTTTTTTGTTAACGTTTAAATGCAAATATTCTTAGAAAACCCTAAGAGTAAATGTAATCACAGACTATATTTGAATTTAAACTGATTCTTTTAAGGAGGGAAGAAACACCTCAATGCAATGAGAGTTGTAGTTGTATGCATGTTATCATATTGATTTTAATTACCATCATAAATATTATTTGACGGTTATTATGTGTGTTTTTCAAATTTATAATAAACTTATATACTGCACACTTAAAACATATATGTACAAATATATGTACAAATATATGTACAAATATAATAATATGTATTCGATGGTTTTTATGGAATAATTTTCTACTATTTATACTCTAATACTTTTTTGCAATGTTTGACTAATTCTTTTTCTTAGTGTTTATATTTTATTTTAGAATTTTTGTCTGTCATTTATCATGGAATTTAGAATGCAGTAAATAGTATTTAAGAAACACAAAAACTTGATAGTTTTATGAAGTTCAAACTTTTATTAGTATTATTGAACTTTATAAAAACTTTTCGCTAACGTGGTTAAAATAATTGAAAATATTTGGGTAAAACTGTTTTATTTGTTTGACGTACCAAAACACAATTTGCTTACGTAACTTTTTTCATTTCTTATGTAAAAGTATAATTTAGCAAGAATATTACCTCTTATATAGTATAGGTTTTACTTACTGTATTTACTTTTACCCAAGTGTTAGATTTTTCCATCAGGCCTACAAAATAAGTTCAATTTCATAGCAGTAATATTTAAATACTCAGCTAAGCCCAATACAATACTACCTAGCTCTAACCTACATAATATTTAAATAAACTCGTGGCATTTTTAGAAATTTCCATCCACAAGAAACTAGTAGTTAGTTAGGTAGGTACCTCTTTGTAAAATAATGTTAATTATGAGTTATATGGTTGACCAACGTTGTTGTTATTATGCTTTAGGAATTAATATTCTAGTTCTGCACCTTAGGTACACTTAACATCTATCTACAATATATATTATGGCAGATTAATATTTTAGACCTAATAAAATTATTGTTTTTAATGGAAATATGTACATCAGTTTTATTGGTTTTGAGATAGACGCCTGGGAAAAGATATCATGATTGAAGCAAAGCACGAGTGTAAAACATAGAGATTTAAAAATAAATTGAACCCATCACTCTTAACTATTTACATTTATACTTTCATATTCAGGTTCCATGATAATAATATAATAGTTTATATTGTTTATTGTTTGAGTTGTTTGAATAATACGCTCGTGAATAATATACGTATTAAGTTTTCGTACATCGCGATTACACGAATATACCTCATACAGTTGTACAGGATGATCTTTAAAGTCATATTATCATGCATTAGAGATAATACTTTATCGTTAATATACTAACTACAACTGACACTCAATACTTAGAGTACTTTTGTCATTCTAAGAACGAGTTTCCACTTTGAATATTGACTATTCTTCTCGCTTCGATAACGTCGGTGTACGATATGATGTTTCGATATTATAAAGAGCATGCCATTTAAAATTTGTATTATAAAAAAAAAAATTACTCAGTGTAGAGCTTGTTTGAGAACGTGCTCACTGATTCACGTGCTCACATTAATTCAATTAATTGTAGTTAATTTTCTTGAAATATTGTACTTCACAATGGAGACTTTAATAATTGTCATGTGATTGTTAATTATGATCTTAGTTCTGTCTTGACTAGACAATAATTATTACACGGTTATAAAGAGTACCCACTTAACTGCGTGGCCGAATAATTTATATTCAAATACACTTTTTACTTATTTGGGTACCTGTTACCAGTTATAATTAAAATAATATTGAAAAATAAACAAGGCGTTTTCATGGCGAATAAGAATAAAAATTGTACTTGCATTATTTATTTTATTCCTTCCCTATACTTTGTTGTAGTTGATTCGGAAATTACAATAATTTATCATTATTTACATCATAGGTACTTCATAAAGTGAATACGTCAACTTTTTTTTATAATTTTTACAATAAATTGATTTGAGGTCTTACACTATTTTTATAATAATATTCTGTATTCGTACACTTTTTATATAATCTTTTCTTCTTGAAAAAGCTCTACTTTAGCACTGAACCCGGCATTGTTTTTTGATTTAATTCTTATAAGATATAGGTACTAAAATTTGAAAAATGTAGCGTTTAGTAAAATCTCCATGCATTATGGATAAAACGTTATTTGGTTATAAATGATTTCGTTCGTTTTAATTTGAATCACGTATATCAAGCCACACACGGAAAGTGATTTAAAAATAATAAATAACATATTGTGATCATTTTCAGAGGAACTATAATAGTTATGTTTATATAGTATAGTTATATATATATTCATGGCGGCGTCGCGTCGTGGAAGAATGCGAAAGCAGTCCCCGCGGCGTCGTCGGTTCAAAACTGAAAAAAAAAGTTATATATATATACCTATATTTATATAATTGTTGAAATTGGTTAATATTTTACTTTTAGATTTTGTCTTAGTCAATTTATGCTAAATATTTGTCGTTTGTATTATTTTGAATTTTATGATTTCGAAATAAATAGTTGACCAATCGGTTATATTATTAAGTAATTTGTTTATGTACCTACTCCTATTTATTTTCGAAGTGTAACTTTTTGTAATATTTAACGTCAAATTTTTAAGTATAATATTTAGGTTACAAATATGTAACGTTATAAAAAAGTCTAAATAATTGCATTATTAGTGTTAAATAATTATAGGTAGTTGGTACTCTTACAATTGTCTGATTGACATATAGTATAGTGAAACTTTTCTTAGCTCCGCATATTCCCTCGAGCATTCTTATCATATCGAAAGTTTTTTTATTGTTTACAACAGTTGTAGTACCTAGTATTAAACAATACGATTATGATAAATCTGGAGATAAATCTATTTACATTTCACGATTATAAGATAAAGCGCTCAAGTGAGTTTATATAATTTAAAAGAAGCGAATGAAAAGGAAAAACATTGTTAAATAATATTTTAAAAAAATCATTTATTCTTTACCTTTGTTTATCTATTTATACATAATATTCAAATACATCTGGTTAAATATCATGTAAAAATTCATCCACCAATGTCTTTTCAATAATAATAAATTATAATGTGATTTCAGAGTATATAGACCCAAGTTTTTTGATGTATCTATATATATATATATTTCTATATTTTATTAAAATAATTTACAATTTATGATCATATTTACAATAAGTATAATGAGTATTTTTGCTATTAATGGTTATTTACAGGAAGTTAGCATTTATGTGCAGACACTCCGCAGTGCCACTCAAATCTATATACTGCATTTAAAAATTATATGAAAATAACTATATTTATTATAAAATACGTAAATTATTTTTACAATATTTAAGTGTTTAAACTAGAATTTTAATATATGGTTATATTTAAGAAATGTTTATCGTATAAAAATATTTAGTAGTATAGAGAAGATTAGTACTTGAAAAGATTTATTTAAGAGTCACATTTTTTTAACACAATATTTGAATTATGAAAATATAATATTTTGTAAGACCATGACATTGTTTTTAATAAGCTTCTAACGTTTTTGCATACCTAGTTAAATTAACTCAAGAATGTATCTCATTCTGAACTCCAGAAACGTAATGAATTTAGGTATACGATTTAGGTATACGATATGAATGTTCTAAGTGCGTTTTTCGGACAGTAAGGTTGATCTTAAAGTTTCATATAACATATTAATTAATTAGTAATAAGATACAGGTTAGATGCGAGCCTGCAGCTACATTAAAATTAGATTTCATAGTTTTTAAAATACGTTTACTGAAAATCTGTTTTGATAAAAATATATTGTAGTTTTGATATTTTCAAATTCAATTACACATAAACAAATAACCGGAAATATTTTTCTATTAGAATAATTTATTCCTTATAATAAATAATAGTTATTGATAACTTTTCAAATTCAATTTAAATTTTATGTTAATCACAGTTCACAACATTTGATTTATATTCAAAATTTGTAACGAAAAGTAGGCTTTACGCACAATTTTGTTATATTACTGCGATTTTTCATTATTAATTACTTTTGAATGTATAACATATAATATAACAACGATCGAAACTAGACGAGTGTCAAACTCAATGCGTGTGCGTTCCTGATTTCTCCAATCGTGAAACATATTATACACAATATATTAATTTTATATTGGAATGGTGAAATTTGCTTAGCTTATTTAACATTCATTTTTAAAATTATTTGTTAACAAAAAACATGTAGTTCATTTAAAAATATGGTAACAATTGTTTCTAATGTACCTATTTATTTATTTAAAAACTTTTTGTTTGCTTATTATCATGTTGTAATTTTTTTTTAAAAGTGGGAAAGTAGGTAATCTATACATTCGAGTGTTCCTCTTCGCTGAGTATATGTCACGGTAATGCAAGACATGTTGAATTTCAATTTATTCAACAATATATTTAATACAATTATATATATAGCTACTCCAAAATGTACTTTGTATACACCAATTCCGATTTAAGATCACATTTCACCATGTTGGTGTGTAATATAATATTACTAATATTAATAAATAATTTTCATCGAAAACCAATCTTTCAACCAAAATTTGAATGGAAATTGGCAATCTATGACTAGGATTTGATAAGTAATTCAGTAAAGGTATACCTATATTATAGTACTACTCAGTTGACTACTAATTTATCTCATTGTCCAAATTAATTACTTGGATTTTGTAAAGGTTAAAATATAATGCTCACCTTAGTCTACCAATGTGTATATTAAGGATAGATATATGATACCTTTCCATCATAATTAGTTATTCAAAACCACAGATATAAATAAAAACATAATTACATAAAATTACATTTATAACATTCATATTATTTGTTATTTAATATTTTTAAATCAATTTATAAACACGTTTTTCATCGATTTAAATATACAACTCTAATGTGAATATATATTATGTGAAAATATGTTATACAACTCTAATTTAGCTATTAAATAATTGTATTTTCTTTAATTTAAGTAAGTTCAACTAAAACCAATTAAAGAAAATTTAATATCTACACAACTTTTTTTATTATAATTTTTTTTTTTTGTTTTCATGTAGGCAGGTATATAAACTACTACACAGCAAGAGTCGAAGATATTGTAAATATATATAACACATTCCGGATATACTTAAATATATTGATTAGCTATAATTATAATTTGATTTTAAATATGATATATTATTTTGTGTTAATTATTATTGTTAATTATAATTTCTAAGGGAGTATAAAACTACTTGAAAATATAATATTTCGTCGGCTTCCTGTCAAAACTAGGTAACGGCATATTTCACTATTTTGAGATAATGGCGCTATCTAGTATTAAGCATTATTTTCAAACGATTTGAAAGAGGCATCTTATGTGAAATTCCTACTCTAACCTGTCACAAACTTACAGTTTCTTACTTTCACTAACGACGAAGGACATAGATATAAAGAGTTAAAAGTCATTAATGGTTTAGTGAGTTTTGGCATAAACAAAATCAATGAAATATTGAGAACCAAAATTCACTATCGGTAAAAATAAAAACGTAAAATTACAGAATGACTGTGGTAGTGTGGTATACTGGTATAGAACTGTTAAACCCTTATATGGACCTTTTAAGTCTATGATTAAACCCCCCAATATAATTGTGATAAACTGATAGTAACATGAATAATAATAATATTATTATTATTATTATTACCTATTATTCTATTTTCAATTCTATCAGAATTGAATTCAGTTTGATTTGCATAGGCGCAATTTGGGGAGTACTTGGAGGTGCTTAGCACCCCCATAATTCATATTAGCCCCGCCAAATTGTTGTTCAAAATATTTAATATTAAACCAATATAGATTTCTTCCAGCCAAAACAAATAGTAAAAATCATTTTCATATTCAGTAAGACTCATTAACGGTTAAAATATTTACATACAATACTTAACCAATAAAAAAAAACAGTGTTATATTAAATATTTCGAAAAAAATCCAATATATTTTAATGCAGTAAAACAAGCAGATTTTATTAAAAAAAAAACTATGTAAATATCTTAAAAATTAAAGATTTTTTGGGGTTGAGACCAAACGTGTACTTTTTTAAAAACTTCAAAGTCGTTTACTGAACAATTATTACTATTTTGCCGTTATCGAGTTTTGGTAGGAAGCCGACGATTTGATGTACTTTTTTTTATGCTTTTTTCATTTTAATATACCTCAACCATCATAGGTACTGTAAAATGCTTTGATAAACATTATTAATGGTTTATTTAGTGTACAGATGAGTGAAATTTATTTGAAACAACAATAATTTTCTCAGAAGTAAGAATAATTATAAAAAATGGGACAGTAAGTAACCACTCTACTGTACAGTAGCGGTGTCTGGACGTTGATATTGAGTAAATCACTGTTATGTATGTGTGAAATTTGAATTTAAAATTTAATCATTGTATCTGAACAACGATTCTGATAGTTCATGATATATTTATATTGCTATCATAGTAATTATTTTACTTCTATAGATGTTCCATAGGGAGTTGTAAAGATACGTTAAAAAAACTGTAACATGACATTTCTACGACGAATTATATTCAAATGTCATCCCATTTCGTAAAAATTTTAAGTTTCTTTGCTAGATCGTTTTTAAGTTACAACAAAATAAGAAAATGGATTTTATCAAAATTATCATTTTTCGTGAATTTTTATTTTGTGTTTCCTGATTATTTAATTTTCACCACTCAAATGGTACCAACTAAATTCACTTACATACCAGAAAATATATAAAAGTTGCAAAACAAAGCATTTTTCTACTACAAAACATGTATAGACACATAAAAAAACATATTATACAATCCGTACATTCATCACTCCGCTCAGGATCTAATATAAATAAATATAATTTGATAATGAATAAAATAAAATATTTATATATTAGACTAGATTTTTAATTAAATACTATACATTGTGTATATTATATTATAATTGTTGATCTTTAAAAATCTTTTAACATTTATCCTTTATTAATCCGACTTTAAGCTTAATCACACGCCAATCTATGTTGTACTATATGTGGGCTTTAATAAAAACTTTCACGATATATTGATGACAGATGAAATAGAAAATTGGTCATAACATTTTTTTTAATGCATGTCTGTTCTTTGTAAAAAAAAAAATCTAAAAAGAAAATTGAAGTACAAAATAAATGGCAAGTATGTATAACTTTGTTTTCCAACATGAGAAAATAAAGAAAGATTTGAACAGATGAAATAGTTTGCAAAAAAAAGTAGGAAAAGTCGGACATTAAAAATTCCCCACTTTCCGTTGAAATCTATCGATATAATGACGTAAAACTTTTGATTCCTATATATAGGTTGATACATTTTATTAATACCACCCAATATTTATTTTCGCGTAAAACTCAAAATTATAATGAGCCTATTATTAGAAAAAAAAAATGACATAAAAATACACGTTTTAATGTTTTTTGTATTGCCTGGAATACAAATACGATCCCGTTCCCGTAATCCTCTGGGAATATTCGAGAGTGTCAACCTCAAGCTGGATACAGGATTTACTCTTATTATATGGGCATCCGTTTAAGATGTATGAATGGAATTTTTGAAACATTATATCTTCGTAAAATAACGTATGGTTGGTAATTAGTAAACGATACATTATTGTACGAACGTCCAATAATCAGTGTTACTATAATATCAGTGGTTAATACCATGAAAAATAATATACAGAAATACTTCAAAGCTGTATTCTTATTATATTATAGGACTGTAAATTATTGAGTTGAATTGAATGCATTTTCTTTCGACCGCCCTTAGATAAACTTTTATGAGATTGTGATATGTATTATGCGGTAGCTGCTGCACGTGTTCTCGTTAAGCGAACGTACACGATGTCTACTTATTTATACAACTGCTTTCAAATATTTTTTATTTTTCTTATTTTAAATTAGTTCTATGGTTTAAAGTGTATGCACGTAGAAATATAAGCGTTTATGGTTGTGTCTCAGCAATTTGTTTCGTACATAAAACACAACATTATCCTTCTCATTTTTACGGTCGAAACGGTTACAAAATATGTTAGGTATTCCTTAACCTATTTATTATTATATTATATTATGATATTATCTGTTTGAAATATTGTTCTTCACAAAAATCGTATAAACGATTTATTTTAATTTTTGAATAAAAGGATTGTCCGAGACCTCGGTTTATAATTACTAATCATTCAAATAAACTTGCCATTGTGAATTGTTGAGAATTCTAAAAAAAATTGTTGGCTCACATCTCACAATCATAACCATTCTCCAAAACTTAATTACCGCTGAATTTGAATACTTTATAAGTCTCATATAGTTTTCTAGTAGAAAAATAACCACTTAAGCTGTTATTAATTATTCACATTTCGAATGTGTTAATACTTATTTCAATAAGAGTTATTATTGCAGACTTATTACCTATAATTGTGATTAAGTATATGTGAGCAAAATAACTTGTATTTTAAAAATTAACGTATTTTAAATACCCATTGCATTATTATGATAATTATTAATTGATAAGTATTGTTCATTTATTTTGATACTATACCAATAAAATTGTGACAATTTATAAAAATAAAGCTACATAATTTATTAATATGTTGAGTGTTCTATTTGGACATGTAAGACAAATCATTGTATTTGAAACATGATAAAAAGAGTTCGGTTACTATAATACACTTGATTGAAGTTTAGTGCAAAACATTTTTTTGTAGATTAAATATATTGCGCTATTATTAATAATTATTTAATCCGCGTTAATCAATGCACGGGAATTAAAATTTCTTACAAAAGCACAAATAATTTTAAAACCAATAGTGACCCCTCTCCATTCAGCTTAAAATATAAACAAATATTTGAAAATGTATGATTGGTTTTAACAATTTATCACGAAATACTTATCATTGTCTTAAACTTTCATTTATTGTTATAATAAAATGAGAATGAAAATTCAGTAAGTAGAAAGTTGTGTATGATTTTCTCAAACTGCTACAGAGACGGTCTGAATTCCGTAAAAACAATATTACTGAAACTAATGATAAGGAAATCAATAATTACACAATGGGTGTTTAAATAACAATAGAAGGAATTCCTTTGGTGACTGTTAGGGTAAGTATAATATACCAACCACAGGTAAAGTATATTAAGTTTGGCAAGGATAAATCGAGAGATGTTCGTTCAATATTGATTTTATGTCAAATTCTTAACATACAAGATTTTTAAATTTCGAAAGAAGAATAATGTATTATATTTTAAATATACTATAATATTACGTGTGGTTTTGAGTAAAAAATATTAATATCTATTTTAGTTCCGAAAAAACTGTTTAAAAAATATCATGAGTAAATAGTAAAGACAAGACTATTTTGACGCAAAAAATGGTTATTCCTAACACCATATTGGTTAGGTTAATATACTTTAACAACGACGTTTTCTAAAGAATAACAATATGGTGAATGGATCCTAATTTGACTCCGTTAACCAATCATAGCCCATAGGTTATGTTTTTTTTTCTATTTACATATTGTAATTTTTAACGAGAACAAGTACTATAAGTAGTAGGTAACATTTAATCGATGGTTTCCTCTAGGAGTTTCCAAAGAGTTTTATGTTTCAATATAAAATAAATATTTTACAAGTTTTTGAAATACTTTTAAAAATAGCAAATGAAAAATAATAATGTTTAATAAGTAAAGTTTAACTATTATGAAGAATTCATAAAGAACTAATCACAGAGGGTTAGATTTTTGTTTTATTAAAAAATGCACTAAAAGACAATAATATTGTAAATTCATTTTTACCAAATATAACTATATAGACAATAATTTGAATTTATGGTTTTTTTTTAAATTTAGATTTGCAAATTTGTGAAATTCTATATATAATTTAACTTGAAAATTTCTCTTGGAAAAAATTATAACCATAATAATTACTTTGAGTTACCAATATACCGACATACTAATAGCTTACTGACTTTGATTTTCAAATAACGGGTCGGACCAGGACTTTTGATTTTATTATCGTTATCATTCAAATTTAATGGAATCATTGAAGTCTTAGACGATAATGTCATTTTTATTATGTGCCCACGCAGTACTTGAGATATTTCGATGAAATTAAATATATATAAGCATAATTATATTTAAAATGTCTGACTTTATTCAGGAAATATTTTTTGTGAAAGGTTAAAAATATAAATGTAATTTAAACATCTAAAGGTTATATAATTTAACTATAAATAAGAATTTTTCAGTGAATTTTGGACAAACTTATACAAAAGTAAACTTTTGAATCGTAAACATTCAATATACAATGTAGAATTTAAATATCATCTTCTCAATAACGGGTATTTTACCACATACTATCAAAAATACACAATACACATTGTCCGGATTTCAGTATTTCACTGTATTACATTTCATGTTCAAATTTGAATTTTTAAGGAGAAAAAATTGAGTAACATTTTATTGTGTATTTTAGGATTTATTACGAACCAATGAATAATATTCAAAGGTGTATTTCTATTGAAATTCCAAAATGATATAGAATCCGTATGAGCTATAATATGAAACTGGAAAGTTCTATTATAGTAAGACTAACATAGAATAACATTTCGACAAAGCAGTGACATATAATATATTATGCAAGAAACGGGCATACAATTTACGATATACGTATATCACCATTTTTAATTATATATAGATACGTATAAAATATGTTATTACAAATACGCCATCATATATGTACTAATATGGCTATATATAATAGCAGTTAGAAAATGCTATTAAAACTGACATTATTTTTGTTTTCCGTTGAAAATTCATTTGAATAGGTACGTAAAGCTTTTTTATAGCTTTACCTTGATTTATTTTTTTTAAAAAAAGATTATCGTGCTGTCTGATACAAATGTCATTAGTCATATGGCATAGTATTTACAAAGTTATTATTTAATTAAAAAATCATTTTTTTAAAGCTTATATATAGTCTTTCAAGCGTTATAAACACTTCCTACGTACTTAAAAATACTTGTACAATTATACAATATTATTACAGTTATTTACATTTATCCATATAATACTTAACCCCTAAATCGTTAATAATTAAAATAAACTTTATAACGGCCATCATCGATTGGTTCAATTAAATTTCAAAAATTGAGTCGATTATTATATGACACGAGATTTGCTGAGTCCATCACTATAGTAGATGATATCTATTATTTGACTATAAACTTTATAATGGGTTAAACTTATGATTACATTTTCTGATACTGATTTCTCCAAAGGTATTCATTATTTTTAAGAGTTTTAACGTTTTATGATCGACTGCGACCCTCAATCGATCATATCTTAAGTCATAGGTAATACTGGAGCTTACTTTTGGCAAAGGTTCCCTCCCAATAACGGTATACACAAGCTTAATATTCTATTTATCACAAAATAACAAAAGCTGTACTATATGAAACACCAAGAAGCACAATGATAAACATAATATACGTCGAATTACGTTTTTTTTACAAATTAAAATGTCGCTAATCATTATTTTGGATTTAATTTTATATTATGGTTATAATAACATCAAATACTATAAATCTTAATCATATAATAGATAATCTTGTTTATATACAGCATTGTATATCTATGAATTTTTTTAAGTAAATCTATGGTAGAAATTGATTTTATTTTTGGCACCCAAAAAATTGTATTGGTTTATATTGTAATGATCTCATCAGAAATAAAGTAGGTACTAAAAATAATATCAAAAAAAAAAAGACCAATAAGTATTATTATATCGACAAATATTATGTAGGTACAACTCAATACATTGCTTATCTTATAGTTTCTCTAGTAAAAATCTAGTTGTCGTAATCCTCATTTCAAAAGTTGGTAAATTGGTAAATCAAACTATTTTGCTCGTGCAGACCTATATTATTATATTATTGACAACGTTCAGTAAATTGATATAAAAACTTATAAACGTTAAAATTCAACCCATCTTACTTGAACAAGTGGTTATAAAATTTCTATGACTAAAACACCTAACACTCAGTTCGGGTTTTTACCCAGACACTCAACGATTCTTCAAGTTCAAAGGCCACTGATAAAATTGCTTTTACGTTAGAAAATTAATAATTCTAGACAATTCTAGAATTTTATTGATATTGCACGCAAGAATTTGACAGCGTAAGAGAGAATAGTTTGTATTATAAATTAAAAAACCTTATTTGGTTCCTAAATAGTTTTTTAGAAGAGGTGACGGTATCTCACCTTAGTACGTAGTATTGAAGCAGGGGTCTTTGCGGTAGCGATTTAGTACCAGATATTTACAATATTTTCACAGTTGATATCCATTAAACAAATAATGAACTCTTAGCTAGCTCCACTGATGACACAGCCATACTAACGCAGATGAAGATATAAATTTAGCTGCGCACCATTTAAAATATCACGCAAATCTTATCGCAACCGGGTTCTAAACCTGTGTGATCAATGTCAAGGAATTAGGTATATTACATTTTCCAATATTGTATAATATATTTGTAGGCAATGTTAAAGAAATAACATTCCACAAGTGGCATTAGTTCTATATATTTTAATATTTATATGTGTTTTTTTTCATGCAAGGTTTTATCGTACAATTTGGTCTTGGGCAAGATCTTAGTAAAAAATATAAATCAAAACACTACCTATCCAGAGTAATATAATATGTATATTAGTCAAAAACTGACAAAACCTTCAAAATTATTGTTTCAGAATTAATTTTTAAATTTTTAGTAAATAACTTTTGATATAAAATTTAATAAAATATATTAAATAAATTGTTTAACTATTGTCTATTGTAGTATAAATATTAATAAGTGGATTAGTTCTGATAGTATGATAATGATATTTATGATACCACTAAATTATAATATTATAAATGCACTCTGAATATCATAAAGTTAAGTTTCTCTTTGAAATTGTTGTTGTACAGCTAGAGAGGAAAAACACAATAGTAAGATAATTGTCTCTATAAGATAAATAGCAATTTATAAGGTTGAAACAGTAGTTTAATTAATAGATATTGTTCAAATGGTATATTGTACCTACCTATAGATAATTTATAAGTTTCGAATATCACAAGCGTTGCAACTTATAGAAAAGTTATAAATTTAAGCTGTATAGCTATGTGGAACAGTTAAAATTAAAACTAAATCCCTAATAAAATAGAATAAGACGTCTTGAATATAAAATAAAAGCCATTTCAATAGTAGTTGGTACTTAGGTAGACAATAAAGGATATAATTTTTTTTGAATTACGGCTAACGAAAATATAACTTTCAACTGAGAACAAAATTTTAGCACCTCACCTGCTGTAACTACGTATACTGTGTACCATGCGTACCCAACCTTTTTTAAATTCCGGGCCACATTCAAAGTTTATATTTATACTGCGGACCATAATAATATAAATTATACTTCCAATGACCTTTTTTTTTGTTCATTCCGAAAATAACCTTGAAATGGATTGGTTAAAGCAACGCAAACACAAATGTTGCACTAATTTATTTCTATTAGTATTATTATTATTATTATTAAATTAATAATTATTATTAATAATTTTGTCATTCTAAAATTTTTTGAAAAAAATGTATTTTTAAATTTTTTATTTTCAAGTCCTCGTTGGAATACTTTTTTGGATTACGGGTTGAGCACGCCTGGTGTATACTGCTGTACATTTTATTTATATCAGTCAATTACTATCAATCAAAGTAACTAGGTAACTCTTAAATATTTAACTCTTTTTGATAACTTTTCGAACAATTAGTATATTTTGATTTATCAAAATACTATCCACAACTTTAATAATATGATATTATGATATATTACGTATGGTATTTAAATAATGTAACACGTCATAGATAATAAATATATAAAAATATTATATCTAAAAATAAATCGTCATCTTCTTGCATTGAATATAATATTTTCAAATTATTCGAGCGTAAGGTTAGGTTAGGTTGGGCTTTACTCATGAGTAAATACGCAATAGGTATAATTACTAATTAAAATTGTTTTATATTTTCATTTAGGTATTCTATATTTTGTGTCACGGTGTTTGAAAATTTTAGGACGTCATTCAGGATAATATTATTGAGATTTATGTAAAATTTACGGATACCTATACGTACGCATTAACCTGTATACGTATTTATCAAACAGCTCTGTACACCGCCAAAAATCCATTGTATGTTTTTTTATAATTTTAAACAAAAACGTTGATAAAAAAAAAAAAAAAAAAAACCGGCACAGTGATTCCAATGCTCGTCTCGTTTTTCTCGGCTGGCGGCCAGGATTAGTAGCGCTGTGGGAATTGCGTTTTTGCTGGGTCACTTGGGGTAGGATTATTATTGGGACAATTTGAAATCGATTAATCATCACGTTCTAAAACGATTTTGTGTGAAATTCAATGTGTTGTGGATTTTATTGTAAATTTAACCATTTGTTATAACATTTTGAACAACAAAATAAAAACTAAATGTCGCCACTCTTACACGCCGGGGGCGTACATTGCATTGGGGCTAGGTAAGTATTAGAATATTTCAATTGATCGGAAATATTTTTCAATGTTCGTATACTTTTAGGTAACTTACGAACACGTTGATGGTGTTTATTTAACGTGCTTGTTGACAATTAAAAAACATCTATCGCACTATATTAGGTTTCAAACGGTATATGTACCGATATATAAACAGTAGCTGCAGGTATAGGGTTTATTTTATACATTATCGTTATATAAATTAGTATAAAAACCGTAACAGGTACCCAGGTTCGAATATTGTGTTACATTAATTATTTACTTTTAATAATATTTCTGAAATTTAAACCCACCATACCGCCTAAAATACCACGAACTCTTGTCATTTCTTTATTCGGGGAATAGCGTGACTTAAAAACATTTATAACACTTCAACATATTTATTCTCCAACTTTTATTGTTGGTAGGTATACTTAGTATTATAAGTTCAAAACGTTTAGGTGGAAATTTTGACAACCAATATATTATATGTCTATATATCCAACACTTGACTGGCACAGCGAACTAATATGGTATTTCAGTGTGGTTGATTACATTAGGTGCGAAATATGTAATGAAAATATTTTCTTTTTCATACGAACGTCAGAATAATAAAATTTATAAGACTAAGCGTGTTTATTCTTCAATTTGTTATTAAAGCGTTCATATCGTTAAACTGTTGTAATATTTTGAGCATCGTCGTTAAGGTTTTTGGAATGAATATCGTTCATTGTTATTCGACACTTAAAAACCATAAACATTTTGTTTTAAACACTCGTAATGTTATTACAGCCACTGTTTTTATTTGTAACACAGCATTATTATAAATGTATTTAACTCCTAATATTTTAGTTAAGTAAAACGTAGGTAAAAACGTACTGTCCTTTATTTTTAACTTGTCAAAGTTACCAGTGAAATAGAATAAAATAACTTAACTGAGTTACAAAATAGTTAGTTCTTTTTCAATAAAAATAATTTACAATCTATAATATCCCTCTAGTAAGATAAGTAAATTAAACTAAATTTTTCAAAGTAGAAACACAATAACAAAAATATATTGTAAAAATAAAACTATATTTTAGTAGGTTAATCGAACGTATCCTGACTGATTCACTGACTTATAAAGGTTGAGTCTAAACAACGTTAGGTTGAGGCTTGACATTTTCATGGTACCTTTAACGGCACCACCATGTATTCGTGCACTAAGAAAATATTTTCAAAAATTCTCATTTTAAAGTGGTGCACAAGTATTTTGAGATTCAAGATGGCCGATGAACATTTTTAAGTTTTGAACACCATAACACTGAATATTATATAACGAACTGAACAAAGTTTGAATCACATAGAGTTGGCATTTATAACGGGCAACAAAGTGCACGGGATCAGCGAGTACATAGTATTGATGAATACTGTTATATTGTATAAAATGAAAAATTGTACCATAGGAAAGTTCATATTATGAATAAAAATTAACTTAACATGTATATACAAATAATTAACTGATTAGTAACTGCATATTATGGAACACAATTTGCCTTGCATTAAGTTATAGGAGTTAATTTTAAACAAAAAGTAACTCTTTATGTAACTTTGTTAAAATATGTAAGTTACTCTAACTTATTAACTCGTTAATGCCTGGGTAAAGTGCACGGACCAAGTTATATTGATAATACCCACTTTCACCAGTTTCACCGATAGGTTTTAGTCGCTTTATCGTTCGGTGACATCTATTATGAAAACTATCTGCATTTTCTTGCAAGAATTATTTAGGTTATACCGTTAAGGGAACTTTGAACTTTGAAATTATATATTATTATTACTCCGCAATATGAGCAGGTAACATAAATATTGTATTGAATTACAAATACTTTTGTTCCTGCGATGTGATTTAAAGTCAATGCATGTACATACATTGAAGCAAACATGCACTACAGTAAAGCTAGTAAACTGTAATTCCACATAAATGTATGATTATAATATTTTACGCACGACGTTTCCCGGTAAATGTAATATACTTTGGGTGGGTATTGTGTTCGTGTTCTAGTGATTAATTTTAATAAGTTATTACTTATTACCTTTTGTTTTTGATATTTGGTTGTATTAGTATAATATCATATTATTAAACCCGTTTTTGTTCCAAAAAATTACCGTTATAAACATTGTATATAGTCATAAGCTCAAAAATTACGGTAAAACGAAACAAATGGTATTCTGATATTTTACATTTATATGAAAACGATCGAATTCAGCGTTCTGTCAACAGATTACTTTTTGTGATACAATAATTTTACTCAATATACATAAATATTATAATATTATATATTTAAAATAAAACACCTGTTCAACGTTGAAGGTAGGTACCTATATATCATAAAACCGAATCCCCTAGTCTAAACCGGGAAAGTTCTCGAGTGCGTGTGTGTCTGTGTGCGTTTCACGCATTTAGGTGGCAAGGAAATATTAGGTGAACACGAACGAGCCATTAAAATAAATATTATAAAAAAAAAAAAGAATAATGGATTTTTTCGGTTAGATTTTTTTCCGTAGTTTCCGCCGTGCTAATAATAATATTATACCTACTATAGTGGTGTATATAGTAGGCTACTATTATGCACGAACAAAATATTATAATACAGTACAAGTGTTAATATATATGTATTTTTTTTTTTCAAAGTAAAACGCTCTTCATGTGAAGGTGTACTTGCACTTGTTATGTTTCACTGCAACTGCCGTGAGTTGGCAGTGCACGGCCAGCGCAGATGGTTCAAATAATATTATTATGCGCATATTATATTTAATAACGTTTATATATTATGCTTTACGACCGTTCGGGCTACGCACGAGGCGCCTACCTACCCTTAGCGACAAAAAGTCCTTTTTGATAATAGTATCAATAAAGCGAGTGGATGGGGCACTGGCGCGGAGGAAGAGGACGCCGTTGCGTTGTCAGAACTCGAGATATAGGTGTACTAAACGAGATTTCCCGTTGGTCTCCTTTTGTGTTTAACCAACCATTTTAAAAGGTAGATTTGAATTTAATTAATTACATCGTATACCGAACCCAAATCGTCTCGACTGTTGTCGGTACCTATATATTCGTATTCTTTAGAACATAATATATTACGTACCTACCAGCTATAACTCTTATTTTACCAATATTTTATAATAAATTGTTACCGACCATAAGATTTGCATAGATTATAGTGATAACACCTAATAATACCTTTTAACATGAAGCATATTGAACTAAAATACCTACCACAAGTACCTACCAAATATTTTAATATTTTATGTAATTTTTAAATGCATTTTAATTAAGTACATATATATTTAATATACTAATCAGTCATCTTCAAATAACAGAATTTGAAGAGTCCATCCAATGTCTAAATGTCAAAATAATAAACATACAATTATCAGGATTTACGTTTAAAACTTACTATCTTAAAATAATTATGTATTTGTTTTTTTTTTTTTTCGGTATTAATAATTGTATATACATATAGGTAGTAAGTGGCATTAGTTTACATTTAAAGTTGTATTTGATTACGGAATTCGTATACTGTAGAACTGTCCCATTTCAAATGTTATGGGTACCCAGACATTTTTAATTTATTTTAATTTTTACAATGATGTGTTTAGGAGTTAACATATATTTTTTGACGGTTGAAGATTTTATTGAAAAACCAACATGGTGTAAATTAAATCTAACTGATTTATAACTAGTACTCTATTGAAGTAAATACAATAAATAAGGGTTCAATAATAAATTAGGTCGTAGGTAGAGGTACCTAATATATTAGTGAAATAATCAATTTTACCATGAAATTGTTAGTTGCAGCTAGTAATTACTAATTTACTTGGTACCGTTCTAAAATATTACCATGGGTTATTATTGTCCACATGATTGATTTTAATACGTGGTTAATTACTCTAGAGTTTAGAATTTCAGTAATTAATCTGTATTAATTTATTTTTAATCAAATAGATAATTTAGTATATTTATAATTATATATATAAAATAAATCATAATATGATTCAAGCTAACAGCCTTTGAAGTATTATTCATAAAAAAATTGCTATTTGGTTAACAGCACTACAACAGCAGTGCCATGCATTTTATTGGCAAATTACTTGCTATCATAAAACACGAAATTTCAATTGGATTTAATGAATTAATATATATATCTAAAACACAAACTTTAACTCATTTATATTTAAATAAAGATGTGTTAAATTAATAATGTTTCAGAAAAATCAAAAAACACAGGTAATTTAACAAGTTATTGAGTAAATTAGTTGAACTTGTTCTTATTTGGTTTAGTTTACTAAGTTTACTTAGAAACTAGAAGAATAAAATCTTTTTCCATATTAACAAATAACAGCTAACCGTTAAGTTATAGAAAGTTGTTTTATTTTATTTTTTTATAAACTCTAAAAATAAAAAAATAAAATATTGACTCAATGAATTTAAATTCAGTATGTGTCATAATAATAATATATGATGACATGGCTTCCTTCAACTACCTATTTATTTACAACGGTATTTGATCCACAGTCAGACTCAAATAGTAGGTACTCACGAGTTCAATATAAAAGAATATGTTTAATACCTATTTATTCATTCATAATAATACATAAATAATATTATGTTTACATTGTATTTTACTAAAATAATATTGTCGTTACGCTGAAAAATAACTTAAAATGTATGATATTGCGTGATCCCATTACCTATTATACGTTTATGTCCTACTTAAATAGACTTCTAAAATATTTATTGCAGCCTCAGCTTTCAGAAAATCAAGCAATTATCATGTACCTAAAACAAATGTAAATTATTATTTGGTTTGGTGATAATAATAGATATCATTATAATATTACAAAAATATATGTATGTTTTACGTGGCCATATTATATATATCCGTAAAATATGGAAACACTTTCTGGTGCTTACAAAATGTATAACGGTTATGGTTTATATAAAAAAAAAACAAAAAACTTTAAAATGAATAATGAAGCAATAAAGAGCTACAAAAATGTATTGAAAATTGTGATAAAATATATATATTATGTTTATTTTGTTATTTTGTCTAGATGATTCAAATATTTTTTTAATCATTGTGACGGATGATATAATTGTTATTATGTACTTAATATACAACGTTGATGCATAGTGTGATTTTGAAACAAATCACAAGAGTTTCGGTATTAACTGAAATACATTTCACAAAAAACTAATTTAGTAATAACATTGACTTTTAAATGTAATTTCACTACACACACACACATAATATATAAGCACTTTTTACTTTCAATGCCTGGATATGTAATTATTATACACATTTTTCAAAAATCGAATTAATTTTACCATAATTATAGTGGTTTATGAATCAAGAATAAGTTAGTTTGAATAATTTCTGTACTTAACAAATATTTTTTTTTTTTTATATATTGAATTTCTAGCTCACGGTATTGAGTAAGAAGTAGGTATAATTATTGAATGTAATTTAAATACAAGAATACAAGATAATAATTCTTACGTACATGTTCTTTACTATGTCCAAATAAAAGAACAAAACCTTTGATAATTAAATGTATTTCCGTTGTGACTATAAATCTATAAATGAAACGAACCACACTATGATACAATACATGATACAATACCACACCGGCTTACAATGATTTATCACGTACAAATATATTTTTTTTATTAAAATAAACTAACCTAATACTGTTACTGTCTACCAAGTTGAGCGATGCTAGACGAGTGGCCAGTTCCCGGTCTACGGTTGTCTTGTCTAAATGTATTGTTGCGTTTGTTAAATATTTTATAATTATATTTTATATTTTAAATATTTATTAAACAAAGTTTGTTCCATTTATATGTAACATATTGCGCGAGGTAAGAATAATGTTATCTAGAGCTATCATAAATTACTGCTCATAATTACCTTTACCTTTGAATTTGATAATATGTCAATTAACACTAATAACAAAAAGTACATAATATTAAAATGAGTTATTCTGATCATAAGATAATTTGCTATGCTATGCGTTATTAAAACCGCGACAACACGTGTGAGTATGGCGTCTTAAATTTAAGGTCCTATATAACTGTTGTTCGAACGTAGTATATTAATGAAGAAGCCCTCGGAAGCTTATACAGTATGATTATGGTAAAAGCGTATAACTGCAGATTCAATAAGTACCTACCCAGTGAAGTAATTTATAATAATATTATTATTTTATTATTATAGGTACCTATTCAAATTTATGTTATGGCCACCGATTCCCGGCGCCCCCATGAGTACCCATTGATTATTACCCTACGGGGTTTCGATTTGTGATGTGCGCAATCTCCAATTTCGCTCGTTATATATTATAGGTACTTACGGCTTCATATTTTATACATTTTAATCCACGACGATTGCTCCTCTATAATGATAATAACATTTCGTAACAACTGGGGTGTGCGCTCGCGGTGGCAGCTGTGGCGTGTAGACAACTGCAGCTCATATAGTTTTTGTGGGCTTATGTGAGACGCATAAATTATGCACGGTTTTCGCGAACCCGACGGAAAAGTAATTCGTAGATATGATTTGCGAGCAGTTTTCCAGGCGGAAAACGTATTCCTTGGCCGCACGGAGTACCTATACCTACCTATACATTTTAACTGCGCATTTTATGCGTCTCGCCGTTAATTTAGTACTCTGCAAGAGCTGGAGCACGGTCATAGACCATGGTAGCTATCGGTGTAGACATTTGTATATTTTCTTCCATTCCACACACGTCGTTTAAATAATTTATTCAGACGTATCCACACGAGGTTACTATATTCAACGCCCCACCGCAGCGGAAAACGTCGGATTTCCCGCGACTCGAATTGCATTCGTTATTGTGGTGACTTAGGGTATTTGTTCACCACGACCACAAACACCGCTTGCCGAACGGTAAAATATAAGGCATTTTCTCTAGGCACGCCTATGTCGGCTACTTTGCGCGGTATTCGTTGTTACCACAGGTATTACACAAAACTCTGTAAATCTGTACATTTATTTATTTACATATATTTATTATTCTATCGGTCGTTTTATGGTTATTGGATTAAGCAATTTGACCATTTTAATGTCAATAATATATTAATTTAAAAAGTAATACAAGAAACGTAATTTTTATTTTTCTATATTACCTATAAGACCAACAACAATAAGTGATTTTATTTGAATTGAACCCCTATCATTTTATTATTTATAGTTACTTATAGTTAGTTATAGTTAGTTATAGTTAGTTATATAGCTGGTATACATTAGCTATAAAAAAAAAAAACTATACATTTTATAAATATTGATAGGTCACGCCTTCACTGGAGTGTATAATAAGGTATAATAAGTAGGGCAGTGAAGTTGTTGCATTTACATGTTTTTTGTAAATGCTTATATTTATTGCTGAGTGAGATTAAAATATGTTTCGTTAAACTCTTAATTTAAGCAAAAAAAAATTATATTGCAATAAATGCAATTTTGGCGACATTTTTAATTTTACTGCAGTTTTAACTATTTTTCATAATTTTTGTTTACATTTAAGATTATATAACTTAATATATAAAATAAAAGCAAGTAAAGGTAGCAGTGAAAAAACTTCTATATTTGTTGTAATACTTATTATTTTATTAATATTTCTATAGAGCGATTCGCATTAAGGTCGCTAAGAAAACTTAAAAAAATTAATTTGTTGTGTAATGCATTTATGTTAGTAATATTCATATTTAATTTTTATTATTATGATTTATTAATATGTTTGATTTTATTGATTATAATTAAATTTTTTCAATGCAATTTTTAAATTTATAAGTGCAATTTTTAATATATTTTAATGCAATAATGCAATCAATTTAGTGAGTTATTTAATGTAATAACTTAACTGCCCTAATGATAAGTAATAACTGTACGATAGTAGTTTATTTATTATAATCGCATATAATATCATTATCGCATATTAAAAGTTGTTATTTATTTTAATTGTTCAACAAGCACTTAAGTGATTTTTATTTTATAAATATTAAGTGGAAAAAGTTAAATAACTACTTAGGTATAAAGTACCATTAAATTTAATATGATAAAAATAAACCACTAACACAAAGCACAACAAGATACAATAAAGTTGTTCAACTAAACAACACAAAAAGTGTCACGAGTAGATGATTTTGTGTATTCTGAATATTTCTGAAAGCGATATGAATCATTCCAATTTTAAGTATATATTACGAGGTAGAGTTAAGTTTTACAAACAGTATCAATAAAAGTTAAAGTTTTGAAAATTTTAAGTCACAGTCATAATACGTTTTTAAATTACATCAAGTAGTACGGAAAATTATGCGCACTCATAAATATTTTATAGGAAATTTAGTATATTTTGTACTTGGGTGAAAATAATGAATGTTTCACAATTTCACCTCACTTGAGTATCACTAAAATAATTTATTTATTACACTCGTGTAACATTTGAAGCACATTTTACTAACCGAGTAAGAACTGATCTAAATACAAATACACTGATTAAAAACCAATAGGCAACGTTTCTTTGTTAAACAAATAATCGTTTACGGTACAACCAAGTACCAATATGTATGTGGTTAACAGTTACAATGACAACAATATAAAACATTTAATTAATTTAACAAATTGTATTAATTGCTTAAAAATAAATTATATATATTTATTATTTAAATTAATCATTTACCTAACTAACTATACATAATATATAATATAGATAAATCAAATGTATTAAACTCTCTAAACTAAGTAAAAAATGTATTGTAAATCTCATAAAAGATTCACAAATTAAAATAATTCAGCCATGTTTTATGTTATAATATTGCTTATGAGTTATGACTGTAAACTGCCCACTTAAACGTCCTAAGTGGGTAACAAAATAATTTTGTTTGGTAACTATAAATACATTTATGGTGCACATGTACAATGTACATTTATTTTTAGCTATCCACTAAGCGAAATATGAAATAACAAGGACGTCAATAAAATAAGATAGTAGCTACATTCGATTTTTCGACCGATGAAAATTTAGTTTAAACGAAGGGGAGTTGGCCATTGAATAATTGTCTAAAAAAGGTTTCATTCATAAATTATTAACGACTTTTATCGATGTGAGTGCATGTGACGTTATGGAATATGAATGCAATGCCAATGTGCGCACGATTATTATTTTACAAAATATTAAAACTAGAATATTATTTTCACATATCACGGTCGAACGAACACAAGGACCAAAAATGTATGATTCGCCATTGTTTGACTTGAAATATTTTTTCCACATTTATTTGACATAATGCATGATGTTGTTTTTGTCGATGTCGTCGTGATGGCTTGTAATAATATTATACAACATATAGATTTAGTAGTTAGACATAGTCGCGAATAGTGTTTGAGATTTAGGGGGGGGGGGGGGTATAGCTGAAATCCTATAATTTACAAATATCGTCTATGATTAAAAAAAATTAAGAAAAATTTAGTTAGCCCCTAAGGCCCCACTCCTTTATTTGCGTCTATGTAGTTAGGCGATGCTCGAAGATCTGCTAGGCGTTCAATATTATACTATTAAAAACTATATGACAATTTTTCACTCAAAATATGACTCTGAGTGGAGTTCGATAAAAAAAAAAGACTTGTGAGTAGGTACTATTGCAATATTTCAACAAAATAAAATTCTGTTAGTTTTCTAATCCGTTAAAATTCCATTTTGATAATGGACCTACTCGATAACTTCGTTAAGTACCTAAATATTACAGCAATGCACGCAGTGGTTGGTGTGATACAATACAATACCTAATTTAATACGATACCAACTCAATACCTATTTTAAAATTAGGTACCTATTTTATATTTTTCTAAAAAATCTTTATATTTAAAATTTCGAATTTTAACACTTGTTCGAAATGGATTAGCCAGTATGCCGTCGAAAAGGGTTACCGACCAGGAATAAAAACATTTTGGTATAATAAAATACTAGTTTACGATAATATGTTACGCAACATTTATCGTGGCCTTATCATTTTAGCCGGTCGCATACTCGCATCAGATGTTAAAGTATATTAATAAACATGAACTTTGTCGAGTTCGCTAGGAGTGCCTTACTTCCGGTTATTGGTTAAAAAATATAATAACTACACGACTGTAAGTCTGTATACACCAGATAGTACCGTATATATTGACGGGGACACATTCTTTCGCGTATAGCCTCTCTACATGGGTATACGTAATAGATTTATAATAACGTGTTGGTAGTATAAAGTGCGCTATTATATTTTACGAATTGTAAAGATATTGCTGTTTATAGTTTATTAGTTTTTTTTTTTTTTTTTATCTAAAATATTTATTTTCCGTTCCGTTTGATTTGCCCTTAAGACGATGCTACCCATGCATATTATGATGTTGTCTCTGTCTTACACACGTTCGACACAGCAATTTTTTGTTCATTAGTTTTGATATTAGAGTGATTAGACCTATTATAAAACTTTTAGGTAATAACATTACCTTAATCTGTGCTTAAAAGTTGGCTTTTATACGATATTTTAATTTTCAATCAAATTATGAGCATTTTTAATTTTTGAATATTTCACATACCCATATCTTGCTTGAAAATGAAAATTTCGAAAAATCAGCAACGCTTAAGCACATATAATTTTCTTACCTAAAATTTTATAATTTTATAATTTAAAAAAAAAATAATGAAACAAAATATTACATAAATGTAATAATATATTATAGCATTTTTTAAGCTTTATGAATAATCGTCTCCTATCATATTATGTGAATGCTATTTGGTGCACTGTGAATATCTACTGTTTGGAATATATTGTTATAGATTGGATAATGAATTTGGCTAAGATTGTTGAGCTTGTTGTGCGGCTCATATATATTTTGTATTTATTAAAATGATTAAAAATATTTAGGTTTCAATAGTCGATACATTGTATAGTAATAGTGATTTTGCTTAACATGCAAAGACGTTACCCTTTAATGAAACACAATTCAAACTAAACAATCGGACAAGTAAGTAGGTACTATATTATTTTAAAAACAAATAATTTATCAAAAAAAAATTATATATGCAAATGAGAAGGCAATAATAATAAAAATGATTGGTATAAGTTGATGACGTAAAAAGTTTAAAAATACTTTTTATTTAATATACATATAAAATATAATAAATATATATATTTACACAGCTTCATTTAAAATTGAAAAATTAATTATTAAATGTAATTAATCTTGTAAAATATGATAAGTATTTTAAAGTACTAAATTAACAAGTATCTTAAGTTTTATTCGCAGAATATTTTATATTGTATAAAAGTGTATGAAATACAATTTTAGTAAATATAATAATATTGTAGATTGATAGTCAAAAACACGTGTGTAGATATTTGATATGCTATATTTATTTTCTAACCAATCATTTTACAAAGATGTAACGGCTTTTTCAAAATTGAAATTGAAAACATGTGAGTAAATAATTTTCAACCATGATAACTTTGAACATAATATTTTTATTTAAAATGAAAAGTAATATTCATATACGGACGAATATTCCAAGCAAAATGTATTTTCTTGAAATACTAGTAAACATTTTTAAATTGAATTTCTTGAAATCTTCGTTAAGGTAAAATGTAAGACAGTTTTATTATTTTCACGAATTATGTAAATTATGCAGTTTAAATATTACTAACAAAATAAGTACATTCATAGGTACTTGCATATTATATAATATTAGGTTTAACGTTAAGTGTAGGTATAGAAGTAAAAAAAAACGTTATTTTAAAGAGGATGCTAAAATATAGTAAACTGGGAGAGTAAGTTGGCTACTAAATGCAATCACCGTGCATTTTCCACTTTTAAATATATTAATTAAAATAAAAATAAAATAAATATGCTAATTTTAATTGATCTTAAAATATGTTCTCTAATCTAGTTTTAAATTGTATTGTAAAAGCAAATAACAATCTAAAATTCAACGGGATAACATAATTAGCGAAATGGCTATAAATTGTTTTTTCCATATTTAAAGAATAACTTTTATTAGGCACAACTTTAAATAAAAATATTTTTTATCCAGGGCAAACACTTTTCACGTACAACTAATGTAACAAAGTCGCAAGGGTATATTACGTGGGTGTTTTAAATTTAAAAAGTATTATACCCGTGTGAATCGATTATTATTTTTTTGTGAGGGTACTATTACTTTTAAGAATTAAATATTATGACCAAATTCAAATTCGGTTTTATTCTTGAGTTTGGAATTTTCACGAAATGTTTAAATCTTCTCAGTGCTGTACTGAGTGCTTACTTAAAATTATAAAAGTTCATTGATAATATATACACTACATAGCAGATTCGATAGTGTTATCTCTCCGATAATTCATTATTATTTTGAAGGGTATAGGCAGATTTATGTAATTTTGATATATTTGTTTTTATTATTAAATCCATACCTACAAAATCTATTGAAAAACTTTAAGTGGTGGTCCACTGTTATAATATACTATCGTACCAATCTTATACTTATTTCGGAAAAGTTATTTTTGTTAAATTTTTCAAATATTTTATAATTTTACATGAGCATTATCTACGGTTCAAACATTCAAGTATTTCTAATTTATATAGGTTTACATCAAAGTATCATACACTTTAGTATCGTAACCTACAAAAGTGTGGAATAATACAATTTCTCTAACCGTATTAAAGGGGCCGTATAATAGGTCATAAATCGAAGGTGATTTGATTTGTAACTCAATAATTTTACTGGTAAACCGAATATTTTTTACGACAAGAAAATAAATTGTAAGAAAATAAAAAAATAAATTGTTATTTGGAACGCCAACGATCCATTCCTGGACAGAGACGAAATATAGGTAAGATTTCGAATCAATTATGATATAAAAGAATTATTAATTTAAAAGAATGCATTAATAAAATAGCTTTTAACAGTGTTGTCACTTGAGCAATGCCTACTATTTTATTAGAAGTTTCAAGTAGGTATATATTATATTGAATTGATGAATTAATCATTTGTGAAAATTATGGGAGTGAGGCTCGTAGCAGTCAGACCTATATTGCACTGGGTACGCTAAAGGCACCTGTTTGTAAAAGAAAAAATTTGCATTGCGCAAAATGTAAATGAGTTTCAATATTTAAAGAAATGTGCAAATGCTGAAAATCATTGGTGAAAAAATAAAGAAAATCAATAACGTTTTAATTTTATGTGGGTCTACTTTTGGCGTCAATACACTGCACAATAAAACTTTTTTTTTCATAAAAAACAAGTTCACAAGGGCACGTTGGGGGTATATTATACTGTATAGGACATATATATATATATTCTTTATGAACATTATCAATAGTAATAAAATGCAAACTTCGAAAAATGTATTCTACGGTGTCGTAAAACGTTACCTTTGCTACGCCTTTTCCGTGTACTTCTACAGGGGAGAGAAATATAATATTCGTAACGCTTATAAGAGTACCTACCCACTACCGCGTTTCGGGGAGGTGTCCGTTAAAGATAGACATTTGACGGTACCGCGGTAAAATCGTTTCTAAAACATTTACATACTTCTGGAACGGATTTTTGCATCCGTTCACAGCAGTAGGTTTTACTCGTCGATCGACTACTGTAATATTATTTCTAAACATATTATTATGTTAATTTGCAGCTATAATAATCCTCCAGACTTACTCGTCGGACCCGCAACCGGGACCGGACGATAATATTCTATCGAGCACTATAATATTATTATCTTATACGCGGTCACTAGTGCCCACGAACAGTGCCGATCGGCGGGGGAAGATGCATGGTAATAATATACAAATATACTATGTACGAGATTATAGTTTAATGTACAGAACGGGTCAAGTCGTTTTCCTCGGTATCCCTCATTTTAATAATGGAGAATCACTATAAGTTCCGCTATACAGTCTGCATGTACAACAATATTATACAAATACATTATTGAAAAGGCGAATAATATAGACTCGTGTTATAAACTACATTATATGATAATAACACTAAAATCTGGCCACCGACCACCGAGAATGTATAAACATTTAAAAAAAAAAATTGATTGATTTTTAGGCACGTTCTCTGTAGTTTTGTTCTCGTTCGATCTTAACATGACTGAGGGTGTTTCGTTTAAATATTTACGACCGAAAGTTTTTTATCTATTTAAAAGAGCTGATAGGACGGACGATCGGTCAATGAATGTTTCTAAATAAAAAAAATCTAGGAAGGAAACTAATGAGTAATGAAGTTCGCGAAGTTAGGATAACTTATCCTCGGTATTCTACGGTGATAAGGTGATTACTGATAACGATAATTTCAATGATTTTATACAATTTTTAATTATTGAGGAAGGCAGAAATCAAAAGGAGTATAAAAGTTAAGGAACCGATCACCAGAAATCTTGATCAGGTAATTAATAGGTATTTGTTTTTTTAAAATTATAAACAGTTGTATATTTTTATAATTATGATGTTTCTTAGATTTAAAAAAAATGGATTGAAGTCTTTAATTAGGTATTTATAAGATATCATATTATACAATGAGATTATCGGAGAACCGCGCCATAACGTTCTTGTACAACTGAATTATGACAAAATATCAAATAGACAGTGTGTTGTTTCGTTGTTTTATAAAATAACTTAAATATAAAAACTGACCTCTTTAAAGTCCCACCAATCACCATGGTCCATTTGGTATCAAAAATCGGTGTTCTCTCACTACTGATATCGACCATTTTTTTTGTATAAGAAATTATTGACAGGACCATTTAAAAATACTCTCTTTGACAAAAAACACCCTTTGCTCAGAATTCAAAAGCAATATTTTTACAAATTATATATTATACATTTAATCATTTTTAACTTATTCGTACTGTATAAAAATGAATCTACGTAGAGTTTCTATATCAAACATTGGAAATTGCATAATGCAAATAATATCACAAAAAATGGCCCCGAATAAAAACCATTTCAAGTTTCAATAATTTAGAACTAAAACGTTACATTTTTTATACTTGGCTAAACATGTAATACATAATAACATATTGTTATAACATTTAACATAACATTTTTGTGTGTAATGCTTTCCTGGTTTATAATTTGCCGTGTAAGATATTACCTATTTGTAAATTCCAATGTAATATTTTCCTGGTTTTTAAGATTCTGTGTAAAAGGTACATCCTAATACATTTTCCCGTGGATAATCACATTCCTGCGTACTACTATTCCCATATGCATACAATTTGGACCTTTGACACTGTGTAATTCGGCCAAATCTGGTGACTGTGGCCTTGAACACGGTATCCGAGATGCGTGGTTTACGTTATCAATTAGATATTTCATATCGATATTATAAATTATTTTGAAAAATGTCAAATAACAATATATTGTAATATTTAATTTGTAGAAAAATTTCGTAACAAAGAGGGATACACGTTGCCAACATTATATCGGATCACTAATACGATTTCAACTTTTAGGCTTTTAGAGTCCAATACTTCATACTACCCTAGGAATACAGTTGGTATCAGCCGATCAGCTGATCGAGTGTCACTTATATATTATTATTTCGTTATACAACGCTCTTGTAATTTGGTCCTAAGCAATAAACTATTTTTCCGTGTGCCCCCGGAGGAACTGGAGCGTGGCTGCAAAAGTTGTGTCACGGCGAGACACGGTGGAACAAGCTGACGACGACGACGACGACGACGACGACAACAATGCGCGGGTATGTACATTACAATAAATGATGTCGCACTTACCTCTGGACGGCCAGGGCGAGCGTGAGCCAGATGGACGCGGTGTGGAACAGCGTTGGTATGACCTCGTTCATGGCGTACCACGCGTAGCACGACTCGACAGGCGACAGCGGTTTGTAGTGGTTGCCAAGCGTGTACATGTAGAACAGCCACGGGGCCGGGAACAGTAGCGTGAACATGTCGGACAGGGCCATGGACATGAGCACCACGTTGGTGGGCGTTCGCATGTGCCGTTTGGACAGCACGACCACGATCAGAGTATTGGCCACGATGGTCACCAGCAACAGGAACGGCATGACGAACCCGTACATGGGCCGGGCGTACCGGACAGGCATCTCGGTGGTCACGTTCAGATAGCCACCGTCGTCGGTCTCGTTGCCGCCCTCCGCCGTTCCGTTGAAGTCGAACAGGCCCGTCAAGTACGTGGGCACCACGGCCGTATAGTTTTCCTCGTCCATCGGATCGTCCGTGCCCCCGCCGATGACTTATTTGACTGTTCTCCCGCTTCCGGTCCGCCGCGAACCACTTCCGACCGATACCTCGCCCGCTCCTCTACGACCGGATGGTCGTTATGGTTGTGGTGTATGTGGCGGTCGTCGTCGTCATCGCGGTATATACCGCGGTTCCGGTTATCGTGGCGGTAACCCAACGCCGTCGGTTGTGGAAGTGCTGGTGGCGAGTGTACAGGTGACGACGATGTCGAGTCCCGCAGCGGTGTTGGCGCGTCGGCGGCAGCGACGACGGCGTTCGACTTCGCGCGATCTCCTCCGAGGAGTGCGGGTCGACGAAAACCACGTCCGGCGTGTGGGTGCGCGGGTGGAGTCGCGAAAGTCGAGTTAGGGTCGGTTCATATGCGATTGATTCGGTCGGCTAGACCTGAAAAATAAAAAACGAGATCATATAAATAAACAATAATATTGTGATGTTATTGAGGGTGACCACGAACAGTAAATCACGTTTTCGCGTCCGTCCCGGTCTCGATGAGGTTTGTTTACTGCAGGGTCGGGTTATGCCGAAGTGGACGGCGGACGGAGGACTTTCCCAAATCGTTTTAATTTGTGTTAGGTACTACCTGTATAATTAGATCCCGTCAGTGCCGTTGTTACAAGTAGTTTTCACCACACGATATCGTACGAGAGCCGAACGCACAAAGTTAGTAGGTACACCTCAACGTTGTAAACCACAAATAGCCGATTTCTATAACCGTGTTTATGTGTTCCAAAGTTAGTCATACTGTAATTATTAGTATACAGTATTGTATAATCTATCAACTGCCGTTGTATATTGTATTCCAGATGTGGTCCAACGGGAAACCTTGTTTAAATGTAAGCTACTACGTATACGACCTACCTAATATAATGTTTTGTGTTAATGTATACAGTATACAAGTTTTAATCGATTTTTTACTACCTATGTTACTGTACTAACTTTACCAATTAACTCAACAATTTATATTTTTGCAGTGATACGACCTAAACCAGCTTTATCCTATAATACACGTATATTATTTTTCAATATTAACGATTTGTTAGTCTAAAATAATTATATACATTTTTTTTTCTCTATTATTATAAGTTATAACCTATATTTAACCTATATTTATTTTCGACTAGGTAGGTATCAGTTTTTTTTTTTCTTGACAACCAGACTATAGTATCATGTTTTATTGTAAGCGGTTCATTGCATATTTAGGTCATGTCACTATTTGAACTACCTATTGTAACATAAACCTGCAAGTACAATAATATACGTATATAGTAATTTGTATATCCCAACGAAAATACTTTTTTTTTTAACAAACACAATATTTTACCATAGTTTGAACAACTTTTATCCTATAAAATACTTCTTTGATAGTTATTAAATATGATTACAATCATTACATTTAGCATTAAATCCATTCGATTCATTCAATTGAAACATTACCTATACATAATACATTATATCTGTTAAATGCGTTTAACGAAACCAACCATAAACTTGATAAAAATCAATTTTAACTTTGCCCGACCTCGCAAAAAAGTCGTGTTTCACTTACATTCCTGTAGAGTACAATATTATAATAATATCAGGTAGGTACCCATACAGAATTATGCTTGGCGGTGCACATTGAATAATATTGTTTCCGGGGCAGTGCATCACATATTATACGCATTCAGTCGATGTTATAATATTATGGAACTGTAATTCCATGTACGATAATATATTACTATTAAATTCACATTATATATTGTTATTGTATAAGACGTCAGACGCCGTTGCGAAATTTATAAAATATAACGTGGACGTAAACATTATACGTATTGGTATTCAATTTCAGGCGATTAATGAGCCGCACGCGTTTTTTAAAATAAAATTGCTTTTTTTCATCGCGTGGGAATGGTAAGGCATAAAATCATGAATATGCTCATACTCAACCTTACCCTTTACCCCATACATCTCCTACAGTAAAAACAATAATTATTCATATTATGTACGTATGATTTTTTTTTTGTTTAGTACTAGTATCGCTCGCTCACTCCAGTATTGTCTTAGACATATTGAATTAGTTTATTTCGATTGAAGTATTAAACAAATTAAATATTTTTTTTTATTTAGGATCAAAATTTCAAATCTAAAAACGTATTTTAAAATAAGAAAATATGTTATCCCATAACAATTATTACATTTAATTGTTAGTGGAATGTGGCTCTAGAATCAAAAGGATTTTTGCAAAGTAAAATCATTTTTTTTTTGTCGAAAACTCATATTATGAGATTAATAGTGAATTATAAAACGATATTTTGTAATATAACAGGTAAGTAGATATCTTCGGGGATGGACTTGAAAACATAAACCAGATAGCTTCAACTATGGGGTTTAAAGAGTGATTATTGTTTTAATAATGTAGATAAGTAGGTACTATACATTCATTCAACAATACCTATGTGATATTGTAACAACGTTCAAGGTTATTCATTTTTAACAAAAGACATAATTGCATTGTTACGGAATAATTATACCTTTCATTTTACAGGCGTGATTTGTTTAGGTAGTAACAAGAAAAATAATTAGTTTTAAACAACATCTGTAAGCAATATTTCTTAAGAAACATGTTAAATATTGTAATATCTTCAAAACAAAATAACAAAGATAAATACTAATTGCCTAATAAAATTGTGAAAAATTCAAAAATTGTTTACTGCTAGACAATTAAAACGTACAGTCCTGTTTAAAGTTATTATAATATCGTATTTTAGGTATATTATGTTCTCTTTTAGAGATGATATTAATAACTATTCCAAAAACTGTTAATTATAATTATTATAATTTATGAAGCGTAGGTAACTGTGTTATTACTACAGGTACGAATTTAATTAACTAGTTGTTCAGGCCACCATCATTCAACCACCATTTATAAGCATTCGATCAAAATGGAAAGTCATTTATATCATGACATTTAAATGCAAAAAAATAAAAACGTACACATTTTAACTCAATTACCATAAAATATTATTTTAATATGAATACAACGCATAATATACCTATTCGGCCACCATTGTGTCAACGATGACTGAACACTGAGTTATTGTACATTTTTTCTTATTCGTATATAATAGATCCAGATGACCAGATCAAACCAATATGATATATTTTTGTTTTACTGCTTATGGTGTTTTAATAGACATATCGTATGACACAAGAAATATAGTTTTCTACTTCTGTGAAATCATAGTATTAGGCATAACTTACTGTAATATATATTTTTTTTTTTCCTAGACGTTAGGTAGCTACATTTGAAACACAATACTTTTTGTGGCTTGTAAGCACAAATCCAGTTTTTGATTTATTATACTCTGAATAAAATATAATATCCATAAGGATTCTGGAAATAGTTATAATAATGCTGGTTAGCAATAAATAATATAATTGAATAATAATTCAAGTTAAAAACTACAAGTTCACAATAATAATGGTTAATAATTAATTATAAACTTTTTAAGGATATTTATCTATTTAAAAATGTATTCAGCCTCCCATCAACTTAACCATAGAAACACGAAAATAATATATTTGTTTTTCTATATTATATAAAATTAAGTTAAAAATCGTAAATAATTATAAATATTGACATTATCTTTTAAATATAAGTTATAACCTATATAATATATAATCTAAAAGTATGCTAATAAGTAATAACCATAGTTGTTGAAACCTTAACAAATAATAATATTAAAAAAAATTATTATTTTCTTTTTAGTTTTGACAACTTGGCATATTTGTAGGGACAAGTCTACTTAGACAGATAGAAGGAAGACACTTAGTGGTATTGATATTTTGATTTTAGTTTGAAGTAAAATTGTATATTTTACATTTCTGACATTAAAGAAATATTCATTCCATGATTATATTATATTATATATAACATCTAGTTAATAGTTTTTGTTTAATTTTAATTTCGAGTTGTGTTTATTTCCGTTGAAAACACTGATAAAACCTTGCCAAAAAACAAGGGAAACATTTGAACTTGATAATATTTTTTTTTAATTGTCCTAAAATGAGTGAAAATTATTCACTAACCGGCTGAGTTTTAAACTAGCAAAGATCACAGTATTATGACCACTTTACACAATTTTTTTCAAAACAAAATAAGAAACTGATCGTTATAATATTATTTAGGTACACCGAAGTCACCCAAATAGTTAAATCGAAATTATTGGGGAAACTTTACAACTGATTAAAATTAATACTGATTTTATTAGTTTAAAACATATAATATTAATATCAATCAACAGAATTATAAACGTAAGAAATATAATAGCTGTAACAATATATGATTATATGAAACTTGAATTTAAATTATATCGTCGGTATACAGCGTTGAACTGTAAGTTGTGGTGCAAATATTGTGTTGATAATAATAACAATAACAATGTGCAAATATTTGAACGTGCTCGAAAACTCTCACAGCTGCGGGTACCTGTGTAAAAATTATCACCTGGTGGGACGTCGTCACTCGTCACGCGTTAGAGGCCCGACTGGCTATAGTGTGCCATTTCGCGTGACTTTATCCCGTGCAGACCAAGCCGATGAATTTTGCCGTCGACTGATGTCCCACTACGACAACTACATTACGGTGTATTTGCTAACAAGCTATAATAAATTATTATTATTTTTTATGAAATTTAAAATGCTAATATATTATATTATAATAAAATAATATGTAAGTTGAACGTGCGATTCATTTTTCATCATTTAAGCACAACATAATTATGCCACCCCTAATAATATATTACCCGGTACTCCACTCCATTGTGAGGAAATTGAGGTTAATAACTCCCATAATATATTATCTAAACACGTGGTTGCCCTAATAGTTAGATAGTTGAGTTTAAAAATGTACAAATCATATTAAACAAAATATAAATCACACTAAAAATATCTATATTTTTTCTCTACGCCAATCACGCCTCCACTCGTATTTTTTTTGAAAAGTGTAAACGTATTTGGAATGATTTTTCTTTAAATAATTAAATAGTTTACAAAACAAAATTTTTCAAAATATTGATTTTTTTACAAATTTTTTATCGTTATCGTTTTTTTAAAAGTTTATACACGTTTTAGTTGAAAAATAAATTTTTACGAATACCTAGTTAGTTAGTTCTAAGTATTAGGAGTTTTCATGAGTGGTGTAGTTGTGGATCAACATTTTATGGGATGTTAGAGCAACAACACCCGTCATCTGAACTTAAAATACTTCTAACTAATTTTCTACTCGTTTTAACTTAAATTTTGGAATATTGAGATTCTCAAAATTATATTATTTTGCTTTGGAATATTAATTTAAAAACATAATCATACACAATATAATATGCCATCATTAAAACAATTAAAAAAGATAAATTATAATTTTTTTTTTAATGTTGTTTTGTAACAACTTTGAATTATGTAAAAATTATTTTCCAAAACACTTTTCTAGAAAATTAGTGTTGACTTTAAGAAAAAACGAAAATGTGTTAGCTTGGACACAGTGGCGTCGGCGTGAACTACTTTTTTAAAAACATATGCTGACATTTGAGGCACATACCGAAAATCTAACCTATACAACCCTATTGTTACACGCCGATTGTATTGTTTTTTTTGTACATAGTTACTACTGTACATAGCAAGGCACATATCTAGTACGAAAATCTGTAAGGGGCCATATTACGTATTGAGAAAACTGTACACAACACACGTGTTATCTCGTACGTTTTTGATTATAATAATATAGGCATTACAGTAATATTATAATATTATAATATTCAGTTTCTCGTTTTTTTTTTAAATAAAATATAGGTAATTTATTCATTGATATTTCGTGTATAAAAAATCCTTAGATAAGCCATTTGATTACCTATTGAAGGGTTAACATACACGTCGAGTTAATCAAAAAAATTAATTGGGGGAAGTGTAGTGTTCTGCGAATGGGTAAGACTCCGTCCCTTTTGTGTACGCCGTTTGTTGCCAGCGGTATAAGGGATTGAATGTCCACGGTGAATATTCTAATTGATTACATTAACTAATATTATATTCAATGTGTATAGCCCACGTGCGTATACTATAGAATATTGTGTCTACGGAATAATATTATTATATTATATCATATTGTATTCACGTGTCACGGAATGATGGGAGGCAAAATGTCAGGCGGGCGTACACGTCATTCCACCGAAAACAGTCGTCGTGGCTGCAGCGTGCGTAAGTCTTGTAAAAGATACTTTTAAAATTGTATTTAAATACAGATACAAATACATCCAGTCAGAAAGTATTTCAAATACATTTCAAATACTTTTTTTTATTTTACTTTTCCACAAGTTAGTTTGCTAAATTAATTTTGTAATTACTTATTTAAAATTGTCATGATACATTCACCTAGGTATTACTAGAACTTTTTGTACCACTTTCAATTGTATACTGAAAAATGAAAATAAATAAAACTTGTTATATTATAGAAATTCTTTAATAATAGGTACCTAATTAAACAGTTCTTAATGAAATATAAATGATGTGGATATACAGGAGTTCTCAACAATTATGAAAGAAAAATATTTTTATAATTTATATATAATATAGTATAATAATTTTCAAAAAAAAAAAGTAACGACCGACGAATAATTTGTATGAATTTTCAAAAGTATTTGATTTTCAAATACAAATACGTCCAAGACAGTATTTAAGTACATTTACTCAAATACTTTTATTCAAATACTTTACAAGACTGGCGTGCGTTGATGAGCTCGTGCTAGATAAAGACGAACTTACGAAAAGGCTAAAGGAAAATATTATGTGAAAAACAATCTGTAATATCATAGAACACACGCGCATACCCATATGGCCGTATAGTTAAGAAATATGCGTCTGCGATGTATATTAAATTTCGAAATGGCTTATGAGCATATTATTATTACGTTATGTTCGCATTTTTGTCGGGATGTAACATTTTTTTCCAAAGTAATTTACTGAGCAAAAAAATACGTAGGTATAGGTATATTATTATTCAGTGTACATTTTGTAATATTTGATATTACGCTGCGATTAGTACACCCAGAGGAACCACACAACTCACTTCTTACATATTATTATTATTATTATTATGATATAAGATATTATTTATTTTGATCATTTTCTGGGTAGTAAGTACGTACGTATTCCTACTATACTGGCGTATTTTTGTTTAAAACAACAAATCGTAAATTGATTTATATAATAAATATGAACACAAAATAGTATTATACATGGGTACATCGTTATTATGTTATAATATTTTTATATAAAGAACATAAATAATACAATTTTTAATCATTATAAATTATATCTCAATGTATATTATAATGCATGCAAATTAAAATCGTACATCAATCTAATCAGATAAATTAGAACAGACATAAATACAATTTCTAGTTTTAAGTATCGTATTGTCATATCTAGATATCTAAAAAAAAAAAAACGATAAATATAAAATAAGTAACTCAAATATGTGTGGCACTGATACGTTGCTATGAAAAAATCAGTTTGACAGTAAAACAGTTAAGAATGTTAATTTACCTATGTATTTTACGTATTGATAATAATATATAGAACTAAATTTGATACAAAAATTAGAAAATATAATGCAAGACTATTTTGATGTTTAAATACACGATTGACGTACTTAATATGTATAGTCCTTATTTGAAACTTCATGGTTTATAATATCAATCATTCTGTTGTTATGTTTTGAAACATTAGCCTCGTAAAGCCGTCTAATTTAAGGATTCGCTTTGTAATTGTTAAAAAAGTTTGTACATTTACCAGGCGTACATCTCTACATTCTTGATAAACGAAAGAATTAGGAATGACTAATGGACTCGAAAATCGTTTTGTAGTACAGTAATTATTTAAGACCACTTATAGGTTTAAAGGATCTACTAACAACTCGTTACTTTATAAATATTTAATACCGTTTATTATTCTTTTCTCAATACCCCATTTCACACCTGTGGTTGAATTTAATACATAATATAACATCGTTTATATAGCTACAATGATAAATTACGTGATTACTCTGTTCAAACGGACAGTGTTTTGAAAATAAAGAGACTACCATCTCCACAATAAATTTTTTATTATTTTTAAAACCGTTTGATTGTATTGGTCCGGTCAACCAACGACCATAAAAACAACTTTTCTTTGCTTATCGTGCCCAATGCGTTATTGTATAAACGTGACTTTATTTGCCTTATACCTCCTAGCCACTAAAATAAGTATGCTCCTAATCATTACACTCGATCTTAATTGTTAATTTGATTTTTAACAGTTAATATAACACTTTCACGCGCGTTTACCAACATATTAAATCTTTTCTTTCGTATATCGTTATATACTTTGTATACTGTTGCGTTATGTATGTCCGGAGGAAACGCTTACATTTTTCATATTATGTGAACATTCTAACTCATAAAACAATTTATTATTTTTGAGATGTAAAATTAGTTTCATTTGATATTTTTTTCCGGCACAATTTTAATTTAAATTTATTATAATCGTTTTTGAATTAGATATTATTAATCAGTTTTAAACTTTGTGTAGTGACGGAAATTCTTATGTGAAAAATAACTATAGTTTATTCAACAAATGAAACACAAAAAAAAGCATTGTATATTTGTATACGGTTTTAAAGAACAGGTAAGGTTTATATGATTCTTATAGTTAACACATATTATAACATTACATTTTTTTGTTTTAGTAATAAAATTATGTACCTATCACCTGCTTGCAGCTATTAAAATAAATTGGTTTGTAAAAATGACTTGGTAAACCATTGATAGGGAGTAAATAATATTAGCATAGTTATGATTCTTACCTGGGAACGGTTTTTCTTTTATATGTAATTTATTTGTTATTCATAAACAAAAGAAAAATTAAAATTTTTATTTAAAACTAATTAAAAATATTATTACGTATATTTGATTATTTATTATTATTATTTTTTTTTGTATATAAATTCTATAAACTAAAATCTACCTTCAGCTTTTTATTTAATTATGTATTTAGGGCTTATTCTGGATTTATTTGTACTGTACAACAACATAGACGTATAATTGTTTTATAATAATATATTATAATAATAACTGTTGTTAAACCAATATTCGAATATAACTTCCAAATTTAAAAAAATAATAATAATAATAATAAGTATATAACAAAAATATTAGTTGGTCCGTTTTATCGGTATTAGAGCTTTAATCATATTATATTAATTTTTTATTTAAATGGTATATTAAGATGAATTTTGAGAAATAAAAAAATCAATTCCATAATTTACTTAAGGCATAATATATTATGTATAAAGTTATATATACATATGGTATATTATTATTCTGAGATCTTTATTCAATTAATACGTCTTAGAACCAATAAAAATATTATTTTTGTTCTTCAATCTACAAAAATATAAATAAATACCATTTAAAAAAAAAAATAAAAAAATAATAGTTAATGCACGTAAATTACGTAAATTATTATAATTATATGCTACCACATAGATTTTATAGCATATTGACATGATAATTTATTATAATGAGTATTTTATTTTAATCTAATTACTAAATTACCCGTTTTCCATTTTTTCCAGTTTATCAATTTTCACAAATTCACGATGTCTTGATTATTAGATGAAACTAGAATGCCAATCACTTAGATTCTGGATCACAGAATAAACTGGCGTGTGTGCGCATATTATATAGAGCTACGGAAATATGATGGTAGTGCGCTGGTTGGTGGTGGGCGATCATGCAGAATAGTGAAATATAGTAATATTTGTTTTATTTATAGTCCATCGATATACGGTAAAATGCAATATGCAACACTTTAACAATGTCTTATTTTATTTTATGTAACTAATAGACTTGTGGATTTTAGAAATTAATATTATTACATTGTTTTCAAAAATCGTGTACCAATATTATAGCCAAATTTATATAATAATCATTATCTTTTTTTTTTCATGGTGGAAGAGGTTAAAAACTCCTAAATCTATGGAAAAATAAATACGCAACTGACTAAAAAAATAATAAATACATCGTTAAAATGTAAAACCATTTAATAGCAAACCTGCATTATACATTTCAAAGTAATACAAAATGTAATAAATATAACTTAAAATTCACAATTATTCTAAAATAAACTATCATTATGACGCACAGATTTAAAATGTACAGTATCGATAACATGAAATTATCCATAAGAGATGAACATTTTTATATCATTATATTTGAAAATATAATACATGGTGATATTTTGAGTTCTTTATGAACTAGTGCGATAACGAAAACAGTGGTCACAGTTATATCATGAACACAATAATTTATGGATCATGATACTTTTATTATAATGTTTATTATTATAATATTATTTTGAAAAAGGAAGTAGTACATTTTATTTTTTTACCAATCAAATTAGTTGAACATTATGTAATATATTACAGTTATAGATACTATTTTGATTTAATAGACTGCTGTTTAATCATAATAATTAATGATTATGTTTTATACGTAAAACTTAATCATAATAATTAATGATTATGTTTCATCCGTAAAACCAAACATTAATAAGGGAGTATAGACACACACCATGTCAAAGCTAATACAAAATTAGTACATGCGATACATAAACAGAATATTGGGTACTCGCTTTGCTCAAATTGGTAAAGAATTATAGATGATGTGTTGTACCTAATCTTGATATTTTATATTATATTAAAACAATGATACAAGAAATCAAACAATAACATCTTCAAAGTTAGTTTAGATGACTAGATTTTTGATAAACTTTTTCACCGCACCTTCTAGTCAAATAAAAGTTTTTACAAAATGAATAAAAAAACCTGAAAAATGTCTAATGTTTCTTATGTGGAAATAAAACTATAAAAAAATATTAATATGTTTTGTGTATTATATATATCTTTCAAAACTTTTATTTTTAATTCAAAACCTTGGAACTCAATACGTTGTCACTCTTGTGGGTCTTACGGTTTAAAAGTAATAGTTTCATAATACAAACATTTAATTTACGTGGATTTATTTATAAGTTAAGGTATAATAATATTATAATATTGTATTATGATAGGTATAGCTTTTGTTAATAAATTTGAGAAAAGTTGATTTAAAAGTTAATATTTATGAAATCATGATTAAAAAAAAGTTGGAAAGTTGGTACCACTAGTACAGTTGTCGGTGGACTGTTGATTGGGTCACTGTAATAGCTGATATGTTAAATATGAATTCCATGATATTTTTATATAAAAATGAATGCCTATATGAATAAGTATATTTCATGAAATAATTACTGTTAAAGTAGTTAATTTTACTATTAGATATAAGTGATACAGAGTGGTTAAGTTGACGTTTGGCAAAAAAAATTTATTTTAAAACGCCATCATGTGTATACAATATACCTAATAATATTATTCAAAAGATTCATGTGGATACTGGATACCCATGAATAATATTTTTAAATTACCTACATCAAAAGAACTGAAATTGTTAGTCTTCGTTTAAAAATTGTATCCAGAATTAAACTTAAAATATTTCTATTTCAAAAACTGTGTTTATATATTTCTTAGATTTGTAGGTTTAAGTATGAAACATTTATAAGGAAGGTTGTATTAAACTTTCAAATCTTGGATATAAAAAGAAAATTTTAATGAATTTCTTATAATAATTCGCAAATTTTGTTAAAATTCTAAATTCAAGAAAATTATTATTGAATTACGCTCAATAATTTTTTTTATATATAATTGTAACATTTTCATGTTTTTTGACAAAGTGAAAAATGTCTTATTCGTGATAATTAAAAAATATTGAACATTTCGCATTCCTATAAATGCTTAAAGAGTCAAAATATTTTTAAAATTTTGTCATATATGGAATATAGTATAAAAATATTGTGAAAATATCTGGAAGTACCTATTTGTTTTTGAGTAACTACAAAAAACAAAATTGGTTTTGTCAAAAATTAGTATTAAGTACTTAAAAATTAGTTTTTCTCTTAATTTTCCCGACGCTTTTGAAAACTATTTGGAGTTTTTTACTTTTGACTCCCCAAAGGGCAAAGTTCCAACTAGATTCTTTTTACAACCAGAAAAAATGCAGGATTATAAAATCAAAGAACTTTTACAACCTCAAAATATGACGACAGACAGAAAAACAAAATAACAAATTAAAAATATTATATCCTTGTAAATCAATACATTTATCGCACTGTTATGTATCTAAAAAAGGTGACGTGTTCAACCAATATAAATACATTTTACTTGGTAATATTTAGGCCACATATTTTGTTATATGATAAAAGTCGTAGCCTACTCGTAACAATCTAATAGTTACTTTTACCATATAAAAAAAAAACTACATGTCATATACAGTATAGCAAGACTGGCATGCTTGAGGTACAGGTTGCTGCTATGACGCTATAAATTATAGGCTTGATAAAAGAGAAATTCAACAAACACAACTCTAAATAATAACTCCAATTGTATTTTATAAGATAATTAGATTCATGAAAATGTCGTAGCCCTATGGTACCCAGCATTCCTTCACCTTGTCAGTCCGCTAATGTACCGCCGTATACATAAAACTCATTATTGATCTGTTATTTATTCATTTATCATCTTAATATAGTGGTTTTTCAAAGTATTTTTTTTTTTTGAAATAAAATAATAATTTTGATTTTAAGTAGGTACCGCCTGTTCTCCGACTTAAAAGACTAATTCTTTTCAACACTCTTATGTCTCTTAATATTCCAATCAATCTTTTTTCCATCTTAAACTCTAATTCTGAAACAGCTATCAAAACAATAATTGCCTTTATACAGGAGGCTGGCTTTATTATATAGTATATATAAGTACTTAATTTTTTGTTAATCTCAATTTTATATTGTTTTATTCTTGTTATGTAATTGTTAAGCTATCATAGTCTATACTAGCGGCTTTTAAATAAAATAAAAAAAAAAAAAAAGTAGGTACCAAGAAGTTTATTTTCAGTTATTTTCACGAGACAAAAAGTTAAACCAAGATTTGTGAATCAAAAAATTGTTTTTATACCCTATAAGTCATTATTTGTTTATTAAAAGTTTATAAAAAATTTAATATTTTATCCAGGGCTTGAAACCGGTTACCGGTTTTTACCGAAAACCGGTAATTTCCCGAAATTTTGGGGAACTTATAATTGGCTACCATTATTATAAACCTATTTGTACTCCCGATTATCGGTTACCGGTTACCGTGACAATTTTTTAGCTAACATTAAACGTTATAATAACGTAATATTATGTTTTAACCGGTTAAGAACCGATTACCGGTATTTATAAATATTGACTACCGTTACGTATGAACTATAATAATATTATGTTTAGTTTATTTTAGCAACATAAATGATTACACGCTCGTAGCTACTAATGGTATCATAAATAATAACTTCTTAAAACTATTCTTAAATCATACTATTATATCTTCGTTTTTTTTCCTAGTCTCAATTCTTGTAATAATAATTCAAATAATTGGTATTCTACATTTCTATTTCCTACCTACCTATAACATAACATAAAATATCGTTAGTTGGTAATGAGTAATGGCGGTACTCGATAAGCGATAGTCCCGGTCTCCCTCATCGAATATTGTACTGAGAAATTTAAAAATAGCTTGATTCCTATAACAACATGAATTATGTATTAAGTATACGGGTACAAATATGGAGTACAATTTTTTTTTAGAAAACCAGTATTCAATTGGTTACCGGTAACCGACATTTTTTGGAAGCGGTTATCACTTAACGTTAACCTGCAATTTTGAATCTAGTACCGGTAATTGGTTACCGCTAATAACAGGACCGGTATTCAAAAAATTTTCCTAACCTAACCTAACCGATTAAATTAATAACGGTTTCAAGCCCTGATTTTATCGAATAAAGTCCCATTTTAGTATTTATTAGTATTTGTCATACATTTAGAATCATATGGCACCTATTCTTTATAATTAAATATGACATTTGTAGCGAATTTTAATTAAATTGATTGTGCCTGCAAGGCTGTCGGTTAAGAGCTGGCTTAAATGTTAGACAAGAAAACGAGATACATGGAGTAGTTTTCAAAATATGTTTTTAGTTCATCCAAAGTTAGAACATATGTTGCGAGTAGATATGAAATTAGAAAATTTAGACGGATATGACGTCTAACCAGATTAGAAAGAGTTAGTGGCGAATAAATAACAAGTAATAATATAAGAATGATTTATTTTGTTCAAAACGTGAAAGATAACATGGTCTGAAAGTTTGTATAATTTGTTTAATTCTTATGCAACGTGACATAATGGCTGTATGTTGGCCGGAGGGCGTTTAGCGTGATGTGCTCCCAAAAGTACAATCATAATATTATTATTATCAATACGATTTGAAACGAAAGATTAATATATCAGTCTCAAAATATATGGATAAATAAAATACGTTAGAATTGGATTGAATTTTTTAAGCGGTGTATTATAAATTATCACTTTTAAAGTACTTACTCGATCCATTGATATAGTATTATTATATTATTTAAATGTAAACACAATTGATACATTAACAAATGCACGTACCTTATATATTATAAACATTTTTGAACACTATAGCTGCGTAACAAAACTACAAAAACATCCATTATTTTTTTAGAGAAGAATGAGCAAAAAAAAACGTGCGATAAACGACGTATGCATAGTAATATTAGTGATAGCTAATATTATATCACTACTGCTGTTTTACAGTAATTAATTACAAACATTATAAATTATTACCACTTGCCGTTTTTTATGTTGATACTCAAAAAATGAATTTAATTTTCGTTTTTTATTTTCAGTCGACATATTTAGCGGATTTAGTTATGTGTATGATTTATAACTTATTTTTGCAATACATTATCCACTCTATGCTTAGGTGATATTATGTTTCCGTACGAGTAGTGTTCCATTGTTTAAAAAATATAATTATAACATCGCATTTATAACTCATCTATTTAAGTACATAGGTACTCACGAACGTAACGTGTCCTGTTTTTTGCTTCTTTGTCTTTTTTTTTAATTATTAATTTTGCGACAGAGTTAGAGTACGTTTACTATTTACGTAGGTATAACACATTGAACTCTCACATTTTTGTTTCTGTTGAAATTACTTTAATTATACGGATATGCTGATGCAACGTGATCTACGGTTAAAAATGTTGCCGCCGAGAGCGTATTATTGTAATATAGGTACCTAGGGTACATATTATAAATAAACAAAGACAGAATACTGATTAGATCCGACGAAATGTAATATTTTTGATTCGTCGATGAATAATTTTAATATTTTATTAGTTGATTACAAACAGACACGAATTATTTTTAAATATGCAATTTTTTAATTTGAATATAATTTTTTATATTTAATATTATATCCCATGTAATACAATAAATAATTATTCATCTACTGGACGTTATTAACTACAATGAAAATCAACCATAGTCACTCTAGGCTGCATTCAGTTTACTTAATTAATTAAAAACTGTACCCATTGCTTACTGGCGCTTTTCAAAAGTCGTACACAAGATTGTCAGCAGACCATTCACATTTCACTGATGATACCACGTTGCAACGGCAGACCTTTAGATTAAGTGTGAGGAGATATAAGCGGCCATGGTGGCATTAAAACTGTGATTTTTCAAACTAAAACGCATTTTATCTTATCGTCTGTATAAGGATGTCTATAATGCATTTGTGACATTTACATACTTATAGTTAGTAGGTGTTAAAAAAATCATCATACATTATTTTATTGTCAGAGTATGAAATATATTGTTGGTACATTAAATAGTATAATGAGAACTATTTACAAATCAGTAGATTAATATCTCACAGCTTAGTCACGACAAAGAAAACCGTTTTAAAAAGAAAAATTTAAGTTTTTGACATTTTAATTTTGTAAAAAAGAAAGTAGTTGAGCGGAGTTTGATTAGGGAGCTTAAAGTTTAAATTAAATAGATAGCTAACATTATTGATATCTACTTTTACTACCATAATATTTTAATGCCAAAAAAACTATTATTTTTTATTGTATTAGTTCAACATATTTTAATTTTGTAAATCAACATTTTAGGTATATATCATGTTATAAAAGCGTACTTTGTTATAATATACCTATTAGTGTTAAAAGTTGTGAATTGATAAATATATAGGTATATTACTGTAATATAGTACACTACTAAAAAATATGGGCAAATGTTTGGAAAAACTGTAACTAGTTTACATGTTTTAATTTTATATTCTGAGTGCACAATAAATGTATAAGTTACAAAGATGTGGGTTTTTTAAAATTAAATAGACACATTTTTTTATCAACTATTTAAGGATTTACATAAATCTGTGAAAATAACGAAGATTTCCATATTATTTTGTAGTTAAAATTCATAAGATGATCAATATTCATACTTAAGGTTTCAACATTTTTATTACAATATTTTTCTTAAATTTTCTTAGTGAAATATGAAATACTCAAATTATATCACCACAGATATATGAAGAATTAAAAATATAACGATTTTAGTTATGATGTTGTAAATTGTAATTATAAAAAAAAATAAAAAAAATATTCACTGTGGGAGCTAGAATTTTTTTTCTAAAGTATATTATTATACTATTTTTTTTCTATAATATGTAGGCATTTCCAAACTACAACCCACATCAGTTCAACAACAAGCAGTTCAATTCGAGTGACAGATTGATGAATCTATTATTAAAGGCATTTACATTGATAGTAAGTTTGATAAATAAAGGATTATAATAATAAAGGTATATTACAGCTACTATCATCTACTGTGGTAATATTATATTAAAATGTTATCAACATATTTTTATTTTATATTTTCTAATACCTACTTTGCTACTTTTCTAAATTTAATTTGTTATAAGACCTATATATTTAATTAATTCAAAGTTGTATGTTGTACGACTCAAATCTTAAATAATTTTCAACATATTTTTATTATTTCTCTAACATATATAGGTACCTACAGATATTGTTTTAAATTCTGAGTGGAACGATGAATGTATTGATTTTACGATGATGTGTCATGGGTGTTTGTTTATTGTTTTATTTATTTTTGTATCTTTCATCATCTATGGGAGTAGTAAAAATGCTTCGATTTTCAATATTGAGTGAGACAGTGAGAAAATTAGATCTGGTTGGTACTATGGAAGATTAAAGTAGGTTCCCAGTATATTTTAAAATAACCGGTAAAAACAAAAAATGTTTGAAAATTTAATACAAGATTTCACATAATATTATTCTTAATAAATTTGTAATTTTTTTTTGTGGCTAAACATATATGAATTGTTAAATTTTTATAGCTAAGGCTTCAAAGTTTAATACAAGGTTTCTAATAAGTAGTTTAATATGCTGAAACAAATAATAATATTATATAAGCACGGATTTTTTTTTGTTAGACATTTGAAATTCGAGTTTAGATGCAATTAAAAATTAACTGAACCAAGAATAAATATTTTAGTTATTTTGTAGTTATTTAAAAATATTAGTCGTGGAGACTAGAAAATTGACGTACATTATTATATTTTATACACAACAATGACATTATAAAATTCAATGTTTTCGGGAACGACTAATTCAACCTACTCTATTACTATAATGTCTAATAAGTAGATATTAAAATAAATTACTTTGTAATAGGTAGCAATAATATCATAAATATATTTATATACTTAGTAATATAGTTTAAAAGGTTGTCTTCTCTCGTTTTTTTCAATATAATATAATGATTTTATATCATTGAATTAAAATTTAACACATTTATTACAGTGACTCACAGCTAATGAAAAACAGACCCATTAACCCACCTTTTTTATTCTTAATAATATTTTTTATTGATTCAAAGCTATAAGATTAGGAAAATATTGAGTCTAAAAATAATATTTTTAATTATTAAGTTTTGTTTTTTTTGTGATATTAATAAATACCACTGCTTTCATATTACTTTACACAATGAATAAACGATAACAGCAATATTTTCAATTTCAAAATATATTTGACATCATGTGTGTATAGTTTAATTATTGGGCTTTGGTTTTAATTAATTTGGTTGGTTTTGATTCAGGTAATGTTATTTTATTTTAATAGATTATTTACACTTTATATACTAATTGACCATTACCTAGGTACGTAAATAAAAAACATTTTAATAAATTATTTATACCTTGTTTAACCTATATTTAAACACTTATAAAATATTAATAATTAAAATGAATTACCAGTGAGTTGTAAGTGTTCATAATTATTTTTAAGGGCGTGAACTGTATTACGTTTCTGAAAAAAAAAACATCGACGTGAACAAAGTCAATTTTCTAGTGAACTTTCAGAACCTTACAACGTATTTGCATTTGACAGATCTGAACAGACTTTTATATTATTATACAATGTATTTGTTTTTCATATACTATAAAGGAAGTTTATTTTGTAAGAAATATATATTTCATAGACTATTTTATCTGGAATGTTATTCAGTTACTCACGTGCCTCTATTAGATTGATACGGACTAGTTGAGTGCACATACCCATATTATTATTTTTGATTTACGACATTGGACAAGGTTTTTTGTTCTTTTATTTTTCTTTTTAAATTTCTTACGATTTTTTTCGCCAATAATATATTTCGTGATTGAACGGTACTGACGATGACGCCTACTTGTATTATATTATATAAGAGTTCTCAAGGGGACCCAACGGGAAACAATAATAATATGGGCCAGTTAACACGGAAGACATACATTTATTTTGGGGATATTAGGTATTATACGTTCTGCGTTGGCCAATAATATTATTATGTCGTGCTTGCAGTCGACGTTTTTAGACAAAGCGGCAGGCAGTCGTTGTTGTGACATGATATCCTCGTGGGTGGGTGTATTTTTTTTGTGTCCAATTGGTACGTAATGTAGGTTATATATTAATAACGTGTTTGACGTAGGTACGATATAATACATATATAAGTATACTACATTTTTTTTCTAGCGGAGTTTCAATATTATGGGTGTGGCTGAAAATCGGTTATTGTTTTAATTTTGATAAGTTCAATGTTTTTGTTGTACCTACATGTAGTCATATTTGTTATAACGAGATAATATTCGCAAATGTTTATCCATCAATTATTATTATCATTTTATTCCACCGTATATGAAATGGTTGTTATTATTATAATTATTATAATTGTTATTATTTCAGTTTACTACTGTTTTGGTGTCATTAATATACAGTAGGTATTCATAATTGAATCCTTAATTAAGTGAATATTGAGTACTATGTATTATTGTTAAATTTAAAATTTAGGTACTCATTTTACCGAATATTTCAAATTTAGGTTACGTACGTATAAAATATTTAATAATGTAATATAAAAATAAATATGAGCATGTTTTGTAGATGAGCTTAACATTATAAATGTTGGTATATTAAAATTAATCTTTCAAAATATATTATTAAAATATGAAAGGTCCGATGCAAAATAAAGTTATGAATTTAAATGATTGAATGATATGATAAATTATGTTGTTCTTTCACTTTTAAATCGTAAAACATTATAAATAAAATGTCCAACGTTGCCTTCGTAATGTCAATGTGTATTGTAAATATTGGCCGTTTTAGTAAAATGTCAACTAATATATTCGAATTTTTTGGAGGTTTTAATAATTTAGTGATTTTAAATATTTATAAATGTTGACAAATTCGTAACCTTCATTATTTATTTTATTCAATTCTGACACACGAGTACATATTTGCATTTTCTCTTATTTAAAAAGAGAATATCATAATATAATATGAATTAATTAAATAATTAATGTATTCTTCGAAGACCAAATAATATTAGATAGCTATTCATTATTTATCGTTCTCATTTAATATAAAACAGAAACATCGTTTTAAACCCAATAATAGTATTTTCATTTTTTATATATATGGATATCATCAGTTTGTTATTGCCACGGGGATAGAGGTACGTATATTTTTTATTTGAAAAAAAAAACAATTTGTAGAGATCACGAGTTCCTCAGCAGTTCCATTGTACATGTCTATCTACTAGCTCATGGTAAAATAAGGTTATAGAAAGGTACAGTACATTATATTATATTTAGTGGTGAAATTTTAAATGTTTGATCCAAGACCGAAACGTTCATCCCCGCCCCTCCTCACCGACGGACTTTTCTTTTGATTGTGCGCCATATATTATATATTATCACATTTATAAGGTATTTCGATGCCAATACATGATTTTCTATACGCCCTACGATTAACCGGTTGGTTATTACAATTTATCAATATGGGTGTTATAATGATTCCTGCCATCTGCATAATTTGTTTAAGGTGTCTTTTTAAAATATTAAAATTTACCTCCACACATTAGGTTTATATAATATTATATATCTTCTAAAAATTGTTTACCCTGCCCCCTCTCCCCAAATGCCCCAAACGTATTTATATACGTAAACGACCGCTCTTTCGAATCCTCTTAGTTACACAACTGTATACTATATAGTTATTAATTATACGTGCATTAAAGGAATCTGCGATCACACTTTTTCCCGTAGTGGAGATCATAAAAAGTCCATTACCACATTATTAAAAAAAAAAAGAATAAAAATGCTCAGAAATCACAGGATAATAATTCGTATGGTATAATAATATTATAATATTATATGTTATACTCCGCGGGTGTTGTACAACCGTATATACGTTACCGTAATTTAATTAGTTTTTATTACCTATACAGTTTTTTTTTCAAAACGTTCATAATAGTTTATTACTTAAAATTGTTCAACCATCTTCTAAAAGAATAAACTATGTGTAATGAGAATATAAAAAGCACCAAGCGTAATAATATAAGCTATAATAATATAATATACTCCGGCAATGTTTCATCAAGTTTGTATATAATATTTTCTGTTTATTTATTAGCAGATAAATTATACCTGTAAAACCCTGACTAACTATTATTGCATTTAATGATACAATTAAAATTATTTTGCTATATTTCACTATTATATTATATTACACAATACGAACAATGTCATATGAAAGTTGAAAAATAAGTCATTAAAACTAATTAGAGAATATAATTAAGGTGAAATTTGTTTATCTTTATTACACAAAAACAAATTAATTTTATTGGTCACGTGACTGGCTACTGGTCACAGGCACAGGTTATGGTTGACATTTAACATAAAACAGCTCACGTTTCTAGAGAATTATATACCTACCTAATACATCATATTTTTTCTTATTATGATGCATTATTTTTTTATTTTAAGTAGGTATATAAAGTTATATTTCTTTTACGGTTTTTATTTGCATTAAATTGTATTGTTTATACAATTAACATAAAACAATAATAAAGATAAATACCTAAATAGGTAATAGAAAATATAGTGTATTATAATTTATTAATCTAACTTTATATTTTTCCAACAATTATTATCATAGTACCTACTGGATTTAATAATGATAATTTATTTATTTCAACATCAATACAAAATTGATAATTTTTCTTTTTAATTATGCTCGATCTATTTTGCTCTATTGATTACTCTCAATCATTGTGGAAGTCAAGTCAAGTAAAATAAACAGGACCTCTATTATAATAAAATTGGTAGGTATTGTTTGATTTATATAATCGATTTATGAATAGATAATAATTAATAACTATTGCTTATGGCCTATAGGATATCAATATTAATTTGTTAATGATTCCACGATTAATAATTTTTAACTTAATCAAAAATGTATTAGTTTAATATATTAGCGCATTTAGTGGAGGAAGTGTAAGGCGTATACTGGCAAGTAACCTCCATAACCAGGGATTTGGATGGCTCTATTTTATTATGAATACTTTAAATTAAAAAAAAATATCGAATATCGTTGTACTCAAACTACTTTATATAATTATGTGATACATAATATTTTATATATTATATTCTTAATCATAACCGGAATAAAATATATATATATATATATATATGATTGATTGTGACCGTATTATCAGAATCCGTTCTAAAAACACAATCAGCTGACAGCAGTATTTCAAATGGTTTGAGGCTTATAAGTTACTTCGGATTTATGCAAGGGAAGTAAATTTATCAACACTGCCGCGGGTGTCAGTCTAATAGTGGCCAGATAAGGAATAAAGTAAATGTTGCCAAATATAGTGGTTGGTTGTCTTATCTTGTTGGTGTTCTGCCCAATGGTCTGTTTCTCTGACCATACAACATAATATAGGATTAAACAAAAGTATTAACCTAATAACATAGCATTATTACCGAATAGTATAGACTATAGACCATATTGTATCTATAACGGGAAAATAACGACGAGGAACAGGAGTAGGATGAGGTACTGTTTTTTTCCGTATCGTAGGTATAGTATAATATTGTGTCCTGATTTAACTGGTTGTACAAGTATTTATACATTTTATAACTTTTATTTTATTGTCCATTGACTTTTATTTGTGCCAAAAAAGCAATTCGCCATTCTTTTCTAAGTTCTTGGGTACAATTTGTGTGCCATAACTACTCGGAAATAATAAAATAAGGTACCTATGGCCCGTTTTGATTTAATCGAACACGTACATACCACCTAAATGAACGAACAACGAAGATTGTACGCGGATATTAGACTTTAATTTCATATAAAGCGAGTGATTTACTGTTTTGAAAATATAAAGTTAACCATTTAAGATGTGGTTATTCAACACTAAAATAATATTTATCTGTAGACATTTAATGTAAACTCTAAATAGGTATATTATATTGTGCATATTTTATCTATAGGTATTATATTGAAGGACGTGTAAAAATTAAGAGTTATCATTTCAACGTTAAAAAAAATAAAAATAAAATCTGCTTAGGCACCTAATTTTAATATTAAAATTCGGACAAAGTATGTTCTACATTTTCATAACTAATTGATTAAATAATACAAATTTAATTTACAATTCTATTGTGTAATTTCTAAACTGCCATGGTAATGATTTTATTGTAACAATAACAATGTAATGATTGTGTTTAGATAACAATTTCATATTGAGGTATCGCAGGGAATGTTCTATTTAGACCCTAGACACTTAAAGTCAAACAATATTTGTTGAATACAACTGAAAAAAATCGATAAATATTTAACAGTAACTGAGAAGCGAATCAATTTTTAATTATATGTCAATAGTATTAGTTTTTCTCAGTAAGTTGTGTAACAGCGATCTTAATTTAACCATATAAACATTATAAACTAATAAATAGTTTCAGTTTGATTGTCACACAGTGTGTTTCACTTTTGGTGAAATAAATATGAACCAATCACAAGTAATTTCATCTGAGCTTATTAAAAAATCATATTTGAAACATGAATGTTCAAAAGAAGTCGCCCTCATACTGTCATTGGAACAAGAATTCGACTGGTTAATTATAACCAAATTAAATCTGAGTCTTTTAAATATAGTGCACATTGTCGGGTTAAGATTGGTTACAAATCTAGAATGCTTGACACTGTCACACAACAAAATAAAAAAAATCGAAAACCTAGATTGTCTCGTGAAGCTGGAAGAACTAAACCTATCATATAATAGAATAACAACAATTGAAAATCTCGATCATTTAACAAAGTTAAATGTTTTAAGCTTGAGTGGCAACCATATTTCAGAATTGAAAAATTTGGATAACAGTCAACAATTACAGGCATTTTACATAAGCCATAATGAGATAACCGACATTAATCAAATATTTTATTTGAAACGTTTCAAGTATTTACAGTGCATGGAATTGTCAAACAACCCAGCTACCGGTAATAATAGACAACTAATTGTTGATCAATTTCCAAAGTTAATATATCTCGATAATAAATATATAACAACCGAGGAACGCTCATTACCTGTTGAAACAAACGATGAATACAGTTTAGCAGGTTCAGAAGTATTGGGAGACTCTAACATTATACACAAAGCTTTTTTAAACGAAAATGACGGTATACAATTTTTCAATTATTTATACTACGGAGATGTTGATGGTGAATTGTTGAGTAAATGGAACTCAACTGTTAAGGTAGCTTTTGAAAAATATAAAAAACAAATTACCGATAGTGCAATGGAATTATTTAACACAAGTCTACAAAAGTACTGTAATGTAATACCTTCAAACAATTTAAATATTTTGATATAATTAATTTTTTCAGACTAACGGTGAGAGATGAGATGTTTTCCCAGTTTAAAATGAGTCATAACAGATTTGAAAGAAAATTAACTTATAATAGCCGTGATATTGTAAAAGAGTTTGAAGAAATAAGAAGAATAAGGATGGCTCCTTCTTCCCATGAACAATCAAGTGATTTTGATTCAAATGAAACAAAAATTAGTCAGGATCCGGATACAGTTGAAAATTTAAGTGAACAATTTTCAATTGAATCTTTCATAGCGATTTCCGAGTTCGAGATAATTGCATTGAAAACGAAATTGCACGAAAAAAACATTTATATGAATAAATCCATCACGGATATGATAAGCAAATATACAAACTTTGTAGAAGTAGAACTCAAATCATTTTTGGAGTTGTTAGTGCCAATATTTTTTAATATGCGTGAAATTGTAAGTACCTATTCTGAAATATTGAGTGAAAACATTAGGTTGGCAGTGAATAATCCAATAAAAGTAATACCAAAGGAGTTCATTAATCATTTTGGAAATAGGTGAGTATTAAAACCTTATAAAATTAAATCCAATTTAATTTAAATATAATATAACACACTTCATACAATTATGATAATATTAATATTAACATAGGTATTATACAAAATTGTTATATAATAGTAGGAACCTAAGTACGTTTGTATATAGGTACAATAAATAAATAAAAATGCACAACATGTATCTATTGTTTGTTTTTATCAAAAATAATATGAGAATACTGTTACCTAAAAAAAAAAAAATAGTTATTTAAAAAATCATATGGTTTTTAGATTTTCAATAAATGATGCTGCAGTTAAAATGTCAGATAAACACATGGAAATGATATACAAGCGTGAAGAAAAACTTAATACTGATGCAAAAAAATGGGCTGAACAATTAATTGAAGATTTGAAAAATTCTGAAAAACAAAGATTTTGGATGGTATTTGAAGAAATAACGAAATATTGCGATAATGTATCGTCTTGGCTTAAATCTTTAGAAAATCTATAATATCTTGGACAAATTGTATAACTAGGTAATATTATGCAGTACCTGGAAATTGTATTTTCAGTATAATTTACACATATAATTGTTTGAAAATCGTCAAAAATGTAGATTAACAATATTAAAAAATAAAATATTATTAAAACTGATTAATTATTGGTTTAATAAGTTTCATTTCAAGTTTTGTCTAGCAACTACCAAGTACTATACCACAATAATACAATTACACTATAAAGATACTTTTTTGCTACGTTCAGTAAGTTACAATAATAAACCACAGTTTACAAGTAATTTACTATAACTGTTTACAAACTGGGAAAAATGTTGTAAGTAAAATTATGAATAATGTTCACCATATTAAATGAGTATTTCTCTTGGAGGAAACATTTTTTTAGGGGAAACTTTTAAGCATTGTCGTTAATTTCAATAATATTATATTATTATATCAAACTGTTTTTGAGAAAATCGTCTAGTTTTAACAACAATAAACAGCATTAAACGATTAAAAGGGTTGCTAGTTTCTACTGTTTGTTTTGCCCACATTGGTTAATGTATTCATGTTTTTCGTATGAGCCAAATATACAATACAAACTGGAAATAACATGAATTAGGAATCATGTTGGTAGAAGTGGACATGTCCTATAGATGCATGAATATATGTAGAAAATGAAAACTATACCTACGACCTTTGCCTGGCACAAAATTATCAAAATTAAATAAATATATCTTTATAAAAATATAGGTTTAGGAATTATTTTTTATTTAATTATCAGAGAAATCGAAAAAAAACTATTTATTTAAAATCATAATTTGGTTTGTTTTTTTAGAATTATTTCCCGTGGAATAGTTTTCATTTTTATGAAATAAAAATCTATTACAAGATTAATAATGTTATTATTTTAGATTCTGTGTGTGAGTAATAAACATATTAGCTCTAATAAAACATGTTTTTTTTTGTGTGACTAAACTCACATTTAGGAGAATGACATATCATTGAATTATCAACAGTAAGGATGGTTTTTGAAGGTATGATTATAATAGTTTTTAAATGAACCGAAAATAACAAAATAAGAAAAAAAAAACCTAAATATTTGCACAGCACTAGTTTATGACAACATTTATTTAATTTTAGAATAATAAATAGATCAAAAGAATTTTCATCACATATATATTATATTTTGTAGACACGATATAATTTTTTTTTTTAATATTTTGTAGTTTTTGAGCTATTTATAAACATTTTTAATTTTCAATTTTATTTTTAAATTTATGTTAATAAAATGTATTTTTTTTAATAAATACCTTGAAGTATAATATAAGATTTTTTTTTGACAGCAATATTAATAAAAAGACTTGCAAATTATATTGCAGGTAATCAAAAATGCATAACAAATTTAATATTAATATTTAATACCTAAATCGTGGAAATGTAATACAAAATTTCTAATCAGTTTTTCTTACGAGGATTAAAAATTAAAGTTCAGTTTAATATTAAATTATTTTTTTAGATTTAAATCGTTTAAATATTATAACGATATTAGTTATTTTGTTTTAGTCCATAAAATATTAATCGTGAGAACTTAAGACATTCCACTGATACCTAAATGATCAGTGTCTGTGTTCAGTGAAATTTTCAAAATATTTAGAATATTTTTAAACTATTATAAGAAATTCAAAACGTTGAGATGTTTTTATAAGTGTTTTTATAAATGCTAGGTAAAAAAGCTTGAAAATCGAACAAAAAAAAATACAAATATTAAGTATAATATTATAATATAGGTAAAATTACTTTATAAGCGCTTCAAGTTGAGGTGAACTCAACACCCACAAGCTGAATATAAGAGAGCGGCTTTTGTTTGTTTTTTTATTCTAGTGCTGTAATTAAATTTGTAAAACCTGTAACAAATATTATATTTTATTTTCAACGTTTGAATACAACAATGAAATATAATAACTAATTATAAACTCTGATAATATGCTGACGAATACTTGTCTCAACAACTGTGTATTTTTTGGTAAAAAGTGAAATTTTGCTATTTTAAACTTGATAATTAACTACTAGTCGAATGAGTATCAACTTACCATAGAAATATATAATAATATAATATTTAACACATCTTACATTTTTTAAATATATTTAATACGTATAAATTACAACACATTATTATGTAGATTTGTTTTCAATTTATTTATATTTTTCAGATTCAAATTTTCAACGGAATTAATGATTTAGGTTTTGGTCAAAAACCCATACAGGTCTTTATTGAGTGTTTCCACTCTCAGCACTATTTCTAAGTGAGTATAAATGAAATTTCAATCGCCCAGCTTTAGGGTGAAAATGAAACTGATATACACAATACATTCGTCGGAACAACACACACTGCCAGCACCCATCACTATAATAAATCGAAATACCATTACAAAATAAAACGCATCTAAAAACGTATCCGTAAACCTAGATAATGTTGACGAAATAGATTGGATAGCAATTGAATCTTTGGAAACATAAAATAAAGAACACCATATCTGGCTTATCACCAAAAGCAAAACAATTCAGTTAGTATATAAAATCCGATAAAGCCAATTGATGGGTTCTCTATGTTAAATATGCGAATAATAAATACAAATATCGTATGTATGTGTTAATCATGAGTGTGCGTGTGTTCAATTTTTGCTGTGTTATCAGACTTTAAAGCAATAAATTAGGTATATTTAAACCATAGACGATACTTAGCTGAGCTTGATTTAGCCATGCTCGATACTCTTTAGACGACTTTACATACTGGTATTTCTTCAATATTATTTTGGCATATTTTGCTGTTTCTACACTCAAATAGGAACCACATAAGCTTTTTAAATTATACCCCTTAACAAATTTACTATTTAAGTAGGTAAGTTTTCCAATCTATGAATATGGTAAATTAATTTCTTAAGCACATGATATTTTGTTCAATGAAATAATTTAGTATTTATCACGCAATTTAAGCAAAAATATTATTTATGCTGAAACCAAAAACCTATTTATTTTGTCTCAAATGATTATATAATATTATTTAATATACATATTATTAATTCTATATCAGCTATAATTGTTTTTATATCGTCATTATATTTATTCAAAAACAATAGTATTACGGAATAACATCACCTAACCTTACAATTGAGTGTAAGAATATTTAGAATGATCTCGCTTTTATGTTGGTCGACTTAGCACTTGATATAAAAACTCAAATATCCAATACAACTTTAATTTTCTACATCAAACTGAAGTCAGCTGGGTATGAAAATCTGGGTATCATCTCACTAGGTTGTAAGATTCGTCTTGAAAAATTACTTATAATACTTCAAAATAATTATGTAAAACGTTAATTAAACGATTAAATAATAAAATCAATTCAGCGAAGAAAAAATAACGAACAACAAATTAAACGGAAATATTTTATTTATCACAGTAATACAGAGTGTGTTGTACATAACACAGATTCAAACCATCGCCCTACGGCCATTGTTGCCTCGAGTAAAATAAAGAAAAAAAAACAATTGAAACATAGTGGGTATGTTTGATATGAAAAACAAAAAAATTGACTGTCGTGACGGTTAAAACTTTCCTGGTACAATAATTTACTTCAGCTAAATTATTGTCTGGAACTTTTTACACAAGACGGCGTTTTGGCGATAAAAAAATATGTATTCGTATTGTACTAATTACAATTGGGTGGTAATACGTTTACTGGTCGCCGCCCATTATCCAGACGGAAAAAAAAACATCAACGACATAATATTCATCGATTATTTGCATACGTTGCTTTACACATTTACTGCTGGTTGTTGTGTTCAAAAAAAAACCCTACCCGTTTACAAGACTTAACAAGAACATGGACTATGAGGAATCACAGCTGGTTAAAATAACTAAAGACGAAATACGCTATATTAACGGCGTGACGGTGTTAATATAAGACTATAATAGTTACCAGTTTTAAATATTTCTATCGCAGACATAGGCAACGAATAGTACTAACAGTGTCTTATGTTATGTTAAAATCAATGCATGCATTTTCGATTTCTGTAGTTTCGATCGTTATAAATGTAATTAATATCCAACGCCTGATCGATAGTATTAAATTTTAATCATCCAGCAATTTGATCTGTTTGACTATTATATACCATATTAATGAATGGCGATGAACAAATATTAAACTCTAGTGCGTCTCTAATAAAATGTACAATACATAACAACGTAGATTTATCAACAATGCATGTATTATTAAAATGGTCTTTATTTTGTTAAATATTTGATAACAAAAGCTATAATAAATGTAATTCATTAATTGCATATTTACACTGTTAGGTAGGCACCTGTTACATAATATACTAATTATATTGTATCTATTGGAATAATGTTATTATTGTTATGCTGTAAGGAAATGTTTTATTTGTTATCTGAATATTATTATCGTATAATAATGTTTAAACTTGTTTAAAACTTGCAATAGAAAACCAGTAAGCTATTAAGACTGAATAACGATAATTTTTTTTTCAGAAAAATTGTTCATACAATTAATCTCAAGCATCTTCGTTTTTAAATCCTGATGAGATAATGAGTATTTTTTCTCAATGTTTTAATTAATTTAGTTAATAAGAATTAGAATAAAAGTGAATTAAAAACAATCTATATTTACAATCAAAAACTTTGTTCAAAGTGTGCTGATGCTCTAAAAGTGTTCAAGAAATATTTATTTATCACTACGGTATAACGATTACTGGAATTGGACAAAATATAAGGCAAACGTGCTCAACCCACGAAATTATTCCAACCAGCCCGCGAAAATGTTATAAAATTAGAAATTTGTATAGGTAGGTGGTATAAATAAAATTAAAAGTTATAATTTAGAAAAAACGTAATTTTAATAAGCTTTTAAGAATTATAAAATATCTCGGAATTGTGTAGTTTCCAATGACGAAAACAAATTGTTATCTAGCGAATAGCTTGGAAATATTGAACTAAGATAATATTATATTTATTCTATTTATCAGAATTAACAAAAAAACAATGAACTATAATCGGCCCGTGGTATAAATATAAACTCACCCCTGGTATAAAGTCATTGGTACTCTTTACTTTATTAACCATAGTTTATAGTACATAAAATATTATCCTGTGCAAAAATATGGGTAGTACTTATGCATATTTTATTTGTCATGAGTAGTTTATAAATAAAATAATAAAATAGAAATATACTATTTCTAATTAGATTCTGATGGGGGAGGGGGTTTGATGTACGATGTCATAGTATATTTTAAACACTTCGGCGCCACTGGTACAATCTAAAATTGGAAAAAAAAATGCATATTATCATTTATCAGTCAGTATAACAAACAATAAATTACATCCTTACAGATCTAACACGTTGCATGTTTAAAAGTCATAGACAATGTATATGCACTCTAATACATTTCTAGATTAAATTTAGGTAGGTACTAATGAAAAAAGTGTGTGTAAAAATTATTTTTCCATAAAGGGGTTTCAATAAAATTAGTTCAATTAAGTCAATATAATTTTTTTCAGTTCATAGGAACGTTATATTATAGAATTTAAATGAATTAAATTCAACCGATTTTCTGTTTCATTTGTGTTTTTAATGATTACCTACATCAAAATTTATTTTATAATAAAAAAAGAAAGTACCTATTCTAAAATAACGAAGATATTTTTATCAAGTAGGTTCGTACACAAGCTGAATAAAAATGTTGAACTTTTTCAATGATTATCACTGGATATACCATCTTATAGACGTTTGATAGTTCAAAATAGATTAGAGTGATCTACCTATCTAAAGTACTTTAGTTTTTACATAATATATTATTATCAAACGGTTTTTTTTTTATTATTATTATAATATAGTTTCAGTAATACTTGGTAGGTATCTATATGCTATATACATTTAAAGCGATTTCATCTTAATATGTTTGGGTAGTATATATCATAGGTAAACATGGCGACGTACTTTGCCAGTAAAACGTTTGTTGGCATTTGTTTTATTTCCTATGAGGTTTGTATCGTCGAAATACTAAATTAAACTTTTCGTCTGGACATAAAAGAAAAAAACATGCGTTATTAGTGTCGTTACACGCTCAAGCGTCACCTGCCTCCATATTGCGGTTTGATCGCAGCTTTTAGTCTGAGGATATCGAGACACATACAATATAATAATATATAACATTTGCGCACACGTATATGATACAAGACAATAGTAATATGTCAACAAAGTTACTTTGGTCCCGATGATGCAAAATATATATATATGTATGCGAGATGCAATAAGGATTTTTCCGAAAATCCACATTATTTGTGATAGGTACGTATATCACTTCGATGTTTCCCAAAAGATGAAAACGCTCCAAAGACTTCATTACAAGAGACAACTTACTGTATTTCAGGTGACCGTGTTTTGAATAGTGCAATTTCATCGCACAAAATGAACACTATATAGGTAGCAATAGTTATTCGACATTCGAAACACGTCAGACATAATACATATGTATATATTATATACATAATATTATACGCACAGTGTGTGAATCCAATTGTAATTACTAAACAGATACCTACTATGGCTATTATGTAAAATAATTCCGACCGTACAGAAATGTAACTATAGTGGTTTCCTTATTCGTTACATCAAGTTAAAAGTTCTGGTGGAATAATAAATGTTTAATGCCTTACACGAACAGTATTTTAACAACGTGTTTGGAATTACGTTTAGGACTTGTATCTACTACGAACTAAACCCATTTAGAACTGTTATAGTTATTATAATAATAATATAAAATACAATTTATGCGAGGTATTAAAAACTATATCTATATAGTATGATTAAGAAAAATTATTAACAAATAGGTATTATACTAAGAACACAAGGAAATGAGAAATTGATTATTGTTATTTTTTTTTTTTTTTATACTTCAACGTCTTATAATATTATTATAAAAAATAAGCATTCAACAAAAAATATAAAATATAGTAATGTTACAATAGACTAGTTACATCATATATACCTTAACATGAGAGCTTATAATGTATGCACAGGTTAAAGTAAAAATTGAATCAAACTGTTTTTATTTCGAAAAAATAAATGTTTTTTTTTTGGTATCTGCGGTTAGGACGAAGGTACGTGTCTGTGTTTTCTTAAAATTTTACAAAATAGTATCATGAACAGTACAATATGCTTAAATTGGTGTTGGTAATGATGACATTTATTACAGTAGTCAAAAAGTCATAACATTATGTAACGTTAAAATTGCTGGTGTAACGTGCTTTATAGATTTTCGGAGGAGGGGAAATGAACAAATTTTGTGTTAATAGCAAAATACGTTCATACATTTTTTTATTTAGCTAAATGCATGTGTTCAAGTAGAAGTCACCATAAGATTCCTATGATGATTTACCAATCAAAGTTTAAGTTGAGGTACTACATATTTTACTACCTATGCACCTGTTTATTAAAAAATTTGGGAACCACTGAACCAAAATTATAAAACTATTTATACTCTATAGTTAAATAATTTTTTACGTTGATTCAACTCTCAGGGGTATACTTTTTGTAACTTATCAACATATTATAGCGTAGTTTATCTAATTTGTGACAATTGTTCAACATAATAATATAATAGATAGTAAATTTGTTTACGATATTTCCAATCTGCGGCGAAAGGGTTACAGCGAAATTCACCAGCTAATATTAATATGTATATTATTTCAGACGTTTCAATTACATTGAGAAGTTACGTGCTTGGCCTAAATTTCTTAGGAGAAAATGTAATAAAAGTATAGAAAGTATTAAATTTTTCTGCTTTTGTACAATCTCATTTATTATTACAGCGTACAAAAAATTGTGTAACAAGAAAATGGACGTATGTTCTTAGGGTTTTCATAGTTATTCTTATGTAGGGTAACTGGAGCATGAATTGAAATCCTGTTTCGCATTGCTCTGCATTTTATTACTTCCATAGCTTCATAGTTTCATAGCATCACGACAATTGTATAAAATAACATAATCGAAATTTCGTTAGTATTTATTCGTTATTATTTTCTTGTCGGGTGATTATTTCTATTTTTATATTAACAGTGGGAAGTAACTTCATAGCATCGCGAAAGTCCTATAAAATAATTTATACATCTTGTTGGTCGCTATACGTTTTTATTTTCACAATGTGTAATGATTTCTTATTGCGGTTGTACAATGTACATTATTAACTTATTAACATAAAAATTATACTTCAAAAATAATATTTACGCATAATGTATTTATGTTGAAAAAAAATATTGGTTTAATATTATAATAATCATAAGCTTTATTGCATTAGGTAAGTAAAATAAATTCGTAAGGAAAAATACCGCGGAATTTGAAGTATACTTATTATAGACTCGTATCTCAAACATTATAATCAATTACGTAATGGATCGTTACAAGATAAACCTAATGACCACTGTACGCAATATATGCTTACAGTTTTTGTCTTCAGATTTATTGAATTCATAATGATTATCATAACTATCGATCTGTATAAAGGAGTATTGGAGTGCCGGTTGTCATTTCGTGGCAGTTAACACGTCGTCTGCAGTCAGCATAAGAATTAACAAGCGTAAAATAACTTTTGTTGGCATACCGCAAAACATAGTTATTCCATCCAACATAATACAGCAGTATTTTGTATTTATTTAAAAGCGGAAAACCTGGCGATAATAAAATAAAAACACATTATCTAGCGTATTTCCATTTTAGGATCCACTAATAAAATGCCGGTTTTTCATCGACAAACATATATTTACTGTTTCAAGTAGCCATAAACTTGTTCCTAGACAATACTTTCCTTAATAACAATAAAACTCCTACAACATTGGAGATATTCTGGCTATAAATACGAATGGGACATTTGATATCACGTGTTTACATCATTACAACAATAATAATATTATATAGATTGGATGAGCAGATACATTTAAACCTAAACCGGACTTCAGTTCTGAAAAAGGTTCGTTCTTTTAAATATTTATAGAGTATTATGGGTACACGATAAAATATTAGATTTTCTTCGTGAATTTGTTATAAGTCAAACCAAAAAATTTCGATACGATTCACCAAACACGAGTTGTATTGTGAATTTTCGATTTTCCGGAAGTGAATAAATATAATATGCGTATTTATCATACAAACTCATTGCCCTAAAATGACAGCTGATTGTCTTCACTTTTAACTTTTATCAAGTATCGTCGCTTGAAATTGCCGATGATTTTGTTTTGAAATATCACTGTTTTATTTGTCAAATACTATCGATAATTATTATTATTGTATAGAAAACAAACAATGCAACAAAAATGTATAAATAAATATTATACTTATGACTATAATAATATGATGTATCACATTACTTATATCGTATTTGGAGGTCAATACAAATTTGAAACATAATTCAGCAATGTTATATATATATTATATTTTGTTGGTACCTATTGGGACATGCACGATATTATAAGAAATATAGGAAAGACATCCTTCGTGTGGAGCTCTTTGATTTATTGATAAGTTTGTTCATTTTCAATAAGCCCTGTCAAACTTCTCACACGAACAATACCAAAGGGCGTTCATTCATCTTGTAATTCAGAAAAAAACAATAAATTAGTTTTGGCGTATAATAGGATCGAGTTTATCAAACAGACATAACATTTTATTTTGACCGGTAAAATAGTAAGTTGGGCCTGATATCGGTCATTTTCTGTTACTGATATTTTACAGTCGACCATAAACAGTAAAAAATCTTCACTAGGTAGTTCTGATTACTCACTCTATGATAATAATAACAGATACGGCTGTACGCCTTGTCATAATTATATTCTAAAATAGAAAACGCCTTAGGTTGCTAAATAACTGTCTAGACTATGATAAGTATTCGAGTATGCGTAATACGGTTTATTGTAATGAACAATACCAAAAATATGTGTGAAAACATGAGCAAAAAAAAAAAATTTTAAAAAAATGGTTTTTATAGTTTTTTAATCATATTGTTTACTATCGTCTTCCATAAGCGTCAAACTCAAGTTCCATCATCGTGATAATTCATTCAAGCATTATCTACATAATACAATCAACAATAATATTATTTATTCTGAATTAAATTATTACCACGAAACCGATTAAGTTAAGTACCTTACTATACGAGTGGATTACGTAGCCAATACCTATATGTTTAAGGAAATGACGGTAGAACTACATAGGAAATGTATTCAAAGAAAATGTATTCATAAAAAAACTACATATTAGTACAAGAAAATAGTTCTCGCATACACCACAGACATTAAATCAACACATGGACGACCTAACGATGGTTTCTATATGTTTAGTCTAAGCAATTTGATATTATATACTTACGGATATTGTCTATATTGTCAAACGTATTAACTATGTTAACAAATAGTGTTGGAATTGGATTTAGATAACCTGATACTATAACAAAATATATAAAAGTGTGTACTGCATTCTAATATGTAGGTACTATAGTAAAAAGTGCATATAAAATAAGAACTTAAAAATAGTTCACTTCTATCAGTTGTTAAACGCGATAATTATTCTTATAAGATAGTATGTATAGTACTACAAATAATCTCCTAATATGCTCCTCGAATAAAAAAACATTAGTTTTGAGACTTTGGTTACAAAATTAAAATATACGATTTAAGATGTACCTACGTCATTTTATGAAATTGTAACTAATTTTCTAAAAAAGTTTGTTGTTCAAAGTTTTGAATTCAGAGTACCGAACAGAGTACCAGATGATAAGAACATTAATCTCTGGGATAAGATTTGGGATAAAAATTTAGAATTTTGGGTTACAATTTGATACAAAGTGAGAACTAATATTGTAAAAAGTTTGCGTTAGAAAATATTTTTATTTTTGCGGTGCTTTAAACTGAACGGATATATTATATTTGATAAAATATGTAATAACTTAAAACGTAATATTATCAAAACGTTTTATTTAATAAATTAAATTAATATATTTAATATAGATACTATGTTAATGTAAAATTCAGTCAAAAGAAATTGATCTTTGTGAGTTAACATACATTTTTCAGTCATGCCAATTTAATAAATTAATTTTAAATTCATAGAAAGTGTTATTTAATAGATTATAATGTCATGTTTATCAAATTTATTATTATAATAATAATATATTGCACCTTAATAATTATTTGTTAGAAAGTAATATTAGCAGGAGTAAAAATATAACTGTACCTAAAACCTAACTGAAGTTTACTTAATAGTGAACCTGGTATTATAGATTCAGAAAGAGCGATATGAATGTATTAGTTTTACAACTATGCGTGTGACGTAATCTTAAGGATTGGTAAAAACTTCAAACTTCATTTTTGAGGATGGTTTTTAATCGCGTCTTATTAGTTATCTGGCCAATTCTAAAAATTTCCCAGGACTTTTGAAAAAACAATGAATAAATAGAAAAAAAAAATGTATAGAAAAACATGAATATCTACGCTAAAATGTTGGTGCACTTCAAAAAAATATCGATCTTGTAAATTGTAACTTTTCTTCATCACATGTCATACCATTTTACATAAACGATGAATTTATCAAAATATTTAATCTCTTTGAGTTCAACTCCAACACACTTATTACAGTGGCTTACTTAACACTTGAAATCTACCTCTATAGGTAGAGTAGAATGACTTTCCTGGTATTCTTTTTTTAGAAACGAACTTAAACACTTGAACATTTGAGTACATATTTCGTTACAACAATATTTCATAAAACATTTTTCAATGAAGACAATCATGAGACCTTAGTTTGTTTATTATGTATTTCTGGAAGTTTGATATACTTATTCTTGATTTACATTTTGTATTTAAATAATTGTTTGTATATTGATTAAATTGCAATAAAAAATTTAACTAATTAAAAAGTATAAAAAATAATATATAGTTGGCCTTGAAAGTAATAATCATAGTCTAATAAAATAAATAAATTATCTATTTAGTAAGACCAATAGTAAATTAAAATCAAAATCAATATTAAATAAATAATTCATTACGATTACCGAAAATGTATTATTTAAATAGTTCTGTGTATACATAAAAAAAAAAAAATTGTACACTTATTAGTTAATATGGAACTAGAAACTATAGTTTAATTAATCTTTAGACCAAACTAAATCGACATGATGTGTATTATGGATTTTCTAACTATTACACTGTGTAATTATTTCAATTTTAAAATATTGAACTAACCACTAATTTATACCACATATTACACAAATTGTTATCAATACGTTTTGATTATCGCTTCTCATTAGTACAGTATACATCTTCACTAATAATATAAAATATTACACTTACATTTTTAGTTATAATATAGGTATGAAAACCGACTTCGATATTCTCAGAACCAAATTTTTAAAATGCAATTTTATCGTTTTTGTGTCAGTGTTTGTTCCACTATTTGACTGATCATTTTATCAGTAAGTATCTCATCACATGTTGTTGTTTTATTTACTGTGCATTTCAATAATAAAATACCTCATAAAGTCATAATACTTACTGCGATATTTGTACTTATATAATTTAAATAATACAATTATTATGATAACACGGCGCATTGGATATGCAATATAGCAACATCACTGTATTGGGTTTATTTTTGGTCATCTTGGTATTCGATAGAACACAATATTATGATATTTTTTTAATACGTTTAATAAGAAAAACGTCGTTTATGTTAAAACTGTGATTAGAATATTAGATTCATCTGTTTTTCGGGTAGGCGCTTTATATGTTTTGTTTGTTAAAATGCAACTAAGTACTCTTAGGATATAATATTAAGTGAGCAATAATTATAATATATTATAACTGGTTTAGAAGGTAAAAAATGAATACTAACTAATGCTTACACGTATTTATAATACCTATACAAATGTAATGCAATTCGAATTATCCAAATATGAAGTAAGTAACTGGTTGTTATATTTTTTGTGTAATTTTTTTCAAGTTGTATGAGTAAATAATTATTTATTTAACAGTTTTATGATTATGTATGCAGTAATGGAACCATTTGCTTGTACTGACTATATTTTGATAGCCAAGACGTATAATGCTAATGAGTACAAGATCTGCTAACTTCAAGTGTTTCTGTCTTACGCGCTTTGCACTGCAGTTGTCGCGTATTTAGCAATAGTCTTCACTGCATATAAATGTCACACCGTGCACAATGTCGCCATCATAAAATATTTTAGATGCAATATTTGCAACACAGAAACAGGTCATTTTGATCGTTGGAATGCGACGAGATATATTTTAAAGTATTAAAAATTATCACGGGATGCAAATGATGCCAGCGTATCGAACCGGGTCGACTGGAGTCGACAGATTCATAAAAATTTCGCTGTACGACTATCGGTACAAAACACCGCGACCAGCCATAATGTCATTCCGATCGATTCTCCGCCAGTCATATGCATAAACATACAATATTATCGATAGACGAGAACCATAAAAACGAACACGGACACTTAACGTGAAAACAAAAAAACGCCAATAACGCAATTGTATACTGCATACCATATCATTATCGTTTCATGTAATAGTTGGAATCGCATACTATTGGTGTACGTATTATATACATTGTGATTCACCAAGCATGCACACCAACTTTTTTCTTAGATGATAAAGATATTCAAATTATCTTGATATTTAGTATTTTTAAATAATATAATTAAATACAAAATTAAATAACCTTGAGATATTTTGCAATATTTAATGACTGTCCTGTGGAGACACAAGCTTCTGGTTTTCTCCAAATATAATAAAAATTAGATTCAATTTTAATTTGTTTTTATATTTTTCTAAAACCATTTTAAGGACTATAATTAACCAAAATTCTTATAGTAAACATTTTAATAACTGAGAAACTACTCGTTTAATTTTTTAAGTAGATAAATTTTCAAAACAACTATCCACTTATTAATGTGCAGTAAAAAATGGTTTCTCATTTTATATCACCATGGTCCATGGTTAGGTTAGGTTAGGTAATAGATGAAAATTCGAGAATTTGAAAAAAAATAGTTCGTGATATTCACATGTTTTCAAAAATTCCAAAAAGAAGAATTTGAATGAATTCATTATTAAAGGAAAAAAATGGAGCAAGAATGCTTGGCCCCGTATAATATTATTATTGTCACTAGGACCTATGCCCATGATAGTGTTTATACGATATAGTGGGAATTTCTGCACAAGACGTGATGATCAGTCCTTCTCCGAATACGATGACTGTCCGCCGTTCATTTTCCAACGATAAACAAAAATAACTTTTCCGTTATCGTGTCATTCCGGACGAAATGTGCGTAAGGCGTACGTAGGTATAGGTTATTTTTTTGACTTTGTAGTTCAACAGTATATTTTTTAAAGGTCGGATCATCGGCACGGATGGCAAACGACATTTTCGGCGCCCGCTGAGATGGCGCATCGCACGTGATCGTTTTGTTTCTCATCTCCGTTTTCAATTAGATTTATTTCACGTACACGCGTTGTACACAATAATATGTTAACATAATAATATTATCGTTTGTTATATTGTTTTCGTAATGATGTATCATACAAAAGTCTATGACCGTTAAACGCTTACGGCCCGAATAAATTATTAATAATGGACAGTTCACTATTATTGTACGCATTTTTCGGTGATTCACATGTAGCTGTACGGTATAGTATTATATTATACTATTATATAGACCAGGAGTTTCTAACACATTTGTGCCACGAAACAATAGTTGGGAACCCCTGGTATAAACAGTGACAAGTTTTGTTGGACGTTCAGTGAAGATATAATATAATAACAATATGACTACTTCGAATTTGGCAATTGTTATTGCTTGATATAAATTTTACTTTATCTGAGATAAAAATTCGTACGAAAAATATATTTCATACCTATGCACTAAAATGCATGAATGACTTTTTCAGTTTATTATGCATATTAAATGATATTGTTATGTTGCTTGTATTCAAGTGTGTGTGCACTTTTTATGAAATATTATTTTATTACATAATAATATTAGAAATGTAGAAATATTGTCTTAAACTGAAGATAACAAATCTTTATCTATTTCCGTAAAAGATATTAGACGTTAATATTTTCCTCTCGTGTGATTAACTTGTTCTTGTATTATTTTATTTTTATTATAGAGAAAATATTTGCAATAGAAAAATATTGTGTTAAATGTTCTTTAACAAACTTACTGTTGTTGTAGGCACATGAACTGTATAATAATATAAAATAAATATTTTCTCGAGTTCATAATTTCTACGAAAATCTATTTATTTTGTGTAGAATATATGTACGATTTACAGTTTTTAATCAAAATGTATGCTATTATCTATTTTAATATTTCATGAATAAACAAAAATATTATTAAATTTACTTCTTAACTAGAAATGTTTGGTAAAATATTTAAATTTTTATTTGTATACGAACTATTGAAAAATTACATAAAGCATTATACAATTATCTATTCAATATAAATTAAAAATTAAATTGAGGTTGAACATATTTTATAAGCTATAAAAAGTATAACCAATGTAATATTGAATTAAAAATTTATAAAATATTTCTATTATTTAATAAAAATAAAAATATTATCTGAAATTATTTAAACTTAAATTTAAATGATAAGAAGGAGAATGTCTTTGTATTAAAATGATTGTGAGAAAAAATTAAAAATTATAATTATGATAAACGATTTGTAAAACCTCAATTCTTAATTAATATAATAATAAGCTCGAATTATTAAAAATTTGCAATATATCCATTGATAAAGTATCTAGAAATTTCTGGTTAAGCGAACGAACCTTTGATATAATTTCCGGAAAAAAATAAAAATTAGAAAATGTCGTAATATTAAATAATTGAATTAGGTATAAAGAAAGTTTTAAAAAATATGAAAATCAATGTTATAACATTTGTCATTGTTATACACACCTTTTCTTAAAAGAAACAATGGTTTTTATTAGGTATAAAGGTCATAGAAATGTCATGTGGCATTTTAATATATATATTTTTTTAGTTAAATTGAAATTTCGTTTTGCATTAGATACATTTATTTTTAAGTATAACAATAGTTGATCATATATATTTTATAAAAGTATCTTTTAGAGTAAATTGTGAATGTATTATAAAATTAAAGCTACTAAAATTGACAAAACGAATTATAATAATAATATAGTATAATATACCCAATGTAAAATATAATATAATATATAATATAAAAATAATTACTTTTTGCTATTAATCTCAAAAACACACACAGGCTTAGTAATTATGTGTCATATACAACATACTGTATAAGAATAATGATTTTTGTGTTGTATATATTATTATAGTGAAGGAATTACTGTACGGTGTAAGGCTCAGAATATTAATACATATAATAATATTATATTGAAAAATAAATTGAATATTTTTCTGTTTTATACACAACACTCGAAATATGGTAAAATTAATTTTTCTTTTAAATTATCGTTTTTTCAGATGCAAAGACAAACATACAACGGAATTATGAATTATAATTTATAAATAATACAATGACTGCGAATCTTTTTTTCTCGGATGTTAGTGATATTTAAAAATGTACCTAACTATAATAAAAAGAAAAAATGAAAAATCTTATGTATTATGCACAATGCTAAAATGAAGTAAATGGAAGTGTTGTCATGATGACAATTGTGGAATATGACAAAACTCCAAATCACTAACTCTAAGTCAACATATTTAAATGCTTACCTCTATAACACAGTTCGATCGGCTTAATGTACTCCGAGTGCACTTTTTCCACCGGAAAAAAGCGATTTAAATTATTTGAAATGTTCACTAAGTGAGTGCGTACGCTAAGAAAATCTCACCTAGGATTACTTTGTAATTTATATTTAATAACATCGTAAAAAGATAATTATACATAAAAGGCCTGTAGATGTCCACAGGTTTTTTCCATTCACCTGCACTAATTACACTGGAAATATACGGATATAGTTTTTTTTTTTTATGTTTCTATATGCATAATTTTCAGTAGTGGCATAATAATTCATTTGGATCTGAAATGGTTTAAACATTACACAAATTATAATAATTAAAAACTGTTTCAAATTAACATAAAATGTAATAAAAAAATATCAAATCATTTAGGTATTTTACTTTTCTTTTGATTTTATGCTTTTTACACTTGCAAGTACCATTTCCAAATGCTTACAAATATTTAAAACTGAAAAATTGAACTGATCAGAGAATTTGTTCATTTCTTTTCTGATTCATAGAAAATATGTGAGGGATACTTGCATTGCAATGGAGTGCAATAATTAATTTGAGCCTGATATTAAATAGGTACAAATAAAGAATTTGAATGGTCATGTTTTGTCTAAAGGGACAATATAATAGTTACATTTATTTCAAATTAATTTCTTGAAAATGTAATTTAAAACGTCGTTATAAAATATATTTTAAGTATCTATTAAAATATATACATTTACCGAAATTTTTTTTTAAATAAAATTATGTTTACATATATATATTTTAATTTTATTCATGTTACAGCATGAACTACTATAGGTACTACATACCTACAAATGATTTGATTGTCACATTGTAAATTCAAATGTTTATTATTTGTAACTACGAATTTATAATTGTTTTATTAATTTAATTGAACATTTGCATTTATTCAGCATTCCTTGAATTTATTGTACTTAAATTTGCACATAATTCGTGTGCATAATTAACAATAAAACCATTTGATTTATAATCCTTTCATTTCAGAATAAGCGTAATTCATATGAATTACAAAATAAATACCAGTTGTATAGGTACGTATGATATCAGTGATCACTGTTTCGTTTATAGTTTAAACGCAAATTCATGGCAAAAACCAATACAGTTCATAATCTTATCATCCCTATCTATCAAAAGTTGGAGTACTATAATTGTTTAATGTTCAATTAAGGCCTTGCTACTTCACTAAATTAACACCGTGCACCAAGTAAACTGCGTTTAATACCATTCAAAGTGTTATTAGTAACAGATCAGATCAGGTGGTTTTTTTCCATCGACGAGATCTATCGGAAAGCCTCCGGAAGTACGAGTTAAGCTAAGGACTCAAAACAAGAATATTTAGAATACTATAGGAATTCACTTTACGGAACACGAAATAATGTTGTTTTAATACCACCGTTGACAAATAATTTTTAAGATAGTCTATACAGTTTCTACCAATGAAGGAGATCATCAATACTTTCAGTTAGGCTACGGAATTGTTTTAAGAATATTCCTGAAAATATCTCCTGCACAATCAAATGGGCATAAAGGGTTAGGTTATCCACTTTGAACGCATCCCATTCAATTATATGGAAAAGTATAGATTAATTTCAAAAGGAGAAGAGTCTTTAATATTGTATATGCGCTTGTAGGCAAATAACATATAATTTCAGCAAATACAATTTAGACGCGTTAAACCCGAATGCAAACACCGTGCGTAACGAGTTTTTACAAATATGAGACGACTAAAATAATTTAAGTGAAGGAGACTTTTTAAAAGGAATAGTCCATAATTTCCAACCTTAATAACAAAAATACTTTATAGTATCACCTAATATTTGAACAATTTTGAATAACAAACTGCAAAACTATTTTATGTACCTACCTAGCTAAATCAATTATGAAATATTTTATAACAAAATATAATAACACGATATATAGATTTTAAAACCGTTTTTATTTTGGCAATCAATTGACCCGCAATCAATTCACTCACAATAAACTCACCGGATACCCACTAAAATGTTATATCAAAACCGACGAATGATATAATATTATAATAAACTTGTCAAATTGAGTTTATTATCGGCTTTAATTATTAACGTGCAATAAAATAAAACATTTTTAGTCGGTGACATGACAATTTTACTGATAACTGTACTGAGAACTGGACCACAATATTATCTGTGCTGCTGAAAAACATTTTTTATTTTTGTTATAATCTATTTCATGTTGTGTGGTACTAACCAAGGCATTATACTGTTTGTGATCACATAATATAATATTTTGTGATATGATCTGTTTGTGTGATTCGTTGATATTCAAAGGAGTGGTACGCGACCGGCGAAATACCTTGAAGTGCATCAAAAATGGTACCCACGTATTTTACAGTTCCATTCGTATTGTATGACTGGCTTGAATTGGATGTGTTATTATATTTTTGGTTAGTTTATCCTAAGTTTACTCCTACTCGGTCATACGTTAAATTTAAATTTAATATTCACAAATTCACGGTGAGAAAAAATGTCACGTTCGTTATTAAAAATAAGGGAGTATATGAATATTTTACGGAATTTGTTATGTGCGTTCACTTCGGAAACGAAACGCGTCTCACGTGATATTTTGTTACATTTTGTCAGCCAGTAATATATTGTTGGTTTTAGTCGTTCAGAGACACGGTATAATATAATGGCGGTACCAAGGCTTGTCAAAATGTATAATATTTCCAGTTTGAATCGTAATTATTATCTATTACGGGTTGAAAGTTGTATGGCATGACATGGCAGCAACAGTTAAAAATAAAGTTTGCCAGGGGAGTTGAGAATGGTCCACTAACCTAGTTGTTTTTAAATTATTTAAAGTTACGATAAATCATTACATTAAAAAAAACTATTCTGAACAGAATTTGGACTAGAATTCGCTTAAACAAACTGTTTACTAAAATATTGAACATAGGTACACAGCTCATCTCATAGTATTTGTTTTCTGTTATTTTGGTCGGTTTTTTTTTTTATGGTTTCTCTCGAAAACTACTGCAAAATTCAGACGAATGATATATTATGTTTAGTAGGTGTACAGCATAATATGCATGCGTACATTTTCCAATCAATATAGAGATACCAAATGTAACTATTCTAGCTTTTTATTGCCCCGAAAAGTGTGAACCGACAAAAAATGCACATAGAATTGTAAACCCAATAGCTCCCTCGTGCCGCCCAGAATCTAAAATTGCAAAATATCGATAAGGTTTTTTACATACATTACATCTTTCTTTACAATATACATAATTTATATTGTTACATGCAAGAATATACATGAATACTCTGCGAAATATCGTTTCCAATTTCAAATATCCTACAATAGGTAAAACATTATTATTATTATTTATGATAAATCCTTCATAATGATGTATACCTATTGTTAATTATTCAGCTTTTCGCGATATCAAACAACCCCTTTTATTAATTAACTAATTTTTTTTTTATCACATTTGGGTAGGTAGAGTAGGTACATTTGGATGTGGACTACCCATTATACAATAATATTTATATTATTAATTGTCCACGGTAGGTAGGTACACACTGTTATAATAAACACGCTATAATAATAATTAGCATTTGTCAAATATTTCTTGTCGACAATTTCCACTTGTTAACAGTTTCCGATACGGAATCCGGTGTAACGCATCAATCAATAACGATGTATACTCTAAACAATGGATTTGCCACTAAATGGCCCCCACGCAACAATACAACACAAACACAAAATGGAATCTTAATTTATTTACGTTGGACATTAACGGCAATTTATGTAAACAAATACATGACGTTATGATGATCATTATTTTGTTTAATGATATAGCTGTGTTTTGTGTTGACATTTCACAAAATGTGTCCTAAGGAAACAGTGCTATTATAGCAGTGGTTTTGTGTTTTTGAAATTGCCCATTACTGTAGCTATAACATCTGCACATTATAATATCACTGTCCAAATATTTTGAAGCAACATTGATTACATAATATATTATTATTATAATAATATTGTATGGATGTTCAAATAACTATTTAATAATAAAATATTTATCAGGAGGCAAGACTATAGTAATTATTGTATTTGATCTTACAAGAAGGACGATATTCTCCTACCGGAATCTCATCGGTAAACAATGTAAAACAGCACGTCCCTCCCAAAAAAGGTAGTTACATTAAAATATATATTAAGAGGACGTTATACCCGCATGTGTTGTCTCCGTCTTACAAGTGCGTAACATAGCATATTTTACGCTCAGCAAAACCCGTGTGATGAGTATCTTAAGATGTATAAAAAATTTACAATTTTAAAATACTCATAACTCGCGTTAAAACTAAAATATATTTGAAAGCCCATGAGGTTTCCCAGATAATAATCTTACCTTTGGATTTTATAAGAGGTCAATTGACTCTAATTTTTAAATTAACGGAGCTACACGTGTTTTGCTGAGCGTAAAATTTGCTATGTTACGGACTTGTAAGACGGAGACAACACATGCAAGTATAACGTCCTCTTAAATCGTTTTCGTTTGATTTTTGTAAGATAGTTAACCGTGTATATCTAATATTTTTTTTGAAATAAATTAATAGTAGAGAAAAAGATATGGCAAAAATAAAAACGTATAATATTATTTGAAGTACAAAATTAAGGATAACTTATGAAAAATATTTGTTTTTATAATTTAGTTTTATACAGTTCCAATGCTAAAATAATATTATGTAATAATTCTTCAATTGAATATATTTATTGATGCTGGTTTTCGTTTTATAACTTTTTTTATGATTGAACATAATATATAAATTTTCTTAAAATATATGAGGCACAAAAGTCTGAAAACAAATACAAAATGTAAACACAAATACAGACTATTTTGGAAATCATTAAAAATACATTCATTTTATAAAGTGTCCCAATAAGAAATACTGTTTATATTCTGCAAGGTGAATAGACATGTTGACATTATTGTATGGAGTGAAGTTAAGTTTATGTTACACCAAAAACCTGAAGTTTTGTTATTTAAATTATTTTATCACATATTATATTATTATATAATATGTACTGAGATATTTTTCTTGAACTGAGTAAGATTTTATTTTATTGCTTGTGTGGATGACAAAAGGGCAAATATGATAAAACAGTACGCACAAAAATCTAATGGAGATTAAACGAGAATGATAAATAAACTTAGGTGCATGATTACTCAGACAATTTTTTGGAAATCAAAATTGATTACCAACGCTGAAAATTTCTATTTGTACTAAAAACCTATAAAAACATACTTAAATATTTTTTACAGATACCTCGAAAAGTTTTGACAGCAAAACTCTTGATGATATTCGAGTGAAATAAATTCTTGAAGCCAATTCAGCAACAACGTTCAATTTAAATTGAAATCACCCATAAACAGTAATACAAGTCGAAAAAGTTTAAGAAGGAAGATTTCAATTTTCGATAATAGTTTTGACGATGGTATCAGATTCGTATTTGAAATGTCGTACAACAATGTTTTATTGTTCTTTTTGTGTAAACGTCCGTATTTTGTGGAATATTTGGTTATTATAAAATGATTATGATTTATAATAATATATTGACCTTTAATATTAATAATTATCCTTAAACAGATATAATATTATATGTAATACCAGTCGAATTGAAGTTCATACTATTATCGTCTGTTAGATAGTTTTAAAATACGATTATTGTTAATGACTAACATATTATCATTACGATTTCAAGTTATTTTTTTTTTACAATTTTTTCGAATATTAAAAAATTATAGTTATTTGTTTGGACATAATATGATAGAATTACATTACAACATACATTGACTAATTCAGATTTTTACACACAACGCGAGTGAGTATTCTATACTGAGTTCTGACATCTGCAGAGTGTAGGTATTATTAGAGTGTGTATAATTTAATCCAATTATATTATGTGTACAAGTAAATTGATTAGGATAGTCCTGGTTGTGCAATATTCTTTGAAGTGAACACACTGGTTTTTGGGTTGGATGGTCGGTGTTGAGACACGCCTGCTTGTACCGAACTATGAAACCTACAAAAGGGACTCTCGTGGCATAATATAATATGGAAATAGCTGTAATTAAAACAAACTTTAATTTCCTGGTTGAATTAACGCTGGCAGCTAGATGCTTCTATGATACCGGAACAACACGGTCGATCATCGTTCCTTTGAGCGGTAGCTTATATTATAGTGAACTTGACCTTGCCAGGATACCGTAGGATAATTATCCGTTTGAAACGATCTCCGATCACGCCATCCAAAAATGAACGTAATGATGACGCCGTAATATAATGTTCCCCACCGAACACCGGAAGGCGTCGAGTAAGGAAGTATATAGGGTTGAAATGGATTTCAGACCATTTGAGTTTTTCTCTTTTTTCTGTTTTAACATGACTAGTCCGTTTACTCACAAGCGGCTATGTGGTTGTTTTATTATAGAGTATTGGAATAAGAAAAATTGTTAAAAAAATGTAAGCTACACATTTTAAGTATTAATTTATTGTGTTACAAATATATTATTATTACTACGTTAAGTATAATATAACCCAGCATATACGCTTAAATATTTTTTTTTACATTTTAAATTGAAGGAATGCTATAAATAGCTAGAATATTGAGATATTTAAGATTGTTCAAAGCCAGGAAAAAATATCAAGTTGTATAGAATTTTGAATTAACAGAATAAATTATAATGTCTGAGGAAGAATGTTTTCTTGGGATATTTAGTCATCTAAGATATCAAGGTTCAGAACTTAATTATGTTACTGAGAATATACTATAATAAACTGTATTTAAGTATCAATAACTGTACCAAAATACAATATTATATTGTAACGTGTGGTGTGATTTGGTGGCATTCAGTCATGAAACGTGTTCTGAGTGCAGGTACCGGCCAGTGTAACTAGTCACCAGATCAGGTCACCAAATCTTTGACGCACATACAAACACGTGTTCTAATCCAACCCCCCCTCCCCTGTTTTTGGAACAAACACATTTATTTAAAAAGACAAATTCATGACAGTTTAACACTTTCACATAAAATTGTGAATTGATAAACATTTTTAATTTTATAAATTACTCTTCACGTTACTGCCAATTTTCAGTAGAATTAAGTTTTACTTACATTAGAATTTTTAATAATTTCTTGAATCCTTGAAAATTGTGTAAAATAAAACACCATTTTATAGCAAAACCAATAAATTGACTAAAAATCTGAAAATATTGGAAGCCATATTATAATTGTTTTGTGTATCAAATTACCTCCATTGGTATTATAACCTAAATCATTAAGTACTTATAATATTATAATATTGTTAGAAATTTCAGTAAGATATAAAAAAAAATTGCTCTGTCACAACAAGAGTCAAGGCGACATATTATAAAGATAAGTGTACCCACCCATCTCTCCGACGGTGAGTCATAGTAGCTGTACGATATAATAATTTCCAGGAAAATAAATTTGGATGCGAGTAACACGAACAGAACTCTGGTGTTGTTGGTGATATAATATTAGCGTCTAGAGGTACCTACGGGAATATTGCGTTACACGAGATGATTTCAGTCCACTATTTATTATTCACCTTAATTTAATTAGATTCGACTGGAAAGAACGATAGCGTTTCAGAATTAAGACCGCAGCGTACAGAGTTAAGACGACAGTCTTATGCGTGTACACGGATTAGAAACAAATTATTTTGTACATACCTTGTGAGTTAATAATAATATAGTAAAATATATTCTAACAGCGTTATACACAAAACTAATTAAACCTGCCCGGAACAAGTTAACCACATCACTGCTTCGACCGTAGAAAATGTTTGGTCTAGTGAAATATTGTACCACGCTGGTAAGCCATAAGAAATAGCGCCTACCTGTAATGGTACCAACAAGAACAGACAACGTATTTTTGTCTGTATTATAATGTATTCAATGTTTTTAAAATACTTTTTTAAATACTACAATACAAGCCCGGGCAAGTCAATATAATAAATAAGTTAAGTTAAGATAGAAAAATGTAAGTGAAGTTTAAAGTTAAAAATTACTTTTTACTTTTTAACTTAATTTTTATTTAGAATACATAATAACTATTTTATATTTTTGGTTATTAAAACATTATTACAAAACAAAATATATTTTAAATCTATGGGGTCTTACCTATTATAATTATTAGGAAAGAAATAACTTACGTGACAATACTACGAATTAACTCATAACTTTTAAAAGTAGTAACTGGTTATAGGATTTATAATATAAAAGTAATTTATCCTTTTAGCTTAACTTTAACATTTTTAATTTGCAGCTCAGCAGTACGGTATACAAGTGCAATGATGACGCACCTGAAAATAAATTATTATTTTAGTACCTATGAATTGATTTACAATTTTAAAACATATTTATTTATTTTTAATTTTTTTCTATTTGTCCAATAAAAATAACTATTGATATTGACGTATGCAATGGATTCGCGTATCTGTCGTTAATAACTTAATACGGTTAAATCTACCCTGTCACGTAGTACCCGTGTCAGTAATGAACATGCTGTCGAATTATCTTTTGACCGGGCTAGAACCCGTCCGTTTTCAGTGGGAAAGTGCGAAAGGAAACTAGTGCGAGGGGGGGGGGGGGGGTTGTCCCACGGGGCTGTTTTAAATTGTGACATTTGTGGTTTGATATCTACTGACGAGACATTTTATTATTATTTTTATTTTGAGGTATAGATTTTCGTCCTCAATGATATTTAAGTTGTTTCGAGACCGACATAAATCATTATGAATGGGTAAATGTTGAGCACAGTTATAAATAGTAAAATGTTTACCTTTATACAAAGTGATCCACAAATAATACTCACCTCTATTTTATCCTTTAACAATACACTTATTAAAAATTTTACTTTTGACATTTTGAATTACCAGTATACCTCATTAGTCCATGTTTTAGATTCCTTAGATTATTTAAATTTTTTATATCATTTAAAAAGTGCCTGTGGTAATACAAAACTTTTTCTTTCAAATGAAAACTAACCTTTTTTATTGTAAATTGTTACACATTTGATTTAATCTTTGAAATTAATATTGATGTTTCTATCATAATAAAAATTCAAACAACTACCTAGTTTCTGATTAATTAAATTATATGTATTAAGGATAATAGTCTTTAAAAATAGTGTTTTTTTTTTCAAAAATAAGAAATAAATTAAAATGTAATATTAGAGTAATAATTTAAATTTTATCATACTCTGAAAATTTAAAACAAAATATAAAATGTTGATAGATTTATATTAATATTAATATAATGGATTTTCAAATCACCATAGCTCAATGTCCCTTAAACCTATTATCTTTAGTATACAAAGTTAAATAACTCAAAAACTAATCGATTGAATTTTGATTTATATACACCAATATTTTTAAAAAAAAGTCTTCGGACTTACAATTTTCATGATAAAAAAAATAATTGTCATTTAAAAAAATGAATAAATTTGGTTTAACTTTTTATTTGGATAACAGTTTAATTTTTTTTAAATATGGCCCTCAAGTATGCTTAAAGACTTCAAAAACCAAAATTAGAATAAATCTAGTATTAAAAGAAAAATGAGGGTGATCATTCTTGGTGAATAACGCAGTACAATAACAGTAAGTCGATAATAATATTAAATTACTTACGACTGCATCGTTAGTTACAGGTGTTTAAAAGTGAGTTTCCCTCAAAAGAAAATTGTAAGGACAAAATAAAAATGTTGACTGATATTTATTATTATTAAATACTGATTGCATTATATTTGTACATATTTTTATAATCAACAGAAATTTGAGATTAGGTGACAGTTGACTGTAGTTTTCAATTCTTAGAATTGAAAATAATAAAAAAAGTAATTATTCAATAGCGAATTAATTGAAACCTGCTTAAAACAGCGCTTGCGCTGTAATGTGATAAATCATGTGATCGTTTTAAAGTTTGGCTTTGAGTTTAAAGTGTTCATGTTTTTTTTGGATGAAAAAGTTCTATAAGACATTAAGATCCCATATCGGACAGGCGTCATGTTTAAAAAGAAAAAATCAGTCTGTCGTGGGCGGTCAGTGCAAAGCACGACAGGCGTGATGTGGGGCCGCCGAGTTAAGTTTCCCCGCGGGTTGAATGATTTCCCGAGTCTACGGCGCTTCGGTGAGTTTGCTTATTAGAACGACTATACCCACCCACATAACTACGCATTACCGTGAACCCGCTAGCCATAATCTAAAGGTACATAAAATATATTTTTACTGACAGGGTTGAAATTGCAAGAGCAACAAGAAGACCTCTTTAAACGACTCTAAAGGTGTTTAGTATAATATAATGTCATTATATAACACATCATACGCTTTTAATAATGCACAGGTAGGTACATTAATAGCCTATAAAATGCGTTTAATAAAGGCGACCCGGTGATGCCATCCAGGAACCCCGAGCGTCTAGTCTGCGCAGCCTTTGTCTGTGAATATTATTATTATTATGTAGGTAAGTGCGTCTGAAATATTTAAATTTATATATTTTTGTTTCGTGTTTATAAAAATGTATACGAAGTTAAGTACGAACCGTGTTTCATCTTTAATATCAAAGAAAAAACACGATAGCTTTTGATAATGATTTATGACGGATTTATTTGATTCAAAAACTATACTAATCGGATTTTATCTCGTGTTCACATCCATATCGTATAACTGCAGATAGGAAATCGCACAGAAATCATATTATTATTATAACAATTCAATTTTCTTCTTATTATCCAAAATTATAAACATTACAATAAGCATAAAAACAACAGGGTTATTTTAATGGGTTTTTTTTTTTCTCATTATATTTGATTATATGCACTCGGTCGTTGTTATATTTTCAATGGATGATTACAAAAATAAAAAATAACTACATTCGTAATGATGAAGTAAATTATAATGTCTATTTAATTTAAATCGAATTCGTAATAAATATTATTAATCACCTAACTAATTCTAAAAAATAAAATAAAAAGTACATTGCAACTGTTAATATTTTTCATCGGTTAATCTATTTGAAATTAATACAATCGTTTGTAGTAACGCGTATTATTCAAAGGAAACTCATAAGTTATAGGTACCTATAGGTTCGAATAACAATATAAATTCAAATGTACATATTCATATCGTATAAGTCACATGAAAGTAAATATTCGTTCAGAATTAATGAGCGGTTTCTTTTCGTTTTATCATTTAACTTCAACTAAAAAGATAATTATTTTGTAAATTACAATATCAATAAATTACATAATACACGAGCAGGCTTCACATACGCAGCAGCTTGGATTATTATTAATCCTAAGAGCTCTTATTTTATATTTTAATATTAAGTTTCTGACAGTATACCCAGGTTTGATATATTTTGAACACGATACATTTGAGCAAATTACATTTAAAATTCTTGAAGTTTTGTTTTTTGTAATCACGAAGTCAAATATTTTTTAAGTTTTTATAAATAAAATTACAATATTAAAATATTTCGATTTACAAGAGTGTTGCAACATTAAGAGGTGTAAATGATGGTAACTATTTGAAACTTGTCTATCTCTACTACAGCCTTCTGGTACGATGTTCCCCCAGATTACGCCGATACCAGTGACAGATTAATACCAAACGGGGGAATATGAGAGGATTTTGATGTTAAATATATCAGACGATACGCTTAGTAGTTATATCGAGTAAAATTGATCGTATATTGAAATAAAATGTTAATATTATATTATAATATAATATTTCACTTTACTTTACTGATGTCCTGTTATAAGTGACACGGAGCAAGAGATGAAACGAAACGGCATCAGCAAAAGTAGGTATGTGTAGGTTAGGCCTAGGTATATATGTAGTAGGGTGAAGGCCGAATGATTATTATTATTATAGATATTTTTCTAAAGTATTCACAAATAGTTTTACGGAACTCCGTGATAATACAGAACGAATGTTGAAGATGACACACGTGTCTGGGAAGCAATAATAATAATAATAATAATAATATAATAGGTACTCGCGTTGCAATTATAATAAAATATAAATACTCTAATGGAATCTCACACCATTACAGAGACATTGTAACTATCGTATTTTTAGTAAAAACAACTACTCATTCTGATTCAAACATACGTCGCAATGCGTATCTCGATTTTCATTATGAAAAAATATTTAACGTTCCAAAACACGTATGACTGTATAATGTATATTATACGAGAACGATTGAGCCACATTTTTTTTACTTTCATCTTTTCAATAGCAATAAATGTGGTTCAAAATGTATACGAATTGTAATAATTCCAAGAATTTCCAGTTAATACCTGTATTTAATCAACTAAAAATAATTTAAAAAAGGTGGGTAAGTGGATATCGCTCTGCTGTACAGTAGGTTACAAGTGGGTCACTGTAATGGACGGTGTTAAATTTGAATTCAATGATATAATATAACTGTATAAGAAAAACGATTCTAAGCGAAAACGGTCAGTCAGCCTATGATATTACCAAGTATATTTGATGATATTATTGTGAATAAAGTAACTTATATATAACTTATTTACGTGGAGCCTTGTTTTTAGTTTTCAATCCTTAGCTATAAAAGGTGAACATTTTATAAATTTTTAACTACAAAATAATTATTAAATTATAAATTTGATGCATTTTGTCAAAATTTGAACTTAAATTGCTCATAAAAAAAATTGTATCTATGTATTTTTAATATTTTAAACTGGTATTGTAACAATACATCAGGGTCCTTGCATAAAATTGTCACGCTTTTTTACCCAACAGATAAAATTTTATTGATTTTTATAGAAAAACAAACTAAAAAAAATGGAAACTGAAAATGTCCGTAAACAGCTCGAAATAAGTCAAAATATTTTGAAAATGTTATGGTGTATAGAAAATGCTAATATAAACATTCAGTCAAAATTTCATGTACCTATGGTCATTTGTTTTAGAGTTGCACCAAAAAGCAAAATTGATTTTCTCGAAAACAGATTTTGCGTAAAAATTCCCGTTTTCTTTTGTTTTTCACGTCACGTTTGAAAACTACTGAGATTTTCACTTTTGACCCCTCAAAGTACCAACTAGATTCACTTTTCTACCAGAAAAGTTACTGTTGAAGAAAATCCAAGCACTTTTACTGTCCTAAAAGGTGATGACAGACACAAAAAAAAAAAAATAAAAACACACATCATTGTAAAATCAATACATTCATCGCTTCGCTCACATTAATCTGAATCTAAAAAATGCTTCCGTCGTTCACCCGGCGAAATTCGAATATTTTTTTAGAATGAAAATCGAAGTGAGCATTATGACGTGCATTCTATCGGAATTAGAATCGTCCGTTGACCGTTGGAGTGAAAAATGACAAATATTTTTTTAGTGGTAACAGAATAAAAGTTGGAATGTACGCGCGAGTGCGTAAAAAACAGTCTACCGTACGCGTTTACTGGAAACGTTTTTACTCACACTTACGATAATTTACGAGTGACCCGACGACAACGCCAACGGCCGCAAATGCATAAGAAGTTGCCAATAAAAAATTGTTTCTATGTGGTTGCGACGCCCTTTAAATTGTTACGTTCAACAATAACACTAATTATTATATTATGTTAAGACGTATAATTTCATGACGATAGTGAATGGTCTTTACATTTTCAACATTTCCTATTCGTTTTATCATTACCCCTAAAGACGCTATTATCATAATTATTGATTTTATTATTATATTTTCATGTTTTTTTCTTCACAAAAAATTTATGTCGACCAATCATAATATATTTTATGTCTTAGTACATTAATTTAAATATTAGTTTATCTTATCATTTTTATGAACAAGTTTGATAATAATTAATGACAATTTTTTTTTTTTAATTCTATTACTAGAGTTTTTATGTCACCCTAATATTTATGTTGTTCGATACTAAGTTGATTTCGTTAGTAGGTTTATATATTTTATTGAGTGAAATTGTCCCAATAAAGTTTGTTAATTATGTTATAACTTTTCAAAAAATGTAATTGTTTTTTAATGAGTGCATAGTTTTCAAAACGTAGTACGTTTTATGCTTGAAATGTATATTTCAAGTCTTATAAAATAAAAATTATAATTTAGTAGCCTTATTTTTACGGATTTGCGTTTTCAATATTGTTTGTTAATTTTTCGGATATTTGATAAACTATTAAGTATAAACATTATAGTCTCGTACGATGAATTAAGGATTAACACTTTGTCGGTGTTGTAATAGTCTGTAGTCACTATATCACTAAATATATTATTATGTTTAGACGAAGCAATAATTGAAATCGAGCCGACCGGGTGAAGAAAACTTGCATTTATCTACAGTTGGGTGGGCACATACCTATACTATTTACTGGCTAACTACTTATGAACGGACGTGCTGTACACCGTCAAATAGGAACGCCTTTATTTAGTGAACAATGAAACATGGAACACTGAAGTCTCAACTGAATTCCATAATATATAATAATTTATTGTGATGAAAATATCTTGCAAACATGATGCGCTTAATACGAGTACCTAGGTAGAATACACAGCAACTCCGTTTAAGTGCCTACTACGCTGTAGTATTACTGCTGCAGTGTCGGATACGTTAATTAAATATAATTTTATAAGCGTCGAGAATAATAATATTGTATTATACTATTGTGATATGCGAAATATGATAACCATACAAATATACAATAGTACGCACCTGCCGCCAACCAACTCTACACAGTGTGATATTATACCTAGCTACGATTCCGGTTTAATTTTTACCTGAAGGGTTATTCAAGTTATTATTATACGTGCATGTCGTTTTATTGTCCTGAAGGATTAGAAAAAAACAACTGGACCGTGACGTTCAGCGGAATATTGTTGTATTATACTCGCGTATATGTGTTTGCAATCAACGTCGTACAATGCGGTAATCCGATGAAATTGTTCATATAATAATAATAGGTGGTGTATAATACCTATCAACGCCACGCCAGACAGGCGCATCAGCTATATAAAGGTCGACCGAATAGGGGAAAAGGGTGGTAAAATATTTTTAATACGAAGTGCTCGGCCTCCTCAAAGCCCCATACGTAATTAGTAGTTTTTTTTGTTAACAACTTTTATCGTTTAACGGTCATTCAATATTTAATTAACTTTATTCAACGTGAATTTTATAATTGTATCGTTACATATTGTGTTAACAACTGCAGCTATAAGCGCATAAAAAAAAGTTCCAAGGCCCAACTCGCAATGGGGGCTGCAAAGCACTATTAAACAGGTATAATACACACTGCGTCGCGCGCCTGATGTTACGATTCAGGGTTAAAATCAACGACAACAATGTTGTACTCGATGTTTCGTCAACGCGACGGACCAGTCTACTTGTTTATAATATTATAATATATTATTATATATATATATATATATCGCGTGCATACGACACGTCGAGCTGCAGAAATAGGTGCACCACAACATCCGGCTAATCGGCTTTGCCATTATCTGTACCCGTACAGCAGCCCGCAAATGGTGTTTTCAGACCGATTTACGGTTATCGGCACGACCATTATACGGATAGATTCCCGATACATACATCAGCGTAATTTTCGCCGAGCACTTTGCACACGTCGTGTTTACTCGACGCTCGGTATTTACTGATTAGTCATTACAACCGCCCCGTCGTATACAGGGTGGTTCATCAGCTCGCCACAAGCACGTTTACTCCCATTTTCAATTCAATAATGCAGTTGTGTTCAAAATCAGATTTTTGGAATTTTGCAATGTGCCCTGCAGAGACCATATTGTTTCAAAATTAATGAGATTTTTCGTAGGTACTCTATACTGTATCTTGATGAGTGCCTTGTGTATACACAAACTTCTGTTTTGCAAATGAGAATCCACATTTTCTACTGTAAATTATGACGTATCGAAATCGCGGTTCGAATAAGTAGTGTTTGAATCATTTAAAAAAAACAGAATTTTGTATCACCGCACTCCCTAAGTAAAACAAAAATATCAAAATCATTGAAAATGTGGTACCTATACCAAAGTATGTATGATATTTGACGCTCCGAATTTGAATAAAAAATTTATTAGTGACGAATGCCATGGTTGGAGGAAGGAGGGGTTAGCTGATTGGCGAAACCACCCTGTATAATAATAAATTACGCAATGTGTATAATACGAAATAATAATAAATCGATACGATATTACAGTAATATTATGGCCATTATTATTATAACAATATTATTACGACTATATGCGGCGTCTGTGACGTGTGTAGTATAGGTTTACCCCACATCGGATAAAATTGTCACATTGATTTCGTACGCGGATAAAACGCAGTGATCAGATATTATTACGGTGTATTCAGATTATTATTATTATTATTATTATTATTATTATTATATATTATTATTATTTTGTAGTCCCGTAAACTGTGCTCTGCACGCCGCAGTGTATAGTTTGATAGTTGAGTTTGTTGGCGCTTATAATAATTTATTATATCGATCGTAATTCGCGTGCGCTGGTATTATCGCAATACGTTTAAAGTGTATTATTCATAAAGCATTAAAATCGTACGCATGAAATTAACCATTGTGGTGTGCATTAACGGTGTATTTGACGATATTCCGTAACAGAAAGAGGAAGTCCTAACCTTTATTATATTAATAATTTACTAACGATACAGCTGCGCGTACAAACAAATATAATATATAGCTCGTTAGTCATTGCCGTATCTAGCGCATAAGTTTTTGGTGAGGAGGGGTTTTACGACCACGGAGAAACGTTATGGGTATATTATACTAAAAACACGTATTCGAGGTACTTTTTTTTTTTATATATTATACGTTGTCGTTGGGCTGGTTTAAACACGAAAAACTAACTATAAATCGTCAATGTCGTTAGTACTATTTTATGGTTATTTTTATTAATTACAATTCTACATTGTAAAATGTTATCTGCTGGAGGCTCTACATTTTGCTGCCGTTCTTTTATTTATAAACAATTGGGTTCAGTATTCTTTTTAGTTTTTTTAGATAAAAGTAAACAAAAAAAAAAGTGGTGCCAAAACGGACTTAGCGCGTAGTAAAAGTTTGTTTAAAACGAAATTTGTTTCTAATCCAATAAAAACTATATTATATATTTTATGAATGTATGTGCTCTGAAAATGCTCTCTAAAATTCATAAGATCTATTTTGCAGCGAGGAAACAAAATATATAATTTGTTTAAACGAAATCTTTCCAACGAAATCTAATCTAAAGGTTCAGATTAATGCTGATAATAACAAAATATTTAAAAATAAGCAATAGGTATGGTTAAAGAAACATTTTGAAGAAGTAAAAAGTTTAAGTATAATATACTATCAAGGTATCATAGCACATGGGAAGCCACAACCACGCATAGGTGCAAATATCATTTGAGATTCGGGAAAGCCCCACTATAGTAGTATTGAATAAGCTTTAAAAAAAATGTAGGACATTTTTAGGGGGGCTATTAACATTTTTTTGGGGCTTAGCCCCTATTTACGCTAATGCAACCACGTGTGATTTATACACGTTTATAATAATATGTAAGTTTATGTATTTATGGTAAATTCAAAGTTTTATTCAAAAAAGTCGAAAATTATTTGGAAAACTGACAAGTTGGGCACTCACTTCAGTGGAAGGTAGTGTTGTGAACTATGGTATTGTATTTGAAAATAATATTAAAAATAAAAATAGAAAAAAAATTCTGATTGAAGTTTAATAAAAAGTATAGTTTGTGCCGTTTGAGGTTAGGTTATATTGAGTTCAATACCTATAGTTACCTCTCAAAAGTAATACGCACTATTGTCGCCCTGAAATATATTTTATAAGTTTCAAATCAGTTATCCATCATTTGGCAAAGTATAAAAGAACACTGTACAACCAATATATTTTTCACATCGCTTAGAATTTCGAGATACAATTATTTAAATAAGTATACGCGTGAAAAATTTAATTTTAGTTTCTAAGTTGACTTTTAGAAAGGCGTAGGTATTTTTTTTTTAATAGATAGTAAATAATATGAACTTTATTTTCTCTACACAAATTTAAACATTTTACGGACAATAAATATTTCTATATTGTATATAGATACCTAAAACGTATATGTTTTATAATATTATAATGTATTTTAAATTAAAATGTTTCATAAAACACTCAGAACCGTACCTAACATAGGTTAAGTTAAAAGTCTTAGCCCATACAGATTTATAATATTCGTAGAGACAAATGGTTTATAATCTGAGAAATACGAGTAAGTTATGTATATTTATTACTACCAATGCACGTAAGTTTGCAGTAAAGATGTTTTTTGGAAGTATCTAATATTATTGTTGGTCAGCTATTAAACATTAGTGTGACCTTAGTAGTCAAATTTAAGTCTGCAAACAGAAAAAAAAATTCAATTGTATTTGTCGTGGACGTGCCAGAAAATTCATTATAACAAGACAATCGATAAGAGCATTAAGGGGCTTAAGGAGAAAACATAAATCTAGTTTAGTGTGGGCACACGATGTTTCGAACTTAATAACTTTTAACGTGTGCTTATATTGCGTGAGCTGCGCCCTATTAATATTACAAACATAACGCACACATCGTGAACAGTTTTTGTTGAACGGCTTTCCGTCAACTATCGGGCAAACCGAAATCTTCAAACGAAAACCAATAACAGTCTAAAGTTTGATACCATAATAATATGTGTGCAGTATAAAGTCAAAAAAGATGTACGATTTGAAAAGCTCGGAAAATAGAATTATTCTCGGAGACCTCGAACAGGCTGAAACAGCCATTTTAACTATTAAGGTTCCCATGAAAATTATTTTTCGCTCGATTATCTCGTATTCATATTCGCGTTAAGTTGTTAAGCATAAACTACGGAAATTGCTCACTGGTTATAATTTTCGGGCATGATAACGTTTTAATATTCTTATTACGGTCCGAGGAAATTACAAAAATTAGCATAAAAAAACGGCAAGAGTTCAGTTAAATTATTTTAATGCGCATTAATAATAATCGATATTATTTATATTGCGAATATTTTAAGGAATTTTAGATTTCAAGCGGAGAAAATAAGTCATTGGTAGGTACCTACAACTGCTCTGATGTGCATTTTAAAACACTTTTCTTTGGTCTAAAATGTATTTATTGGTCATTGAATGTACATGCATTTATATCAATGTTCATGTATCATAATTATTAATCATTGTGTAGTCGAATTGATATGTTTTTTTTAAAATATATAAACAATAAATTACAATTTTCTGATATTTTTCCAAACATAAATAAACTGGATGATTAAATTTAAATTGCTTGTATTTAATTGGTTACCAGATATTTTAGAGCAATGTTTTAATAACGTTTAAAATAATGTGTAAAATCAGGTTTTTTGTATCCAAATGATAATAAATACGATGACAAAGTAAAACATCATCCGTAAAAATATTTTATAAAAAAAATCTTTTGAATAAGAGATAAATAGTATATTATAATACTAACATTAATACTGTTCGGTTTGCATTCGACAAAAAAGCCTAATGGTGAATAATATTATAATACGTGTGGCCTACATAATATCAGGTTTATTATACTTATAATTTACAAAGTAATAACAATTGGAACTGTGGTAAAACCGAATATATTAATTCTGTGTAACACACATTAAAAGCTTAACAATGTGTATGCCAATATATACCACTTGTCTACAAAACTTATGAACATCATAACAATATACTAAAATAGTAAAATGCACGATATTGCAGTGTAGTTCACGTTGTTTTATACCTATGATTTAATATAAAAAAATAAATTATTCTCGTCAGAAACTTCATTCGAACAATTTTGTTTGTAGTTGGTACCTGCGCTCTATTTTGCATAGGTTAAATGCATAAATCATTCTGAGGTCAACTTTCATCTTCCATTCTCTCTCAAACGCACCGTATTCTAACTCATGGGAATTGCATGCCACCTTTTAAATGCCCCCCAGATGAAAACAAAAAGGAACCGCAGCATGATCACTTTTCCTCCGAGCTCATTGAGTTGTAATAGTGTAAGTAAACACTGTGCAACCAAATAGGTACCTGCATCATAACTCAGTGTAATTTGTGGGCGTTAAACATTGTTAGTTGTGTGGATTTAAATTATCCAGACAATACCAACAATACCGTTCGTCGTGCTCCGACTTGAAATATATCGTCGTTTGATAGGTATATTATATTGTTATAAACGTCTATGTAGGTAGGTAGGTAGTAGTCGAATGGGAAATAATTTTGTAGTTTTTCCCATGGATATATAATATTTTTATTAGGTGAATTATAGAAAACTCGTTGTTTAACAATTCTAAATAATTTAAACGACTAGTGCGTACATTGTTAGAACTAAGTATAAAATCACCATCACAATATTAATTTACGGAAGTGAAATGGGTATAGAAAAATGTGAAAATATTATTACAGTACCATAGTGTGTACATAAGTGTTTTAAATGAATTATATATTGTATAAAAAATCAATAATGATGTCTTATTTTGATGGGTTCATTTTTATATATACATCTATAGATTAATTTTTAATGTGATAGTAATATCGTAGAGTCAAAAAATAAAAATGAAATTTCTCTTAGGTCTTATGAATATCACAATTGATTCAGGCAAAGGAAACTACTGATCTTACAAAGATGTCGTTTTGCTTTTTTTTTAAACAGTCAACGTGGTTCATTAAGTTTTATATCATAACCCTTTTATTGACTAAAATGTGAACCCTTGAGGGTACTGAGGGTTGTATTTTAAATTATAAAACGGAGACTAAAAAATAAAACAAGTTGATTTAAACATTTTCTAAATTAAATATACCTTTTAAATGATGCCGACCATTTGTTTGCACTGTCTAGGTAAATATATTATCATTTTTAAGTGGAACCTATGACTTTTACTGACTTCAGTTATAATAAAATAATTTGAAGTTTTGAGTAATTATACTTAATATTATATATTGTAAGTTATATATTTTATATTATAAAATATTGGATTTCTACTAAATGTGACATATTTTGAACGTCAAAGTCTTGTATTTCAAATCTATATAAAGTATAGTATAATATGTCATTTTGGACAGTAAGATTATGACGTGTCTATAAACAATTTATTGGAAGTAAAATCGTAATACTTTTATTATGATATAAAATAAATAAAACGTTAAGACTAGATCTATACTTACGGTTCTCAAACATTCACTGGTTTCACTTGAACCTGAAATAAAATACATTTGAATTAGATACAACATTTTTTATTTAATTAAGTGCATTAATAATTATCTTTTTCAAATTTGAATACCTTTTGTACTTAATATGTTATACGTTACAGTATTATGTAAAAGCATGGATTTGATTAAACAAATGAATATATTTCTATATATTTAAACTCACTTCAGTGTTAAATTATGTAACTCTTGCCTTAATCCATTCTAGAACAACCGATTTTTTTTTTGATTAAAAAAATATGCAGATTTAAACAATATATAGATGAATTGTGTACATTTCGTACAGACACGTGAATTAGCGATATTAAAAGAAATGTTATTAGTAACAGTAATTTATTTTAAATGTAAATATGCAAAAATATGTAAATATTGAATATATCAAAGTTAATGCATACATTGTATACATCGATATAGTTCTTATTGAAAACCCAACTCAAGTGGGACATGATTGGTAATGTTGAAAAAAAAATTGTATATCTCGGTGATTGCTGATTTGACACGAAATAATGAACTGCTTTGAGATTCTGAATTCGGAAATCTGAGTAGCCATATTGGGGACCTTTTTGAAGTACTGTAAAAATGACATTCAGTAGACGTATAGAAAAATGTCATTATAGAGATGTGCAGATATAGCATATAGGTATGCTATATATTTTAATTTACAAAATCAATTTCAAAATGTTAATGTGAACTATTTGAGATTAATTATTAAAATATAGAATTAATTTTGCAATTGGAGATTATTTTTTAACTTTCAGTTCCACAAATCGTCATAATTGAATATCCACTATAACAAAACGAACACATGTATACTGTATATGTTTTTTTTGTGAGTAACTGTAGATTTGAATAACGTAATAGTTAATAATTAAAACATGATAAGTATGATAAATAACGTTTAATTAAATTTATTATTAGGTAGTTATTTTGATAGTAAATATACATTTAGATACCTAAGTATGAAAACTTTGATACGAATAGAAGGTCACCTCAAAATATATTTAAACCATACAAAAAATAGTTTTCTACAGTTAGTTTTATGAACACTTAAAATTTGAAATACGGCATAAACACTTTAGTAAACTGAACTGAGCTCAAAAGCGTTTCTCGAACGCAATGATTTATGGTTGCTTTTGAGTTAAAAATAATAATACAATACTGGGCCAAGGTATGTGTGACTAGTGAGGCGAATGTCCACCAGCTTTTATAGGTTCGCTATCGGGATTTCTCTTTTTGATTTCATTCATACTGCAACTTAATGAGTTCATATTTGTTTATAGGAACAAAACATTGTATTTATAAATAAAAACAATTGAAAACATTTGCAATTATAATATAATAATTAATTTCAATTTTAAAATTCCTATTCAATAGCTTATATCTATTGTTTAAGTTCGGAAATGTTTTACATTTTAGTCGAGAAGAGTAAAATCTGTAGTGCATTACTCAGATTGTAAAAATATTGAACGGTTAATGATGAAAAAAAATGCAGAAAATATAAAAGTACGTTATGGTTTTCATAATTATTAAACGATTGAATTCTTTAATAGTCTTGAACAATGTACAAATTATACGATGTCAGACTAACAGACATCTGTCACTATTACTCGGTGTCATATGGTTGCAGTTGACTTTAAATATAAGACATCTTGAACATTATCTGATTTCGTTATATTTAAAATTATCAACGTCAAGGAAATGTTTATAAGTACAATAAGTTTTTGTTTCATACCTACGTATAATTCTTCAATTTTCTCCAATCAAATACAGAACGAACAGCAATTTAATTCATAAACTATTATAATGACGTAATTATAAGTACGACCAATTACAATATAGAACAACCGTTAGTTAAAAAAATTAACTATTAGTAGGTATACTCAGTATACCAATTTGTAATTATTTCAATCGTACCGAAAATATTTATTATTTTTTAAACTATGTAATATATAATATTATTTTAAAACGTTTTTAATTATATAAAAGTATATATTGTATACTTTATATCCGAACTATTTAAAAATTAATTTCGTTTAATTTTCTAAATAAACGTTGTGAATATTATACTTAAATGTATGACAAGTTTTTATTAAGAATTGATTTAATACAATAAGTTATTCAAAAAACACTATGAATTTTAAATTCAACAGAATAAATATTTAAAAGTTCAATAATATTAGAAATATATCTGAAATAAATAATTTATAACTTTCAACATAATTGCTTACAATTTAGTTCTAAATATAACATGTACATTGTGATTTTAATTATGAAAAAAATATGAAAGCAAAATAAAATATTGTTTGGTTTAGAAATAATATGTGTGTTTTTTTGAATATTTTATTCAAAGAAATATTTTTAATATATACTTATATTATAATATAGCACAATAGGTAAATTCAATAGTAAGGTTTTAAAATAAAAATATTATATAAAACACGTGTAGAGGAAGCCGCACCTATAAAGCCACCTCTAAAATATATATTAATATATTTTTTGTAAAATGGTGTATTTAATATATTATTTTCTTAATACATATTTTGGCTAGCGTAGGTAGTCACTGGTTTGGTATTAGTTGACTTTATTCATCAGAACATTATTTGTGACTTTTGTAATTAGAAGTTATATGATATGGTTTTAAGGTTTTTTTTTAATTCGGATATGAGGAAATGCGAGAATTTTCGGGAATATTAGGTTTGAGAATTTGAGATATTGAATATATGTATCTAACGGATGAGTATTTTATGAACGTTGGGTAGATTTGTATCGATTTCTGAAGTACCTAGGTTGGTAGGTACTGCTATTAAGTTGCCTGATATAACATAATGATATTTCCACCGACACCAAGGTGTACTTTTGTTGGGAATGCTTTTGTTTTCTTAGTCATTGTACATTTTTGAAAACTGTACATCCTGGGTAGTTGGCAGTTTGGTCATTTCCGCAGTTGACACATTTGGCTGGTAGTTTGGAATTTATTTTACAAGATTCTCAACTGTGATACTTACTAAACTAGGTGGAGTTTACTTATAGCAGTAGCAACGTATGTGACCGTAATTCTGACAGTTAATGCACTGAGGAGTTCGTTTACGAATTTTCAGTGCTTCAATTTTGGATTTCGTATAATAATTTAAGCGAGAAAACATATATTTATGTTGTTTGGGTTCTCTTCCAAGTCGACAAAAATAGTGGGAATGCAGTTTTGGCTAGTGCGTGTAATACGTTTGGGGTGTATCGAGATGAAATTCCAATTTTCCTTAATTTCTTCTTTACGTATTCGATTGATGGAGTTGAGTGTAAGTTTTGAATTACTACCCGATAACGGTTTTCCTCTTGAGTTTCATAAGTGTAGAAATTTATTTTTTTCTCTTTTAAAAATGTTATTATGATTTATGGCTCTGTAGGAGTTTTTCGTGTAAGTATTTATCTTAAGTTTGTTGGTTATACTTCTGCACGAAAATTCGGAATTTTGTTGATTGATCATTTTTATGTTCTCAATAAATAAGTTGAATTCTTTAATCATGAATATAATAAAATTGGTGGTGTTATTTGCGCTTTTTCAGTGGCTTCATCTGTAGAATTTGTTTTCGTTTCGTTGTGGTTGTAATCTATTTGGAGAGAAGTGAAACGATTTTCAGTTTCAAACTGAAAATTGTTATTACTTTTTCTTGTTTTGTTTTTCGGTAAAATATTTGTGTTTGCTGAGTAAGTACGTTCATCTCGTCTCGGATATTTTACGTCAGTCCTTTTAATATTGAATATTGCGTAATCGTCGTCCGTCGTGATTATTTTCTGCTTGAACTTTTCTTTCAAATTTGATTATGGTTTAATTATTTTAATTAACAATACACGATTATTACTCATACCACTCAAATCGAAATGGTAAATTGCGTGCGCCTCATCTTGACTTGGAGGTCAGAGATAATGGGGAGTTTCAGTTTTAATTGAATACTGGGCTCCGGTTACAATGGAAATTAAGTTAGTTATTGAATCCTAGGGATGGTGTCCCTTTGTGGAAATGTAAATTTTGTATAACTTGTTAAACATCAGAGAAATAGATATAGTTGTAACGATCCAAAACACTGGGAAATGTTGACACTTTTGTCTGTACCGAAAGGATGAGAAGAAATGTATCGTCTATGCACGTGGCGAATGACTCAGACGCACTGAGTAATATAGGTATGTGTTATGAAAATAATTGCAAACATTTCTATGGCCACGTGTACATAAATATTATACACAAATACACATGTATTATAACATTTATTACTTTCATTCACCTAAATGCTTTCTCTGCAAGCACTATATCTACTGGTTTTTCGTGATATGGAGCTCGGGAATATCTAGACATAATCGGCGATAGGAATTTTTGAGTGTATATTTTGGACAGAACGTGATACTGTCATAACTAATTACAGTGATCCAAAAGTTATTATAAATAAAACTGTATTTTTAGAAACAAAATCCCGAATATTGTAATTACACGACGAAAAAAGAAAGCCTTGGGCTTGACTACGTGCTTTCTGACATGCTCGAAACGTGCCTATGGTTTATGTCCTTCAAATCGACTTTCAACGAGATGTGCTGTAGCCCGTAGTGTAGAACTGCGCGCCCTCCTCTCGTTTTAAGACCTACACAACACCACCCTATCCTGAAACGAGAATTATGTTTTGTAGTATTTCATGCCACATTTCGTTACAGACCCGGCCTTAACGAACAAAAGCGTATGTGCGGTTATTTGCGGGGCCATGTGTCAAGAAGTGGGTGGATTTAGATAACTTGGAACGATAGTAATTGACTTCAACGAGTGACCAACACAACAATTAACGCTTGATTAGGGACCAAAATAAGGGTGCGCTAGCGTGTGGTTCTTGAATGCTAAGGATAAAGAGGGTAGTTCCTTAATCACAGGACATTTTACAAATTAACTGGACATCGTATCTATAGCAAGACAAATCCTCAGTTAATATCTAATATAATATATATATATATTATACACAATACCTCGAGCTACATAATATTCCATTCATTAAGGATCCTATTGGGTGTGTTCACATATAAGGGACATCTGGTATAAACATAATGAATAATAACATATTTTCTAATGTCTTTGAATTAAAGATATGACCAATGAAAATGTTGTATTTGAAATGTTGAAAGGCAATATAAACATAAGTATAGTAATTACTAATTACCTATATTGCTGTATCATAGTAAATTAACAACTAATATACTTATAGGTTCACAAAGTCAATAATTTGTAAAAAATACGAGAAACCCGTTGCTAATAAACCATAATATATATTTTATTTTATGACATAACAACTTTTTTTTAGTTTTAAAAGCAATATACAATCTGTATTATTTGATACAAGAAGAATATAGGCTAAAAGTAACAAATATGACTGGTTACCATTATTTTGATGGGAAGGATCCACCCATTAATGACACTTCCTGTGATTACTTAATTATTAAAATATTTAACATAAAAAATTAAAAATCAATTGTATGCTTTTGATGTGGTACTGAAAATATTGACGAAAAAAATAGATGGCTAAGATCAACTAATACATCTGGACCTGAAGTCCTTTATGAATAGGTACTACATTTTTTAAGTGAACATGAATTATTATTATAATATTTGTCATGGCTCGAGGTCAATATTTAACTATTACTAAAACTACTTTGAATGTCTTACTCTCACGTCTAATTGACTTTCTTTAATTACAATAGTATGCTTTGTTAATGGCCATTATAAATTCAACTAATGATAGGGAATTATTATCAATCATTTATGAAGTTGAAAAGTCATTGTTGGATCTGATGTAGTCATGGCCATTTTAGGTATAATTGCATCTTTGCACAGAGTCAACTTATTTGAGAATTACCGAGAAGTAATTTAAACGTTAATGATGAATTTAATTTATTGCATGCAATTAAGATTTTTAATTTATGTAACGATTCTATTAGTGTTAAGTAGGTACGAATTGTTGATATGGAAAAATGGAAGATTCGACGATTCACATTTTTTGGGGACTAACTGAGATATATTTTTTCAATGATTTTTATAATTGGATTTGTTTTGTTAAAACCGTTAGTATAATATTTTATTTTATATTATATTTATGTTGAGATGAAAGTATTTATTTTGTTTTTAAGTTTGTAAAAATATTTCACTTTATCCCAAATTTGTATTTCAATGCTTAAAACAATAATGTTTAGTTTTTTTTGTCATAGTTTCGATGAATATATAATAGTGTGGTTAACTTAATATAACATTTTATAAAATAATATAAACAAAAAAAAAATGTTTTCAATTCAAAAAATATTATATTATATTATTTACAAAATGTTATATTTATCCAAATAAAAGTTCATTAAAAAAATGTTACGTCTTTATTAAACTTAAATAAGTAATTATTAATTATTGTTTGTTTGTTTAATTAATTAAAATAAAATGTTTATTCCAAATCGATTTTACTAAAACCAATCATGCCGTATATTTCTATAACTCGGTAATTATAGGTATTATTTACACATGGGGAAATTATAATCAGTTAAAAACAATTATATATTTTCTTAAGTACCAACCTACAAACCCGGAAACGTTCGTGACAGTATTAACTAAAAACTAAAGTGCTGATGCATACAATTAATACAATTTTGTTTTTAATTACGATTCAAAATCATTTTAACTACCAATATATTGTCGTTATTATTTTCAAACAAATTTGATTTACTAATTGTATTATGGATGTATTCGGCCAATTTACAGATTATTCAAAACAAATTGTATCAAGAGAAAAGTGCATAACAAAAAAAGATGATTTAATTTGATTTAAAAAATACTAATATACAACATATTATTACGGTTAAAACCACAAACTTTTTAATATACCATAATATTATTATGCTGCCTTATTATATTATTTGACATTATATTATAAGAATTGCATAATTTTGAATCAGTAGGTAGGTAGCTATAATGTATTTTGGATGATTAACTTCAGTTACTGTTTAGATGTACACCTGTAACCTATAATACCTAATTTATACAAGTTGAAATCTTTTTATTATTTAAAATGTCTGTATTTACTTAATACTTCAAAGCTCTTAGCAAATTGAGTATAAAATAAAGTGAACAATGTATTATTAAATCTACGAGTTTATACTAAATTATTCTCGCAGTGATGCACGGAAAATATGCATACCTCAATATTTTCTAATGCTGTCTAAATAAAATTGAATTCTATGTGAGTATGCTCGCCAAAGTTTGAAAAAAAAACACGATAAATATCTGTTGTTCCACATCATGTAGTTATTATTATAAGTATTGTTATTTATATATATTTCTAAAACGAGATACGCGATAGGGAACCTTTTTAAAAATAATAATGTAACATTTAAATTGGACCTATAGTAGATATATATGAATTGTATGTCTAGATCCTTATAAAATACAACAGCAGAACATATTGTAAATAAAAAGGTTTATAATATTAAAATGGCAAATAAGTGAATAGTCTCTTGTTGACAAATAAATCCGTATTATTGCTTCAGCGAATACCCAGTATAATAAAGGTACCTACGTCTACCTGTGTTTGACAATGTCAAGAAATATGTGTACAATTTTAAATTTTTTTAAAAACGTTTGTTAAGCTAACAACAATTGTTTGAACTTTTATTAATAGATTTAATGAAATGTACATGCCACTGATAAATCGATAAAATTACACAATAATATATTTATATTCAATATAAACATATTTCTTTCATCGTAGATAATGCTGCACAAATGTATAATATATAAATCAAATAGAAATAGTTGTAAATGAAAATAAAATAGGTACCTAATTGATAATAATCATTAAAATGGTGTCCAAAATTGATAGACGGTAGTTACCTATTGAAATATGGTTATATGTATAATTTACCCATTAACAATGTATGTCCTTGTGCTTTGAATCTATAAATACCTATACATTTTAAAAATGTTAACTCAAATTATAAATTTAAAAAAAGTTTTAGAATCTACCTGTACAATGTACCAGTGGTAATCAAAATAATGCAAAAGAAACTTTGTAAATAAATAAAACTATTTTAAACCATTAAAATATTGAATACATATTATTATAAACTTCAAAAATATAATAATTATATAAAAAATATAATTTTTTTTTTTGAAATTAAGGCTTCTACAACCGAGGTCATTAGACTGTTACTGTGGGAGAGGGTACTATTGATTTTAACACGTGTGTATGTGTTACAAGGATTTGTCCCTAAAAACCCCGGGTGGTCACCCATCCGGGTACTCGTGACACCGGCCGGTGCGTACACTCTGAGCACATTCGTAACTGAATGCAAACACCAAGCCTCTATGAATAATTATTTTAAACAATTTTTAATTCGATCTGTATACCAAAATTGAACGTTCTACTCAGAGAATATTATAGTATTGATAATAACCATAATAATAAAGTAAATCCCTTCCGTTTTCTATTCGACTAATACCTAATAGTTATTACCTATTTATGTCATATTAAGTCGGGTAGTATCAGACGTGTTGTACATTACGCATAGGAACGATACCAAAATGGAATGTTTGTATAGTACTCTCAATCTATTGCGTTAACGTTTGCAAGTAATCAAGAAATTAATTCCACCTGAAAGCTAATGGTGAAAAAAAAAATAAGAATCACAAACAACCCATAGCTCATTAACGTTCAAAGTGTAAAAAAAAATTGTTCGTCATCATTAATAATTGAGTGTACGGAAAAACAAATTTCCCCTATTCGAAGGTGAACGTAATTTCAAAACATTTATCGGAATAATAATATTATTGTTTTACTCTATTTCATAAAATCAACAACGGGATAAATGTACGGTTCTTAATTTATTTGTTTCTGGAAAAAAAAACAACAACAAACAATTGGTTTGGCGATAAAACATATTGATTAACGATTAGTAATAAATATATATATATAAACAATAGATTATTTCACAGAAATTGTTTATATCGTCAATTTTACACATAAACTCTAATTATCTCCCACGGAGTTTAGCAACGGTAATAAAAATATCTCATGAATTACAGAAGTTAATGTAAAATAATTAAACAATAATCAGTGTACAACGGATATTTAATTATTTTCAATTGAGCACATTATCCGAAATGATCACGTCGTTGAATAAATAACTTAAAAATAAATAACTTGATAGCGTTAAATTGTATAAAGTTCAGTAAGATGATGCACCGGCCAATAAAATATTTTCACCACTCTGATTTTTTAAACTTTGAATGTTTTTATTAAAGGCCAGTTAGCTATTTATTCAAGTTTGGATAATGTGTATTGATAAAAATTATTCTTTGAAAAAAAAATATACGGCGATAATAATAATACTATAACTGTCTATACAAAAATCCGCGAATAAAAATAATTAAAAGCTAATTTAATTCGGTGATTTTATTTATAATATGACGGCTAGTGCAATTTAATAATTTTACAATGCACTTATTTTGTCCACTGTTCAGTTTATGAATATAATCTGTACCTATATTTCATTTCATAATCAGAATTATTTTAAGAATTTTTAGACAAAAAAGGAATTATAATTATTTAGATTACATTGATTGTTCAGACATTTGTTTTTTGTTTTCTATATAAATATGTGTAGGTATGAAGGCATTTTTAAATTGTTATTTTTAAATGATTCATATTTTGAATATAAAAGTAAGGACATTCACATTTTCTTTATGAAAGATAATATTGAATTTTAATAATATTTAACATAAAAACCATCACTTAAATACCATCATAAAAGAACCCATAGTATATTTTCTGTCAAAGGTGATGCAACTCCAATTACAGGAATGTCTGCAGCACATATAGGTACCAAATTAACAATTTACTATCGGTACAGAATATTTGAACGATGTAATTAATGGATGCGATTGTATTTAATGAATTACAAATTAACGAGATAGGTAATTATTACGATTGTATATTGGTTTTAAAATATGTGATTTAAAATTTATTTAATTGATACGTTCATTTTGAATATTGAAGTTCAATGGTGCTCTGCAACTACTGAAAGATTCCAAATGGTCTTTGAAAATGGTCTTATGAAGAGAATTCATTATTTTTCCTCAAATTTGTATGAAACGATAATTAACGGTACACAATATAAAAAATGTTTTATTCATATTCATATTATTCATATTCAATGCACCTTAAAATAATATCCAATGGTGTTGTATGTGAATATCTTTAGTAATATTCTTTGTTCGTATTTAATAGTTCGTTGAAGCTCAAGACATAGACAAACAATGAACACTATTATTTTGTCTTATTCTGTTTGAATAATTGACTTTTATACCGTACAATATTATTCTAATAAGTAGGTAATAGCTATTATAATATAAATATTGTGTTTCCACCGAATATGTACCTACATGCAAAATGTTTACGTTTAAAATTAGTACAGCATACAAATACACATAATTAAATTCAAGACACATTTTAACATAACAAATGTTTAAAACTCTCCTAATTTGTGTGTCAAGTAGGTGCCTTCTGTTTTTTATTAATTTATATCATTACTTAATTGCTTTATAGATGGAAAACACAGACGGGTATGCTGTGCATTGATATTTTTTGTTATGTAACATAATATTATTTGATCAATTATAGCAGTTTGCTAATCTCAGTCAGTGAAAACCAATTTGTTATTCTACAGGTTGTAGGAAAAATTAAGGAAGTTGGTACCTACAACAATTGTGTTAATAAGATTTTTTTAAATGTTATAGTCATTCATAAAAAAAAATTTAAACATCATTTAGAATAATATGTATATAAATAAAATAAATTCAATAAATAGCTTTAGATTTGAGTCAAAATGTGAATATTCCTCAAAAAAATTATATCAGAAATAATTATACCAGAAGAACTAAAGCAGCATTCAATAAAATGTCTACACATTTTTTTTGAACACAATGCTGATAATTTAAAAAAATTCAACCCATCTGTGTTTAATTTTTGATCGTTGAGTGACATATAACCACATCAAACACATTGACCACATTTTCTACACTTCATAAGTATTTTGTGATAAGAAGAAAAGGAAAACCACAACTTTTTGTACAGCACAAAACCTTAAATTCAGGACTTGAATTTGAAAAAAAAACCGTTTTATGATATTTAAAATTAAAACGTTACACAATTTTTGTGTTTATCGTTATTTAGAATCAAAACGTTATTCAACTTTTGCGTTTAATCTTTGTTCAGAATTAAAACGTAATCCGAGTTTTCGTTTATCGTTATTCAGAATTAAAACGTTATTCAAGTTTTGCGTTTATCGTTATTTATAACCAAAACGTTACACAAGTTTTGCGTTTATCGTTATTTAAAATAGTGTAAATACCTATTAAATGTTAAAACAATAACTAATGTGTCTAGGTAATGGCACGGATACGGAATATAATATAATCAATTCTTATAGATTCTTAGATTGTTCGCTTGAAATAAATGTTTCTACGTAACCAATAGACCTTTTAAATAAATAGATTTTGAAATATTTCGTTTTGCGTTGTATTTCGTTCAATGATATTCTGTAAATTACGTTTTGCGTTATGTTTTGTTTAATGATGTATAATATATTTTGTTTTGCGGAAGGTATTTAATTATTTTTGATTATCGCTTTCCGTTATAATTACGTTTACAAATTTCAATCGTTTTTTTGTAAATTATAACGTTATCAAAATTTTTGCAAGCCCTCCTTAAATTACACCAATTCCTGACGATTACTGAAACTTGTACTTCTTTGTCGTTATACTTTGGTATGGCCACATGTATAGTGTATACGTCGATTAAATTACTACAATATAGCAAAACACTTCCAATTTTCGTTCAACTAAAAATATTATTATTTTAATTATTTTTTATTTTTTATTTTACAAGACTCGTAAGAATACTAGAAATACTTCATATTTAAAACAAAATAAACAAGTGCCTACCTAAGTATGAATCAACACTCTATTAAAGCGTTTTGGTTGTTGTTATACATTAACGTTATTGCTACGATCGAAAATATCGTACCTCACATAAACTTATTCTAATTGATTCATGTCAAACGATAATTATTATGTAACAATATTGAATTATTTTTTAACATAGAAAAACAAGATGTATTTAAGTCGATGAAATATTTTATCTACTTGGAATTTAAGATTAACCTTAATACATTTAACTTAATTGATATACGGGATTAAAGTAATAGCATTGAAATAATTATTACAGAAAGTTGTGTAAGAACACGTGGCACAATTTCAAAGGAAAATAAGTGCGTCGAAACGAGCGAACAATATTTGTCCTTTATATAAATATATATATATACATATAAAATATATTATATAGATAATAATATATTACGAGAAGTGTCCTAGATGTGAACGCGAACACACACAATGCACGTCCTCCAAATATTGTACACAGCCAGTGTACTGGTAAGAAATATCTATAGTAGTAGCTTAACGTTCACGAGGTGTTACAAAAAATTACAAGAGTTATTTGTGAAATAAACTTTAAGTGTTGTTACATACACCCTTATTTAAACCCAAAATTCACATAAAAATGTAGTGAAAAACGTTATTTAGTGTTGCGTGTAAGATAGGTACGTCTAAGTACATTGAACATTTAAAACTGTTATAAAATAGTTAATGTTTAACGAACGTCTGAATGAAACAAAAATAATGTATATATATATGAATACGAATGTTTTAGCAGTGTTTACCAAAAACTATTTAAAATAATACTGTTCAAATAAATACGATTAATTGTGGGGTTCAAGTAATACGGGTGAATGTTAAATTTGTTTTCGGCAAACATTGTTATAAGTTATTTTATAGTTGCATATATATATACAACTATATATACGTGTATAAGTCAATACAAATATTAACTTTTTCTATTCAGGCGATACCAGTTATAATGATATTATTTACTAGTATCATATTATAGCTATAATTCTCAATATTTCATATTTACCAAAACTATACTTTCGATGTGTTTACTATCGTTGAACGCTATGGATTTAATAAATATGTTGGTTGTTGTAATTTTTGACAGAAAAATTGCCTCAGTTTTTGTTTTCTTATAAAATACAAATTACTTAAAATATGGGTAAGTACCTAATAAATATAGTATAATTTTAAAATAATATTTTTCTAGACCTTTACATGAGTTTTTAACTCAGTGGATGCCCAATAATCTTTTTTGATATAAAAATATACAAAAAATTAAAAAATTAATATCATAAATTATTTGTTTTAGATGATTTTAAATTTTTATGAAGTACCTATATATGATTCAAATTGTACTTAATTATTGATAGCTTAATTTAACACACACTTTTGAATGATAAAGCCAACTGTGAGGTATGTACATAGAAGATACGTTGATGGGACGACTTTTATCAATTTGTACCTATTATAATAACATGATTATCGTTATGTTTGATATATCTACAACAAATTTAACTTGCACGAGACGAAAGTATTTAATGGCGTTATTACGTTGGCGCCGTCCGTGGCATTTTTGCACCAATTTATTGTGTACCACATATTAATAATCCGATTTATTTCGTCGAATGCTACGTAATTACGTAATACAACATAATTCGGACGTATTGTCTGATAAAGTTATATTAAAAAAATCCCCGTTCAGAAATGTTCAATGACATTTTTAAAGGTTACAACTCTGGTATGTATTTACCACCCAAAACCATAAAATGTCAATTTTACAATATTAAAAATGAGCATGTAATATTATTATCATTTAAATGAACTAACGAGTTACAGTTGACTTATTAATGAGTTTATTTCGCTTATGATATGTATTATATTCTTATTTTATTTTCAAAATTACAATTATGAATATATTTTTATTATAAGTACAAATAATCCAAAATTTGACTCTAAAATTCGATGACTATCGTAATAAAAATATTGACTCAATGTTCAGAAAAACTAATCATACGGGTTTGCAGTCTCTCTTACACAATTATACCGCTTACCTACGTCAACCATTAGTTATAACATACCCTATTTTTATAGTTTTTGTTTGGCATTATAATTATGTGTACAATTCAAAAATGCATATCATACTTAGTATGTTAAGTTATTCAAATTAGTATTCAGTTACCTCTCATAGTATTAATAATAACAAAATATGTAGATAGGTACCTACATTTTATTAATTTTTCCGTAAGGGTGCTACACTCATAAAACACAATTGCGTGGTAGAGGAAGAAAAGTGGTTTGGATTATTATAATGTTAGTATTTAAAGTGTACTCCCAAACCTCTCCAAACTCTTTGACAGAATTATTCTTCACATTATAAAACCATTCGTAAAAATCTACCTCGTCAATTTGGACTCACACCATTTCACTCAACAAGTTATGAAGTACAACGGATCTTAACAATTTTAAAGCACGGATTAAAAAACAAAAATGTACAACCACAGCATTCCTCGATATATCACAGGTCTTTGATTGAGTTTAGCCCAAAGGACTTAATATATAAAAACTAAGAACCCAGAAACTTTCAACCTACTTATATAACATACTACAGGCATTCATCATGAATCGCACCTTCCAGGTAAAGATAAGATCTAATTTTTACGAAGTACCCCTAAAAAAAAGAATCAAGGTTGCTTCTTGACTCTGTCTTAAAACTAACGTTGTTTAACATGAACTGATAAGGCAACAGTCACATACACAAAAATAAAATTCGGGGGGAGGGGAGTGGTTCATAATCTATTTGTCTAAAATAATTACACAACTATTAATTTTGGGGGGTTTGCCCCCCCCCCCTGTATACGCGCCTGCATGCCAATACTATTATACTGCTAACTGGCAATTTTTGCAAATGACATAGAAATTATACGAAACAAAATCAAAGCATTTCCAATAAAAGATTTACATTAATCCATTGACAAATTATCTCTGTAGAGACTTACTCTAAATTCCACCAAAAGTGAAACAAAGATATTTAATTTGAGAACATACACAAATCTGACCTTAGTACAAATTAACAAAAAAGAAATCCGATGGAACAGCAAGAATAACTTAGTGAACTACTTAAGTACAACAAAACGAAAAATTAATCCGGAAAATACACATTAATAATTAACTAAACCATGGGTATACAAATATTATAATCCTATACTGCGTTTTTAATTACAGCTCAACTCAGTTTTCTATTGCTACATAAAGAAATAATAAGACCGCTATTAACTTACATATACCCACTACCCAGCACGGGTATAAGCTTCTCAAAAAAATAATGAAAAAATTACAATTTCTCCAAAATTAACTCCTGAGAATAAGCTCCTGGGTCCAAGCAAAATAAACAGTTACATAATGAAACAGAAATACAGAATTAACCGATCTATCAACATGGATGTTTAGTTGTATCAAGAAACTTCCACAACAGTCTAAATAATACCCAAAGTGTACTCCATTTTAAAATCGGTAAAAAACTTTCAGGACAAATCCACGTTTACCACAAGACATCTCGGCCATGAAGAAAAACCCAGTGGCATATAAGCAAATGTACTTATTTTATTATCCAATATATTAATCCAATTGTTGAAAAGTTAAAATTTTTTAAAAATATAATGTTCAAAAAATTTCATAAAATTGCAAAACAACAGTTTTGCAAAAAAAATAAAGAATTTTTACAATCCTTTATTGTTACTCATTTAGAAATTTTACTTTTTGAATAATAACGAAGTATTTCAAAAAATTATTGCAGAATTCCTTTTGCATTTCATGTAGAATACTTGCAGATGGTGTATGGGTTGTTGTCATAATATAACATTTTAAACGAATAAGACTTCAAAGATAAACCAAAAATTAATCCCAGTTGTTCGTCGTTTTTTTTATATCATCGTTTGTCTAACAGTTTAAAAACAATTATTAACGATTTGTGGATAGCCAATCGAAAAATATGACAATATCCATAAAAATGTAACGCGTCCATATCGTATTATTATGTCAACGGTCGCAACGAGTGCAATATTTCAATATACGGTATACTATTGGAACGTCATCTGATATTTTGGACAGTATAGTGACCTGTTCAAATGCTTTAAGAGGTATCATTTTTCACACATTTTTTTTTTTTAGATTTATTCATAAAAACTTAAAGCCTGTAAACTCACATTCGAATTATTTAAATTGTATTACTTATTAGATAGATATTAGTTTTTAACATAAAATGTATTAAAATTAAAAAACGTTAGCTAAATATGATTAAAAACAAACTATTTATAACTTCTTATTTTGTAAGATTTATGATTAATTTAATGTGAAATATTTTTTTTCCTAATTAGATATGACGTACAAGTAAACATATTCTGATATGCATTTATAAAAATTAAATACATAATATTATGAGTTCCGTACCTAGTTTTAAAAATGGAGCACATTTCGTTCACGGTGCCTTTATAGTTCGCGTTGGAAACTACGACTTAAGTTAACTTGTGAAATATTCGTACGAATATATTATTATATTTTAATATATTTTCGTACCAGTACGAGAGTAGTTGAGATTTATTGAGCAAAGTACTGCGTCAATGAGACTAATACTGCTAGGATTATAATACTTTCGTGTTTCGACTGTTTCGTGTTTCGTGTTGTTATTGAGTGAGGCCCGATATTTATATAAGAGCCCTTCATATTAAACATGTGGTTTCGAATAAAATAGAACGTTTCGTTCTTTTGAATATGAGTCCGTGTTCAACAAAGTATATTAGTATTTTTTTGTACCTTTAAAACAACATTGTTAAACAATTAATTATGATAATAACGTTTTTACGAGGAAAATTATTTAAGAATTGTAATATTAATCATCAAATTTGACCTATATTTAGTAAATATTTATTTGTTGCGTAGTAAACAGAATACATCACACGATTGCTGAATTATTAACTTAACAGGAAGTTAGTTTTAAATATTGTTTTGGATATTTAAGTTTGATAACATTTAAGAACAATTTAAATTGGAAAACCAATTGAATTCGTTCGCAATTATTATGTTTTTATCATAATATATTAGTAACAGAATGCATTTTAGACTTAATCAATATGGAAAATCATGGAAAGTGAAAATTAAAATTTAATAATTAATAATAATAAAACCAAACGTATATCTCCAGCGATAAGTTAATGGCTTTTGCATAAGTAATCATCAAGCTGCATAATATTATAGATGTACAAATATAATATTTGTATGCATAAAATATATAACAAATACCTAGTTATAATATGTAACAATTATTAAATTAAATGTTACAATACACGTTTTGTTTTCATAACGAATTCTTCTTTTTTAAATCAAATGTGCTGTACAATACATAAAAGTAGACGTGCATCATACATAGTACTAATTACTGAATTTAATTGAAACAAATATTTGTACTGTGCTAAACGCTTTGTATTCGCATTATAACGTTTAATCGAATTACCGATTCAAATAATTCGAATAATAATATATAAATATATAAATAAAATACACAATATATCGTATGAACAAATAATTCGTTTGTTAAAATATTTGGTAATAATGAATAAAAAAAAATTAAATTAAATTACAATTATTGTATACATGATTGATTATTCGTTATTAATTATAATAATATTCAATGGCGGAAAATGTTATTGTGCCCATTTACTACGCAATAGAAATAAAATTATTTCGATAAAATTCAAACGAAGTTCGTATCATAGGTATTATAATAATATAATATGATGAACGTTTCAGAAAATCTAACCGTATAAATGATTCGTTGGTATGCCGTATCTATCCAGTATAATATATTGTATAGGTGCGCCAAATACGAAATCGTATACCAAATATTTTCATCTCCACATGATCAATATCAAAGTTAATAATCCAAATATGCAATCCAGATACCTACGAATTTTGAGTTTCGACGGCGTGGCCGTGGGTGAAGTTTTGATACCACACCTGTTACGTCCACCCCCTCAAAAATCGAGTAACTTGCAACTATTTTCATATGTAAATAATATCCTTATAAGCTTTCGAAAACTTACAAACATTTGATATTTTATGTAAACATGTAACATAATATTATTCATAATATTTTATTCGTTATAAAATAATAAGTGTGAAAATAAGTGAAAAGAAGTGAAATATAAATCATAGGTAGGTAGGTAGGTAGGGTATACCCTATGATTTGCAGTGAGGTCACTATGTACAGTTACCTACTCTATTTAAACATCTGATAATCTAAAAATACAGCTCATTTTAAAATGTTATCAAAATATAGAAAACAGAAACACCTCGACGTGGATTAGGTACAATCATAATAATATTGTCTGCTTTTGGATTTCGATAATAATACGTTGATAATATTTTCAAACGTGGATCCGCGGGCGTGTTCGATAAACGGATAATCCAAACCGACGTCAAGGCGTCCACAAATTGAATGCTCTCGAAACATAATGTTAAACGTATTTCCAAAAGTTTCGAGTGAAATTTTGGGCGTTCTACCATGGTAGTTGTTATTATTACCGCAACGTGTATCGTCACTATGTGGGCTCTACGCCTCTACAGGTGTTTTGGACTCTGCGAGAGGTTAATGTGTGTGTGACGAGCGAGTGAAGAGTTTGTTGTATAATAATATAATGATGTGTGAATAGCCTATATTATTATTGTTTGTACTTAGCCACAGGCCACAATATCTAACATTATACACGGCCAAGTAAACATTACTATTATTATTCGGTTTCGGCATTCGATTTGCATTAAACGGAATTGATTATACCATCGGCAGTAATTTATTTGTGTTTTGAATATAATTTATACATAATATTGTAGCTAAAATAATATGCCTACGTACACAACTCGACAGGTGAAACGCTCGAAATGTTTACTTTTTATGGTTATTGTAATATTGGCAATTTTCATCATTGAACGTCATCAGAACGTTGCGTATTGCTAATTACGATACATATTTTATAAACGGTTAACCAGCTGTTCATCGGCTCCGAGTGTCGTACCAGTATTACGGTCCGGTAAGTGGGTAGGTATATACCGTGGAATTCGTGGGAAAGCAATATTTTTGATTGATGTTATTTTGATATTACGATTATTGAAGTAGATTATTCATGTTTGTGGTATAACTTCGTTTGCCATCATCTCGGCGGCGTTTCGGAATAAATTACAATTTACTGTGACTTTACAGTCTTCCGACAGTGACGATTTACCACAATATGATGTTTCTATAATACGAACGTTCAATATTTTCGGAAAAGTTCATATTTTACGCGCGCCTTTTCCTCCACTAAATTATTAGACGGCGGAAAACCACTCGACAATCATGGTATACGTGTATATATATATAATATATAATTGATAACCCTGGGATTCCGGGCTATCGGAGCGATGATTGGTTTCTTTAAATGAGAGTAATGGAAGCTTGCCAACTGGCTTGACATTGATTATTTTGTTGAAATAATAATGAATATAAACCGACTTTGCCGGCGATGCTGCGTAATATAAATGCCTGGTCGGCCGGACTGGTCTGATAATATGTGTGTACGGCACGCACGCGATCAATCAAACCGAATCAATTACCACGGGGCGCGATATAATTCGGGGCCGAACGGCACACTTGACTGCCGCCACCGAAAGGATGTGCAGTACCGTTCGCCGGGCCGTGGTGGGTGGTGGTGGGTGGAGGTGGTTGTGAGAGGCGCACGCACAAAAGTCGGGGATCCGTATCGGACCGATCTGACTAATACTTTTTGAAATCGACAGAAATGAAAGAAAAAAAAACAGCACCGACAAAACGCCCGGCCGGTGTTGGGGCCGAGAGAATATTTAGAATTTCCACACTCGACAGCTGCAGTTGTGTTGTGGCACTACGCAAAACACATTGCTCGGAATATTGCAAAATGATATCAAAATGTAATTTATATTATACACACGACGAGCTTTGAAATGCATAATATCATGATTCAAGTGCGCTCAAAGCGACCGGTTAAAACGCTATTAATATTATTATTATTATTATTATTATTATTATTATTATAAAATCACAATCATTCGGACATCGATTGGATATTATTAATTACACGTTATCGGATAAACAACGATTTTAATTAAATCTAATATTGGTTTCGTTTGAGTATCAGAAAACGGGATGATGGGAAAATGTATAATATGATTCGATGCGATTCGATGAGGACGCAACTTTCAATATTACAAATCGCATGTCGTCATATTATCCACCCACATACATTATATTATGATACTACAACATTATATTATATATAATAATATACATTATATTATGTGTCCATGTTATATTTATATACCTAGGTACAATATAACATAATGTATTAGAAACGAAATATATTACTTTTAACATATTATCCTAACAGAAAATATATTAATTTCATTGACACTTTTTATGGTATTGCAGGTGTGTGTATATACAACGTATATATTGTGATATGGTAATTTTTTATTGAAAACCTATAAAATATATCACAGCCAATAATCTTTGTTGTTGTGGCTTAATAATAAATAAATAAAAAAAAAAATATATCAATTACCGTTAAATAATATTCAACAAATATTCTTCACAAATGCATTTTTTGATTTTCATCTTGTTTATGACGCATACAAAATGAACAGTGCTTGTCAAAAATTATATATCCAAGAAAATGTTTTATAGTGTTTGAGAATAATTTCTAATAAAATAAAATAAAATCACATTGACTAGGTATACTTTTTTATTTATAATTTTAATTTTAATCTATTGCCAGTTTCATTAAAAGGATTTTAGTATTTTTGTTCTCAAATTTAAGGCTGTTTCAGAATAATTGACCATATATGGTATATCAATTTTGGTAATTGATAAAGATTGTCCACTCATGGTATAATGCCTTACAATAAAATTGTTAGCATTTTTAAATTTGAAATAAGGAACCCATTGATTCTACAACGATTTGTTTTTTTATGTATGTACGTGATTACTTTTTCGGGTAACAAATTTAATATATTATTGCTCCACTCTGACACGGATGGTAGTTTAGAAAGATTATTTTTGGTGTTTCTGAGTATAGTTTTCTAGAAAATTGTGCTAAAATCAACAACATTTACTGCTAGTACATTTTAGTATTACTAGTTATGTACGTATCTTGGAATATCTAGAATAATATACGTGTGCTGTTTTAAACTTTGTGATTGAAAACTCTTTCAAATTTCTATTGATTTTTAGAGATAAATAAAATACAATGAAACTAAAATTAGTGCACACACCTTAATATTTTTAGTCTCTTAAATTATTAAATTTGTATAGACATTTTTTATATAAATTGCAACGTGTTATTCATATTTTTAAAATACAGAAAATCACTAGTTTCAGTTTACTTTTTATTTTAAAATGTAGTTCAGAAACATTATTTTGAAATATGATATAAATAAATTAACTTAGACTACGCTTATAAACGATTTTTTTAAATATGATCGTTTATCATCATATTCAAATTAAAAAAAAACTACCTTATTCTGAGAATTGCTTATCAAATTATCTACACCACACTTAGTCCTTATATATTTGGGCCATTTGTCAGTAACGTGACATTATGGAGAAACTGAATAATTCTTATATAGTATATATTACTATTTGTAATAATTAGTGTTAGAAAATGAGAAACAAAAAATGTATTTAACAATTTTAATTGTGCACTAAAGGGTAGGTATTTTAAATGTGTGGTGATAAATATATTTTTTCTAAAATCGGGGAATTGCTTCTACTGCATAGTAGGTTTTGAATGTATAACTATATTTCTACAATTTCTCAAATTCCTATTTTTTTTCTTCAAAGTATATTATTATGTTGCTTCAAAAATCCTATCCAAAACTACTCTCAATGTTGAAGATTAAATCAATACATGCTCCAAAAAAAAAATTTTTATACCAACAATTTATTCCTTCGATTTTTAGATTTTAATTTTAGAACATACCTTGATGTACTTTGATATTTTGAAATAGGGATTAGACATTGCAAATCATTCATTTGATAGACATTAAACTATACTTTAAAAGTAATTTTTTTCAGGAGATTCGCAAAACATTAGAGTTGACGTTAAAACGACATAGATTTGTGAGATTGTGAGTAAAAAATAATAACCCTAGTAATTTTTCTTATAATATGCATTTTCTTGATTATCATATCAATAACAAATTGATTTTTATTAGCCTGGTTTTAACTATACGTGTTTGTTGATGTTTGGTTTTTAAGAAGAAGAAATATTGTAAATACTATCGACAGATATTTACATAATATGATAATAATGATAGTTTTTGTGTCCTTTAATGATTATATATTTAACTTTTTGTAGTATAAGCTATACTAAACTATATAGTACCGTTATAATAACGTATGACTAACATAATTGTATTACATGTTCCAACTTCCAATTACAAGAAAAAAACAAAGTACTTTGCTTTTGCTTGCTTGCACACAAAACAAAAATTACTCCCTTTAAAAAGTTCTATGAGCTTGTCTGGCTGTTTGTAGGTAGCTATTATGTTGTTATATTTTGTTGTTATACCTTCGCTTTCGAAAATTCCCATTCACACTCATAATTATCTTGTAATTATTATACTCGTTAATTATACAGTTGCGTTACATCAATTCACTACTATGTCATTTCTGTTATTACAATAAACTTTTTTATTCATAAAAAATTCTATTTATTGTTTTAATGTTATATTTTGACAGTAGTTAAATGAAAAAGAAACTGGCATTTATGTCAACTAAAGCGTTAACAGTTTGTGTACCCGTTTGTTAAACTTTAATTAGCCGTTGAGAGAACTGTGTCCCAATTACTCAGTTGTTTAGTCGACCTGTGTATTGTCTTCCGTGTTTTAATATATCATTGTCATAAAAAAAAAAAAAACAAGAGGGGCGCTATCAATATTCATTTGTGGTTTGAATTGTAAATTAATATAAAGAGAAGATAAAAAAAAATAACAAAGGAGACGGAGAGAATAAAGCGACACTCGTCTTTGCTCGTGTAAAAGCTGAAAAGTGGTATAGATTGTGGTTGTACGATAATTAATTAATAATTATTAGAAAACATCGATCAACGGAAAATGCTCACGATCGATAATCGATTCTAACTGTAGGTGCTGAGATTTTCTTAGATTTTCTTTTTCGACATTTGTGTGTAGTTTTCTTAACGCGATTACTAGAAACCAACGATGACGTTTAAGAACATCAACACAACATCAATGTTTAATGTCATGTAGAATATGTTTTATAATGAAGTACAAGATAACCGATGGGTGTTGTCGAATGTCCATTGTATGTGCGATAATCTATATTACACCCCAAACGTTGTATTATTATATAGAGACTGTTATTATTGTTGTAACGGATTATGACAACTGAAAATACACAATCTACTATCTTAATTGTTGTACAAAGTAATTATTTGTGTCATCAAAACTGTCTTATGTAACATCTGATAAACAATCCCTGCCGGGGCCTTTAATTCCTTGTTTAGCTATCCATGTGTCCAAGGCCATCACAATTCACTATTCGCGAGAAATGGAAATTTCATTACGACCCTACAGTAAAGTACACTCCGGATAATCGGATAACTGATTTATCGAACAAGCCGCTGCCTTAGGCAATAAATACAGTACTAAAATGTCGAAACAAATAACGTACAATGTATATAATAATATGTATATAATGGTGTATCGAATTTGCGAATCAAAATTCTATAAATTAATTACTCTTTAAATATTGAAATATTTGAAAATTTATTTAACTATAGGCTTGTTGCAGAGTTACAATGTTAGTTGTTTAGGAATTTAAATTTATAATAATAAATAATATGTATTTGGCATACTACTATAATATTAACCATTAAAAAAAAAATAGCTGATTGAAAAATACTGTTGTAAAACCAGAACGATTTTTAATTAAATAAGTATTATAATATTAATAATTATTATAAATGTTATTATGATAATTTGATTTGCTTTGTACCTGCAATTGAATGAAATATATTATGTATTTTTAAATATATTGAAAATATATTACGATCCAATTCAGAAGTACACTTGTCCCAAATTTGATTCAATTTCAGTTGTTTTATTTAATATTTAGCTGAAAATCATTTGTATACTCCAAAGTAGGTACTAAATACTGGCAATCTATTTATGCGTTTTTTGGTACCTAATATCAGATAAGGTGGACTTGGTTATATCAAAATATGTCTATTTGTATAATGTAGTTTTTGAAGTTTTTAGTGAAAACAATTATATAAAATATGTTTGTACATTGAAACTTAGGATTTTTAATCAATTTATTTTCAAAAACGCAATATTGTATGAAATTTATAAATTATTTTGCATGTATGTTTAACAATATATTTACACAAAAAATACGTTTCGAGATTAAATTAAATATAATTTATATTATCAATAACTATAACCTTCGGTGAACTACGTTTTTCTTTTTAGTTATTAAAATAGTATGGTTTTTTTTTTTTGTTAATACCTACCTTTATTCAACCAGTCGATCATAATGTATCACATTACTTTAATTTAAGTAATTTAAAAATTCGACTTATTTGTAAAGTAATTTATTTTTCAACATATGATATGGGTTCACTATATTTTCTTTGAAAATCTCTCCCTGCTTTTTCGTCCAATGCAGAAGGCAAATGTGTTTTTTAAATCTCAATCCCAACGGGAAGTCACGGACCTCCGACCGAGCGATGTTTTCATTATATTGTCGATTTTTCAATAGGGTAATCCCCTCGGAGGGAAATCCTTATCTTGAACTTTTATTTTGGAGGTATTTTTTTAAATTTTACCCATTTGGCATCCAATGATAGAAGCTTAATAATTTTGATAATAATTATATTATCAACAAGATACCTACGACCTACTTATTTATGAAAAATGTCAAAAACTTATGTTATATAAAAAAAAAGGTGGTGATAAACCTGCTGTGTAACTTTTAACAATATAGGTAATTGTTGGCCACGAGTCGAACCGAAGATGAATATTGTTCTGATTTCTATCGTTAGGTACAGTAAAATATTATAATAGTTGTTCATAGTAAAAAGTTATAAGATATTGATTGCTTTTTGAGTTCCAATTATTCTATTCAATAAATCAAATTTTTCACAGTTGTTGTCAGTATTGTACTGTATCACTATTGGCTGTCGTGATGTATCTGCTTTGACATTGTGTATTTAACATTTTATCTATTATGTTAATGCACTTATTGTAGCTAAATTCAAACATTTAACTGAAGATCATTGATAGGAACAATAGTATTATTATATTGCAGAAAATAGTAAAATTTGCGCGCTTTTATAAATTAATTTTATTTATTTATCTTGCAATCACAAAGCCAACCGTTTGGCAATAATCTTCGTCGCACTCGTCGGATCTTTACTATTATACGAATCGCAATCAATCATACACTGCGTCAGGATTATGTCGTGGTAATAATAGTAATAATAATAATAATAATAATAATAATAATAATAATAGTAATAATAACATGACAGACATAGAATGACGTTAGACAAAGTCATATGAACCAACCAAAGGTTTCGTATTATATTCTAACATCACGCCCCCGTAACACCGGGAGCAGGGTCGTTAAGAGTTGATGGGCTGTTTCGTGATAAATTACTAATTTACCCTCATTCGGCGGCGTGAGAGATCTGTCGACAACGATAATGTAATGATGACGCTGATAACACTATGATACGGACAATGGTTTATCTCGACAATGGAAACATTCTGCATGCCACCGGGACACGTGGACCGGGTACAGACAAAAACTGAATTACACGCTGTGGCAAATCTGGACGTGTGAACCGGGAAAACCCGAGCACATAATATATTATGTGGGTAGGTACCTACACCTCTAAATCATACACACATAATATTTCACACAGTTTGGATTACAATGTACGTCATGACAGTAATGTAGTAGGAGAACCATTTAGGCGCCAAAAAACAATAACAATGATGACGATGATAATAATAATATTGTTATTATAATAACGTAAATTATTGTGCTTTCGGGTGCCTACCCTCAGTAGGTAGTACCGAGCGTGGAAATTGTGTTATTCGTTTAAGCCGTGCAGCAGAACCAGAAAATACGGTAACAATTGTTTTAATAACGCCCGGGTTAAAACGCGTTTATCTACATATTATGGTAACCGGGAGGTATGTGCTGCAATATGTGTGACTATGCACAAATGTACGAAATTCACTTGTATTTTATTTTATTTTATTTTTTTAGTCACTCGCAGTTAATCAGGAAGGAAACAGCAAAAGATTATTGTTTTGTTTTAATAAACTGCGAAACGGGAATAAGAAATAATCAAAAAATAAGGATTCACATAAAATCACAGAAAGTTGATTTTATAAAACTACATTAAGGCTGAATGATTTATTTAAAAACAATTTTGCCGAATTTTTTTTTTGTGATTCATTTTTAATCGTTCTGTGCGTTGTATGAAAAAGTAAATCTGAATAAAATGTATTCTAGACATTATCAGTCTATATTTGTTCAATATTATACCAGTTTTAATAACTGCGTACATTTTATTTGTTCAAAAATATAATAAAACACAAATTGGTTCATAAAAAACTACGGAATAGTACATTTATAAATCTTAAAATCATAAACTTTTCCGAGTAAAAATAGAGTAGTTGTCACTTAGCGTAAAAAGGCAGAACCTTTCATGGTTGCTTTATTGGATTTGTAGAATCAGATTATTTTCAACCCTATGTATATGTATATCTTTTTTATAGTAAAAATAAAGTTTTACACTTAAAATTTAGGTATTGTTAAACTTTTATTTTTTATTTTTTTCACCATTGAGTGACATACATATCTTTTAAATTTAATAATATTTAAATTTAAGCTTGTTATACATACTTGTATAAGTATTTAATTATAAAATAACGTTAACACTACTATGGAAGTCGTAACACATATTATGATAATATGACAAAGCTTATTACCTACTTAATTATAAATACTTTAATCGTATGTTTTAACACTTTATTGTCTGGAGTGTACCTACCTATCTAAGTTACGTTTGGTTGTATCAAGGGGGGGGGATTCTTTTGTTCTTTAATTTAAGATTAATGCGCTAATATGATTAGTATATGAACTAAAATAATATTGTAATATATTGATGCAAATATATTGGCATGAAACAACGGAACACTGTGTTTCAGTGCACTGAAAAATGTTATAAAGCACTAAAGTTTTAAATCAAATTATTAGAGGTGGTACAAATCATTCTAATCGTGACTAATCATTATTAGTGCGAACTCAAAAATAGAGCCTCAGCGCCTAAAACGTATCAAACTTCCGTATGGCACTAAAATAACTGTAAATAAAATTATTTATGGTGTATCACAATCAGGATTTATGATAGAAGTATAACATGAGATAATTCAACTGAGTAGGTACCAATTATTAAATGCCAGTGGTGAATTAAATTAAAGAGGCAACTGAATTTATTGCTGAAGACATACAATTTTGATGAAACAAAAAACACACTGTGATTTGAGATAGTAAGTTGTAATTACTCAGTAAAAATAAACAAAACACTTCAAATTAAATTCACTTCAGAACAGTTATTACATAAAAAATATACCTAAAATTCATATTTAAGTTTTTTTTTAAATATTTTCATTATATGATTAACCAATTATTATTATTTCTATAATATTTCCTGATCTGATTTAACATAATTAAACGACTTTTCAAGCAAAAAATAGATAATTATACAATAGTAAATATATTATGCTTATCTATTTCAGCGACCTATTAATAAAAGGTTACGTCATGCGAACAATTTACGCGAAAAAAATTGAGATAAAATTTAATAAAAATTCCTTTCGTTCAGTGTTGTCAAATTGAAGACAATAGTAAGTAGATGACATAGAGTCAACTTTAATTTATGTGACATTTTTAAAAACTTATGTTTTAAATCTTGTTTTGTATTTATTTTAACTTCCCATTTTTATATAAATGTTGCTTATTTTTCTTTTGTGACTTTTATTATACTTAAATAAATAATGAAACCTGCATGTTTGATGTTCCTAAATGTTGAAAAATTTCTGATCATTACTGGTTTGTCATTTAAATAAGATAGACGAGATGCTGCACGTGTAAACTTGTAATACAGCTATTTTATCCCTGAGTCTAACTTATATTGATTTGGCACATCTTTGTAGACAACTCAGAATTTTGAGAAACTCAAACACACTATGAAGATTGAATACGATTTTATTCAGTGTGAATATTTAACAGTGAACACACATTCTATCTATTTGGAAAATGTAATATAGATTGTAAAATGTTACATAATATAGGTAAATAGCTCTTATTATTTTCACATTTATAATATTAAGCGAAACAATCAATTTTTAAACGCAACCTTATAATTTTCAACTCATATGATGAACATTATGATGTATAGTGTATACTTATAAAAAACGGGTGAAATATTACTTAAAATGCACCACTTCGCTTACTTTACAGTTGTAAATGCTTATTATTTATATTCATCAATTAAATTTTAAATATTCATGTACGTATACAAATGTTTATAAAAGTTATAATTTGAAAAAAATAAGAAAATACCCTAATTGTTATTTAATGATAAAAATTTATACTGGTTTTATAATACTAAATCTTAGTTGGTTACACTAGATATTAAGTGTAAGGGAAAATAAATAAGGATTGTACGAAATGTAAGAACTGCATATTTAATGCATTTTAAAAATTGTAATAATAGCTGTATTTTTGTTATATATTTTATTACGTTTTATTACAAATTGTTTATCTCATCAACAGTCGTTTCAAAGGAGCATACAATACTAATACCTATACTATATTATAAAAAATATAAAATATAAAAATCAGGCTGTACTAGATTTATTGTAATCACGAATAATACTATGGTAGGCTTTTTGTTCAAAGCTTCAGGTTAATATTATTTTTTTTGCTTAAAAAAAAGTGTTAATCATCTTATCAATCATTTTATTTTATCATTTATGCAAATTATGGTACCTATTCTGTGGTTGACGTGGTTGATGAAATGTTGAATTGAAAATTCAGATTTGAAATCATGAGATAAGCTTACGAACCATTGTTTCTTTTTGAATGTCAGGAGTGATTGACGCTAAGTAATGTCGAAACGATTTTATTTTTCTACAATCCTATTAAATAAAATATATTATATACACGCACCTTATGTGTGTTGTGTGCTTGCGATTTCCTATTCCGATCCCATACTAATGCGTGCAGCTAGTGAAAATTGGAAAATGTCAGAAAAACGAACGGGTTATAATATGCACTGGTTGAGTGATTCCTCGTGCAAATGAGAACTACTAAGAAGAAAATCGAATATTTCATTGGGTCCCGTAATATTACGAGGCATCTTTAATGGTTTCCATATCCATTTAATTTCTGGTGAAAAAATATAAAATTGTATTTTGTAGATATTTCGTATTAACTTAAAACGCGCAGATCATAATACTGTATTTGTATAATTTCAAATTTGTGTACATATTAATTTATTCATATCACAAAATCGTAAATCGAAATAATATAGTAAGCACATATTTATACTTAGGTATTGATGTACACTTTGGTATATATATACTTTGGTACATGATAAATATAAGTTTTTACCTAATTTAAGTTCTAAAAGTTATTTTTTTTTTTTTTTGAAAACTAAATAAAAATTATTTTTTTTTTTTTTAATTTAAGGCTTCAAATACAAAGTTTATTAGCCTACAAACTTCATCAAGATGGCCGACCTTTACCACGAACATATAAAGCAATGGATCAACGACGCCACATCATAACCATTAACTTTTAAACTGTATTTATAAATTATTAATGTAAAAAACCAAATTGTAGGCTAAAAGTTATTATACTATTGTTTTGCTATGTATATTAATTTTCAAATCCCTACGTTTGGAAGCAGTACAGACATTTGAAATAACTTACGATTGCATTTTGATCTTGGCTATTATAGAATAAATAATATACAAATAATTTATATCCATAACTGTTCATAACAATATAAAATAATATATTTTAAATATATAACTAATGTTGCTGCTAATTTATTTATGTAAAAACGGTGGCTTTAGTCACCTTCAATCCTATTTTAGTTTTCGTTATATAATAACAATGATCAGTAAATTATTATGTTTAAAATTATAATGGAATATTTTTTTTTAATATTTCCCATTTACCCATAATATAATATTGTAATATATATAATGCATAATCACGTTAATTTAATTTGTCTTATCACTTACAAATGGCTGATAGGTTATAGTAGTTATATTATTATGCGACTTATTTGTGCAAACAATTAAAAGCTTAACTTCAGTTACCATCGAACATAAGTATTCAAGTATGTTATAGAGTAATTATCGGAAATATAATAGGTTTACTTATTTGGCTGTTTAGAGTTAATTGGGGCGCATGAATGCAAGAGGACACTCTAAATTGTTGCACCTACATATTATAGAGGTACCATGCAAATATTAATGCTAAATTCTAATACTTGCTAATATTACCTAACCATCACGAACAACATTTGCGATCCATTAACGCACACGTGAGTCTACAACGCTGTGTGTGACTCACGTGAACGATTTGACGCAAATAATAATAATAATAATTATAACACGACGACGTTTTATTGTCGTGATACTGTGTGTGATTTGGGTGTCGACTGACAGATTCTAATAAAACAATATCAATTTTCCCAAGTGTGCGATTTATGCACGGAAATATAGAACAAAAATAAGTAGAACACAAATCTTGGGTTCCGTCCACGAATAGGACACCACGTATACGTACAATATTCAGAATACACATCAGTAGTGTATACCAACCAATAAGCACTGATCAAAGTACAGAGATTGTCGTCGAAACGGTTGTGGGGCGAGTGGAAATATAGACAAATAACGATTACGATTATTATTGCCGGTTTACTGATTTGCGGTGCTGGCGGGGAACGGATGCACACAAACGGGATTGGTGGCGCGTGTGTGGGCCGTTAGTCCACAGCCATCGGTCACGACTTAGAGGTCCAAGCAGCCGTCAAGGTAAATATTATGTTGATGTATATATATATATATAATATGAGTATGTGTATGTGTGGCCGTGAGGGTCAGATAGGAAATCGGTCAACGTGAGTAATGTCCGGTCCATGTGCACAATACCCAATTGACATGCACCGAGTAAGAAAATATCGGTCATTTCTTTAACAGTGTTCGCGTGATATGTACGAAAAAAAATGCGATGATGATAATACCTAAAACCATCGCGCGAGATGGCATAGGTAATAGGTACCAAAGATTATCGTATAAAAAACACGCACACGCAAGTTTAATGTAACTATAAATTATTATAATATTTTGATTTTACAGTCGATAAAAAAAAAATAAAAATGGATTTTTAAAATTTTATATTTCTGTTAACAAGACGTATTTACAATAATAATCGTGTATCCGGCCTCACTCATGTCTGGATGGTTTTCAAAGACCGATGCAAATATGCAACATTGAATCAACTACAGTTTCAATTCGTTATACCTACTACCACGTTTGATATAGTAAAATACATACCTCATTTTGTTTTTTTAATCGTTTCGCGACTCTTGGGTACCTACACATATAATATCAAAATTAACCGACCGAATAACGACAATTCAAACCATAGTCCATAACACCTGAACAATTTGGGGTAACCATGATTATTATATACACATGCTGTACCTACATATTTTCGTGGATTTTAACTATTTAACGTAAACAGTTTGGAATATGAATCGAAATATTATGTGTTTATAAATTGTAGTAGAATACTTTGTAATGAATAACAGACAGCTACTACAATGTTTGAATTATTTTAAAATGTTTTCCGCAATCATTTTAAAGACTTAATGCGAATTTTAGCTTTTAATACCTTAACTATTATGTAAAAATGTTCGTATATTAGCTTATAAAATATAATAAACTTTGTACGGGTTTTCTGATTTACGGTGAACATTTTGTTTATTCTTCAACCAAAAACGCTTCACAATACTAATCAGTTAATGTAAATAATTTATGATAACGGCAAGAGTATGAACCCTTCATTCTGACCGGATTGTTATTATCTTTCAGAGTGCGTATTGAATCAAAAAAATGATTGTTATAACTCGTATTATTGTTTTTAAGTGCAATGGGATATTTTATTAGGGCATATGTAGTGGATACCATTGAGTAGGTACATAACATTGTCCATTTCTTCGTTAGACTGCGTAAAAAAGAATTTTAGTACCTACGTTTGAAATTTTTCGTGAAAACAAAATAACCTTATGATTGCCAGTGAATCTTTATTCGACGAGGACTACCTAAGAACACTGCAACGGTTCGAATTACACCATCTGCCCATAAAATATAAATATAATATTATTCCTCTCTGTAATAGTTTCTTGTTACCGATGTTATTTGTTATTTATTTTCATTCAATCATAAATGTATGTTATATTTTTCTTTTTGTCGTTATTATATTGCCGAAGATATTTTATTTTTTACCCACATTGTCCTATTTTTGACTAGTTTCAATATTATTATAATATTAACGTTGGAATTATGTCAATGTGAGTAGGCATATACAATTAATATATATTCAAATTTTATACATTTTCAAAATTATCTAGTCTTCTAAACCAGATGTAATTTTTGTCCATGCCGATAACAGTTATAACTATTCGATTTAACTTAGTCAGTTAAATCATAATTATCTTACGTATTACTTATTATATTATGACTGTACTACGAAAAATACGTGCTTGATAAAATGTATTTATTTTAATATTATATATATCATGTTAGATTAATTAGTATAGGTATTAGGTAGTGATAATTCAATGATATTTCAGTTATCCAAGGAAACAATAAAATAGTTCATCTATGAGGATTTTCAATAATTTCACTATGACATATTATTATTGTATAATGTTCATAATTTAAAAACTAAATGATCATAATATTTCGAACTTTCTACCAAATTAACGTGGGATTAAAAAAAAAAAAAAAATAAAAACCAATTAAGCTTAGTAAAATTACCTCTGAATATGTATATCGTATAATTAATTAACGTTGATGTAAATGGTTTAACATTTGCATCTGCAGATAACTGCAGGTTAGGAAATAAGTAATAAATCAAGCTATATAAATTGATGTTGCAGTATATAATATATTATACAAAATATTTATTATTTTGATGTCTCACACATTCGATATTGTTTGTTATAGTTTCACATATTTTCTGATGTATAACCGTTTACTTTTATCCACTCTTTGATTTCCAAGATTATGTAATTAAGACGTGCACAACGTTACGTATATACAGAGAATTTTTTTTCTCCAAAAATTGGTTACTGTCAGATAGTATTCGGTTTATGATAGTCAAATAAACTACAAAGATTATACATTTAACGTATTATATTATCGTGTCATAGTTAGGTAGTATTATTTTCAAAAGTCCATCAAAATATCAAATAAACCCGTTTCAATAAGTAATTTTATATTTTATATTATTCAGTTAAAAGTTGTATAATTCATTATTACTCATTAACAACAATGAATTTTAGTTTTACCATTACCTACATTCATGACATAAAAATAATGAATGCGTAAGATGTGATTTGTTTTAATATACCATAATAATGTTTCTGTAAATTAAGCAATTGGATAGAACTGGCATAATAAACATTTCCATAACATAGCGATGAAAAATAGTTAAGTAAGTGCCAAATAAAATATATATTTTTATAATTGTAGTATTATATTCCAATTATATGTACCTATTGTGATACTTTATTTTAAAACAATTATAATATTATAATATTTACCGGAATCATAGAAGACAATAGACTTGTTATTACATGCTTGAGAAGGACATTTTTTTTTTCATCACAATTTTAGAGGCTTAGTCTCGTTTGTAAACAAAATTTACTTAAGTAATAAACTAATTTAAAATTCATCAAAGTGGTCTGTGCTCTGTAATATTAGTTTTTATGCAAATGACATTACGTAATTGGGTAAGCACTCATGTAGAGATAAAACCCTGGTATTTTTTACCAGTTAAACAGTATACAATTTCCTTGGAAAGTGTGTGGAATTAAAACAATAATAATAAATTATATTGTGAAAGCGACTCGCTAGAGTTGATGAGAGTTATTTGAAAACTGTCCACTGTTGAGTAAACGCGAACAATTTTTTTCACAAAGTGGACATCCTCTGAAAGTGTATAATTATCGTAGTCATATATATATGAAGGTACGTACATATTATGAATTTCTTGTATTTTGTAGTGTACATCGTTTGTTTCTACAGTAGAACATAATAATATATTATTGTAATTTTAATTTCCAGAGAACAATGTCGTGTGAGGTACAACGCGAAGATTTATCGTAGTCGTTTTCATCATCTGTGTCAAAGGTGTGCCTAGCTTTATTATACGAAGTAATGCTTTGCTCAATGATGTATAAACTAGGAACAAAAACAGATTTTTTTCTTAAAAAAATTCTCATATTTACATTTTAGATACTGAGCGAAGCGATGAATGTATTGATTTTACAATGTTGTGTGTTTTTTTATTTATTTTTTTTTATTTTTGTGTCTGTCATCACCTTTTAGGACAGTAAAAGTGCTTGGATTTTCTTCAACTGTAACTTTTCTGATAGGAAAGTGAATCTAGTTGGTACTTTGAGGGGTCAAAAGTGGGATCTCAGTAGTTTTCAAACGTGACGTGAAAAACAAAAGAACAATTAAGGAAAAACGGGAATTTTTACGCAAAATCTGTTTTCGAGAAAATCGATTTTGGTTTTTGGTGCAACTTTAAAATAAATGACCATACATGCAATTTCGACTGAATGTTTATATTAGCATTTTCTATACACCATACAATTTTAAAAATATTTTGACTCTTTTTGAGATGTTTACGGACATTGTCAGTTTTCAATTTTTTTAGTTTTTTTTTCTATAAATATCAATAAAATTTTATCTGTTGAGTAAAAAAGCTTGAAAATTTAATAGAAGGCTCCTAGGTTATTGTTTCAAAGGCAGATGAAAAAAATTAAAAATCCTAAGTCACAGTTTTTATTTATAAGCATTTAAAGTTCAAATTTTGACAAAATACGGAAAAATCACGAAAATTAGCAAATTATTTTGAGTTGAGAATTCATAAAAATTTTTAAGATTTTTAAGATTTTAAAATGTAATATAAGATTACTCATAAGTTTGTCTACCTTTATCAAAAAAAAAAAAATATCTACAAGAAACTTAAATTAAATTTTTATGAGCGTCTGAAATTTATATTTTTACAACATTTGATATTCACTCGATTTCTCATGTAACAATTTTCTTATTTTATTGTAATTAAAAAACGAATGACTGTAGATACTTGAACATTTTACTGAATGTTTATATTAGCATTTTCTATACACCATAAAATTTTGAAAATATTTTGACTCTTTTTGAGCTGTTTACGGACATTGTCAGTTTTCAATTTTTTTAGTTTTTTTTTTTCTATAAATATCAATAAAATTTTATTTGTTTGGTAAAAAAGCGTGAAAATATAATATAAGGCTCCTGATATATAGTTCTAATAGCAGTTGAAAAATATTAAAAATACATTGGCACAATTTTTTTTTATAAGCATTTAAAGTTCACATTTTGACAACATTTATCAAATTTATAATTTATTAATTATTTTGTAGTTAAAAATGTATAAAATGTTTAACTTTTATGGCTGAGGATTGAAAATTTAAAACAAGGCTCCGCGTAAATTGGTTATATATAAATTACTTTATTCACAATAATATCATCAAATATACTTGGTAATATCATAGGCTGACTGACCGTTTTCGCTCAGAATCGTTTTTCTTATACAATGATATTATATCATTGAATTCAAATTTAACACCATCCATTACAGGAAGCCACTTGTAAACTACTGTACAGCAGAGTGACCTCCACTTACCCACCTTTTTTAATATTATAAATAATGCTATACTATATATAGTACGTAGGTACTAATATAGGTACCTATATTAAATATAATAATTACATTTTAAATTAAATTGTAAATTATGAATAAATGGTGATTACTTTAAATAATTTAATGATGTGTATACAACAGAAATAATATTATTATTATTTTTTTTTTTTTTTGGTAAACAAAATTAGTAAATTTAATGATTAACAAGTTTGCATAGTACTACTTTGCTGAATAAATTATTATAAGTTGTAATAATGATTTAATAATAGTGATGTAGGTACATGTGAATTGAAACTTACAATTGTATGATACAAAAACATATTATATAACGTGCCATTTTTACGTGATTGTTATATACAAAGGTTATCCTTTTTTATTTAATTTTTGATAAAAATGAACACATGCAATAAATTAATCTTTCGTGTAAGCTATAATTAGTTTTGAACTTTTATTAATGTAATTGAATATCCAAACATTAATAAGCTATTTCATTTAATATTTGCCAAGTAAAAATGTTATTACAAATTATTAAATCCAATAAAAATAATTATTTCTGGCACTATAAGAAAATAATTTGAAAGTAATCTATTAATTTAATGGTTTTTTAACCTTTTTTTCCCCAAATCTGTGTAACAGTAATTATAAATTAATTACGTTAAAAAAAAATAAAAACAAATATAAAAAGTAAAAGTGAATAGAATTTTATAATCTGTACTATACATATATGAGCCAAATAAAGCAAATACTATATTAGTTTAAATAAATTTAAAAATATAATATTATAATATTTTGTTACGAAAGTTGAAAGTAAAAATCCAAGTAACTTTGAATCCATCCAAGTAATTTTTGTGGCATTTCACTAAATAAATCATCATTTAGCTTGTATAGTTGTATTTATTCATTGTTTTTAATGTAACATAAACTTAATTGAAAATGTGAAAGTTCATGAATAATAATCATTCTAAATATTACAATTGGTAAAATCGTGGCAAAAAAATAAACAAGACACCTATTTAACATTTTATGAAACACAAAATATTAAAAGGAATCACATTTTTTTACCCATTGATATCAATGGGTGTTTAAGACAGGATTAATAATAAGTGGAACTGTAGGTACTATAAAGAAGGAACAGTAATTCCATTTGATATCCATTTCATAAGGACATAATATGTTGGGTTTTTTTTTTTTTTTAACACAGCCTCATACCTTTTGTATAGGTAATTGAAATCACATTTCATATATTATTTTATTTATCCACTTAGCAGGGCGTATAGTTTATTAATAAATATTATGTATAAATAAGTGAATCAATACTAGCATAAGATAGGTAGGTAGGTACTTCAAGAATCCAGATCAAACAAAGACATGTCTTATAGATTTGAAGTTTGTACGAATAAAATCATAGCAACAAAATATAGGTGATTAGAAATAATATGCTGTTGACGAGTTATTAGAAGTAATTCTTACCGACTACAACTTAAGCTATTTACTTTCTACCTATTAAACACAATAACACAGCCATTGTAATAATATTATATTAGTACGATGTTCAATTGTAAGAAAACTCAGGAAAAAATCAGAGTATCGTTGGAAATAATAATTGTAAACAGTTGTAATACGTTGTAGTGATGGATCAAAAAAAAAAAAAACTAACTTCTGTGTTTCAAAAGTTACAGTTTACCTACTCTAAAAACTGAAAATATACATCGTAATAAGGTAGATTTGTTTTGGATTAAACCTGCACAAAGTGAGATAAAAATTAAATTTATTACCTAGTGGTTTATTTCAAAATTTTCACCAAAGTTCAAGTACAGTTTTAATAGGTCTTATATAAGTTATCAGATAAAGTTCACAGAATATAGACTGCATTAAATTCCCATGGATGATGTCAAAGCAGAATATAAAATGTATTATGTGTATATTTAATGTTAAGGTATGTTACAAACACAGTAATATGCATAGGTATACCTTTTGTATTCCTTTAGTTGTATATTTTTTATTACCGTTGTTTTATTTTTTGAACTGTAATTACAATTATACAGAAATAATAAAATTAAAAACATATTCTAGATACATTAATTTTAGGTACCTACCTATGAGTTCTCGGGTGAGTTTCTTAAGCGACATAATAAAATGAATGATTACAGTTAACTGCCGTTTTAAAAAAAAAAGTTTTGGTTTTTAATGAGAGACCATACTACGCTGTATATTATATTATGAATATATAGATCTAAATTTATAGTATTATCTAGTTAAATTTAAATTAATCTATCCCAGTTCTCTGCCCAACTAGTCGACTGAAAAATGATACAATTTTGGTCTTGATTAAAAAGTTTCGGTCAGGCTTAAGTAAATGTTATGCTGTGTGTCTTTGTTTAAAATCAATAGCCCGGTTGAGCTAGGGATTTTAGGTTTTATTTTGGAGCTTTGACCTAAACTAAAAACATAAATACGAAACAAGTATTTCTGGATCTGGGCAACACATATAAGATTGTAGTAGCCGTGATATTTTCACTAAATACTATTTCTTAAAAAAAAAATTGTATCAGTTGAAAACAACATTTCGATAAAATAATGTCGACATATAAAAGTGACGTATTTATTAAATGTATTTTATTTCTACGTCAAAATAAGTATTCGCATAAACAGATTAAACGACATAATATTATGTTAGACAAAAACTGTTCCATGCATGTTTCTCCTCATGGGTGCCTATGTCTTAAATTGAATGAAGAATCTGTATGGTATATATTATGCTTGTTATATTTTATTTCATTCGTTATAATCCTCGAGTATTTAAAATGTTATTAATATATTATATACTACGTTCATGTAAATATAATTTTTAAGGAAAATAACTTTGAATAAGTGTTTACAGCTTTGCATTTCGTATTTAATTTTTGCAAGACAGGGTCATAAATTAATACTTATAAGTCAAAATAGACTTCATGTTTAATAGAACGAGTATGTTTGTGCGATTTTAATAAGTACTGACTTTGACACGCTACAGTGGATTTCGTTAATTGCTCTTTTCGAATGCGCCACGATTAAACGTGATAAACTTTCAGTACTGGTGCACCTATTGAGTTCATATTATAATCGATTTGTTTTCCGTGCGTTTCTTTTATACAACCAGAATAAGCATTTTGTAAAACATATTCGTAAGTACGCGGTATATAGTGAGGCACACGCACTTGCGTATTCAAAGTCCACCTGCTATTCTCGTTGTGTTAATATTATTTTTAGCTGGAAATATTATTTGTCTCGGGATTTAACTGTATAGGTATTAGGTACAACTGTAGTAGAAATATAATCCTCTTTTTTCTACTTTTCTTTTTTCTTTTTTTCTTTATTCTTTCCCCCCCCCCCCTCTATTTTTAGGTCTCAAAAGCCGATGGAAAATAATATATAAAAATATTACAACGATCGCACAACTATTGAAGACGTGTACATACAATAATAGGTTGTATATTATTGTGCTACGAACGAAAATTAATAGTATATGAAAGTGATATTAATTCTTGTGAAAAAGTTGAACACAATTACACAAACTGTGTTTCTAATGATTATTTGTTGAATTGTATTTAGAGTGTTTACCATCACAGTATATTATTCACAACTTTATATAATATAATGAGCGTAACAAATACGGGACTTAGAAACTTTTACTTTAGTGAAAACTTTGTAATTTAATAACAATAATTTTCTTTGATACAGTTCAAGTGTAATTTATAAATTATATAACTAGGATACCTTAAATTAATTACTTATTACAATAGACGTTTTAATGTTATTATAATAGAGACCGTTCATTATTGTCCTTACATTAATAGTATTTATTATATATCTGCAGTTCACTTAAAAAAACTTTGGTTGAAAGCCAAATTGAACAAATGTATTTTAGCTATGTGTAAATAAAAAAAAACATCATCAACAACAACAACTTGGATTTTTCAAGCAGTGTTTAACAGTTCAACACAATTTAAACATCATTCAGTATAATACTGGTCTATTGAATGAAAAATCAAAGTACCTACAATATTAAATTAAATCGTTTTACGTAAATATTTATGTTATTTTCAAATAGTGTCTTTTATTCACTGTTTTTTCAATCTAAATTTATAAAGCTTTCTAAAATCTTGGTGCTCTCAAATAATTCATGGAAGGTGGCTGCCGAATAAAAAGCACTGAAAAAGTTAATGAGTAATTTCCACTCATTACTCAGTTAATGACCAAATATAAAGTTAAAATATAAAATGACAATTTAAAAAATTACTATGTGTTAATTTTTCAAACAAATGTTAATTATGTACGTCAAACGATCGTGGTTAAATATAAAAATTAAAAATAATATTATTTTTTTTTACTTAATATAATTTGTTTGCTCATGATATTGACTGAAGGAGAAATTCTCAGGGGTGTCAATTGAAATTAGTGAAGTTCTAAAAATAATATTAAAATAAATTAAATTAACTTAATTATAATATAATTTTATGTGAAAGTTTTTCTTATGTTCATAAATATTAGAAAAATTAAAATTAAATTTTAAATTGTTTAAAATGGTTCCTATTTAATTGAAATAATATTTAATTAATTCATTAGTTCGAAAGTAACTAGTTATTTTTTAAGGTTTTGCTATATTCAAAATTAAGTAAAGTTTGTATAATAAAATTGAGTAAAAATAATATTACTAACGCACTAGTTAATATTCTGCAGCTCTAAAATTAAAATGTTTATTACTAGTAAAAATAATTATTTATCCAAAATATTAAATATAAAGCATAATTTTAGTGACGATTCCAAAATCATAAAAACACATAATATTTTAAGCAATGATTTATAAATTAAATTCCATAATAATTATCTAAATATTCTTTATTTACATAAATAATAATATTTAACTTAAGTTACACGTCATATTTTGGTATTGCCATGGAGGTTCTCGTTTTCGAAGTTATTATTATTTTGAATTTGTTATAAAAGTGTATGTAATAATATTAGTGTACCTTCGTCATATTAGTAAGTATACTTACATAGATGAAATAATTGTTTAGAGATTATCTATATGACCGTAAGTACGATATTTAAATATTAGTGTTGTTACTTTTGATAATTTCTAAAACGGTACCTTTAGTCAATTATATTTATTTTATTATTTCAAGTAAATCTCAATAGTTGAATTGTATTTTTCAAATGCAAGTAATTCTGGTGGCGATCAATGTGAGGAAATAAAATGTTATAAAAAAAATATTCAACGCCAATTGCAATATTTTGTCAGAAGATTTCCCAGTACAGTTTACAAAATTCCAGGGAATACATGAGAATCCTGAAGCATAGTAATATTCTAGTACCCTTCAATAGTGTTTATTTATCTAATGAGATTTGTAGCATGTTCATTAGCCAATAGTTGTAGCACAAACAAAACCAATTTAACGGGAAAAAATTATCAACTATACAATTACGGAGAGAACCTGTAATTATATATTACATATTTTAATTGGTTAACACAATATACTGACATACTATTTTTTGTTTTCTGGTAATAGGGTAAGTTTATTGTAGACGGATTAGTTTTTTTTTAATGAAAGCTGATAAATAGTAGTAGGGACTAACAATCTAGGTTTCAGACATAAGTAGTGCTACTGCGCTAGGTATCTGGTTCTGAAACCTTAAGTTAAACAATTTTCTAATGAACATAGATCAAATAACATTAAAAAAAATAAGATTCAATAATATAAAAAAATAAAATACTAATTTAATTAATAGTAGGTAATACATAATAATATACTACACACTTTATGTAACCAATACATTTATAATCTATACAACAAGTATACTCACAACAGTGTACATAACATGGAAATTATACATGTTAATATATTTGCTGTTTTCGAATCATATTTGTAATATTTGTAAAATTTCTGTCCATTATAATTATTACAAATACCTTCTAAAATTATTAGAAAATAATGCGTAAAATATGTATTGTTACGAGTTATTAAAATAATCAAAATGGAAACATCACGAAAACGTATTAAAATGAACACGATATAATAAATAATAACGTATGCATCCATTGCATCTATATCATTGAATAATACCCATATTATATAAAGATTAAAGTGGTTTTAATTTGTTTTAAAAGTGTTGGGCACACATACAATTTATAATTCATGGATGATTGTAAACGTCCCACATTAAACTTCACCGTGTAAAGCCGTAAAATAATACATGAAAATAAGACACAACACTGGCTGAAAAAAAGCGCGCAATAAATGTTATGCAAGTATAAAATAAATTATAATGGTATACATACGTGTGTTGTAGTAGATGCCGATTAGTGATGGAACTGAGAACAGTGGTTACTTCTGTAAAGGCTGCGGGCAATTTAAATAAATACTACAAAGATTTCGGACAAACCGAAAATGCATATCTGTGTTTTGTAATTCAGTTGAATATAATATTACTATACCATAATATAACAGTTGTCGTCGATACCGATACGTATGCAGGTTTTGCCACGGTGTTTCAGAAAGTTTCATTTTTAAAATCTGTGAGAAGGTACTGTTCCGGTGAAAAAACAACATCAATTATTATGAACATCGGTTCAGGTTAATATATAATAAACACAACAAATGCGATGTAACATTGTTCCCAAAAATATTGCAGTGTTCGGGTAATGTATTTTTTTTCAGTAGGAATTGCGATGTTCTCGCTGGTTGAAAATATCACCAAGGTATTTTTGTATTTTTTGATGCTTCCAGTATAATTGCAATCGTGAATAGACGGACATAAAGACGAATACAAGCATAAACCAGATTATTGTAGGTATTGCGGTGACTTGTGAGACGAGCTAAGAGTAAATAATAAAATGTAAAATACCTCTAAACCTATTACCTACCAATGATCTAAATAAACGTACACCAAACTGTTTTAACTGTATTAAATGGGCTAAATAATCATTTTAAGGAACAATAAAAAAACCCTTTTTCGAGCGTATTTCATTTAAAATGAAACTACCTTATTTTTCTAAATGTCTTTAACAAATTGGCTACACGCAGTCTTATCTTAAGTTTAGGAAAAGTTTATAAAATTAACTACATTTTATTTATATTATTAACTAGTTCAAAATCCTGAACCTTTTAAATTCTTCGATGACATATAATGACAATATTATAAATGTATAACCCGTTGTAAAATGCTATATTATAATTTACCTATATTTCGATTATTTTAGCTAGAAAATCAACGATAGTAATATTTTAATTCCGTAGGTACCTACCAATAAAAAATTGCAAATTGAACAAATTCTATAGTAGGTACTTATTAATTTGATAGGTATTAACTGTTGGAAAATGTAACAAAAAATTTTTTCGAGTAAACAAATTACTAAAATATAATTTTAATCGAGGAGCCTATAGTATTATAATGTTATCAGCGTGTAGTTGCAACGATTCTTTGACACTTATAATTCAAGTGCGTCTACGACAGAGCATGATATACGTCAACTAACGTGAGAAACATAAGTTCATTTGAATCAAAATCATTGTTCGCTTGAAAGTTTTGTTGGTGAAAATTGTACAAAAGAAATAGAAAACATCCAAATATAGATAGAGACAATACACATGCTATATATATATTATATATATACACATTATACAGCATACAAGGATATCACATGAGCATTAAATATCTTCAACAAGGAATCTCTTAACGAGCTTAACAATAATAATCCATTATATTTTTGGTAATTTTTTTCTTATAACACTTTAATGATATATTCTTATTACACCAATTGCGTTTTAAATTGAAATGAATAAATTAATTATGTACCTAATAAAAAATCAAAATTTGAAGTAAAATTATAGTCTAATATTATGTTATTCTATAAAAAAAAAATGTATGATATTTGAATTAAATTCAATTTTAATTAAATACAAAACACATTTTGTTTAATCGTAGTATTTTCAAAACTGAAATGTATTACGTATAATAGGTACATACGAATAAATAATTTTATATAAAACACATTTGTGTGCTGATGAAATAAAACATTTAAATATTAGATAGGTATATTATAAAACTATACTCGTCATATTTACACATAAATTTAAAATTACTCGATCAAAATTATGGAATCATTTTCCATTTTAATTTTTGTTTTAAATCAATCAACATCGATGCACTAATATCTATGTCGCTTTTCTTTACCCAAAATTTTATTGTTTGAACATAATATTAATTTGTAAATATTATTTCTAAAACAGTAGTACGCCCATTGTATGCTTACATCAATTATTATGGGTAAACATTAACGTTATTTTATAAAGTTACTTTTATTTTTTATAAATCACAACAAAATATCTATAAAAAAAACAGTACATCGTAAATTTTAACATTTTTTTTTTCACAAGTCGCCAGTAGTACTTTTTTACGCTTAAAATATTACCACACTAATAGATCAAGTTTTCTATCTAAAAAGTTGCTATACACATAGAAACTTTCAAGAATTCCTTCTACCCAATAAGGTGGTGACATTTACACGACTATCTGACCAAAACGAAATACCACAAAAAATGAAATACCAACATGGCAACTTATTCCATTATTGTCTATAATTATAAATATTGAAAAACAGCAAATACTTAACTCAAAAAATTGTTTTTAATTTTACCGTGGCATGAAGTAGTTTTAAGGCTCTGATTAATAAAGAATTTATTAAGAATTCATACTTGAATTATTAAATTTCTTATATCACTGTAGTTACATTTAATTTTTTTAAAAAAACTTGGATGTGCTATATAATAGGTTTTAAGTGATGTCTCATATTCTCATCAATGAGTAGCGATAACTGTAATAATGGGTGTGCCGGAATTCAATTTAATTATACATCAATGTATTAAAAAAAAACGAAAAAAGCAAAGGAAACGATTTCTAAGGTTTGGTAAAATGGAAAAATTGGAAAAAAATTCATGTTTCATATTATGGTACTATTAAATAAATAATTGATTTAATATATCTGACCATTACTACTGGTGACACAGGTATATGCGCTATTATACCGTAAAATACTGTGAATAAATTTGAGGTATAAATAGCATAAAATTAATCTTACAATTTTTGAAAATTGTATCGGTTGAGGAAAATAATAATATATAGGTATGTGATAAAAATGGTTCCATGTTACAATAATTATATGGAAAATCGTATTTTTTTTTTTAAATATCTAATTTTGTCAAAATTTGAACATCAAATGCGTGCAATGATTATAATAATGTATTTTTGATGTTTTTAATTTGTGTTAATTTTATTTTTCCAATAATCTTAATCGACGTTGAAAAAAGGTTGGAACGGTTTGTTAAATTTAAATATGTAAGATTTATAACAGAAAAAATTGGGTAAAGTCAAACGATACAAAAAAATTAAAAGAATAAAAGATAAATTGAACAAATAAAGCAAGAGATTTTTAAAATTAGACCTTGTCTAGAAATCATTTAAGTATTTAAATTTTTAATAAAAAATTCTGAACTGCGCCAAAAACAAAATTGATTGGATCAAAAACCAGTGTTGGGTAAATATCTTGTTTATTTTCGTTTTTACTAAATTTACATTGAATCGATACAAAGTTTATTTTTATATTAATGGATCGTTTATTGACCATGAAGAATGAATTGTTAAATGTTATTATCGCAAATGTTTTAATAGCATAAAAAATTCGGGAATAATTGTCTGGAAAATACATAATTTCGCCAAATGTAAAAATTGTACAATCGTTATAATTTACATAATAAACATAACATAAAATTTATACTAGCATTATGTAGATTAAAAAATAATAACATTGAAACTATGTATTTTCAGTAATGTTTACCATACAAATCTGAAACATTACTTTTTATGATTTTTTCCTGACAACATGATTGTTAAACACGCATTTTATAAATAAATTAAAATCAAACTACTATACTACATTATTATTATAATTATTATAAGTCCTAGCAGCGAGAGTGATCCATTGGTTATCCAATAATGTGGACCTAGCTATTTTTTTTTGTCGACCAACACTTTTCGTGTGATTAAAAAAACCGCAAAGATTAATATACGGCACCTGCATGAACACGGCCGAATCTTGTTAAGCTGGTTTCGTTTTAAAATATCTACTAATTGGATTTTTTTTTTAAAAATTTAAAACGTGGCTTTGTTTTAACAATATTTAGACTGATTTCGGATTAATCATGTTTGGAATCGTTATTTCCGAATAAATCGGTGTGGTTTTTTTCTCCAGCACACACGTGGCATTTAATATTTATAATATACGCACGATATGCAATTATAATCTACTCAACAAGGTAACAAGTAATTTGATAGAATTATAATGTACAGTCGTATAGTATATATACTTTAATATTTATAATATCATTCTTACCGAGTCAACATATTATTATAAAAAAACTTTACTTAATATGACTATATTTAAGAACCTACCTCGTGTGGACGGTGTGAACAGTAGATATTATTGGACATATCGTTCACACCGTCCACAAGAGATGGAAAAAATATGATTATATTTAGGAACCTACCTCGTCTGGACGGTGTGAACAGTAGATATGACGTACAGCCTTCCTGTCTCCGGCGTTGTGGACAGCCCTGTGCGGTGCCTCTCCTCTCTGGACAGGGTATGACGGAGACGACGGTGGATAATTAAACGAGAAACGGGACGTGGATATTAACGACGATGATTATTGGACTGTTAATCCGATCGACGGCGTGGCGGTGACTGAAAATCGGACGAAAATGCTGAATATCGCGGGTGTGAAACGGTCAAAAAGGTGTTGGAAAATAATTGAAATTTTTTTCCGGATCGCGTATTGTTTGTTCGTTTCGATGATGATGATAATGCTAATAATAAAGATTTGCTCGGAAAAAAAAAATGTTTCGGTATTTTTTCGAACCGTCGTGTGTATAGGTACGGGAAATATACGCGAGGAGAACCGTTCGTTGCGACTTGTGCAGCGGACGGGCGCGAAGGGATGTCGCCGGCACGGGGCAAGACACTGAGGTTTTGTGATCGCCGTGGCTTTCGGGTTTTCCCGTTTTATACTCTCGCGGCGATTATTTAACGGTCTGTAACGCGAGAGCGCGCGACTCCGACGCGTTGTTGTTGCCGGCAATCAATACACGGCGCATGTGTGTGCCCGCCGCCGCGCCGCCGGCCAATTTTGCCACACGCGAATATATTATTATTATTATCATCGTCTTATCACCACAATAACAATAACAATACAATGAGCCTATTATATGCGGTGTTTTATTTTTCCAAACGAATTATACGCGCGAACATATTATTATTATTATTATTATTATTGTTATTATTGTCGTCTTATCACTCCATATCATTATAACCACAATTGTTGTACCGATAAAGTGCACGGCGGCGCTTACCGCGGTTGTGCCGCGCGGTAGGTGGACGGCGGTGAAAATGACAATATTATATTATTATTGTGCAGGTCCATATACCGCGGTTTGTTTTACAAACCAACCGTTACCTACCATTAATATTATATCGACACGTCGTATTTTGACCATCGTCGAGGTCCGTAAATTAGGTATCTTCCAATTGTATCCGCTGACCACCACCACGGCATAATTTAAATAATTAATATTATTACGAAAATGTAATTATATTATTGTATATTAATTTTGAAACTGACGCTTTCTATTAAGATATCTATACGAGTTGTCAACTGTATTATAGAGTCGTAGAAAATTATCATATGTTTAAAGATTCAAATTCCTGATCGATAATGAAGTTGTTGATAGATACGATCATATTGAGATGATTAAAATGGGTATGTTCCACCATCCTATCAATATTAATTAAAACTAACAGAAAAACCTATACATTTAATATTATAATAATTCAACTTTTAAATTGGGAACTGTTAATTTGAATTTTTAACTTACATCAATTATATAGTAGAACAATTATTATTATATTATTAATAACAAACAGTTACATTTTACTTTTCGTGGTATAACAGTCATATTATTCTGTTATTCATAATTGATAATAATTTAAGTTGTATATTGTGATTTAATTCCATAATTCCATAATTCATAATTTATTGGTTCTAGCTTAGGTTGTTTAATCAGACTTTATTTGTTATTGTATTATCTATTAGTCTAGCTTCTTTATTACATAATATGCAACGATGTTATTTCTCTATACAACTGCTATTTGGCGTTAATTACATTTAATTATTAATAAATAAATAAATAAATAAATAACCAATCAATATTTTAGTAAAAATGCTACATATAACATAACTATAATAATATAATACAAACTGTTAGTTCTGTAGTAGTACATTGATCATACTAAATTGTACTATATTGTCAGAAGCAAGTTTTTTTTGTTAACCTCCCTTTTTGACTTTCTCACATTCGACTATACCTTTGCGCCTTTATCTCTATCTTAAAAAAAAAAAACCATTTTAGGAGGACACTAAAGTTTCAAGAGGGGAGAGGAGATGGAGATTGTCACTAATAGAGAATTTTTAATCACGCATCCGAATAATTTATTACGGGGCAAATAAAAATAATATCACATCATTATAATATTATGATTTATTATATGCAATTGTATTTTGTGTTGTTATTCAAAAAGGAATGACGGCAAATACTTGAAACTTTCAGTAATTTATATTAATATTAACTATTTTAAACACATATGATGATAATACTATAATAATTGTTGAACTATTGAGCTCTTTTTGAGCTTTTTACAAAATTATAAAAATATATTTATTTAAATTTAAATTGAAATTTTTTTGATTTTGTCAAAAAGCTTAACAATTTATTACAAGGTTCCTCGTAAGTAGTTTTTACAATAATTAACAATATTTCAATCACATTTTAACAATTGATTTTATAAGTGTTTAAAGTTAACATTTTGGAAAAAAATCTTCAAAATGACAATAATCGAAACTATTATGTAGTTTAAAAGCATATATTATAACTAAAATTTTAATACCCAAGACTTGAAATTTAATATAAGGAAGTTTTGAAACAATCAATAAATATTGATAACTCTTAGTTGACATTTTTTTTATAAGCATTTGAGGTTAATATTGTTGGCGATATTGTATGCTTGAACAGAAAATAACGATATTTTACGACATTATCTGTATATTAATACTACCTATACTACCTATATTGTATTAAACTTTTCTGTTTACGTTTTCATCAAACAGATGTATTGAATCATCGATAATAACTTACTACTTTGAATCTTTGCTTTCCCCCAGTCCTTACTCATACACGACTTAAACAAAAAAGGCATAAATTATATTTTATCATTTTAGTGGCACTATTTAAGCAATTGATAACAGCATGTTTGTTTGTAAGGAAAGCTTTGTAAGTACGTTCACAATTGCTGAGTGACTGATGTAATTATAAACTTGCGTTTTAGACTTTTTCTTAAATTAAAATTGATGGTACCTACCTAATACCTTTATATTACATATACCACAATAATCTGGATTTGTATAGGACAAGAATACCATCAAAAACTAACCAAGGCAGTTTAATATACAAACTGCAGTAAAATATTATTATAAATTTATATATCATAATATTATGTTATAATTCTGGAAATAATAATAAGCCTGTATAATGAAATGACAAAATTAACTGCATATCATTTATATAACTAAAATGTAAATATTTATTTTATTGATATTACTTTAATCAATAGAACTATATAGTCGCAATATTTTAAATAAGTAAAAAGTTAAATAAGCACTTTTAAAGCTCATTTTGGAAGTTACCTACGTGTAAGGTAGTGCAGCTATTAATAAACGATGATGGTCGGAACAGAAGTATTGTCAACAGCAGTTCTTCTTCTGGATCTCGATACCACGGAAAAAAAGGTACTGTTGCTTGGAGATATTATATTGAATTAAGACATTATAAAAAATCAAAATAAATGACTAGGAAATAGTACTAAAAATTATAATCAACATTTCTACAAATAAACAGAAGTACAAAATTATTCAGCTTTACAGAGTATTATGCGTCATATATAATGATATTTTCCGAGAAACCCAAACCCTGTATGTAAAATATTATTGAAAATTGTTTTTTGTCCACCGTTTTGAAGAGATGATAGTTAAACTGCATGTCGGCTTAACTTCATTCAAAAATATAATTAGAATCAGAGTGACAACAGCCGGCCACGATAGGTAGGTACGCGTATACACTTTTGTGAAAAAGTTCTAGTAAATCTTCAAACGGACAAAGTTTTAATGCACACGCACATCGGTCGTATTACACGGCAGTGGAAGCAGTCGTAGCAATAGCGTCGTTTAAACAAAATGTGTTCCAATGATATAACGTATAAAGATGGAATAAAAATATTTTCAGCTCGCACACACACACACACACACACACACACACACACACACACACACACAGGCGCTTAGACACAGACACAACAATATGGGATAGCATTGGGCCCACCCACCCACACGCGTATACAGGATGTAACAGGAAAACCTGGAAAAAAATTAATATAATGTTACTTAACGTATGACAATTTATTGTGAAAATTCTATGGTTGATAAATAATTTAAAAAATATGCTCATGTCAAGAAATTCCCAAAAATAATATTTTGAAATAAGTAATTACGTTCTAAATTAATTTACCAAAAAAAATATTGATATTTGACTTAGATAAATATTTTTACCATCAAAATTGTTCTAATAATCAGATTTACAAATTTGATGTTTTGAATTTTTCCAAATAAATTTAAATAGCCAAAGTTTAAATTTTTATATTTTCAGTATTAAAAAATAAAATACATATTTTTATATTAAACGCGTAGTGCAAATAATTATAAATTATAAATAAAAAAAAAAATTTAAATATTGATTAGAACAAATGTTATTTTATCTGTCAGATGTCTTTCTGTTACACGCTGTATATACCTCTGTCTTATAACCACCCCGGTAAACGTTAAAGCCAGACGATACCACCGATCCTATTATATGACGTTATACCGCGTATTACGACGTTCACCGTATAGCCACCGTATATATAGAAATATAATTCATAATATGTATAGAACTCGGTCCCCGTAGGTATATAATATATATTTTATAAAATACGCTTAGGTACAGTTTCACAAAATAATATTCGTTTCAATCGCCCGTCCCGTATTATATATTAATATTATCAGGTACCTATCTACGATATTATTTTATATTTTTCGATGATGACGATTAACGCACGTACGACCACGAAAGTATAATATGATCGCGATCGTGACGAGTATATTATTATTATTTGCTCGGAAAGCTGACACTTAAATATTCCACTTCTTGCACCGTCACTACTTGATAATAGCATGTATTTTTAAAATACCTGCAGCTAAACCTCCTTGGTATAACATTATAAATATATTATCGTAATAGCACTGGGAATGTAGTGCCTTATGAGAACCCGAAAAATACCCTGATAAATAAATTAAAAATATTACTTCTTAAATTATTATTTTTATTGTACTTATTTTTTTTTAAATTTTAAACAAGTTTTGATACAAACAATTATTTTTATTAAATTTAAAAAAAATACTTGTAGAACAGTTGTAGAATGTACAGTCTTCTACCTGGACTTTTATTTAGAAAAAATAGAATTATTCTTATTTAATTTTCCGTCTTCACTCGTAATCTCGATTTTTACGTACAAGTCCGTTTGAAAAATTACGATTGATAATATTTGTTAGCACATTACTCTTTTAAGTGAACATTTTAAAACACCAGATTATAGTATTGAATGCCCTAAAAACAATAATGTGTTCTAAACATTTCTAAAAAATGAGCTTGAAAATTTAAATTAAAAATGGTCAAAAAAATTAGGTTTCTTATTCTGGTTCAAAAATACTTATTTGTTATAGAACGAGCATCGATTTTAAAAACAACGCTAAATGGATGAATCAAAATTCCAGCCCTAATAATAATATTTCTATGGCGGAACTTAGCAAGTCTTAGCTGTCACTCGTGCGTGGTGAAAACAATCGGTATAGGAATGATTATGGCGGAAACGTAGAATTTTAGTGATTGACCGTTTCCGCTAAAATAGTTTTAGTGCAACGTTTTCTGTTATTACCATTGCCAAAATAAAATTATATCACGTCAACGTGTACAGTTTAAATAAACGTTATAAATATTTCAAGATTCGGCGACCGCACTCGTTGACGACGTCCGGTGCTTGCTCCGTCATTTCACCCCAGACAACCATTGCTCTGAAGACGTGAGATGGGGTGGTAATAATCGGCGGACAGATTATAAAATGCAGTTACGTGATGAGTACATTTCGAAACCCCAAGAGCAACGTGTTCAAATGCTGTACATACGACTCACCCACCCCTATCAAGTGTGTGGTAAATGGAATTTGTTTTTGGTTGTGAAGGAGAACAATTGTATGCTTATTTAACTTTAACCAAAATATATAATTGGTGGAAAAATTATCATAAAACATAAAATACATTTTAATTTCATATGGAAATGTCATCCACCACACGCGCGCTACTGATTTAATAATATTATTAATACTAAGTACTTACCTATTTGGTACGCATTATAATAATGTATATGTCTCTAGTGCATACATATTATAGTAATGTAATGTAAAGAAAGATTCAATCGATAATTGAATGAAGCAACGTGGCCAGCAAACAATACCAATACAATAGAGAAAACGATTCCTCAAAGAATTCTACCGATTCAACAGACCACAAAACTTTTTCTTTTTGATCTTTATTTTACATATTTTTTTTCTCTTTCAGTTTCTATTATGTTTGTATGAAAACGGTTCTCGAATTACTTGCGGGAATACTATAAAAGGTTTTGTACCTAACCTAATCGCAATGCGGTATTTTTTTTTTCAATTACATTCATAAATCAAAATATTATACATTGAACAATATTTAAAACAAATTATAGATACTTACACACATTTTAACACAATATATCAATGAATAATATTTAAGTATATAATATAGATTTTAAAAAGACACGAAAATGTAAAATAATTAAATATTATATTTAATCACTCACACTAGTACACTATGCTTTACGAATCTCAGCTAATTTATAAAATATAAATTAGATAAGGTAAATGTTATACAATACTATACCAATAGGTAACTGGTGAAAACAAAATGTAACGAACAAAGCAAATGATTAACCATTTCAGCATTCAAAAGTCAATTATGATAGAATTTATTTACTTGCTCATTATATTTTATTCACAGTGTTTATAATATATACGATTTCCTTGATAATTGTATCAAATAAATCCAAAAAATTAACTCTTAAAGGTTACAATGGTTGTAGTAATAATAAAAAAATAAAAAATATTGTATAAAATATTTGATTATGAGTCGAAAAGCTAGACTAAATATTTTCTTATTTTAAAGTTAAAAAATAACATAATTTGCAAAACATTTTTATGTTCATTAGAAGTTTTAATATTGATGAAATTGAGTAATTAAACATATAAAATTACTATTTTTCTTTAAACCATTGTTTTTATTTCGTTATGATTTATAAAAATATATTAACTACAGGAACTTACAAATGTCTATATTATTATTTTATTCACACAATGAAATATTTAAAATATTAAACTAATGTATATTAATATCACTAACATACCTACATTCATCGTTTTACTTGGTATCTATAAGTACCCAATTTTGGTATTTGCTTATAATATACGTTAAGAACAGCAACACTTATTATAATATAATATGATTATATATTATATTATGTTATTTGTATTTGGCTAAAATTAGTTCTACCTATCGTATAAATAGTAGAAAAATAAATAACTATTCGTAATACATTTTTTTTTTTTTTTAATAAACCACCCAAAGGCTTTTTGTTATAATGACCAATGATCTTTAACAATACATTTCAAAGGTGTACATACATATTAAATATTTTGGTAAATATATACAAAAACATGTTTAGGTTATCACTACTCCCAATGTAGAGCCCCCGGTCATAGTTTAATAGTGTATACTGAGTCATATTTTTTCGGCATTTGACGCGCCTTATGTCTTGAGAGTTGTGAAGTAGTCAAGTTGCTGCTAGATTTGTGTGTTGACCTAGCCTTATCTCGACGTGTTTTCGAACAAACTTAATAATCTCGTCCTGGACGCAAGTCATCATCAATTGTAATATAAGAAAATTATAAAATATCATTATAAATAGAGGCCGACATCGTGTTTACTAAGATTCGTTATTCATATGCCTCGAGATCATATTTAACACGTCTGACATCCATATAGAGTCCTACCTAATTTACGATATATACGATATGTTATAACAGTAGCTTTCTCTCATATCGCAGATCGACGTCTATCGGGTCTTATATTCAAGTATATACACTCAAAATTGTTAATTTTCTGTTTTCATAAGCACAGTTTTCTTTTGCGAGGGTCCTAATTAGAGAACTTCCTTCAACTTCTTCAACTAAACAAGTTATGAGTTGTTGATATTTTACACGTTATATTTTATTTAATATGTCTAGTCCAATTTTGTCTACAACAAAGAACACTTTATACGCAGTTAGTTGTAATATAATTGCTTATAGCACATATGGTTGTTTTAAATAAAAAAATAAACATAGCCATATTATAGTTACGTTACTCACACAACACAAAATAGGTACTCAATGCTCATTATCTTCAATATAGCCATGTTTCCGTAGGACCTATCGATACCTATATCATTGAGTAAAATATATTCAATAACATCGTATATTGTAGGTATATTTAATCAATATAGTTGTTGATAGTTGCTAATAAGCTAATAATAATGGCTATAATATAATATTATTGTTAAATTAAGATTTTCTAAGATGCACCTGATTAATCGACGTGTGATAGTCTCCCCGAGCGCTTCATATCGCAGTTCTTCTATAACTACTGTACATTTGTTATGTTCAATTGAAATTTAATAACAAAACAGTAAAACATGGAAATTAATGCATTTTTTACGAGCACAGTGTGGGTCGAGAGAAAGAAATTATTTTATGTGAAAATTACTGCAGAACACTTTTTAGATTTGAATACAATTAATATAGTATGTTTAGTTCATATTATATTTTTTTTCTTGTTAATTAACCCTCGGAAACTTAGGCCATTGGGTGGTTTTTACTGTGGGGAAGGGTACTCTAAGTTTAAACACGTGTGTTTTGGTTTTGGCAGATTTTTTAGTGGGCACCCGTATGTATCTGCCATGCCCAGGTGGGGGATGGTGGCACTTTTCTCCGGACACCGTGACTTGCCCGAAGAAAAATACCACCCGCGGCCGGCATCAACTCCGTCCCCCATTCATATTTTATCAAAATAAATAATACAATATATCAACTCTTCGTAAAGTTTATTATTTTACACAAATATTACAGTTATAAATTAAATGAATACATTTAATTAAATTATGAATATATTATGTATACCCATCATATTGAATACTATATTATATTTTATTCATAAGGTATATTAATGTTTGTATACATATTAAATTGTAATTGTATAAGGAAATATTGACAAAAAGATATTTATTTTAGTCAAATTAATTAAATAAATAAAGGTAGGCACGTAAATAAATATTTAAGGAGAAAACAAATTTAATTATTAGCAACATAAGTATTATATATATATATAATAATAATACAACAAAAACACCAGCCACATAACTCCTAGTACAACCAATTGTAAAATATTTACAAACCAGCAGTAATTATTTACCTTTTCTGTCCTAGGTACTACGTAAAAATTTTTAAGCAATTCATCTCTACCTTCGCATATCAATAAGTGATTTAGTTTTGTTTTTAAATGAAACGACTTTTTAGTAATTTCGATGACTATACAAATATAACCGCTTTTCAATCAATGAATTGATAATAATTTATGACATACCTTCGTCCTACACATTAAAATATGAATATTTGATGCTTTGGTTGTACGGTAAAAACTTTATTTAATATACAATTATATAATCCGTGAGTTAATAGATAAATAATAATTTTGTTTTGTTGAATACTATTTAGTAACCCTAAAAATAAGTGTATTCAATTTTAATTTTAAAGATCACATGCATACCAGATAATGTACTATCACAAAATTTTATATTATTTTTGAAAAAATATGGAAATTTTCCATTTTTGCCTCTCAAAAATACCATCTGGATACAATTTGCTATAAAAAAATCTTTCAAAGTTGAAAAATCAAGCATTTTTCTACTACATTCCGTGTATACGGACATGAAAATATAAACTCAATTAAATACACACATCATTGTAAATTCAATACATTCATCGTTCCGATCACAATCTAAAAAGGGAATCTGACGAAAATAGCGAAGTAAAAAAAGCAAAATCCAAAGTGAATATAATTTACAGCTGTTAATTAATAAAAAAGGTAAGACATGTCATCAGTGATAATATTATATGTACCTACATAATTAGGAAATAATTGTTTGGGTATATTGAAGTACCTTTATACCTAGATAGGCATATAAATGATAATAAAATTGATGTGGATGAAACCCTCATTATAATCCGAACGATAGCCGGTAAAATACGATCGGCTAATATTATGATACATAGGTATCCAGTGAATTAGTCGCGATCAATTCACCAGCGACCAATTCACCGCGATCCAGATAAATAATTAATTGATTAATTATTCGATATTGTAGATTAGATACAGTAAAATTATAATATGTAGTCGGTATCCGGTATTATTTGAGTTCAACGTTCGATCAGAGTGTATTAAGAATATTGTTTTTTGTAGGCTATTGGTTTTTTCATTTTCATTTCGAATTTATATAAAATGATTAGAATGGTAAAATGATAATCATAAAATACAATCAACCCCCTAAAAATAGTACCCACCGTCATATTCCTGATGTGTGTAAAGTTTAACCATAAAAAAATGTAACTAATATAAAAAAATCAGCTATGGACGGCCAAAATATTCCACGTCACATTATACGAGATAGTCTTTACTCTTTAATATACAACTACAAACAGAAGGAATAGAGATGATTCTTTCAGGTTCAATATTAAAACATTTAATTTGATGATATCAAACTCGCAATTCACATGTTCTATCTAATCCAAAAACCGTGATCGATATTCAGTTTAAGAAGAATATACAATAGTAAATGGCAAACAAGTTTTAATATAATATTGACAGTGGCCCGAACGAAGAAAGAATTTTAATATTTTCAACTGAATAAAGTCTTTATTTATTGGACGAATAATATACAAAATTCCAAATTAGTTCGTAGATAGAACTTTTAAGACAGTATCACTTAATACATTTTATCAATTATTTTAAATACACGTTTTTATTAAATACTATGATCGTGATCATACCGTAAGCCCTACGGTGTATGCGTTGTAACTAAATAAAACTCAATAATAATTACTATACACTGTTTCAATTGAAAATTTACTTAAATTTAAACCTACATTAAAACCTTCATTAATTATAACGGATGTTGAGCAGGATTCTAACAATGCATTCCAGATAGTTTGTACACAATCTGAACAGTTGGGGTACTTTTTTTTCATTTATCTCAGTGCATTTGGTGTGAAATTAAAAAAAAAACTACCTAAAGAAATATAATATAATATGTTCGGATTGAAAATTTTCAAAAATGAATCCACGACGATTTGATGTGACTTATATTCACTAACTGCACGTTCCGCACATAAGAAGATATTATCGGTTATTACATGGGTGTTATTTCCCTTGGAGATAAATCGAGGTCTACCGTGTCTTCATTCTCATTACCACAAAGAATGTTTTCTATGTATAAATGGACTTCAGTCCCGAATTTGTGTTTATAACTGCTTTAATAATTTTTTATTAAATAAATATGTAGTTACAATCAAATCTAATCTGTAATATTACAAACAACAGAGTGTAGTACCTACTATTACTATGTAGGTAACTACTAAGTAATAATAACAAGTCCGTTTCATATACAGTTTATTACAGCATAATATACATATTATTAAGTATGATAATCGAGTTTTCTAAGGTCGGGAACAAATATTTTATACTATAAGATTATAACTATGGTTATTCTGCGATCAATTTAGTACTTGTGTAAGATGGCTTTTATCAAGATTTACAATACAATACACAACCTTTGATTAATACGTATTGTATATGCCATGTTGCAATGTAAGTGTAGCTATTTAGCTTGTGTTTTAAACTTAGTGGTATCAGTTATTTGTAAATTCTCCCATGAACAATTATAGACCTTTATCTCATTACTTCAATTAAATCATTACTCTTATATCAGTAAGATCAATAAAAGACTAATTTGGAATTTGAATTTTTATAAATGAATTATGATTTCATCGTTTCATTGAATAAATAATTCTCCTCTGGCGTTTTTGAAAAATAATTTAATTTTCCACTTTAGTGGCTTTTAAATTAACAACGAGACTTAAATGAATTAAGGACTTACAGTTATTTCAAATTGATTTTTCAATTAAGAGTTTTGAGATTATTCACTCAAAGTGTAATTTAAGAAGTCAAGAAATTCGTTAAATATGTCGTTATATATTTAAAAAAAAGGTATGTAATATCTTCACTAGAGTTCTAAAATATAAAAATACATAATATGTATTGTTAAATTGTAAATTGATTATATTTCCATAAATATTAAATCGATGTTTTCTTTTTTTTTTTACTAATCTAATCTGAGGAAAATAATAAGTAAATATTAAAATATTGAAAAATATACAAGTAAAACTTTTAATGGATGAAGACCACGTATTGGTGACACTACCAATTCTGAATAGTTATTTGGTGGATAAGACGTGTTATACTTAGACACTTATTTAGGTGCTTAATTTTTCTTTGCTTATCAAAGAACCGAATTATTTTAGATTATAATATGATAATATTAAAATTAATAGAAAATTAAATAGTAATAAAAAAAATTTAACCTAACCTTATAATATAAATTTGGTAAGCTTAGCTAATGCAAGATTTATAAGAGATTTTATTTAGATGTAAAATATTTATTTTTCATTTAAGCATTCTAATTTGACGAAATATGAACTTGATATATACAGTGTGTTTCACTCAAATGGTAACAGGAAATATTTCCGTTCAGTGACCTTGGATTGAATTGGGGATTTTTCGAGGAGCTAGGGAATACTAAAATACACATTTTGTGATTATTTTTGAATTTTTGATTATTTTATTGTGCGCATGATTGTTGTTAAATTTTTTTTAAAAAATTGTTGTTAAATTTTCAATGTTCTGTATTTTGTCATTTTATTATTATTTTTGGTTGGAAGCAAGATAAATGGAAGGGCATGCGTTTATAGGCTATTTAAACAAAGTTAAACATTTTATTTTTATTATTAAGTTTAAATTTAATTTATTTTTAAAACAAATTATTACAAATAATACAAATCACCTTATAAATTATTCAAAGTTTTCCCCGTTGTTAAGTAAACATGATTGTAAGCGGCGCTTGAATTCGTCTTGAGAAGCTGCCATTATTATTTTGTTCCTTGGTCAGTCTTGTGCATGCTTCGGTGATATTTTGTTTTAAATATAAAAATGGACATTTTTATTTTTGAGATTTTTAGGTTCCTATAAAAACAAATTAATATGATAAACCATTTATAAAAAGTTCAAGACTTAGTCATTATTAAAATTGAAAATCGTATAGCTATATTTTTAACTTAAAAATAATTTTCCAAGTTAATAATTCAACGTATTACAAAATATTTATTACCAATACTACAATTTTGTAAATAATATCATATACCTACTGAAGTCATATAGGATTGAATTAACACTGTAAGTTAATTAATTTATAAGTAAATAACATTTTAAACGGAGTATAGTTACAATATTTTAAAGGAATTAACTCAAGAGCCACAGGTAAAAAATTCAAAATGCCTGATACTATTTTCTCGTGCTAATTATTGTGAACAAAAATTGAATCGTATGAGTATCATCTTAGTAAATAATAATAATAACGTAATTAAAACTAAAGATCACATAGTGCTTTTTGATTTCATCATTATTATTATTTGTCTATAGGTAACCAATAATATCATTATAGAGCATCAAAGTGTAAAATATATGCTAGTCTGCATAGTTTATATTTTAGATTATTTTTTGGAGGCTTGTAACATAATTTTTTAAGATAAATAATTGTAAAACAAACCATTTGACTTCCATATAATATATTTACATAATATGGGGACTAGGACTATGGGGATATTCAACTCATTAATGAGAGATTACGTAGTAAACAATCTCGGTTTTATATTGTTTATAAGTACTTAAAAGCCTTTTTTTTTGTAGTATCGAGGACCGGAGAAGGAACCAAGTTGCCAATACTTCTCCTCCAGCCCCCATCGCTTATTGAAACACTACTATTACTAGGGCTTAACTCAGTTTCTAGGATCCAGTGGTACGTATCTGGCTTCAGTGGCCTGTCGTGTTATTTCCTCTTGTTTTTTTGCTGTGAGGATGTATTCTATCATGCTGTAAAAGAGCCTGAACAATTCCTCAGCTTCTCTCAGGATTGCCGACTTTTCATTTGGGTCCGCTGTTTGAACCTTAGACTGCAGATGATGTCTGGGAGATCCCTGGCACTAAGTACATAATAGCCTGGATAAATAGTAGTTATAGCGATGATTTAAATAAAAAAAACACTGACAAATCTATGCTGATAATATTATTATCGTAAATAGAAACTACACACGTTGATACAACTAATATCACATACCTCCGTTGATTAAAAACTGAATTGTTTTGTAGATATACCAAATTTTAAATGTTTATAATATCATAATGTCTTATTAAATTTCTTACTGAGAAAAACCGTAATGCATTACTGGTATATAACTTATTTGTTCACTATATCTTAAAATTTTAACAATTGTATATACTTCTTAATTATAATACATTAAAAGGACAGCAGTTAATATGAAGGTAATTACGTGCATAGCTATATTATCAAAAGTATCAACCGTATCAATATCATATATTATTTTATACAATTTTTCGTTTTTAATAGTTTGAAATGCAAACTTAATTTTATGAGATCATCAATAATATTGCGTTTTTTTTCTATACTCCAGATAACTCAAAAAATGTTTGTTTATTTTTTCATAGTGTTTAATTAACTTTCGTGTAAGTCATTATTGAAGTAGGTACCTAGTATATTCTTTTTGTTATTTAGGATCTTAAGACTAAGAATTTCAACTCGAGGTTAGTCATATAAAATGTTAACGTTATTATATTATTATTAAACCTAACTACAGTAATTTTATTATTTTATTAAATCTATTCTAATAACATTTTAGAAATCGTAAATAGAAACTTACAAACAATAATATTATTATTAACTAAAATTTGATAGGTACACGCAGTAAATTATATTTATATCCATGGTTTAATAATTTGTAAACGTATAATATTATTATATCACAATGTCCCGCACTGATCTAAGTGAATCTGTCAAAATTACACAATATTTCAATAAAATGTTCGGCCAACATCAACCAACATAGTTTATGTTTGATCCAGACAATTAACATGGATGTCTTAAAGTAAAACTCAACCAGTTCCGTTGTCTAAAAATCAGAAAATACATATTATGATGTCACATAGGTAGGCATATTATCCAGGTCATACGTCCACATTAACCAATTATTGCAAACATTATTCCAGCTATAATAATAGTATGTGCTTAGAACAATATACTATTATGTATCAATATCACCTCTGACTTTAAGCCGAATTAAATGCCACATATTGCATATTATTTTAAGAGATTACAAATTAAAATCCACACTTTATTTAATTTATATAGTTTTAGCAGTTACTAGATCACACGAGTACATAATACCTATTACAGTGTTATTTCAATTTTTTACAAACTGAGGACATTGATTTTTAAATATTTTTCTACATTTAACTATTATGTTTATGTAGGTATATAAAAAGAGAAAATACATAAAAAAGAGTACTCATTTAAAAATAGAAGTTTATATCGCTACAGTTTGTACACTTTTTAAGTAATTCGGAAATACAAAACAATTTTCTTTGAGTATATTTAAAAATTCCAAAAATCAGTCTTTGAATAAGTTAATTATTAAAGAAAAAATAAGTGTGAGTATGCTTGGTGAATCACCCTGTGTAGGTACCTATAATCCAATATTAGAACTAACGAAACTTAATTGGAACTGTTGAACGTAAATTTGCAAGCATGTTATGCACATTATTTATACATATTGGTACAACACATACAGGTCCAACTTAAAGGTCAATATTATAAATTATTTTCTCTGTGTTAATCGAAATACAGTAGATGTATATGATTTGTCTGAGAAGCTCACTGTTTGATTCAACTTTCAATTAAGCATTAATTGTAAGCTGACGGCGAGCTACAAATATCAATTTTTTTTTTAAATGTCTGTACCTTTTCTGGTAAGATAATATGCGAATTGCACGATGATTGTTTTATGATGAACGCATAAAAAAAATCCAATTAATAACTGAGATAAACCATAGTTGAGTTATTTCACTTAGGCCCTTAGACGATAATATGGTATCTCGTAATTTAGATTGACGCAAATGAAAGCAGTAAATAGGTTGAATGAAAATTGGAGCGATATCGTGACACGTAGTTATGACTCGCCTCAACTAAATTTTAAATATGCGAAATTTCAGCGAATATAAACAAAATTGAATGTTCAACTTAGAAAAAATACTATTTTTATTTTGAGGTACTATTAAAATATGTTTAAATGAATGACCTATTTACAATTTATTAATGTTGAAAAAAATGGTGCCAACCCTTATTATTGTTATTAGTTCTTGGTAGATCATCTTCAATGAATGTAATTTTAATGTTGTAGAAAAGCTTTATTATTAATTTAATATTGTATATCCTTTGCGTAGTAGAAAATTGCAATATTCAAAAACATATAAATATAAAAATATAGAATTATAATTTTATGATTATCAAACAAAAAAAAATGTTATTAATAAATTAAAACTGTTTTAATTTTATATTAATTGGTTGTTTTAAATGTATAGTAGTTAGTTATGCCATTGATAACTGATAAATAACTTATAACACAAAATTAAGTTTTACCAACTATTTGAAAAAAAAATTAAACTTATCTCGAATGACAAAGGGTTAAAACTATATCAATAGATATTAGATATTATACATCATAGTAATGACTTGTAAATAATTTACATTTAACTATTAAAGAAAAAACCTATACCTATGCGGCCATGCGTTTCCTGCGTTATGGTGACATATAGTGAATGTACAACATTCATAATATTTCCATGTGAATATCGTCTAAATCACAAGCATCGTCTTCATTTTTTAAAATGTGTTGATTAAATAATGATTCAATGATTTATTTTGCAACTAGTTTTCAATAATAAATATTTTTAAAGTATAATATTGTAAAACTCGCAGCGTAAGTCATATTAAATCACAAACTTCTGAAAAAAATGAACATTTTTGTTAGGGACATATTTTGTGTAAGTTTGATACTGTCATTAGCATTATTATAAATTGATAATATATTATATGTTACAGATAAAAACAATACATTAAATATATAACGTTTGTTTCCAAGGAATATCGTAAATTGTATTTCTCAGTTTATATACCTACAACATAGATACACATATTTTAACCTTAATTTTAAGATAATTACGATACTGAATTTCACAAATAATAATTGATGTACCTGAATATGTAATAATTGGTATGATATAACATAAACATATTTAGCTCTGGAAGATACATGAAACAAGAAAATTCATAGGTTAAATATGTTTATTGCAGAAACACAAGAAAATTATTTGTGCTTTCAAAGAAAAACAAACCCACTGCAAGTTAAACGACGCTGATTTGTATTTGTATTTGAATTTGTATTTTTTTGAAAACATAAAATTGGTGTTTTTTGCATAGAGTAAATTAATTTTAAAAATCATTAATAATTTTGTATCGTATTTTGATTATTACTCCATTGTTGAAGTTTTCATATGGACCTCAGTTGATTACAAATGTGCAAATATTAAATTTAATGATTTTTCAGAGCTCTTACAAAATACACAATCAATGTGGTTAATATTCTTTAATTTTTGTCTTTTGAAGAATACTTTTGACATCAACAACCATCAATGCTCTGCTTTAAGATAATTAATTTTTGGCTTTTCGTATTGATTATATTTTACAGTTGTATAAAATATAAAAACTTATAGGTATTATATTAAAATATTGATTTTTCGTTTGTTTTATTTTTTAACCAAAAGAGAATATAGATACTGTCAAAGATGTATAAAGAATAATTAAAGTTGCATAATACAACGGAAGTTGTCCAGACTGTTTTTATTTCAAATAAAACCAGAATAATTTATTTTTATCATCAAGATTTGTTTGTTGATTCAGTTTATATTAAATAAATAAAAGTATCATTGATAATTCGAAATACGCCATATAATAAATTGAATAAAAATTATATGGATTTATGTTAAAACGGCTTTAATTTAGACAAATTTACGATTTTGATTAGGTACATACTTATTTTTTTTTTGTAGTTTCATCAATACAAGGGAGCCGTACGCTTTCACATTCCTTGGCCCGAACATACCTATTTAATTAAGTACATAAAACATTTTTATATTTCTTATACCTTTTTTAAGTATTAATTATATTATGTATTATTATTACAAATTTACTGGTTAGGAAAGATTAATTGCTGGTGAACAATAAGTCTTACAATCATTTTGTATTTCTGTTGAATGTACTTAACATTTGAATCCAATCCTTTTTCTGATCTATAAATGTATTTTAGCTTAAAATATTGATAGCTCACTGCAATGAAAAAAATTTTAAATTAGGTATAATATAATAATTAAAAAATATTTTATCAGTGTTTCAATATTTCAATAGTGTTTCAACTCGATTTACTTATGTGATTTATAGACTTGTATTTTTAAGGAAATGAAATAAACAATACAAATTATAAGAACATATTATTGTATAGGTATAGGGATGGATATATAATAAATGTTATATTTAAATAAATATGTTGACCAAAACATTAACCCCAAAAAATACACACAAAAAATAGTACTTAATAGTAATAATGTCCTAAGAAAACATAAAGGGAGAGAATTTACATAACATTCACATAAGCTCACATAAGCACAAAATAGTGTTTTCGCTTTACTCTAAAAGTTACTTATACTGGATTTCACTAGAAACAACATTTGCATAAAACTTATTTTAAAACCAATAGGTTACATACTCTCTTTTCTAAAAATCAATCTAACTTGTTTCTTCAAAAATAAAGCTTTAGCCTCAGCTACTACTAAATGAGTATACTTTAAGATGTTTATAGGTATTTTCGAACATTTTTCTGGTTTAACTAGCTACACTTTATATTTTGAAAAAAAAACTTGTAGATAATTTTCAAGTATGTTAACACCATATAAATTAATTGTAATTTGACGTCAAAACAAAATTAAGTTATTCGTAAATACTTTAAACGTAATTGAAATATTGATTTTATACAGATTTTGTACAGTGTACACCTACAATTGATTAAATACTAAAAAATGTCGATAGGTTTTCCACCATAATTAATTTTTTACATTCATTATACGATTTGTATTATGTTATATAATAGTGATTCCCAACCCACGCCCCTTGGTCCACATTTGGCCCTTGAAGGTCTTGAAAAACATTTTTAGTATTTAACAAAAAAAAAGAAACAATACAACTTGGACTTTGGAATTTTTTGTTGAATCAGTGAGACGGGATACATCATATAGGTTTAATATATCAGTAATGTTTTTATACGTTTTCCTATTCGTATTTTTAGATTCCATAAAGCTGATATTTATTATAGTTACAAAATATATATTTAATATAGTTTAAGGGTAGTTTAAGGATAGCTTAGGGGTATGTCGCTAAACAGCCTCATGCTTTTCATGTAAAAAAAACATGTACAAATATTATATATTGTCAACAAATTTGCTTATTGTACATATTATTATGTTGCAGAATGTATAAATTTACAAAAGAGAATATCCAGTATAATGGTGGTATTAAAATAAAATAAAAATACCATGGTACGTTATAAAATGTCAAAGTTTACTACTACCTACTATACATTACTATAAAATACCATTTAAGCCATAAAAACAATTGTTCTGATTTAATTGAGATACATTAATAATATATTAATACTAAAACAACAAACATTCACATTTAATTTTTATTGAAACTAAAGAACACAGTATAATGTACTTTCAACTGGAGATTGTCATAAATTTACATTATTTTATTCACGATTAAAAAGTAGACAAGAAAAAAAGTTATTATTAACTTATTTCTCTTAAATATAAAATAACTCAAACATTGAATTAATTGGCGTTATGCGTTTTGTAAAAATACGAAAAATATAATCTACGTATTTGGCTTCATCAAATATTACTATTTTTTTTATTACTTGCACTTAATTTACGAACTTTAATCGTGTAAATTGATGATAGTTTTAATCCAAAATAATAATTATTTTTTCATCGATATAATATAGGTTGTAATGAATTATCAATATGAACATTGACGTTACCTGAAATATATACAAATATTTTCGACTATAAATCCACCATACTTTATTAAATGTAACTTATGAATAATTAATAATTATATAAAATATAAAATTTATAAATTGTTTTAGAAACATAACTAGTACCTCCATTTTTTTTTTTTTAGTTCGAAGATTTATATTCTTTCTTACTGTAACCATGGTTTGTAGATAATAGATTTTATTCTGATTGATTATTTTTATGTCATAATTTGGTACTCCTCAGAAAATTATTTATATTATATATACGATTTGGTGACTATACTAACTTACAAAGAACCATGTTCACATCAAAATAAATAATAAAAAAACTATAAATGATGTAATATAGGCTAAACATCTATAAGAGATTTTTCAAATTCAAAAATAAGTTATTAAATGAGTGTCGAAGCAAAATATATTGCTGTGATTAGAAAACTTACCTATCCAATAAACATAACATTCGTCGCACCAATTCATGCGGTTCTAAAGTTATATTCATATTTACAACAAATCGTGCATAAAATAAACATATTATTTTAAATTGTTTGATGTAATATTTTATTATAATAGTGGTGACGTGTCAAAAAATTTAAATTCAACTACTTTTACCCATAATTCGGGTTAATACATTTGTATATTATATTATTGGACTTTCTATTTATAAATTAAACACAAAAAAATGATATATTTGATCCTAAAATGTTCATTGAAATTGCTGATAATTACAGAAAACTACCTAGGAACTAAAATATATATTAATTATTCATCAATAGATTTAAAATACTGATAGGACTGTATCAGCGCAATAAATAATTGAATATTTATATGTTTCAAACTATAAGCTAATTTTGTAAATGTAATACTGTACTGATTAATTAATACTGATAATATTCTTAGAATTTATAAAGGCTGAATAAATACCGACAGTGAGAGGTCCGGAAAAAAAGGAAAAAATATAAATATTAAATGAAAAAAATATGGCTAAACATTTACCGTCGGTAACGGTTGTCAGCGTGCGTCAATAAAGCAAGGATTTGACACAGCGTAAGAAGGTCCGCTATGAAGTATATTCACTACAAAGAGAATTTTCACGCAAAACCTGTTTTTAATAAGATTATTTTTTTATTGATCATGAAGCACGGAAACTATCGCCATTAACTGTTTGTTTTTGTTTGTAGGGGAGGAATTTTAGATTAGTAAACACGTATGTTTTCGGTTTGGCAGATTTTTTAGTGGGCACCCAATGGTATCTGCCATACCCGGGTGGGGGACGGAGGCACTTCGCTCCGGACACCGTGACTTGCCCGAAGAAAAATGCCACCCGCGGCCGGCATCAAACCGGCACCGGTGAGCGTCGTAACCGACACCTTAATCCGCTCGGCCCCCTTTATTAAGATTAATTAAGTTTTTTAGTGCAACTAAAAACTAATAAACGTAAATACAAACGGATGTTTCATGTTTATATTACGATTTTCTACACACCATCACTCTTTTTGAGCTATTTTTGGTATAAGAAAATTTCGATTTTTATTAGTTTTTTTAATTATTGTGGATGAAAAAAATTTCACTTTGTCAAAAATACTTGACATTTTAACAAAAGCTTCCACATAAGTTTTTATCAATGAAACTTAAAAAAATAGTTGAGCGTAAAACTACAACATTTTTTTTTTGGTCACCTGAGTTTATAATTTTGAAAAAATTCATCAAAATTACGAACATTTGCAAATTATTTTAAGTTTTACTGTAAAGTCAAACTAGTTTTTTATAAGTGTTTGAAGTGAAAATTATATAACTAATAATAAAAATAATAGTAACAGATATTTATTAAAAAAAAAAATCAATAAATATATAACACCGCAAGTGGTAAGACTACACCTAAGGAGTACAATGAATTGAAAAGCAAAACTAATATTGTTTAGTTAAATATTAAGGCAATATTAAAAGAGTACTTAACATCAAGATAAAAATATACGTCAGTTATTTAAATTATAAATACATATTTTTAACTTAAAATAAGAATCAAACGAATGTTATAAATAAAGGCATTTTATGCATTTTATTTATTCTATGAACAATAACATAGATTTTTACAATTGTATTATAATATAATGGATTATTTAGGATTTGAAATAATTTGGAATATATAAAATATATAAAATATATAAAATATTAATGTTGGTGAGAATGATATTTCTTTCAATATTTTTGGCACTTATGTCATATTATATTATGTAAATAAAATAATGTACGATCATCAATTTCAAATTTGAGTATATTTTTTGGCGAAAGGGTAAGCGTAGAATAGGGCATATCTTTTTGAAAATATTTTCAAGGGATGAAGTCTGTCTCTCCTATATAGGTACAGAATATATTCTATCTTGTCCCATACCATGCCTACGGTGTTTTGAATATATTGTTGATTGCACTTCCCAGGTTTACGTAGCAGAAGTTAAACTAAAAAACTCTAAATGTGGCATAAACACAAATACACAATACTACAAAACGTATTTTAAGAATTGTATTTTTAAAAAAAAAAAATGCTACGGTAGATTCAGAATTATGTAAATCTTTTTGAAGACATTTTAAAGGGACAGCTTTACCTTTGCTAAGTAGACAAATGCCACCTTGTCCCTTACGAAAATGCCTATAATGTTCATTGGAATAATATATTATATAGTCGATTGCACTTCCCAGGTTTACTTAGCAGAAGTTGAACTCTGATATACTCTAATAATATCACGAGGCAAAAACATAAGTAAGCAATATTATTATAAAACGCATGTTGAGAATTGCATTAAAAATAATAAATATATATATATATCATCGTTGTTTCCATGGGTATTATACGAGTGTTTTATTATTGAATGCTCTGAGAGAAATAATATTCCAAGGAACAAAATTACCTAAATGTACGATAGTAATAATAGTCCATGCAATTCCTTGGACTTGAAAATGTCTCGTTAAGTTTTTACACCAATAATTACTATTGGCGAAGCACATACCAACATGTTAAATCTTATACTAGCTTTTACAATAATACCATGCTGTATATTCTAGTAAATACGTTATTATGGAATAATATAGCTAGTACTGTTAACGTTATTGTTTTTTTATTAATGCCGGTACTTTTATTATTGGTAGGTACCTACCAATAAACTTTATTGTTTGGAAAATGTAAACGGTGAGTTTATTTTGTGTACCATGAAAAAATAAATATTAAACGGAGGAAAAAGTTTTTCACATAATACCTGCCCTTGAACAATTTTGATTAGGTATATTGTTTTATTTTTATAACATTAATAAATATTTATTTATAATTAAATTGTTATAATTCAAATATTATTGTAATGATTGTTGTCACCTAACATCACTCGTAATATCAGTTCCATAAGTATGTAGACAAAATATTGAATATTCGTAATTTATACCTTATACACAAATTATAATATTCTTCTTCACACATTTTTTTATAACATTTGAGTCTAATTTTTTGTTTGGGAAAATTTGAATGTACATACGAACTCATTTAATTAATGTATGTTATATTATTGCAAAATAATAAAAAGTTCAGATCAGTAGAGCAATTAATGTCAGATATTTGTACAACCTTAAAATGGTTTAGTTAAGTTAACACAATAATATAATATATCAAAATATTAAATAATATTTTAATACAACAATTATTGTTAAAATAATTTTGTAGAAAAAAACTTTTTTTTATTTATTATTCGTACAGACTATTTTTTAGAATTTTGTACAATTAATTATATTTAATATGCATAATTTATTTGATTCACTAGGTATATAATTACAAAGCCTTTAAGTTTTTTACTGATAAGAATCAAAAAAAATTATGGAATATGACAAGGTTGCGTGCTAAGCAATTCGAACATAAATAATGAAATGAAATGTGTAATTTGCATTAAAATTTAAAACAGTCAAATTATTTTTACAACGAATTATTATAATTTATAATATGATATTGATCCAAGATCCGATATAAAAACTATGGTATATTTTTTACTATAATAGTAATTTATTTTTTATTTCTAAGGCATAAACATCTTGATATTCACTGGTTGACCAGCCAGAAAACCTAACATTATAATTATAATTCTTATAATATCAAAATAGTTTTAAGAAAAGATTGGGTATGTCAGAAATAATTTTAGAAAATTATATATTAGTTTCAATTACAATAATCTAACATATGATTATAGATAATATGTTTTAAAATTACTATTATAAATAAGGTCTCTCTTATTATTAAAATGCATATTATGTTTTTGTAAACTACTATGATATTATAATAGTGACTTGTGATGTGCAGATAACTTTTAAAAACATAAAACAAATACAACAATATTTCTGGAAGTTCTAAAACATAAAAATACAGCTTTGAATCTCCCTCCATCTTCCTTCAAACAACATATTTTATATTTTTAAATCATATATTTCAGGGGAACAAACACAATAATATTATAACGTATTTAATAATATTATGTACAAATATTGAAATATTTAAGAACGGTAATAATAGTAATACATTTTTTTAAGACAATATTTTACTGCCAATTAAAATAAATTATTGTTTCAAGCTTATGAATATTTCCAAAGGTTTTCTTTTCACACAATTTGGTATTTTAGTTTCAGAGTCATGAACTATTTTTTTTAAATTTTTTATTTGTTTGTTTGTCTATTATTGTTATTCGTTTTGGATTTTAAACGGAAAGATGAATTTTTTTAAAATAGCAAAAACATATCAACAAATTTAAGTTTTAACACATTTTATAATAATCTAAATATTCCATTTTTAAATTTCAGAGTAGTTTTTAAATAAATCACGATCGAATACAGTTTAAAAGGTTAAAGAAACAAAAACAAGTACTCGTTCTTATACAATAAATGTAACCATGTCAAGGTATTGACCATTTTTGTGTAAACTGAGTTCCGCTCTGAATCGCTTTCAGAATACAATGTTGTGATTTATCATTGCTCTAAATTTAAAAATAACAGCCTGTGTAATTCTTTAACTTTATAATTTTTTTTCTGTCGTCGCCGTCGTCTCGATCAGTTTATTTATTGTGGTTAAAGAATACTATTTGTGATAAAAGTAGTTTATCAAGTAAAGGATCCATGTAAAATTGTGACCATGACCAAATACATGACGTATGTTCTTAAGATAACCAATTTTCACTACAATAATTTTTTTTTAACACCTCAAAGTGGTAACGAGCACAGCAATATGATTTTACAGTATAGAATAAATTAAAGGACTTCCACACAATATTAAATGAAACTATTGAATCGTACATAAATAACAGGTTAATTAAATTCATTACAATTTTTTTTTAAATTTAACATTATGTGAATTAAAAAAAAAAATGAAAATTTAGGACAGTATTATATTATAATGGTTGGAACATAAAGTCTGTTTAACTCAAATCATCATGCAATGAATAACAGCAGATATTTGTCGATCTAATATAATACAGACTATAAATTAAGCATTTATTCATTATACAATTGTGTTCAAACAATAAGACACTCGATACCCCTCCAATAAGCGTATAGATTGTGTTTGGAATAAATCCTGAAAATGGTCGATTACATATTATAGTTTTAATTATATAACAAATGAAATATTTGCGATTGTTATTAACTATCATAAGTGTATTAAATACGCCGAAAATCAGTTTCGGTGATACATTATAGTTTTAGCATTGAAATAATTACATACACAGTCAAAATACTCAATAAAATAGGTACGCGAAGACTAGTATATGGATACTACGCTTATATAAGATAGGTAGAATTACAATTTAAAACAATTATATTACTTTACTTGTATTTGTTTGACATTTTTATCTTATCTGCTTGTCTAGCCGTCTTCGGCATCGTTGGGGCAAACAAATATACATACAAATATAGCGTTCAAAATAAAAATGGGTTTAAAAAAAAAACAAATTAATATAAAAAATGATATCCTGTTGAACACTGATTTCTCGGTAAACAATATTATTTGACCATCGTGACGTTCTGGCCTGAGCAATATGAATAATTTTTTGATTTCAGAGTTCAGTAATCGATTTAGAAACTTATTCATTTTTTTTTTTTTTAGATTATTTTTTGTTGTTTAATTTATTGGTTTATTAATGCTTATTTTTAGTAGTTATGATGATGTTTTTAAGCTTTTATTTTTACGGTTCTAAGTGCAATAAGTCCCGAATCCCGAGTCCTGCTGATGAGATATCTCATGGCATTACAATATTGGGAGAGTTGATAAAAATAATAAATCGAGTTTTAAGAAAAACATGAAGATGCCTTTAAAAATTAATGTTTGTTTCTAAAGTATATTGATTTCCGGTTAACTTGATAATAGCAATTGAATAAAAGCAATTGATAGCAAAATATAAATGCCATTACTAATTTTTCGATACCTGCCAAAAATAACAAAGTTCAAAAAGAATAACAAAACAATCTAAATTGCTTTCATTCGTATAAAAATCGACAAGTTAAAATTACTTAACTTTTCATTATTAAAATGTACTTCAATTGCAGTATCTTAAAAATTATTATCTCAAAAAGAATTATTTCCCGCACATAAAGGTGAATGAGATAATGAATTTTGTTTTGCTTCTCCTGAACAATTGATAAAAGTGGACTTGTCTGGTTTTTGCCCTGAACCCTTCAATTATTAAATTCACCATCAATCCGTTTTCAAATTATTTTTTATTTTTTTTTTTATTTGGGTTAAGGTTTCAACTACTAAGGTCATATAGGTTAGGTTAGGTTAGGTTAGGTTAGGTTAGTCCAGGTGTCTGTCCGGAGAGAAGTGGCGCCCGTGACCAAGATTGGAACTGGTGATGATACACATTGCAACCGACGCCTTAGTCCACTCCGTCCCCCTTTCAAATTATTATGTGCATAATATATATTAAGTTGAATTGAAATATCGGTGAATATCAATGATGCATGGTGCATGTATTTTTCGATGAATGTCGATGAATTACATAATATACATATTATACTTATTTTGTGATACATTTGTGAACCATATGACACGAGTAAAATGTGAAGAATCAGATGATTAAATAAGTTTCAAACGTTTTGTTTCAAATAAGAATCGTAATTTAATTTGTGTATGGTTCTGTTTCTGATCACTTATCTGGTGAAAAGGAATGAACCAAAACTCAATTTCGTGAATCAACTTAAAGATCGAATATTCCATCTAGCTGTTACTAAGTGGAACATTTTGAACTTTCAAGTTTCAGTATTGTTCTTAATATTATAAGTAGAAAAGCTTGAAATACGTTGTAAACCAATGGCACAGTTGTATTCAATAATTTAATAATTTTTGGTTGTTTTATTACAATTCTGAAAATAATACCTTGTGAGTTGTGACATGTAAAATATTTACTGATTATTATTAATTTAAGTATTATAGACGAGAAATAATGTTCCCAGAAAACGTCAAAGACTAAGCAAATAAATTAATATACTTAGAAAATGCTATTTCACATCTTGGAAACAAAAATATTAAACAAGGTCAACCGTTCTTAATAATATGTCCCTAACCATCATAATATTAAATATTATCGAAAATTGTAGGTCAAAATTGTTTGTAGAAATATTTAATGTTTTTATTAAACAGAAAAATGTATTTAAGTTTTTAAGAATTACAGCCATTAATAATAGAATGTCAATTTTTTCTTACATTTAGAAACTAGTTTAATTATATAGAATACGCTCCAAACATAGAAATTACTACTCCATATTCTCTATAATCATGATTCATTACTAAGAATGTATTTATTTGAAACAAAAATTGATAACTGTTATAAATTGTAATGTAAGAAATAATCTGGATTCTAACTCAGGTTATAATACCAAAGTTTAAGCATAAAATAAAAACAACATTTTAAGTTCTCGTATTTTTACGCTCATTTTTATGGTACAAATGTGATTTGGCACTCACCTATAAATTTATAACGCTAACTGTGGTAGTGGTTTTCTCCTCACAATACCTTTTTTTTTAGTATATATAATTTCATAATAAGTAATTATTACTTATTTACGCAACAAAAATCAATGTTACATTATATCAATATACTGACCACTTAAAAGTTAATTTTAATAAGTATAATTTAATATAGGTAGGTACGTACCTTTTTAATATTTATAATTACATTTTTTTTAGGTTTTTATACCTACCTTTTCCTCACCACCATCTCCACCACCAAGAAAGATGATGTATGGCATCCTTTAAATATTGTGATCACCATTTGACTATACCATTTGACATCACCAATGCTATTTTATTTTATTTACTTAGATTTATTTCGACAGAATTTTCAGTTTTAGGATTGATGACGTTAAATTTTGATAGAATAAGTTACGCATTTAATATTCTTCGTTTAAATAATCAATATAATTATACAATTATTATCAATTGAGTGATTTGAAGCGAGAGAATTAGAATAAAATATAGATTTATATATAAACTGTAAATTGGTAAATAATTTGTAAATTATATTCATATAACTTTTTTTTTTTTTAATAAATAATAAATTGAATAATAAGTCTATTATAATTTGCGCACCATGTATCATTACGAGTATAAATGGATAAACATCAATTAACATTGTTACAAAAATAATACTTTTTCATTAAAAGTTTTGAAAAGTGACTTTCGAAAATGCAATACCTATACCATAAAACGAGTGACAAATCCACAGTGATTGATTCGAATTGAAATCGTATGCACAACAAAGTAGATTTATACTTTTTTAAGTGTAGGTGTAACAAATTTATTTTACTTATGCTTTACTAAACCTATTACTTTATTTATTGAATGATGGGTGTAGGTAGCTACTTTAAGTATAATCTTATTAAAGGACATACAATATCTCATAGTAGCTATAATTGTCAAATTAACATTATTTTCACATAAAAGCGTCAAGGTAAATTTAGTAGAAACAGTCACGTAAATTTGATTGATTGAAAAGTCGAAAGTATGACACAAGAATATAACAATGTGTACCTACAAGATATTTTACACCAATAATCTAAAATAGTTTTTTTTTTAATTAGCTCCCGAAAAAAAATAATTATATTACAATACTTAATACGTATTACAGTAATTATTATTTTCACGTGGACATACAAATGTTGAAACGACGTTTAATATTAATATAGGTGTGTTATGTTATTGTTTTGCCAACACTGACAGTTTTTTTTTTATTTTACATTCTGTTTACTGTATTGAAATAAAATGAAATTATATGCTGGTAGTGGAAAAAAGTTTGTACCAGTTATATAAATATAATATAAGTATAATATTTATGTAAACTGAATAACACAAACCATTATCAACCATTAAAATGTAAATTCATATAATATTTGCATTTCAGTATATTTTATAAAGGTGTTAAATTATGTGAAAAAATATGTTTTGAAACCATGATTAAATAACAAGAAATGACTAAAATGATAAAAAAAAACATAGATATGATAAAAAAAAAGAACTCGAAATATTTATATTTAACACATCTTAATATCTTGAGAACTAATTAAGAATATTTCAAAAAAATAATTGAAATGAGATATACAGTTAAAATGTCAGTTTCAAATATATAGGTTATAGGCAATGTTGTTATGCTCGAAACACAAGGTCTTAAGCATTTTTGAAACATGAATTTAAAACATTTGTTCTAAGCATTTTGTTCATTGTTTAAAACGAATAAAATATACTATGTTTAAAACAGTGTGAAATCCAAATGAAAATTGTGTTTTTTTTGTTAGTTTATTAATAATAATAAATAATAATTGATAGCCTTCAGAAAAAAAGGTAAAGTATTCAATAATTATATCTATTACCATCCTTCATTAAATTTTTTTCTTAAGTTTTATTGAATAAATCACCAAATTTAAAATGTTTCCACATAGAACATCCATTCAGAAAATATCAAAATACTTTTAAGATTTAAAATAAGTAATACATAAAGAGTACATACATACTGGAAATAATACATACATACGTACATGGCATACTGGAAAATAAGTGGTACCCGCTGTTTTTCCAGAATGGTATTTTGCCCAAAAATCCATTTTCCTGAAGGCGTTTTTCCCGACGGTTATTGTTCCCGAAACAAAAAATTTAAAAGTTTAATTAATAGCATATTGTCACGGTTCATTATAGCTGATTTTAATACATTCCAGGAGCTACAGTTTCTGAGGGCGATCGCGCATAATATTGTTTTGTAAGTAATCAATATTATATTGTTTATTTTATTTTAGATTCTGAGCGAAGCGAGGAAGCTAGTGGTTTTACAATGGTGTTTATTTTTTTTCCTGTATAAAAAATGTCAACCAGATAGAGTGCTCCGATTTAAACATATAGTACCTACCTTATATTTTAGCAAGATGGTACTTTAAAGAGGTCATTTTTCGATTTTCTCAATAGTTATTTAATACCACGGGAAAAACTACTGACAAATTACGAAAAACCACTTAAAATAGGATTTTAATTTCTAACGATTTATTGTTTATCACCGTAGCAACAAATAAAAATTATAATATTATAATATTAATTCTACTTAAAGGCTATAATAAATAATAACAATTTTAAAAATCCAGACTGATAAACCGTCTCGTCCCAGAATCGTTTTTCTTATACAATGATATAATATCATTGAATTCAAATTTAATACAATCCATTATACATTGTCCCACTTGTAACCTACTGTACAGCAGAGTGACATCCACTTACCCGCTTTTTTATATGTATTTATTTTTATTATACAACATAGGCAATTGGTCGCTTTATACGTACTTATTATAAATTATAAATTTTTAAATATTTAATTATCACACTATAGCATTTATTATTACTTAGGTATATTTTTTAAATGTATTTATTTTTATTATTATAAATAAAGGCCTCAACAACATGGATAATAAATTGGTCACTTTCTACGAATTATAAATTATCGATTTTTAAATATTTAATTATTACACTACTGCAGCATTTATTATGATATTAATTTTATTATTCGATTCGGGTAAAAAGAGTTCGGGAAAAAAGATTTAGGGTATACGGACTTTTGGAAAAAATACCATTCTGGAAAAAGTTCATTCGGGAATTTCGATTCGGGAAGAAGGCGTTCGGGAAAAAAGGTTTTGGGTTTTCGGATTTTTGGGCAAAATACCATTCGGGAAAAAGTTAATTCGGGAATTTCAATTCTGGAAAAATACCGGTAACCAAAAAGGTACCTACATATTAAATTAAAAAATTTAATTTTTATAATATACCGCTTAAGACATTGTTTGAAACTGTTTAAAACATTATTTTCAACTGTTTAAAACTCAAACTATTTATTTTGTTTGCAACATCGCTTTAAACAGAAAAAAACCAGTTAAAACAAAAAATACAATTTATGTTTTTTTTTTCAAAAATAAAAAATACACCAACTCTGATTATAGTTACAATGATTTAAACTCAAACAGGTACATTACTAATAAATACCGAACCATAATGTACAATTGTATATTTATTTGTCATAATATTGACAAAATACAAGTTCATAGAAGCTTTACATATTATTTTTATACATTCAATTTTGACACGCAAATATGTATTTTTTAATATTTGTTTATTTATAATTTTTAAGATCATCATCTTATCGTCCAATAATGCGTTTTCTTAAATATTTTTGATTAAAATTAACTTTTAGCAGTCGACTTAACTGTTGATAATAATAATAATAGAAACTATTGTTCCATAACTACAGAAAAATCAGCAAACATTGTTAGCTTCATGTCCTCTGAAAAATGTTTATGTACTAACCAAATACACTTCAGCTATGCTTGGATATTGGCACTGATATAGATAGTAAGTTGTTTACATAATATGCTTACTTCTTAAGGGCGGATCAACTGGTGGCAAGTCCCCCACCACCACCACCCAACCTCCATTCACAAGACAAATATAATATAATTTTCAATAATTATTAAAAATCAGCATTGTAAAAATGTTTTTGTCACACCTGCACCGAAAATTTGGTTTTTGATAGCGGTTGAAGCATTGGAAATCGTCATTTTTCCATCCAACTGGTGGTAAAGTGGGAATCCCAAGAAGTGCCGAGTGGTTAAGTGGAAATACCAAAAAGTGCTAGGCGCACATCACGCGCATATTGCTTGCACAACCAGACACTGAAATCTATACCACGGTCCTTATAAAACATAAACTTTTGGTTATACCTACATCTTATATTCATATTATAACCTCAATACGCTTGACGCTTGAAATAAATAAATACAAATCGTTTCTTTCATGAAATATTGCTGTCGTAGAATAATTACGGTCTAGTTGTTGCATATAGGCCCCTGCATTATCTTTGCCGTGATCGATGAATTCAGAGGCGTAACAAAAAAATAGTATGTGTAGCTCGTGCGAGAAGGTAATTTCAATCCAGCGACTGAAATAGCTCACTTCACACAATATACTATTTTAATTTAAGTGTCAGCTCCGTGTACACATATTCTGTATCCACCCTTGTGCTGAATAAACTGATGAAATATTTAAAATATTATGTTTACTTTTCATTGTACTACGATGATACAATACCTACAAGTACGAACCAGCTACTCAATACTATTATAAATAGTCAAAATAAAAATATTATCAATTTATTAAACTTACCAAAGAAAGTATCTAATCAACGGAAAACAAAATTAATTTCATGTGGTTCATGTCCCATCACACGAAGGTATCCCTGGAAACGAGAAAGAGGACGTAATGGCGGATGAAGCGGCTGTCTCTGGACATACCCCCTTCATAAACAAAACCATCACCAAAGACCTGATAAAAGAATCCCTAAGACGTATCCTCACATCATGGCAAAACCACTAGGACGACACTTCAACCAGTAACAAATTAAGGAACGTCAAAAAAACAGTTTCAAAATGGCCATACCCTGAAAATACATCAAGGTGAGAACAAATAATAATAAACAGAACTAGAATAGGTCGCTCTAATATTACCCACTCTTACTTAATCACTAAGGAACCCAGACCAAAGTGCGACTCATGCAACATCCCCCTATCAATTGAACACATAATCATCAACTCCCCAAAATGTTCATCTTCACGTCATCTTCTCAAAAATCCTACATCACTCAAAAAAGCCCTCAACCAAAATAACATCGCCAATATTTTCAATTTTCTTAAAGTAATATTGGTCTAGACGATAAACTATAAATTTCCTGTATACATCATGTTTCTTTTCTCTTTTTAATATTGTATAAAACTTTTAGTTTGTAAATTTCACTAGGCTAAGAATATTTGTAATTGAAGTCTTAAAAAAGAAAAAAAAAAGAAAAAGATTATCCCAAGTATTAATATCGGATGTGTCTGTCGTATTCAATATTACTATTATAATATTTAAGGACAATATATCGTCTAACCTAAAGTATTTATCTTCTCCTGCAACACAGTGCCTCTCGGGAGACTGGTAGATATATGTATTATGCAGACGTTAATCATTATACATTGTATAATAATTGTCAGTTGTTGGCATTAAACGAGTTCCGGATTTAAGGCGCTTTAAAGAGGTAGAATACTAATGTATACGACTAGTGGAAATTTAACAGGCGGGTAGATTAGATGCAGGTGATTAATATGCAACACCGTAAACATCTGGTTTGTAATCTGTTTTTACGTATGAATGTATGATGCGTTTTAGTTACATTTATTATGATGATATAATCTCTAATAAAGACCCTTAAAATATTGTAACCGCAAGACAACCACACGATTTTTACATATTACTTATCAGGAAACATACACCTAATATTATCATTAATGTCTCGGTTACAACACCGAGCACAATTATTTATTATAATTCAATTCGTAAATCAATTCGAACGCTTTATTCACAATATCGACTGAATCGTTCTCAAACGGAGAAAAAAAAGGTTGCGATTCGTTAAAAATATTTTATCAAAGTTCAGACGTATTTTAAAATGAATATTATAATAGAGCAATCAAATATTGCATCAACAATACAAACGGTTTTTACAGTCTACGGCATTTTTGGGTACCCATTTTGACGCAAAGTCGTTTCGACGTATGCGCATCTTTAATACATAATTTATTATATTGATACTGAACAAAACTGATTAGATTTAAAATTATAATCTGTACATATCATATTATTAAATTACCTATCAAAATACGTATGGTAGATACTTGTAAATTGAATTTCACGGTAACGTAAAATTATAGACAGGTTATAATATAGACAAAATCATGAGAAATTTATGGCTGCAATATTGTATACTATAATTTCATTTTCAAATTTGATATTGATTATTCGCTGGTAGCTGCTTCAACGTCATTGTTGTTCATGCCTTCATTTCGTTTTGAGTATAAGTTCTATGAGTTCAGTAGATTGATTAAATGTGACAAACACGTGTAGGTTGTCTACAAATGTTATAATAATTTGAATATGAAAAATATATAAACAAAATTCAAATCACTCGAATTAAGTATTAATAATATTATTATTATAACTTACAAGTCCAATATAACCATCAATATAGAGTTAAGTGAATGGAATATAAAATAATATGGTTGGAGTTTAAAAGATTATAACAGCCGGTTTCTCTCTCAGAAGTTAAAATATTAAATAAATCATGATTAGTTTTAGTATAATTTATCATTATTATTATAAGCATATTATATTTATTAACTTCATGACATTGTGATGTAGGTAATAATTAATTTTAATATTTAGATAATAAATTGAGTTAAAAATGGTATTTCACTAGATTAAACTTTATCATTTTGTTTTTATACTAGTTAACAATATAATATTGATGAAATTAATATTCACTAATCACTGATGTTAGTTTTAACAAAAATGAAATAATACATTTTCTATTATTCCGTAACTATTATTAAAGTATCAGACTGTTAATGTTATTATTTTTTTTTTCTGTAAATAAATAATACGAAAAATGGTATACAAAAAATTACATTAAAACTGTAGATTGGCTTGTACTAGTATGATCACTTTGAAGTTTTAAGATTACAAAGTTAAATTAAATATTTTTTTGTTTTAACAGCATTGTGTATGGTGGTGTTTTGATCCACAAACTTCTAAATGGAGCAACCAACCTATAGCAGATATCAATACCATCCACGTAAAAAAATGTATTTAAATTAGATTGCGACAAACCGTAATAGAGTAAATTATACGTTTATCATGCTGTACATTTTGCCTCATTTAAACAACAGCTAAAATAACATAAAATAGTAAAATACATTATTTTATATTATCATAAACGGTTGTAAGTTTTTAGTTTAACATTCCTATTCTCACTATATTATTCATTATATACCATTATTTTTTTATCGTTACCAATCCCCCCACCACTACCACCACCATCACCATCAAAACCACAACGATTTCTATTCGTATCACTACAACAAAACAATAATAATTATAATATTTAAGCAAAATTCTTACTGCGAAATGTTATGGTTTTTCCATACTTCCATAATACATCTATTTTTTTTCTTCCAATATTAGCTCATGGTAATATTATGAGAAAATTAAAAACATTAATAATATAATATTTATATATTTATGGTATATGTTTAATAGTCAATACTTGTGAGAGGTAAATTCAGTTTATAACTACAAATAATGGTTTATTATACTTAAGAATAAAATCGGAGATATGTTATTTATATCAGATTTGTATTTGTCTTGACTACTACAGACTACAGCAATTCAGACTTCCATTGGTTGATCGATAAAAGCGACAGGATTTGACCATTGAATACAGTTTAAAATCAGTCGCATTTAAGGAACGACACAATAACAGTAAAGCCATAAAGTAATATAGAAGCGACACTTTTCATTACGAAACGATTTCTGAAGGTTCTGTGTTGATATTGTAAACGAGCTCTCTGGAGATTTTCTGCCGTAATATTGTGAATGATTTTTTTACAACAAAAAATAATAAATAAAAATTTGTTTCATAACATTTATTGTGGTACATTTTTCTCGTTACGGATGGCGTACCATTTTCATAGAGTTGACTAAACGTATTGTCTCATAATTATTTCGCATGAAGTGCACTATTAGCTGTTTGCATATTGAAGTAACTAGCAAGTAAATATCTAAAACCCTGTAGTGTTCAAGACTACAAAGTAATTTTTCCAACGTGTGGTAAGCCCACTAAATTCACCGTATTTACTGTCTTCTTAGTTCTTGTATTTGTCTTTTCACTTTGCTCTTATTCGATTTCAGAAGATGAAAGTTGCTCGTAACAGTATTTGTTGAACTGTTTTGAATTTAGATACCTACCATATAATATGTCCACCACTCACCAGACGACCTTTTGAACGTCTTCTAATATTTAATTACAAGGTAAGCGAAAATACGCCACTCGGTGCAGCTGTCATCTGAACGTGCCGAACATGTATTTTACCAGTTTTAATGGGAAATTTCTGTTTAATCGAAGTACCACAACTCATTACCACGTGATAACAATAATAACAATTTTATTGATATTTTAAATTTATGGAATTTAAGACGTATGAACTATGCAGGGGTCTATTGTATAAAATATAAATACATAATAAAATACATAATATGCCTACGAACCGAATAGTAATATTTGAAATCCAATTTATTTATATATTTTGGTGATTGTCAAATCACATTTAAAATTTTAAAAACAACTTGTAAACCATTTTGCTGACTTCGACATTAAAGCTAAGTTGGCTCATATAGTTGAATATATTATTATATTAATTATTATAATATATATATCTGTAATATATATACGCATTCTAGTGCGCACACACAATATTATAATATTATGTTTGTACAATATACTCTCCTTTGATGCCGTGAATAATTACAGGGAACTTGCCCAGCCAAATCACTTTACTATATTATATTTCACGGGGTGGACCGAGGAAATCGATTGAGGAAATCATGGGCTTCTGAACATTTCGTTGAAACCAATCTTTAATTCGTTAGCCATGATATTACCTGCATGATGTTTGCCGGCGGCTGACAGCTTTCCGAGACTTACGAGCTACCTTTACAACCCTGCCACGACGTCATCAAGTGCACTCTATGCTGCAGGTCACAATTTATAATATACTATCGATGTTGTATATTTGCTCAAATATTAGGTATTGATTATTATTATTACATATTATTATTTAATGTTATATTGTATATACAGTCGGCACGTATAATTCGTAAATCGATCCGTCTATTTTGGACACGATGAAATTGTATCGGCAAAATTTGAGTAATTATAATATTTCGGCAGACTGGTGTAAAATAATATAGTCATATTATAAATTAGAATATTTTGTCATAGCAATACGATGTAATCGTAGATGATTATGATTGAATTACATAAAATATATGGTATCAAGCAATGTGATCTGATTGTATTTCCAAAATATATATCTGGGATATATTGTATTAATAATATACTCAACCCATAGGTACCTCTGCAACGCATACAAAATGTTTTTCAGCATACGAATAGTATAAAATATGAAGTAGACTATTGTAATTTAAATGTGTAAATGGTTTAGTTCTGCTGACCTTGTTATCAGAACCCTCACAAAAATATTGAATGGAATATTAGCCAAGAAGACAAGACAAATATACATCGTAATCATTAATACATATTTTGTGAAAATATGTAAATCTGCCACTCAACCTACTATTTTTTTTTTTAGATTTCGAGCGAAGCGATGAATGTATTGATTTTACAATGATGTGTGTTTTTTTTAAATTTTTTTTTCGTCTGTCCTCACTTTTTAGGACAGTTAAAGTGCTTGGATTTTTTTCAACAGTAACTTTTCTGATAGGAAAGTGAATCTAGTTGGTACTTTGAGGGGTCAAAAGTAAAAATTTCTCAGTAGTTTTCAAACGCGACGTGATAAACAAAAGAAAAATTAAGGAAAAACTGGAATTTTTACGCAAAATCAGTCTAACAGTGTACAACACGTCCGTTCATAAGTTTATAGACAGTATATAATATAGGTATGTGCCCACCCAACTGTAGATAAATGCAAGTTTTCTTCACCGGGTCGGCTCGATTTCAATTATTACTTCGTCTATACATAATAATATATTAAGTGATATAGTAACTAAAGACTATTACAACACCGACAAAGTGTTAATCCGTAATCCATCGTACGAGACTATAATGTTTATACTTAATAGTTTATCAAATATCCGAAAAATTAACAAACAATATTGAAAACGCAAATCCGTAAAAATAAGGCTACTAAATTATAATTTTTATTTTATAAGACTTGAAATATACATTTCAAACATAAAACGTACTATGTTTTGAAAACTATGCACTCATTAAAAAACAATTACATTTTTTGAAAATTTATTACATAATTAACAAACTTTATCGGGACAATTTCACTCAATAAAATATATAAATCTACTAACGAAATCAACTAAGTATCGAACAACATAAATATTAGGGTGACATAAAAACTTTAGAAATAGAATAAAAAAAAAAAAATTGTCACTAATTATTATCAAACTCGTTAATAAAAATGATAAGATAAACTAATATTTAAATCAATGTACTAAGACATAAAATATATTATGATTGGTCGACATAAATTTTTTGTGAAGAAAAAAACATGAAAATATAATAATAAAATCAATAATTATGATAATAGCGTCTTTAGAGGTAATGATAAAACGAATAGGAAATGTTGAAAATGTAAAGACCATTCCTATCGTCATGAAATTATACGTCTTAACATAATATAATAATTAGTGTTATTGTTGAACGTAACAATTTAAAGGGCGTCGCAACCACAAAGAAAAAATTTTTTATTGGCAACTTCTTATGCATTTGCGGCCGTTGGCCTTGTCGTCGGGTCACCCGTAAATTATCGTAAGTGTGAGTAAAAACGTTTCCAGTAAACGCGTACGGTAGACTGTTTTTTACGCACTCGCGTGTACATTCCAACTTTTATTCTGTTACCACTAAAAAAATATTTGTTATTTTTCACTCCAACGGTCAACGGACGATTCTAATTCCGATAGAATGCACGTCATAATGCTCACTCCGATTTTCATTCTAAAAAAATATTCGAATTTCGCCGGGTGAACGACGGAAGCATTTTTTAGATTCAGATTAATGTGAGCGAAGCGATGAATGTATTGATTTTACAATGATGTGTGTTTTTATTTTTTTTTTTTGTGTCTGTCATCACCTTTTAGGACAGTAAAAGTGCTTGGATTTTCTTCAACAGTAACTTTTTTGATAGGAAAGTGAATCTAGTTGGTACTTTGAGGGGGTCAAAAGTAAAAATTTTTCAGTAGTATTCAAACGTGACGTGAAAAACAAAAGAAAACGGGAATTTTTACGCAAAATCTGTTTTCGAGAAAATCGATTTTGGTTTTTGGTGCAACTCTAAAACAAATGACCGTACATGCAATTTTGACTGAATGTTTATATTAGCATTTTCTATACACCATAACATTTTCCAAATATTTTGACTTATTTTAAGCTGTTTACTGACATTTTCAGTTTCCATTTTTTTTAGTTTTTTTTTCTATAAATATCAATAAAAATGTATCTGTTTGGTAAAAAAGCTTGAAAATTTAATAGAAGGCTCCTGATAATATATCGTTCTAATAGCACTTGAAAAATATTAAAAATACATAGGCACAATTTTTTTTATAAGCATTTAAAGTTAAAATTTTGACAAAATTTATCAAGTTTATAATTTAATAATTATTTTTTAGTTAAAAATGTATAAAATGTTCAACTTTTATAGCTAAGGATTGAAAATTGAAAACAAGGCTCCACGTAAATGGGTTACATATAAATTACATCATTTACAATAATATCATTAATTAATATACTTGGTAATATCATAGGCTGACTGACCATTTTCGCTCAGAATCGTTTTTCTTATACAATGATATTATATCATTGAATTCAAATTTAACACCATCCATTACAGTGACCCACTTGTAACCTACTATACAACAGAGCGACATCCACTTATCACACCTTTTTTTTATTATTATAATTATTAGTTAATTTGAATTATGACACAACACAACCCTTCCCCTTCTACCGGTAAACCGGTCTTTACGAAATGTTTACAAGCTGCATGGCGTGGAAATGGTGACACTTCACCCATGTACGCTGCAGAAACATAGAAACCGCTACCAGCCCGTCAATTCCCACCATGAAATCGGTCCATGGACTAACGTCATTATGTTATTCTGTTGCTCGATCATGACAACCGACGAATCACGACCAGAGACGACTGGTATAAAGCCACCTCCTCCGCCGTGAGGTTGAACACTAGGCGTGGCGTGGAGGATGATATGCTCAATTGGCCGATTTCCGTCAAGATGTGGTAGGTAAGTTACGGTTTCTTTTGCGGTACAAAGTATTCTATTGTTTGCTAAGAAATAGAAAGGTAAATTAACACAGCATGTTTCTTACACACAAACACTCACACACACACCGTTCAAATATTCGTCCACTTCATCTATAGGTATCGTGTTTTTCATTGGCAGTCACATTTATTATAATATATTATAAATTATAATATACAAATCACCTACAATGAAAAAAAACGACAAATAAAAAGTGGAGAACATAGGCCGCCAGTGTATGAGATTCTCTGACTGAACGACTAATGGTGATAATATTATATTATGTCTATATATATTTTGTCATGATATTGTCTATACTTAAAAATTATAGTTCAAAAACAGCAGACAAAATTATGGGTTATGAAAATATTTATAAATCGATAAATTACACACATATTTTGGCCAATATATTTTCCTACAAAATAAGTGGGTCCGCGTTTTAAAATCAACTACCTACACATATTATTATCGACTTATCGATAAGGTATACGTCCTCGCACATACGCGATTGTACGATAATATAATATTATTGTATTTATTTTCAGTATGTTAAAAAGCCTGCAGAGCGTACCAAACTGAGCGTTTATTTAAATTGTTGACATATCTCGCATTGTTTACATAATTAGCTTCAATTTACAGTAAATATTGTATATAACCTATTTTCGTTCGTGTTTTAAATCCAATTATTTCATTTAACTTTCAACAGCTTTATACGACTAATTTAATAGAGCTATATTATAACTGAATCAAACACCACTCAGTGTTGCATCGAATATCTGTTAGATATGTATATTCATTAAAGTGGTACATTGGTTGTTCAACGTTTTGATTTAACAGCATTGTTTTCGTTGAAAATTATACACAAACCGATGCAAAAACAAAATTATAAATTCAGATCTGTTTGAATACAAAGTAATGCATTGGAAAATATAGTTGTGTAAGTTATCATCAGTTAGGTACTAGTTAGGTACCGAATATAAGTGGTTTATTGAAGATAAAAACAATAACATAATATGCGTATGGAAATGATTAAAAACTACCTATGAGACGAAATAATATTAAAACCAAAAATGCAATTACTCAAACTCACAGAAACTACAATTAGGTTTTCCCAATTTTAAAAAGTAATTGGCAAATTCACAAAAATTCTAGATGAGATAGTACTACCGGTTGGTGGTTGGCAACGAATCAATTTGTTTCAAATCAATTAGAACTAGAAGAAAAATGTCACATTCGTTCAATGTATGGAACTTCGCACTATCGAGACTAACGGATATCGATATAGGCCAAGGATGATAAATCCATGGCACGCGTACCCTAGATTGCGCACAATAAAGTTTTGACGACACACGAAAAATTAAAACATTTATATTAATTATATAATAAAATATAATATATACATTATATTATTTATGAATAATAAACTACATTTTGTGGTCACATAATGGTATTTTACAGTACTGTTCTATGTACCACATTAACACTTTAGCGTATGAACATAACATAATTACATAATAATAATATACAATATACAACAAAAAGAACTGAAGTCTGGTGGTTTCGTATGATAACGAACTGTAAATAAGATAATTATTAGTGGAAAATTAGGTTTGAAGTATTGTAGATTTGTTTATGTAGATAAAAAATTATAGGCACTTATACTCAGAGGTGTCAGAGTCGGCCATAAGGTGGAGCTAGGCCAGAGGTAATATTTATTAGGTAAGCCTTAAGATTATAATTTTTTATTACGTGAGGCAAAAAATGTCTCATAAATGCGCATTGCAATGTATATTATACAAATTGTAATTATTTAATTTATAAAAACTATTTAATGTATTTATATTTCAAATTGTGAACTCATGGGCCCCACATGAACATGTTCAGTGGGGCCCATTATCTTCTTGAAGAATAAATAAAAATATTTTGATGTCCCTAAAATATTGTTTATTGTTTGACGTGGGTCAAATATACATTTACAATATTAGCTCTACGTCTGATTGTGTAAGATGCATATATTATGACGAAATTATGATGCGATGATTTCAAACTCTATTTAGTTGACCACAGTTTGCTTATTTGGTCATAAAATATTTTAAAACATAAAAATATATCAGTCGTTTAGGTACATACTAAGTTCATTATCTTCATGGATCACACATTCAAAATAGCACACGTTCGTATCGACATAGGTGCAGGCCATTAATTGTGCATACACGTTCTTAGAATTTTTTTTATTAAAACACGTACAACATGCACTGCAATGTGTAACTTGTACTTGTACTAACTTTATGTACCTTATTATGGAATATCATACATCATACATATAAAATAATTATGTACTTATGAATTATTATTTTATGGTTTTTTACATAAAAGAGTACATCGAGTACTAACAATTTATTAGCGTCAAATTAATTAGACATAATTATTTTAGGTGCCTTACATTGCATAGTTACATGATTAAATTTTTAATTATTTCACGTGTTAAGTTATTTATTAAAATAGTTTGATGGCTATAATATTGTTACATTTATCTTATATTTTTTGTCAAGTGGACCTTGTAATTACAATCAGTTTAGTATACATTAAAAAACTTAAATTTCCATTTGTCTATTGTTTATTAATTACGTTTGCGAATAAAACCAATTTTATTGAAATCTTCAACTATTTTTGAATTCTTTTATTTCGCATGGAACTGGACATAAGTTTTCTCTTTCGAATATTTTGTATGATTACAATACATTATTTTCAAACATGAATAAATCAGTTCTCAAATACCTAAACTACATCAATTGCGAATTAATGAACCGCATAATTGTAACATTGTCTTCGAATAATTCAACTTCCAATCAAATAAATCCAAATTTGAAATGAAAGTACACGAAAGTCAAATGCAGAAATTTAACCAGATGATCACAGTTGTATGCTTCTAGTTTGAATAATAAGCAACTACAATATGTAAATAAGGAATTATAATGTGATCTAATGATAATGCATATTCGCATGAATAAACAGTGTACAGAGAAAAATTGTTATCTGTATTTAAATGCGTATAATATTAAGATTTATATCATAATATGAAGAATTATACCAAGTAAAAACTAAAAATTTTAGTAGAGTAGATATATTTTTGTCATGGCTTATAAAGTATCGTAGTATCATTGGGGAAGTATCCTAGGACGATAGCTAAGGTGATAACAATTTATTTTTTCCGTATTATGAGATTCTCCAATTTTGTCAAAGCATCATAAGTACGTAACCATAAATAATATATTATTTATCTTATATGCTGATATGTAAAACCATTATTGAGATTTATTGGTATACAAAGTTTAACAACGCAGAAATTAATCACTCAAATTTCAATTAAAATGCATAATCGTTTCCATAAACCGAGAATACTCGTTAAATGGTGTGAAAAATCTAAGATCTGATAATACTATGTAATAAATTAATAACTTTACTAAAAATACTAAAAGTAGGAATGTGAGTAACTGCATTTTTCGAGGATTTAATAGTGGGGAAAATGATAGAAGAACCACTATCCATATTATTGTATATTTATTTATATTTTTTTATTAGCGACAAAAAAAAGTTATAAGTACGATAATCAAATAATCAAATAATTAATCAAATCGTTTAAGAAAACGTCCATGCTCTATCGAAAGGTGCGGCTTATTACATAAATTATAATTTATTTCGATTTTCAAATATTATTTACAATTATTAATTATAAATTACAAATTCCATTTATCAAATATATCAAAAGAAGTAATCTACCTATAATATTTATATTATAATCAGATTGATCGCGATTTCTCGTCATCTTGGGCAATGGCTAATAGGTATAATAAATATATTATTCAACCGGCAACAATAATGATTATACGTTTACAAAAGTTTACAATACTGAAACTCGTTTATACAAATTGGGAAACGAGTAATATATTCCTTTCCCTTCTACAAAGTAACATTTTAATATGATAATAATACAATAATTTACACCGTATTGGTAAAACTAAAGGTGGATAAAGTCATAGGCGCAAATAGCGTTTGAGATTTGAGGGGGGGGGCGGGGCTAAAGCCTTACTTTGATAATATTGAATAAGCTTAAAACAAAATGTAAAAAACGTTTAGGGAAGATAAGCCCCTAAAGCCCCCCCTTGTTTGTGCCTGCACATCAAAATGTGTCCTATACATGTCCATCAAGTTAGCACCGGCACATTAACTATACAATGATTTCGCAACTGGTGTAACAAATTTGTTAGGATTTTGCTATATTTTGAATTTTGTTGGACCCCTACTATCCATGGGGGGGGGGGGGATTACAAATTTGGAGTCAGCACCGGAACATTGGTAGATTCCAAAAAAAACAATGCCAAATTAATCAGCCAAATTTGCTAGATTTTGCTACTGCATTTTTGGATTTTTCTTAGGCACTAAAACTTCGGAAAACCACACAGAAACATGCTGGTGCCATCGTTGTGAGTGAACCGGCACATTGTCCGATTCCAAAAAAAAATTATACCCATTAGTTCAGCTGGATTTGCTAGTCCTTCAAAGGACGTTTTTGAATTTCACTGATCCCACTTTGTTCGATTCAACCAAAAAAACGCCAAGTTCAGACTTGCCAGAACAAAGTTCAGTTGAATTCGCTAGATTTTGATTTGCCCATTTTTTAGTTTTTCCAGGACCCCTGATTCCCTTGGGGGATTTTCGAAAATTCATTTTTTAGCCTTTTTTATTTAATTAGGTTGTTTAATTCAATAGAGATTTTTTTTATTAAAAAAGGAATTTTATGAAATATAAAATCGATAAATGAAAAAAATAAAATTTTAATTTGGATAAAAAGCCTTATTGTTGACTATAAAAAGACAGATTGTATGAAGAAATTTATTAGATTTATTATAAGTTAGATACTTGGTACCATTTGGTGACAATTTGGCGTCTTTTGGCAACCATTTTTCGACAATTTGGAGTCAGCTAGAAACCATTTTCTGACATTTTTAACGTCTTTAACTTGAACGTTATGTCACCAAATGGTTCCAAAGGACGCCAAATTGTCACCAAATAGTTTACAAAATGTCAACAAATTGTCACCAAAAGACAAAACTATTTAGGTAGGTAGCATACGTGCAAATAGAGCAAGAGATTTGGGTAGGATGATCCCTAATATCTAGTATTAAAATATTCAATAAGCTTATAAAAATTTTTGAAAATGTTTGGGAGGTCTGTTACAATTTTTGGTGGAGCCTCTAAATCCCCCTCCCCTCATTTTCGCATATGGTTCATAGGTAGTATTTGTTACCATTTTTGGCATCTTTTGGCGACCTTTTGGTGACAATTTGACATACTTTGGTGACAATTTTCATCCTTTGGCAACAAGTTGGCGCTAAATTATCACCAAATGGTTGTCAAAAGACGCTAAATCGTCACTAAATAGTTTCCAAGTGATGGAAAAAATCTTTATTTAATAAAAAAAATCTAATTAGAATAAAAAATCTAAAATAATTAAGAAAATGTGAAAGAACCAAAAAATCTGTATTGAATAAACAAAACCTAGTTGAATAAATAAAAGCTAAAAATGAATTTTTTCGGAAACCTTTTGTCAGAATAATTTGGTTTGATTTTGTTTTAGAATCACGAATGTTTGACATTTTCCCCAAAAAAGTAGAGGTCCTAGAAAAGTTAAAAAATTACCTAGCAAAATCTAGCATATTCTGCCGATTAATTTAGCAATATTTTTTTGGAATCGAACAATGTGCCGGTGTGAACGCCAAACATGTACCTCCCCAAGGTAGCAGAGTAACTAGCAAAATTCAAAAATTGCCTAACTAAATCTCGTTAATTCGGCTTAATAAATGGGGGCATACATTTTTGGGAATTATATACAATATGCTTGTGCTTACACCAAATTGCAAACTTGCCAACTCATTATAATTCCTAACCTTACCTTTTTATAATTCCATACATAATTTACACTCAACTCTCGGGGTAAAGGGAGGAGGTTCTAACAAAATAAACCATCTTCGTCTTAATTAAAACGAATCAATCATGACTAATGATTATTAAACAGTATATTTTTAGTTGAATTAAAAATTTTAATTTTTAACAGTAGATATTGTATGTAAATATTGTATGTAGATATTGTATGTATATTGTAACTAACATATCATTAGTTTAACCATACGGGCAATTGGTTTTGACATTTTTAATTTAATTACAATTGGATATTAACAAATCAAATCATAACCAAATGTTTGTACCAGGTGTCAGTTTTTCAAATTGTTCACAATTTTCAATAATTTTAAAATTAAATTTTATATTTTAGTTGCCACCTTAATTATAATACTTCGCCACTAATCTGCTGCCGGATACCTATTTAGGCAAGTGGAAGAAAATTTCTTCACGGGAATAATTCTCAGGCCTTGTAGAATTGTCAGGTTTTGATAACTATTATTTTTATCTGAAAGAAGAAGACTTCTTACAGGCAGCTGCATCAAATTCCGATATTTATCTGTAAAAAAACGCTTATAATTTTATCATTTTGATGGCATATTATAATGTTTGAGATTAAAATATTGAAAAAGGGAGCTCGATGCAGCCTGTAGAATAGAATCATAATCATGAATTACTCACTATTAGTTAAAAAAAAATGATCGAATTTGGTTTATTTTACAGAACATGATCATTATCCCGTAGAACATATTTGTTTTGTACAAAATTACATTGGCACCAGGCATCTTAAATAAGTACAAATTAAGAGGTTTTACAAAGAAAACTTAATATGTAGGTCCGTGCATGGGCTAAGATATCTTATAGTCCGTATAACTTAGTTTATCTTAATCTGTGGCACAATTTAGAGAAGATAAGGGAACGTTCGCTCCCGTATCTTTCAATGGTATGATATTTGCGACTGTCGACCGAATATGTACAAGTGGTGTCACCTTATCTTCTCTACATCATGGTCCACGTAATTAATTGGCTATTACACTGTATCAGTGTAGCATCATTATTACTTAATTGTCGTAGTCCAAAAAAATAATTAATATTTTTTCAAGTCTTATGACAATGTTATGGTATTAGTTTACTATTTTACGTGCCAAGTGGGAAAAGGTGTCCAGCCGCTTCGTTACACCACTGTTCCAGTTAATATACATATGTACAGTACATAGGTATATTAATAGTAACATGTGTAATTGAGCATAGAATATTATAACAGAATACGTATGTATACTGAACTATAACAATTTCTAATTGTAAATTACATTATATTTTAATTATAATTAATTTTTTAAATATTTTTATAAAACTTTTGTAACCATTTTAATTGTAAATATATTTTTATCATATGCCCGTAACCACAGCCAAGGTAATCCTGCAGTCTCTCTTGCGGGAACGCTCTCCGTCCTCTAACATAATTTGATTCTACTGTCAGTTGATCAGCTCTCATACGCTAATGGATTCTTCCACAAAATAAGATCTTCGGCCGTCAACGGGTAAATGTAAATCCTAATACGAGTTGGTGATGTGGTGACCGAGGTTATGTTAAATATTTTTTGGTAGCAAGGTCTCGGTATCTCAATTCGGTGTATTTGTGGATCAAAACTTACTGTTCTATGTCAAAAAAAAATTAAATATCTTTCACATAAATTTAACTATACTGATTTCTTTACGCATGCTGGCCAAATTATTACCAAGTGTATCCATACCAAAAAACTTGGCCCAAAAATAACAAAATATAAACAAATAATTTAAAATTCAAATTTTAAAAAAAATTCCCCACACGCACGCCAATTAGGAAAACATACCTAGCGATAACACACCGACACAGTATGTCCACGGATGGTAAAAACACACAGAAGCTGCTCAAGATCGAAAACGAAATCAAGAAGAGCTCACAGATTCTTTTGACAGAAAACCAGTCGTGTTTCGACTACGAAGAAAACCAGGATCTCAAAAATTACAATAGTAAGGGCACCAGGCTGGAAATTGTCCGGTCATCGTGTGCCGATGACATTTTGATGAAGATACTGGTCGCGAAGTATGCCAATCGATTGATGGGCAAGCTGGAAAAGATCGCCGTTAAAGTGCCAGCTAACAGCAATCCTGCGGACGCGGTTGTGCGGTTGCGCAGAAGGATACAGCGGTTGCTCAAGGACATAAATCAGGTGGGTGGTCCGTGTGACTCTTCGACCGTACTGCTGAACAAGTACGACTGCCTCCGCATGGCTTACTACAGTATAGCCGACGGGATCAAAGAAACAAAAATACGGTCGTTCCGTCAGGGCGTGTTGAATAACCGCAAAAACTGCGATAGAATCAAAAAATGCAAAGTGACCGAAAACTGTAAGAAACTCGACAACCAGGAAAAACGGAATAACTGTGATAACCACGATAAGCTTGAGAAACTGCAGAATTGTGAAAACGAGAAACTCGAAAATCTTATGAAACTTGAAAACCTGGACAATTGTACAAACCCTGAGAAACAGGAGAACTGTAAAAATAACGAAAAACCGGAAAACCACGAGAGATTTCAGGCAGGTGAAAAATTCAAAAACCTTGAGAAACGCGTGTTTAACTGTGAGTATTGTGGCAGGAGCACGAAGCTCTGCAATGTGACGACTTGTGATTCAAAACTTCATTCAGACAAAGATAACTGCCAGAAAAATGTCTTCGAATGGAAATCGTTTTTCAAACGTCGATTTTTCATTTATTTCCCGTGTGTATGTTGTATGTGTGATAAGTCTGTTTAAACCACTCGGGTTGGACGGCGTTTAGGTGTTATTGGTCAGGTGGTATCGATGAGTGGTTTTTACCATGGTGGTGATAGAAAATAAGACTGAACTAACGAAAATTGAGTTTTAAATATTAATATGCTACACCGATGGTCACGCCCATCACACACATATCTCCTTAATAACTAAATATTTAAAAAAAATATGAGAATATTATAGTTATTTTATGTCAATTTGTAGTTATTTATTTATTTTTATGCCAATCACTATAATTGTCACAGTCATTGTGTTTCAACATTTCCTGATACTTTTTTCACTATACGATGAGTAGACTCACAATTGAAACTGAAACAATTACAATTGCCTATAGAATTCTAGTCATAAATTTTCTGATGAATTTAGAACATTTTATAATCACTAACCATTTTCACATTATCCAAAATAGTTTTGTGGTTAAAAGCCGATTGGATGCAACGATGTAGAACACCTGTAATCCTGTCTTAAGCTAACTTGTTGTTTAAAACAATATAATGTAATTTCGTGCAACAACAAATTGATGGTTCGACAGGATAAAATACAATCGCAGCTGATGATAATATGCATTGACAGAATTCAGACGAAGGAAAATCAGAGAGGATGATGACGTAAACGAATTCGTATTTTTCTTTGAGCCTCTTTTGAGGCTTCTATAATGTTGTTGTTTACTTGAATCGAACAATGACTTAACATCGAATTTTAGTGTGTTATTCATAAATTGTAGGTTTATGTTAATGCACTGAATTCACAGTATAAACTATTTGATCGGATGACTGAAAAAAAAATAATGATAATAATTACACACACGTTCCTGAATATATTATATATATATATATATTTTTTTTTACAAACAGTTGTTTTATACACATATTATTAAAAATTACTAAATATACTAAATTGTAATGGGTAACAACCAGTAAGAGAATACACAAATCAGAATAATAATACATTTTACATCTTAACTTCGTAGTATTATTATGAAAGGGCATACCGAAATGTAATCAATTAAGTTAAAATAAAATATATATATTATGGGTCTAAACCGTTACCTATAAAACATGGCATGGTAACATAATATAAAATGTCATTCCATATGAATAAAAACATAACAATACAATATTATAATAATAATTTTACATATTATTAATGTCTAAATATGTTTATTTTAACTGTAGAACGATATGATCATTGTATTTTTTATCTAATTACATCCAACATAAAACAAAGAAAAACACGAATAATTCTATATCCATATCAATGTCAAATACAATAATAATATTTATTAAGCTTCGAACACATTTCGAAATAGTTGGGAATGTGCTTATTACTCGGTAATTAAAAGCTAGACATTTTTTATAGCAAATTAATTCTACATTACTTTAAACCGCAGACTGCTAATGTAATACTTATCTAAAATTATAACAAACACATTTTTTGGTATTAGTGCCAATATGCATTATTAGGTTCGAAAAACCATTAGAAACTGCTTTAATCGACGATTTCGAAGACAACACATTCAAATTTAATTCATTTTGGTACAATTACAAAATATTGTTACACACCTGTTACTCAATGTAATAATATTTAACTGACCATTAATAATATTTATGTATTTAGGTAATAAGTAGTTATTATTATTATTTTATTTTTTGTATATATTTTACTCTGATGTAAATTACATCAAATGATATTTTACTTGAGAGTAAGTGGTATAATATTGATTTATGATACTGTAAAAATTAATTAATTTTTGTAGGTATTGAAAATGTGAAACAAATGTTAATCATTTATAACTACAATTAATATTAAAATGAGTCGATAATATATAATAATGAAATACTGTTTGTTTTAAAATAACACCATATTTTAATTAATTGCTAAAAAAACGTCATTGCTTGAACGAGTTCGTTGAATAGTATATACCTAACAATATGTCAACGTAAAATGTATGTTATAGAAATAGTTATTTTATAGACAACGTAAACCTATAACCAATGATTAAGAAAGTATACCGTTCTTAATACACTGCTGATTTTAAATTTAAATTATTATTTTTTGTTCTTTGTAAGAGCTCATTAAAATTATTTGTGATAATTACTATTTTAATTAAAAAATAAAGTGTTTAATTGTTTAAGAATCGATTGTAATAATGCCTATTTCCAACTACCTATTCAATACACAAACAATGTTTATTATGTTATCCTCTGCAAATTTTATGAAATTATTACTATATTATCATATTATACTGAAATATTATTTTACAAATTTGTAAATCGTTGCCAAATTTGAGCGGTGTCAATAAAATAAAATATAAATGTTAAACTGTATTGGTTCTGCATAATGTCATCTGTGATATTGGCAGAGTACGCAAACTCTTTTCCTGGTGGAAATGTTATGCCTAGCTTATTTTTGTGTGGCGTGTTCTCGGATGGAAAACTATCCGATGATATATTTTCAAGTAACCTGCCATGTCCCCTATAACACTTCTCAAAAACAATCATTGATATAATTATAGGGCTGCATTCGTTTGGGTGAACTTATATTTGAACTTATTTGGGTGGGTTTTAATTATAATATATTATGTCGTTTTGTTGAAATAGTATATAATATATACTATGCATAACATATCTAATACATTTCCAAATATTTGAGGATTCAGAGTTTTAGTTAGTTTTAACTAACCTATCGTTAAAAATGTTTCTTGAACAAAGTCATACAAATGTTTTGGCGTTGATAAAATGAGTTCACTAAATAATTAAAGTATAATATCATGAAAATGGATGAATAAAAATAATAAGGTCAATAGGTCAATAATAATCCAATCTAATGTTAAAGATATTAACAAAAAATGCTTGTTCTGCTGATCCCAAATTGTGTATGTTGTAAATAGGTCTGAGGGAGAATACAAAGTGTGCTGACAATCGTCTTCAATATAAATTCACCCGAACGCGATCGACTGTCCAAATGATGAATGTCAACTCAGATACATTTTGAGTCATTCGCCTAAACTAATTATGCCTATATTATAATAATGGTGGAAAATCTATAAAGTAATAATTTAAAAAAAAACCAATACAATTAATAACATACATTCTTGAGATACATAATAATATATATCACTTAATGTTAATTTACAATTATTACTAAAAAATTGGTACATTTTAGTATAAAAAAGTATAATAAGACTTAATAATTTAACGTGAATAATAGCTATATTATATTGGTTTTACAAATGCTTAGAACCAAAATAATATTAATATTATTATTTTTTTTTATATATACTTTTTATTAACTGTTCATTATACAGTACAGCTTGACAAGTTGATAAATCATTAAAACTTAGCTAATTTAAACAAAAAAAACATCAGTTATTTTATGAACACAACACTTTTTCCTATAGCATAATGTAATGGGACTTCTGGCCTTCGAGCGATACATTTGTCAGGGGAAAATCACATTAATTTGAGTAAGTCGCCTATTCGAATTTCGCTGATATACAATCCAAGTTTAACTCGTAATATTGTATTAATTTAATTGGTTTACAATTTAATCCAAGTAAATAATGGCCAACTTATTTAGGCATTTATTCGTTGAGTTAAACACTTTAAATCTATTAGCTCGTCGATGCACAATCAATTAAACCATCTGTTTTATAGATAATTATTTCGATATCAGAGTACGACCACAAGATATAATGTAATTTCAACTTGTTTGATTCCACATTGGCTACAATAGGCATATCTATATAAACTCATTCGAACAATTTATTACATCTTCATACGAGCAATTTACATGTATTTATACATCTCCGTACGAGGAAAATGCTGATTTAAGTTTTGACTGTGATATAATACCTTTTTTATTATTTTGAAACGATGTTTGCCTTTTATTAATGAAAATAAACCATTCTAATTTGATACGAATGTGTTTATATTGTGATCAAATACGTGGAAAACTTAATTATAAGCTGATTGACATACGTTATCCCTTATTACAAACCGAAACTTTATTATGTCTTTACTGATTATGTAAAAATATAGTTTACTCAAATTTTATATAAAATATTTTCTTTTTTCCCTAAGGTATTTATAATATTATTCAATTAATAGCTGTGGCTGTGTTGTCATTTGAACACGGCAGAGATCTTTAACGTAATATTACTTAACGTGGAAACAATAATATAAAATATTTTAAATAGTCTAATGATATTATATTCATTTTTATTATACAATTATATTACACATATTACGTGCACGTATTTTTTTTATATATACATTAACTTGATCATTGAATGTAATATTTTAGGGTAGCTAAGTGCATAATATTATATGTATCGTATTTTTTATTATAACATATTATGTTCTTATTTTTTGAACAATTAAAATTATGATTTTCAAAAAATATTTTTTTTTATCGTCTTTTCGAAATCATCTTACACATATTATAGATTATTATAAAATAACAATTTCCAATCGTTAGTGACTTCATATTTGACTATCATATTTTTTTGTGAATACTATTTTCAATTGTAATACGAAATAATATATTTATGGTTTAAAATATAACAAATTATTAATATTATACTTAAAATGAAAATATTATGATATTAAAGAGATTTAAAAATATGTACTTCATACGTCATTTTTATAGTTGTGGAACAATGCTTAATCACGCTGTATAATTAATACGTTTAAACGGTACCCCTATTTAATTACACTGACCAAATCGCCAATGTTATTATAAACGTATGGTTTTTTTTTAACTGTATGTTTAACCTACCTATACGATTAGATATTTTAGATAATTTCGGCTTATTGCGCAGTTAATTTAGGTCACGATTGTTTATATTATACTCAGGGTTAGACGTCTGGGTATGATATAAATTGTTAAAACAAAACAATTATATTTCATGCAGACGACGTGAGTTAAAAATGAAAAAAAATATTTACAACAGTCGTACATCAAAACAGAGTATAAACATTGTGCACGCAGCGTGCAAGGACATTTTATAACATTTCCAAGGACTCGATAACCGAAGTCCTTGAGTCCGGATGTCAGCATCTTATTTTCCCGTCGCTGGCTACGTTGTACCGGACGCGGCCCGTCAACGAATAAGGGTTGGGCCTGTTGTCTTCGAGTTCGGAGAACGACTTTCTTCTCTTAGATGTATTTGGCTGGCCATCTGTGCCCGTCTGTTTGGTATTCGGTTCCTTCATGCTGATGAAACTCGTCTCTTTGAACCTACTGCAATAAACACGAATATTAAGTTAACGATGCATGTTTGTCAATTTCGATGTTGTATGCATAGGACGCTGCTTATACCGTTAAGATGACGTGTATATACATGATGACTATTAGTATAACAAATCTATAAGAGAGAATGTATAATACTAATATTGTGATTTAGATTGCGGCCGAAAAAAATATGGGTCAAAAATAAAACGTAAACATTTCAACGTAAACCTTTTTTAATTTTGGTGAAAACAAAATTCGGGAAAAATTAATGCTCGTTGAAATAACAAGTGTTTTGCTAGCCTTCAGGAGAAAATCTATTTTTTCACGGATCCATATACCTATAAGTACAATATGTAAATACAAATTACCAAAATAATGACCAATAATAGTACTAATCACGTATGTTCTATATTTTTTACATTTATTACGAAAACGTGTTTGTATTGTTTGTAACAACATCATGGTCAACGACCATTTCTCCCAATATTTTCCGAAGGCCGAAGAAAGTTGTTTTGGTGGTTTGGGACATAGAAATACATGTTTTTTTTTATACTAATCTACCTGTAGACCAACGTTAAATATAATTTAAATTTAAAATGTTACAGGTGCTACTGAATGAATCCTTCAAACATCGTGCTCAAGTATATTTATAAAAAAGTTCAAAAATACACAATCATTTTAACAACTAGAACTATATATTAGCGCACAGAATTATGAAAATTGCGTTTCAATAAATAAATCATAAATATATTTAACTAAAGTTTAACACAGAGTAAATAGAAATATTATCGTAAATGTATTAATTAAAAAACAATGTATATTAATTTTTGGTTATGAATGTATGAGGAACGCTCCCATGTAAGTTGTCTAGTTGTCTGTATATCAGAAACAAAATATAATATTATAGAAACCTACTCAATTTACGTCCTAATTTTAAATTAGAAATCGTGTTAATTTTAAAAACACATTAGGAAATGTATTTAATAGGTATAAACAAATAATGACGAGAACAAATGTAGTGTTATCTCCTACAAAAGATAGTGTTAACTCCTATAAAAGATAGTGTTAACTCCTACAAAAAATTAATACCGTATTGCTGTAAAAAATATCAGTCTTGCAATATATTAACATATAAAATAAAAATGGTTTGAAAAATATAATAAAAATGTTAATAAAACAATAATCATTATCATTTACGATTAAAACAAACTTTTTTTGAAAAAAATAATAAAAAATTCAATACAACAATACTAAGTCATAATCATTTACGTATATTTTTGTGGCATACTTTGGAGATAAACTCTAAACGTGAAATTTCTCCTCGTATATATTTATCTTTTTGATTAAGTATAAATTGATATTTAGAAATAGTTTTTGCCTGTCTGCGTTGTGTTGTATGACTGCTTCTAATTTTAATGTATGTTTCGGTCTGAATATCTTTCAAAACTTTCACGAATAAATGGAGATTTGGATGATGATGATAAAAACTACTATTAAATCTTGAATGAAATGATTCACATGCATTTGTAGTATAGTATATAATATGGATATAATCTAACCTTCGACAATCATCATACAGCGTATAAACAAGCTCTATTCAAGCGTTTGTTTATTAAATAATGTATATTTATTATTTTCAAGTTATGATAATTTTGAGCTTTTTGAGCTTTTCCACTTCAAAATTATAAATTTAAGTAATATAACCCTATTTTTTAAAGGGAAAAATTTTTATGTAGGAGATTACAATATCTTTGATTTTCAGGTAAAAATTTCAAAAGGTTATTAGTGTAGGAGTTTACATTTAATGATAATTCAGGTAAAAAGGTTATTCGTGTAGGAGTTTAAATTTGGCCACGAGAACATTCCGTACCTACTATTGTTCCCGTCTTTATAAAATAATAATATATAGACAATATTTTACAGGAAATTAGTCAGTTTGCAATTTGTTGCTTAGAAATATATTGTTAGCAATATAATTATTTCAACAGATATTTTTGCATAAGACATAAATACTATACTCTCAGGTCTACATATCTGTTGGTCATTTTTTCAATTGGATAATTGTTTTATTATTAAACAATAAATTCAACCATTCAACCTCTCTCCAGTTTCCCGTTACCAAGTATAGTTTTATTTTCCAAATCGTTTGCTTTGCCTGACTTCCAGTTAGGTACGCGCAAATCAGGTAGACGTACGCTACACGGCTACCGTATCGGTAACTGACCCCTTCATGAAAATATTCACTTGATCATGAAAAATCTAATGCGCTTTCCACCCATTTCTCGTCCACAATTTACTTCCTAGAAACCATCGCGTGAACTAGGGAGCAGAATCTCACGAGAACCCTTTTTCAGCTTTTCACAATCCATCCATTATCAGGTTTGCCTGAAACACTTACTTCCAGTGATACGACGTCACAGGACCGTTGCTTCTGGCGTTGTCTCCGTACGCGTCGTCGTCGTCCTCGTCGAACCGATTGTTGTCGGCGTCCAGGACAATCTCCGCACCGTTTGCGTCGTCGTCTTCCTCCTCTTCCACATTCTGTTCATCGTCGTCGTCGTCGTCGTCGTCGTCATCGTCGTCGTCAACCTCGTCGTCCACTTCGGCAATGTTCGCCGCGTCATCGTCCTCGTCATCGTCCTCTTCGTCACCGCCGCTCTCATTGTCGTCGTCGTCGTCGTCGTCGTCACGCGGAGCCATCTCGTTGCTGCCCCGGAACCTGCCGAACCGCTCGGCGTCCCTCATCATTTCCGCGTCCACACCCTCGAACATGTCGTCGGCCGGAAGTGGCGTCACGTACTGTGGTTCTTCCTGGTGTTCGTTTTGCGGCAACTGATGCATTCCACCGCTGTCGACGACGCAATCGTGTGCTCGAAGAACACCATCCGGTGGGGCATTGTCGTCCAGCGGATGAGTCGCTCGGTACGGAAGTTGAGCCGCGGGCCTGCCGATCGCCGGAGGTTTGAAATCGATGATGACCGGATCCTGCGCAAACGGGTCACAAACACACACACACTTATTATTACACGTTACAGTGATGGGTCACGGGTACACGACGTGTGATTCATTTGTTTAATGTTGACGGTCACGCGTCTTGTCGAGAGTGTGTAGGGCGGTAGGGAGGTGGGGGCCTCAGTAGTAGTTCCGAAAAATTTCAACCTCCCCAGGTTTCAGAAGAAAACGAATGTACAATTTGTAATATTTGGTATTGCGGGCTATAGTCAAGGGTCGTTACCACCTCCGTGATTCGAAGTTGTGAATATTGTATACAATACTGTTTTACATTTTGATGTCAAACGTATTTGGTACTATTTAGAACCAAAAACAGTAGATTGACTGTACACGTAAATTTTCCTTGTGCTCAGAATCTTTCATGATAGATATTATATCTATAATTTAAACGGGGCGCAATTGTGTGAAAACTAGTTACTTGTATAAAGAGACGAAGCTTATTGCGGATGTACTCAAACGTAGGCCTGGTTTGAGGGTTTGTTTTCCAGCAGCTGCCCATTAGCTTATAGACAGGTTCTGGGCAAATGCCTGGTCTAGATAAACGACCACCTCTCATAACGTAATTCATTGTCTCTTTGTTCGTCATGCCCGTGTATGGCATGGATCCAAACGTCATAATTTCCCAAAATGTGATTCCATAAGACCTAAAAATAAACGTTTTCATTACACATGGAAAAGTAAGTACTTGCAGGATACCTAAAGCCATTAACTTAAATTGATTGAAATAAAATTAAATTAAATACAAGTTTTGAAAGGGTATTTTGATAACTTGCATGTCATCACTTAAAGTTTGAATATTTTTAATACAGTATTATTCTTCTTTATTTTTACTTATGTAACTTGGAAATTACCTATACCTACCCATAAAAAATAATGTCTATATCCATTCAAAAAAATCACAATACAATAATGTATTATGCTTTATTATTAACATTAATTACTTGGTTCATTATGTCGGGTACATATATAACAATTAATACCTACCACATTCATAGTAAAATATTTTTCGCTGGGTCAAAACGCTTAAAAATGTAATGTAAGGTTCCTCGTAAATTATTGTTAGATATATTTAAAAATATTAAATATACATAATCACAATATTTTTTTTATTAGCATTTGAAGTTCAAAATTTGTCGGAATTCGGAAAAATTGGGAACATTTGTTTATCATTTTGTGCTTTAAAAAGTCCAAGATGTTCAAATCTTATAGCTTTATGGCTGAAAATGTAATACAAATTCCTCATAAACATTTCTTACAGAAACTCAAAAATCTAATGAAATATATGCACACAGTTTTTTTATAGACACTTTAGTTTAAAATTCGGATGACATTTGATATTCAAACGAAGAATAATAATTACTGTTTCAGTTACTTTGTTATAATTTAAAATATTGTTCGTGTGCACTTGAAACTTGAAACTTTAAACGTATGTTCTTATATTTTACACAAGGACATTTGAAATTTGAAATTTTTTCAGTAAAAGTTGATTCAACATACAGTATTATTAATTGTAAGATAAATTACTTTAATATAGTCAGTATTATCTATAACGACGGTTAGGGGACCGATCGTACATACCGTAAATACGTCGTTATAACCAAATTTGATTTTGTACATATGTATAATTAAACGAAATTTTGCTGGAACCTCTAAATTAACGTCCTTATACCAACTATGTCGTTACGACCGGCATCGTTATAGATGGTACCGACTGTAGTATGATACAATATCATAAAATATATACTTAGGCTGACAGACCGTATCCACTCTGAATCGTTTTTAGTATGAAATAATTTATCATTGAGTTAAAATTTAATACATCCATTACAGTGACTAACTCAATATGGGTACACTCGACACTTACCGTACAGCATAGTTGCGGTTACCTAATTTCCCCCTTTTTAGTAATTTATTTCAAATTATTAAACTATCGATTGATTTTTTTTTTATAATATTATCAAATTGTTTTGTTTTGTTAATAAAAAATCGGTACTATTTATTACCAAACATCGGTTTTTGAATTAAAAACGCCATCTATCAATGACTCTGTCGGCATCCATTTAATGGGCAACATTGCTTGACCATCTTTTCTGTAATACTCGTTTCTAGAAAAAAAAAATAAAAATATTTAGTCACACTATATTATTATTTTTATAAATATTAATACATGTTTAGCATACCTATATACATCCCTAGACATTCCGAAATCGGCAATTTTCGTTACTCTGCCCCGTCCTGTCGTAGATAATAAACAATTTCTGGCAGCAATATCTCTGTGGATAAAATGAAGGTTTTCCAAGTATACGCATCCTTTGGCAATGTCCAATGCCATTTTTAATAAATCTTTTAACTTTATGGGAATGATTTTGTGGTTTTGTTGCTGAAAATTGTATGTAACATGTTAGAAAAAATGTATAACTAAATAATTGTAAGAATATAATAAATGCAACCAAATTGTGTTTCGTTATAGTATAGGTACTAATTTGATACTGTAGGGTTTTATATTTTACAATAAACCTACAGATTATCAGCATAATTTAATTATGTTATTTTTTTTCACACAATTTTACATTTTATAGATACGCATAATATTATAATCAATTATTATGTCGCTTATACGGTACGTACGACTGAAGGACGATTCTTGCGTAAAAATTCTTTTAAGTCACCGCCACTCAAAAGCTCTGTTACGATGAACCTATAGTTCTTTTCGAAAGTGATTCCGATGAACTTCACAATGTTCGGATGATTAAACTGACTCATTATGATGGCTTCGGTCAGGAAGTCACGTATACAAGATAGTTCAGCCTTTTTGATCCTCTGTATTTTTTCTATTTCGACTTCTGGATTAGGTGTGTTGTCGTCGTCGAATTTCACCTCCACATTGGTCATGTCTTTTTTCGGTTCGAGAGTCTGAAACAACGCCAATCGAATATTGTATACAGTGGTGTATTAGCCCAACGCAAGTATTATGTATTCTGATCAGACACACGTATTGGCAATGCCTTTTGGTAGTTTGGTACTAACCTTTATCGCGACACGCATTTCGTTCGTTTCGCCCGTTTTTTTATAATACCCACGGTACACCACTCCAAAAGCTCCTTCGCCAATAGATCTGGAAATCACACGTAACGTACATTATAAACTTTGCCGTTTAGCAATCAAAGTTAGAAGTTCCTTTCCACTATAGCACTGCTCGCTGTCTCGAAATCACGTTTACGACACCGGTTAAATTATTTTACGCCGAGCCAAAGTTACACGACTCCTATAATATATTATGGTACTGTGACAACTACCACAATTAATCGAATACACCATTGTATTATGGTGACCAAAACTACCAACAAAAAATTAGATCGACTCCTCCTTAAATAACTTAGCCGTTGAAATAAATACGATCACGCACAAATTACAATATTAAACAAAATACAAACACAATACATATAATTTAATTGCACATTTACACATAGTTACATAGGTACAATATTATATATCCACTCACTCAAATAATAATAATAATTGTATTTCATTAATTTAAACAATTATTTATTTCACTATTATTTTAGTAACAAAAATTGTATTTACTTTTGTATTCTTAATTCGTCCCTTAATATCCTTGGAAGATCGTTCGTTGTCAATGTCCTTCCATTGAAATCATAAGTGGGATTGATGTCTACATTTCCATTTCTGTTTCTCGATGTCAAATCGTAATTTAAAATGCCGTTGTGAAGTAAATTTACATTTTCTTTACGTTCTTTTCGTCTTCGAAAACTTCTATCTAAAACCGTATATGCAAAATATCAGTGAAATGTAATTAATCACATTCGCGTTGAACTTACACATCCAAATTCCTAAGATCAAGCAAATAATTACAACTGTAAATACACTTCCAGTGATCAAAAATATAATCTTTGTTGTCTCCGTTGATTGATCTGTTAAACAATATTATTATATAATAATTATACAATTATTGTTATCAAGTCAGGAAAATGCATAATGATAATTGTTAGTTGTGTAGAATATTATGTTTAGTAATAGTTACTGTGTTCGAAAAATACATAATAAATTATTATAATATATTTTGTGGGCGTCGAAAGGTAAATGTTATAAATTATTTTTGAGGATAATTCACGACGTTTTATTTACACCATTAATTCCACCTCGATACCACAATTTTGTGTCCAAGTGCTAATTTTTAGCTTGGTATAAATTAATGTTGAGTATATTTACCGAGTGTAAACAGTTTATAGGTACAGTTAATAGTATACGCTTTTGATTTAGGGTAAATTAGTTTAACTAACGAAAATTAAACTTGCATAGGCACGGAAAAAGTTTCTGCACCATCGAATTTCTACCTCGACCATTATTACTGCCATCGTTATGTTTACGCAATTATTCAATAACTTATGAAAACACGAATATGCGTTGATCACATGTCATACACGAGGACCCCACGTCTATAATATAATTTATTATATTTTGTTCTGTGCATTATCTCATCGCGCACAGTTTCATAATAATTAAGTGTTTTATTAATAAACTTAAACTCAACAACAACAAAAATATAACAAATGCGCCGTTATTATCATATCCTAGCCAAACATGTAGTCGCACAGAGCGGCTTATAAATCATTCAAAATTTGTATTTTTATCCATGGGTTTTGCACCCAAATTATTCAACCTTGAAGTTCTGCAATGCCCGTAAAAAGTAAAAACCCTCGGCCATTATAAATTATAGAAAATTGACATTTTATAATATAACTTGAACGATATCCAGTGACTGCTGGGTATATGCATAACCGAATTAACTATAATGCAAAAAGTTATTGGTGGACCTGTACAATATAATACGATGTGCATTCAATTGCATACATTTTTTAGCAATGAAAAATGTGTTTACCGTCTATTATAGTATGTCAGCTGTTGACAGAAAATTAAACAATTATATCATTGTATAATAATGTGAATATTAAATTTGACTGATAACTGCAGATTAGTTACGATAATATTAGTGTAGGGTGTCTAATACGCTTATAAAATCAACTTAACTACCTATTCTAAAATAAAGTCCGAAATAGCGAACCCGCACAGTATGCTAAGTACCTGTCAAAGATGTCGGTGCGTTATATAAAGATTCCGAGTATAATATTTGAAATGGATATATTTTTTACTTAACACCTTCGTTGCACTTTTCGGACCTTTTTTTTCAAATTTAGTTGTGTTTGTTTAGTTTTACTAACAAAATATAGTATTTAAATTTGTCAATAATGTGCATGACGGCATGTCGGCATGAGAGTTCATGTTATTTTGATGTACATCACAAGTCATACCGACGGGTAGGTTAGGTTATATCTGTTCTTTGATCGTCATCAACATTACACGTGGAAAACTTTAATACCTACAGTTTAATGGTGTTTTCAGTTTTTAAGTGTGTTCATTATAATTCAAGGTTTCAACAAAATTTGATGAATACTGAATAATAATTTTAAGACTTAAGAACATATTTTTAATGACATTTACAAGTGGAACGAATATACATGCTACATATCCGTAACCGTTTTCTCGTACGTCCAGAGACAACAGGTACCTACTATAAAGTGTGATTATTAATACTATATTTTCGTTGAGAATAGAAATGGAATTATTCCATGAAATCAAACTTGAAAATTCACTCTGCATAAGTACTAGGTTTTTGTGTCTTTTTTTTCAAAATGTTAGCATTTTAATATGTTGTTATTAAAAGAAATTCGAACTTCTGTCCAATTTAGAAATATCAATTTTTGTTTAAATTATTTAAATTTTTAATTGAAGAGAGCTGCTTATTTCATCAAAATACAGATTTATATCAATCTGAAATCTTAAAAAATATATTTATTGCCTCTGGGGATTCACGCATCAAACATAACATTAAAATACAGATGTGGAACAAATTTCAAGTATAATTAATCAAATCAAAAGAAGCACAACGTCATTATCATTTATCCAAGCCTGCCTAACATTGTATACTTAAAAAAATAAGCAGTCATTCAATAATATATTATATTATTGTTGATCTTTTAGTTACTCGTAATATACCTCAATAACTGAAATTGTATAATTGTATTTTTATTCTGTTTTATTATTATTATCAACATTAGATTATTGGTAGACTTAACCGAATATAAGTAATTGGTAATATACAGATGTTAGTATGTCACTATTTCTTATTTATGTTAAATAGGTAATCTAATGATAACTTATCATTAAGTTTAGATAACAAAATGTGTCAGTGAAAACTAAAGAATCAAATATTTAATAATAAGTAATAACAATAATAATTGAGATAGTTCTAAGCATGGTTTAAAACATTTATTTTGAAGACAAAATTACGTTTCCAACAGAATTATACTGTGTTGGAATATTGCATGAACGAATTTTTTCAGTAAAATTTTGTTTCTGTCATGTCCTTTTAATCAAATATTATTTTTTTTTTAATGTAATCATTGTTTAACCGTGCATACCTAACTAATGTCTACTCAGATTAACCCGAATAATAACGGTCTAGAATAACTTATAATATGATTTTTTTGTTTTTTACACGTTGTAATCTGTAAATTCCTCAGTGTACCTACCAAAAAAACGATATTTGATTAAAGTATTTGATTTATATTTAACATAATATACACTCTTATGATATATTTAGTTTTAACATTTATATTTTTAGTTAACAATTATATTATATGATATAAAAATATCGTGTCCAAGTATAATATTTGAAGCCTTAGAATAATTTTACATTTTATATTTATATATCATTATAAATTTAGGGAGATAAAGTGGCCGAGCGGACTAAGGCGTCCGTTACAATGCGTACCGTCGCCGGTTCGAATCTCGGTCACGGGGGGCACTTTTCTCCGGGCAGACACCTAGCTGTCTGGAGAGAGAAGCCACCATTCCCCGACTGAGCACCTAACCTACAGGTGCCCAAATCAAAAATTCTGATAAAAACCAACACACACGTCTAAACAAATCTACAGTACCCTCCCCCACAGTACCACAGGTGAATGACCTTAGTAGTTGAAGCATTAACCCTAATAAAAAAAAAAAATATAATAATATCTTTCTAATATATTATGATAAAAAAGTTTTATATATGTTCCATATACCTATTATAATGATTGCCACTGACACCAACAAATAAATAAATAACAATTATTAATATAAGGTAATTAAATACCTACTTAAAACTCACTATATTAAAAAGTTTTGCATATTTTATTTTGCATAGTGTATTATCATTATTATTTTTTTTTTACTAAAGAATAAGTAAAGCTATTTGTAAAAATTGTTACATTTTGTATTGCGGTGAATAAATACCGAAAAATTTGAAGACAGTGTACGGATAATAAATACGGATTTAACAGGTAATTAATTATTGGTCTGTAGTTTAATTAATTTATTTTACTTTACTTTTAATTTTATATAAATCGTAAATATTGCATAGTTATTGTGTACTTATAAATATTATCTGTTTCCATCTAGTGACAAAATGATACTGTAGTAATATTAAAAGAATCGTAAAACGTCTCGACAAGAGGGCGCCACAAATAATGTCCATATCTACTAAATATTTTAACATTTTAGTTTTATGTAAAAACAGTATATTTTATTTCCATCATAAAACTGAGTATTTTAATTTAAATTTAACTAAAATAAATTGTACAATGAATTCCTATAAAAATGGTCATGTCTAAGTAACATTGATATCTTTCATAAATATATTTAAATGTATTCCATGATTTAGCTAAACATTTAGAATCATCTTGCAGAAACTGTTGTACAATGAAATGTGCTTATAAGTAACTCAAGAATGACAAAGTTTGATTATTTATAAGTAGGTAATTATTATTATACTAGATTATATTAAATATTACACATCTAAAATTATAGACCGAAAAAAAAATAAATATCTTTGATTCCAGTAATATAACTCGACATTTCATAAAAATCGTCAAAGTTAAATATTCTATACATTTTAACTAACTCTATTATACACTGGTTATAAGCTACTGTAAATGTTGTGAGCCAAAATTATCTGTACTATTTAGTTAAACATATTTTATTAAATAACTTGAACCAAAATAAAAAAATGTATTTACCATTCAGACGTAAGTGTTTGTTAATTTTTTTTATGATTAATAAACAATTATTTCGGTCATATTATGTAAAATAATATTGAAAAACTAAATAATATCTTGCTATTAAAGAATGAACGAAATATAATATTTATTCGAAAAAGTATATTTAATCATCTACGGAGTATGAGTATGAAACATTTCAACCATTGATTGAGGATTTTTTTTATAATCGACCAATTCCAATAACTGTGTAGTTCAAAATGAATAACAATATCAGTATTTGTATTTTATAGTAATCATTTTTATAAAATATAATATTATAACACTACGAATTTACATTTTTAGTATGCATTTTCTACACGCCGAACACTTTATGCACCGTATTAATAAAAATTAATATTCACGTTGAATCCATAATTCATATTTATTATAGTGACACCGTTTGTTCAATATGTATTATCGCACTAAGTCAAAATAAAAATTATTCTTCCTTAATAATACGTTGTCAGTAATTATAATATTATGTCGATTGATGCATTTAACGTAAGACACTCATTATTAAAATATCTATTAACGTTTTTGAAAATAATTTTCATTATATTATGGTCATTATTTTTTAATTATGTTTAAACTAATTATACTTCAATTAATGCTCGATCCTGTTATAATGATATTTATTTAAGAGCATGTCAGTGCACTATTAATTGTTTTCTCTCTTTGACCCATGCCAAACATACCATATTATTTACTTTTAGTAGAACCAACCCTACGTTGTTACTTTTAGTATTAGGGTGAATTCACCTATTATCAAAGTTACCTAAGAGCATGTGTTACCTTTGTCGCTATGTTGGATATTTAGTGATATTTTAATATGTTTGTAAGTTCTATGAGTGGTTAAATTATTAAAATTTTAAATTTATTGTAAATTGCATAACATTTAAAATATTGTACCAACACTGCAGGTAATAATCTTAATTCATCTTTTCGTTACCTATGTGATTGCGTATTCCCTACAATTGTACAAACACTGTGGCACGGATAGTTTACTGCATTATAATAACATGCAAGTCCATTTCTTGCACCCAGCTCCCCCGCCAAATCGGAATTTGGAATTTTCGTTCAAACCATTCGTATTTGCAGTTAATCGTTTTTAATGGTTTTTAAACATATATCTAATAATATCACCAACTATTTCGTTTGTACAGTGTTCGGTTTGGTGCAAAACAATACCACTGAATGGTGTACAAGTACTCACATATGCACGACTTGCCGTCGGGCCCGAGTTTGAAGTCGGACGGACATATGCAGACGACCGAGCTGCGCAGCTGATTGGTCGCGGCGCACAGGTACGCGCACCCACAACCCACGATGGCGGGTATGATGTACACCGTTCCGGATTTGTAGTTGCTGCCTGGGTACACTGCCCTGTAGAACACGTGCTGGTTGTCCGGCAAGTACGACCAGCCGCCCTCGCCGTTCGTCTGGCTGTTGCTCCAAGCCCGACCACCTGAAGTCGGTTCGATATAATATTATTAGTCGATAAAATAGTGATTTAATATTTTATTGTTATATTTTATCATGATATTATAAGGCCATAAAAAACGTATGATAACGTCTTGTTGGCGCACAAAAATATTATTATAAAGATGAGTAGTAGTATTGTCGAATTGGTTGCAAGGTCCAAACAGCTGTCGTTTATCATAGTACAGTAATATTATTGTGCATTCCTTAAGGTAGGTAGCCCGAGGTAGGTAGGTACCGATAAAAAGAACCAGTCAAGATCTATGCTACTAAAAATAAAATGAAAAATAAAATTTATATTTTGATATAATAAGCCAAAAGTTGAAGGTATTTTTTCTCAAAATCCTTTTAGGTTTCCTCTGAGTAAATCAGGATCGGTTTAATCATTCTGTAAACTGTAAAGTATCACCGCAAACTATTAGTCTCAAACCACTTATTTCTATTTTTTATTTATTTTTGAATTGTTATTCATTTCCATCAAAACGCGTATAATAAGCTTACAGGTACTTATGTTAAATCATAAAAAAAAAATCATGAAATACAAATTTAAAAATTTGTAACCGGAACCCTTTGAATTTTGGAAACCGAAACCGAAATTTTAGTTTTTCTGGGAACCGAACAGGAACCGGAACCGTAAAAATCATCAAGGTTCCAGTCCCTGGGGTATAGTATGTTTTATTACGAAAATCTGTTTAGATACGTAAATAGTTGTACCTATATGAGTAAATAATGCTTTAAAAAAATAGGAGGATTTGAAACAGCTTTTCTGAAAAAAAAGGTTAATTGGTGTCAATAAGTTTGTGACATATGACTTTTATCACCTTGGCAATCGATTTTTAAATCTGTAGCTTATAAATTTGTTTGTAACATTTTTGCATGTTAATAATAATACTGATTGAATATTATTAATTTTAGATTATAATTTATAATAATTTATAAGAGGAACCTACATATCATAGGTATAATTATTCCGTTTTTATTTAATTTTTAAGATTCCGCCATTTTTATTCAAATATTTTTTGAAAAATAATGACTTAATTGTTATTAACAATGACAGAAAATACCAAAGCATTTATTATTAAAAACTAAAATGTATGTTTAAATTTTTATCTTCTAATCATTTGTTATTATCCAACTGAATTAATTATTATGCTCATAACACTTATAAATTCATCTACATATTATAAACAGTGTTATTTATAATATTTGCTGGGATATCATTGTCTTATAGGCTTTTGGGTATTTTAGTATTTATATAGGTACTTAAGTACTATAGGACCTACCCATAGTTGTCTATGTATTATCAAAAAAATAAAATAATATATAGGTATATATTTGTTAAAACAACCCTCGAGTGTGCTTTATAAGCCCAATAACAATTACAATTTTTAAGTGGTTGGAAAACAAAAAAATAATATACATTTCACGCCACAAAATGTAATATATTATTGTAAGTCATAATTATTATTAATTTTACAGATGATTTTTAATTATGACTATCCACAGTAAATAATCATGAAAGTAATTAATATTTTTTAAACTATAACACACGTAGGTAATGGTATACTGTAATGATTATAATTATTATATAATTAATTATATATTATAATTATTATTAACAAACTAAAACGAGAAAATTCCGTATACGCAGCAAACTTCAGAAATCTAGAAAACTACCACACTGAGAACGGTGTACAGACGAATAGTTAATGTTTCACGAAAAAAAGAAAATCGTTTACAGTATTACCAAAAAAAATATTCTATTATTATAGTCAATGGAGAAAATGGAAATACATCAAAGAAAATCATCGTACAAAACATGACCCAGCTAATCCGTTGTTATTGCAATCTCAATAATACCCACAGCCATTGATATTTCGTATTAATTTTAATTAGTTTTATATTACTTTATTAAGGTACCTCTATATAAATGCATTGTATTATTATTATGTCGGCATGGTTTCCTGTACTTTCCACTATCAAATGCAATCAAAAATACACATTAACGACCCAGCATTTTGCCATCTAATTGGTTAACAAAAGGTCGTAGATAATACGTTTCAAGGGGGTAATAAATTTGTCTGTAAATCATTCCGTCTATTACGTTTTAATATACAATAGCTTAGGAAGTACAAAGGGTTGTTTTTTTATTTTATAAAAATAAAAGTGAAGAAATGGAAATGAAATGAAAAACATTATATTAATTCTGGATCGGATAAAAAAAAGAACATATACCTACTGGCTACTTCAATGCTTTTGAAATCTTGTCAGAGAATCTTTTTCGTAGTAAATACGACTTTTAGAAGTAACGTTAGGTTTAAATCTACCATTAAGTGAACCTTATGTTCTGATCTCTGGTATAAGAACAGAGATCGAGGATACCAACCGAATTAGAACATTATTAATTCGTTTAGATTTGATCGTTATGGCGATTAGTAATAATACATTATTCGACGGATTTTGCGATTGATTTGCTATTGTCTTAATTTTAATAGTATGTTGTTAATAACTAAAACTATTACTAAGACAATTTTTGGATGATAATAATAAACAGTATGCGTACAATCGGCGCCCGTAAATCAAGACTGCGGATTAATTGATTCGGTTATTAAAATTTTTTTTCTACTCCGAGTCCGGTTATTACCTATATTGTAGTAACATCCCATGTTATTATAGCAACGCAACAACGACTGTATATTATTATATTTTGTCGAAAATTGCATAAGATCATAATAAATTATTCGTAGGAATTCTGACAGCATTGATCCGAACGCAATGGTAATAATAAATATATATATATATTCCGTTTTCGATGACGCCCGTTGTCGCACATACATTTCCGATCTTATTTTATTGCGGTGGAGCTGATTTATTATTTTGCCGTTACTTCGAAACGTGTGGTTGCCGAGTTTGCGAGGTCTTCTCTGTTTTTTTTTTTTTACATTTATTTATTATTATACTAGCGAACTCCCATCCCTTCCCTACGTGCCATGTAATATTGTAGACTGGTGTTGGCCTTTGCGTCTACTATCGCCATTTCGCCAACAATTATTATGTTTTATGAGCTTGACGATACGCCTTTACACATTGCCCGCCCGCGCTAGTGTTGGTCGATTTTTAGACGTATACAACGTATATTACTAATATATTATTATTATGTGCTTAGTACAATAATAATATATATAATTATATTGTTTACCAACTATAACCCTATATTATCTAGAGTCTTGCGTGAAAATAAAATTAGATTTATTTTATAATAAATCTAGCGCGTGACCCAATCGGTAAACTAAAAATATATTTGCAATGACGGGGCAATATAAAAATAATAATAATAATATTATGTAATCGTTTTTATCATCGACGGTACAAAGAAACTATAACATAATGAAATGTACTTTTAATTTAATTTTCATTTTAAAGGCTCGGTATCTGGACCAATCACTTGTATTTTTTAAAATTATTTCATGTTTTTCCCCTTAATTAAATGTAAACTAAATTGTATAGGTTTACATGTTTGGTGAATAATAACACTTATAATATATAATATCTTCTTCAAGGCCAAGGGAGATGTGAAAGTGTTATCATAATCGTGTATGGGATGGACACATTATTTTTAGCAGTGAACCGAAATCACACAATCATTTGGTGCAACGTATAATATTAAAATAATATTGAAATTATGAAATTAATTATTATAAAAATATGTCCTTATAACGTTCGCTATAGAGTAGTGCTGGACATTGGCTGACCTAATCCGGACTACGGGTTGAAATATAGAATCCGGATTGGCGGATTCAATCCGTCTTAACCGGATTCCCGGATTCAATCCATTTTCCGGATTAACGGATTCAATCCGTAAATCCGAAAAACGGGTTTTATTTATAAAGCTGAATTAATGGTTTAAAAATCATGTTTATAATAATATTTATTGTATCAATCTATAATCTTTTTTTTATTTCTAAGTAAATTTATTATTTATCACAAGCATATCCATATTACATAATTGTATCTTCCAAAAAAGTATTTAATGTTGTTTTATAATAAAATCCGGTATCATAATCTGGATTGATAATTTTTAATCCGGATACGGATTAGATGTCCAGCACTACTATAGAGTCGATATTATCTCGAATCACCCGGTTGACGTTTCGTGAACGTGTAAAATAGTAGGTAGGTATATTGTTCGACGGTAGAATTAATTTTCAAACGAAATCATTTAATGTGAACACAAAACTAAAATCGTCCAATAAAACGAATCCTCCGTAATGATACCGCATCCGGCCATTCTAGGTTTTGTCGATACCAGCAGTGCGTGTTTGTCTCCGAGTACATCAACGTCAATATTGGCTTACCGGTGAAACCTCCACCTCCACCGCCGGCAACGCATCCGCCACCGCCTCCGCCGAACCCGCCAAATCCTTTGGTGTTGCCTCGGCTCTTGTAACACGCCAGGCCGCCGACACCACCTCCATCGCTTCCAAAACCGCCAGTCCCCAGCAACGCCGAGCCAGTGGATTTTTTGTCTTCCGTATAGTTTCCCGGGGCCCAGCCGCCGCCAGCACCTGCGATGATACAAAAAATTAATTACTCGAATGATATCAGTTACGTGGGATCCATCACGCGTGATAACGATTCATTATAATACCTGTTGCTTGCGGACAAAAGACCAAATTAAAAAGTAACGAGTGTAAAAAAGTAACAGTTCAATTGAGTCACTTTTAGGGAGCATAATATTTTTATTATAAAACATTAAAAAAATACCAACAACATATTTTAATAATCAGTATACAGAACACATTTAATACCTGCTAACGAATTATATATAATAGTGTTAAATCTATCGCGAGTGATTAATCATTGTTGTTTTGAAAAATAAACCATTCTTGTAAGTATGACGTTATTTCTATCTCATTTCCTTGCGTAATTTTAAGTGTCTTAATTTTTTCAACAGGAATTCGCATAACTTTGATTTTATGTTTTGAACATTTTGATGTATTTATTTATTCCGAATATTGAAAGAATTTATTTAAAGTGTTAAAAGATTGAAGTGTCTGGTTAGGGAACCTTACAAATTGTTTGGTACATTCCTGCCTCATCTGTCTGAACTTTAAATGTTCGTAAATATTCAGTCAGAATTATTATTGGGTAGGTTTTATACACCGACATTCTTAAATCATTATCATGATTCAACAATTCTACATTATTATTAATAACACTAAAAAGGTATGTTATTATATTATTATAAATGAAATACCACAACAGTTATGAATTCTTTACAATACAATCCTACATAGTTATTATACAGAGTAATATAATAATAGTTGTTAAGTATAATTTTATTTTACATTGCATTACGTCTTATATGTATTATATTGAAACGTTATTTTTTTACAAAACTTTAATAATTGTATTTATTTATTTTATTCACTAGATTATAATATTTTATAGTTATTCAATATTGCTGTGAAAGCGTATCAATCAGAATTCCGTGGTTTAAGTGTAAAACAGAGGTATTAAAATATATAAATGTCATTAATGTTTAATGCTATAATGTAATGTTTTGCATATATAAAATATACCCCAAATTGTAATGAATGGATGAATTTAGGGAAGTATCGTGCAAAATTGATATATATTCATTAAACATTATAACATACATTCTTAATTTGAATAATAAAATACAACCGAAAAATCCCATTTGTGTAATTACTGACTAAAATTGCACAATAATTTAGGTTAGGTTATAGGTTATCGTTCAATAAATTATACTACAAGCATTTTGCAATGCCAAAATTATTTAAAAATGGAAATTAATTATTCAATAACAATACAGCATATATTAAATTGTTAGTTTCAAAAGTGCGAAGAAAGTGGTAGGAATTTTTATTATCTCCCCAAATATCCGTAAAATTTAATTTAGATCTATAAGTGAAGTTGAAAAATTAAGATTAAGATTTCGATTTTCTGTGCAATAAATTAGAAAATTAATCAAATAATAATATACCAACAATGATTTAAAATGTCGTTTCCATGATTTACGCTATCTGATAAGTTATACAATATAATGTATAAGACTTCACTTTGTTTATTCAAAACCAAAATTGAAAATATCTACCGTAATGGTATCTAAGTAAAAACTAATGTCTCAAACTATCTTTTATAGATAAAAATTCAAATTTAAACATAATTTTTATAATAATAATATCTTTTTTCTACAAATATTATATTGTATATATTTTTTTTTATCTGTGCTTTAAACTTCAAGATAATATATCTGATACAATAGACGCAGATAATATTGCAACATAATTTTCTGAAAAGTAACTATATATTTTACTCGAACAAAAAAATATAATTTATATCAATAGATACAACAATTTTTGTTTCGATGTCAATAAAATATAATATGAAGAGTGGTGAAGGTTACGCCCCATATTTTTTTCTTGTCAATATTATTTTTACTTATTTTCTTATAAGATCCCTCAAAATAAAAAAAATGGGGCTATTTGATCTTACGGTTAGTTTATTTAAGGATAACAAGAAATTATTTGTTTTGTTGAAGTTATTGAGATTCAGAATTTTCACTCGTTGGTACATATCGATTCGGAAAAAAACATAGTACAAAATAATGTCATATATCGCGAATTGATATAGGATAGTCACGTCAGATGGTTATACGTTTTGTATGTACGCTATACATTTGAAAAACATTTCAACCATATTAATTTGATTATGATTTGCACAATATGAAACTATATCGAAACCATTTGAAATTGGATCAAACACACCTCGCTTTGGAGAGTTCACTGACACAAATAAAATCGTTGTGAACTATAACAGTACAGTCAATATATAATAATATTAAAATCAACTCCGTTTTGTGTTCATTCACATCTAACCTACTAACGTACGACCACCCACACATGGGCATTAGAATTAACAACACAATATTGGAAATGCAAGTGTGCAATATTAGAACAAAATATCCAGGAAAAAATCGTACTAGCATTTTATCTGTAATAAAATAATATTATTATATCGTGCATTGGCTTAACTCGACTGACTGTTTAATATCCTTACCTAAGTTCTGGTAAAAAATCAATTATTAAAATTAAAGCCAAACTACATATAATATGGAATTCCTTATCATGAAATAGGGGATGATATGATTGTGTTGTACCTGCAGTTAAAACCGTAGTTATTAAATTGATGTATTGTGTAGGCGTGTAGCTGATATCAAAAATCAAGTTCATAAGACAATTAATGAGAACGTTCAAAGAATCAAAGGCCATGAATGAATTACCTACGTTTTAATGTAGAACTTGAACAATAATAATATTGTCTGAGAAATTGCGTGTAAATAATAATTATAATTTATAATGTTATCAGGTCCAACCGTCTAGGACGTCGTCTAGATACTGCGCACAATATTGAGTTTACTTGGAAAATGGAATACAAACAATCCGTTTATTTCATGTCGCCGAAATGTAATTACAATATTATAATTAAATGGAATTAAGTGATTGGAGCAGTAGGTAGATAAAACGACTATAACGAATAAACATTACAAACGCAACGAACAAAATAATATAAACTTATCTTGTACGTAGGTGGCATAAGAATTCAAATATCTGTCGCAGTCTAAACGTACCTAAATTAAAGATGTCATGGCAATTTTTTTTTCAACCATACGTATATTATAATAATATCTACATTTGATCAAAAAAAATTAATAACCACTGATTTCCAAAAATTAATATTCCGAATCAAAATCTCTATAATTATTTAAATATCTTAAATTCGGAATTCACAGAAAATTAATATAATAGGCACTATTGACTTATGTCGTGTTTTCAATCGAACACTATTATTAGTATTATTATTTGTTCTCACCATCCAATGATGAGCATATAATATATTATTAACATCATAACTATAACTTTTTTAATTCCATTGTTAATTAAATTGATAATTTTATAATTTTTTTGAATTCAAAATTAGTTATAAATCGTTGAAAAAAAACAGTGTGTGTCTTATCGTATTAATTTGTTAAATAGGTAATATAATATATTATAATTTATTTTAAGTCATTAGTTATTAGTAATAGGTGTTTGAAAAAAATTTTGCAGCTAAGGTCATTTAAAGTGGGATGAGGAAAATTTTGGTATTTTGATAATGTGTTATAATTTACAATATGATATTAAGCAGAGTAAAACGTTTTATGGATGTGGCCAATGTGACAGTCTTAGAGTCCAACATTTTTCATAAAGTAGATAAGTAGATAATATGCTTAATTAGTATATGATTTACAAAGTCAATACCAAACAAATTTAATTTAATTTAAACAATTAACAGTTGAGTCCAATAATCTCTCGATCTGTACAAACTCCCAAATACAACCATAAAAAATCACAATAAAGCTAAAAACATGTTGAACGGATACGAAAAATATTTGTTGCATTTACAATGTTCTTTATAAACCTATAAAAACAATTATTTTTAATGCAAAAACATTAATTGAAGCATTTTAACTATATTGCAAAAGAAAAATGAAATGTATTATCAGTAGACTCTTCGTGCATTAAAATATTAATTTTTTTAAATGGAATTTGAACGTATACATAAAACTGTTTAATTTATTCTTGAAAATACTAACCAAAGTGTTCAGAAAGTTGTTCGATTATTTTTTTTTTAAATTTGTAAGTATATTTTATTAAAGTAATATAGATACATTATAATATAATAAGTACATGTATAATAGTCATAATCCATAGTCATAAACTCATAACACATTACCTTATAGCATTTTTAGCGTAAAGGAAATCAACTAAACTAAAATAAATATTTAAAAAAAAAACCGCCATAAAATGTGTGATGTAATTAAAATACGATCGAATTTCATTTCATTTTACCATTATTTCACAGTCATAGTGGAATTTTTTAATTTCGAAATACCTTTTAGTATAGCCATTGCGATTTCAAAATCGTATTTCAATGGCTTTCTATCTTTTGTCTTTTGATTAGAATTTCCAAGATTATATTATAATACATATTTTATGACTTGTTGCCCACATTAAAATATTTTATCTATAATATACAGTTTTCTGTATAGACGTACAGGTAGTACCTATGTATAATAATACATCTAAAATATAAGTATGACTATAATAGTTGTTACAAGAGATGGTAATAAATTATATAATTATTCAAACGATTATCAATAACAATGATAACTAATAATATTGAAACGTTCTTTCATCACACTTTACCAATTCGTATTTTCCCGCTCGTAATTTTTCAAATAACGAATGAAATCTCAAAATTTAAAAAGAGTTTGTTTAGGTTTAAAGTACGTTATTATCTACGAAATATGGTGTGGATATCACACTCAAACTCTATAATTATTCAATGAGACACGAGCGTTAAAAATATACGTTTGTGACGTCAGAACCGAAGTCTGAAGGACGGCATAATATGTCTTACGTGTAAAAGAGTCAACAACGAAAAATCGGTAAAGATAATACTTGGAGTTTTTTTTATTTAATCTGAATAGCGTATTTATTTATTTAAGATACTGGTGTGATTATAATAATATTGATTGAGTTTCTTGTTTTTTTTTTTTTAGTTATTTTAAATTATTGTTACCTTTATAGTAAGTTTTTAGTAGTTAGTAATATTGTTATTGAAATAGCAATAGCGAGTTGGTGAAAATTCCAATTTTCTAAGGTTATTCCATTTGATTTAGGTAGGCACGTAAAAAAAAACAAAATCGATTTTGTCGGATAATGGTGTTGCGTAAATATTTACGTATTCCCGCTGTTTTTTTTCAGATTATTCTAAAATCTACTTTTTAACCCTCGAAGTAGATTCATTTTTCAATCAGAATCACCCTCAAAATTGAAAATTAAGATTTTTTCTGCTCCAATACGTGCGATTACCGGCGTACATATAAATTTAAACATTTTACAAAAAAGCACTCATAATAAGGTCAGCTCAGAATCTAAAATAAACAATAATAACAAGAATAAAAAAGTTATTACCTATGATAAAGACTATTGTGTATAAAATAATATCTATAGTACACTTGGAAAAACATAACAGAGAAGCACTTTGTACTTTTTTATAAAATATATTATGATGTTTTATCGTAAGATTAAAACAAAGTTAAGTATTGTAATATAAAATTGTTATCAACCTCTGACGAATGTACGACATTAATGATAACAATGAACTGTGTCACGTGTTTTGACTTCCTATCTTTATATTTGATTATATTATTATATTACCTATCATAATAATATGATATTTTGGAACTTCTAATTTTTTTTTTGTTCATAAAACTGTACAATGAAATATAAAAACGTATAATACCAATACAATTTCAAAAAGAATTATTAATTATTCGTTCAAGATCAACAATATTATATAATATAAGGAGTACCTATTATGAATTTAAAGTTGATATGGTACCTGAAAAATTCCGTTCATTCAATTAAATCAATACATTTTTCCTCCAATAATTTACTTTTTTTGATAGACAAAAACACATTGAATTACAATAATTATTATTATCAATGATATTAATCGAATGAGTTTAATTTTCATAATGTATTATTGTTATTTCTATCAAAGCGAGATTGATTTTATACATATTATATATTTAATTTTTTTTTATCGAACAAAACGTTTCAACGGCAATGGATATTAAACGTACCGTTATTTGACTAAAAATAAAAAAAATATTTGTCATCTATTTAATTTTAGTCACGACTTCTTATGAATATTTTTGAGCTTATTAACAATATGCACACTGTAATTGCACAGGCAGTGGGGACTTGGGAGTCCGTTGGTTGGGGTGGTATCCAAGATAACCGGATAATGCCTACCTACGTCGCCTACATATTATTATAATTATATAAGCATCTAATGTTTTTGTACAACGCTTTACGTATAAAATATGATTAGGTTACCATTTCGGTTGAATCCCCAGCCGTGTTGTTGTGTTTTAATGACAGTGTATATTATGACGAGGCCACCGATGCCTGACTAAGTTTCTAAGTTCAATATTGGCGATGTATTATTATCACTGATGCGCGTGCCGATCGTGTGTTTGCGAATTAAACAGGTCATCGGTGTGTGTGTGTGTGTGTGTGTGTCCTATACCACGAGTATGAGAGCCACTGCAACCGATATACAATTTTGTTGCAAAAGAAAAAGAAAATAGCATTCATCTATGATTCCGGATGCGCCCAAATCGTTTTTGTGATTTTAATATTGTTACGATGTTTACTAATAATTAGGGATGGGCCGATACCAATTTTTACCGATATCCGATACTCCGATATATGCTGCCGATATAAAACCGATACCCGATAATATATGAAAATATAAAAACAAAATTTTTGACAAAATAACATGAGCCGATACCACCATAAAACCGATACCATTAACCGATATTATAGTTAAACCGATACCCGATAACACAAATATTACCTAGAAAAGTGAAAACATTGATTATTATTTAATAGTTATCACATGTTTGCTGTTTATTTTTCAGTCTTTAATACTTAAATATTAATATTTTATTATTAATATGCTGATCTATAGGTTTTTTTTTTTTTGGTATCGGTTGAAGTATCGGTTTTTGAAAAAAAACCGATGCCACTGATATTGGCCGATATCTAGTATCGGTTCTAGTATCGGCCCATCCCTACTAATAATGTATTATTTCGTTACAAATTTGAGCGGAAATCAAACGGTTTCACGTTATATTTTCCTCGGAACAAACTTCTTGTACATCCGACTTTAAAGATATTATAGTTATCGAATAAATAGACAAGTTCTATAATCAGCATCGTCTATCCTAAGACTGCTGCATACAAAATTTAATATATTTTTTTTAAATAAACTAAACCACGTTTACTAAGTATTGCGATAATTTGTTTTTATTTTTATAACAGTTTTTGGTTCAAAGATTAAACAACTAAAGGACAACTTTATCTCACAACATTTTATACCTACAAAAGTTATGGTGGGTAGGCAACGTGATATTATAATATTATAACCGTAAGTTTAAACACGTGTCGTACCTAATACAAAACGTAGTTCCAATTAAATTTAATTGTTCAACATTTATTCGCCACGTTGTGTTAATAAATTCAAATTACCTGCACTGTAATCAGTAACACATAATATAACTATGAAAAGACATTTGAATAAATGTTTTTAAAATAATAAAGCAATAGAACAAACGGGTCAGGTTGATACTTTTTTCTTGTTGATCTTTTAATCACTGGAATGTAATAAAAATGTGTTAAATATCACACGAGCATCACCTTTATTCAATTAGAACACTAGATTAAAACGAAAACACATACTGCGTAGTTATTACCGAACGAGTTTAATTTCAATTTGTTCCTATTATGTTTCAGTTTATTTAACATTTAATGCTCTATGTAATACTCTTTTACACGTGTTTTATACCTAAAAACAGTCACATAACTATATACAAGTTACAAGCATCATGATAGAAATAATTATGAACAAATGTATAATTGTTATCATTAAAGTCTGGTGTTCCAGTCGGTACACACCGTGGTCGCACATCATTTATCGTTTGTTAATGGTTTCAAAATAAATGGAAACACTAGTTTTACATATTATTATTTATTATTGACGAGATTGCCCATATATATTATTTATCAGCGAGCACGTCATTCCAAAATTCGTACTCGTATTTGGTTTCACCGTTAGTACAATAATAGTAAATATATTTTGATCAAACACAAAATGCATTACTTATTTGTGAATATCAAATGAAGAACCTCGACGACCGTCGTCCTACACACATTTCAACGAAATTCAAAATGAACGAAATGTTAAATAACACTGCACAACGGAGTCACTCAAGGAGTAACGTTTTTTTTTAGGGGGGAAAAATACGATACACCGAAATGTATAATAATATTCAATTCCGCGTCATTTACTAATTATAGCATTAAAATCTCGAGTCGAGTTTAACTTGACGGTGAACAACAACGCAGCACAATCATCGCGGACCGAATAAAGAATGTTGTACATTTAATAGTTCTAAATAACAGTTGTGCGTTCGTTTGGTGTTCTCCAGTTTCGTTTCAGAAACAATATATTTGGTGAATATTAAATCATTTACAAATTTCAACGATTTCGAAAGATTTCCCAGAGCTTTCCAATTGTGCCTTAGTTTAGGGTTGTTGTAGAAAATACAATGAAATTAGACACATGCACGTCTGGGCAACTCGTTTGAGTTCGTTCGCTCCGTCCTACCTGACCGTGAAAATGGCATTAAATATTCACACGAAAACATTTCAAAACCTATCCAATACTGTCAAGTTTACTTTATTGGGTCAATTTTCTCAAATTGACTATTCCTTTCTCCCAACCCAAAATCACATCCAAGCTACACGCTGGCAGGTCGGAGCACAATTTATTTGATAAAATCAAATACAATCATAAAATTGTGCCTATAATATTGTGCATGATGTGCATGACGGACGATAAAACTTTTATAATAATATGAGTTTTATTATATTATTATACTACTCTTCTATACAATCGGGGAATTAAAAAAAAAATTCAAAGTTGAGCCATATTACTTGTTCACTCGTAAATGGTTATTTTGTTGTCGATTTTAAGTGCTTATAAATACATTCACGATTTATTTTTTTTTCTGATTTTCACAATAAACAACTGTTGATAATAAATTCAGAAAATGACCTTTTTAAAAAAGTTAGTGCGTAACTGAAGTTACTTGTGTTAGGTTTTCAATCTAATGAAGTGCAGCCCGAAAGTTTCTAGCTTACAACTAACCACCCTGCAAAATGTGTCGAATGAAAAAAGCCGTGTCATCGAAAATCAATACACTCGTTCAGTATAAAAAAAAAAAATTATAAGATATAAAATGAGAATTTAACACAAACCTGCAGGATTTTCACCAAAAGATGGTGCGGTGATCGCTGGTAATCTCATGTTGGTACCATTACCATGTTGACTCCTGTCGTCCTTGAATGGTCCGTGTGCCAAACCACCTCCACCAGCACCAATAACCAACGGTAAGTATCCTTCTTCCCGCGAGCCCTTTAATTTGAAAACATTTTAAAAATATTATTATGCATTTGAAATACCTACGTATTTTGTAATGTCTTATTCAAATATGGAAGTTACAAAAAAATGGAATATATTTCTCATTATGAAACATCTATATAGGTCTATAAAAGCTATTTACATTATTTATACAGTGTTTATTATTATTTTTTTTCCAGAAGTATAGATCAATAACCAGGACGGCGCCGTATTTATGTATGCATGAGTCAACACATTTTGAGTGTCATCGATCGTATTACCTATACATGGTGATTTTTTAATATTGATAATTTACTTTGAAAACGGTTTATTTCGAAATCACCTATTTTGAAAATTTAAGATACACACTATTTTAACATTTTATATTGTCTTTATTATTATTATCATATTTACTTATGTTTATTAGTGAAACTACCAGTGTGATATTTTATTTTTTATATAATTGCATTATATTTTTAATATCGTAGTCTTACACACAATTGTTTCCTCAAGTATAAATATTGAATAAAATGAACGAAAGTAATATTATTTGTATTATTATTAAAATATGTATTAAGTCTATACTTTATACGTCATATTAGATGTGTGGTGCTGTGCATCAGTGAATTATTCTTAATTTAGATCTAAGTGCACTTAAATTAAAACAAAGATTCGTTCTGTATTCAATATTTGCCCATTCATTAAATAAAAATGATTGTATTGGTTATTTAAAAATCAAAAGTTGAGAGTGGTTTTCATGTTCCACCATAAAAAAGGCGAACAGTAAAAATATTCATTTATCATAATTATTATAACAATGTAAAAAAATCCGATACAATGAGTGATCATTAGTATAATTTCCCTGTAAATATGTTTTTAATTTTTGTTGTGTAAATTGAAGATGTTTAAATTGTATTACTATACATTATATTTTTGAACGATTTTAGTTTTGAATTAAACAATAACGTAAATTAAAAACTTTTAATGAAAATGGGTAGTTAAACCGTACACCATTTTACCTAACTAGTTTTCTATAAATACTATTGAAATAGTTTGAGTTGAACAAACTTAATTCGTTTAAAAAATTATCGTCTATGAACGAAAGTATAGAAATAAAGTTTCTAAATAATAAAACTGCGCGAACTAACTATGTACATTAAAAATAATTTACACATCGAAAATACATCAAAATTCGTTATAATCATCGTTTTTGTTCGTTATAAATTTATTTGCAAATAATAAAATAACGTTTTTTTTCCCAATCTATCTTGTGTAGTGATTAAATTATAATATTATTTAAATCGATTAAATTAAAGAAAAAAAACTTTATTCAACGTTAATGTATAATAATACCGCCCCGAACATAATGTAACTATTACATTTCTGAACTGTTATAATACTCCATCGAGGATACTCATCGTGTCAATATAATAATTAATTCTGATGTTTTATTATCATAGAGTTATTCGTTCGTATATAACAATACATCTCTCGACCCGGTAGCGGAATAACGTGCTCTCGTAATGAAATATTAAATATTTTCGGACATTTCACGGTTGCAACATTGTGTGTAATTCATTCTTGGAAAAGTATGCACCGCTCCGGATCGCGCATAACAATGGCGTGTGGTGGAAAGTTTGTTGTTCTACGTTGGTTTCGGGTCCGTGTCCCACGAGAAATCGGCACTTAACTGTAAAAACAAAAGATCCGCCTCCACCGCCTCCACCGCCGTTGAGCAGGCGCAAGTCGTGCAATTCTTTGAGGGCGCTACCGGTCCTGAAGTATTGTTCTTGCTGGCACGCGTCGTCGCGTTTTTCAAACGTCTAAACATTCAACGGAAAACAATTATTGGAACCTGTCCGGCACAAGTGCCCTCAAAACATAATAATATAGTATAAATAGGTAATGTTTAATTATATTGTTGTACGGAACAGTAATCCGTTCAACCGGCTACACCGACTTTCCGAGACAGTTTTCGTATTTAAAAAAAAAAATAATGTCTCTTAATGGTTTCACGTGCATAATAGTATTATTATAATATTATATACCACCTACTTATATTAAAAATAATTAGTAGCTGGTATCGTTTTGGGTTTTTAGTTTTTTTCATACAAAAGTAGAATATTGATCTATAAATGTTTATGTGTATATAAAATATATCGAATTCTAAATTGATATTTTTTCTATAACTTATACCTAAACGTTTAAAGTTTAGACGCTTCGAGTAAAATGGCAATGATTACTTCACCAGAGTTGTCGCCGTCCACATTACTATCGATTCATCTAAACTTAACTAAAAAATAAAACTGCCGTTTGTTCAATTTCCGATATTTATATAAATTTGAAAGAGTATTCTGCTGCTGGTTATCAAATTAAAAATCTACATGGACATAAGACAATAATTATTAAAAAAAACCCGAGAAACCATTACGATGAGAACGGTAAAACAATTACGGTTTTTTTTATGGACTTTAAGTTTTTATACAAAGGCCACCGTCGCGGGACGTTTTGATCTGTTAGCCGTATCGAGTCTGCCGCCGTTCTCTGTCGTCGTCATAATATTGTTATCACGACTCGAAATACGAATAATATGTTATCGGCGGCATAGGCAGTGCGTGGGCAGAAACGCCATTCAGCGATTCACGTTGTTTGTCATTTTTTTTTTTGTATTATTGATATGTACTGATTGCAAGTGAATGCATCAGTGAAGCGGAATATATAGGTACAATTAAGGTGGAATGAGTCGTACCTGGGTGCGAACCGCGCGAGTTAGGGATCACGTCGCGACGGTCGGGTCCACGACGAAATGAATACGACAGCAACTTTTTGATAAGTAAAAAATGGTCGTTCGCCTATTATCAATCGTTATTGTATCGGTATCACACTATACTCTGGGTTACGAGAGAAGGAACCCGTTTCGCGCATGCAGACTGACGGCAGCTAGCGTTAGTAGGCTCCGTTTCCCCCACTTTGTCCTCTAAAGTTCGCGCAGTGGCGTGCATACAGCGTGAAATATGCGATATACAGAGTGATTATATTATATTATAATTTCTAATATCGTATGTCACGTGCAGAACAAATCATTTATTTCCCATAAACACCTAAAACATTTACGATTATATAGGTACACTATCATTCATTACCTATTATTACATATTTTTACCATATCTTAGCTTTTATTACATATTTTTCAATTTTGTTTGACTTACAATTTTTTTTACTCATATATTTGGCGCATAAACACCAACAACTTAATTTTAATCGATTTTTTCAAAGTATTTTGATCTATGAAAACAATTGTTGAATTTGATTTTTTTTTTTTTTGATTGAACGTAATTATATTGTAGGTGTCTAAAAAAAAACATAAGTCAACAAATAATACGAAACAAAATAAAATTATAATAATATGTCCTTCGAAATATTCAAGGATATAGAATATAGGATATAGGATGATTGGTTGATGGCAATTCGTTTGAAGTATTCATTTTAAAAAAAAAACAACGCGGTAAAGTAACGGTAGTAAAAAAATTAAACAGTCAACGGAGTTAAAGTAATCGCGCGCTTCATAAACGTATTGACACACTGTATCAAGTGTACGGAATGACTAATGATACATACTATACAGCGTTCCCGACCGTTGACGATTGTGATCGCGCAACGACGATATGTCAAATAAGTGGGGAATGCGCGGAGTCGGTTGCAATTTGGTCGGGACACGGGTTCCTTCTCTAGTGACCCGGAGTATATCACGTTATCGCATAAATTGTTTAAACTATATGATATTTAGTCCAATGAGAAGATGCGAACGGAATATTTGCGCGGAATCTGTTGTAAACTCGGATATTGCTGACATAGGTAACTATTTATTTTGTCATGGTCGGGTAGTTACGTTCGTTACGCATCGGGCCGAGTTCATTTGATTAGACGTGGTATGGTGTTGCAGCGAGCGGTCAGTGAAAACCGGTAACGCGGTATCATTGATCCGCCGTTTTATTGTTTATACATTTGTTTATGCGATGTTATATCAATATTTATATTATTTCCGAAGCGGCGTACATCATATTATTGTAATATTTTATTGTTTTATTTATTATTAATTTCCCATAACGGTCAATCAGACCAACATTAATTTTATACAGTAGGTGGGCGCCTACATCCCCCTGTCGGTGTATAAAATAATAATTATTCATATTGGATGTATGTTCTGTGGTGTAATATTTGAATTTTTAATACAGTCCACTCCCAATACTGAAACCAGCCGAAGTTGTTGATTCTTTATTAAAATTAGTAAACTTTTACCGGGTTGAATTGTTTTGTACAGTAGGTACACAACAAAACACACTGAAATACACTTTATATTTTAAGCTTACCTTGGAACTATACAAATACATAAAAAATGAACATGGACAATTTTGGTGTAGCTATAATAATATTTAAATGGATGACCCTTTGCATACAAGCTGAGTTACCGTGTTCCAGATTTTCCCGTGGACTGGAGGACCAGAAGGCAGAGGCCCAGCTTGTGCACACACATAATATTATTATTTTATGAATAGGGCTCATTCAATACGATTCATCCGGCGTTTTGAATCATTCCTCCCAGGTCACCGGATCTTATAATCATGTGTGGATTTAGAAATATGAAATGAAGGGTACCTCTTCCACCCCCACCGGTGCGCTACATTTTTTTTTCAGAAAAATGAATACAATTATAATATTAGCACATTTATAGCTGACATTATAGAGAACAGGGCTTACAAACGTTATATTATAACGGTATATTTGACAAAAAAAAACGATTGGAATTTGTAAACGTAGTTATGACTGAAAGCGATAATCAAAAATAATTAAATACCACCAAACAAAATATATTATTTATCATTAAACAAAACATAACGCAAAACGTAATTTATAGGATATCATTAAACGAAATATAAACGAATAACGTTATTTATAGAATATCATTGAACAAAAAATAACGCATAACGAAATATTTTAAAATCTATTTATTTAAAAGGTCTATTGGTTTCGTGGATACATTTATTTCATGTGAACAGTCTAAGAATTGATTATATTGTACTCCGTATCCGGGCCATTACCCGCATTAGTTATTGTTTTTAAATTTAATAGGTATTTACACTATTTGAAATAACGATAAACGCAAAACTTGTATAACGTTTTGATTCTAAATAACAATAAACGCAAAACTTGAAGAAAGTTTTAATTCTAAATAACGATTAACGCAAAACTTGTGTAACGTTTTAATTCTAAATGACATAAAACGGAATTTTTTTTCGAATGCAAACCCCGAATAATATTTGATAACAATATGGATGGGGGTGGGTTAAGCCACTTAGACCCTCACATTGATCCACGCTTGACCGTAAATCGTAATAGGATTAATAGTCTGTACAAGCACACTGTACAAGCACCGTAATTACCATCAACCTTAAAGGAGATAACAATATTGGCAGATTCACTTGCAACGGATATAATATTATACTGGAGCAAGTATGTGATGGATTTTACCATCAATTTGATATTGTTGTCCGTGTGACTATGGGAAGCCACATCGAACGCTTGTAAAATATTAAATTTCATATAGTATTACTTTATTTAATGTACCTATAAACTATCGATTTAAACCGAAGAACTTAAAATATTTGTAACCGTTTGATATCGGATGAATCATATGTATTGAATAACGCGTGTTGAGTACCTATGTAATATTATTATTATTATTATTAATATTATCGGCGTTTGCCGTTGGCGGCCATAGGTTATTTTAATTTCAAACACCCTTACTTTCCGGCACGCGTCTCCGCCTTCTTGACCGACCAATATGTGCAACTGTTGGTGTTTTGACAACTCAACAACCGCGATTGCTGTGGCTCCCTTCGAAATTCCCATTCCGTCGGCACCCTTGCCGCCTCGAGCTCCTCTCGCTATTATACTGAAACACACAAAAACGAAAGATCAGGGATTTGAAATATTTTACAGTCACATTTTTGGGACTACAAATACGCACATTAAAGAGGACATTATTAAGAGGACGCATTTATTGTATGCGTCTTACGATCACGCAACAAAGTAAATTTATGTTCGGCAGTTTAAGTTTAGTTTCGATAATTGTATTATTATAGTGAATTTACGTAATATCAAGATATAGGTTGAATCGTTATAATAATATTATATATTTTATTCTCTCAGAGGTAGCTTATCCATTTTTTTTAAACTTTAAAAACGTGTTATGAGCATTATTTTAACTTTATCGTTATATTTTACATACTATAATATTTTATCTTGCTTGGAAATTTAAACATTGAAAAACAACCTCCGAGTAAACACAGATAATGTATTATTGTCTTTAAATGTTATAATAAGTCAATTCACCGTGATATTGTAACAAGGCTTAGGAACTTCCATAATTTATATGTATGTGTTTTTTGGAAGGTTAAAGAAATAGCAGTGTTATCTAAAAATCCTATTGTAGGGGTGGGGGATATATAAGGAAGCTTAAATCAAAATATTGTAATTGAGTTATAATTAATTGATTTATAAGCTAACGGAGCTGCTAAACTTAAATAGGTACCTAACTGCCATGTTAAGCACGTGGAGACAATAAATTCAGGAGTCCTCTTACAAAGTAAGTGTCAAGCGGTGTCTTTACAATTAGACTTAAAATAGGTATTACACAATGTGGTAGTCGAGAACCTAATTATTTTTGTTTTGAATTGCTAAACTTTTTACAAGGACGTAGCATGTATTCAATTCACATTATATTTCAATATTGGTTGTATCAAATCGTGGTACAATAATATGACGAGATTTTGTTTTAGTACGCAAGGTTGAATCTATCGATAGAATGATAGAACACATTCTTTACATTAGTGTAAGATTAATAATTTTCACAGATAAATTTCCCGTGATTACCACCGTGACCTATTTTACGTATCGAGATAAATTTTTACTTTCTCACTTTTTTTTTTTTTGGTAGCCGCAAAATAAATTTAGCTTGGTGGACATCATAATATAATCTCAATACTAATAATGTTGGAAATTATTTAAGTTATGTAATTTAATGTGACACGGTGATCATAATCAACTGTAATCAACTGAATCTATAAGAAATGTAGGCCTGTCCTATATGTATACGTACGTATATAGATCATGAGTATATAGCACGCAACGTTTTCGTTTCGGATTAAATAAAGTCATAACGGCACTCACACAGATTGTATTTTCCTACAAACATAACACATCTACCATGGTAATAGGCAGGTACCACAGAATATGTGTACGGCATACTCCAAAAGCCAACTATATAGTTAAGTGGTAGTTATTGCTCATTAATGCTTGTAAGTAATACATCTCGTAGCATTGTTCCGTTGTTCACGGTACAATCGCGTGTTAGGTTACATTAGTTTTGTTGTTGTTGTTTTTTTAATCAACTTGTGTAGTATTTTTATACCTACAGAGTTAATTTTGTTTTTTTGATTTAACCGTGTGTTACATAAATAGGTATTGAGATTACATTTTTAAACTGGGCTCCTTTTATAATATTTAATCGTAATCGACCGAGTCGATTTTCCACGACATCGTGTTTGATGAACATTTTTCAGTGAAAACTGAGTGTGTGCTCATACCATTCGATATCGATTTCGGCTATTAAATAATATATTTGTAATGTCGGGGTGGTATAAATATTTTTGAGTGTATTTACTATATTTTCATGGTTTGGTATTATAAAGAGACATATTATTATTTTTGATATTATTAATATTTTTGTTGGGTCTTACAGTGTTTACGATGTTATATTTTGTGTACATTTAATTATGATTATTTGTGTGTTTTTGAATAAATCATCAATGGAATGAAAATAAAAAAGCGGTTCTTAGATCATTTTCTAAAATATATTAAATTTATTTGGCTTTAGGATTTGGCATAAGTATAGCTAAGATATTGACTTTTGAAGTATTCCCTTAAATACTATCACTTGATCTATATTATGAGAATTGATTTTAGCTGTTACAATGGTGATGTTTTTTATTTAATTATTTTGTAAAATTTTAATTGAATTATTTCTTGTATTAATGTTTTTGTTTGAGACTGTGGTGGTTGATAAAGTAGCTAAATGAGTGTTGTCGAAGACCTAGGTGCTCGCAGTTTATATGTAGTATTTTATTTTTATTTTAGATTGTTGTATTTTTAGATGACTTGTTAATTGTATTTAGTGAAATATGCAAGTTAAATTTAATTAACATTGTTTTATTGGGCGGTATTCCTGATTTGACATCATTATTGTTTTAATGATTTATAATTACGCATTACAATATTTTTTTTTTTTTATTGGGTAACCCGCGGCAACATAGGCCATTGGGTGTGGGGAGGGCACTGTAGGTTTTTTATATTGGGTAGGTTGATACACGTGTGTTGTGTTTGGCAGAATTTCTAATGGGGCACCCGTAGGTTTCTGCCATGCCCGGGGTGGGGGGATGGCGGCACTTGTTCTCCGGACACCGTGACTTGCACGGAGAAAAATGCCGCCCAGTGGTCGAGGATCGAACTCGGACCGGCTGTGCCGAATCCGTCACGTTAGACCGCTCGGCCACCTCGTCCCCCACAATATTTTTACTACCTGTTTATAGGTGTAATCATGCAATTTCTATCGGAAACAATAAAATAATACAATATATAAAATAAAGTTGGTAACACACACTGCAGGAGGTCAGACACGTACTGATTTGACATTATAATATAATAATATTATGTAACTATATTTGACAAGTTGTTTATTTGTAAATGTTCAATGTTATATTTTTATTAGATCCTTTTCAGATTTTTTCCTATTAAGATATTTTTTAAATTTAACTTCGCTTCTTTTATTAATTTTCGATTCTTTATTAAATATTAATTTTTTTTAAACTGTATTTAGGTTTTGTAGATTTTAGCTTTTTTTCTTCTAGGATTTTTAATTTAACTAACCTTTTTTTATTGAAATTACATTTTATTTAATATCAATTTTTATTCAGCTGCTTTTTTATCCTTTTTAGATTTTTACCTTATTAAGATTTTTATAAATGGAAATTGCCCAACCACCCCGTGAAAATAACTTGCAACAAATTTAAAATAGGAAATTGGCCCCCTGGTGAAAATTAAGTCCAACAAATTCAGAAAGTTGTCTAACAAAGTCCAACAAATGGCGATGAAACTGTGTAGCATAAAAAACATGACCCAACAATTGGTTGCGCTGCTAGCGTGAATTTGGCAGTGCAACTAGAATTTTTTATGCTGGTGAAAATAATGTCCAAAAAAGTTTGAAAATTGTCCAACCGTGTCCAACAAATGGAAATGAACAAGTGTAACACAAAAAACATGTCCCGACAAACAGTTGCGCTGCTGGCGTGAACTTGGCAGCGCAAAATTGGAAATTGGCCCCATTGGAAATTATGTCCAACAATGTCCAATAATCAACCAACAAATTTGTTGGGTTGAAGGATCAATGTTTGCTAATGTTGCGTTGCCAAATTCACAAGGGTCATCTTTGTGTGTGTTTTTCTAAGTTTTGGTTCACTAGCAAAATCCAAAAATACACTTATAAAATCTAGCAAATTTGGTTGAATAATAATTATTAGGCATAATTTCTTTTGGAATCGAGCAATGTGCCGGTGCACTTACAAAGATAGCACCGGCATGTTTGTTTGTGAATTTACAAAGTTTAGGGGCACTAGCAATATCTAAAAGTGTCCTAGCAAAATCTAGCCGATTTTTATGAAATTTTATATGCATATTCAGTAGGTTTGAGAATCGGCTACTATCTATTTTACATAACCCTAAGTGATAAGGGTTGTCAAGAAAAAAATTAAAATAAAAATAAAAATAATATTATTATTAAAATAATAATAGTGTATTATAATATTATATTGGTTGCTATTGGTTAATCGGACATGTTTGTTGATTTGTATTATTATTTTTTGTCAATAATATATATACATATGAATTTCTGTGTGTAGATTAGACCTCTGGGAAGAAGATAGGCTAATTTAAAAAGGGTTAAATTTGGTTTTTTTAATATCAGATTTTAGTACGGTTAGGATAGGTTAGGATTTTGTATTAATTTATTATATTAATCCACTGTAGGTGGAATTAAGTAAAAACGCCAAACTTGGTATAACTTTGATACTATAGAGTTAAATCATACACTTACGTACAAACAGTACGGGGTCCACGATCTACCACAGGTAGACTGCCTACCTGATAATATACTGCTGCGAATCATAATTTTTATTCCGGGCAACAGAAAAGTTAAGATAAATCTAGAACATCATAAACCTAATTGTAAATAACGCATTGAACAAAGTTTGAGTCATATACAGTTTGTACATTTAACGGGTAACGAAGTGCACGGGATCAGCTAGTAATATTATAAATTTAAATAAAAACGATTCAAATGTGTTAAATATTCTAGAGTTTTATTTTTAATTTAATTTCAAACTTCATTAAAATTGTTTAAATTAAATTTTAGTACATTTTAGATTAACTTTTTACTTCTCTATATCACATACGTTTAGGTATACCTACAACACTAGTACGCTTTGGAAAAACATAAAAAAAGTACATTTGGGAAAAAGTTTGGTTTGGTATAGTTAATGATTGAACCCTATTCTTTAACATGGTCAAAAGTAAATTTTTATTTTATAAATATAATTGTTATGTATAGAAAAGATTTGTATTGGATTAACCAGGCATTTTGAATCGCGAATTTGACCAGGAAAATAGTACGTTTTGATCTATCGTAACGACACCAATCGATTGATCTATGGTTTTTCCATAAGAATATCGATATCCAACTTAATTTCGTTGGCATAAAATATGTATTTATAATGTATATTATGTACAAAAATTATTGTTCAGATTGTCATAAATATTTGTCTTGATTGACGAACATCAATTATTTTGTAGCTGACAGTCATATTATTTATTTTGTTTATGTATGTATATATGTATGTATGTATGTATGTATGTATGTATGTATGTACGAATGTATACATGTATAATATTATATGGAATCACGTGTTTCAGGTAGTTATAAGGTATAACAAATGGCTATCTGTACATGGATATATGATAAAGATTTATGGCCATTGTGTTAACGCTCATTTTTGTAGTTGAAAAACAAAAATTATTTGAAAACGGATTCGATTTAGGTAATAGTTAAAAAGCTGTGTATTGAAAAACAAATGCATTGGTCCATACCAATAAAGTAATTTTATACACTTGTATTATACCGATCGTGTTTGTCGAGTCCATTATTGGATTTCATTGAATACTTAATAGGTACTTACGTATAAACTCCCGTCTCAGGTATATGCCAAATCTGTACGCCATCCATGTATGTGTCGTTAACCACTATCACAGATACAGTACTGTTTGTGTATGCAGCTTCGCACGACCGATTACTCGGTCCCAGTCTACCCTTTGATCCACAAGTCGTAAATTTATAAACTGGAAATAAAAATCGTTATATATTATATTATATTATAAATTGGTAGGTACTTATTTGTATTGTATTCATTGAAATATAAAAAAAGTAAATAAATTTAGTATTAAAAGTATATAATATATCCATACATTACAGTAGTATATACAAGCAACTCCACCACAAGTACTATTCCTGAGCTTCAAAATGTTCAATTTTAATTAAAATTAATAAATAATAGATAATGGAAGAAATAATATTATATTACCTATTAAACTTTTGAATGAATATCGCAATATGACATCGCATACCTTGGTATAGCTTTTACAACTGAAGCTGTATTTACGAGAGTTTCATAACTATATATTATATCGCAGTAAACTTATTTGTATAAAACACCTTATAACTGTTTTAGACGGTATTTAGTTATGACCAGATGAATAATTTGAAAAAATCACATATAAAATGGATCATAATATTTAAACTTTTTTTTTATTGGATAAAGTCTTCGACGACTGAGGTTATTAGTCTGTAAGGTTGGTAGATTTGGTACGGTAAGATTAAAACGGTTGGACGATGAATGTATTGGTTTTACAATGATGTGTGTTTATTATTTTAATTTTAACTTTTTGTGTATTTGTACATAATGAGTAGTCGAAATAATGCTTTGATTTTCATATTCAATATCTTGTTAGATGGGAGAGTGAATGTAATTGGTGCATTGAGGAGGACAATTTCAAATTCCCAGTAGTTTTCAAAAGCGCCGGGAAAAATAAAAAAAAAATTAGGAATTATAAGTATTTAAATGTTATCTATAGTTAATTGGTTCGATATTTAATTTATATTTATCGAAATTGGTACTCATCCGAAAAATATTCTGCTTTGAAAATGAAATTAGATTTTGTATGTTGTCTTTCAAAAAGGTTACTCTATAAATATGAAATCGATAGCAATAATTGTAAAAATATCATTTCTTTTTAAATATTATTTTGTTATGACATCGTAATATAATGTAAGAAAATATTTCAAAGAGTTAGAACTTTTGGAATAATTCGTTTATGCATTTAAATGAATCATCTTGTATAATGATGTAAATATTATAAAGTTGTTTGTTAAAAAATAAAAAAATAATAAACAACAAAATCAACAAAAAAAAAAAAAAATTAAAATAATAGTAATAATAATATATAAACTCTTTCGAAAAACGTCAGCGATTTATTTTTTTTTTTTTTAGATTAAATTGGGTAGGTGCGTTTCACCGTTCCGGGAACACACGCAAAGTTTGTATTTATTTTCATTTGAAATTCAATTACGGCAAAGGCAAAAAAAAAACAGAAAAGGGAGATCGCCGTTTAGCATTTTCACCGACCGCTCTCGGAAATAATATAATATAGATGTCGTATAATATTAAAACGGCCGCCGCCGCCGCCACGAGACCAAAGGTCGAGACTTCGAAAGCCGCCAGACATTATCGACACGACGCGAGTTTATTAATAATAATCATTATAAATGATTTAATACACAGAATCACGCCGGATACGTCTCGTTGTGCATACATTTCCGGTAAATTTCTACCGCCGTTATTTGTTGTTTCGACCGCCACGCCGTCGTGTTTCCACTCCACAATAATATATTAATACATCAAGCGATGTGTGTTTGTGTGTTTGTTTGTGTGTGTGTGGGCACTAATAATAATATGCTGTATAGCCAACTTTTAATAATCTTCGGATTATGCCAATGGAACGCTCTCGTTCGGGTGACCCGTAACAGAATAATAATAATAATAATAATAATTGTTCATCCCCGCGCTCGGCGTATCGGAAACGATGTGGTAGCCCTTATAATATTATAAATAAATATTATAATATTGTACAAAAGCGCGAGCACATAAACGACGACATTTGCATGTAAAGTTCGTTATATTTATGCTGTGCATTATTATATTATCACGGTCGAGATGTGCGCGGCCTACCGCAACTACTTCAGTTGTAATATTATTACATTATTATCGTAACACCATAAAATATATTATTATTATTATTATTATTATTATTACTATAACGACGTAATTAAGTCGTATTGTTATTGCCTATGCATGATAATAATATTATTGCGACATATAGGTATAGGTACTTTTTGACCCACCCACGACCCACACGACCGCCAAAGCGTTTGACTGCGATTCCGGATTCGTACATTGTAACGGAGTAGCCGTCACCACATAAAACGGTCCTTTTCAGGACCACCAATCAGCGGACAGTATGACAGCACAAACCCCGCAAACCAACATTAGGAAACAATAATAAAGCCCCAAAAAACAACACACCAAACACAATAAGGGTTGCATATAGGGGAGAGTAAAACGAATCCAACGACATCCACCCCACGTCAATAACCCTAAAACAGAGTTAACTACAGAACTTCACGTACCACCTGCAAACACAACTAAACACGGCGGCAGCAGATAGTTTACTAGTTGGTACGGCAGACGACTTATATACCGGACGATTCAGCATAATCAACACATATCTTATCACATCACTATCCAGCCAACAGTTAACCTGTTAAGACGTCTTCTGCCAACTATACTCTGCAGCCAGCGTTCATTAGCAGCTCCTTCAGTCAGCCGTTCTCACCGCTATCAACAGGCCATCAGCGCCCACTGGATCACTCCAGCGAACCCGTCCACTTAAACAGCCGTTCTCACCGCTTCAACAGGGCAACAGCGCCCACGGTTCACACCACGAACCTACAACCTCGAAACAGCCGTTTTCACCGCTCTCCAACAGGGCACCAGCGCCCACAAGTAAGCCGTCGCGGAAGCAACGTCCCTCCGTTTTAGCTGTCGTGGGGCCGCGTCCTCACATAGCCACAGCATCCCCTCCCATATAAATACACCCACGCCCATCACACATGGGCAAAAAACGCAAAGGGGGTAACCCCCCTACCAACTACCTACTCAAAATCGCACGTCAACGTTCTGCTCTCCCCTCTCCAACACCATCGAAAACTTCCTATTCTGAAACTTTAGACTCCTTCTCTGACTCGAGCGCTTCGACTCAACACTCACGATCCTCACTAACTTCTGTACAATCTACAGATACATTACTTCCTGCAATAACCAACACCGCCCCAACAACCCAATCTCCGTATAAATCTCCAACAATCCCCAGACCACCACCCATAATCCTGAGCTCCGTTTCCTGGCGTAAGGTCGCGCCCACCATATACTCACTCCCCAACTTACAACCAGGCTCCTTATCAGCCAAGTCCTCTGGCGAACGTTTAACCTTAAAGGCCGCCGATGCGACCCAATTCTGGCTAATCCAAAGCATCCTGCTGAAACATGGGACCGAGTTCAACACTTTCTCTCTCCCCGAAGAACGATCCCTCAAGGTAGTTCTGAAGGGAATACCTAATGACATAACTTCTGACGAACTCAAGGATGAACTTGAGTCCCTGGGTTATTCCGTAAAATTTGTCCGCCGCTTTGGCACCCCAGACAAACCAATGCCTATATGTCTCGTGCATATCGCTGCCAACCCGACTGCCAAGGATATATTTCTCCTTACCAACTTATTCTACTTGGAAATCTCGGTTGAACCCCTTAAACCCTCTGACCCAGCCCAGTGCTTCTCGTTCCAACGCTTTGGCCATGGTTCCCGTAACTGTGGTCACCCGCCGCGGTGTGTTAAATGCGCTGGAAACCACACTGCCAACGTCTGCCCCAAAACCCCTGAACAAGCTCCGACTTGCTGCAACTGAGGCGGTCCACACACGGCAAACTTTCGAGGCTGCCTCCAAAGCTTGGCCCAAAAACAGGTTAGGTATTCGCACGGTAACAAGTATGCCCTCTATCGTCAAAAACTCGGTCCTTTTAAAATCTGCCAATTTCAAGTCTATCAAAAACTCTATCCGTACCCAATCTAAATCGATGTTCTACAAAAACTCCTTCTCTGCTCATGCCCACATCCGACTCTTAGGTAAAACTCACCCCCCTCCAACCACTAAAAATAGGATCAAACCCTACCCACTATCATGGGTAGGCCAACAATTTTAAATAACCACCCTCATCAACTTTCATCCACTAGTAGAGGAAAAAGCCTGGTATAGTTAACGGCATAGCCGCCCCTTCAAAGCAAAGCAAAGCATAATCAACACAACTACCTCCTCACCAATCACTGCGACCTATCGTCAGACCATAACCCCCAGATGCTAAATCTATCATCCCGACCTTCAATGTGCGGGCCACTATCAGCAAGGAAATGCATAAACTGGAGAAAGTTCGAAACCAAACTAACTCCCCATATAAAGAATATTCGCATGACCACCATCGATGACATCAACAAAAACATCGACCAACTCACCAAAGCCATCCAATCAGAGTGCAAAAACTGTTCCTATAAACCGAGACAACTAGACCCCCCAAAATCACTACCTGATGACATACTGCTTGAGATTGATACCAAGCGCTTACTACGGAGAAGCTGGCAACGTACACGTGACCCTCGGGTGAAAACGCTGTACAATGCACAGACTTCCCTTGTCAAAGATATCCTCATTCGTCATAGACAATCTGAATGGAATTCTTTCATTGCCACTCTCAATTTCAAAAACAAATCTATATACAAACTAAATCAACGACTCCTCCATAAGCAACCTGCAAGTCAACCTCTCAAAGCACCTGATGGGAAAAAATATACGGCACCAACTTAAAGGCAGAACTTCGCAGACACAATGTCAGCCCAGTTCCAAAACAATCCGGGCCCACCATCACCTGAAGTCACAAACTCAATCCAAAGACTACGCACCCTTGTAAATCCTCCATCAGAAGACTATTTTACGCCGAAAGAAGTATTTGACAATAATAAAAGGACTCTCTTCAGCCAATGCTCCAGGAGAGGATGGCATTACTAACAAGACAATGAAATTGTAATTATCCTCCTAGCGAACATTTACACATTATGCCTCAGACTCTCATACTTCCCTGATCAGTGGAAAAAAGCGCAAATTGAAGTAACCCGTCGGAGGGATGTGACCACGTCATCCAAAGGCGTGAAGGAGCCGCCCTCGCGACAGATGGCTAAAGGTGTAAAAACCCCCGAGGGAATGGTCTTATACTCCCCGTCACACAGTGGTTAGTAATGTGCATTATTATATCTAGCAAAACCACAGCCAAGGAGGTGAGGCCTGTGAGTTTCGCTGGGTGCCGCGGGGCTGACAGACCGCGGTGCTTGCCGAAGGCCGGGGCGTCCACGTCGCCGGCGGATGGATACTGACTTATAAAGTTTGCTAACACCGAGCCACCGTCCCATTTACGGTTGATTACGTGAATCAACCGGTGACACGAGATCCAATCACGGCGTCTCTGACGAACGTCTCGCTTGAAGTGCGCGAGATGATAATCATGGAAGGCCGACGCTAGCTCCTATACGCTTAAGGCGTCGCGTCGGGTAATTACTTCTCCGAACATTTCTCATGAGTACCTTGACCGATAGATGGTTCGCATTAGCTATGAGCAAAGATGCGTTCCTGGCGGGAGAGATCAAACTGAGTGGATGGGAAGGCGTACTAGCGACCCGGTCGGCGGAGGGGCGGTGATTTGGATTTGGGCCCAATTTTCCTTGCTTGTTTATGACCCCGTGCTGCGTAGTATACGTTTTTCTAAGAGGAATTGATGCTTTAGTTCAGTTAACGCATTAGCGTACAGCTAAGTCAAAACGAATTTTCCGAAAGTTTCGTGTAGCCTAATGTGGTATGTCACTATGGTTATTACAACCAAATCCGATTGTATCACAATGGTTCAAAAGCAAACACGACATTTTCTCCGATCGCTTATTTCCGTATACCTTAATGTACAGATAAAAGCCAGCAGTTTCATATCGGTTGATGAAAAACTCATTTATTTGGCAATTCGAATTTTTTGGACCTGTGAGTTTGTGTTCAACTGTATTATTATACTTCTATAAACTACGCGTCTTAAAGTTTGAATTATAGTGAAATGTATAAGTCATGAATTATAACTATATTATTAAATATTATTTTTCTAAAATATATATTATGTATACATGTATACATGTATACATGTATATTGGTTGATCCACAAAGCATTCTTACCCTCATTTTTTTCATTAATAATGAATTAATTGAAATTCTGATTTTTGGTATTTTTAAATATAGGTAGGTGCTTGAGAATCATAATTATTTAGATTTTTATAGAAGTGAACAGTTTTGATATAAATTCATTTTTATAAATGAGACCAATATTTTGTGCTGTAAATTGTTAGGTAAATTATTTTTTAAAACTGTTGATGTATCCAAATGGAAATTTAAATGCGTGGTTTTTGAGTTTTGAACTTTGGGTGGGTATCAATCATATTAGGTCCACGATAATGTGTTTAGATGATTATATGGGGGATATAATGATTTAAAAATGTTAGTTATTAATATTAATCTATCAACATGTTATGATTTTCCATTATAAGAGTATAATACTATATAATCATGTAATATATGTAATAATAAATACTACATCCAACATAACATCTGTTTTATATTTTTGTAAAGTAATTTTTAAGGACTTTTTTTTATAAATTTACCGGCTTCAACAACTAAGATTATTGGATAACATTATTTACGGAAATTTAATGTAAAAATGTATTAATTAGTTTGTGTTTACATTATAATATGTTGATTATGCTAGAGTTTGTTAAGATTGCATTTCGAGATGAATTTGATTATTTATGAAGTTTTGTATTCATTGAGAATTTTTTTTTGATTTTACGTGGGAGACTAAGAATTGTGTGCGTTTGTTCATATACGGGATGTTCTTTGAATATGTATTTTTATCATGATAGGTATTTGACATCCATGGATGATCTTTGCTTATTAGAAAGGAATGAATAGCAAAAGTTTGTCCGATTTTTAAGGAATATTTTTCTGCACAGTTTAATAAAGCTGAAACTGCTCTTACATGTTTGGATTTAGAAGCATCAACATTTTTGAAAACACTATATAAATAAAAATATTTACATTAAAAAGTTTGGCTATCGTTCAAAAAAAAGAAGTTTGTATCGCTACAGTACACTCTTTAAATTATACATCAAATCTAAATAAATGCAAATATTGTCCTTAAGTATGCTTTACAATTCCAAAAATTGGAATTTGAATAAATAGGGACCAGTATGTATAACTATCCTGTATTTATATTTTCTCGTTTTTAGGCTTAACCGTTTAATATAACATTTTTTTTTATCATCTGCAAACAATATTTATAATATTATCTCTACAAATAAATAAACGTTGAATATATCTATACGGATCAAATTTTTATGAGGATCTCAAAATTGTGAAAATCCTGTCATAAATATTACTGAAGTCAACATAACTGAACTGAACCAAAAATCCTATTCCAAGTATGTGGTTATTTATTAAATTGGTTTAAAGTGTTGTAATACCGATTCAACACACTGTATTTTACTTCGGTTTGTGGGCAGATAAAGACGAGTGTCTTAGCCAACTAAAAGTGTAACATGCCCGAATATTTTATTTTCAAATATCATCCTTCTGACAATTTTTATATTATGATTTATGGTTATTGTTCTAGACTTCAATTAATAAAATATAGTGTTGAATTAGAGACGATAAAGTTTTTATAATTATAATAAGAATTTCTGGATAAAACGAGACAAGAATGAAAAGCATAATTTTCAACTGACCGGATTTACGATGATAATAATAATAATATAATGTTCGTAAACTGGTGTGTATATAAAAGATATAAATATGAATATAAAACCATTGTGTTGTATTTTCGAACAAATGAAAAAAACCCTCCTTACACAGCAATACCATTTTTTTTTTCATTATTACTATTATTTTAACCGTCGCTATATACATATAGGTATGCAAATCTTTATGTGTATATATTTATATATTAGAGGTACATACGGAATGATTCACCAAGCATGTTCACTGTTCAGCCCCCTTTTATCCTTTAATAATGCATTTATTCACATTCAGATTTTGGAATTTTCAAATATAATCAAGGACCATGTTTTTGAATACTTTGATTTTCTATACAATTTAATTTAAGGAGTGTCCTACGATTATACAAACTATCTTTTCTTTTCAGATAAGAATCAATAAATTGTTATGCTTTAAACATTTCGACGCGTCTAAATTTAAAATCGGACTTGTAATTAAAATTGTATTAAAAACAATAGATCTGTGATTTTAGGGCCTGGATGTTGATTACTTTTACCGATGAAATAATTTAATTTTACCTAATATTACGAAAAAAACTTAAGTCAACATTTTCAATTGTTTTCTAAATTTAAATCTGTTTTGAAGTTGGTTCAAATTTAAATCGATACCACTTGTGTTTATACATTGTAAATCTTAATTTTAAAATGATTAAGCAATTGTATTGTTTTTATAGTATAAGACCTATAAGTATTTAGCTCATTTGCATAACATAAAATTTTTTACGGCATTTTTAGGCTATTTTTTATAAATTTAAAGGCATCGGCATCTGCGCCCTAGACTGATGACTGATTTTATGCTTGGCATATTATAGTTATTTATTTTAATTTATCATCATTTTAAAATATGCACAAGTATAATAATTAAGTGATGGACTAAAATAATTTTTACATACACTTTAATATTTTATGTTTGATGTAAAACCATTTTAACGACTATACTATCCTTAGAATTCACACATTTTAATATCTAAGAAACAAAGGTACTCGTTAAAGTTCGATTCAGATAATAAATCGAAATGATTTAAAAAATCATCTGCTAAACAGCTTACAGCAAAACAAAAAAATGCTGACTAGGCACCTCGTTTGAAAAAAATATAAGTTTGTGTCACCACAATCCTGTAACTCCTTAAATTATTTGTAAAATTCAAATATCTACTAAAATATTATGGTTCTAAAAACAAAACCAAAAAATCAGAACTTAAACAAAACATGTACCTATTGTCAAGGATGAAAGGAGGTGAGTATGTTTGGTGAAAATATACCCTGTATATAGGTAATATATATATATTATAATAATAGGTATGTAGATTGTACACCATTTCGTTGCTTTATCCACGTGTCATGGGTGTAGCGTGATTTTTATCTTCCTTTTATCCTGAAACCATGTACCCGAACCCTATTACGGTTTATTTTTCAACACACCCATATTTTCCTCAAAAACAAAAACCAAAAGATAACGATTATTTTTAAATGGCAGGGGACGCGTTCAGTGTATCATTATAATAATACATTGTGCATCGCTGAATAGAGATAAATGGTCGACAAGACCATATTATGATAGATGATCGGAATGAATAAAATAATGTATATTTTCGCAATTCATGATATTTTTAAAACAACGCGTGCTCGTGCAATGGCGATTGAACATATTGTGGTGGATGTACGCGAGAAAAGTTTAAATAGTGTTTTTATGTTGATTAACGACGAGACCCGAGACTATATACCCATATTAATCATTTTTTATCACTTAACGACAATTATAAATTACATGATCTCACATACCGATTTTGTTTCGGAAATCCGGATTGATGGGAATCTTCATAAGTGTGGCTGAAACAATAAAAATACCCGCGATATTATTATATTATTGTCAATTCAAGCAAGTAGTATTATTGTAATATTATTCTTAAAATATACATTTATTGTTTTTCGTTTAAATTTCCATAATATTATATTATAATTGTAGGCATTTTAAATAAATCAGTGACATATAATAGTTAAAATAGTGGTTCGCACACATTTGATTTACATTTACTTAATAAAACTAGCAATGCACTCTCAGTATTTTCAATAATGTATTCTGATACAAGTTAACCTATCAGTTAAGTCCAGTTTTATACGTTTTAAATATTATCGTTATTGAGTTTATGCAGTCTTACGAGAGTAAAAAATGTGGACGGTTGTGTTTATAAACATAGGAAAAAGTTTTGTTTTGCATATATTTTGGAATATTTTGTAAATTATGAGAAAAAATACTAATTTTTATTTTTAACATTTTTATTATTAATTTTAACATTACGGTACCTAAAAAAATATTTTATCAACCATATTTTTTTTTTTATTATTTTGATTAAAAAAACACGCAGTGATAGTACTAGTTAGTTGGTATGCCATTATATATTAGTTTATCTAACCTATACTGTTAACAACAACGTATTTGTTTATCAAAAGTTCAAATATATTTTGGTTTTGTGATTGCATGTTTTTAAAATAAAAAAAATCCATTAATTTTAAACACATCTTTTAAAACAATGGATATAACTGTTCAACACAAAAGACACCATCTTAATTGTTACTATAAACTATAGTGCAATAATTATTCCTTTGTGCAAGTGTATATACCCGACTTTTGTAAAAAAAAAAATAAAAAATTGCATATTTATATACAAATTATAATATGCATATTGCATATTATAATGAGGTTTATTTGATTATTTTTACATGTTTTTCTAATTTTTAATTTTTTAGAGAATACGAGGAGAATATTTGTAGGTTTTTTAGTAAATATTAAAGCATCATATTTTAGGTGATCTAAGAGAATAATATAGACTAGGACTTAAGTTATCAGTAATAATTATATTTTAATAAATATTTTCGGAAAAAAAACCATAAATTATTTTCTTTTGACTCCATAAAACTATAAATTACTGTGAATAATTTGTTTTTTTTTTTATTATTCAAAATTAAGAAAAGTCTGAAATAAACTCTTTCTTAAAATGTAGGAAAAAATTAAAAAAAAAAACGTCATTTTATCTTGTTTTAATTATAGTTGTTTGGAATAAAATTAAAATTCAATCATTTTAAACTTGAAAAATACGTTATTTTATAATTATTATTATACTGAAATATTTTAAGAAGAATTATTGTAGATAATTCAAATATTACGACACACTTGGAAATGGTTAATTAAATAGAAAATGTTAAATGTTTAACATAAATAAATTTATTATTTTTAAATACCATTAAACTATAATGTATTTCATTTTATTTTTAGATATATTTTTTAATTTATCTCAATTTCATTTTTTCACACAGTAAAATAAATATTTTTACATTTGTGTGTACATTAGTTCCATAAATTAATAAGTGTTATCACTTTAGTATTTTTTATGTTAATTATGACTAATTACATGCTATTATAAGGCATTTTTCTTAACAAATTCATTCTAAAATATTAAAAACGAACCAGTATTATTTATTGTACCAGCAACTTCATACTTGTATCCCTTGAGTACGTCTTCTGGTACATCTGAAAATGATATGGAAAAATTTAATCTTACTGAACGTCAAACAATATTGTAATCTACAGAATATATTATCTAGTTTAATTAAACATCAACTTGGCAGAAAAAAAAACAGAATACTAAAAAACGTTTTGCCCACGTAAATTATTTTTGTTATTTCAAGTCATCCTTATGTCATAAATTTGAATTTATTTTAAGTTATATAATATATATTTAGCGTTAGTTAATTATTTTAAAATAAAAATATTGTTTATATAATTATATAACACCAATGAAAGCAAATAGATTTTAGACATCCAATAAATAATACACGTAACATTACTGATGAATATAATAATACAAGTGTAATTTATATTTTTATGAGCAATTAAGTTATACACTTGTGGTAGTTTACTTTGAACTCAAATATTGCGGTTCAATAATTAATTTACAGTAATAAATATAAAAGTTATATATAATATATTATATTGTATAATTCAAATAATATAATAAGCAGAACATAGAATCTTTATACGTAATGATTTAATGGGTATTCGAAATCAAAATATCTTATTATTTTTCGCACTTACCTAAGCCGAAGCATTTTGGACTCATAGCTATATCATCAATCGCCACGTCTCCTTTTACTGACAGTAGTTTTCGAGCTTCAAACTGTAAATAATAGCTGAAAAATTCAAAGTAGCTACTTAGTTTGTGTGATAGAAATATGATATTATAATTTATAATGTTTTTTTTTTCAATGTGTACCCTACAGTGTTTGGATGTATATTTATATATCAACTTGTCCATAACTATTTCATTGAGGAACATAATTAAGTATTTATGATTTATTAGTTTTTATAATCTTATAAGATTGAAAATAATTCACAATAAAACACAAACATTGTTTATAAAAAAATTAATTTTGTTTAAACTCAGATTTCATGATTGAAGACATTAAATCATCTATATAGATAATATATAAGGTGCAACAGGACTATTTAACAAATTGCCATTACAAACGTTGCTATATTTGTCAAATAGTCCCGTTACATTTTGTATACAGTGTAACAGTAATAGCAGCTGACGATATTGTTATCAACCTACTATGTTCTAACCTTTTTCTAAACAATATTCATTGTTTTTTTTATTCAAGTACTATATAGGTATATAAATAACAATAATCAAATCATATCTAAAAAATTAAAAAAAAATGAAAAATATAAGTAATTTCATAATAAGTTATTAGTTTAATACAATATTTGTCTTTTTGATAAGTGGTCCATATTGAGGATTTTATGGGAAATTAAAAAAACATGTTTACATGCATATACATTGTAAAACTGACTGAGAACTATTTTTAGCTTGATAATCATTTTTTTGTTTTGTATACTTACTCATATTTCTTTAAGTAATTTTTTTTATAAAATATTTCTTGTTTTTGAACGACCTATTGGCCTATTCATGCCCATTGCGTTGAAAGTTAAAGTAAATTAAACAATATTACTCAATATTACAATGTACCTACATTTTACTTTTAAATTGTAAATGTAATACATAAATTTACGTTTATAATACAATAGCATTATACCATTCGAGTTATTGTTATTTTTGTATAAATTATAAAATATATAACGTACTATATACTCTGTAACAGAAGTATAAACAAAAAATTATCTTATATATTATTATTCACAAATATTTTTCCAATCCATAATACACATATTGCTTTAATTGAATTTTCATAAAAAAACAAGATTATACTGTTCCTTTATAAACATTTAATAGAATTAAATTTAGATTTTGTGATGGAACTATTCAACTATATTATGTTAATTTTATGAATTTTAGAGTATTCAGTATATTATCAACTCAAAAAATAGAGCCAACATAAATACTATGTACATTATTATTATGTATTTAGTTATATATAGGTACTTAATGTTCAATATAAATTAAAAAAAAAAAGATGTTTTGCTTATTCCAAATTTTATAAGACATCATATACGAAACTTAAAGCATTTCTTTTACCATTTTTTTTTCTACGGGTGTCAATTATCATATTGTCATCAAGATTGTATAATATTATTATTCAGAATTTCTAGTATAGGTTCCCCAACATTCCAACATTATGATTAATGTTCTTACACGATATAACACTATTTTTTAGTTTAAAATAATATTATTAAAAGATTTATTTTTATAGCTATGGCATACATATTTTATTATACCATAATATCACTAATCACCTATGGAAAATGTGTTAAAAAGTTATTATCATCATAATCATCGATAATTGTGGTCATGGTAATAAAAATTTATCCCGAGTCGTGTTACAATAACGGTCACTTATTAAAAATAGGTATGAACTCAGCTAGTAAAAAACATTTTTATTACAGGAAAATTTGTTTGATAGGTAGGTTTATTATTACAAATCTCATCATTGAATTGTTGTATTGTTTATTACACTTAAGATACATGATATAGTATTTGAAATTTGCATCACTTGTCAGTCATATTTGTTCTCTATTTCAAGTATTTTGGCTCCCGATCTACATTTTATAATATAAGAGATATTTTCCTGATGTCATTCGACGTTTTGAAATCAAATATTTAAAAAAGTTGATAACCGTATTTACATTGCTTAGTCAAATATTCGAGTTTGAAAGTGTAGCAGACTCATCTAACATACTTGATTATCATAACGAAAAATATCAAAAAAAAATAAAACATATTCCGTAGGTAATTCAAATAAAAACATTTTTAAAAAGAAAATCTAAAAAAAATGCAATGTATGAAAATTATAAATTATAAGTTGTATTCTAAAACACAGTTATAAATACATGAAACTGAAAGTATTCGACTATTTTAACTCTAATACTTAATAACACGACTGTCAATAATTACTAGTCTAATAATTATTATTTAATAATATGATATAATTCATTCGTTGCCCAACTACAGCGTTTCGTCTATTATTCTTAAGGCAAGTTCAGTACTATGTATACCTAAATATCGTATACAATGGCCATGCCATACATGGCGGTAAAATATTTATCGGACATCTTCAAAGGGTCGGTAGTCAAGTAAACTTATACTCCTTTTGTGCACACAGTCCCCATTGTGCACTCTTATTATCATAATATTTTATAAATCCACGCACGTACAGACAAAGCGTACCTATTGTAAATTTGTATAATGCAATATACGTTTCGGCTTTTGGTGAACGTATAAGCGTCGGTCACCACTGATGAATAAGTAGGTACTTATTATACCTAAAAGCTAAAACTATAAAAAAATGATGAACTTAATATTATATCGTACATATCCTACACGCATGTGGTATAGATGCTCTAGGAATGGTGCCTTCGTACCAGTATCTAGTGTACTCATTATGGGCATAAACAGCTGACAGTTGTACCGTCGAATATAAAACAATCGGACGTATTCGAATGGGTGGGGTCCATCCCCCCCCCCAAAAAAAGATAACGTTTTTTCAACATAAAAAGGTTAGATTTAATTTCAACCAAATATTTTTTTGGACTATAATATGACCATTTTCCTCTAAATATTAAAATATTTAGCCAGCACCAAAGAGATAGTGTTATGAACCGTATTATAAAGGAAAATTAACAGTTGATAACATCGTAAGCCTAATACGTACCTATATAATATTTTATTTATAGTTTTTAATAATCCAAAGGTAAATTCAATTTTTTTCGGTTGGTATAATAATATATTTTATCTATTTATTTTTTTTTTTGTATGAAAGAAAAAAATATGACAAAAAAATAATATAATTATAAAAAATTAAAATTGTTAATATGATACCTAGACTGGTATTTATGTTTTTTTAAGTTAATATATTATTATTATGACTTAAAAATATATTTACTATTATGTTCTTAATTTCTTATTGGGGAAAAATTGAAAGTGGAGAAAAATGGGCAAGATTTATTTTATTTTTTTTTTTTAAATAGATAGTGAACAAAACTGGTATCAATGGATCTTATTATTAGAAAAAACAGGCTACGGCTATTCAAATATGAGAATATGACAAGGTTATTATTGTAGTGCCTATATTGTACCAGAAACGGATCAATAATGGTTGCATAGGGTGATAAGGAATTCAAAGGTATTGAATATCTGCTGCTACTATACATGCAAACATATTTGAGAAATTGAAAAGACATTTTCTCGATTTTATTAACAATCCCAAAACAATTTACAACTATTTTTTATGTTCTATACAAAATTATTTACTGAATGACAATAAAAATAAATTGTCATTCGTTAAAGGAAAATTCTTCAAATTTAAATTCTATGCACCAACGCAATAGGTAACGTAGTAATCAGTTGGATGTACTGGTGTTTGGAAGTTGAAGGGTTTTATCGTTATATTAAGTGTGTGTATATATGAAAAAATAAAATATTGCCTGGAGTGGCACCGTAGTCACACGGTCGGTTTGATTCATAGCAAAGTGCAAAAAATGTGTGTGGTTCTACGCGATCACCATTTTCTCGTGCTATCATCCGATTACATCATCCGGTTTCCAACTAGGTCCCACTCCACTGGGAGTGAAGACCGCACATGTCTCCTCTTGTAGAAGGGGCGTAGTATCCTGCATATAGTGATATATTATTATACATAGATAAATAGATCACGTGATCTCTCAAGTGACCACTTGTGATAATCATTGACAAAGGCATTGAAGACGTTTCAATGAACAAATAAAAAAAATATATTTAAAAAAAAAATTCGAAGTAGTTGTTAGGAATTCAATAACCGATTTAAAAATAAATAACGATTACGTATAAATCACTAGGATAATGGTCAGGAGTATTTTTAAGGAGGGTTTTTTTTTGACATTCAATCCACAACGGTGGACACAGAGCATTTAATTGTGGTTTCATTTTAAAAATGTTCAAAATTATTTAGTTACTAATAAAAATAAACCAATATCTCAAAACATAAAATGATTATGTTTGGTTTTGGAACGTAGCAAATTAGCACCTATATTAGTAGACTTTACATTTTATAGTATATTCAGAGCCTCACGTTAATCCTTATGGTGACTAGGTGCTAATATTTGCAAATGCCTTTTTCGTCCTCCTCCAAATGGGTGGGATAATGAAGGGTACAGGCGATAGCAGAAGAAGTGTTTATATACAGTGTATACTGTGAAAAAAATAATAATTTATATAGTTATCCACCAGAAATTTTTTCCTAACTACTTACATCGAAAATCATTTTATCTCAACATATAAATTACAGGATAAAAATATTTTAGTACCTATCATACTTCATGTATTTTAGTATAACCAATACATTTCAGAATATGGATTATTGATATGCGGGTGCAGCTTTATAATTTTATGAAAGTGATATACCATAGGAAATACCACCTTTGACCTTGGTACCCTTTATCAGTTAAAATATAGTAGTTGCATAAGTTAATACATTTGCATAATATAATATTATAATAATATCTAATAAGTACGAGCGAGCTAATATACTAAGCATGTTAAAGGTAAAATAAGGTTAAAGGTAAAAAGAAATTGAGGACGGAGTATAATATAAAACGTTCAGAGATCTATATTTTTCACACTGTTATAAATTAAACATATTTTATCCTTTGACCGGTTCCTTTTGAATAAATTAAAAATTCCAACAGTGTCATTTTCTGTCTATATTATTATTATTATTAAATGAATACGTCTTGTAGTACAACTTTACTGTAATATTAGTTACGTAATATTTAACATAATATAATAATACAAATATTCAAATGTATTAACCTATAACACACCATCATATTAAACTGAAAGACGATGGTATTGACATGGCAAATATTATAAGTATTTACAACGCTGTAGTAATATCTGGTATTCGTGACCAAAACAAATACATTTTTAAATAGTTTTTTTTATTTTTTTTATCAAACGCAACCTTTAAGAGATCTTTTTTTTTAATATAATGGTACATTAAACATTGCCATTGTACTTTCAAAGCCTGTTTGATGACATGAACAAACAATCTACAAAATAAAAGAATTCCCAATACCAATTTAACTTATTGCTCGAATGTTAAACTGTAAGTTCATTTATTTTAAAGATTATTGTTTAGCCCTGAAGATATAGAATACTAGTAATCAATATAGACAAATAGAGCTTGTAGTAATTTCGACCAAAGCACACAATATAAATAAAGTTTTTTTTTTAAAATTATACAAACTTAAATGTTATTCCATAAATAATTTTTAAACATTTCAAAATCCGTCTATAATAACAATAAAATCAATCAAAATGTAGTTATCATTAGAAATAAAATTTGACATATAATATAAATTTAACAATATGTAATATAATAAATTTGCATCATTTTTCGAACGAATAGTTATATTTCTTTTTACACTGCACCTACATTTTATAATTTAATATGATATTTATATATATTTTTATAAACAAAGAAGATCATTAAAACAAGTAGGTAGATTTGTCTTTTTTTTTTTAATTTTATGAAATTAAATTTTGTAGCTAATTGGTTGGTTCTAAGATCTTATAAACGTATAGATATTTTTTATGAATAGCTATGACGTAATCGAAATATTATTGTTTGACGGGCACTCATCACAGCCAAATTTGAACGTTTATTCACCTCAATGCTATTATAATAACGAGAGTAACAAATTTCAAAACTAATTTTGTATTATGGATTCAAAATAATCGCTAAGTTAAAACTGGTAGACTGTGTCTTTGACTGACATTTTGGACAATTATGCCCATAAGCGAATATTTTTCAGTTTGGAAAAGTGATTATTTATTATATTAATAAAAGGCTACTATGGATGTTTGATTTGACAAAAACATAAACTTATTTTTAAGTATTATTATTGCTAAAAACTTTACCAGAGAAACTGACTAACGACAGGAATGTACCAAAATTGCCTGTATATTACGCCGTGTTACAATAGTTTTTTTTTAAACCTAATTGGTTAATAATATACTAAATATTGCTCATAGCAAGTCACCTAAAATATTGATGTATGGTGGGAAAAGTATGTTCAGTATGCTAATAAGATACCCGTTTTATTGCAGGCACCAAAAGTATTGAAATTTCTTACAATTTGAATCGGTGCATAGCAAATTATAAGTATTATATAATTGATGACTCAACAAATAGTATTTTACTATTATTTTTTTTCTAGTTTCAGTCGTAATTATATAATTTATTTAAACATTTTTCCGTTCTACAAAATCAATCCTTATACTCATGAGTTTTACAAAACATGTAATGTACTTTTACAACATCGGATTGTATAACGTTATTCATTTTTTCCTGATCAACGTTAATGAGTGGTATGAATAACGGTAGTACAAGTATAATATTAAAGTATATTAGTTATTTCTTTGGAATAAGTAACATTTAGTGATGCAGGAAAGTTTAGTGATACAGGAAAATACACAAATTACGATTGATTTTCAAAATATAGTATTTTAAGTGGTTCTGTACGATATGAAATTTATTCATTCACCCAAATCTTCAGAGCTTATTTTTATTCTTATTTAACGTTAGTATACCTATTACCTACATCGTATCAAAATAATCGAATATAACGAGATTGGTTTTAGATGGATTTTGTTTTATCAGCAAACAAAAATAGTGATCTGTCATAGTGTAAAACAACTTACCTGGTTGTGATGTTTACTAAATAAACAACGGTTCGAAGCCATGTATTCCCATAAGTCCCGAAACTCCACCATAATCTTCTCACACGATCTACCTCACCATGGGCCTCGACCAAATAGAGTCCCAAAGTACCGCTATGTGAACCATACTTGTGGTAAAAAAATGATATCTGAAAAAACAATTACAAATATAATAATTTGTCATGACGTTATATATTATTTTAGTCCTTAAAAATATAATAGTAAACATGTATTTACCTACATCGCTATTGTATCTTTTATATTGGGTACCTAATTATATTTTGTTTTTTTTTTTTTTAATAATTTAGATGTAGTTATTAATAATTGCACGTTGTTGATTCTAATTTATTTTGATTATTCTACTGTAATACCATAACCATGTACTAATGTTTTGAATAATATATCTTACAAAAACAAAGAATGTAAGATAGTTTGAAATAAAAATAAAATTCACAAATATTAAAATTTTAATATCATAATAATAAAAATGTTATTTTATCATTTTACAATATTTTTTATGTAAGTAATATAATTGTTAATTTAACATATATGAACAATACCGTTGATTATCTACTATCTACGATATATTTGTCCTAACCAAATTGTATTTATGATAAAATATGAAATAAATTCTCAGTAAATGTATAGTTAAAGGGTGTTTTATAAACTATTGTAAATATTAAATACTTTTTAAATTTATGAGTAGAGTTTTTAAAGTACTTTTTTTTATACCAAAATAATGTGATTGAATCTAAAATACTTTATGAAAATTGAACTCGAATAATATTGAATAACATTATGTATAACTAAAATAATACGTCTAGACTGAGTCGTGACTACATAACATAATAACAACTCATACAGATTTTATCGACTATATAGAAACGACTCAAAAAGTCAGCATTTTGAAGTGTTTGAATGTCTTTTGAACTAATTTTTATGTAGACATTAAACAATATTAAATACAATATCCTCAGAAGTTCATATTATTGTAAGGTGAATACATATACATTTTATATAGGTGATATATACATATATATATATATATATATATATATGATATTTATAATGGAAAAAACAATTTTGGAACATATTAGAGTGTTGTACTAGTTTTAATATACAAGGTTTTCAAAAAAATTGGAAACACTTTCATTACTGTTTGCATATTTTTATAACTACAATAACAGATAACTCTGCTGCACATTTATTAAGCAAAATATGTAATCAGCTCATTAATTATAATCATACTATCGTTTATCAGTCCTAATTAGTGCAATGGCTGTTTCCAAACTTTTTGAACTCTCTGTATAATTTGCTAAAAGGCAACCTATTTGCTGTCACAATATTATAGTGATTGGTGTAAAAACAAATAAAATAACTCCATAGTTTTATGTGAATAATAACTGTACCTATAATTGTATTTAAATATATATTATATGTTAATGAGATACGTGTCCAAGTGTAACCGTCGGATGTCACGTAGTAGTACTGCATTTTCTATCGTTTGCAGTCAATCCGTCGAACTCTTCTGAGATAAAACCACCCCATCGATACCCGAATGCTATCCAAACACACACGTGGTTCAGTCAGAATTTCTAATCATACAACACAGGCACGGAAAATAAACGAAAAGTCGGTGCTTGAGAAACGACTTCCATTCAAAGGGTTTCTTCTGACAATTCGCTTTATCAGTACGCTGTCTCGTTTCCCACCTCATACCGCAGATCTTCTTGCGTTTCCCACAATACGAGCAGAGCTCGCATTTCCTACGGTTGTCGAGTTTTTCGCAGTTTTGGCGTATTTTCTTGCGGTCTTCGAGTTTCTTGTTGGATGTACAGCAGATATTCCATTTATTAAGTTTATCGCGGTTCATACGGTTCTCTCGTTTATCCTTGTTTTCGGGTTTCTTGCGGTTTTCGCGGCTTTCCGATCGCCTGGTGGTCACCGACACGCCTCCATTACCACACTGCTGCCTTCTCGTTCTTTTTATTCCGTCGCGTATGCTGTAGTATTCCATGCGAAGGCCGTCATACTTGTTCAGCAGTACGGTCGAAGATTCACATGGCCCGCCCACCTGATCCAGATCCTTGATCAACTTCTGCGCCTTTTTGCACAGCTGTGCAATTGCGTCCATGTGTTCGCTGTTCGGAACATTGACCGATATCTTTGCCAGCTTATCCATAAGCCGCTGAGCATACTTGGCGATCAGAGTTTTCATCAAAATATCGTTGGCGCACGATGAACGGCCCGTCCGCAATCCATTGATCTTATTGTTGCTTTCAAAGTCCGAAGCCTCGTCGTCTTCTTCTTCGGAACAAACTTTGGCCAACGGTTGTGTCTGCCCTCTTTTCATCATTTCTTTTTCAATCCTGGTCAGCTTCTGTATGTTTTTATTGTCCGAGCACATGGTGTAGTAAGTGTGTTGTTGTTTAAATGTGTTTTGCTGATAAGCACGAGCATGGAGCCAATTTTGAGATATAAAATATATCGTTTTACATTTTGTTATTTTTGAACCACCACCTGTTGGCATGGATACGCTTGATTATCGGCCAGCGTGAATATGGACATGTGTAAGGAACTTTTAAAAATCACAACGTACATATTTTGGTGAAGAATAATTTTTGTTTCTGATGTTCCTCTGATACGCAAGCTGGATCAAGATACCAACCAGATTCTCTTGCTATCACATGATACACAATCGGTGTGCAATGCTTTAAAATAATTATATATTATTAAAATTTATAATGCTTACAAGGTAAATTAAAAAAAGACGCATTTGCATACTTGACGATAGAAGTATTTAATTAGGTTCCACATAATATTTTTGATAAACATTTTTATGAATTGATAATGTAACGTGATTAGAATTATAACCGTTTAGACGCTCTAATAATTTGTAATTTTGTTATAATATGCTATGCTGAATTATATGTAACTATATGAGTAGAGTGCAAATTATGTATAGAATTATGGAAAGGTAATTTTGTAAATTTTTATTGGTAACCATGAATGTGAAATATTATCACATAAATTACATACCTTAGTGAAATCACCTATTAATAGTATTTTGATTTATCAAAGGCAGTTTTATGGAAAAATGTAACCAAACATTTTTTGTAACTTAATACAGTAAAAATGTTAGGTATATATGATTAATGTTGTATTTTAAAAAATGTTCATATTTTTGTTTATAATCATTTAAAGTCAAAAAATGTATGATATGCATTAAAATCACAAGTATATTTTGCAATTTATTTTTATTTTTTTGATTACGGTTTGATTATTTATTACAAGATTCTTCATAAGTTTTATTATTGTAAATTAATAAAAATATAAATTGTAGGCACTTGAAACATTCCACGGTTTAAATAAATTATAAATGCTATATTATACTGGATGACCTCTCAAAATATCTGAACTGATATAAAGTCATTTGTAGGAATTTTAAATATTCAATGTTTTTTCTTAAAGATTTTTATAAAAATGTTTAGTCTTAGTCAACAGTCTTGAATATCGAATAGAATATTATGTCACTTAAGTGGTTCTTATAGAAATTTAAAAATATTAAAAATACATATTTACGGATATTTTGTATGCAATATAAATGTTTTACAAATTATATTTAATCGAAAAACACAGGATATTTAATTACGATGTGACCATGGTGTGTGAGATGACGCAATATACATACGAATTCTGTATACACACAATACATGTGCACAAACTCACAAACATTCTACAGACCTACTCACATGCTCTACTGGCAATGTTTATTTTACACCACCATACATAAACTTACTAGCGTATCGTTCTTCCTTGACATTTTGTTCAACCGATACTCACCAAAAGTAGATGGCATGGAATTACCAAGATCTTGTATAACTGTATAAGGGTTAAACGAAAATAACTCTACGACATTGTCCCTTTGTAAAAATCTCAAGACACATCTCCCACGCCTGTACGCATTACGATATATTTTTTTGTTCAAACGAGTATTTGCCAAGGTGGGTTTACACTAACAATTAACATAATATTGTTTGGGTTATTCAAACGTCCGTGTATGCTCATAGAGTTAACTATTTTGTACATATAGATCAAATTCACTTGTTATTTTATAAAAACGAAAGTCAAGCTCACTATATTGTTTATTATTAAGCTGTAAAATCGAAGTATCTATATTAGTGTTTAGTATATTATTATAATAAATGCAAGGGTCGTATTTAATATTTGTTTTAGTATAGATAGTTATTAGGTAGGTATAATAACTATTTATGAAGTCGTTGTCAATTATCTCTGTTAGATATTTAAGAATAGTACAGTAATAGTAATATCACAAATTACGTGAACTTAATTATTTTAGACACATTCAGATCTCAACCAGTAGGTACCTGAAAAAGTATCATGATAGAGTTGGGTGTATTCTAGTTTCTAGAGTAGGTATTTCTAAATATTTTTTATAATTAAGGTTTCAAGCTTAGCCAAAAATATTAAGTCTTCACCTTAGTTATTAGAAACATCAAATCTATACCTCATCAGAAATAATACTTAGGTACGATAAAAATTTGACAAAATATAGACACATAAACGGTGATCGTATTGCCTTATGAATTCAGTAAGTGAGTGTGTTAACTGATATTTAAGTCGAATTATCATACATACATAATTACCATACCTATTACATCATATTGTATTTAAATACACCTAACAGCGATATTGAGCATCGACCACTACTCCCTGAAGACATCTCTACGTACGAAGCCGCTTCATGCATTGGACAATTCCCTATTTCAAGCAAAGTGAGCGAATTCAATTATTAATATATTCATAAAACGTTTGATTGTACTACCATTTAATACACGGATTATAATTCAGCAGTTTTTAGAAGAATCTTACACGCACCCTTTAGAATAATGAAAATAAAACCACTAAACGATCTACGATGACACCAAAACGCGTTAATACCCATATACACACCCATCGTTCATCATATCGGATTACGTACACACACGCACCCTTTTTTACTTCACCGTTTACACGTGTAACATGGTAACAGGGATCTTCGGACCATCTTTCATCTATAAAAGGACCTAAGTAACTGTTCACGTCCACGGTGTCCCTTCACTCATACGGATGAGTCATCGATCTCCCTGCACGCACAAACCGTGTTTTACTTTCCACATTTTAATGGGCAAGCAATACTAAGCTATTCACTCTAGTATTACAATTATTATAATATTCTACTATGTTTGTTTAATATGCGATTGAGTGTTACAAATGTTGACAATATTCGTCACAATCATGAACATTTCTGAATTATTTTGTAGATAGAAATATATAATGTTTTCATTTTTAATAGCATCGGTACTACTATAATAGTAGCTACTAGGTCGCTCATAAGTTTTTCTTCCAGAAACTTAAAAAATTTCTAAAATTCTAATTCTAATATATTTTATAGACATTGCAAGTTAAAAATGCGAGTGTGAAATTCGACATGAATTAATTTATTTTGTCGCAAATAAAAATATTATATAATGCATGTGGGCTTGAAACTTGAATATAATTTACTGAACACTATGCAATTTTCAAAATATTTAGATTAGTTTTCAGCTATATTTTTACCAAGAACATATTATGCACACCGACTTACGGTATTCTGGTATTGAGTTTTAATGTGATAATAGTTAGAACGTTATACGAAACAATATTAGTATAATAATTAAAATTATTGCTACCTGAATAATATATGCGATTTATTTTCGCAAAAATGAATTGACCATTGTTATTTATTTTGAAAAACAAATGACTTAAATTAGGCTACCCACATAAAATATACCTAATAAGATATCTTTAGAAATAAATAGTTACCTACAGACCGACATGGGCCAGAATCGTTTTTCGTAGACAAAAATCAAACATTAAATTCAAATTTAACTAATTTAAATTTATATTAAAGAGACTTACTCAATGACGAATTACACTTGACACTAACTATACAGAAGAGTGATTTGCCTATGGTTTTTTAATTTTATATTTAAAATAAAAATGTTTTTACGCAATTTTAAATACTTAATAATCAAATCATACTCTGCTTATATCAACTTTAAACGCGTATATGGTATAGCTAATCAAAAAGACATACAATTTATGTGTGTCATACCGACAGAATATCTCTTGTGCCAATAAATACAACAAAAAAAAATTAAGAAAAAACCGCAGGGTATTATATTAATAATTACAATATTATGATATCCTAGGACTTCAAATAAACCCATAATAATATGTTATATTATTATCAATTCCATGTTAATAATATTAGATAACTTTGTAATATTTTAAGCGATTGAATTACGTTTCATCATAATATAAAAGTGATATTATTATATTAGTTTGTTATAAGTATAAAATATGTATAGTATATTAGTATTCAAAATAATAAATTAAACATTTTAAACTTTATATTCGTTGTGTTTGTGTTTGATATTAAAACTGAAAGCGTTTTACCTAATTAAATAAATTGTTTAGTATAGATTGGAATAATATTGGTGAAGCGTCGGTAAAGATCCGGTAATATTATATAACTATGGATACCTATTATACATATATAATATATTTTAAAATATTATTATTAATTAATAACCATCAATATTATCTCAAACACTGATACCAACTTATGGATTGTTTTAATTTAAAATATTTTTCAATTTTACTATAGTAATACCTATTGTACTATAATATCGCAAACACGCAGAAAACAAATTTATAATCTATTTTGTAATCATAAATGTGAACAAAAAAAAAAGCTTAAAGGAAATTACCAAATATTAAATGTCTATTAAATAGACCATTAATTTTAAAATGCAATTTATCCGTGATGGTTTTTAGTACCTACGGGTATATACGTATGTATATATATATATGATGCACTAAATAAATGAATGACATGACATGGACAGGCGCTTGAGAGAATATCAGAAAATTAAATCTCATTCTTCTGTATTTCCAATCGTATTTAAATGCAATGCAGCTTGAATGCAAACACAGTTGCCGTTCTTATTTCCAATCGCTTACGTTAATATTATTATAGTAGCTAGCAAATCAACGTGTGAAAGTCTTTATCATATTGACTGTACTTGTATGGACCACTGTAATTTTTTTTAGGCAAACCGTCCTATATGACCGTCTTACAATATTGAACTAAACAGCGCTATTATCACGACATAAAAAATATCATAATACGATGGTATATAATATCATTGTATGTTATGGGACGATTAATCCGAACGTATCTAAATTGGAGTAATGAAGTGTTATGTACATTTATTTGTTGATTCTTAGCGGAGCGATGAAAGTATTACTTTTACAATGATGTGTGTTTATATTTAATTTTTTTTTAATTACGTGTGTATAGATACACTGCGAGTAAGTTATCAGAATAATGCTTCGATTTTCAAGTTCAGTATCTTATACTTTAGAATGGTCAAAATTAAAAACGCCTAGAGGTTTTCCTAAGCGTCGGGTAAGACAACAAAACAAAATTTTATTAAGGAAAAACAGGGGTTATTAGGGAAAATCCGTTAATGGCATTTAAACAAAACTAATAACCGTAAATAATTTACATTTTTCTGGATGTTTATATCACCATTTTCCATACACCAGTAAATTTTCAAAATATTTTGACACTTCTTACGCTATTTATAGACATAAGAAAATTTCGATTTTTATTAGTTTTTTTTATATTTGAAAACATTTTACATAAATAATTAGAATGCTGTTAATACTATTGATACCTATCTAATGGTCAGTCATTAAAAAATACACCACTATTAACTTACAACATAACAACACAAAATGTCAATGAATTAATATTTTAATGTATAATTTCGTGAACGTTTATCAGTTTTACTGAATTGTTTTCCCTTTATTTTATAAGACTAGTAATATTTTAAAATAACATCTCTAAAGGACCATCTGGGACCACTTCCCAATCGATAAAGTGTCCTTAAGAAACGTTTAAAGCACTTACGCTACGCCCCAAAAAAACCTAAATCGCTCCACTCCGCACAACATCTAAAATCATACTGTACAACAAAAGCAGCTGAGTCCAGGGTCTAAAAAGTGCTAAAAATAATCTACTAAATACAAAAATAATAATAATCAACCCGTGTCATGCAAATAGTGTTGGTTTCATTCAAATTTGAACTACCTATACGTATTTGTTGCAAATAATTGCGTTTACAAATTGTTTTGAGCATGAAAAAATGTATTGATGATTTAGTTATAATATAAGTGAAGAGATGTAATGTCTTTATTTTAAATATTACTGATTCTTAAAATTTCCCAATTCGAAAAGAAATATCTGAATTCGCAAATTTTTTTTTGGCAATTTTATATGAATACTGAATAAGAACTACGATTATTTTACTATTTATGCACTCAAAATGTGTTTTGATATTAAAATTTCACTTGTAATTAATTATATTTTTTTCTCCGTAACTTTGAAAATGTTTTCAGGCTTACCTGACAGTAGGAATATGTATTTATATTTTATAAATATTATAATATATATTATTTAATTTAACTAATTAATTAATTAACTAACCTCATTAACTAAAATTAATGTAATAGTTACAGCTTTGAATTATACTGATACTCATGTTGGTTTAAATAGTATTTTCCACGTAACAATTACCACATATTTTCTGATTTTAGTATTTTGAATATTAACTTTTTTCTTTATTAGAAAGGAAAGGCCCAATTTTTGTTTTGCATAACATGCCAATGAAGTCCGCGCTCGCTTATGATATAATGGTTATTATATTATAATGCTTATTCTGACTATAAAATAAAGATACAATTATTTATTTGACATTTTTGATTGAATATTTTGTACTCGAGTTTAAACTTTTGCAGCCTTATAATTAAAACATAAAATGTTAATGGTATTCACCAAAATAATTTTGCGTAGATCTATTCATAAATACTCGACTAAAGTTTTTCAAATTAAATGTGGTAACACCCATCCGCCATCACTCAGTGCTTAAATTTTATTTTGACTACCAATTTGAACTGCTGTGGCCTGATCTGACAGAAAAACAATTTTTCACATACATTTTCGAGGATCGGAGAAATTAGTCTAGGATACTCTAATTATTAATTAATTATTTATTATTTAAATTTATTTGTAATATTATAAATTGTTATATTATCATTATTAATAATATTTATTATAATATTTTTCATGCCAAAATTAAGAAACATAATTGCTTATCATAGTCCAATATTTTTATACTCAACTTTTTTTAAATTAGGGGATTTGCATTTTTACTGTTTTTAGACCACGTCATATAGCGCTAAATAAACTTTCATTGCTTTATTATAATATATTTTATATGAGAAAAATAAGCCAAAGAGATATCACACCCTCTTTAACCCCCCCCCCCCCTCAAATCATGATCACGTCACCATAGTTTAATAATCGAAGGAACCAATATTACACTATCATGCATACCTGCAAACACGATAACTATAACTCTTTAAGTATCTATGGAATATGAGCTGGATCATGCAAGACATAATATGCATAAAGAATAGAATATACATTCTTTATTCAATATTTTGTTATCAACCAAAACAGCAACGATTTACATAATTCGCCTGTACAGCGCCCAAGCTAGAGCTTAGAAATACAAATATTTTTCTTCGCCAATTATAAATGAGCATAACTATAATTACATATTACTCGATAATATTACTCATTATAGTAGTTTATCTCAATCAACACTCCACCATTTTTCTCAAACAAATATTGAAATTACAAAGCGACGTAAGCTTAACTGAACGTACAGTACAGTTATACAACTCTCGTTCACCTTACATTGTTATTGACAAGCTGTATTTATTTTACTTAATATTGTCGTTAAATTTATTTTTAAAAAAACGTGCACTTATTTTCTTGGAACGTTTTAGATTTCCGACACATTTTTATTGATGATATAAATATATTATTATTACGTTATAGGGCAGATGTATTAAAAATGTGCTTTGTAGCTCCCCAGAGGCATCGTGAGAGTTGGCGAAGGGAGCCACGTCAAAGAAGAAACTAAAATTAATGTAATATATAATATATAATATATAATATATACATCATTAAAAAAATAAATAAATATACTTACATTTTACATACATATAAACATTATGTTTTTTGTAATTTATAATTTTGGAGCTGTCAAAATATTGTGAAGGCACAAAGGATCTATGGTATGAAAAAGTTTGAATACCTCTGAGAGTATCAGTTATACAATAATTGTGAACGCCTTTTAAAATGCTAAAGTTTTTAGTTACATTAAAAAAATAATAGCTCTTTTACGACATTTAAGTTATTATAACCAAATTTAATGAAAATTGATTAATTATAGATATGCACAATGCGAGGGGAGTTGGTGGTCGACAGAGAGGTGGTGCTCGGCACTTCAAGAAATATTTTTCTGTAAATATTTACCTTCAACTTTCAACAAAATATAAGACCCTCGTACCTACTATATAACGCCATTTATTAGGCGTATTCATATTTAGGTTTTATATGACGATATTAGTTATTATTTGTTTAATTAATGTATACATTTTTTTGTTTATTCAACGCGTTTTTTGTTAAACAAATCTCTAAAATCGTATCAACAATACTTTTCCAATACAAAGTTATGTAAATATACGGTTTGTAAATTTAAATCATCCAAAACTTGTTTATCGTTAATACTAGAGAGCTTACTAAAAGCAACAGAAACGCAATTTAAAAAAATTACCAAGGTGCTCGTTTTTATATGTTTACACAACGTGTAATGACGCTTTGACATGAAGGAATGCAATTTCTTTTAATTAACTTTGTCTTAAACTTTTTGTAACACCGAATAAAGTTTGTTCAGGTCTGTTGAAATATCTGACGAACACTATTTGACATAATATACACAAAATGTTGTTATAACACTCGCATAAAATACGTTTTGATATAATAATAAGACCAAGGTATCTCATTGCATTGACTTATAGTATTGATTGTTAATTTATTATTTTTATCAGATATTTTACAAGTATGTATTTATTTTAAAGCACGTTTTCAAAAAATATATAATAATAAATCCAACATATGCATTTCGTAATGGAATCAAAAATCTAATAGTTTTAAATATTTGCAAGTATTTGTATTTTTCGTTTGCAAGTATTATTATATTTTATCATTATTTTTACTGGAACAATATTCAATAAAACAATTACTATTTTTAGTTCGGATTTATATTTTTTATAATAATAATTCATATCTTATGAATAATATTATTTTGGTTTTTCTATAAAACAATATTCATAATTGTCTTCTTAAAAATCTCATTGGACACTAAATATATAACTCAAATAATATATATAACTTATAAATTATAGTATGCAAATAAAAACGATGATGGTTACATCCTCATTCAGTTTTCACAGAAAATTATTTAAAATTTATGTCAAATATTTAAAATTGATTTCTGCGAAAACTCAAAACAATTTATTTTCAATTAATTTCCCGAGCATAATTTTAATATTTTATTAGTGCATTTAGAAGTATAATAATATAATATACAAAATTCAATGAAAATAAATAAAACGTTCTGTTGTTCTTTAATATTAACTGTGACAGTTATTTATAGTTTCAAAATATTTAAATTATTTATTTTTAGGTGTTTCTACGTGTTGTTTCATTTGAACGGGTGTGCTAAATGTAGTAATTACACAGGCAGACATTTTTAATCATGCAGAACAAGGTTGTATTTTTAGTATACAACGAGTTAGGGCAACCACGAAATTTGAGAGCGTGCTAAATTCCCGTTTTTAAGTTATAATATAACATATTATTATGTGTAGTGTATATGACCGTTTATATCTTTCATAAATAAATAAAAATTAATTAAATTTTAGATTCTGAGCGGAGCGATGAATGTATTGGTTTTACAATGATGTGTATTTTTTATTTGTGTCTGTCATCACATTTTAGGACATATTATTATGTGTAGTGTATATGACCGTTTATATCTTTCATAAATAAATAAAAATTAATTAAATTTTAGATTCTGAGCGGAGCGATGAATGTATTGGTTTTACAATGATGTTTATTTTTTATTTGTGTCTGTCATCACATTTTAGGCAGTAAAAATGTCTAAGTTTTCTTCAACAGCATTTTTACTTTAGGGGGTCAAAAGTATAAATACCCAAAAGTTTTCAAAAGCTCCGGGAAAAAGAAAAAAAATAATTTAAAAAAACGGGAATCGTTGGTGTAATTCTAAAACAAATGACCGTATACACATGCAATTTGCACTGAATATTTATATTAGAATTTTCTATACACCATACAAATTTCAAAATATTTTTTAAATTTTTTTTTTCTATAAATCTTAATAACATTTTATTTGTTGGGTCAAAAAGCTTGAAAATTTAAAACAAGTCTCCTAATAAATTGAAACAGTAGTTGTTGAAAAATATTAAAAATACCTAGTCACAATTTTGTTTTATAACCATTTGAATTTTGAATATTGACAAAATAAGTAAAAATCACGAAAATGTGCTAATTATTTTGAGATAAAAATTCATAAAAATTTCCTAAATTCTCGTTATCTCCCTATCATCGTCAATATCCTCTATATTAAGCTTTTTAACTATTATTTAACCACGTTTATAAATGATCGTAAAATGGGACGAGAACGATGACGATAGCTATTATATACTTACCTAGATATCTCTTTATAGATCCCTAAAAGCAAATATTACTGCTACATTGTAGTGCACATTGATCTATAATATATTCGTTTATTTTATATCATGTCCTGCCTTTTAAGGGCTTATGGAGTTTCTCCAAACTTAATAGAAACTTAAATATGCTTTTTTTCACAATAAACAATAGTTCGTAAACACCTCAAGGTTTTTTGCCAAAAACAACAACATGACATTATATTTTGTCAGAATCACGGTTATAATATTAATTACCAAGAAAAATGTTATTCAAAGTTTTTACCATGATAGAAATCTTATAATAATTGATTTTGCAAATCCGGGATGAACAGCATAAAAATATGTACCACATGGCAAATAGTCGTGTGGCTCTCACGTATTGTAATTTATGACAGAGAGCTATTCGCATAATATATGAAAACAACAATCACACATGAAAAACAAAAACGAGGGCATTGGTCAAATTACAAGACCATTGTTCTAGGAATACACGTTTTTATTATTCAATCTTTGTTCTATAATTCAATATACCACTATTTCATAAATCTGTGAACATTTAATGAAATTAATTGTGTATACAAATCTTGAAGAACAACATCATATTAATATATTGTGGTTGTTATAGTTGAACGACTCACTACACGCTGCTAAACACAATATTATTAATTGTGTCAAGATAAATGACATTAAAATTACGTTAATTATTGTCAACAATAATAACTTTAGACAATATCTTTCCGAGAGTATAATACTCTGACGATGTATTTTAATGCTGCACTGTAACTTTGACTGTATTATTATATTACTCGTGTTGTTAGAAATATTTGCTGTTGAGCGTTTAAAATCTTAAATGCAATCAAATTACCTACCAACAGTCTTAAAAGTATATAAAAATAAATATGGCTGAAGTGACTCGTTTACAGTTTATTATTATTACACTAGAGATCGGTGGTCTTGAGACGGAAAATATTATCCGATTAGTAATTTTTGTTAAGCTGATATTGTGTGATTAACGAATTAGAGGCACATGATATTGTGGTCATGTACAACGACCTCAAAGTATACGAAATATCCACAATGGAGTGGTATCAGAATAAAAAGAAACAAACAAGTTTACACTCCGCACAAACAACCTATAATTTTTTACACCAAAATCTTATCAACGCGAATGGTCAAACAACTAATCTGGTCATTGAAAAAAAAATTGTCTCGCTAATCCGGGGCCGAAACCCTAAAATCCGCTCTACGATCTCAATATAATCATCTCATCACGAATTCCGGTTATTTCTACTCCCAATAATGAATCCCCCAAACTGAAAACCAAACTGAAAACAATTTTCTACTGCGATGTAATACGACAGCGTATGCGGAATGCAACGGATACTCACATAACAAGAATTGTAATATTTCGACTGCGTGTCGGAACAGTAGGTCGGCGGTGGGTGGAAATGTATGCTGTCCATGCGCGCCGTCGCCCCGAGATAGGACGATCCGGACATGTCCACGTAAGCGTAGGTACCTGCGAAATAAAAAAGAAAAACAGAATATATTTTGGGGAAAAAAAACCCGAACGCATTTCGCGAACACCGGGTGTAAAAAAAAAAAAAAAGGTGGATAAAATATTGTTGATATCGATTTTCGTTTGACGTCCAAAGCGGGTAGTCATATTACCAGTTCGGTTGCGGAAAGTGTTATCCCATTTTGGACCGGTAAATTTGTGTCGGTCGCCTTTGTACAGTTTCCACGTCAGAGACATTTCGCCCGACGTGTTCCGCCATCCGCAGAACCCAGACTCGAACGTACATCGAGCTTCGGTGGGTACGAGAACTGAAAAATTAATATAGGTACGGACGAAAATCATTAGACGTGCAAAATTAGCATAACAATATACCTAACACAGAGTGGCCACAAGTCCCGTTTTTTATGCGGTCAAGTCCCGTATTTTAAAAAGTCTACCCTGGGTCACGATAAAAAAATATCGTTCGGGACGCTTAATACTGTCCCGTTTTTAAAAATATGTCCCAGTTATATTCATACTTGGGAAAAATATGTAAAGAAAATATTATATTGCAACCGCTGCAATATTAGACGCCACAGATGCATCAACTTCCGCCAGCTGTTAAGCATAACATTAATATTATCATTATGTAAATAACTACTAAAAAGGCCTTTTTTGATTTAATTTTTTTTTTTTATATTTGAGTGATGTTGTTGATGAAGATTTTTATTCATTAAAGAATGGTACTATGTTATTTTATTAAAAATCGATGTTTTATACTGGTAAAAACAAAAAATAATAATCTCGCATTTTTGTATTTTATATGTGACCACCCTTGTTTAATATTATATTATTATAACAAACATAAAATGCGCAAATTCTTACGTATTATTATCGTCAAGTACTCGAAGACTTCAAACTCAACATCATTGTCTTTAAACAAGTCAAAATTTATGTTTAGAAGATCACACTACGTTTAAATACACAAATGTTGATTGTGTGGAAATGATGTGATGTGAAAATACGTTTTGTTTCGCACGGAAAATCAATGCGTTTTCGGGAAATCGTCGAAGAAGTCGTATATAATATTGTTGCATCTCAAAAATGTAATCGTTATAGGCTACCAATATGTGTTTGCGAGGCCTAACAGTAATGCTGGACACATCAACTAACAACAATAGACGGCTGCGGAGTGGCGCTCCGTTATCAAAATAATGGATGTTTTGTTCTTATTTTGTTAGTGTACAATCAGAACGTTTTGGAACACAACTCTCATTGTCCTCGACAGTAAATAATGTCCGCGGTCAATTAATGACTCCGGGCCATCATAATACTATGGAAACCGACCACTCTTGATAATAATAGTATATTCGGGCCACGTCGTTAATAATTAACGTTGATTTCGTGAACGAAATCTTATACTGCAGTACGTGTGATATAGAGCTTTTTACGGTCACGTGCTCGATGAACGAATTGGAATAAAAATACTAATGGACCCTTTCTTTCTTTTTTTATTTCATTTTGAATAGTCATATCGATATCACTACTATAGTGCCCGTTGGCTATACGGTGGATGCGATTTTTCACCAGTCACAGTAAATCCATTTGAATTAAAAATAAAGACCGACAATAGTGCCCAACGTTGGATACCGAAATAATTATTTCGTTAAAAATTCATTATTTCCATACGCATACTACAAAATAATAATATAATAGCCGAGTAATATATTATTATTCAACGGGATTTACGAAAAATGTACAAACACAATGATGACGGATGAATGGAAAGGGCGCAAACCACTGTTCCCTATATTATAATACATTGTTTGGTTAAAAATATAATTTGACAAATTTCGTTGTTCTGGTAACGTGAAATATTAACGATTTAAAAATAATTTACTTACACTAATTGTATAGATAACATTTGAATAAGCTTTATGTGACAAAAACAAAAAAAAAATTATAAAGACATAATGATAGGCCCGTGATAGATTTAATTTTAGTATGATAAATATTTTATGAGTTTGAAATTATAAACTATATTTCATTACAATATATTATACACAACAATTGTTATTGAATTCTGCATGTTCAAGTTTACTTCAAACTATATAAGTATAAATACACTGCGAATAATAATATCGAAGTACCTACATTATGGAGGTAATTATAGCACGACAGTTAATTAATTTATGGTATAATAAAAACAAAAAAAAGAGTATACTACAGACCATGGTGGAATTAATTATGATACAACTAAGGGAATATTACCTAAAAAAAAAAACATTTAATATTTAAGTACGCGTTTGTACTCTTTTTATTAAATTTTAAATAGTAAATAATGTGAAAAACAAGAGTTGGAGCGAACAGACAAAGCTGAGAAAAATGCACAGGGTAAATTACTAAAATCAAGTACCAAAAATAACACACATTTTATAACAAAAAACTATGGCCAGAATATAGTTTAAAATATAGTGTCTATCACTGGTACAATAATATATAGTAATTATTTGAAAACTGCAACTATAAATCATTAAATAAATCAAAAAAAAAAAAACTCCCTGAACACATTAACAATTAATTATAATATTATTGTAGATAAACACGTGACTTTAAAATTTGATGTGTTCGAAAAGAAAATTCTTATTGAAAATTACACTTACTAATAAAGAAACTATTGATATTTTTTAATCAATGTCTGTTTTATTAATAATAAAATATGATGTTTGGATATGGTTAAATTAAAGTGCATTACTATAGTCTATTTGCTATATTTAATGAAATGTTGAAGTTACTGAAATATAAATTATCCCAAAATGTATTTAAAAACACAAAACATTTTTGACAGATTCATATAATAATATGATTTAAATAATATTAGTCAACTATTTACAGCAGATTATAAGTCGTGTTTATAAAACCATAAACATATTGTATTAGAATCTGGTTTGGAACTAGGAGTTTTTATTTATATTTAGCTGCTTGTTGAAAACAAGGTCAGATTATAATATATGTAAGTTTTTTAAACATCTCAGACTACAAGTGAACTGCAAAAAAATACCTCCAAATACAATATTCAATCAAACTTATGGATCTCATATAATTCAATTTATAATTTAATATTTCTAAAAATGAGTTTGAATAAAAATTTGGTTTTAAGCGTTATTTAAAATGTTTGAAAGTCATTGCTATTGTTATTTTTATATTTAATGATGGCCAAGCGTGGCTAAATTAAAGTATAAATATTAAACTTATAAGAACATTTTAAATTTTACATTCCATTATAATTTATTTCATTTGTGTTATAAATTACATTTAGATTGTAGGTTACGATTGTTAATCCTGATACAACAACTAGTTGTAATTTTAATATTTGGGTGATAAATAAAATCTTTTTTGGAAGGTACATAAATTAATTTTTCCCTTAGGTACATGTTTTTTGTTTCATTAGTATTCTATGTATAAAATAGCAAACAGATACATAATTTTTATCAAACTTAATGGGCTTATAAAACGTATTTTTTTTGGAAAATATTTAAGTAGGTACTAATAATACAAGTTTAAAATGTATAACCTTACACATTTTTCGCTAAGCTTTATCTGAGTATTTACCGCATTATTAAATTAATGTAAATATATTTTCAAATGTGAGAACATTATAATATATACAATATGTTAATAAGCTTCGTGAAATGTACAACCTAGTTTCACTATAATAATTTAAAGGACGTCATATTACGCCGGAGGTGTTAATAATTTACATGACTAATTTAGAGAAAATTAATTAATTTGTTAATAATACATTTTGCCATAAAATATATAGCAATTTAGTTGTCTACAACATCAATATGTGTAATATAGATGGAGTAGAGAGATTATTAGAAAATGATATTATTTAATTTGTGCCACACACGAGATTGATAAACTTCCAACGTATCAAATTAAATACATTTTTTATCGTTGAATTAAACCCGATATTCATCGATTATTAACGATTCTATACTGATAACAGTATAATACAAACATAAGTTTTTTTTAATGCTTTGGATGTTTTTGATTGACACTGTGGCAGCTATTATATCTACAGACAAACCCAAACAACTTACTTGCAATTTAGAGGATACTATTTTCGTGTCGTGCTCTTAAACGACAAATAACACACAGCAACATACCAAAATGTATTGCTAATAATTGTTGAAAAACAAAATTATACTTACAACAGTTTTCGGTTTCATCGGTTTCATCGGGACAATCTGGACTGATGTCACAAACATGATGATAAGGTATACATGTCATATTATCAGAACACAAAAAGTGTGAGTCTGTTGGACAACCGTTATCAGTAATTCCGGTAAAGTATTCTAAAAAAATACAATACGCACATTAATAAATATATATATCATAGAAACATGATATTTTTGAATAAAATCAAGTACCTACATAAAAAGTTTATAGAAATACATTAAAAAATAAAAGTGACATTTACGTCTCCATTATTTTATTTCATCATTTTTATTTTATTATCATGATATATACATCGAGTCACTATTAATTTTGAATCAATAAATAGTCAGTCGGTGGGATATTTTTAACCATGAGTGTCACTTTTTACAATAACAGTCAACCGTATTTGTTTTATACCTAAATAGTAATTAGTGTAATGAATTATGAACTTATAATTAGAACGCAACAAATAAGAAAAACACAATAAAATTCTAAATTTAAACGGTCAGTGAGCAGTAAGTAAAAGACGTTTATTAAAAAAATATACTTTTAGGTTTCTTTAAATAAAACAAAACGTAGTACTTGCATAAAATATCTCATTCGCTGTAAAACTGAAAGACCAGAGATTACAAAAGGTGAATTTTCTGGTGGAAAAAAAATGAATAGGCAGCATATAAATGTTAAGCTATAAATTACATCTTAAATAAACACAAGCAAAGTTAACAGTCGGATACCTTGTATTTGTTTATAAAAATAAAAATGTCCCTACACAAAGGTGTGAATCCTACTACTTAAAATTACGTTTTCCTCGAGCAATAAATAGTATTTGTTTTGTATGTTTATTCCAGTGACTCGTAATAATTGCACGTTACCGATGGTTTTTCAAAAAAAAAAATCTTTATTATTCATGGCCTAAATCAAGTATAACAATGAACGTGTAGTTATCTCAGAAAGCTTAAAGGAGAATTTTTTAAATAACTCACGAGCCACGATGTGTGATACATTGCAAATTTTGTATTTTTTTCGTTACATACTCTTTTTGTCTGATGAAACCAAAACGATTTTGTAATTTTGAAAACCGTGTACAATACCACCAACTAAGCCTTTATTCTCAGTAGAATGCAAATTAGTGTACTTTACGGATTAACCATGTTAACTACAATCGTACATTCGACCCTCGACGGTAAAACAAATAATAATAATAACCAATACTGGATAGGTAATAATAAGTGCCATTCAGTTATTATACACGTAGGTGTACCCATCACACACAGGAGTCGTATGATGTTATAGAACAATGTTTAAATGGACAATGATCATAATTTATGAATTTCGATTACCTACCTACGCTACCGAACAAACACAATATATTATGTTACAATATTATGGCAGTAAATCAAAACCGCCCGCTGTCACAAAGTATGTAATTTAATGTATGGAAAAAGGATTTTACGTTGCTGGCGAAATAATTTAATCGAATATACGGCAATTATTATTCCAGCGTTAAATTAGTAAAATTTCGAACTTGTTGTTTGAATAGAATAAAAATATACATAACTAGTTATAATTCGGGAACAGACATCTTGGCGTGAACTTTTTTGACATGGGTCTGCGTGAGACGCTTTTAGCGTATGTTTATATCTTTTTTCTTTGTTGTTTCCCACCTTTAGATTTCCATAAAATAAGCACTTCTCCGTCTCTGTAAATCTTCAGCTGCTTCCAATTAGTTTTTAGGTCTACAGATTTTTCCATCTTTTTTCACACAATGATCCCATTTAAGGCACAGTTACTTAGTGGTCTATTTTCTATCAGGACTTCTTCAATTATCATTTTTATCATGACATCATTTTTCACCAGGCATGGCGCCAATCTTTCTAGCTTTTTTCATGATTAATGTATCATAAGTCATAACACATGGCCGTTGAAAACATTTTTATAATTATTCGTTGAGTAGCTGTCTTCTACACTCTACGCTTTGTGGGTCTACTCAGTTTTTTTAAAGACCGATGTGTCGGAGCTATAATATAAGATTGACATGTCATATCAAAGTCATAACTTTTCATTTTTACTTTTTAGGTTTTTAGATATGGCTTTGGATCTCAAATGGTTCTAACTCCAAAATAGCATTTATTTTTCATTTGTCTTCATTGACTTCAATTAAAATGACTCCTGAATAGAAAATATTTAAATTGTTCCACTACATATAATATATTATTATGCCCTTCTACTTCTAGGCTCTTTCATTGGTGGATTACAGTATCCTAGCAGATCAAAATGTCCTGTCAAATAATATGTTATATTACATTATTAATGTTATTTTGGTACAAACCTAATTATTTTGTTATATTGTATTAATATTGAAAAACATAATTTTATAAATATTTAAAAATTATATTATGTAATTTTATTTGACGCTAGTATGCAGTAGCCAGGCCACCCCTCCTCTAAATACTGGGCATTCTCGGTTGCTGTAATTTTGTCCGCTTTTCAGAGGGTTCAGTTTTTAGAAAGTTTGTAGGTCAGTTCCAATACAATTTTCACTATTTCGAGACGTCCGTTAGGAGAGGTTCCATTGTATTCAGTGTTTCTTTATTAATTATAATTGACTATTTACCGACACCATACATCAATTTCTAACCGAGTCTCTCCATCGTTTCCACATTATATCCTAAATTAGAAATGTCATCTACATAGGCCTGGTCATTGGCTGACATAGAACCAGGTATATTTATTGTTCTAGTATCAGGTTAATGAGCACTGGGAATAGTCTTATGGATTAAATTTTAAGTAGTTGTATTAAGTTATCAATCGACTAATAATATTCTATCTTCCCAAACCATAAAAATTAAATTTAAAAATAATAAATGTTTAAATTTGTTCAATTGTAATGGGTTTTATGTCTGTTATACCGTACGTTTGACTATTTATTGATAGGGTTTGAATCCGTATTCATTTAACATTTAATATGTCGCTTATCCAAATATAGTCTTAGATAATGTTTACCTACAGAGTACACACATAAATTGTACGAGTACATATTCAATACCTACTCACTATGTTATATGGGCGAATAAAATAAATAACGAGTATTAAACATGTTTGATAATAAATGATAAATTTCACTATCGTCATTAATTCGTACAAATGGAGTAAAGTAAATTAACGTACGTAATATTATTTAACAATATATTTTAATTTATATAACAATTATAATGCATTATTATAGATTTAACTTTAATTGTTTTTGATAATAAATATTATTTATTATTAATTATGATATAGTATAGTTTCTATAATTACCTGGTAAACAATCTTCTAGTCTAATATCATCAATGGCGACATGTGACCCAGGCTTGATATTTATTTCAATAATAACTTGTCTTGTCTGTCGACCCAACAATATTTTCTTTTTCTCCCAAAATCTAAAAAATAACAAACAATCATCAATGCTATGGCATTTTTAGTTATTTATTTTAAGTATTATAACCGTAAATTTCTGAAAAAAAGATTACTTTCTACGTATAAAAGTTTGTCAGCAGCATATCGGTTCATAATTCTGATGAAAAATAAAAAATTACCTCTCTCGTGAATAAACTGTGTTAATATTCATTGTAATATAGACCTATATAAATAAAATACTTATTGTTTATACATATATACTACTATAGAAAAATTTAATAGAAGACCATCAACCTCAGACAAAAATTGATTAATATGAATATCTAAGTAAACTACACAACAATTAACAAGATAATTAATATTTCTGGGTCTCAAGTTGATATCATTTTGTTTGTGGGTAGATATTTTTCTTTTTTATCGTGAATTGATGGTTCGTAGGTACTTTATAATAACAAAAACCATTAGACTTTTTATGGATCAACAGATTATTATTGGTTTTTTTTACTGTTATTGAGTCTACTATTGTCTATTGTAAATAATATTAGTAAATATTTTGTATATGATATTGACTGATACCAATTTTTCTCAAACAAGATTATTTTAGATAACTCGTGGGCTCATAAACCTAATAAAAGTGCAATATTATAAGTTAAATTATTTATATAGAACATATACGTTATTACAATTACATTTGTCTCTAAAAGAATAAATACATTTATAAAATATAATACGATTCCACGAAATGCTAACCCTTAAGAGCACGTGACACCGAAATTGTTGTCTTCGTTCTATAAATCGATAACTTCGTAGAAAACTATATTCAGCAGTTCTAATTTCGTATTTTTACCTTGAATTGATCAACTATCATTACAGTATTTATATTTTTAAGCGTGTTATGAGCATTTTTTATTATAAATATATTTTTTCATACTAATTTGCTTAAAAATTAAAATATCATAGAAAACCAAGTGAGAATATAGATATTTTCTTATTTCCAAGGTTGATAATAGATAAATTGACTATAATAATATATTTTAAACTATAATTGATAAATTTTCCTTTGACTGCTGTCGATATGCCAGATTTACTCTGTGGTCCTGTGTTTTCGGACCTTTCCACTGACATGGTCAGGAGGGCTAGAACTCTGCAAGAGGCTGAAGAATCATACAGTCTTCTATAAATTTGAGTAAAAGAAATGTTGTATGTTTAATGGAAGATAAAGAGGCAACTCATGGAGAGTCAGATTATATGAAGCTCACATATTTTTGCAAACTTTTTTTTTATCATATAATATAAATTATCCTAGCTCGTATATAATATTATATTCGTATTTGTGTGTATATTCTCTACAATATCATCCTTATCATCACCTATAATTATCTTCTTCTCTTTGTTGAGCGAAAATTGGGTCAGAGCCTATATTTGTCGCTGACCGGTACGATGGTATATATCACATACACAACTCGGTACCAGAAAAACTCACTACCGAACAGTTAAAAACAGGTATAAATACACAAATGTACAATTCACTGCGGGTATAAATAATGCACAATTCACCGCAAATAGGATTTTTAAGAGAGTGTTTATTATAACACATATAAGTACACACCACATACACTTTTTGATTATATGAATATTTGTAATTCATTTTAATATTTGTAAGTTTTCTGTCTGTATAATGTCATCATGTCGGTATTAATATTGTTCCTGTCGTTCGGTCGTGAATGTGACTCTACCCATTATAATTATTGATGTAATAAATATAATATGACGTTAAAGTTGTGCAAAAGGTTGTACGTCTGTAAAATAAAAAGCTGTTTGTTGGTAACCAGCAAGACCGATTTGAATAATTTTTTGTAAAAAAGGTTTTTAATATTCTGAATAAGGTTTTTAAGGAAAGAAAAATTGGAGAAATTGCTCGCAAAATTTGAGAAAAACTCAAAGGTTTTTTTTCATTTGGATTTTTCTATAAATTTTTTTGTTTATAAATAGTTTCTAGGTTACATGAAATACAATTGTTATTATGATTGGATATAATAATTTCTTTGGAAGCCACTGTTTTATTCCTGGCTCTGTAACAGGAAATGTGTGGAATCTCTTCCTGTTCCAGAAACCAAAGAACGCAATAATGAATTTGCCACTTGCGCGACAAAATCCATTCATTTCTGTATTTTAATGTCTTACGATGTAGGTACACAATGCTCATCAATCCAATAACAACAGACTGATCTGAACTGTAATCAATTGTCGGATTGTAGTAGAATGCAGCTAGATCAGAATTCAACGCAACTTTTATTAGTTTTCGTACTCGATTATTCATATTTAATTGTTGCTCGATTCGTTTTTAACGACCGTTGATGTCTCATTCGATGCATAATATTATTTTATAATTATCGTTATTGTTTGAAATTTCCCGTTCTTCTGGTGCACGTATCTAACGTGTTTGAAATGGAAAGATTACGTTCAATTTTAATGTTGTATCGCGTAGATATACAATTTCAATTAGATCGCAAAATAGTTTGTTTTGTAGCATTGCGAGTGAATAGTGACCTAAATTGCTCCTTTTTATTGACTATGCTATATGCGTTTGGCGATTCTTAGAATCACAAGTAAGCTGAAAATATCTATATCCATAACTATCGATTCAAAAAAAAAAAAAAAATACAAACATCATGAAAGGTGGTTAGCAGATCACGGTTGATAAAAATCGATGATGGCCAGCCTGGTGACGGTGAAATCCTATTACCAAGCGGGTAAACAATATAGTGACCAAATATAAAAATTACTATATCAAGTCGTAATAACAATAAATTATACTATATTATGTAACCTGGTAACCATCAAAACTAATTTATAGAAAAATCACATTGCGAAAAAGTATTTCAGTTTTTCCTGAATTTTCCAATTTTCTGAGCAATTTTAACAATGTTTCTTTCCCTAAAAACATTTTACGAAATATAAAAAATATTTTTAAAAATTAAGCTAAATCTGTTCAGCCCTTTTCGATTAATGCGGTTACTAACAAACATCTTTTCAGTCTTATTGCAACGTGTGATTTACTCGCTTACGTGTGTCAGAAAATATTAAAAACAATAAAAACTTCAATTATTGTAAGCATAGTTACCATTTGTTAAAAAATATTGAATAATAATTAATGCTTTTAGAAATTATACCATGAACCACTCCGTACATACCAGCAAAGCACTAAAATTATTTATTAATTATTATAGCTTATTCTACTATATCTCTATATAATTATAATGTAATAAAATATAACGGTGTTGAAAGATAATCAACATTCCGAAACTCTTAGCTGTTATATTACTATATACAATATTAATACCCTGACCGGTCAACATTCCAGTTAGGTTAAGGGTTGATTTGGAAAATTGATAAATGTTTTTGACATTAACACAATTTATTACGTTCAAAAGTTTTAAAATTAAAATGTGTAATCATTAATTAGTATTTAAATATTTATTTATCTGTTCATAATAATATAATATTAAGAAATTATATTAATCGTACATAATAATAATATCACATATGTAAGGGTGGGACATACTATAACTATAACTATAAACTATAAAAGTTGATTTTTGGCGGTAGTAAAAACTGAATTCAAAATATTATGAACTTTTGAGCAAGTAGCGCCGAATCTCCGTATTTAGAATGCATATGTGAAAAGTGTTCTATTTTTTTAAATATTAAAACGTCATGTAAAATAAAAACGATATTTACAAAAATGTCTCTAGTTCTTACGACGACGTTGTTTTTATATACAGTACTTCCGGGTTAGCGTGAATTAAAATATTGCATTCATTCGCGATGTTCATCCGGATTATTGAAACTACCACGACATCAGAGTTTATTTCTAAACGAGTATTATCTTCAGTTGTATTCCATACTATTCTGTTTTCATGAGCACGATCACAGGAGGTGAAAACCAAAGTGTGGTTTTGCAATGCCATTTAAATTTACATGTTATTATAATCTGCTAGTAAATTAATTGTGATTAGTAAGTCCCTGTGAAGAGCCACACCACCACTTTCCGACCTAAGTAATTGTACCTACTGAATTTGGCAAGTTAATGAAAATAATTAACTCATGTAGAACACAAGACCGTTAAGTTGGAAGTTAATAATTAACAAATAGTACATTTATATCGCTTAGTTTAAAGCTGGTTTAGAATAAATACTAACTTTACTAACATTAAAAAAAGTAAATTTACTTTTTTAATTAGTACCACTTGTATTACATACATATTATTATTTTATTGAGAAACAGAACAAAAATATAGTATGAAATATTACTTTTATTATGGTATTAGATTATTTTTATTATTTAATACTATATATTCAGTAATTAGCGTATAAAATAATTAAAACCAGGGCTTGCATTTGAAAAAAAATTTCCATTTTATGTTACTTACATTTAAAACGTACCACAGTTTTTGCGTAAATCATTATTTAGAATTAAAACTTTATTCAACTTTTGCGTTTATCATTATTTAGAACTAAAACGTTACACAAGTTTTGCGTTTATCGTTATTTAAAATAATGTTAATACACATTAAATTTTAAAATAATAACTAATGCGGATAGGTAATGGGCTGCATATTATGGAGTATAATATAATCAGTTCTTAGATTGTTTGCGTGAAATAAATATTTCTACGAAACCAATAGACCTTTTAAATAAATAGATTTTAAAATATTTCGTTATTTTTCGTTCAATGATATTCGGCAAATTATGTTTTGCGTTATGTTTTGTTTAATATTGTATAATATATTTTGTTAATTGTTAGTTTTTGTTTTGCTGTATTTAATTATTTTTGATTATCGCTTTCCGTTATAATTACGTTTACAAATTTCAATAATTTTTTGTCAAATATAACGTTATCATAACGTTTGCAAGCCCTAATTAAAACAAAAATTATCTGAAACATTTTTGATTTCCACTTAATGTATTATTTTTAAATCAAACCGAAAAAAGCACAGTTATTAATTCAACCGTCAATTAAATTAATTAAGTTAAAAATTAATACATTTTTTAGCTTTGATCAAACTTTTCAACTAGTTAATCTTTGGGTATTATATGGTAGTCACGATAATCGTGGTAATCTAGATGCCTTGGATCACCTGCTAACGCAAAAAAAAAATTAAGGTAACCTCGGTACGTATCTAAAATCCGATTTTATGCAGGTTGTCGCGATAACCGGCCAGGAGTACCTGATAATGGTCTATTCAACCTAGCGTTATAATCATATTTTTTCATGGCCAATTAATAATAATTCTTTCGTGATTTTTGTGGGGTGCAAGTTGTGCGCGTTATAACAATATATAATGTTTACAACACGTCGCCGAGTCGCCGTCGATGCGTTGATTATGGTTGCACAAGGGTGGTTTTACACTTACATGGGAGAGTTGTTTTCGACATTATCCTGAATTAATGACGTATAATTCTCGGTCTTTAGCATTATCGACACTTGACTGGGCACCGAGACGTTGGTGTGCATTTGAAATGACAGCGAACACCCGTTGTTGTCGAACACGCCGACCGTGTAGTACGGGCTCCTTATGTAGATATGTGGCGTGTCCTCGTGACCGTAAATGAATAAAAAATTCCCTGCGAACAAACAGATAGCGATTAATAACGTTATAATGGTCGAATTATACCGGTACGACTGTTTGTTATTTTTAAAACCAAGCCGCGGGCTGGTTAATACTCGGAAAGCCTGACCGTTTTTCGAGGAAAAACGAGCGTTTTGAAAGTTTTGAGTTCAGAATGATGTAAAATCATCGAAATCATGAAACTTTTGGTCTACAGACATTTCGAACCGACATCGCAATAAATGTCTTAAAATGCGTATTTTTCACACGTTTTCAGACATACAAAGTCATAATATTTTCAATACCTTTTCGGTCTTATTTTGAACGTTGTCATAAACAATGTATCCTAACGAATTTCATATACTTATAAAAAAATCGTTGCTTTTACATAATGACGCCGAATTCTCGGTCCCCTTTCATAACTTCTAGCATCGGAAGATGTGGGCAATACAATCGTATATAATGATCACATTTCTTATACATTCAATCATTCTTTCAGCGATATTTTATTATTTAATTCTTATTTTAATGCTTTCTGTACAACCAAAAAGTTTTAAAGACTCTTAACAATAGTTATTTCATCAAAATAGTTAACTTTATTTGTAACTAATATAAAATCTGTAATTATTTTGAGATAATTAAATAATTCTTAATGCAGCTTAGGTAATCGTATTTTTGTAATTATTATTATAAATTTTTTTTTTAAGTACTGGAAAACTCATTTTTGCTGTTGAAACTCAGACAAAAAAAAAATTAGTTTTATAGATTATCAACTTTTGATATATCATTGATTCTACAACCAACATAATAATAACATTTGTAAACACCATCTGCTAGACATTAAGTTCCTACGAATCAGCAATATCATACAATTGTTTTTCTATATTTAGATGTGTCACCTACTACCTACATTTGCGGTAAATTAAAATTTGATTAAAAAATATCAAAAATGATTAGAAAAATATTGAGACGATCAATGAACCGGTGCCTTGCTAGGGTACGGTTACAATATTATAATATTATAATATACGACGCTCTAAATTATTGTTTTGCCATGAAAAACACAATCAAATAAGCACTTGCTCTCACAATAGATATATTATGCCTTTTATTTCTTATGACATTATTTTTTATGTGCGAATCAATTTCATATTAAATGTATGACTATTCGAACATTTATATTTATTTTCTGTTGTTTTATACTATTTTTGTTACCTTGGAGGATTCGATACCGAAGGTTTTCAAAGAGTTAAATATAGTTAATTTTCTAAGTATGTGCGTGCTTGTTTTGCAAATGTGAGAGTTGTAAGTGGTCATTAGTGGGGAGTAAAAGAAATGGTGAAGCACTCACGCAAGTGTACGCACAGGTCAATAACATGCTACATGAATATTAATTTTTTTTTTGTCTATAAAAGAATAAATCTTTTGTCAACATTGTATCAACTAACCTATTTATTAGATAACATTCCTGAACAAAATATTCATCATTTATCTTAATTAGGATGTTTTTTAGATTTTTATCTACCTTAATCTAGATATTTGTTGCAATTTCTGTTTCCAACACTGATCGAAATTATTAATTTTAGATATTAACATATCATATCGATGATACTATTTTTTTTCAAATAGCAAACTCTTCAGTTTTTAATACTATCGTTATAGGTATTGACAAATTCTCATTTTATCGTGAAAATATGCATCTATAGTGGTGTGAAAACTAAAAATTTAAATAATATGCGCTTTCACTAAAAATTTGATAAGGTGTTAAGAACTATGCTATAACATTTTTGGCTTTGTGGTAGGTATCTTATTCATGTTTAACATGCAGTAGATGTTGATGTACTTGAGACTTAAGTTCAATATAAGTCTTGAGCAGTAATGTTTGCAAATGCTTCAAGTTCTAGACTCTGGTCATCGTATTATATTATGAAGTTAATTTTGTGTTACACTAACGGTATAAAGTGATGATGAAACTATAATATTGAAGCGTGAAACGTATCTGCAAATAATCTGAACAGCCGAAAAAATGATATGGAGTACCTACAGCCATGTACAAAAAATAAGAATAACAAGAATAAACTCGGTAATAACCGTGGACTTGTAATTGTTTCAAACGTGCCGAGGAATCCTTCAGCAATATAATACCGCGTTTGCAGCAGCTGGTTTATACCACAAATTTGCGATTACGATTACTCAAGATGGAAGCAGACAACGTCTTAATGCCGAGGACGATGCTAAATAATGCTTCAGGCATTTGTGTGCATCGGACGTTTGTGGTATCTCATCAAAGGCTCTTGTTCCATCTCCACGGTGATCGAATTCTGGCAAAATCTACATCCAATATAATATAATTACTAGTATAATATAATTATAATAGCATGCATTCGATATCGAAACGACAGCCGTAGATATATGATAAAGTTCCATGAATGACTTAGTGCACGTTTAGGACCGATAAAATTCAAAGGTATTTGTAGTGGTCCTTGAGGCCATACACCGTAGAGTGACATCAAATAGGGTTGCAAATACTCCTATTTAGTGCTTCAGGTACCGCGTTATACTGCTGCAGCAGGCACTCCTTTACTCGAATCACATCGCCTTTTTAGTGACGGAGTATTTAGTAAGCCCTCCCCTCTCTTAGGCAGTGACGTATTTATGGGGGGGGATATGGGGGATAGATCCCCTCCCTTGACCTTTTTTTTTAGTTTAGGTATAAAGTTTAAGCTGCAGTACTGTTGCTATTTATATTTTATAATTTTGTTATCCTGTGGGCTGCGAGTGATATTACCCAACAATAACAACAAAATTAAAATAGGACTATATTCGAGAGAAGTCGGGTAAAACCCGCTAGTACCTAACCTATTATACTGTTATATACGTAGAACACGAAACTAATTGCGACAGCGGACAGAAAACGATAAGGAATTCGTAAATTTTAAAATAAATATTAAAAAAGGTGGATAAGTGGATGTTGCTCTGCTGTACAGTAGGTTACAAGTGGGTCACTGTAATGGATGGTGTTAAATTTGAATTCAATGATATAATATCATTGTATAAGAAAAACGATTCTGAGCGAAAACGGTCAGTCAGCCTATGATTTTACCAAGTATATTTGATGATATTATTGTGAATAAAGTAATTTATATATAACCTATTTACGTGGAGCCTTGTTTTAAATTTTCAATCCTTAGCCATAAAAAAAATAAATAATATAAATAAATTTAAATTTAAATAAATTTTTAACTACAAAATAATTAATAAATTATAAATTTGATAAATGTTGTCAAAATTTGAACTTTAAATGCTTATAAAAAGAAATTGTGCCTATGTATTTTTAGCCTTATATTAAATTTTCACGCTTTTTTACCCAACAAATAAAAATTTATTGATAATTATAGAAAAAAAAACTAAAAAAATTGAAAACTGACAATGTCCGTAAACAGCTCAAAAAGAGTCAAAATATTTTCAACATTTTATGGTGTATAGAAAATGCTAATATAAATATTCATGCTTTCTTGTCACAGAGAGGTCGAAATTACAACAGATGAAGTAATTGATGAGTTGTGCTTAAAAAACAGAAAACTAGAGTTTATTTTATAAATTAATAAAACAGAGTAAAATTAAAATCAATATTATTGTTTTTATTGTTAGCCTTACATGGAGTAACTAACAAAAGGTTGCATCAACACTAAAAAATTTTGATATCCCCCTCCTCAAGAAAATCCTATATACGCCCCTGCTCTTAGGCCTAGTCTCTAAATGTTTAGTGGCTTTAGTCTTGAGACACACTAATCCCACTATACTTTAGTTATAAGATCGTCCATATTTTTGGACTCATATTAAAAAAAATAAAAAAGTTTCGCGAGACTGGTTGGACAAAAATAAAAATGTTATAATCATATAGAACATATTTTAATAATGTTTAATATTAATATATTAATATTTTCCAATGTGATTTTTAATTCGCACTTACATTTCATCGTGGCTAATGCCTAATGACTAATACTAGTGTGATATATTAACATAAAATATTCAATTAAATCATTTTTGACCGGGTCGTATGAAATAGACCTCCAAGGTCAGATGCAGACTACGAGTTGCCGATCATTGCACTATATTATCGTCGGTATACTGCCAAAACTCATAAACGGAAAAATTTCAATTTTTTTTCTAAAGAGCTATGTAGTATTCTAGTGTATACATTCGAGTTCTATAATTTTTGTAGAGGCACTAAACATCAAAATCTCTATAAAACCATGTTTTTCAGCTTTTTTAAAATCCATTGTTATTGTATTGTTTTAATGTCAGATGTAAGAATTCAATAAACCGTTAATGTAATTGATTAGTGCTATAGTTTTATGTGATTTAAAACGATAAAACAATTATAATATGCTTTTATATCATAGGAAAAAATATAAACAAAATCCTAGACATACTTTTAAATTATTTAGAACGCCATTTACCAAAAATGTTTACCGATAATGACATTTGGGAAGAAGCCCACGGTAGTATGTAGGTACCTAACTACATATAGTATATTTTTTGTTGTTTTAAAAATGAAAAACGTAAATAATTTGCTCTTCGAACGCGGAAGTCAAGATATTAAGGGATCGGTTTTCAGATGTTGTGCCATTTAAATTATTGCGGTCGAAGTTTTTGTCGTTGCATAGCAATCACAATAATAATGTGTTTCGTTTAAATCTGTCACTTATAATAATATTATTGTGAATATATTATAATTATTCAAACAAGTTGAAAAATAAAATCTGACAGTACATATATTCTGTACCTATATAGGTATCTTACCTTGGCCACGAGCACGATATAATATTATGAAATTATTATTTTATTTTCAAACGATATGATATTATCGTTATTTTTATTATTATTATTATTATACTAGGTACGGCAATTCGTATGTTCACTTGAACGAATCTAAGAAGTATAAAATATAAATAATAATAATAATAACAATGTGCAAAAAAAGTATTCATTTATTTTATTTTATTTATGATCATTGCGATACTACTCAGACGTCTGAAGACATAATTGAAATTGCATTTTGAAATTCTACGAATATATATATATATAGTATAATATATATATACTTATGGGCGATGAAGTTAGTACCAATAAGTAACGACATATAATTTATAATTGGCACTTATACCATTCCCAATGTAACTTAGTTAGTATACGCCTTTGTGATGGTAACTCATACCATATTATTATAACTTAGGTACTGTTGGATGGTTTTAGTTGCACGATTTTATTGTCAAGAATGGTATATAATTATATAAATAATATCAATCATAGACAAGAGGTAAAAATTGTCATGCGCTCCATGTCCGCTGTATTTGTAGGTATTGCACATGTATTAACATTTTAATGATTTATGGTAAATTAACATACCTAAGTTATTCATGCTATACAAGCACATCAAGTATATTTTATTATAATATAAGATGTATTATAATACTAGTATATTATACTCAATGATACACGAAAAAAACAAAACAGTTATTTGTACTATAAAAATAGTAGGGTTGACTGTACATTAAAATTGCTATAGGGATAGCTATAAGGTTAATTAGATTTACTAAAATATTATAGTCAAAATATTATAGTTATTTGAACTGAAATATCCTATTTTAACTATATTTTTTAGTTAATTCAAACATTAAAAACTGCATTAACTATAAAATATGGTAAACCTAACCATAACTAATAACTATATATTTTATATAGTAATAATAAGTAAATCATTTTAGTTATTTTATCTATTAAATAGTTATATTTACTATAATTTGTTTAACTATAATATTATAGACATTTTTTTTCCGTGTAATATTACAATATAGTTTGAAACGGTATCCGTGCTGGGAGAGATACCGCCTTGTATAAAGTGAGAACACTTGCAGTGTTTAGTATATAAATAGTTGATTTATTTTTATGGAGAGTTGAATATATTACAATATTATGTGATTGAGAATCGTCGGCCTGGCGGCGAACGGAGTTCTCTTACAAACTTGGGAATATTTTTACAATGTGACATAAACAGATAACGGGTTAGGGATCAGGCTTACAAAAGTGGCGTCCGATCCGTGGGTCTCGTCCGGGAAGCGTGGAATAGACTGGCGCGTTTCACCTGAGGAGGGTTCCTCGTGGAAAACCAGACAAGTTATAGCCGTCCACGAAGAAAGTTTCGATAGATGTCCGCTGCCTTGCTGGGCGTAATGTAATGGTCGCTTGACACCACATATCTCAGGACGACCATTGTGGCTGCACGCCGAGGACGTTGGTCAGGGGTCTTTTAATTAGACATCCGTGATAATCGGTTAGCCCTGAGAGTTTGCAGTTGGTTTTGGAGCATAAGCTGCCGCAATGCGTCGTTAACAATATCCGTGTTAACACGGTGATGCTGATGATATAACCTAGTTTCTCGACGAGTGGTCAGCACTATAATGTTCGTCGTACTTCGGGTGGCCACGATCGAGCTCGTCGTTTGTCGCTGGATAGCTGGAATTTGCTCTCGTCGGCGACTCGTATTGATAAGACCTAAAGTAGAAGGAGAAGTGATTGAGGTGATTTTTACGTGGTCAGTTCACTGGGTCTTTTTCTGTTAAGCTCAGATGGGCTGATGGTTTGGCCTATTTTTTGTAGATGATTGTAATTGGACTGTTATTATTTGAATAACACGTTTTTTGAGTCATAAATGATGGTTGATTGGATCGAGGGAATTTGAGTTGAGTTTAAAATGATGTTGTTTCGGACAATCCTGTAGAGGGAGCCAGTGATTGTTCAGAGGGCTACATTTTGTATTGCTTCTAGTCTTCTCCAGTTTGAGTTAGATATTAGTGCTTCCCGTGCTGGGCTTGCGTAAATGATTATGGTTTTGATGTATATTTTGTATATGTTGAACTTGGTTTGAACTGGAATCGGACTGCAGTAGTTAAGCACGGGGTATTGTACTTCTCGAGTGTGTCTTGCTTTTCGTACGGTTTCAGCGACATGCCGGTTAAATCGTAGGAATGTCGAAAGCAGCATGTGTATATGTTCACCAGAAAAATAAAAGCTATATTTGGTAGGTGTTTCAGAGCTTTGTTTGTTAATGCCATCCTAACCAAGTGCTTCCGCTGGTGGGAGGCGTTTTACTATATTCCATATTTCGTTTGGTGAGACATATATGTCAGATGGAGGTAGGTTTGTGTTGCGCAGTTTTAAGATTAAGTTATTTACTTCGGGTAGTGGTGGACCCGGGTTGTTTTGAAACTGGGAAGTCATTGTATCTGCGAACAGTTCAGCCTTTGATTTTTGGTCGTAGATTGTTCTCCCTTCAGGCGTTATATCTCGGACTATATTGCAAAAATGCACCCATATTTATACCCGTTGGCATTATTTCTTGGTCGCCGTTTTTAAGCATGACAAGAAATTGTCATTTCATCACCATCTATTGAGTGGTTTCAGTAATATGACTTCTCCTCGTCATAACCCTGTTTTTTGTCTATCATACAAAACCATGTTGTAAGGTATCTTTCTTATTCCAGATGTTTGCATTTATTTCGTAATTTCAGTATTCGACGTTCAATGATGTTTTCTTTGGTCTTGAAAAAAGACCGTTGTTCGTGTGTGCGTGTGTGTATTTGCCCTGTAACAAGTTACAACACATTCCTACGTATATATAGGTACATTTATAAGCACCTAATAGTAATCATATTTCAATAACAGTGATCACTGTAAGCTTCGTCCAAATAAGCAACCACAACAAGAATGATAATATTGAAGTGATACTCGAGTGTTAGTGGATTGCAAAAATAAATTCATGAATTAGATAGAAAAAAGGTGAACAATATTACACGGACACTGTTTAGATCTTTTGATTCTAGACGTATGATAGGAACCCTACTACCTACTAGAATTTGACAAAATGACGTACGTAACCCCTGCCTAGTTATTGATGAAGAAATCAGAGCCTCACGTACACTATGGCACACGTCCCCCGTCTGCCATTAACAACAACCGTTCGCACCACGAAGTAATATTTCATCCCTCTGCACCACCCTGGTAATGTCATAGCTGATGGACTGCCACCGGTTGTGGTTTAGCGGAAGAGTCTTGAAGAACTTAATCTTTCCCATTTTGCGTTGTCGGCGCCACCTTCCGATACGAACGCAAACAATTTTCGTCCGGCCAAGGACGCGTACAGGTGATAGGACCAAAGGTTGATATAGTCATCCTATCACCAGTCTCCAGCTCGGGAAACACCGTTAGTTTGGGTATCGGTAGTGCATTCTCCAAAGCGTGGTTGATCATGTGTTTTGGTGGATATAGAAAGGGCATTGGACTACGGACCAGTGACTGTCTGCGCCACTGCACCACTGTCACGAAATGGCCCTACGCTTGGACAACTCACCGCGCAAGACTACCATACTTCCATCAGCTTCGATCCTCCAATTGGATTCCTCATCCACCAACGGAGTCGCTGACAATTTATTTCTGCTTTTAAATTGGGCACGGAATGTTAAAATTTTCATTTCCACCGTCGTCGATCGTAATAGTAATCCTTCAAGAATCCATGTCAGGTATTCGTAATGGCTTCTGACTCGACCAATGACGATAGATAAATGATATTTTATTATGCAGGCATTATAGCTAGGCGGGTATTACCTATAGCTAGGCTAAACTTAAAACTTATTTTTTTTTAAGATTTAAGATTTTCCACTAGAACAAATTATATATATTTTTAAGCCTAGTTAAAAAAATATTATGTGGGCATCCATCTGTCCTAGTTGGTCTTGCTATGGTTATAATTAGGACGGAAGGGTCTTTCAACAAACCACGTAAGTCTGCCCTGTGGGTCTAACTACGATTTGGATGAGAAGAGGAACAGTTTACGAGAGGATTTAGATGCTGTCTGTGACTTGATGCTTTGATTGACATGGATGAGGGGTCCGGAAATCTGCCACCGCCTATAACGGATCGAGACGTTTACTAGTTGGTACGGCCACGCACACCAACCAGCCCTGACGTTCCCACCGAAGTCCGAGAAGAATTATTCAATCCCACATCACGGCTGCAAACGTTGGCCACTACAAGACTTTTTCAGGACAGTCATCAAATTTACTATGCTATTTCTCTACTGAATTGTTTTTGAATTAACTATTGCAATATAATCCTATATTATTTATACTATTATATTAATTCATATTGCACATTTGTTGGTATGACATATTGTTCTCAGTATTTGCTGACCAAAAGGTCCGTGGCTTATCGACAATTTAATTCCACGACCAAAGATAATTATTGTGATTGTAATTTAACGAACTTTTTCTTACCAGTAGTTAACATATCCAATAGCCAATAGGGTTATTCAAATTTTAGCTCTGATTTAGTGCAATACAAAAATGTATTTAGGTACGTATTAGTTATTTTATTTTTTATTAATAAAATAATATTTGAAAAAAACTATGGGGAATTTCTTAAAACTGTGTTTATAGATTTTGATAGCCATAAGTTTTTTAAATCTCAATGTATTAATTATTTTGTGGCTCATAATATTGTAATATTATAAATAAAAATATTTGTGTACCAATTCTGTTGGACGATTAGTTTAAAAATACTTTAATCGATATCAAAATGTACAGAAACGCGAGTGCATAATATTAAAAATATTAAATTGTTATTTTTTCTTATTATTGCATAAACATAATATTTATTATATACATATTATATGTAGGTATATAGAGTCATATTTTTACTCATGGTAATTTCAAATTTTAAATTGATACCACAGTTCACTGAGAACATATTATTGATAGTATATTACAATAAAAAAAATTGTGATTCAATTTGGAATGTGAATGAACCAATAATTATTATTTTAAGTAATGAAAAAAACGTTCTGGACTTTTTAACGAAGGGTTTTTAATTAAAATTATTAAAACGTAGGAATCGTGACAAAAATGGAAAAATTAAAAATACCGTCAAAATCTGATTTTCTTTGAAAATTATATTATTATGGATATAATACGGATTCCGATTATAAATGAATATTTTACCGTAAAAAAAGGACTATGTATTAAGCTAGTGAATTGTATTGAAATTATTTTTTTGGGAAATTAATCAGTGATGAACATATAAGAGACTGACTACAGCCTACTAGATGGATTACTTAGAAATGTATTTTCATTAATAAATTATGTAAAATTAATTAAAAACCGTTCTTATGGATAGCTTTTTAAATGCCTCAAATACAATTCATAAATTATTATTCATTAGTATTTATTACTTAAAGTCTAAAATTGAAATTCATATTATTATTAACTATGCGTTTAATTTTCATATTTTAATAATAATCAACAGTCAACTGAAAATAATATATTTTAATATCTTTATCGTAATAATATTGTAATGTAGTTTTAAAATACTGGTAAAAACTGATTTGTATAAACTTAATAATATTCATATCACTTGTTATATCAAATTTAAAAAATAAATAATAGTTGCAGTTAAAATATGTGTATCTTCATCTTATTACATGTTATTTAAGTTTTGTTTGTTTACAACCATCAGTAGGAATATTGTTGTATCAAAACACCTATATCATTAGTTCTGGTCTCTGAAATCACGAATACGGCACGTTTGTCACTAATTCACCACCTGCTGCCTATCACTTGGAAAGTAATAATTGAACCATGGATGTGTACCACTTACAAACATCGTTTTCATACAATTTTTTATATAATTCTATAATTTGATAATAATAACGTAATAAAATTGTATTCATTTTATTTTTAGTTAAATATTCATGGATTTGATATCTATAATACCAACAACTGTTTAATCTTATTAGTTCTTCTTTATGGTTTTCAATTATATTTCTGGGACCAGTATAATGGACCTCCACGTTTAAATTCCAGTTATAAATTGATAGGTAATAATAATCCCAGCTCAATAAAAATTATAAATGTTGAAACGAGGTAGTGTAAACATCATAATATAATAATATTGTAGAAACAACCGATAACTATGTAAGCACGTATACAGGATTTTATTTTATTATTATTATTTTTTTTTTTCGTGAAACATGGAGAATTTTGTAGTTTCAGTATGCCGGGATCGTTTAGTTTTATATAATAATCTTCAATATCTATCGTAAACAAGGTAAAATAGAATACAGGCCCAGTGTACTGTAACGATCTTAACGACTATTATAATCCCCTTCAATATTATTTAATTACGTATAAAAGCTTATTCTTCAGTTCTATATTGCTGTAAATACACAAGTAAACAAATATTAGTTGTTAAATTGAATAAAACATGATGGATTGAAAATTTATTAAAATATATTAATTGTTTCTACGACTATAAAAAACATGTTTAATTTTTTCTGTGGGTAGTGGTAAAAAACAATGATGAACACTTAGGTACTTTAGAACATAATTTATAAAATGCAATGACTATTATACTGTGTAAGCACTGAATCATCTTTGTTCATTGTAGAAATTGAGAATATTTTTACATATTTAACAGAGGATATTGTATGTGAATATGTATTATGTATGTGCAATGTAATAATATTCAATGTTTCTTTTGTAAAACAATACAAATGTTATGCAATTAACTGAAAAACAAGAAAAAACCAACAGAACCAACGAATATTTATTATAGTAGGTTATATATTTATATAATGTAAAAATGATATAACTAGAAATTAATTTTATCACAAAATTAACTGTTGAAAGCTCGCAATATGGTGTAAAAATACAAATATTTAAAAAAATGAAGGCTGACAAAACTATCAATTAGCTGCTTAAAAAAAAAATAAAGTATAAAAATATGTTAAAATGCTTATTTGTTCGTACTCCATTGTTCATTTCTTATAATATCATATAACCTATTCTTGTTCCATTGGATTTCGGCCTGTACAATTATAAAACATTTAGCTCTGAATAACGTTAGTAATTTCGAATACAGTATGACCTTTGGTTTGAAAATGGAATTCTTTAATGAAATTTTTTTATTCAGTTTATGATGTATAGTTGTTTGTTGTATCTGGCAATGCGGAAGATAACAAAGATGAACAATGGTCGTTAAAATATATTGCTTGGACTGCCCTAGACGTTAAATAAAATATTATAAAGGTAACCGTCTGGCGGAAGTCAAAAATAATAGCTTAACCTATATAATTATACAAGCTGAGGCGAATAAAAACAAGACCAGACAGTGGAGAAACTAAAAAGAAATACTTAGACGTAGCAAAACTTAGCAGAGATGAAACCGTCAGCGTTACGAGTAGTGTACAGCTGATAATTGAGAAGCATGATTGGAGTGAATACATAATAGTAAAAGCACTATGTATAAAACCAATTGGTGAGTATGATTTACAACATAATGGTTTCTAAAATATATTAAAAGAAGCAGTGGCGAGACGGCATGAGTGAATATAAGGTAGGTACACAGGCTAAGTACAGTAAACTGAAAAGTGAAAAGATGAACTGGATGGATGTTTGTTTTGGATTCTGTTTGTCTCGATGTAGTTTTATTTATTTTCATTGTTTTGTGATACAATATTAATTATTGACTTGCTTCTATTTTAATAGTAAAGTTATGATGTTTAAGCTATTTAAGTATAATAATCAGAAGAGTTTTCGATTCAATTAGCTTACAATATCGAATGTCCTACAAACATAATATTCAATGTAGTATAATATTTGGTATTTTATCAATTTTGTCAACTCGTTGAATGTTATTGAATAATACTTTAATATGAAACGAAAAGCTTAAGTTATCTTTTCTAAAATATAAGAAAACGCTGCTTTCCAAACTATAATCAACTTAGGTAACTTAGTCAACGTTTTCTTTCGTACTTATAGCTTATTTCGTACTAGCCTCGGTTAGGTAACGATACGTATTTTTTTATGCCTTCAATAAATCCAATTTGATAACACGGCGTTTTAGATATGCAATTTAGGGGCTATATATTTTTTTATTTTCATTTTCTCCGGCAAGTGGTAGTAATGATACAATTATTATATTTGTCTTGAATAACAATGATCAATTAAGTGTATCTAATTTTTAGCGTTTTGTACTGATAATAATTATTATTACTTTTTTGATTTATTTTATTTCATAATATTATGTTTCGAAATTAAGGTAATGGTACATAATATTATTGCAAAGAAAAAAAATTATCATATGTATTTTACTTTTATGCTCTCAATATACGTCCAAGTAAACTCCAATTGCGTGATACCATAACCTACATAGTAAAGTTAATCACATAATTATTATTTGTTGATATTAATGCATTCATGTAACTTTAGGCTATTGGCCTAGTTGTTGAAGCTTTTATCTTTAATGATAAAAAAAATATACGTCATATGATCTTAGTAACTGGCTTACGTTTTATACAATCGTTTGAATGTAGAATTTGATGAGCCAATATCATATTTAATTTGTTGAATGCTAATATACTTACAACATGTGTAATTTTGAATGGAACGACTAACGAGGAAACTGTTTGGTCCAAAACATACTTGTTTTGACTGCATTTTTTTCGTACAGTAAACAAAAAATGTTTCGTAAAGGAGCTCTATAGAATGCAAATTATTAACATCGTTTTGCGGTTTGATCTACATTATTTCTTGAGTAAAAAGCATACGTTAATCTTGCAGACGTTACTGTGACAGTTTTTTTAACTTAGTCTTTTAAATTTGTCTCGTATAAACTTAAAACAGAGAATGTGTACTACATTTTGTCCTTGAGCGTTAAAACGATCAAAATATCGCTGAATGTTTAGCTAATAGATTTCAAAAATGTAATTTAATATATTTTATAAAATAAAGTTTCACCGTGATTGCAGGTTTCACCTTTTTAGTTTTGGGTTATCTTGTTCCTAGAAGACAGACTATGATATTTATTCACGTATAGGTAATAACCACTCTTGGTATAATACCACACATTTCTACGAATAATATGAAATCAATCTGTTAGATGTTTTGAAATCATCAAAACTATATCAATACATAGGAAATTCAACAACTGCACAATTAAACTGATGGCACAGTTCATACGTTATCCATTTTCTATTAAACGGAATCTATTTTCTCCATGTACCCGTCTGGACAGAAAAAATAATAAATAATGACTGTACACACAGCTTTTGCACTGATTCACCTCCAATGAAATAAAAGAAAACAACAAAGAATTGTACTTATTTTCAACGATTAAACCGAACACGCTTTGAATACAACAATTGTTCAAAAACATCAAAACCAGACATTTTTACATAATTTTGTTTATGTAGTCCAATTTTTACTGAAAAACTATACATCTATCATGCCTACTACTTATAGAGGAACCGTATTGTTGTTTAAATTTGTTTATATAATGACAATTCTTCGTATACGATGTGGATTATTTATAATATTTTACTTACATATTTACGTTTTTGAATATGATTAGTTACTAATTATTACTAATTATGATTAGTGGTGGGTAATAAATCATAATATACCTAAATAAATGTCGAGCAAAAATCCCGGGAAAATAAAATTGTTCTAAAAACTATTAACAAGGGACAAACACGATTGTAAAAAATTAATATTTCTGTGAATTCGTGAAAACATAGAATACGTCAGTTATATACGTAGTAAATACATCATAATAATTAAATTCAGAATACTAAATTAAGGCAAATATCGATTTGACAACAAATATTGATATTCAGGCAATATAATGTCATAATATCTTAAAAATGCTTAAATAAAAATGTAAAGATTATTTTTTTTTATAATTTCCTGAAAAAAAAAAACAATATGAAAGTTGAAGGTTTGAGCATTATTCTAATAAAAAAAAATGTTAAAATAAAAAAAAAAAAATACACAACATTGTGTAATATTAATACATTCAACGCTCAGCTCAAACTCTAAAATACAAATGGGCCCTGGTGTGGCTCGGTAGATGGCCTCAGTCAGTAAAGTGTTTTGAGGTCAAGCATTACTAGTGGCTTCACTAGTTCCCGGATGGGTGACCACCCAGGTTTTTAGTGACGAATCCTATTCCAACATTTCCCAACCAAATTTAACGTTCCAACAAAATGCTAATATTTTCCAATGATTAGGATCAATAAAATAATATATATATATATATAAAATAAAATACAAATGATTAGATTTTTTTAGTTATTAATTAGTAGTTTGGATGTGCATAGTTAATATTACAATGAAAAATATCTATAAAATATTTATATTTTTAATTTTCCAAGTCTAAATTATGCTAGGTTAACATATCTCGAATATGATGTGTGTGACTTGTACATAATATTATAATTTATAATCAATTATTAATAATTCAAAAAGGTCATTTCCACATTTATTATTTATTTTTTATCCTAAATAAATAGTTTAGAGCAATATATGAAAAGGAACGATCACAATGTAAATCCTGCTTCATACAACAATCGTTGTCAAAAATTAGAGTGGCGTCAAGGTATACACCCACGGCCCACTCATCGGTTTTATATACAAATCAGTAACCTTACGGTTATATACCTACCAAGACGAATTGTTATTTTTGAGTATCACACACTGTCCTAAATGGTCAATTTAAATTTAAAATCGACAAATCCTTCCAAAATAATCACTTGAAAAATCAACTAAATTAGGGTTTTTCGTCGAACCACGTGCTAAGGAGCATGAAAAGTAATAAGAAAAATGTAAAAACACCTCTCCTAACTATAATCAAAAATTAATTACTCAGACCAACAACATACTTACAGTTGTATTAGTATTCTAGTAAAAATACGTGCACGCTATCGCAGCTTCAGCCATCGGTTTCCATAGAATTTCATCATCAAAATGTCTAGATTATTTTTAAACTATTGCTGTATTTATATAAACATATATCATTCATGACGTATTCCATTAGTCCTTCATGCCAGCACTAACTACATATTCTCATTCCATTCGATCTTTTTTTTAAACTATTTGTTTTTTACTTGAGTACAGCTCATATATATATATATATATATTTTTGATCAATTACTTTGAATTCTTTCATATAATTAAAATTAGCAATCTTTGAGGTTTAATGAAAGTGTAATCATCTCGATGCAAAAGTAACATAATTGCGTTGTGGTTGTGGTATATTTGAATAAGTAAATAATGAATCCACCTACCTAGTACCTCTCAAAATTGTACGTATTTTTATATTTATTTGTTTGTAATTTTCACATACAATTTGATAATCACGCATTTAGTTGTTAACGAAATACTTCAGGTCATGATATTTTATCAAGCATTTTGAATCCAAAGTTTTGCATAGTCCATTTGGATAGTATAGTTTCTTCAAACGGTAAAATTATAAATACTGACTTGAATACGTAGCGATATCAATAAATTCTAAATTACTTTAAGTAATGATATTGTAGTCTAATATCTAACCACTTAATTGTTCAAGAAAAAAAAATACTATTTGGCTATATGCATATTACAATACATTTAGACGTACGTTGATAATTATATAGATTCTGGTGTAGGCACCCACACAATATTTAGCAGGACACGATTTATACAAAAACATGCAAATATTTGAAATGATTATGCTTCATAAAATCTGCATTTTAAAAACCTGCATTTTGGATGTTTGTTCTGGAAAATTGCTTTAATATGAAATTATGATAAATCTGTATAATAATATACTGTGTGAATTTTAAAAGTAAATAGGAATAATTAAATATATTGGCAACAGTTTTTACTAAAAAAACGAACTTAAAATCAAATAGGTAGGTAAGTACATCAATTTAATATATCTTTAAGATAATCCATTTTTTTTTAGGGTAATTTGAACGCGATTTTTTATGGGTTGTAATATGATCTAGTCACTATTTATAAGCTCAGCAGATTAAATTATCTATTTTACTTTTTTATAAAACAGGAATAATTGTACTTTAAGAGAATACAATTTGGATTTTATACAACCTACTAAATACATAAATTCTGAAGAACACTGCATTCCATTGTTGTGGGCAATCGAAGATAGTTTTAGAAACGACTTCGTCATCCACCAATGTGGTGGGCTTTCAAACATTTTTAACTCGAGAATATTTTATTATTCAATAATTTAAACGGGAAATTAAATTAACAATAAAGTGTTTTTGTCATGGACATATTGTGAAAATACCATCAGCCAGAAAGGTTATTGTTTTATTGATATTACAATACGTTTACAAAAAAATATTATTGTACAACCCGTGCTTCTTCGTTTTGATCACAATTTAAAATTTAAAAAAAGTATGATATTTTTTTTGTGTCCAAAAATATTTTAAAACTAGAACCACTTGTAAGTTGTAGTACATAACTGGTATGTAAAAAACTGATGATACGTTTATGGCAATGGTATTTATTTTTTTACTTCCGCCCTATATTTTTTTTCTGGTTAACTTTGGAAATACATATTAGATGACTATATTAAATTGATAAACAAACAGGAACTTTAAATCGAATTGTGTCACAAACAAAACAATACAACAGAAGCCTGTGCGTTATAATATTGCATAACTGCCTTAAAAGTTTAACTATAGGTGTGGCGTACTTATTTTGGGGTAATGATCGTAATATGAAAGTAGAGAAAATACACGAAAGATATTAAAAGTAATATTTTCGTGTTCGTCAAAAAAAAAATGACCACAACGCGCATCGATGTGGAAAACAGGAACTCAAAGAAGTTCATGTTATGTAAAAGTTTATCAGCAATGTGCAGTACACTGAAAAATCCCACTCGTCTTTGGCGATTCTTTTGAAAAACGACTTCGAAATTTTAAGCAAAGACAGTGATTAAATAGTTCAGTATATTTGTAATGGCGTTATGCAATGGCGTAGAAATAAAGTTATTTAGAAAGTATTATATATAAAGTGTAACATTTTTAATCATAACATCATTTTACTACATTTATAAATTCGCGATGGTGTGCGATCGTGTTTTTATCAACGACGTTATATTTATTTGTTATATTTAAAAAAAACTAAATGAAAAGCTTTTTATAAAATACAAATTCATAAGAATTATGATTATAAAATTCATTGTTTTATCATACTCTTAATATATTTTGAAGCCGATTGTATTTTTAAATAAAACAAAAAATAAATAATTAGTGCAGCATTAATGTTGTATAATACTTAAAAAACATAGTACATTGTTCATAAGTACGGCTTAGTACAAATATACCTATTAAGAGAAAACAATTTTTTATGAATATTTTTTTTAACAATGTACCTACACTTAAAAATCACTTTTTACAATGTTACTGAATATCATTATATTATCAACTTGAATGAGTTTAAGTTCAGTAAAATGTATAGATTAGGACAGCTACATTATATTCTATCCAAATGTATTATACTGTCCGGAAGACAAAAATTAAAATATTTATAATTGTTATATCGGTAAGATGAATTTATGCGTATTTAGGTAGGATCCAACGTCAACATATTACAACAATATGATTATACAATACAAGTACCTATTATTACAAGAGCTATATTCACTAACGTTTTTATATTTTTTTAAGTGAATTTTTTTTTAAAGTGTTTATCTAGTAGGTAATTATGGCGCGTGAATATCAGATTTTATTCTAAAAAGAAAATTAATATCTACCGACATTGTCTGATAGCATTTAAAGAGAATAATAGAAATCCCGAGTCCAGCAATGCAATATTATCTTATTGTGTATGTCATACATCATTGTTCACGCTGGAGCGAATTCATTCAGGTAAAAATCAGTGTGAGTGAAAATTGGAAGGACTTAACGTAAAATGTAAATTCGTCTGAGAATTTATTAATTTTTGATATTGTTGACGTTTAACACGTGGTTAGGGTGACGAAGTGTCGATGTACATAATAGTTATTTGAACGTGTTCGCGATATTATGTCATCAGTATCGTTGTATGCGGACCGCCCGAGATACAGATTGTAGTGGTTTTTAAATAAATAGTTGAAGACAATTTCAACAGTGAATGAAATTATAGTGTATTTATATTTCAAACTAAGCAAAAAATATAAAAGTGTACTAAGTTGTGGGTGTGTGACGAGAAGGTAGAGCACCTTCAAAGCACCTTTCATTTGCACCTTGTGTCAAAACACATTGTTTTTTATATACAAGGTGATCCAATTAACTTAATACATTAGTTATATTTTTATTTTAATAGTTATATTATATATATTTTCTTTTAGAGAAATGTTTTTTTACGACTTAAAATTTTGAAAAATAAATATTTGACGCTCGGCAGATCACGTTGGGTTCGTTGGTTTAAAAATTAGAGTGAATTGACCTCTTATACAATTTAAAGGTAAGATACCTCATAGGCATTTCATTATATTTTAATTTTAAAACTAGTTATGAGTGTTTTAAAATTGTATATTGTTTTTACATCTTAAAATACCCTTAAATTGTTTTAAAATTAAAATATAATAAAAAGCCTATGAAAGAAATCTAAATAATAATCTTAGCTTTACATTTTATAAGAAGTCAACTCTTATTTTAAACTAATGGAGCTAAAGGTGATTTGCTGATCGTCAAATTTGGTATGTTACGCACTTGTAAGACGGAGACAACAAAATATGTGCGTGTAACATTCTCTTAATAGTTTTAAATAATGAATGTCCTACGTTAAATAGATCACCTGGTATATCATTTTTACCATTTTTCCTATGCACTTTGTGTAATTTATTGCGATGTAAATTCCTGAAACATCGGTGAAATGTAAATTTGATGAAGGAGAAAGGGAATTAAAGTTAAATGGGAAGAATATTATACTAATATATATAAACTATGACAAAACGACAGTCCATGTTGTCCAAACAAATATTTAGCTATCTTAAAATTAATTTAAGTTTTTAGAACAAATAATATTCATGTTCATCCCTTTATTCAAAAATGCAAATAGTTAGGTCTGAATATCGTTAAAAATTGACTTATAACCAATCAATGTACACCATGTAAATAATTGACTCAAAAAAATACTGCCTAGGAAAATTTTAGCCATGTTTAAAAACATTTTCTTATACAATTTCAAGATTTTTATTTATATAAAACTGTTGTTCATCATCTGAAGTAATATTTACCTAATGATAAATATAATTTATATTTATATGTAGGTATATTCAATATTGTATATTTGCACATAACTTAAATATTATAACTTAATTTTTGATATTATTATAAATAAGTAAACATTGTTGGTATTGTAAATATGACCGTAGCTGAAATTTGGCCATTCCTACTATAGAACGTATAATTTTGGATGGCTGAACTTTACCTACCATGATTTGTCAAATGATATTTTTTCAGTTTGAATGGAAAGGGATTAGCCTGTTGTCTCGATTCGTGAAATCGATGTGAAATGAATGTGACAGGAATGTTTTCTAACGATAATGGTGGGAAAGGGTAATGCCCGTATAAATTGCCTGAATATAATATAATATCATATCTACACACATATTAATATATTTATCCATTTAAAATGACATACCCATTGAATGTAGTAAAATAAATGGATACTTATGATTAAAATATTTAGGACTGGGACATATCAAAACGATTATGCTTATGAAATTGAACATACTGCAAATCAACAAAGTTTAAACAGTTTATTATCTTTACCACCATAATATGATTGATCGAAAAATAAATTTTAATATTAACTGCTTGACATATCAGACAACAAAACGTAGGTTCCTTACTAACTCGTTCGAATCACCCTCTATATACGAAAACTATAATTGATAGTAATATCGTGGTTGTAAATCGCCCACTCCTTTAAAGTAGACTACTCTTAAAATCCTACACCATATACATTGCCACATTGGATAGATTTATTGCATGTCCCGCCCATAAAATGAGTTTAAACTCTAAGACAACATACCTACTGGTGATATCTGAGTATGCGTGACTACTTATCAATATATTTGACCGAAATTATTGGTTATCAGTATTATAAGCTTAAATGTATTGAGATAAATGATAATATTTTAAATTTGCTACAATTAAGTATGACAAGAGGCCATATGCCCATGCACATATCGCTGTGGTACTGTGTTGGTTTCACGGAGTTTTCGAATGACTCTACCCATTGCATAGTAGTTGTTAAATAAAACAACTACACTAATCATCCTCGTTAAAGTATCATAAGACCTGTAATGAAGTATTGACGCCTTATATCAATAAGACAAGATACAATTGATTAATCCATGACATTTTTAGTCACGCCATGAATTATGGTATGATAACACCCCTCGGACTTGACTCGTGGATAAACTCGATAAATACCCATGTTGTTACTAATGTATTATATTATATTTCATGGCTTAACCATAAATGTCATGAATCGTATTTTGCCTTATTATTTTATAGCTACCGACTTCAATATACTCATCGAGTCACCTATTTAGCTGTTTTATAAATCTATGATGATTCATTGTACAATATGATCTAAGTTTAAAACCATGTGGAGGTCCTCCAATGTTATAATTAGGGTTGGCACGTATTATACATAAATGTATAATTTGCTTATTATACTATGTATTATACGTATAATACATCTATATGTTATACATCATCGATGTAAAATTGTAAACTAATATACAATTTGTTTTATTATAATTTTAAGTATGGGCAATTTTAGAACGAATTTATTATATAGAATTAATGTTGTTGAGTATATTTTTTCAACCAAATTTTACGAAAATAATACTTTATATAATTTGATCAAAGACAGCATTGTCAACTTCATTATGATATTAGATAAAATAAAAAAATCAACATATTAAATGGATACCCGCTAACTTGCACATACGTATTATACCAGTATACGTACATAATGATATAATAACAGTAACGTGTAGACTATGTTGAAAATAAACGACTGTAAAAGAGTAAACCGAATGAGCTTGGCCATGACATACTGTATACTATACGCATTTACTTTAACATAATACTATTATACAAAAACGTAGAATATGGGGTACTTAAAGGGTTTTAGTAAAAATAAGAGGAAAAGCAAATCGCTTTCAGAATAACGTCATACCTAAATAGGGGTTTTTTTTTTTATTTGTTGATAAATGTAGTATTCTTTGTTTTAAACAATATAAAATATGAATACAAAATAAAAATATATAGAGACAACTCGGTGCGGAAAACTTCAAACCGTTTTTCGAAATGAAGAACAACCGTCGTTTTGATAAAGAAGGATATGGTTCGAGTAATCTTAAACAATGCGATATTATCTCCGCCGACCGTCGCGTCAACGCTGACAGCGAAAATTTGATGTGTTCGCAAGACAAAGAAAAGAATATCAATTACGGTCGTGTCGATGATACGTACAATATTATATAGGTACCTACGCTGCGGAGTGATCGAATTTCGTGTTACAGTCGTAAAACAAGAACATTTGTGAACGAGAAAATAATAATAATATGTTCTTCGTGACATTGTGACGCCGCCATGACTTATGAATTCAGCGATCGTGGCGCACGTGGATAACGGAAAAGTAATCTACATGAGAATGAACGTGAAAAACAATCTGTGCATAATATTTAGATGAAAGCAAAAAAAAAAAACGATGTAGATAAATGCAATATTCCACTCTGGAATAACGCTCGACGACTGCACTGCTGAGGGTTCCAATGCAACAGCCGGATAACTCCATTTTCATACATTTTTCAACAAATAGTAAAAACCGTTTTAAAAAATCTAAATGTACTATAGTAATTTTATTTATACTATTTATTTATACTATTATTATAGGCTATATCAATTTCATCGAATTATGGAATAATAATCTTTAAATTGTTTCCATATTCCATTAGAATAATTAAAAAGTCAATGACTCGCTGTGGCTGTGGCTGTGTCGTCTATGGTTGTTGCTCAATTATATCATGTTATTTAAAAGTGTGAGTTATGTAGGCAATTATTATTATGTTAAAATTAAATATGGAAAAAAAAAACTATGATACATACTTAATAATATATAGAATATTATTTTATGGTATATTTTTAAGAACGAAATCAACTGAAAAAAACGTGTATTGAGTTATCAGTTTCTTGTAGGTAATCGATTACAGACTACATTTGTACTAATAATTAGTAAATGAGTAACAGTCCTTTGTTTCACCTACAAGTGAATAATTTTTTTTTTCATCATAATATAACTAAATTAAACAGTTTTGCTGAAAAAAATGGAGTTGTTGTATAAGACCCTTCAGTCCACCATATATGGATATGGACTATTATAGTACCTAATTAATAATTGAGAGACCATGTAAAATAAAATGTCATAAACCTATCAAACCTTTGCACAGATCTTCATGCCATCAAATGATGGTATCGTCGAATTTGTGTTCGGATTTTCTTCCTAACATGTGAAATTTAATTTTTGTAAACGATAATAATATTTTCACTTTTTACCGTGTCAAACGTGTTGAAATTTCAGTTCGATGCAGCGCGATTGGGCTGCAAAAACTTGCCTCACAGAGAACTCTTACACAACTCGTGGATAGTATTCAGGTTTTGACAGTTAGTTGTGTTTATTTGAAATATGAAGACTTAATTCTATTTGGTTTGAACTATATTGTTATAGAAGCCCTATTTTCAGAAGTCGGTTGTAATAATCGTCTATAAATCACGAATTGTTTAATATTTTCAAATGTATTTTCTGGCGTCGTTTAAAGCTAATTAAAAGATTGGGCTCCAATGCTCACTGAATACAGTTTTTCTCTTTCAGATAATAAAAAAAAAGATCGAAATCCAACAGCTCTATAAAAAAACAATTGTACAGTATATTTATTATAACGAAAGTCCGTAAAAATCATTTTAAGTCAAATTTAATTTCCCTAAGATCAAATTCCCAGTACGTATGAGTACAGGTTGTCCATTATAATGTTTATTATAAAGGCTTCCGTCTGTCAGTTGTCAATGAGTTATTTGTTGGAGATTCTGCCCAAATCTTTCGTGGAAATTTGGATTCTTACTACAATTCTGTAAAGTATAATCAGTAAACGTATGATTATAATGTAGTGTAGAAGCCATAGAAATTAGATCAAAAAAATCATCAATGACGTACCCAGGTAATAAAGCGAGAAACGTTTTAAAGTTCTTCAATTTCTTTAAAATATATTTTGATAATATGTATATATTATTTTGATATTTTTCACATCAAACCAAAGTCATATATTATTCGTAATATTTACGTAAGGTAATATTATTAAGAAAAAGTGCTTTAACTGAAAATTTTACGCACGAACTTAACACAACATATTAATTACATATATATAGTAGAACAAATGAATTATACGGACAGGATTTTATTATTTTTCATTAAAAAAAAGGTTTAAATTATCAGGGATAATATAAGTTTCATTTAAAAAAAAAATTACTTATGCTTAGCCTCCTGTATTGATTGAGGAACAATTGACATTTGTTTTCGTCTAGCTTCATATTATATTGATTTCTTAAATAAATACGCACATCTGTATTCATTATATAAGAATTAGTTTGTTTTTGAAGTTTTTTTTCAGATTAGTATACTTGGTTTGGTTAGTAAATCAGCAATGGCCATTCGATTAAGTTGAGACATTGTTTTATATCGATCTAAAATATTATTTTCAGAAGTTCCGGAATAATTTTGATAATATTTTTTGGAAATAATTAAAACTGTTGTGATATTACATTTATGACGTGCATATCTGAAGTGAACAATTATTAGGTCATTAAATTATTTAACTCAGCGCATTCATTGTAGACTTTTTTTTTTTAAATTTACTGAACAATTTATTATTATGGACAGTAATTACGTGTACTATATAGTATGAAATTCAAATTATTAATTTATAAGAATATTCGCCTATGCCTCTGTACCTACTTAATCGCGTTCTACAAGTTATACTGATTATGGTGTAGAAAACCATTTAGGTATTACGATTGTCTTTTAAGTTAAATCAAAAAATAAAAATGAAATTGTTTTGTTATTGCCGATGGCTTGATTTAGACCATCGTTAGGTACCTATGACTATTTTTATTTCGTACTTTTTGTCGCAGTTTATTGCAATGCACTATAATAATTAACGTAGTCAGTAGTTTTTAGTATTTTCCACAGTGACTGTATGAATTCTAACTTATATAAACGTATATATAACAATATAACATAATACGAATAGCTGTATACGTACTTTGTGTACATAAAAAATACTATAAATATATATTATAGACTATAGTGCCCAGACGCGTAATGACATCGGAAAAAAATAGGACACAAAGTTATTATGATTTCGTGCCCAAACGTGTCGCATTTTGGGATAAAATGTAGACGAAAGTGTTGTAGCCGTTTCAGATACAACAATTGTATGTCATTGACAATAAGTGCAATACGATCGAGCCTATGAGTTAATTATATCATAATGACATATGCATGTAAAAAAACGTGTGGATTGCAAGATAATAATAAACATAATATCCTGGTTCAGAGGTATAGGTACGAACAACGACCATAACTGCTACACTATTTAGAATAATAGTCTATAAACTCAGTATCCGAAAATGTCATAAATAAATCATAGACACTGAGATAGGAAGGCACATATTATATGAATAATACGAGTAGATAAATATTTTTTTTGTCTGGATATTTACCCATACGGCCACTCATCATTTGAAATGTAAAAAAATAGGTAAGTATAGGTAAAAGTGTAAAACACATTCTTTAGATGTTTCGTTGGATAATAAAGTTCGAACAAATCGAAAGTTTATATAATTTAGCTACCATAACTTACTATAAACTATAGTCAATAAATTGCATTTATCATTTTTAAATGTAACATAACTGCTAAAAATGTTTAGTGTGAACTGTGGACAGGACCTGTTGGTACTTGATAATAATAAAAAATTATATAAGATACCTAGTGTTATCGAAATTGAATCATTAATAAATAGTATTTTAGTAAATGGTGAAACGTAGTAAAAAAATATAATATAAAAGTATTAATATGTAATGCTAATAACAACAATCTTAATAGAATCATTTTTATTTTTCCATCGACTATACTTAAATATTTTTGTTTCGTTTATTATTTTTTGTTTGAACAATGTAAATTAACATTGAAATAAATTAAAGCATCATCTACGTGGTTATAAACCAGCAATTTGTTTGCATTAAATTCAATCATCAATTCACATTTGTCTTATTTATATTTTTCAATGGTTTACTTATGTTAATAGTATCTTAAATTAGTTGAGAGAGTTTAGCGTCGATGATAAAATGTATTAGTTTGCTGGATGTCTCCGATGTAAGTCCTACGCGATGAAATTGGATAACATTTTTTCTTCTCGTTTTAAATTTTTGTTTAAGGTTTGCATATAGTAGGTACCTATACATTATGTTTCTACAGGTGGCTTTCTAGTTTCTACCAAAGTGTATTCAATAAATTTATTTTATAGGTTTATAAAGACTTGGTATTACCCCACAAGTCCATGCATAAATTAATATCATTGAATAATTGTTATTTTAAATAATTACACAAACTAACAGTTATTTTTTTTCTTAAATAATGGGTAAATAACAAAGGTGCTTAAAATATATTCTTTATTCGGAAAACCCTAAATTATCAAAAAAAGCACGAGAATCAATTACTACTTATTAATTATTAATGGCGTAGGTACCTATTTAAATTAGATATTCAAATTTGTTGAGCAAAATATAATATATAATTAAAACTGTGAGTAAAAAAAAATTAAATCGTAATTTTCTTTCAATTAATCTGATTTATTATAATAATAAAACAAACATAAAAAAAAAAAAAAAAAGTTTGTTGTCCGTTGGAATGTTATCGAAATTCGTACTTAAATAACGAACTTTTCATGTGTGTCGGTATTCCCTGGATTTAGTTATATTCCAGTTGGGTTTCAAATGCAAAATGTACAGTCGTAGATCACAGTTAATCACGAACGAAAAAAAATATTACCCAATCACAGAACTTATTGCGTATTCCCGGTGAACTATACACCTCTGAAATTATACTGTAGTTTAATTGTAGGTCGGTGAGTAGAATAATAATTAATGTTCTGTATTCCCACGACCACGTTCAACATTTGAGAAAAACAAATTCCGTCAGGTAATAAATATTATGACAAATTAAATATGATTTGATTTTTTTATGGTCAAAATATCTTAATAAACGAACCAATTAACAGTCACGTAGTTCCAACACAATTTATTCTACATGACATTTTTTTATTGTGTCGTTTCTTTGTTATTGTATAAGCTATAGTCTATAATTACATTAACGTAGTCGTTCACGTGTTTTACTTATTTTTTTTCAAAAATTATATATTATATACCTAATAGGTACAATGGTCCATTTCTCATATATTATAATATAAATAATTGGTGCACCCTGGTAGACATTTTTAATGAAAAGTATATTTTCTAATTTACGAAATAACAATAATAATATTGTTGTTACCACGATCGTATAATCGTAAAGATGAAGCAATTATCAAGAAACTACGATTAAAGCATACCAATAATGTCTCACCACTCAACGGTCGTTTTATGAGAAGATAGGAACCATGCAGTATTGTGCCCAACCTGTGGTGAAAATTTATCAGTGAAACGCCTTCTTGTCCACTGTCAAAACCATGCCAAATTGGATGTAACCTAGAAATTCTAGATAACCCAAGCGAATCACTGAACACACAAAAGGACAACCCTAAAAAGATCTTTTTTTAAAAAAAGATTAGCATTTACAACTCATTTTAAACTTTAAACACCATTCCGTGTTTACACTTCTGTAACATGTACAATTATTATTAGTTAACAAAACTAATAACTTTAGTAGTTGAAACTGTATCATAATAATATTATGTGAGGCGTTTATGCTGCGGTGTAATAATAATATTTTTCATCGGCTTTACACTGTTTCACAATTTGTGTAAACGCATTTAAATTATAGGAATATTACGATATTATCAATTCCAGAAATGACGCGACAGAAACGATTTCATGACGTGTATGCAGAGTCAAAGATTTCAATAACGGTGACGAATGTGACTATACTGACTGTACAGTATTGCGCAGGGTTCATACTCAGTGTTCGGACTTATCTAGATAAATTTATCTAGATGGATATCTAGATAATTATTTGTTCATATTTTATCTTATCTGGACAAATAGTTACAAGATATCTAAACGTTCATCTTAGATATTTTTTTTACTAATCTAAATGAATTCATCTAGATACATTTTTTATTGATAAAAATTGCGAAATTGTACAAACACATTTTAAATATTTATACAGATTCTCATACCAAGTCTATGGTTTATAAATAATGTAATTATTTTTATTTATATCATTATTATTATGTTCCTAGTGCCCAACTAAAATATACCTAATTTAAAACCCATTTTAAAAAAAATTGTATCTTTTTTTTATATGATAAAAAAGTATTTATCTTTATCTTTATCTTGATAAATATGAGTTAAGTTATCTTTTATATCGATCTAGATACATTTGAGTTGCATTATCTTTAACTTTATCTAGATAAAAAACTACTTATCTAATCCAAACATTGTTATCATACTCGATAATAATATGCTGATTTGGTATAGTTTTTAGGTACCTGTCATTAACAATCTATATTTTAGGTACAAAATAGTTATTTACGTGACGGTATACGTTACACGTCTATACGAAAGTAAAATGTTCAAATCGTAAAATTATACTAATTATTATAATATATAATTAGATAGTTCATTCACAATAAATACCTACATTTCATGTTATTTTGAAATTGACATTCAGTTGAGAAATAATGATCAGTTTAAATATTCTGAAGTGTTTCTAATGTTTGATAAAATATAGAATTTTCAAATTATTATATACTATAGTTCTAACTGTAACTTGCTTATTTAAAAAAAACAATAGACTGTAGGTACCCTAGTGCTATGCATAGAAATTGTGGTTTTAAATATGAATATCTGTATTATACACTTGTAGGATTTCTTTTATTTGTCGGACCACTATTATGTTTGTATTTGTCACAGTGTTTTTTGATCATTTTTTTAAATGGTATATATACCGATATAATTTTTAGCATAAAGCATAAAGTTTTTAATCCAGTACAATGCACAACACATAATATGTTAAATGAAACTTCTAAAGTATACATGTTTGTGCTTTCTCTTGAACTCATTTCAAATTTTGTTAAAAACTTTAAACACACTGACGTCTTTTAAATGTTTCATGTGATTATTAAAACGCAGGTTCCTAATGACTAATCTCTTTAAGTGTTAATTATTTGATTCTCACAGAAACAGGAAAAGCTATTATCCTTTGTCAGCAGTAAGTGAACAATATTAAACAACGGTATGCCAAATTATATTTCACTTGAAATCCATTAAAACAATTTGAATAAACATTTTGTGAGTTAATAATTTGAGTTATTCAGTGATGTAGATGTTATATAGGTAAAATTATTTAAATTGTTTTGTCATTGTCTTTTTTTAAAATGTAATTTAGTTTTATTTAAAAAATATAACATAATGATGGAATAAAATATATAAATCATACAATGGCTGTACATTCTGTGAAAGATTTTCGAATATTACAAAGTATATAGTATCTCTCAGGTTTGACATTTTAAACTGTTATGGTAAAAAATCAACGATAAAATTAATATATAATACCTATTCGTTTTTAAACACGTCCTGCTGAATGTTCTATATCCACGATTTGTTACTTTGTTAGTTTCTAAAGGCACATAGATGAAAGCTAACAATATATGTTTCGGTATTGGACAATAATTAAATTCAGAAACCAAAAAAAAAATAAATACATTATTTTTTCTGACGCCCTTTATATAAAATTATATATTTATACATTTATATTATATACATATTTTCTTCACTGACATCAAAATGTTATTTTTCAGTAAGATTTTCTCAAGGAAAAAAAAACGCTCAGAATCAAATTCAAAGTGTGTGGTGTACGAGTATAATACCTCTATATCATATACTGTTTTATATCTTCTGTACAGTATATACAAATATACATATATTATAGTTTATATCAACTTCAATCTATATTTATTCGTTGGTTTCCTTCTCTTAACTTCTGTTACATTCATCTCCAAGGCATTCTGCAGTTCCGTTTGTTTCTCTGTTTATCTCTTCCCATGTAACATACCCAAAACGCCTCGATTAAATTTTTTTTTCATCATAATAACAAGCAAGTATATATTATGACCTAACTATATATCTTGTTTGTTCATCTCAAACATTATATCTTATGAACAGAAATCATTATCAGTTGACAATTATTGTTATTGCTCAGAAAATGAATAACAACAATAATAAAACATATTGCAATACATTTTATTATGCTGTAATCGTATCTGGTGTACGATTCGAGAGATGTGTCATATTAAAGGATTTATTCTTACAATGTTAGTTCAAGTACTTAAAGTAGAAATAGGAATAGAAATGCACTTTATAATTTGTAAGTTTTTTGAAATCAATATACATTCTATATGGGAACTGCTTACCAGAAATAAGTTTATACGTACACAATACACATATTACGTCGTTTACAGGCAATACTGTGTTTATTAAATTTAGTAGTGAATGATATTACACCCTATCTACTACATAAAATCAATAAATGTTATTCTTGAGCGTACATTGCACGACGTGCATACGAAGACACACGCCTTGTTAAAAAAAACAACTTTTTTCTTCAGATAAACTTTTAAATCGAATGTATCACTATGTACATCAAACAGATTAAGCAGTAGGTACTGCACACCAACAGTATATTCAATAAATATAATATCAAGCACATACACGGTTTATATTGCTGTTTTAAATCGGTATTTTCAATCACTTTTAATTTAAAATGTTTAAGCTTAACATTGTGTACCGTGATCTCATATATTATAATATAATATTGCACACCCACGTTTTATTTTTTCATAATTTATCTGTTGAAGTTTATTCCTCGTGTAAATATTTGATCTAGCTATTACTATTATATATTTAACGGGATACTCGATTGATGCAGGTGAACTGTACCGGATACATACAATACATAATATTATATTAAAGTTAAATAAATGTAAGTTTCATAATCCATGATTATTAAGAGTCATGTGCATAAACTACTTTAATATAATTACATTTGAAAATTAATTAATTTTAATTTAATGGCGTAAGCATTTATGTATGGAAAATAATTAAACATTTACCTATAACGCCCCAAATATTAATGAGCAATAATGTTTTCTGTTTACAATAATACTTGTTAACGCTTTATTTGTATAATATAATATACATTATTGTGTTCCAAAATATTATAGGGATATAATGAATTATGTCTACTGAATAGGTCTCACCGACTAATGAGAATAAATACTGAAGTCGACTATTATGCGTTATGAAAAGTTTTACAATTAAGATGCAAAAATTCATGGGATTTCTAATTACTTATAGACATGACAGATATACAATAAGCCGCACAGAAAATGAAACCAAACCATTTCAACAATAAAAAATAATTTTTTTTTTTTAAATGAAAATTCTTATTCAAGTTGCATATTTTTCTAGAACTAACTATTAATAACACCAATAGTAAGCAGTTTGTGAAAAATACAACCGATTGTTCAGTTTCTGAAAATAGAATTTTTTTTTTAAACCAGTGTCTAATGTGATTTGCATGGAGTCTTTGTATTTCAAATAAAACAAACCCATCAAAATTTGACTACATCACGAGCTGTGAGAGTTTTTCCGGTGAGACAAGTCGTATACTAAAAATGCTTTACCTCCGATGCACACGCGAGCAGAGTTGAATTTAGACGCAACTGATACACTCAAAATTAGAATTGAACATTACGATTTCAAACAGCGTCCAAAAACAACAGCATATTACTCCGACTGCCATGTGCACGATTTATGCCGTTTCAACAATGTGTTACCAAATCTAATCACGAAAGCGATAGTAATTTGGTAAGTGCATATTACATTGTTTCGAAAAATATTTTTTTTTAACTGTCGTTGGTCGTGGTATTGTTTTAATTATCACTGCCTATAGTAAAATTGTATCGCTGTATTTGGATAGTGAAAGAAATTCTCTAAAAGTGATATTAATATAAATACTATAAAAATTCAATATTTCAATTTTTAAAGTGTTATAAAAATATTATTATGACGAAATAAATATTTGAATAATACATTGTTTTTAAAAGTTATTATAACAGTAAACCAAATATATTGCTTAATACATGTGATGTAGGAATATTATTAACAATAAAACTAATTTAACTAATTTCTTAAAACGCGATCAATGAAAAAAAAATATAAAAAGTAGACATACCCACAACTAGATAATTACTAATTGATAACTGATAAGTATATAGGTAACAGTTTATCTATATTCGATCGACTAAATAATTAGTATACCTACTTACTCAATGATTTTAGTTCTAAACAATATTAGCTGTACTACCTGACTTCTAAATTAGTCTTTATCTTATGTAACTCAAATTCAAAAGAATAAGACACAATATGGTGGAACCTTGTGCGATGATAATTAATAATACATAGTAAATGACAGCTGCTGAGGAGACTGAAATAAGTATATTTCGTTTGATTAGGTGCGTTTGACAGGAACCCATTACCTACTGGAATATTGACAAACTGACGTACACACAACCCATGTCTCGTTTTTGATGCCGATGTCAGAGCCCCAAGAGTACATTATATATGTTCACCTTGCACACCATGAGGTAATATTATACTCCTCTGGCAATTACGGTCATCTCGAATTTGACGGGAAACCGCAGCTTGTGATTTGGTGCTAGGTCCCCGACAAATATAGGTTTTCCAATATTTTGACGTCGTCGACGTCGCCTTCCAATACGCACGCAAACAATTATTGTCCGGCTACGGTGTTGATGATAAAACCATGGATAGGGCATCATCTATTGAGGCCACTTTATAGACTGATAACAAATCGAGGCCTCTTGTTCACATGTTTGTATAATATGACTGTATCACTGTATTATATTGACAGTAGATACTCGATATAGTACTGGCCACGGTGAAATAATATATATAAAAAAACATTTGCCATCAGCATGATGTTCCGCCCCTCAGCGCACCAGCAAAACGGTGCCTACTCGCTGGTCATCTTGTGGGTACGGGAACAAAAAATGAAGTGCCGTTGCTCAGTCGGCCGATATCAGGCTATCGTGGTTGGCACGGACAGGTGACAGAGAGGGTCACATGCGCGCAGATAATGATAAATGATAATAATGAGTGGCCGATACTCTGTGTGCCTTGGTAAAGGTATGGTGATCGTTGGTGTGAGGAGACCTTAATTATATCTAAACCGACTGCCGTACAGGTGGTGCGGTCATCGACCGGCAGAGACCTGAGGCCCGCGGGATAAATTGTCTTATCACACGTCGCGCTCACAATGTACCTGTTATATATTTTTATAATAATTAATGCACTTCTTGTGCGTGATTTGCGTTGGACGTCACAACAGGTTGTAAAGTCAGTACAGGTCAATTGAAATATTACAATAATTCTCAGAAAATATATAACCACTGTGAAAACTGAATATCCGTAGATATTCGAATACCAGATATCTTCCAGTTTCTGAACAAGTGACTGGGAAATATTATACAAGAAAAATTGAAAATTTTCTAATATTAATATATTATACCAAAAATACTTTTGTCTGAAAGAGGACGTCATATTATTTGCTAACTAGTTGTGAATGAGTACAATCAAAGCTAAATCGAATTATAATAATTAAATTCAAATACACTATACCCCTCGCAATATGCATATTAACGTTGGGCTGTTTGGAAATATAAATGAATGACGTGCCTAATACCATATATAAATTTAATAATATGACGTGCCATAAGGTGTAAAAATATTATCAAACTCAGATACAAAACAATAATTAACATGGCCGAAACTCGTATATTGCTATAATATAATACACAGTAATTATTATTATTATTATTATTATTATTGTGCGATAGGCTGCACACCTAGCCGGTGGACGAGTGAGCGTGTGTGCGCCCAGAATGCGACCAACATACAACGCGTCGTGTGCGATTACTTACGTTACCTCTGTTGGTACCCCTGTAGGAGGGGAAGAGTGGACTGTATACACTATATTATATAGGATAGGTTTAAAAATCTTTAGGGTTAAGTATAAATGATTAGTACGTGGTAACTAACAAACAATTATGTTTTTTAGTATGATAATGTAGGGAACAATTTATTATAGTGTTCTGCAGTTTAAGATGTCCTATGATGGTCTAGGGCTAGTAGAACTAGTATGATAATTGCGCGGTCAAAAACCGATCGACCAAATAAATCAATTAATTTAAAAATTCGACATCAAAATAATATTACAAGTCGCGTAATAAAGGGTAAACAATAACAACGTGTGTACGACCTGATACCGGATTTGATTGGAGATGATAACACGGAGACGATGAGGTTGTTCCGGAACGACAATCAGTAGTTGGCGGTAACTGGATTGCGACAACACACCAAATGTCGACTATGACGAAATCGGCCGACGGGTCAGCGACCCCGTGCACTTAATCTTATAATGCAGCCATGAAGGCAGAGTTGGACACCGATCGAAACTGGACGAGGCGGGCTCGTCGAGCGACTACGGCCGCGAAATATTCGTCCGGTGCCGCGAAGGATAACAAACGGTGGACACGTGGTTTCGATTATCTCGTACAGCGGCTAGGCAGACTGACGAGAGACGGTAGCGATGCGCTGATCACGGTATCACCAGTGCTCGAACGGGGGTACGGAGGGATGGCATCCCTCTACTTTTTTGTTAGAAGAAGAATAGAAGAATGATTATGATGATATCAGCAAATCTGAATTATCCGAATTATTATAAATCCGAATTATTGTAAGACATCCCTCTACTTATCTTGAGCCATTTCGACCACTGGGTATCGCACATAATACTTTGGTGGCGAACGCACACAACGAAGGAGACGTCACGGATTCACTTCGAGAAAGCAGCGGACGAATGGCAAGGGTGCACAAAAACGTGAGGGGGGCACGGTGGTTTGCGCTCCCCGCGATAACGACAAACTAATCGTAATTCTGCGCAAGGCTAATATATTATGGGGGTAGTAGCGGTGACGGCGCACTGGTTCGCAGCATAGGACGGTTCTGAAGACGGAAGGTATACTACCAAAAGCCGAGACGGCTAAAACACTATTGTTTGCCAAGACGGCAGCGGAACGACGACAAAAAGGCGGTGGCGGCATGAACCGGCGACCGGTGGCTAGGCCGCGACGGTATCGTCCCCCTCCAAAGGTGCAAAGTTCAGTTGCGTGGTGTCACGTTCGGTGAACCAAAGTGACAACTTTTGCAGCACGGGAAATGGTGATCACGCCGCGTGAAATTCAATACGACGGTTCTGTATCCAACAATTATTATTATTATTATTATTATTATTATTATTGATTACCGAGGGAACTGAAAGAAGTACATTTTATTTGATTCTAGACGTGTGACAGGAACCCCCTATCTACTGGCAATTTTAAAAACTGGCGTACGTAACACCTGCCTCGTCGTTGATGCAGATTTCAGAGCCTCGCGTACACTACAGCACATGGCCCACGTCTTTCGTGGACGTCAACCCCGCGTACCGCGAAGTAATATTCTATCCCTCTGACCATTTCGGTCATATTGCATTTGATGGGTAACCGCCGATCCTGGCTTGGCGCTAAGGCCAAGACGTAGGTCAGCTTTTTCCACTTGGCGTTGTCGACGCCTCCATTCAATACGCACGCAAACAGTTCATATCCGGCCAAGTGCGCGTACAGTTGATAGGACTCGGCGCTGATCCCGTCAGCCCATGTCAGCTGAACAGTTCCTAGCTTGGTGCACACTGTTAGCTTAGGTATTGGTGGCGTCTTCTTCCAAGCGTTATTTATCTTATGTCTTGGTGGATACGGTAATGGGGGCATGGGGCTACGAATCGGCGACTGGCTGCGCCGCTGTACCACTGCCACAGACTGACGACGCTGGGGCGCCTCGCCGTGTAAAGCCGCCACACTCTCGATGACGGCTTCCATCCTCCTATTGAATTCCTCATCCACCAAGGTAATCTTACAAGAATCCATGCCAGGTTTCTGACTCGATGAATGACGGTAAACAAATTTAATTTTACTATGGAGGTATAGGTATTATAGCTAGGCGTAATAAACTTAAAACGCGTTGCCGTGGAAAATCTTAAATCCACTTAAAAATATAAAATACACAAGTTGTATAGCCAGCATAGGTTATTTTAAATATTGCGATGGTTCTTAGAAAATATAATACTTCCGTGAAAACTGAATACAAGATATTTTTATTTTATTTTTAAGCAGATTTAAGATTTTCCACTACAACGCATTATATATTCATTAAGTTAAAAATGTTCTATGGGCATCCAAACCATCTGCCCTGGTGGGTCTTGAGACGGTTATAATTAGGACGGATGGTAGGGTCTTACAACAAACCACGTAAGTCTTCCCTGATAGGTCTTATTACGATTAGGATGAGATGAGGAACGGTCCGCCTAAAACGGATCGAGACGTTTACTTGTCGGTACGGCAGAACGAATACCCCGTTAACCGACGATACGTCAACTACTCACACGCCTGAAACTTGCAACGTAGCCGACTGGGTCCGATCCAAAGCAAAGCAAAGAGCCAATTACAATCATAGTGAAACGACTCAGTGCGATGAGCAACGCACGCCCATCAGCCACGGTGTTCCCACCGAAAACAGAGGTGGATTATTCAAACCCACATGGCTGTAGCAAACTTTGGCAACCACGGGACGATCACAGATTGATGGCAGTTATAAAACGGCCCTCAGGGGTCAAATACCGAAACCCCTCGCGCCTAGTCAGGGGATAGTTACACAACTCACTCGGTCACGGCAATACACTAGTGCTTACGCTATAGTGCCGAGTTGATCCCTTTTATTGTTTACTTTTGTGTAAGATACAATCCTTTACATATAATATTATTTTCTAGTCGAACCTCTTCAGGTCCAACCACGTCCTAACCCAATACTGCTACGTGTCCTGTTGTAAATAGTATAATGTATGATTGATTTAAATAAAGATTTACGTGATACCAATGAACTTGAGTTTCATTCACGGGGCAGCAGACCACTTCAAATGTAATTCATAATTAGTGGGTGTGATGTTATGCTAATAAGATATTATAATTTATAAGGCAGGCATACAAAATATATGAGAAAAATGAGTTGATTTAGAAATCTAGCTTGGTAAAAAACATTTAAATATTTGTTATAAGCAAGGCTGGGCATTAACGAGTTAAAAGTTAAAATTAAGTTAAAACATTTAGTTAATTTTAATTAAGTCAATTAACTCTACTTTTTTTCCAAATTAACTTTTAACTTATTAGGTCACTTTTTTTAAGATTAACGCGTTAACTTCAAGTTAATTGTATTCAAAAGTATCTTAATCAAGTTAATTTTAGTCCGAAAAATAATGCAAATGTTTGAATGAGGTTTTTACTTTGTTGTATCATTTTAAATTTCCCATGTAATTTTGTTGGGTGTAAAGAAAAACTATCTAATAAACCATATTTGAGTATAGAATTTTTTATTTTTGCAAATTCGAAAATTTTAACAGTAAACTAAGTTGAATTTAACTTTTTTTCAAAATTAACTTTTAACTTAACGAGTTAACGAAAAATATAAAAGTAACTTATAACTTAACTTAACTTTATTTTTTTTAAATAACTTAGCGAATTTAAAAAAAAAAAAATAACTTTCCCAGTCTTGCTTATAAGTATTATGTAGGTACTTTTGTTTGATGTGGTCTGATGGTTACGCCATATATTTATAAAGTATCTACATAGTAAAATATAAAAATTTAATAAGAAACATACATTTGTGAATATTAATTCAAAACATAAGGTAGTAAAAATTACGGATTTTTAAACTTTAAAATGAAAAAGTTTAAACTTAAATCTCTATTGTATAAAAAAATACGATTTTCATTGGCAAATACTGTCCAAAATGTTCATCTGAAAGTAAGTAGTATGTTGGGCATTTATCTTTACTAATATATAAAGAAGATATATTTTTTGTTCATTTGTTCAGGGTCATCTCTATAGAACTACTTAATTGAATAAAATTTGACGCTTGACATTTTCACCAAATATTTAGTTTAACATATTCCATGAATTGTAATATTTTAGTTATATAATAGTAACATAATGATAATTTATAACTTTATGACATAATAATATTTATCAACATAGGGTCTAAATAATGATGGCTTGAAGCTTGCAATTTTCACGGTACCTTCGTACCTACTACCGTGTATGTTTGCACTAAGAAAGCATTTTGTAAAATTTTAAAGTGGTGCTTACACAAGTATATTGAGATGCAAGATTAAGTTTTGAATACTATTACACTGAATATTAAATAACCAATTGAACAAAGTTTGAATCATATTGAGTTGAAATTTTTAACAGGCAACGAAGTACAAGAGGTCAGCTAGTATACTAATGAAATTAATTAATTAATCTACTGACAATTTCGAAAATAGTCAGATATCTTTTTATGTATCTAAACATAAGTTTAAAAAAATACCATATTATGTCCCCATTGTATTAGTTACCAGTTAAAAAAAAAAAATATATCAAAATATGATAATTTATTTATATAGAAAGTAAAGTTATAAAAGTAAGTACAAATATATTATATAAAGTTTAAGATTATTTCTAAATTGTAAATTGTACTTTAAAAGTTACAATCAGTAATATTTATTATCTATACACTTTGAAATATTTACAAGTGTATGTATTATAGTTCGTGAAGGTTTTACTCAACGTAGGTACACTGTACAGTTATATAAAAAATATACTACGTAACCGACAAATCACCTTGAACAAAAGTACATAATACTTATTAACTAATAGGTATTTAACATGCCTAATTTAATTATAATTTATTGCTTATTATATTTGTAGTATAGTTTCACTCCAACTAATTATTGCTTAGATTCTCTAATCATTCATAATATGATGCAGTTTTTCAATATTTACTCTATGAATAGCCAAGTTTCTTAAGTACTGTCTTTCTTTTTCTTATTATCCGCCTACAAAATGATCCATGTACCATACTACTCTTACTTGTATTTGTTTTTGATTGTACTGTATCATTTACATAAATTATTAAAGAAAGAATATTATTGTTATAGTTTAATATATAGTTTATAGTAATAAAACTATGAGGGAAATTTCATCAGTAACGAGTTGATATTATACTATCAACAATAAAATATTATTTATTGTAAAAGTCCTTTTTTTATGGTATTAAAAAGTGAAATAATCATATTTTACAACACAATATAATACACTGTAACATGCAACTAAACTAACTAGCGAAAATGAAATGACATGACAACACTCACACTTTGGGCTGTTCGTCGATATATAAATAAAATATAATGTTCGACCATTACAATAATATGAATAAACTATAAAAAATATTATGACGTATAATAAGGTGTAAAAATATAACCAAACTCAGATTACAATACATAACTCGTGTAATGTCAAACAATAATAATAGTGTTGTATCACTTGAGATTGTCGGGCGATGGCTGCAGATTGAGACATGAGTACGTTCCCTATACGAATCCTGCGCCAAACCGGCGTACTCATTCCGGTCTCGGAGGGGGGGGGGGCGACATCAGAGCTGCACGTAAACGATGGCAAAGGGTCCGCGTCTGTCGTGCACGTCCACCGGGCGGACCGCGAAGTAATATTCGGCTTCTGCGACCACGTTGGTAATTTCGCAGCTGACAGGCTGCCGCCGGTTGTGGCTCAACGGAAGGGCCTTGACGAACGCCAACTTCTCCCATCGCGCGTCTTCGCGGTCGGCTTCGTCTCCGAAAACGCACGCGAACAGCTCGTGGCCGGCTACGACCGCGTACAGGTGATACGATCCCAAGCTGATGCCGTCGTCCCAAGTCAGCCTCACCGTTGCCGGGGCGGTGGCCATCGTCAGCTTGGGAATCGGCGGTACTTTCTTCCAAGCGTTGTTCATCTGGTGCTTCGGCGGGTACGGCAACGTGGGCATGGGGGTGCGACGAATCGGCGACCGGGAGCGATGGACCACTGCTGACACGGCCTTCCGACGCTTGGACGACTCGTTTTTCGTCGCACCCGCTCTGCCCACTTCCACTCTCGTCGACGGTTCGGCCGCGGGCATCGCCGCCCGCGACGTCCCGGCTCCACGATCGCCGAAACCGGAGCTAATGCCGCTAATCGGTTTCCGTTTGGATTTGGGGCACGGCTTGTGAAAGTTGTCGTTTGCAACTGCCGCCAAAATGTCGGAACCGGCGTCGATCGTTATGGTAATCCTCATGGACTCCATGTCGGGCGATCAGAAATATGAGTACAGCACTCGTCGAACGACGGAAGTCAATAATTACATTTCGTAATGTAGACGTGTTATAATAACAACTGGGCGTGATAAACGTTACCGTGGAAAATGTTAGGTCCGCTCGAAAATAAATAAAACACAGGTTGTCAAGCCAGTGTTGTAGTACAGGTTCGTTATGAGTATTACGATAATTATTATTCTCCGAACATAATATTTACCGCTGTGAAAACTCAGCACACTCGAATACCACGCGAAACGCCCGTTTGATAGACTGCGAAATGTACTACAAGAAAAACTGTATATTTGCCATAGACCTTATACCACTAAACGAACCTTCCGTATACCATAATGTGCGCAGTATGAGCCGCGATGAGACATAACACAGTGATGCAGCAAAACACAGTGATGTCAAGTTTACCACTCTGTACAATCTCTATTGTAAAAAATAATATTGTATGGGTACTTATTTTGTGCCCTGTGTACTTTAAGCTTAGACGATAGACCTTAAAGCACAAAGTACAAAGTACAAATGTATTATCGTTTGTAATATTTTATCGTGTCCAATACTATACATAGAATATATAGTATGTTTTTATCGTACCGAATACTATACATAGAATATTATATTGTATATTTTTATCGTACCGAATACTATACATAGAATACATAGTATATTTATATCGTACCCACAGATATATTATATAATAACTAGATAGCCGACTTCTTCTTTTCAATGACGCTGGTAGCCATGTACAACTCGGGCAATGTTTACTAATCGTTGGAAAGTTAATATTATGATAATAAAAACAACATTAATTTTCATATCGAACAAGCCCGTTGCCAATCAAAACGATTCGAATTTGTAAACATTTCCCGAGTGACAAAATATGGCGTTGGGCATCAGAATTCAATAATGTTGTTGTGTATGGAGTCTGGTATCTAGTTATTATAATATATATCTGTGATCGTACCGATTACTATGCATAGAACGCATAGTATATTTTTATCGTACTTTACGTCTGGTACGGTCTTAAAAATATTGTAGGTACTCGTAAACGCGGATGTGCGCAATGCACGGTGTACCGACAGCAGCGACCTCTCGTCCTATTATCGTTCGAACTGCTACTGTTGTCCGTCTAATAATTAGTATAAGGTCTATGATATTTTCCAATATTATTTACTTATAAAACATTCTGTTTTGAATTAAAATACATAATAGTATCTTAGTTTTATCACATTGTAATTTATTTAGATTTCTTTGAATATCATATTTTGTTGGGGTCTGAATGTCGTTTTTTGTATGGTAATTTAATCATAATATTGAATAGATATAGTAGAAACACTAATTATTATTATAATTTATTATCGTAATAAAAAAAACAACCAACGTTTTTATTACCTGATGCCATTCGAATAATTTGATTAACTATTTATTTAGACAACGTCTAATACCGGTTACTTTTGAAATCAATCACATTTCAACAATATTTCGGACGCATCCACACAAAACCATCGACTAATATACAGACGATTGTCAATCTGTGCGGTTTGCAAGGATAAATAACAGTATAGGGCGCGTAATAGAATTTACTCTTACTTTGGCTCACTCAGAATTGGCCATCTAACCGAGTTCACGCACTGTCAAACACATTTTAACATTAATATCCAAATATCATTATAATAGGTACCTACACCTACCTACATACTAACTTTGGAGTAGATACTGTTTTTCGATTCATTGTGGGTAGGTACATGTTTATGTAGAAACTCGACAACAATAAACATTTAGATGAATAATGGTTTTGATTTCATTTTCATATTCGTATTTATAATTTTACAATTTACGGTATTGGATAAATTCAAAGAAACGTGACTTTTAGTAGGTAATTTGAGAAAAAAATATTGTTAGTAAATATAATAAAAACTAACTTTCTTAATATTATTATGGACAAATTAATGGTATTTTTGTTTATTGACTTACCATAAAACAATATACTATTACTAGCTGAACCCGTGCACTTCGTTGCCCGTTAAATGTACTAACTCTATATGACTCAAACTTTGTTCAATTCGTTATTTAATATTCGGTGTATGGTGTTCAAAATAAATCTTAACTTTTCCGTAGTCCAGAATAAAAATTCTGATTCGTATCAGTATATTATCAGGTGGGCAATCTACCTGCGGTAGATCACGGACACCATGCTGTTTGCACGTAAGTGTATGATTTAACTCTAAAGCATAAAAGTTATACCAATTTTGTCATATTCTACTTATGGTGGATTAATAGAATCAATTAATACAAAATCCTAACCTAACCATACTAAAATCAGATTAATAAAAAAAACAAATTTAACCATTTTTAAATTAGCCTATCTTCTTCCCAGAGATCTAATCTACACACAAACATTCAATTATGTATATATTGACAAAAAATAATAATACCTATCAACAAATATTCCCAATTAACCAATAGAAACCAATATAACATAATACTCTATTATTATTTTAATCTGCAACAATAAACTACATTTTTTATTATTTTGTTTATTTTTTTCTGGACCGATGACGTCACAGTTGTATTTTTGACATTCAAATTTCCTACTTTTCCGGTGGATTTCCCTAAAATTTTCTTTCATAGAAACCTTCTCCGAGATATATTCTTTCGTAAAAAAAAATCATGAAGATCTGATAAGTAGTTTCAGAATTACCCTGTACAAAGATTTTCATTTCACATTTATATAGTTAGAAGATATACCTATATATTATATATATTGACGAAAAATAATAATACAAATCAACAAACATGCCCGTAACCAATAGCAAGCAATATACAATACACTATTATTATATAGACGTTGTTGTTATTTTTGACCATATCGCCAGGTGTACACTTATGAGGCCATAACTCCGGAACCACTTGTTGCACAGCAGAGAAACTTCACAGAAACCATCTACATATCAATCTTAATATGCCCTGAAATTTTTATCGAATTCGGTTTGGTAGATCTTGAGTTATACAATTTATTAAAAATGTACACTTATTTTTATATATATATAGATAAATAAAATGTTTTAAAAGTTGTAATACATTATGAACTATAATATGTTAAATTAAAAAAAAAAAAACCTTTAAAAAATACACCGACGTCGCAATAATATTACAATCAAAACAATAGGTAGGCACTCCCGTGTACTTATATCATGATTCACAATAATTGTATATGAACTTAACAAATTTTGATTGGTTCGGTAGTTTTATTTCTAGAAATAATTATTAAATTATTTTATTTTTATTATTCATGGTACAGCTTCCACTGCTAAGGTTATTAGCTTGCAACAAAAAATGAAGATATTTAGTTACATATTAATGATGCAATAGCTCCTTAAATTAGGTTGTACATATCGATTTGTTTAAGAAATGCGATTAATTTGTTGGTGTTGTCATGGGTTGGACTGAGGGCTTCGAAGATGTTGTCGGGCATTTCAAGTCTTTTTTGGTATCTGTATGGTTACGACATTGCTCAAGGAGGTGATTGACTGTGAGACTTTCTCCGTAGGTTTCACACATTGCAGGTTCTTCTCTACACATAAGATGTCCATGGGACATCTTTGAGTTACCAGATTAAATTATTATATTATTATTTAATCAAAAGTTCGGTTAAATAATTCACTGTGTATTCCGTCGAGAGTTGTGTAATGTCCGTGACGTTTTATTTGAATCTGTTAACATTTGAATAGAATATGGACGTAGGAAAGTTTCTGTTTAGTAGTATCTTCCACACTTTAAAATAAAAAGCAAACAAAGAAATCCCTTGAATGTTGAAAATGATATGCGTTGCGCGTTGTCAAAAATATCCCCACGGATTATGGACTTGGTAAGAGAAAATAGTCTCGAATTTCTCATTAAATTTATTTATATTATTTATATTTTATATTAATATTTTTGTTTTTATATTCAACAATTTTTCCTTATATTTAATATTATTACTTATTCGTAAGTTGAATTATAATACATTTTTAAAATTATGAAAATAATAAAATAATAATAATACAAAAAAATATATAGTTGTATAATTATTATACAACTGCATAATATTAACAAATATATATGTATATATATATATTTATGATTTATTTGTACGATTCACAAAAAAAAATTGCCTAAACTTGAATTTAAGGGAAGTGAGATTTTTGAAAATTTTCAAGGGGCATCAGATGAAAAAGGTTCGGAACCACTGCTATAACGTATATATATTTTCTGTAGTGCATGGTTAACGTTAATACAATATGAAATCAAATTCATAACAATTCAAACTCTAATTTAAAAGTCTCCCAAGCGTATTTCGCGGTTTCAGTTGAATAAAAATATAATTATTTTATATTATTTCAAAAATAAATCAAGATTCTTTTTAATTTAATCCTTGTTCTTTAATCCCTAAAGTTTTGCGAGTAAACATAATTCTTTAATTAATCTAAATGAAAATTCTTTTTTATGATTGTTATTTATAAAAAATACTGAGATAGGTATTTACAATTTGCACAATTATTATAAGTAATTTTTATCATAAAATACATTTATTTCTTTTGCAATATTTACACAAGGAGAAAAGACTAATTCATTGGTGGAACCCATCGTATTGTTTTATGTTTTGTTTTTTCATGTTTTAATTTGTTGACTTGTTATTTACGTTTTTCTTTATTGACCGAGTAGTCTCTACACCATTGTGGTTTCAAGTAGTATATTGGATTTCAAAGAAATAAATTTCATGATAGTATGAAAACTAAAGGGTTTGAGTAAAATTTGTTAATTTCGAAAATGTAATTAGATAATTTGTTTGATATTTTTGTCAATTGTTGGTACTATCCTAGGATGTCCCATATTTTACTTGTTATCTTTTGCCTCCTCCACCACTCCTCCTTCCACTATTTAAACATTTTAGGCCACTCAAAAATGAGTGTACATCGTACGTGAGTTGGTAATATAATATGATATCCTCCCGAGCATTTCATTCAATAATTTAAAACATTCCGTTAAATTATTATTTTTCAATTTAACGAGGAATTTAAAATTTAATTTCCAAATTCAGCAATGGTGTGCTATACTGTTGGTATAGTTTCCAAATCAAACACCGCGTAAATGCGAAATAATTTACTAAAATACATAAATATTTCATTGTTTAATGCATAAAATCCCTGGTAATCAATAATAACCCCACCTCGTCCTATCACAAATGTATTTTGGTTCTTTTCGGACGGTAATCCTGTTTAAAAATTGCTACGGACCGTATTAGTCTTCACATCGGAAATATAACTTTTGAATTAATTTTAGAATTACATACAAAAAAATGTATAGTAATAATGTGTTTTATCACAGCACTCTCTGGAGGATGTAAAATATCTATACATCCGTATCCGAGAGAACGTAATGACGCCTATTTCCGAGGCATTTCCGATGCACAACCGACAACGTTTTCAGCAAAAATATATCATCATTCAGCGATCGGCTGCAACTTGTGGTTTTAATTACAGTTTCATATTAATGATATTATTTTAATACAGATAGCACGTATGATTATGCGGATCCTCGAAACGTTGCGCGTCTACGTCCGATTCAACTAAAGTCAAACTCGTGGAGTTTGAGTAAAATCAAGTTTTAATCACCGGAACGCACGATAATATTCATGAACTACAGGGAAAACAGATGGATTTAAGATACGATCGTCTAAATAAAATATACTACATTCATTACTTTTTAAATTATTAATAATATTACATAATTTATCAAGTGATAAGAATAATCGCGTATCTGTAAACCACATTATAATATAAGTTCATATTATTTTATATTATATAAATATATATATTATGTATAATTTATGTCGTATAATGCATAATATCTACTATTTTAATAATTATAAATATAAACTTAACTTTTACAAACTGATAAAACTAATTGTTAATGTTATAGAATAGTAATTTTAAGCAATTGTGTTTAATTTTAAAATAAGATTATAAACGTTGAAGATTTTCAAATTATTTTTATTCTTTTAAGTTAGAAGTGTATTCTTTGTTAATTAAAAACTCTATTACAGAATTAATTTGCACTGTAGTCTGTAAATGATTTTAAATAATTAGAGTATTAGACCCTAGCATGTACCAAATAAACATGGTGATTGTTTTAAAGGTTAACATTAAGGCTCTTCAAAATTATTGAAAACAATTTTATTATTTATTATATTATTTAATTATTTTTTGAGTGACATCCTGTATTTTTCATTTCTTACTCCAAAGCCCGATATTTTTATGAGAATTTACACATTTTGTTTTTATATGTTCTTTTGGAATGAATTAAAAATAATAGATACCTATGTTAGAATAATATAATACAAAATAATAAAAATAGTTATCTATATTTATAATAATTCATCATCGGTTTTAAATCAAAATTCATATTTTTCACTTAATTATTTTATTTCAAACTGTAATATTATGGTATTATGTCTAACAGTTTAAAATGGGCCAGGTGTTACTAACTACTATTTAGGTTCAGCCGTTATGGTATTTCACGTGGGAATATGATTTTAGAATATAATAATATGTGAAAGTTCACGACCACCGCATCATTTCTAATAGACTCCTAACATGATTTCAGCCGGTTCGTATAAAATTATTAACTTCGATCACTCGTTTCAACTGACTAAAGATAAGTATAATGTGTTTCCACGTGGATTATTCCCTAACTATTGTACACAAGGAACGTCGCCATTTCATCGATTCGTATCATTTCATCGCTCAGTGTGTTTAAATGTCAACTGCCGACTATAATATATTATTTAATACTACGATCATTATTTATTATTAATGTCAATACATATTTTATACCATCTCTGGAGTACGTCGTTGGGCATGATATTAATTAGTTGTCCATAGTAATTACATTAAATATGATATTTATTATTATTATTATTATTCAGTTATGCAGTTATAGCGACATTACAACGGATTTCATTACAGCTTGATTCGTATAGGTTCGTTTCTATTTTTTCAACCGCGACGATTGTTATAATATATTTTATATTTTTAATAATCGTACACCGTTTCTGATACCCATTGATGTTTTGCATGATATTGTATTTTTAAACTAGTGAGACCTGCAGTGGTACAAAATATGCATAGTCTTGCGTTTATCTTGGATTTTTGATCATCCCATATTATTTTTATTTACGATAAGTTTTTTTTATTCATTAATGATAATACAAAATACATTATACCATCTGTGGAGTACGTCATAATATTTAGTTTCTCATAGTTATTACAGTTTATTATTCAGCGATACTACAGTTGTTGCGACATTTCAACGAATTCGATGTAACTCCCAACTTGGTTCCTATATATTTATTTCCATTTTTTTTTTTTCAAACACGATGATTGTTACAATATTTATATCGTTAATAAATCGTACACCGTTCTTGGTTTCCATTGTTGTTTTGCATTTATTTGACGACTAGTGAGTCCTCAAGTACATATTATTACATCTTGCGTTTATCTTGGATTTTCGATTTTCACATAATATTATTTTTACTCGGTATCACAGTTTTAAAACTATACAGTAATTATTATATTATGCTCATATTATTATTATCTATTGAATAAAATAAAACATTGTTTTAGTTATATCAAATAATATACGCCAGATATACTTAAGCAATGATACTATTATATTAGTATAATAGTTCATAAGCAATTAATAACCGACTAATCTGGCAATTAATTTTTTTTTATACGATTTATGCCCTGCATCGTAAATCGTTTTTAATCTGTAGTAAATTTATAACTATTTATTCGACAGAAATATAAAAGTACATTTGCCTTATCTTTCTTATATTGCATTAATAATTATTTGTTTCAGTGTATATGTAGCTAAACATTCCATAAAACTATACAAACACGAATAACGTACAGGATGACTCATCTTTGCTCGGTAATTGAACTACTCCTACTTAGATATTGATTAAAGATCATTAAGACGATTTCTTTACAGTTTAAATGTTTACTGCTAAACCTTTTTACACTTTTCTTTTCACATCTTTACTAATGTAATGTTTTAACAAATCCTTCATATAAAACAAAAAAATCCCTCGTACACGGATATAAATCACGGCACATTTTATTGTAACTATTTTAGTTTTGATATTTATCATATTGAGAAATGAATTCAAACGTTTAAAACGATAACAATATTGATTTAGTGTATTTAAAAACAATCGTGTATGTATTTATTAATCTTTTTTATCTTACAGAGCCGTTCATTTAAAATGCGACCCGGTATACATGGAAGCTGATCGCCCGTAGACATACTATTTCAAATCAATCGAAATAAAAAAACACTCACTAAGGATTTCTATAATATAATCCGTTTAATCGTACGTAGTAAAAAAAAAAAAAAAACCGATCGATCGATTCTCGACACGAATCTGTCGGAACCCGACTCCGCGTGCGTCGGCTCGTAAAATATACACCGCGGGATAGTGAATATAATTATCGGATAATAACATGTTAATTTAATACGCCCCACCGTGCAAAACGACACTATCAAACGAAACGCTGCTGCGGCAATTCAAATTATTTCCATGTGGGTTTCCGTCGGTAGCCAACGTGATAATATTATTGTAATTCGTCAGTGCAAGTAAACAGCTACAATAGTAACCGTGTTCTTCTCAACCACCATCATGGCGTTGGGTGTTGCCGACTACGTCGTGTTCGGAATAACGTTGATCGTGTCCTCCTCGATCGGTGTGTACTACCGATTTTCCGGCGGCAAACAGAAGACTACACAGGTAATAATTATTATTTTCGTCCACGACACGCGTGTCGGGCTACGTCCGAGGTTTTCGGTAATTTTTTTTGCGTAGAGTGTGTGATGCGTTTTACTTTTTTGCTTTATTTTCCTTACTCCACTCCGGAACCGACGCATACGTTTTGATTGGTCTTTGATCCTCGCCCGTCCCTCCAGAAATGATATTATGGACGTGACTGGAACGGTGGGACTTTAGTGCACATCGGGAAAACGTGAAACACGTCAACTCCAAACTCGACCGAATCGTAAAAAAAAATAAAAATAAAAATAAAGGGAAATTACTCTGCTGTATACTCGTCGGTGTTGTATATCGTCATTGGGTAGGTCGATGTGAAATGGGATAGTTAAATTTGGATTCAATGATTAATCATTCATTACAAAAATGCGTCAGATTGGAGACAATATCATGTCGACCTGTATAATATTACTAAGTATAATGTATCATACAATTATATTGCTAGATATAAATTTAGTAAATACAGTAAATAAAATTGATTTTTGCCAAAAACATCGCATTTATTATATTAATAATTATTATAAGGGTACTATGTTTTTATTTCATGTATTATTATATATTGAGTTTTGAGTCAATACAGACATACCGACTTATAAATGACAATACGAACGTAGTAAGTATACCTAAAATAGTAAAATATAGGAAATAGTACAAAACTAATCTAAATAATTTGAAATCATCATTGTGTATAGTAAAATATAATAATATACGTATAAGTTTCAAGTCCCCACTGAATAAAATATTTTTGAATTACAACAAAATAAGTAAAATCATTATTTTTGCTAAATATTCAAGTGTATCAAAGTTTTAAAGACTCTGCTATTCAAATTGTATACATTTTTAACTACAATATAGTTCGCAAATTTTCGTCATATTCACAAATGTTTTCAAAATTTTAACTTCAAACACTTATAAAAAAATTGTGCATATTAAGTCTAGTTTCCCTTTCTTCCAATCATGTTTGTTTTATACTTTGTCCAATACTTTGTGTTCTCGTATTATATTATTCCACTATTTCGTTTCTATTAAGTTGATTGAAAAGTGAATATATATAATATAACAAGGTCTCATTCTGCATTTGAGTTATTGTCGGCCTGGTTTTGAAACCCCTCTTAAGCTCATTCACTGTTTTGACGAATGTTCTTGTGTTGGCTTTCCTGTTTCTCTCTATAGTTTAAACCCTTTCTTCTTGCCATACTTTTCATACATACGAAATATTGTTTTTGTCTTTCCTGTCTTTTTTTGTGAGTAAACTACTTTAGTAAACTACACGGGAACCTCCATTTATGGAGATCCAATATAACTGGGAAATCATGGGTACGTTAAACCAGTTACTTTCAACTAGAATAATTCTATAGTATTCGGGCTTTTCTACTTATAAATAAAAATTTAATAGGTATGCATTATACATATAAAAAAAAAAACTAAAAATAACTTGACAATTTCAAATTTCTATAATATTTTTAATAAGAGCTAAAATTAAACATTATGTCTAGTAAATATAGTTGTTTATTTTTGGAGAAAAATATAAGTGTCTAAAGAATGACTCTCGAATTACAATAAGACAACAAAATCAATTTTATCAAAAATTAATTTGCATACGATTATTAAATTAAAAACCCAAGCTGTCATTCAAAATATCAAAAACATAAAATAATGTATTGTGTGTGTGATTACATTTTCAAAACATTTAAATTTTAAATATACAAAAAAGTTAATAATTCAAAATAATGTAATTTCAATGTTGAAAAATTCAAACTGTATTAATTATAAAATATGTATGTCTACAAATAACTATTAAAACTTAAATTAAATTAATCAAATATTTTTTTATTTTTATTGAAGCTTTCAGAACGAAGTTAATTATAATATATCTTTTAGATTTGGCATCATTCTTCATTAATAAGGGAATTTTTACATCTTTCAACATTTTAGTTGTTTATGCATTTTGAAAAACACATGGGTTATGTGATTTTAAATCATTCACGTCGAAATGGAAAATTAATAATTTTGTTTATTAGGTACCTAAATATTAACAATAATGTATTTATTTTTTTTTTATTAGGGTTAAGGCTTCGACTACTAGGTCATTATAGTGAGGGTACTGTAGATTAGTTTACACGTGTGTGTTTGTTTTGGCAGAATTTTTAATTTGAGCACCCGTAGATATCTGCCATGCCACCGTGACTTGCCCGAAGAAAAATGCCGCCCAGGACTGAGGTATCGAACTCGGGTCGGCTGCGTCGCAGCCGACGCCTTAGTCCGTTCGGCCACTCCGTCCCCCAATAATGTATTATGATGTAAAATTACACAAATGTATATAATACATATCCCTTTTTAAAGTCCATGAAAACAAAAACCATTTAAAACTGTAATGATTTTTATTTTACTTTTTCGTTACTGTACTATGTGATTTACCAAGCATGCTCACCTTGGTTCTTTCAATAACTAATTTATTCGAATTTGAATTTTTGGGATTTTTAAATACACTCAAAGACCATGTGGCCAAACTTCAGTTTATCAAAATATGATATCGCGTGCTCGGCGAATCAGTCTAATAATATTATAATAATCATAGTATATTGATATGTTCACAGGAATACATGTTGGGCGATAAGAACCAGAGTGTCGTACCGGTGGCATTTTCTCTGATGGCCAGTTTCGTAACGGCCATCTCTATGTTCGGTTTGAGCTCGGAAGTGTATACACGTGGTACCCAGTTTTCCGTCATAATCATCGCCTATATTATCGCCACTCCCGTCATTGGTTACTTATATCTGCCGGTTTTCTTCAAGCTCGGCAACTTGTCTCTGTACGAGGTAGTAGTAATAACCACGAACGTTAAAACAATATTATGTTAAAATAATATAATCATGTGTCGTCCCACTGTTCACAGTACTTGGAAGTACGATTTGGACGTTTGACACGAGTGACTACGTCGTTAGCGTTCAGCGTTCAAATGATATTTTACATGGCGATCGTATTGTACGTCCCAGCACTGACTTTAGAAGCTGTGACCGGATTACCTCAGTCTGCTTCCATTGTGCTTGTGGGGTTGGTGTGTGTGTTCTACTCTACGATGGGTGGAATAAAAGCAGTGATCATAACGGATTTGTTACAAGTAAATGTCACGATTACATTTTGTGTACGGTTGTTACTTGTTATTATAAGTATTCATAATATTCGTATTCCGTAAATATTACAAAACTATATTAATTGCATTATACATAATAGGTACCTACGCAAATAATTAATAGTTAAATCTTAAATGTTTTTTTTTTTTTTATCTATTATTCCAGGCCCTTCTCATGTACGCATCGGTAATTGCGGTTGTTGGGGTAGCTTTGTATGAAACTGGTGGTCTATCTGAAATTTTGGAAATTTCCTACAGATATGGTCGTATTAATTTTGGAAAGTAAGTAAAAGTGTATTTTATCATATTTATGTGACTATTGATAGTTTATTTTTAGAAGTTTGTAATCAATATTTAAGTCTTATAGTTCTACCGTCATTATTATACATTTATGATTTTTGATGTCAAATTTAACTTTTTTTTTAATCTCAGTGACACCTAAATCAAACTTTTAAAAATCGAAAAGTAGTTATCTTGAAATCTTTTTTACATTTTTACAAAAACTAACTATTTAAAAATGACCTAATCAATTAGTTAATTAATAAATAATGTAGTAATAATATACATAATTTTCATTGTTCTCCAATAAACTGAGTTTGAGTTCCAATTTCACCGGCCCAATTTTTAATAGTTCATTAAATCATTACCTGCTCTCAGTACAATGTTAAAACGATTACTAATTTTAAATATGTTTAATGTAATAATAATAATATTTATCGATTTCAGTTTCAGTATCGATCCGACAGTAAGGCACAGTTGGTTTAGTATACTAATCGGAGGGGTTTTCACTCAAATTTCTTTGTATGCTGTAAATCAAACGCAAATACAGAGGTTTTTAACCATGAAAGACTATAAGACTGCCGTTACCGCACTGTGGTGTAGCTTACCACTAGTGATGGTAATATCACTTATAACAGCTTTGTCAGGTCTAGCGATGTTTTCAAAATATTATAACTGCGATCCTATAAAGTAATTAAATATTTAAGTTCTTATTACTAAAATATATTAATAGAATATTATCTGCGCTCCACATAATATTATAATATTATATCATTATATGTATTATAATATTCTTAGCAGAGCAATGAATGCATTTTACCAATAAATGATGTATTGTATCCACATCACGAAATCGCCATTAATAGTTCACATTTTAATCAAAAACATTTCATCAACATCGATCATATCGTATACTGAGTTATGTATTTTAAATTAATGTAATGGACAAGCATAATGAAACGAAACAAACGACAGTAATTTTATCGTTAAGTACCTAGGCGGCTAGGCATTGTTATCAGTACCTATAGGTATCAACAATAATTAATGATGCATACCAAATTAAGATCGCTCTTACCTGGTAACAAGATTACAAACTTCTTAGGTGAGACCGATGACAATCAATCGGTGACGTACAATAGTCTAATATTAATAATCATTAATCGTACATCTTTATTTCACGATTATTCAATCTATGACATTATTAATTACGTATATTTTTATACATTCCGATAAAAGTTGTATTTTATTTTATTTTTCAACACTTTCTACTACATCCATGTAGGTACCCATATGCAAGTTAGATGCGAAACACAAATTTTTATTTTATCAAAACCATGTAACGGATTACACATACAAATTATATTATGATAAATGCAATAACTGTAATAAATTGTCTTTACAAAGGTCTGGTCGTATATCAAGCAGTGATCAATTGATGCCGTTATACGTGCTGGACACTATGGGATCTATACCTGGCTTAACCGGATTATTCATAGCCGGAATATTTTCATCGGCAATGAGCTCTGTATCGCCAATCCTCAATTCATTGGCAGCAATTACGATGGAAGATTACATAAAGGTTGGCTGCAGTTAAATTTCAAACAAATTTAAACGTCCGACATAATGCAGTCTTGTACTTAAAACGATATGTTTTGTATTGCAGCCGTTTATAAAACAAGAAATATCGGATAAAAAACGGGTTTATCTCATGAAAATTTTAGTCCTCGTGTACGGTAGTGTTTGCATTATATTATCGTTTCTGGCGAAATATATGGGCGCGGTGCTTCAAACTGCGTTGACCATATTCGGAGTAATCGGCGGACCCGTGTTGGCCGTGTTTACATTGGGTATACTCTTACCCTACATCAACCAAAAAGTAATTGATTACGATTTATAATATTATTATAATATTATGGTTATCGCCGGTTTGAATATTTTAATTTTAAGGTGGTCGGAGCCGATGGGTTTTTCGTAAAAAAACTTTGCTCACAGGAAAAACTCTCTGGCCTCGTGAAATATTCATATTTCGATAATTTTTATTTTATTTAGGAGAATAGTATAATCATATTCAGGTCGTATTGAACTCGGACATTAAAAATTATATTTTGAAAAGTCTGAATAATCGTGTCTATTTTATATCACAAATTGTTGAGTATTTTAAAATATATTTTTCTGGCGTTATTTAAAGTGAATTGAAAAATCTGAGTTCCGTGTGACTTGATTGAGTTTTCCTCTTTTAAATCCAAAATATATCTTTTATTTTATTTTGAACTATTAATTATAAAATCTTAAATTTCTAGGGTGCACTGACCGGCTTAATATTTGGCCTGACTTTTTCGTTTATCATTGGATTCGGTGGGCCTAAACCTCCGGTTGAAAATCTACCATCGTACACAAATTCGTGTACAATATTTAATAACTCTGCAAGTTCTACCCAGCTTCCATCATCACATTATGAAGGGTAAAGACAATGCACCATTTTATTTTCCGTATTATTGACTATAGTTGTATATAAAAGTTAAAAATTATTGTTGTACTCTAAATTTCAAGTTTTATTAGGAAACTTTTAGCCTGTTTAGCCTGTTTTGGTTTTTTAATTAAAATTTCATAGGTATTTACTAGTATACTATATTATACTTAAAACAAAACGATAACTATATACATATTATACATTCCGTTTTCTAGCCTAAACTTATTGAAAACGTTATTTGGAGGGAGCATTGGGATCCCTCTATTCAAAGTTAGGCCGTTTTTTCCATTTAAACAATTTTTAATGTATCTTAAATAACACAAGTATTGTTAAATTTTAATTAAACAAAATATAAAACAAATAATTCTATAGGAAAAAAGAAATTATTTAATGTGATGCATATTTAGAGAGGAGGAAGTGCTCCTCAACAAGAGTTGTGTTAACATAATTTAATCACCACATCCCCTTTCCACCAAAATAACTTCAGATATTCCACTGTTATAATATTGTAGGTACCACCTAATTATATGATACAAAATGTAATTCTTAGTTTTATTTCTTAAGAGCACTTCATGAAGACGGCTATGTGTATCTGTACCGAATCAGTTACCTGTACTACATTGTGTTGGGATTTTTGGTTACATTCGTAGTGGCAATGACAGTGAGCGCAATATTCCGTGGAAAAAAACGTGACCATAATCCGGATCTGTTCACCCCCTGTGTGGCGAATCGATTGAAAAGACGTCGTGACAGAGATTATGAACAAAGCTAATAATGTGAGTATTTAATCTCGTTTACATAATATTGATATTTCTGTGTGTTTGCAGTTCACTTGATCAATATTAAATTATGTACCATATTATGTAGCAGATGCAATCGTATTCCATGTCCGGAAATGTGTGTTGTATTGCGTCAGACCTTATACGCTATCGAAGTTCAAAGTTAAATTTCAAGCAACAACCACATGCCTTACTTGCTCATTCGTATAATTTAAGTGTGTTGATCATGGTGTAATATTATATTATTATAATGAATAAATAGTTGTAAATTTTTTTAATATTAAAAAATATGTATCAATTTCTTAAGTACATATTTTTATAAGCTACTAACCAAGCAATCCTACATGGTGTTACGAACTATAACGTCATGTGATTATATTCCACCTCCCCATCCCCATCCTAAGTCCTGATAACTTCATGACGATAACTCCAGCATACTATACCACCACCCTCTCATCATCACGATCTTTGTGAACGGTGCTCGAGTATTAGATACAATATATTATTATATAATGTGTTTGGGGCTATTCAAAATGATTCGTCCGATTTCAAATAACTATTCTTATAAAATATATTTGGTTTTTAGATTTGGAGTAATAATATGTGTATGATACATTAATCAAAAAAATTTTATTTCAAATTTATTCAATGGTTCCTATAAAATATATTTTACGTGGCTTCCCTTGGTCACACGAACAACATGTAGTTTGAACTCAAATAAATCCCATCCCATGCATATCCTTTGTAATTCCATCTATAATACCAGCCAATTTATAATTATAATTTTTTTTTTGTCTCGTCGGAAAACTTTTATTTTTATTTCTGTTTGCCACCCACATGGAATCAGATCCGCGTGACAGTTGTTTTTAATATAGATTATATGTTTTGGGATGGGTACAAAATTTTCGTTCCCCCAAATGATTTTAGTATTATTATTACTGAGTGAGTGGTAGCCCGTGGCGTGTTGAAGCCGCAAGAGACGACCGTTTATAAGAAAAAAAACATTTTAACATATTATACTTCACATATTATTATACTTCTCCTTATGTCGTGGTCGGTCACCCATGGTATAATCATGTTTGCAACGCCCATGAATTTCATTATTACGTATGGTGATTATGATTATTAATATTATTATGGTATCATACAATTTCTAAAAAACATGAAAAAAACATGTACATTATAATATATATTTATTTGTTCCTTGTGATTACGTCTAGCCCATTATCGTCTACAACCATGTATTTTTTTTCCAATACTTATCCTTAACCAAATAGTATTTAATCGAATTCAGAGCTCTGACTTCGGTCTTGGTCTCTGGTTGTCAGTAACCGTCACTTAAACACTCTACTAAACCTGGTAACTGAAAAGTATGAGATGTTAAAAAATAGGTAGTCAGTTTCAATAATCAGGTAACGTATTACGTAACTATTTATTTAAAAATAACCCTAATACACGGTGTTATCATAATTTATAATATTATATTTTATAGGTTTGTACATCTGACTACATGGCGGATGAGGGTAGTGTTGAGTTTATAGTTTATTAGATCAAACAAGTTTAATCAGGTTATCTTGGTCTTAGACTTGTGCAGGTGTATAATATTTTAATTTGAAAGAAGGTTGAATTTAAAAAGGTTGCATCTCAAATAGACTGCACGCCTATAACACTATATAATAGTAAATAAACACCGAACAATACAATTGGAACTAATAATGTAAAAACGGTTTTAAAACTATATATTAAATTTTAGAGTTATAATTATGATATTTATCTTTATTAATATTAATAAATCAACTACAGCGATATGAAATAAAACAAAATATTTTTATTTCTTAAATAATATATTACATAGGTACCTACTTGATATAAAAATAAATAAAATGTATTCAAGTAATTTACAATACGAATACGAAATATTCAATATTCTGTGAAATGAAATGTATTAGTTTTATGATTTTATTAGTTTTATCTTTTTTCTTGTGAACATTTTTTGATTAGCAGTGCTCCAAAAGTTTCAAGTAGTTCTATCTATAGATTGGAGATTGAGTGTAGCTGGTACTTAAAACAGGTAACTTTTTTGTTTTTTTTTCTGTAGTTCGCTTAAGCGGAATTAAAACAAACGACAAATGTAGCTTGTGATAAAATTTAGCATGACGTGTGGTTTTAACCGTGGTTCGCTCAGAATTGTTATTTTTTTTTTTAAATTTTGTTTCAGTACTTATTTCAGGTTTAATATAAAATCACTTATTATAATATGTAACACCACCCAAACAATAGCCTATCCAGCTATGTGAAGCTATTAACATTTGTAATTAAAGTGTCATTCATTTAAGAGTGTTATTCTTTGGTACTTTTATATACGATTACACGAATTGATTAAGTTAAGATTCGTAAGAGAGAAATAGAAAAAAAAATAAAGCATTTAACATTTTATTTACGTGAATAAAACTAATAAATATACTTCACTCCGGAAAATTTTATTACGTTCGTCGAAACACGTCGCGATTTTACTGCAGTATCGTTGGGTTATATTTTACCGCTTTTCCATAATTAAAAAAAAAGATTACAAATCATTTTTAGAGGTGTTGGTGGTGGTCTACTCAAAATAAAACTTTTTTTTCTATGGTTGTATTGCTTACATTATTCCCTCTTTGTAGCTGCGCTGGGGGTTGTGTAAATAAATAATATATTTTCAGAGTCTTCTCTCAAATTAATTCACACCGAAAATTCCACGAGTTTTTTTATTTATCATTTGGAACACCTAATTAAGTTATAACTTTTAAGTCTAAATGTAGTCAAATTTGTTTGTGTTATTTTTTACAAATACCTGTACTGTCCACTTTTAAATTTAATCTATATTATCTTGTTTTGCTGCTTCTACAAATTATTAGAGAGGTGTTGCAAATATAATGTTTTTTTGTATTTTTAAATCTATTTTTATTTTATTAATTTACTAAATGTTATATCTTACCCTTAATTTCATTTAATATAATTACCCATTACTATTTAAATTACTTTTTTTCATTTTTCAGATATTGTTTACACTCAATCAATTTCCATAAATAATTGTTCTTCATTTGTTTCTTCTTTCTTCACAACAGTTTATACACAAATGATGTAATTATGTTTAAAGTTTTACTTGAGAATGAATTCTGTGGGATATTTACCTGAAGACTTCCATTTTTGATTAGTAATTAGGTGATAATAAAATTTTTTCACGTTTCGCAGTCTCGCATCAACAAGCGTCTTATTCAATATGATATATATATACTCCTCTCAAGCCTTTGATAAACATACATTAAATGATTAGTTCACTAGAATATAGAGACTAGATTATATTAAAGACGCAAATATGCAATACATTTTCAGTAGTTGTTTCGAAGTTTAAACTAATAAGTTATTGAAAATACATAGGTCCAGATAGTAAGTAAATTATAATTTAATATTTTAGTAAGATTAATTGTGTACAACTTTAAGTTGAACGTTGATAATGGACACTTTTCAAAGCTTAAATTGTTCTCTTTCACTTTGAAGATTTCGATGACATATTTCATATACTGAAGAAAACATTTATACGTATTATTCATCAAAATATCTTGTGAAACAACATTTTCTAACATCAAACAGCCATTTTCAGACATCTATATATTTTAGATATACTCTATAATATAATATAATATACTAATACATAATTTAAATAATAAATTGTACCTATATCTATATACAAGATTCGCTGAAAGGAACTATATAATATATTATGCTGCTTGAAAAAACAAATCACACAGCTCATAATTAGGCCATACCAACAGTTATTTAGATTAGCCTCATCGGTCCAATCGATATAGCGAAAATACTATGGTAACATTTTGCAATTATTAAACAGTGGTCGATTGCTATTGCCCGTAGGGGAGGCTTACAGTCAAAATAGAAAAAAAACAAGGTACAAATTGCGTATGGCTATGAGTGTTGTTGGTCCGGACTTCTCGATCCGGCTGGCTAGCCCACCGGTCTCGAGTTCTCGTACTGTCCTGTACAGTGGCGTGTAACAAAAGGTCCAAGTGTTACTCAGGCAACACCTTAAATATGTGTGGGTGGGTATTAATAGAAGATAAATAGGAAATTTTATAGGTCGGTTTAACAGTATTATGAGGGGTAAGCCACCTAAAATTATTTGAGCAACGCCAATTTGTTTTACGATACACGCCACTGGTCCTGTACTATAATACTGGCCTCTCACCCTCTTGGTGCGCGTCGTTCGACTTCGGTGCGGCGGCCAGCTGTCTGACGGACCGAAGGTCGGTTGTCCGAGTTCAGTGATCAAGCTCATAAATACTTCATGATATGTTTTCCATTTATATAGCTTAAATTATAACTGTAATATTGTAACTTTCGATTACAACATGTATAATATTATAATCTATCATATTATTATGAGCCTAAATATAAGAATCATATTTTGTAAAGGAAAAAAAATTAAATATTATATGTATGTAGGTATATTATATTATACAACTTTTATATAAATATTATATAGTATATTAAAATACAAAGGTGATGCTAGATTTTTCTTTTCCAGCCTATGATTAACTTATTCTTCGTTACAATTAAATTTGAATGACTTAAGTTTCAAAACTATTTTTGACATTTTTTTGGAGAAACAATAATAACATAGAAACCTACCACCAAGTATAAATAAATATTTACATTTTATAAAGTTATAATTAAATTGTAACGTACGTGTCTATTTTGATATTTATTGCATGCTCGCAACCCTTAAAAATATTTAATATTCATCTACCTATAGGCTATAGTTGATAAATGGCGTGCTTACGAAAACGTACTTGGATTAAATACGTAATATTTACCGTATTATCTTGAGTTAAATGTACTGTGCAAACATCAAAAAAGTAATATATTTTTTTCCGACTCATAAATTAAAAAGCAATTGATTTTGTTTCAAATAAATTATTTATAATATTCATCGTATATGTTTACGGTTGAGAGTGGTATGACTAACGACGACTGATTTAGTACGTGATGGATATATAATGAATATAATAATATAAAACATCCCACACTAATCGTTTCGATAAAAATGATAAATATAAATTTAACCTTTATCTCCATTTTATTTTATTTTTAATAAGTAAATAATACAGAGAGCCCATGGTGCTTACACAAAATGGTTTGTAAATAATATAAAGAAATATAAAATATTATTTTTGGTGGATATTATCTACTTGATATACAAATTTATAAAATTCATCCATATAATAATTAATACCATTTAGTGATTCATTTGTTATTTTCATTAAATGATATATTATTACATATATTATGCATTTAAAAAAAATATTGATGAAAATTAATTTATCCGTTAGTTGTTATAGCCTGTAAATAAATATAAACATTATGATGTTTAGGTACAATATATACATTATACATGGTTAATTTTCTTGGAATTCATTTTGGAAAAATAAAGATTATTTTAAGTAGAACGACTATTTTTTTTTATTTGGAAATATTTAGTTTTTTCTTAAAAACTTTTAGTGTTAAAATGTTCGAAAGTTTTTACTCGTCAAACTTTTGATTGTTTTTTTCTTTATTAAAGCTTAAATTAAAATATATTTTTGAAACTCAAAATAAAAAGATAATATATTTACAAAAACAAAAATAATTAGAACAATAAAAATACTAATTTTATTCGAATTTAAAATAAACGTAATTAACTAGTCCTTAAATAAAGTTTGTGTCATTTTTTTTAATATTTAGGGTTGTATTATTATGTTTATCGAAAATTAAACAGTTGTGATTAACGAGTTTCCATATTTTTGAAACATTTTTCAACCGTAGAATTAAAAACAAATATATTCTAAATTATTTAATTTTACTACTGTAATTGAAATGTTAATCTCTTTCAATTCATATTATGATTGTTTTTAGTAGTTAAGACACTGCATAGTATCTCAGCCTTATTTTTAAGTAAATAATAACAATATTTACATTAGAAAACTAATCATTTTCAAAAATTATCATAGATTCTATCAATGTTTTATGTTAATATAAATTATGTATATCTTCATTGCTTAGATGTTCGGACAATAATTACTGTGCGTTAATAAAATGTATATAATAATTATTATTTAAATAAAAATAGTTTCATTTTATAAATTTCAGTGGAAGGACTTACGAAACAGTCAATACATAGTTAAAATTGGTAAAAAAAAATCGAAATATTTTTAAGTATTGTATTTATGATATGCTTGAAAAATCTAAAAATCAGAGTTTGAATACATGTTTTGATATTTAAGGGAAAATGGGGTTATTCATGCTTGGCGAGTCACTGTGTATACAGTAATGTGTGATGAATTTATGAAGTAAATATTATTGAAGTTTATGTTATTTTTTTTTGTTTTTGTTTTTAAATTTTACTCTTAATAAATTTACGACGCAATATTAAATGTTGGTTGTCGAATAAAAAAACATAAAGGGTTTATATAATATAATAATAATTTAAAACGCTTCACATATGCTGCATGCCTGCATTCAAATATTAAACTGCAGTTAAATATATGGAAGAAGTTTTATCGTTGGGTTATTATGTTGATTGTTATACAAATATTATTCCCAGTTTATATATTTTAACATTTTTAACTACTTAAATACATATCAAATTAACTAAAAAGTTATAGAAAATTATTATACTTAACCTACAAATATTATAATATTATTCTACAATTAGTAGAATCCCAGTTAGACACACATCGCTTCTTGTACGACAATAACTGAATATATTGTTTTATTCTATGAGACACAACTCTTTGTGCAAAAATTGTTAAAATGTATGTTTTTTTTTTTTTTATGGGCATTCTTAGTAAGTTAAAATACAAATATGTAATATTAGAATAAAGATGCTTTTAAACAATTGTAGGTAATTATAAGTATGATTATACCTCTGACTAGTATCGGTATAACTATTATTTAGTTGGGTAATACTCTGAGCTTTAATAACAAAACATTGTATTTCAACTAGTTTTTAAAACTTAAGGTTAAGTTTGAATTTGATTTAGTTTTTATTAGACATTATTTACAAAACAGCTGTCGTGAGTTATATTGATACATATATTATAATAGTTGAATAGCTTTAATAGCATGCACCTATATTATGCATCATTATAATATTATATTATGAATTATTAATTATTGTATCATATTATATAACTAAAGAAGCGTTCACATCGTTTCATCTTTTGAATTTCTAATATTATTACAAAGAACTATTTTGATATACCTATATTATATTGAATTTTAACTTTCATAATAACTTACTGAATATTATTATCAGTAAATAATTGCCCACTCTTCTAATAAGTGGGTAGTATAAAACATAATGATATAATATACGAAAAAGGATGTAAATATTGACTGATTTAGGTTTCTTTTCTAAATTTTACACGCCAAATTTTACCGCCTTAATTATATTAAATCTGTAAGAGTGATAAATATTTGAGTTTTAAAAACAATTACCTACGGAGCTCAGTACATTACAACTTATTAGTTAAATTGATTAATTCACAATAGATATAAAATTATTTTTTATTTATGATTTACGAAAGTTTTGAATGTATGTCTTGCTATTTAAATTAAATTGCATATAAAACTGCATGCATTGAAACTTTTTCACCACAGATTCATTAAAATAATGAAAAGCTATAACCTACATCTATCACCATTATTTAGAAGTAACACGTATTCGCACAATATTGTAAAAATAAAATAGGCGTTCCTGCTTAAAAAATAAATTTAAACTAAGTTACACTAGTATCTCACTATAGTGACTAGAATTTTTTTTACTTCTAAGATTTTAAGACTTTGAAATGTATTGTGATTGCAGCGATATATTTATTATATTATATATAGCATTAGAAAACTGTTAAAAATGTGATAAAGTAATATTTCAATAATATTATATTTGGATATTATAGCAAAATTGAATGTGTTCAATATTAACTATCAAGACTAAATTACTTATTATAGCATCAAACTGGACAATTATTAAAAAGTTAATCGTCAACAACGTTGGTAGGTAGATACTACTATTTTAGATCTACATCACACAACTAAGTTGAAGAATTGTGTTGACATACAATAATACCAATAACGAACATAGTAAAATACAAAGAGATTTTCAACTGCTAATATCACAGTGTGACCTCAAACTCGCGAGTCGAGGATTTACGTCCTGTTTGTGGCTCTGCTATACCCATTAATCCTGGAATGGGAAAGACCGAGTGAGCTGTGTTTCGTAGAAATAGATATTCAAAATAGAAAATTCACATCATCGTTTACTATGAGCTGAATGTGATAATATCAAATAGTTTTAGTGCAATAGTACAACTATGACATATTAATGTACCTAAACTTATATAGGAAAATTTCAAAAATGTATAAATAAAATAGTACGAAAACCGATTTAATATTATAATTTTTACACCATTCGCTATACTATATTATAACATACCTCAGCCAAACCGAAATTCCGTCAATTCTAGAACATAAATTCACTATTTCAGTCATTTCAATAGGTGAAAATGTTGTCACACATTAGAAACACGGAAACATAGTACTCACTATTTCATTAGGCTGGTAATTTACACTGTTACCGCAGCCACTTCAATACAACTGTGGTAGTTTACTGTGGTAGTTATCTCAAATACACGGAACTCTAATGATTCCAAATCTGTTGCTCATTTTTTCCAATACGCGATAAAAATGTTTGCAAACACTTGAGAAAGCAGGGTCGAGTAAGTGAAATGAGTGAAGCTCCTTTTAGAAAACGGCCGTGAGTAAGAACTCGTACGTTGAGGGGATCTAATGAAAAGGGCGTAAGTGGATGGGGATTTAAGCTCATCCCGATTTGCACAAGTATAAAATTCAATTTCTTTTATATTCCATACCATCTACACTATCCCATAATCCGCCCAAGTGTGGGGGTGCTCAGAGAGGGATAAAATGTCACGTAATTCCTTGATTGTCCATAAAACGCTGGATACACACGGTATGATCAACTGAAGTGTTCAACCTCTTCACGTTTTCGTACCTATTGTACCACCGGACAAACACAACGGGTTTTCCGAGAAATATTAGGTATTTCACTTTGTCTCCAGCGTTCAACAGGCCAAGATGAATGCGCAATAAATGCATATGTGGTAAGCCATACATGTAATGGTTTTGTATCAAAACACGAAAACACTTCGTCAATCTCAAGAGTAAGGGCATTGTCCGTAATCGAAGTGACGCTCTGCAGTAATCACGTGGTTACGTTAGGCTTTTAGGGGTTGAAACATGAGACCTACAACATGTATGTATAACATTTATTCCTCGACCGTTAAAAGGCAATTATTGCAAACGCATTGCTGACAGCTCGTAGATTACAGTCCAGGATGCAATAATTTATCATGCTAGTGTACGCAAGTGACATAAGAAATATTTTTTTTTTCACTGTGAAATAGCTTTAGAATGTTTGACCTTGATACATATCGTTGTACAATGCGTTTTCCCTCACTTTCGTGCGTGTATAATAAAGGTAACTCTCATCCATAATCACATGGATTCAGCCTTTTATCATAGGTATAAATATATTGCTATTAGTTTCTAAAGTAATTTATTTTACTATTTATAATAAAAAAATGGTATAATCTATAAACTTGCAAAATCATCGAATTATTCCAAATGTTTTGAAATTGTCATAGTGTAAAATAAAATATAATATACATAAAAGTTTTAAATCACCGGGAAAAATATTTTTGAATAGAACAAAATAACTAAAACCGTTACAAACCCTTTAAATTTAAAATGTTGTCAACATTTATGCTACAAATGTCTACATCAAAAATCAAGCTTATATTATATGATTAAGATTTTATTATTCCAGCATTAACTTATTAAGTTAACTATACACAATCATGATTTAGTCATACAATTTTAAAATTTTTTAAGTTTTAGCTATAAAATAATTCAATAATTGATTAATTTAATTTGTCAACATTTGAACTGAAAACCTGCATAATATCTATGTTTAATATTTTTAAACGAATATAATAAAAACTCTCAAGAAACCTTCTGTTAAGTTTTCAAGGTTTTTTACGTGTACAACGATATTATATCATTGAATTCAAATTGAACACCATCGATTACAGTGACCCATTTGTAACCTACTCTATAGCAGAGCGATACCCACTTGCCCTTCTTTTTTTATTTGTATGTATACACAATAATTAATCGAAATGATGCAACTTTTCTGGTGAAAAAGTAAATTTAATTGGTGCATTTAGCAGGTCAAAAATGATAATTTTCAGTAGTTTTCAAAATCATCGGGAAAAACCAAAAATTAAATGAAAAAAAAAACAGGAATTTTATGAAAAATAATTTTTTAACAAAATCTAATGGTGTAACTCAAAAAACAATGTTTGTGATAGAAGTACTTTCTATAGGTACGTCATAAAATATTAAAAATATTTTCAATCATTTTTAGCTATTTGTAGGCATAATAAATGTTTGATTTTTTAAATTATTGACGTACATTTTTGACTCGGTCAAAAAATTAAAAAAATGTTTACAAGGTTACTCATGAGTTTTTGTTTGTATAAATTAAAAAAAGAAAGTTGAGCTTCAATCCACAATAGTTTTCGATGAGCATTTGAAAGTAGAAATTTGATGAAATTCGAAAAAATTGCGATAATTGTTTCTATTCATAAAAAAATTATTTAAATTTTTTTACTGAACTGAACTAACTTGCTAAGACAAAATAATGTGACAATAAAATGCGAGTACGCATAACCCGGAAATTATGAGCTACTCGTCAATGAAAATAAATAACGTACCTCCTATATATTACCATACTCGTATGGATAAAATATAATAACCCTACGAGTAAATAATAAGGTGTAAAAGTACCAACTATTTATATTGACTGAGATACAAGACAACAATAAGTCGCATAACGGAAACTCGTATAATCTTAAAATATAATACAACACAGTAATTGCAGCCGAGGAGACTGAGGTAGAAATTACGCTTTCTACGATTACTTAGACTATAACTGACGTACTTATCCAGTCTCGTGTTGACGAAACCGAAGTCATAGTCGAGCGTATACGACGGCAAAGGGTCCACGTCGGTTGTGAATGTCCACCGGGCGGACCGCGAAATAATATTCCACCCCCGTGGCCATTCCCGTCATATTGCAGACGATTGGCCGCGGCCGGCCTTTGCTCGGTGGTGGGGCCTTGACGAATGTCAATTTTCCCCATTGGACTTCGTCGGGGTCGCATTCGTCATCAAAGACGCAGGCGAACAACTCTTGGCCAGCCATGGCCGCGTACAGGTTATAGGATCCAATGCCGATCCCGTCTTCCCATGTAAGCTGTATCATTCCCGGCCCGGTGACCACCGTCAGCTTAGGAATGGGCGGCACTTTCTTCCAACCGTGGTTGATCGCGTGCTTCGGCGGGTAGGGCAGTGCAGGCATGGGGCTACGTATCGGCGACCGGGGACGCTGAACCACTGTGACCACGTGGCCACGGTTGCGGTATACCCCGTTGTGCATCGCCGCCACTTCGCCGGTGGCTGCTTCGACCCTTCGGTCGATCAGATCAGCCCCTGGCTGAACAGTCACGCGGGAGTCATCGACACCGGGGCTGCCACCAATGGATTTTCGCTTTGACTTCTTCGGGCATGGCTTTCGAAAGTCGATTGCCGACAAAGTATGGGCACTAGCGTCGATCGTTATGGTTATACCTGTTGAATCCATATTGGATCAGAAAAATGTGTGTGTTATCGACGAAGGACGGTAGACCAATGACTCTTTATGATGTAGGCGTTATTGACTAGGCGTAATAAACTTAAAACGCGTTGCCGTGGAAAATCTTAAAACCGCTCAAAAATAAAAATAAAACACGGGTTGTTAAGCCAGTACTAGTACAAGTCTTTATAAATATTACGATAATTCTTGGAAAATTATTTACCGCAGTGAAAACTGTATCCTCGTACTCCACTACCACACCACTTTCCGTCTCACGGCCAAGGGACTGGGATAATATAATACAAGGAGAACTGAATACTATCCAATATTATTTACGTTTAAAATATTTAATCCCTCTAGACACCTAATGTACAGTGGAGCAGTACCCGCTTCACCATCATTTTTATTTTCCAGATTATTTTGAAAAATACTGATCATTTTAAAGTTTGGAGTCTATACATAAAGTAAAAAGATATGACCACTTAAATGTAATTTTCTATCAAAAACTACCATCAAAGTTGAAAATTTAAGCATTTTTCTACCACTTTTCGTGTATATAAATACACATACACAGAAAAACTATCATAAAATGCGTAAATTAATATATTTATAGCTCCTCTTAGAATCTAAATTATGTATATTTCCATAATATTATATTTATTGATTAAATACATAAAAATAATTCTCTTTAGTGATTAATTAATATCATATATTATAAATTACAATTGATTTTCAAAACTCTTATCGTGTAATTTTTTCAATCAGTACTTTAGGATGATAAAAGGTCTTTAATTATGAGGTTACATTATTTGTGATTACCTGCGTGGCCCATATTATAATTTACAATCGTTGAAATGAGGGTGAGGGTACGAATATAGGGTACTGCAGTTCAGTGTTAGTAAACTCCGAGAAAAAACTAAATTTTTTATAAACTTACCTTTTACCATTTACCTTTTTATAGTAAACTGAGTCCCAGGTTTAAAAGGTTTAAGGTAAACCGAGTCACCCCAAAACAAAGTTGGAATCCATGATATGTACACATTTTCCTTCTAACTTTGACAGGCTTAGTGGTTATAAAATATGTGCTTTTTTGTTTTGCCAATATTTGTATTTAATAATTATTTCACTGTTTTTTTTTATTATGTGCAAACTAAAAAATAAATGTATATAAAATATTTATAACAAACTCTAATCGTATATTTTTATTTGCATATTTCACCAATTCTTGTACCTAGCAAAAATGTTCTTTTTCAATTGTTGTACACATCTTTTTAATAATCTCTTTTCCACGTATTTTCAAATATGAATCTTTTGGAATGTCTTAAAGTACATCAATAAAATGATAGATATTAGGATGAGAATAATTAAACATTCCATTTAGTTCCAAATTAAATATTTTATAGCTATTTGGTTTCCCGTTTTTTATTGTCATCTTAAACTCAACTCATACATTAGGAGGAAATAAACCAACCAGATTAATATAGGTAATAATATGTTTGAAAAACGTAATTTAAAAACGCCTACATTTTCGATATATAATATGTTCATAAAATCTTCAACGAAACTCTGACTAAATTCATTTTTGATATAATAAAAGGTAAACCAAAAAGTTATCTTAAAAATATAATTTATCAACAATAATTATTTTTTAAAAAATTAAATTATATTATTTACTCTGACTTAATAGTGAAATAAACAAGTATACTCTGTTAGGTAATGAGATGTAAATAACACTGATGAAATAACACTGTTTTTTGAGCTTAGTTTACCGGTTGATATTTGGGGCCCAAATTACCTCTACCCCCGCAGTGATATAGAGAAATCACGAGCATCCGAATTCCATGTACGTTTACACATACATTGGTAAATTTGTTTTATTTATTAAATTATTTAAAAACACTCCTTAGTATTCTGTAAAATATCAATCTGAAATAATATACATTCTATTAATGAATACTGTTGTCAATGAGCTACACGATAAATGTTTTCTACTGTGATTTGATTAACTTACTGTGTTTAGTTTTAATGTTAATGATGGTTTTGATATATTATTATGGGAAGTGTATCATACCAATATGTTGCATTTTCTTAGATACTACACAATAACTGTAGTGAACATTTTGGTTTTATGTTAATAACTAAATTTAGGAGCTCGGTAGTCCATGTTTTATAGTATAGATAAAATACAGCTATTCTATACCTAATATTATTAACTTTAATATTAAACGCTATCAACTTAATTCAAGATGAATTAATTTATGTCCAAAAAATAATTTAAAAACTCATATCATCAAAATAAAATAGACATTCTTAGAATAACCAAGGAAACGTGATAAATGTATATTATTAATTTTTAAATTTGTATTTTAATATATATGATTATTCACCAATCATGGTTGTTCACTATTTTTCTTCATTAATTCAAATACTGATTTTTGGAGTAGTTAAATATACTGTTAGACCATATTTTAAAATACATACTTGAAATGTGTTTTACTACTTAAGGAGTGAAGCTATAGCCTAGTATAAAGCTCCAAACTTCTGTTTTCAAATGAGAAACCATTATTTCTACTGTACCTAAGTTATTTAACAGTTAATTTTATTGAAAATATTGATCTATTAAATTCAAATTTTACAAGTAGCTTCTGAGTTATTTAACATTGTTGTGTACTAAGGATAATAGGTCCATCATAATGGGTTTTGTATGCTATAGGTAAGCTACTATCATTCGAATTTTAAATTAGATACATCAACATTTCTCATTTGAAAAACAAAAGTTTGTATCGCCACGAGTCACTCTTTAAGTAACACAAAAAAGTCTCAATTATTTTATTAAACTGTCTTAGCATATTATTTAAAAATTCCAGAAATCAGAATATTAGAATAATTTCGATATTCAATGAAACAATGGGAGAGGAGAACACTGAGCGTGCTTGGAGAATCACTCTGTATATTTTTTATATTTTTTTACCTTTCATCGCCTGAACCAAATAATTTTAATATCGGAAATACTGCAAAGCCACGACCGCCGATCGTATCTAACCGCTCTCTGAAAACGGATCATAATCATCTAGCAAACTAATAATATTTGGTTCAGATTTTTCTGGGGTGATCATAATAACGATTATTTGAAATTAATGTGTGTCGCACAGAATATTATGAACGACTGGATAAATAAAACCGTGAGGTTACGCCTCGGTGGGTGCGACCGTGAAGCTGTGTTTGTTTTTGACTGTCGTTCTATTAAACCCGAGAGCCATGCCGTAGTACATTATGTGCTTTTAATGATTCCGTTTAATTTAAACTGTCCACAATTTTAATACTATCCGGCCCGAGTACTTGAAAAAATCGATCGACCAGATTTTTGTCACCTCAAAGTTTTCTCGCAAACGTATTTCCGGTTATTATGCTAAGCAACTGAGCAGCATAGTTGGATAGATGACGCAGAACCGATCTGAAATCCAATTATGCTTTTTGTCATAAGGTACTAAAATACTGGTAGTGACCAGTCGTCGGTCCTAATGGCCGAAGCTATTTGGGCAGATTTAATAGGTTGCTGTGACACATTGATGGTAAAAACCATTTCGCTCGGACAACAGACAAGTCGACAAGAACCGCGTAAGTAATCGTAGTTATAACTTATGAGTAACTAATATGTCGACATAATATTATAATAATTTAAGTTTGTCCGTTAAATAACGTTTCAATGTTTTCGAAATCAATCACTTAATTAATATTATAGTTTTTTTCAAACCGGAATAGTTTTTTTTTTAAAGAATTAAATTGTCGAAATAAAAACGACATTGCGCACAGTCAAATAGTTATTCGGTTTGTATGGTGAACATTTTTTTTTCTTATCTATACCTTTTTGGCTCTTTCCCACGCGAAACTTTCTTTCTATATAATTTGGAAATCAGGAAACAACTAACAATGGTACTGACGTGGAGCACTTATTGTCTAAGGGTGGAGGAGTGAGCAAAGACCCCATCCAAAGCCTTTGCGTTAATGAGTTCTACCCTGACAAGGTAGTTTTTTTTGCGAATGGCATAGCATGCTAATACAGAAAATCTGAAGTAGGATATAAAATGAGTTTAAGTTTTAATAATGTTTTTCGGTCTCAAACATCTTGAAGACCTATCTTTATATTATATATTTTGTTGGCGGTCTTCGCTTTCTAGCATAACAATAATGTTACCACGTCCTCATAATATTATATTATCATTTTGAGAATTAACGCCATTATAAAGTTATCATTCACCGTATCGTTTTTCATTACTTACTTGAATTTTCTAATAATATAACATACATTATGTCCGGTTGAATATAGATAATATTATAATGATCGTTGCAGTATAATTTTATTTTACCAAATAATATGTTTTAATTTAACATTTATTTTACACCACAGCCAAAACTACAATGTTGCATAATATCATTATGACCAGTGGCCGTTTGTACGCAATGCGTATCATATAATATGTTAATATTTTCTAAATTTTATCGTCGTTAAATGTTTTCATCTGAATATGTCATTGTAATATTATTTTAATAAAATATACCGACAACGGGTGTGTTTATGCGCAAGATAACGCCGCACAAATTCGCTATATTTTTTTAGCATGTATTTATTATATTGGTATTATTATTATTATTATTATTATATGCTTGACCGCGCGTCCGATTACAATTGCACATTATTATACGTAATATCGTACACGAGGCCATTTCATTAAATTAATTTCGTTAAGCGACCCGTCAAACACAACACGTAAGTTGGACATTTGCCTTATTTAGTACACGCGCGCAAGGAGTAAATAAAAAGTAATCGTTTCGAGCAATTAGATTATCGTCGGTACAATAATTGTGCTGCTGCTGCTGCTGCATTCGATGCATGTGACCTACATTTCCGTAATCACTGCGATATTGTCAAATCGACTGCACTGATCGTACGTATTTGGATTTCGCTCCAATCACTTTCCCGTAAACAAAATTTCTCTTAAGTCAGATTTATGTGACGAATCACCGAATTCGGATTGGGTTTCTGTAGACAAAATAATCGACCGCCCGATGGCACGACAACGTTTTTACATTTTATTTTGTCCGCGTACCTTCGTCTTATATTATTATTATTATTATTCTCTTCGATATCATTATAATATAAGTAACATATGTATATTATTTTGCGATCAACACACACCATAAACGAATAAACACCGTTGACTTTGCAAGTCTACTGCGTGCGAATACCGAATATATATTCAAAGTTACTTTATTAAGCCGATAAGCAGTTAAATCATTAACAATAATATAATACCATTATTATGTTCGCATTTGATCGGTTTTAAGCACCAACATATTTTATTGTTTCGAATCGCATGCCTGTGTTATATTGATTATTATTATTATTATTAACTATTGTCTAATGGAATAGTTTCCAATCAGGCGCAGATATTTAACGATAATCAATACTTCATAATATTATTATTATTATTATTATTATTATTATTACACAAAAGGCGTAGTTATTGTTAATGATGACTTAAGTGTAAGTTTGTTTCGTGGATAGAATGTAAATTTGTCGTATATAATATGCATTCCAAACAATTGAACTAAGCACGGCACCAATCAAAATATTATAATGAGTTCAATACCAATTAATTTATCATCAGTGCATTGGTTTATTGATATTTTATAAACGATATGGCATAATTATATCATTATATTAATTAATTGTTAAGTTATACGAGGTAATTTAAATGTCATTAGACATTTTGATTCTATAGACTCAATTTAAACCTGAACCAAATCATCTGCAGATATTATTAAATGGCTACGACTATAATGATTATTATAATTATACAGTGCACGTAGGTGTTTTACCATGTTAATTAAACATTAATATTATTCAATGCGTTTGCATTCCTACTTGTGATTGTTATGTGCTACTTTCGTTTGTAAAAACGAGCGTAATAAATTATCATAATATCGCGGTGTAGTTTGACCCTTCAAATACAATTTAAACATAGCTCGCCACGTTTTTAAAGATAATATAACATGTACAATTATATTATATGATTTTTTACGTTTATTACATCTTTTCTACTGACTTTTACATTTTAGACTTTAGAGTGTTTGACTATAAATTACTGCAGACTTTGCTACGACTTTCTTTAGAGGAGCCAAATAATCGTGTCTGCTAATATATTTAAAAATCCTGATGATTTGATTATGGCCATTGCCTTCTACTGTAGTGATAACGGTATATTTTAATTTTAAAAAATATTGAATCAAATCCAAACAAATGTTGTTCTTCGTATTTAGGATGTTGTAGTTTATTATATTATAGTATTGCAGCACGTCTTTCTAAGTGGTACCTGTTTGTTCTTTAATATTTATTTATCAACGTTCACAGCAGTTTGTTTCCTATGATGTTTTATGCCAACAATAATAATATTACAATCAAAATTTGTATAATATCAAATCAGTTTTGCACATAAATTAATATCAGAGCTGCTGTTTCGTACAGTTATTTTTGTTTTATTTCAAAACGAAAATATAAATTAAAACGTGAAATGTAAATTTTTGAATTAAACAATAAATGTTAATTTATAAACTATACTAAATTGTTTACCATCATAATCAATAAATTAAAACTATAAAAAAAATATAATATCAAACAACATTTTTTGGTTCACAAGTGTATACAAATTTACATTTAATTAATTTATTAAAAAACCGCCAAGTCGAGTGAACATTGTCATTGAGTGAGCACTGTAATGGATGTGTTAAATGTGAGTTCAGTGGTTAATCAATGCATGATGAAAAACGATTCAGAGTTTAAGCTACAGTTACTAAACAATTGTTTAAATGATTGTAATAAATATCAACATTTTAACAAAACATATACATTGCACATATTTTTCCCCCAATTCTTTGAAAATATGTCTTATTTTGACCCACTGAAGTATAAACTAGATCCTATTTACTACCATGATTCTCTTCAAATGTTAATGATCGGAGCATGTTTTCTACTGAAGAATTGTCTCCAGACACAAACAATAAAAAATTTTTTTTTTTTAATAATAATATGCACATCAATTGAAAATCAATACGTCATTTGTCAGTCTGTTTAGAATATAAAATCGATTATTGACAAAAGCATTATAAATTACTTTTTTGTAAAATAATTTAAATTTTGCATTAACTATGAATTTTTAAATTATCGGTCAATGTTTTAATACATTTTCATAATCTTTTTTTTATACACCTAATATATAAAATATCCAAACTCAGACGTTCTCGAAATACCTGCAGCACTACATTTTAAACCGAGTGTATTATAATAATATGATCTACATAGTAATTCCCAAGTTTGTTTAGTAATCTAATATGCATTCTCAAACAACTATATTATATTTTATATAGGTACGTGTGCTCGGTTCGAATCCAAAATGTACGGGCGAAGATGGCAGTTTCACTTTGGGTATAATACCATTATTTTCACTGAAGTAGGTACCAATCTAATAATACGTATAGGTACATGTGGACACGCGCAGTGAAATTACCTAACTGAATATCGAAATATGCTTCAACTGTTCGATAATTTGACTAACAAAAGGCCGTTATAAATAGATATAGATTATAGAATAAAGACATTATAGTGTAGTGCAGACATTGTACCGTCCGGGGTCACGTTATAAATATTGTAAAGACGTCATGATGTATGCTATTTCACTTTTAACAGGGCAAACAAAATTTTTTTTTCCAACTGGACACACTTAAAACAATTGGTCATTATTCATATTGTGTATAATTTACATAGACATCCACAAAATGCCAACTCTGTTGTCAACGGTATAATATGTAGGTACGAACGCGCATTAACATACGCACAGCTACTTAACGGCCGCGCAATACTATACTCAAACGGAAGTACTTACAGTCGGCATGTCATAATATTGTAATAAGTTATACCTATAGTGATTTTGTTAACGGAATGAACGGTCATATTATTGTAATTGAAGAATTTTAAATGTTGGAAACTAAATGATTTGAGGTTTGGTAAAAACGTTTTACAACAATAATATTTTCCCAATCGTTAACAATTAAATTATAATATTCCAACCAAATTTACCTTCCTACCATAAGTACTCGTAATTCAATTATTTTAAATATGCGTCTTCAATATAATTTATTTATAATGTTATACTGAAATGGTATTTGAATTTAACTTAAGCACCAATAAGAATCACAACTTTTTTTAAAGAACATAATAATAAATTACAAATTATAGTATACATTTTTTTTACCTGTCAAGGCACCTATCTTGCGATCATATTTAATGGTTCATAAGCAATTTATTTGGTCCAATGTCCGTGCAATAAAAGTACTTATCGCACACAAAATGGTTAAAATATCGAAAAATTTAAATTATTATTTGCGTGCGTCCAAATTATAAATAAAAACCTTTTTATATAATACTGGTGACGAATTTGTATCCTTCGTAATTTCTCAATGGGAGGTATAAAACATATTAACTGCATAAGATAAATAAAAATTAATTTGATATAATAATATGGGACCTCTTGCATTACAAAATATATGTTATTTATTTATAAATTAATTTAATTTAGATTATTTACCTATTAAACAACTTTTCCAATACAATATGACTATACAAAAAAATTGAGTTTACTCAGGTAGCTATTTTGAGATTTTTTCAAATATGTACATTTTAATTGATTATAATATTGTTATAATATTGACCTCTAATGAAAAGAACCGATCACATAATTGTGCTTTAAAGACATCTAATTAATGTAAAACCAGATATTGTATTCTTCTTGGAATTACAATTCCACATTGTTATGAATTTGCACGTCTTTAACTAAAATGTAATTTCAAAATAATATTGGATACCTACCTACATAAATAATTATTATTGTTACAAATTGCATAACCACTATTGTTTTATTTTACCAACATTTTTTTAATTTTTATTGTCTGAAGTCTACTAAAGGGTATTCATCTTATTCGTCTCGTTAATACCAGAAAGCATATACTGTACAATCTATGTTCAATAGTGCGATGAATATCATGCTGAAAGGAATCTAAACTTAAAAATCTCCCTGGAGCGCTCAAGTATAAAACTATGAATCTTTGTTCAAAGTAATAAATGAATAAACTTATTCATAATTTCTCTTAACAACCATCTGAAATGAGAATAATACATTCTGGTTTCTTCAAGTTTTCATTAAAATATAATATATACATTTTTATGTATAGAATGTTAATAGTTATTATTTATTAATAACTTTCGTAAAAATAAAAATATTAAATAATGCTTCTGACAAAACACAGAAAAAGCATCTAACATACTCTGAGGTCTTTATAATAGTTGTTTTAAAATTATATTCAATCTTTGAATATTATCAGAATTATTTTGAATTAAAGAGAGAGGTAAAAACTATATATTAGAATTACATGCTTGTAAGATGGAGAAAAAAAATAAACTGGTGTCCCTTTAAAACAAATATTTTACTGACTATTATAAATAATTATAATACATAATGTGATTAAATTATAATAGCTGTAATAGTTTGAATTCTAAGCTTCCAGAATCACTTTCAGAATCGTTCAATAAGGACCCTAACTACATCACCACCACCACCACCACCATGAAATTCATCGTTGCCGTCAATCTACCCAACTAAATTGAATGCCTCTTAAACATATTTTATTTACTGCCGTATTTATTAACCGTTTATCCTTTTTCATATTCATATTCGTACAAATAAATATAAAATTATGTAAATTTAACACAGTGGCCACGACTGTTGCCGTGAGTTTTGTTAAATAAAAATAATTATTTAAATTATTCAGAAAGAATTCAATAATTTAAATAACGTAAAATTTGTGAAAAAATATTATCATAATAAAAAAACGATACCTATTATATTACAAAGTCGCAAAATTATCTATTTACTTTAAAAACCAAGGGCACAATACTTATTAATTATCAAACTCCAAATAACGTAAAAATTTAATTTCCAATCGTTTTAATACGATTTTGAAATACAAACCTATATTTGAAACTTGAAATATAGCACACACAGAAAATTCGATTATGAAAACTAGACTTTCATTGCTTCAATTAAAATCTAAAACGTATCCTACCATTACGACAGGCGAATGAATTAGATAAGGCTGCGGAATTCCTATACTTTTATTTCCTACAGTTAATACAATAAAATATGTGCTTACGTTACACGTATAATTACACAATAATTAACAAACACTAATTTCTAATACAATTAATTGTACGTATGATAACGTATAAAAATACGATTGTAGTATTATACATTTCTATTTATAGTTTCGGCATATGTTCTTAGACATCAATTTAGCAGGGGACCTATACCGATACAGGATACTTTCTAAGGTTTAATAGTTGAGCTACTGGATTTTGTTTTGTTAAATATATCACCTACCTGACTTTTATCCGATTTTAGGTATGTAGTGTGTACCATAAATATAAATAATTAGTAAAAATATCGATGAATCGCTTTATAGTATCTATATTAGTATGTATTTACCTATCAGTATTTAACGGATAAGGTTAGGTAGATATGCTATTCAAATATTCAATAGTGTCGTCATATTATCATAACATGTCAATTTTAAATACTTAACTTCTTGTTGTATAATTGTTGTGATTAAAATTATATTAAAATTAAGATTTTCTGAAGAACATATTATGATATCTACAACTTCATAAGATCATCTGATAATATATTACCTCGTAATTTGAATACCTAATCCAATTCCGAAATGCATATGGCGTTAATGGCGTTCACAAAATCGTTATTGAAAACAAGCAAAGACGAATTTGTTTTTATTTAGTTGGTCGAATAAAAATTAGAGTTTTGAACTGTTTTTGAACGAACGATATTATTGTTAATTTAATACTACTATGTCTTCCTCCATATTTCAATGGGCACGTTTCCGTCAGTGGTTCCGTAACATATTCGAGTAAATAACGGTTTAATCCCAAAATCGAATATAATCGAATTTCGGTAGGCCATACATACATAATATGTTATACTTGACACGTCACATTCGTTCGGTTTAAATTTATATCGACAATAGGGTTAACTGTTGGAGGGAAATCCATCCCAGACGCAGCCACTCCTCCTCCCCCCCCCACACACTCACACACACAAATACGTGAACACATACACACACATACCTTCGGATTTGTTCTATATACCTGCAGCAGTCCTAAATCGAGTTTCCAAGATTTTGTATGAACGATCAGTCGAAAATAACACCGACTGAAAATGATTATTGACTCATGTGTGTGTGTGTGTTTGTATGCATGCCAAATCTTGAATTTTGGACGAGCAAATAAGTCTACGTGACACCTTCTTGCGTGGCCAATGCATAATTCATAATATTATGTGGCGCATCCGCATCCATTGTATAGTTTCAAAATCATAAAAATCATTTAAAATTCCGCACGTGGACGTTTTTTTTTTCTTCTTATTTTTCATTCGTTCGTTTTTTTTTTTTTTTTATTACTGTCCTATTTTCTTTTAACGCTGAGGATATAATATAGAGTTTGCTCGAGGGTATAATGGCATCTATATGAATGTTTTATGTAATTTACATTTGAATATCTTATAAAATAACATGTACCCGTGAAAACAAGAAATTGTCGTAAACGATTGGAATTATTATTTAAAACAAATCACATCTGATTAAAACAAACATTTACATCAGTGATTTCTCAGGACAGCGGGGCATTTATAAAACAAATACTAAGCCTACATCACTTAGTACTTAAGTAAGTGTAAACTCAATTAATTAATAATGGTACAATTTAAAATAATATATATACATACTTATAGCGTCGAGATAATAACACAATAAATACGTTAATTGAGGATCCAATTACCCTACCTACAGTACTAACCTAATAAAACAATATCTAAATTATAAGTCCAGCCATTGAGCCATATTATAGGTATATTACAAACGTTGAAAATCATAATCATTTATAATTTAATTTATTTCATAAAAATACGAATATTTATGTCCAATTAAATAGAAACAATTCATCGGTAAAATAGTGTATTTTACATTTTATTTTAAAATCAACTATCTTACACTATTATAATTTAGGTATTTGATTAAAGTAAAAAAAAATCACTCAATCGTCTGTGAAAACTAATATTTTGAGAATAAATAATTATTATTTTTAATAACAATACATGTTAAAATCGAAATTAAAATTATAATTATAATTAATTTTCTAAAACGGAAAAAAAAATTTAAAAATTGATGGAACTTTTATTGACATAAAGATGTGGATATTTTATTATTTATTCTAATTTAATTAGTATTTTTATGGTATATCATAATATTAACATGATTTGTTTTAATCAGAAATACTTGTATTGGTTATTGCTTATCTATAATATTATATTTCCAATGTAAGATATTTACATATTATCAATAAGTCTAGTACCAATATTTATATTATGGTCACTTACTTATTAATTCAAAGGTTGTAAAATACATTAACTATTAATAATAAAAAAAAAACATTTTAAACATTTTAATGTCATAACTCACGATGCTCTGCTAATTAGATACCTACCGTAAAATCTATTATATAAACTAATAGCAGAGTATTAATACCATTATTGATTGGACAATCCTTATTCCAACGAAATAAGTTTAAAATCGTTCAAAATGTACAAATCGAGTTTTTAAACTTTTTTTAAACTTAATAAACGATAGAGTTTTATATTTTATCTTATCGTCCAGCTGTGGACGAAATTGAACCATTAATAAAATGCCATTCCAATATTGTTTTTTTTTTTTGTTTTTTAATTAAAATCGATGTCTACACTAAGATAACATCTAATGAATTTTACAAGGAGCACAGCATATAATAGTATATATTATATTATATTATATCAAGTAATAAGTATTATTTATTAAAAAAAAGTCTATTAATAATGATAAACGATTTATCTAAGTGATGATGATAAATACTTTTTTCGGAAATCGGTTAGTGAAACATGTAGATTTTGTTTGCTATTTAACTTAAGTATATAATCGCATGTAAAATTAATAGTTGTGATTAAACTGACTGATGTACACGTTTTTCTACTCGGTGGCATTATACCATTAGACACTGGGAAATATTCAACGTTACAGCTTTATCGAAACACTCAATTACCTGGATATCTGGTATATGTATTTAAACTTTCGATGTCTTCATTGATAACGGTTTTATCGTGCAGTATAATAACCTTTGTGGTGTTTAAATGATTTTGATGATTGGATCTGCTAAGTAATTAATTCAACTGGTTATGCGTACAAATTCTTGTTTTACATTAATTTTTCTTTAATATCGAATATTTCAAAAATACTAGTAGTTTTTACGTTTAACAAAAAAAAAGTATCAAATAGATCCAATCTTCTATCAAAAACTACCCTCAACGTTCAACTTTGAAGTATTTTCAGTTCTCCAAAAGTGATAATACAAAAATAAAACATATCTCGTTGTAATACCAATACACTCAATGGCTACGCTAAAATATTATTTTTATAATACCCGAAATGAATCAATGTGAGTAATATGCATTAATTATTAATATAAATCCTTTATATTCATATAATAGCACATATTATGATATACCCAAGGACAACAGCGGTGAAAATAAAAAAAAAATGGGAATAAAAAGGGATGGAAAATGTGAATGCGGTCGGGAACTGGATTCAGACCATCTGTTTGCATGGCCACTACCGACGATTAAGTGCAGAAAGAAAAACTTAAGGACGACAACCGACATTTCAGAAAGACAATACAAAATGTATGATTATTGGGAAGGGAATTTGATGGCCGACACGAGAAGAAGATGATTCATATAATATACGCAATCGACGTTTTATAATAAATGACGTGTTATTTTTAATAATTTATTTTCTTTCCAATTAAAATAAGCTTTATTTTCTACTTTAAATGATATTGTTTTAAAAAATGAATTCGCTAGATGTAAGATGGACCATGGACGCGTGTATCTTAAGACTATGTGATTAAGACCGTATTTGTACCGTGACCCAGAGAAATGTTTATTTTTTTATGTTCTGGTCTCTAGCTGTTTGATCACAAACGACCGAAGGATGGAAGCCCTCGGCTTTATCCCAAAGTAAAACAGAAGCAATCCCGAGATAATAGTTGCTGAGAGACATTAAAAACAAATGTTTAACGTCACTCGAAACTTTGTATAAGACGTCGGGTTTCACTATCCCATACTAGATAATAAAATAGACATTATATTATTATACAGTGTTCCGTGAAGATTTACTGATTTAATATGGCAGTGTTATATTCTGTATTCCATTAACATTACTGGGTATACGCAAAGTGTTTATTTGTACAATATAGGTACATAATGACGTGACTACTAACTAAATTTTTGGAAATTATCTCAGTCTTTCATACAATTTAAATAATTTATTTCACACATACCCACTTATCACTCACCAACACACGTCGTGATGTAACTATAGAAGTATATTACTTTAAAACAGAGCATAATAATATGCAATCCCTTTGATCATGTTTGTGCTACAATGTGTCTTATAACTTATAATATAGGTGTTTGTATAATAACATAAAATTGTTTATACAAAAATTAATTATTTATTAAAAATGTTTATTTGTGTATAATATTATCATCTAAGAATACATATTATTGTATTAAATTATTTTAAATTGTGTTGAGAAATGATTTTTTATTCCTTTTTTCATTTAAAATACTACCATAGACAATTTGTTTTATAGTTATCGCAAACTACGTTTCATATATAAAAAGGTATTCCGAGATATTTAAATTGTATATTATACTGTTTGATTGTAATTGGTATATTCTAGGTATTATAATATTATAAGTTTATAAAAATAAATTACTTTATCTCAACTTCAAAAAATCCACGCTGGTCGAGTATGGAAGTAAAATGTTTACTGTTAAATTTAATGGCTCCGTATTTCATGAGAACTATCTAAATGCATAACGATACCGGATTAATCCTTCTTCAATACTTGATTTGAACCCAATTGATATATGTCCTCAAAAAACTTAAAACATCAGAAGGAGCCTGGTACGGACATGGAAGTGAAACAATAAGACAGACACTCACTACCATAGCTGCCATAGGACGTATTCCTATCGAAAGAGTCCAAAAACTCCCATGACCGTGCAGAATTTACTGAACACAAAACCAATTATTTATATATTTATTTTTATGTTTATATATATTTATCAAATATCTGCTGTCACTACTCACTAAAAATCAATACTGTTTGTATAATATGACGTGTAACTAATAGTCACTATATATATTATTATGCACCCGTATAGGTATATATAATATATTATAATATATTACAATGTAAACATTTTATAAAACTTTGAATAACATGTACAATACGTACGGTGATATTATGTTAATTTATGTTGAAACATAATAAACATTGTATCATATAAGAATAACAACAAATAAACAATCACTCAACATTTCAATTAGGTAATAAAAAATAAATGTCGTTGAGCGGTGCCCGTTGACTGATAGACATTTTAGTCAACAAGATGTTTTGGATGGCTTTTAAGTGGTTTTTCTATGACGATTAGGCCCAGTAAGCATTTTATATATTATAGTTACATGTTTCACATGAACATTTTAACGAAGCTAAAGTTATTTGATAAATATAGTAGATGATAATATAAAGTGCTAAAATGCCAATGGTTCTTAGCTGATACGTAGTAAATAATAATGCGCTATAGACAAATTTCATTATTTTTAAGACTTTCAGTAATCGTGTTTTTCTCTATCATCGTTATAAAATAGAGTTATTACCCACATTATTAATTCAATACACTTTTGTAAATGTCACATACATGTACTATCTATTTGAAGTACCTACATATTATAGTTAATCATTAATTGTAGAGCCTTAATTAGTCTAAATTCAATAAATTGTTTAAAAAATGCAGACTATGGTGGACATAAACGAGTAAATACATCTTATTAATATTTAAACTAGAGCTTACAAATTCAATAACTAGTTTAAAAATAAATACTGGGGGTATAAATAAGCCGAATTAAAATGTCTGTATAAATAATATCTCAATGGAATGTGTAATATAATATTATATTAAAGCTGTACATGTCATTTATTCCATTTTTAGAAGCGTGTGTATAATGTTATACATATAGGTAGGTACTTGAATATTTATGTCAGCATAAAAGGCCAACTTAAAACGTAATATCAAAAACTTTTTGAAATTAAAACTAATTGAATAACTACTACAAACCTATTATTTTTTCATTACCTAACACCTTAGATCAATGATTTCAAAAATAGTCAAATTATTACTCGATATTATTTTACCTATAATACGTATTTTACGTAATATTTAAATATGCACAAGCATCTAATTCATAATAAAGATAAAAGCATAAAGTTTTTAAATGTTAAGATTTTCAGATAACTATATCAAAGAAGCTGGCACAAACACGATGAATTTATTTATTATTGTTTATTAAATCGGGTACATATAGCTAAACCGTGTTTTTCATCATAACTGACATATTTTTTCTAAGTGCATAATTATGTATCCTATAACTTTATAACTTTAGTTATTATAGTATGAATAAAGAATGTTTGAAAATATTTATACTATTATATACATTCCAAAACTTTGTTAAACTCTGATTATGTTCGATCTGAATATGTTTGTATAATATATTTTACATGGTATACTTTGATATTTTGTTCACCACACCGATATGAACAGACAGTGATCTTATTATACGTAGGAATATTAAAAGTATAAATGGAACATAAAATAAACAGGAATAATATATTATTACGTGTAAGACATATTATTATCAATGAATAGTTATCATCTGAATCATTATGTTTAAATATAAATCATTGTGGTAAGTGAGTAAGTTTAGCGTATATGCGTTTGGTTAACCAACTTAACTTTAATAGTAGTCCTATTATATTATATTATTCAATTAATATTGTCAAGCCCAAAATAAATCATTTAATTACATATTTTAAACCTGAAGATGGTTAAGATAAATTACATTGAAGTGCATAGCTACTAGTAACCAAGTGTATTTGATAATCTACAAATAAATGAAGTTTTACAAATTAGAATGTTTCTAATAATTTATTACAAGTTAAACTTAATATATTTTTGCCATGTGGTGATCTTTAAAATTGAAAGATTACGTCCAAATATTTACTTGTCAAGTATGATAGTAATCAATAATTCATATTTTTCTGAATTTAATATTAACTATTATCTTATTATTGGAAAGTGGAAAATATAGTAAATACGTAAGTAATAAAAAAGTTAAGTTAGTAACAAGACAAATAACTTATATTGTTTTTCAAAATAATTAATAATACTTAACATAAATAAAGGGTATATATTTTAGCAATAGCGGTGAAAATGTCTTTAGAATTAAACCAGGCTCTGCTTTACTTCAACGATATGTCATCTTATTTATAGGTAATCAAAACATGAATATATTTTATTTTATTTTAAACACAAACACTATTTGTTATAGTGATTGTTTTGTATTCTACCTTAGATATACCTTTAAAAATATTTCTAATTTAGTATTAACACTCTGGTATGAGTGCTCAGAGTAGGTACACAAAATGAGAAATTATAATAATGTAGTTTGGAAAAATATCTAAATAATAGGTACCTACATTAACGTACCACATACTTACAAATTACATGAAATATAATGCTATAATAGGTATTTTTCTACCTACCCACTAATTTGCATTACTTAGAGTATGCACGATTTTGCATGAGAGCACCTAGTGCTACAAAACGTATTATCGTCATTTTTGACAAAATCTATGTTATAGCTTTAATGATAATTGTGAAAATGGCGGAAAATTAAATGGTGCTATTGTTTTGTTCAGAAAATCAATTAAATGTTTAATAATAATATACTCATTTATAAATATTGTTATTCGATCAAAACGTTTTACCTCCGTGGTAATTTTACTTCAAAACATGATAATTTCAATATTGTTGCAAAATGTGTTTCATCTTACCGATGCATATGAGTACAACTTTGCCATTGCTTTATTACACCATGTGTTAATTTCAATATTTATTCATTATATATTATTACGTACTGGTTACTACTTATTGGATTAGATAACCAATCATTTTATTTGTTTTCTCGTAACATAATAATTCTATTTACCCAAACAAATATTTATTTTAAAACTATATTTTAGTTTTTTTGATTTCAATAGTTTTTGTTTTTGAGCTATTAGTTGTGAATTATTATTGCATTATTTGATAAGTAAACAAGTCCTTCTAACTATAATTACAAAAGTAAATTTAACAATTCTATGAAATATAAGTTTAACTTACTAGTTATTATTAGATATAGGTATATAACTTTAAAAAAAGTTTTTTGGTGAGTGATGATTGACATTTGTGTACCTATTTATTATCATTGACCGGAGTGAAAAATAATCTAGAAATTCTAAAATAAAAAAAATGTTGCAATAATTAGAAAATCAGATATCATTCAATCTCCCCCCCCCCCCCTTCCTAACAATCAAATTAAATCAAATAAAATATTAAAATGTATTATAATTTATAACTATACCCAACTAAAAATACGATATTAAAGTATCTAACACAATTTTCTCTAGAGTCTAGATGGTACGTTTTGACAAAAATACCATATTTTTTATTTGTGTGTTATAATATTTATTTACATGTAAAAACGAGTTATTATCGAATATCTTTTTGATTTACTGTAAAATTTAAAATATTTATTTAGGTATTGTAACTCAAAAAGTGCATCATGCATTTGAAGTAGAATGATTTAAAAAAATATATAGGTACATTTAACTAACGATATTTAGTAGAATAAAATACCATTGAATCTGCTTTCATAAAAAACAAATATTTGTTTGGTAACAGCTCGTTTTATATTACTATCCTTTATGAGTCAACGTTCACGAGAGAATCAAAAAAGAAATGCGATTAAAATATATTTAAAGCAAAATATGAAATATTTTAACTTAATTGTCATTTTATTTAAAATATAAGTATTATGAACCAATAGTTAAACGTACCTACACGTATTAGGTGTACAAAACAAACTGGATAAATCTAATATGTAGCTAATAAAATAATATTATTTTTTATCGTAATAATTCATAAAGAAATTAATTTAAAAACGATAAAGCTCTGTAGTTGAACAGACATATTATAATGTTTTCATCTTAGTAGAATACTTTTATACTGTTCTCATAGATTTTAATATATTATACTCGTTGTGACTACTATTCGTCTTGCCTTGATGTGGTTCCCAGTATCAATATTGATACACAGTATATTTTTTAACAGTGTACATTCGGAATTTATATGGATAAGATTAAACAAACGAAATGTATAAATGTATAATGACTGAGCATTCGTAGAAAATGCAATATAAATTCGTACTAGGCAATTACTTAGTATACTAGTGAGCATACCAACGAATAAAATTATTTCAAGTCGTTCATAGTAATACAATACACAATAATGCCTTCATTAAAAACAATATAAGTACGGAATATAATACAATTTCTATCATTATTACAGATTGAAGATATTATGTTATATAGCATAGGCCAAATATTATATTATTCGACATTTAATGTCTATATGATATTATAATAATGCGTCATTATATTATATTCAAACGGTATCACTATATCGTAATTGTATATTATAATTCGATGTCTTTATTCCGAAGTGAAAGACGTACAAATAATACCATATTACCATTAATTGCAATTTTAATCCTTCAAATTGTTTTACAAATAGAATAAATAGTAGACATTTTGAATTTAGCACGCTCGCAGAGTGGGCATCACATCATCACTTGTTTATTTATCATAAATAATTAATGGAAATAATGCAGTGGTACTTTTAAACGGTTCAAAACTATACACTGGTAGTTGTAAAAAAATTAAGAACCTTCTCGTTTAAAATATTATTTATCTGATATGGTGATATAGGTTGAGCGGAGAAAAACTTTCTTAAGATATAGCGTTAAGTAGTTAGGTACGAATATTATAAATCACTAGTACAGCATCAACGCTATCAATCTTAAATAAGGTGTGCAACAAGACGTTTCAACCAACAACTATAAATATATAAAATAAATATCTATCAAAAATCGTATAAAATCCACTCAACGGTTACAGTGGCTCGCATCCATTGAGTGCATCTATAATATTACAATATAATGTTATATACTCAATGATAATACCGACTAATTTAACTGCGGTCGATGGCTTTATAAAGTGAACATATTATAGCAATCAACTAATACCCATTATCTCTTCCGACCGGTACAAACAGTTGCTCTACTACATTATCTATTAGAACCTAAATTGTATTTGCATGGGAACGTTCGTGTGCACATTTTGCCATCCTACATTCACATTTGCTTTGACTCGTCTTATCGCTCCCGTCAACGCGAATAATTATATTATTATTAACACTATCAAAGCCGAATTCAGCGCCAGCAATATAAATAACCCACCGAGTATTAGACCAAACACAAAGTAGCTGGTAGTAGTATAATATAGAATACCTAAGGAAACATTACAGATAATGCGAGTTCTAAGCGTGAACCACCATTATAATATCCTGATAATATAGAGCGAGTCACTACCGACTGTAGGTAATTATATCTGATGGTAAAATAATCGTTATTTCTGAACTCACAGTATAAGTAAAATATTTGTTATTTGTATAGAATTTCTATTTGAATTATTATCCTTCAACAAATGTAGTGATGATGTTTCAGAGTTTTCAAACAAACTCTGCACTTTCCACAGTACATATTATTATCTGGAAAAAAAGACTTTTACGAATATGTAAAAATTTGGCATTTTTATTAAATTTTACGTATAAACGATCCATCAATGTTGATTTATTTGTATTTCACTTACTATTGCACTGTACGTAGTTTGAATACAAAATAATAGCCATAGATACCTGAAACATTAAATTAAAAATATTGATTACTTATTAGAATATCATAAATTAGACACAACTGATTGCATTTAAATTTCATTAGAAAATCTATTATAAAAACAAATTAATGAAAATAATATGTCAACAATATTTTATTTCATTATATTAATAGTTTTACTGGTTGACCTATATTTCAAAATTATAAAACTATTAATATTGCTTAATATGTAATAGCTATTATAGTGCTTAGTTTATTTTTCAAGTTATTTAAATTATAATTAAAAACAAATTGATCGATTAGAATATTGTTACAAATTACTAATAAACTAAATAATTATTGTTTATTTATAACATCGAAGTGTAATAAAGAAAATCTAAGACATATGCAAATATTATATAGACAAGATGTTTAATTATAGTATTTATTGTATATGTATATACCTAATTATATATTAACTAATGATTGTAATTAAGCATTACAAATGTACTATAGTATTAATGTCAGTCCTATAAGTTTACATTTTTAATTATTTCATAAATACAAATGAATAACTAAAATTAACCTAATAATTCTATGATAATTTTAACAGTCAAGACTAAACAAAATAACTAATTTAAAAATAACGAGTTTATACTCGAGAATTAATAAGAATGCAGTCTCAAACTTGGGAATGACAAAATGGCCAGGTTTCAAAGAACTTGGCCTCAATTTAAACTTTTGTAGATGATAATTTAAAACGGCTAAACTTACTAATTATTGAGAAAACTTAAGTTAAAAATGTTAAATTTGTGTGGTTAACTTCATGGACTAATGCAGTGTGTATTGTATATTAGGTGTTTAATACAATTACTTAGTTAAAATTAGCCAACTCTCACAATATTCGACTTTTAGTAAACTAAAAAAAATATTAAAACAACCATATCGGCCATACTGTAATAAATTGTTTTTAATTTGTTCATAATATTATACAATATTATTGAATTCACCAAGTCAGTGAATTATAGAACCTACAGTAATAAATACATTAAATATATTTTTATTTACATATGTACGGATTATTGATAATTGTATTAAAATCTACATTACTTTACTATTATAGATAATAATATTATACACGAGTACTGATTATAATTATTTACGTAGACATAATGCCAAATGTCACATGTTCAGTCAGGAGGTCAACAACCTGTACGTTATTAAGTCGTCTACAACAGAATCGAATAAAAAAAGCTCATAATAATAATATGACGTACGGCGTAAAATATAGGCCGTGAGAGAGAGAGAGTTCCTCTCGGAAAACCTTCAATCGAATCGATTGTGCATCGTTATAAATAACGCACCTACGTTCAAAGTCACTGCAGCAGAACGATCGTATTAATTGGCCATGTGACACGTGAACCAGGTCACGCGTATACCACGACCGCGTTCCATCGGCAGGTCATCGTAGGGTTGGTGACGAAGCATAATAATAAAACATTATTACAATAATATCATATTATTATATCCGTGAAAGAACAATAACATTTTACGTCCGTAACACGGCAGCTATATAATATTATGCTTCCGGATTACCTAAAACGTAATTTAACCGTATAGGTACTCCTATATACTACACACACGTAAGCGGTATAAAAAATATCGTTTTCGGGCGAACTCGATCGTGACGGAATCAAAAGTCGTCGTCTTTTCCTATTTCTTATCCTTTATTTTCTTTTTTTATTTGTTCCACGCCGTTCGACATCGCAATATCACATTATTTTTACGCAGTGAGTACAACTACCGTGCACCAGTCGTAATACCAATTTATGTAGGTAAACAGGCACAACATAATAATATTATAATAAACCAATGCGGTATATTATATTAGGTAGGTATTGTGCAAATGCGCAGGTCCATTTCAATGGCGCGCCCAGTCGGGGTCGTTGTCAATTCCACGTGCCGAAAAATAAAAATAATAACCTATTATACGACGACGGACGAGCCATTTGCATGTGATATTTTATCATTAGGTGCTAAATAATGGCAACAAAACGACGGGGCCCAGTGCGGAGATCTAGTCCCTCGACGGAACTCCACGCCTAACCCTACCACGCGTATATTATTATTATTATACGAAAAACACACAGACACACGTCATAAAAATATATTATATTATACATAATTACATATTATAATATACCACATTATAGGTACTTATATAATCACGTGACACGCGTGGTTTGAAAACGAGACTCACTGCGGCCGGGGAGACGAGGAGAAGGACGACGACGACGAGGAGGAGTGCAGGTTGAGAGACAGGAGCGGGAGCCGCGAGTTTTATGAATGGGTAGGATTTACGCGCGCGTGTCAATATTATTGTCGAGTAAGCGGCGGCGGCGAGTGGTAGCGCAAAAGAGCAGGTCGGGGTTGGTGGCTGACTAGGGGGGGTGGTATTTTGGAGGGTGAACGGTCGGCGGCGGCGGTGGCGGACTTAAAGAGGCACGATCGGAAATAATACCTAATATATATATAGAACATTTTATATGGGTTACGACCGTACAGAAGTGTACGAACAAACTGCGCGGCCGGCGGGGGGGCAGATGAAATTATATTGTGTACGGTCGCGAGCGCTCCCTCGAACGCCACGGGGTTTTCACCGAAATTATCGAAAAGACTGATAACCATTTAGGTACTTTTACTTTTCGATGTTTGATTTTAACATTTTGAAGACGATTGCGTATCTATGAACGAGTCGCATAGGTCTTATAGATATCGGACCATATTATGCTATTCGATTACTTTCTACTGAAACCGGCAATTTCAAGAAAATTCGTTTTACCCTCGTATGAAATTCGATGAAAAAAAAAAGAGAAAGCGTTCCACGGTCAAATGTAAAGTTAAGTTCGATAATGATTTTAAAGTATAATTTGATTTTTAAGAACCAAAAAACCACTGGCCGCTGTTCTGAATCATTATATTTTACATCTACTACAGGCCGTGGTTAGGTTTTTGATGTTATGTATTACATCTAAAAACGACATAATATGCGTATGTGTGCGTAATACGAGTCTGAAGTGGCCGAGATAACACTAACGTTGGTTTACTATATAAACGCGAAAGACAAGTCATGCGGGTGTGTTCCATAATATAATATATGATATAATATACGAACGGACTTTTAAAGACCCATTAAAAACGACGCGTTTGAAGGGATACGCTTTGGAATGTCCCGAACCGGAATGACCGGTACAGCGGTATACCACGTCGATGTACGAAACGACACATACGGGTCCGCGTGACATGTTTTAATTTGGTATATTTTGTCGTGACAAACTACGCGAGCGGTATACCACGGTCGCGGTCCGAGCAGCCGTCGCAGTCAAGCAGAGTTCACACTGCCCGTGTCGTGTAGTGTCGTGTTTTTATCTGTGTCTCAAAATGCAATACCAGTGATACGAGTATTGTACCTGATTATAACATTTTATAATTTTTTTTTTATTCATCATTTTTCTGCACCACGGAACCCACATAAATATAATATTTGTAACCACACGGCCAAAATTTGAATATTATATTCAACTATGCGGATTGCTATGTGGTATCGTGTGATAAAATAATTATAAAGAAGATCTTGATAGATTTTGATTTTACGCGACACGACACGGCCAGTTTTGAACCCGGCTTCACGGTCGCGGTCGTCGTCGTCACCGTAGTTAGGACGGGGCGTCGGTGGGTCGGCGGCGTCAGGATATCGCGGGCCGTCGGGCGGACTGGCGGCGCCGTCGGGACGAGTAAACGGGCGTGCACGCACGCGCGGCGGGGGGGGGGACGAACGTGACACTCCTCCGGATCGTCCTTCGGCCCCCCCCCCCCACAACCGCCACCGCGCCGCCGCCACCACGTCGACGTAGCACAGCCTCACCGGGCCACACCGATCGATTTTCCCGCCCACTCGCACTCTTCCCGCGCGCCGTCCCGATGGTCAGACCCCGCGCTCTTCGGCTACGTGCTCTTCCACCCACCGACGCCTCCACGACGGCGTCTTAACCCCTTTGCGGTGGTCACATACACGTGTGCGCTCAATGGCAGCAGCTGCGACCCCCTCCGCCCTTCCCAGCCGTAACCCATGCTCGAAAACGGGGTGTCCTCTGACCGATCCCACGTGTTGTACGACTCTCTCTGCAGTGCTCGCGCCCCGCGATAGGAAGTATACCTACGCACCCCACGGCCGTGCACACTTATTTCAACTTTTATTCCGACGATTTATAAGCGGGCCAAAGCGTTTCGGCGGTGTAGGTGGCCGATGTGCGATGGTGGTGGTGGTGGTGGTGGTTAGTGATATTATGTCGACGACAGAAACTACACAGTCAAAGTGCCATCATGATATTATTATGTGAGACTCCGTAGTACATAACTTATATATAATACTGTACACGCGCGAACCGTTTAATTATTATATACGTCTTGCAGCGGCTGCGATTGTGGTTTACTCCTCGGCAACTCTCCCGAAATACTTCACCCTCTTCCCACCCCCCCCCCCCACTCCTTTGCTTTGGACGCGTGAAATTGGCCGAATCAATTTATCCCGCACTCGTACACCGCCGGTCACACCCCCGTAACGATAAAAACCCGAGCTTTCACCAAAACTCGTGCAGGCGCCACGAACAGATGATCGTCAACTACTGTGCAATGACTATAATCACGGAGGTATGTATGCAAAATACGGAACGCTATGCGCTGATCGTGACTCAATCTCCGTCACAACTGGAGAATCTCAAAAATGTCATCGTTTTAAATTTCTGAGATGCGCCTATATTATATGCAGGATTATATTGCAATTGCGACTTTTCAACCTATATGCCTTACGGATTTAATACAAAAAAACTAAAATGTATTTTATCAGTTTGAATATTATACGTCTTTGCGTTTTATTTTCACTACCCAGTAGGTACCTAGTATATGTTTCCAATTATTGCAATGGATGTATAATACAGAAATATAGAAATGCGTAATAAAACATTGTTACATCGTCGAAATAATAGTAGGAACCTGATTATAAGGTATCAAAGTTATAGTAGAGCAATATTATGATTTCAAAGAAACTCGAATAGTTTTCGAAGGAGAGGTGTTGACCATCAACACAATCTTTGGAATTCATCTACCCTATAACAAAGTTGACCTATGCAGAACGCCTACCGTCGTACACCCTTTATGCGTGTCTTTTTAGTTTTTACACTTTATCGTTTTGAATGAAAAAAAATATTATCGAAACATAAGATAAACATTCAAATAAACATTCAATACTTACAACCATAATGTTTAGAGAATTGAGAATACCTAGAACTAACTACGTAGTGATGTAACCATGTAGGTATCTGGTTATCTGCATAACGGAAGTGTACGTGCCACGAATATGAAGAAAATTAATTTGAATAAAACATCAGATTTGTATAATCTCTTGGTTTTTACTGTAATTATTCCCAAAAGTTGGTAGGTAGGTAGGTAGGTTCGTGATTTAAGTTCGTGAAATTCAGAGCAAGGAATAAAAATAGTTGTTGAAATGTTTTTTTTTTTATTATTATTTATTTATTTACCTCCTACACCCTGTGTAATTTTTAACCGGTCCTCACAAAATATATTCAATCGTTTCATTATTGTTTAATTATTAATTGTTTTATGCATTATTTGAATTCACTTGATTGCTTTTATCAGGGGTGCGCGCGCCGCGTCTTCCACCCCTCAACCCAACACGACAGCCACGCGCAACGAATATATTAAAACATGTAATTTGGATATAAATATTTATCACAAAATCCTCGTATAATTGAACTCAATGTGCATCAGGCATTCAGATAGGAGGTCTATATTCGGAAATCGTATTATTATGATTGCTAACTTCGTCGAAGTATAGTAATGTAGGTAACGCAATATTTTTTACACGTTAGGATGTATATTAATTACATTGGTAATGGGTATATCTAAAAAATAATGTCTAATACAGATAAATACATATGATTTGCATTGTTTTCTTTATTGACTGAAACAGTTTTTAGTATTTTTTTTTAATTTATGTTTTTTTTTTTTTTGATTCCATAATACTATTGATATTTTTATAAGTTACGATATTTGAAAAAAAAAATGTTCAACTACTAAAAAGTGTCTAGACGATAAATACTATGGGTGGTATATAATATATTATTTTACTTGAATAACTATGATTCTGTATTTCTGTACTTGTTTATGAAAATTGTTCGTATAAATGGTTTTCTAGGACAAACTATGTTTATTATTATTTTGAATTCAATACAAATACATAAATTATAAAATATAATATACGAGTGTATAATTTGCGTATGTTAATCAGGTATTAATCGATGTAAATATTTATTGAACTTATTTGAACGAAATTGGTTAAACATAAACGAAGCATCTTCAATCAGTATATTATAAACTCAAAACAATTTTTTTAGGTAAATAATTTATTATTAATTACACGTTTAAAATGTGTCAAATTGATATTTTTGTATTATATATAAATTATTAAACTATCACACAAGTGTGCAGGGATAATGGGAATTACTATTATTGTTTGAAATAATATTCGTATTGGTATATGACACTCGACGTTTGAATATTCTGTTCAAACATAGTATTTCAATTTAAAACAACCGTAAGACACAAACATTACAGAAATAAACAGGAAAATTGTTTTAAATCCTACTTTTCGAATTTAATCTCGAACAGGTATAAGTGTGACACGTTTTATGTGATTAATTTTTGAGTACGAAACGCGAAATACATTCCTCACATAATAATAACTATTATAACGTTCGGTGTTTACAATAAACATTTATATTAATCAACTGTATCATCAACTATGGGATTTGTTTAAAGCTTTAATATTCCGTTACATAAATTGAAAGTAGATACCTACTCGACCTTAAACACTAAATACCGTTGTGTATGCATAATATATAATTTTATATGTTTAAACACGTATGTGCAACGCTCCTAAATAAATACAAGATGAGTTGTCATAATTATTGTATGTTTATTTAACAATAAAAATGTAATATCCTAGGGGTATACAACATAATATTATACCCGAAAAACTGCAGTTAGGTGTCGATAGTAAGTTAATTGATCATTTCATACGGACAAATGTACCTATATAAAAAGACTCTGAATAATAAAATATAAAAATAAGGTTTTTGAACAAAATCAAATTTGCTTGATTGTTTATTGTAATAATTATCTTAGAACCCTAAAAATACAAATCATTTCCGTTTACTCGTTACTAAACAGCTGTCAACATGTCATATTGTTAAGCACATTTTTAGTTATGGAATTTTAATATTAACTTTTGTAATTTATTATAATATTGTTACGAACATATTATTATAATCATTAAGCCCGTTAGACAATTTTATTATAGTAACAATAATAATAATAATATTATATTATTCACGTTACAAGTACCTAGATAAACTGAAAATAGTTTAAATTTAAAAACTACAAGTAGAACACAACAGAGCTTATAATATTATAATATTATTATTATATCTGCGTATAAATGATTTTTTTTTTTTAAAAAAATTAATTATATTTTATCTTTAAGCAGATAAGTTTTGACCTACTTTATAATATTTTAATCTTTATCTAGACAAACGAATGTTCCCGAAATAATATCTACTATCTACTACCTACAATTCTTCTCAAAACCAGCAGGTGCCTAAAATATTTTCACTAAATTTTTTCTACAATCATACATACATATAATGTAAAAAAATATAAAGCAATATAAATTATATTATGAAACGTAAATAATTCCGACGTTGTAACTTGTTTTCAATTTAATATGCGCTTAAATCAATATAATATTATAATATGTTTACTTCCAAATCGCCTTCGCATTCATTACTTTTACTATTAGTTCAGTCTACATTGTAGTACGGTTCAGTTACTTGGAATCTAAAGATCATTTAAGATTAGAACGTGTACAAAATAGATAGCTCTCTTTCGCCGTTTATATATATATATAATATATACTAAAAATTGACAACCCTCTCTAGGATTACCTGCTCACTCGTTCGGTCACACTTAAATAATATACCTCTACAACCATCATCTCGTAGTTCTGACGCCGACGTCAAGTTCATTTCTTCCACGATTCCTTAGATGTGCCTGATATATTTTTGCCAAACATACGATTTCGTGGCCTTTCTTACGTCATGCCAGATATCAATATAATATTTTCCACGATCGTTCTCATTTCACGTATTATGGCCATAATCGTCTTTTACTCCATACTTGTGCTTCGTTTCATTAATAATGAGTGTCTGTCTTAACATTAAAATATATTATTTAATTATATCAAGACGATTTACTATTTTTTTTTTTTTTTTTTATTGATCGTGAAGCCCGGCAACTATGGCCATTAGTTTTTTGTTTTGTAGGGGAGGAAGTTGTAAGTTTGTAATCACGTGTGTTTTTGGTTTAGCAGATTTTTTAGTGGGCACCCGTAGGTATCTGCCATGCCCGGCGATACTTCTCTCCGGACACCGTGACTTGCCCGAAGAAAAATGCCACCCGCGGCTGGGTTTGAACCGACGCCTTAATCCACTCAGTCACTCCGTCTGCAATTTACTATTTCATATTATAATAATATTGCACTTTATCGGTTATTTTTTATTACAATTCTGTGAATTCTATTATATTATGTTATTAGGAAGTATGTTATTTATTTATAAAACCATCGACATAATCAGTAAAAAAAAATAAAAAAATATTCTTTAAAACGCTGTCAAAATAATTTCCAAAACAAATGAGTTATTTAATGTTCTTTCCCGGTATCATGAAGTCCACTTCCATAATAATAATATATGATATGTACCCTCTACCCAGTTGCATGAAACTTCCACTTCATTTTAAATATAATATATCTATTTGTACGAGTCTCTATTTTACCTATTGGCTATTGTGTAAGCTTGACTTAAAACTCCAGGTCTTAACTACACATATGGTGTTACATAAATTAAACTTACTCGGATACTAACATATTACAAAATACCAAAGTAATATTATTTCAAATGTATATTACTTAACAGTGTCGGTACACGCTAAAATTATAAGCATTAAATATTATACACCTAAACATTTGAAATACAAATCTATTTTAAAGTAAAACTTTTAGTTTATTATAATTAGGTTTTCCTACGTCGAGTTACATAATATTGATTTAAGTTATAATATTACAGTTCAGTGTGAACTGAAATAATTATGCTTACCCAATTAGGAAATCGATGTATATGTTTATCCTACATCATAAATATTCTTGGCTGATCTCGATAGTCTACGGTGACTGTCAGAAATTATATATATATATATATTTTTTTTGTAAAGACTACCTACATAATTATATTAATCACTGTATTTATGTTAATATATTGAGATGAAAATTAGACAATACAAATGTATGTAATAATTATATTTACTTATTTTAATTAATTTAAGAGAATCGTACTTAATGTTTGAAAGTTTTACTGCAGTAATTAGGAACATGAATAAAAGCTATTACTGAATAATCTAATTGATTTTATGTTTATGTTACAGATGTTAAATTAAAATCATTATTCAAAACATTATTAATTATATAATAATATATAACATGAATCATACCTATGGCTATTATCTTACCTATTATCTTGGTATCTATTTCAATTCAAATGTACATATTAACGTATTGTAAAATATCAAATATGTATATGCGAACTATGTATCAATAGCGATAGGCACACCGATATTAAGATTTCATCATGTAGTATATGGTGGACTTACACCAAAAGTATGAAAATAAACGCAATAGATTGTGGTTAAACAAGCGTGTCCTATATTTAAGAATAAAGTGACTATTAAGAAACACTTTCTGTTGGAATATATTATAATTCTAGAAAATTAAATCTTAGAAAAAAAATTCTAGGAATGATCAAAACTGATTTATGGAAAATATTATTATAATAGCCATATTTAAGGTGGCATAGGTTATACATTTTGTTTTTTACATCACACGTTGTATACGCACTCCTCAACAATCCAAATAATTGACAACTACACCTTTAAAAATGCAGTAATCAATATTTAAATTTTAAACGTACAAAATGTATCAAGTAATTTGATTATAATTTATAACACAGAAGTTTTTCACTCTATGAATATATTATTAATTTATACTGTTTAAATAAGTAATAATGAAAACTTAGATACCTACCTATCTAATATCTTCATTATATTAAAATATAATATGATGATAAATTATAATATTTAGTTTAGTATTTACATAATACATGTGTATTTAATAAAGATTATAAATTAAAATTTCAATATGCAAGAACTTTTTAGTATTGAACCCCTCAAATTTATGTTTGGAGTGTTATATAATTAAATATAAGTTTCTAATATAGTTACATTAAATGTTTATAATTAATATTCTTGATAATTTAAGTTTTCTGTTTACTGACATTTAAATATGTCTTCTAAGGTAAAATAATATCTGTACATTAATAACTTATATTGCCTAACGTATATACAGGATGCAACGGGACTATTTGACGAATATTGCAACGTTTGTAATAGACGTGTAATATACGTTTAAATAGTCCTGTTACACCTTATATATACATACATTTTAAAATTGATTTTGAAATAACATAAACATCAAAATATTTTATTTAAAACTATTTTCATAATCATAAAAAAATATATTAATAACAATAATAGTAACAAAATGATCATACAAATTTATCATTTATTATGATAATTATTATAATAGTTAAAATATGATTTAGTAATAAATAACTCAAATTTATTAAAAAAAAATATTAGTCGTTCTACTTGAAAAAATATATAAACCGAATGTAATTTTATGCACCTTGGATTTCGAGTTATTGAGAGTCGACTGTAATATGATACTAACTTTTAAAGTGATAATTATTATTATTATATGTATTCACCAAAATCATTAGTCCGAATATTTTTTTAGTGTAATGTCTTAAATAATTTATTAGGACCGTACAAAGGCCATTAGACATAATACGAGCAATGAAGAGTATTATAAAATTTAAATATTACATTATTTTATAAATAACATTGAACCATCCATTGTATGATAATGATTAATCATTAAATAAGTGTAAAAGTTATTACATATTATAGTACAATATTCTTTAAGACTGAAACCTTAAATTAGTAAATCTGATAAAATTCTAAATTAATAGGTACTTTAATTTAAAAAAGGTAATTTATTATGAATAATTTAAACCAATAACAGAAAAAAAGTATTGTATTCTTTTGTATAAAGGTAAAATTAACCTTCCATAATTACCTTTTTGTTACATTATATCTTACAGTTTTTAGGGTTAAAACTCAAATAATGGAATTTTCATTTTTACCAATACGATTAAGTAAAATAACAAGCTTCCAGATTTAAATTATTTTAAATTAAAAACAACCAAAAATAATTTTGGTATCAGATTCATTTATTTTAAAAAATATTCGTATACCCAACCAGCCACCGTCGATCGTTATAGACTAAAAGTTAAAACTAAAACCCAAATACGAAAAATATCACGGAGTCTGTGTCCTATATATTCATATATATATATAAACTCGAAACATTTTGAAACAATCCCTTTGTCTCGGTCGTCGCCGAGTGAATGTATTTGATTTTTTTCGGCATTTTAAAAGTCTACCGTCTATGGTCAACGAATGGTGGACTAATTTTAGCCAGAGACCGCTGACAAAACGATAAGCCGGAGGGGAAAGCGCTGTAATGCGTGACGACGACTGAACTTTGGCTATCCGTCAGACAGACTTCGGGCGGGAATCGACACCTTATTTTTTTATTTCGGCTTTACTAAGTTTGAACCTAATTAGAACATTGACAACACTTCCCGGATTCCCAAATTGACTGTTCTAAAGATAATAATTGGTGTCCCCAGTTGCTAGATAAAATTACTCTTTGCAGGGTGTGCACGGCGACGGCGAGCAGTGGTTGGTATGACGTTATTGTTACGCGGTATATTACGGTAACTATTAAAACGTTGCGTATCACTGGTAAAGTGGTAGGTATACGGTGTATCTTCGGTGACAGATAGGTAAATACCACACGGGGGTAGGGGGCGTATTTAAGATAATTTAGATGTTATAGATAAGACACTTAGTTATTCCGAGTACGATATTTGACGTAGGTACTATTACTACTACTATCTATATTAAAAAAAAAAAAAAAATAGGTATGAACAATATTATAGTAAATTTTGTTTTACAGATGACCTGATAGCAATACTCGGAGAAATAAGCGATGAAACGAGATTAGTTCAACAAACGTATCTGACCGAACGATTATTGCTATCAATTTTGTCGATTAATCAAAATAGTTTTACCTATATTGTGGGACTCCGAGTAATATTATACTAAAGGATGAATCAAAGAAATATCATGAACGTATCTATTTTATGCGATATTCAGGTAATATGTGAAACGCCATTACATCAGCTATTTGTGTTAAATATTTTAATGGATATCATAGATCGAACGCTCGACTGCTATGATTTAGTGTAGTAACTAACGCATAATTCGTCACGGAGATATTTGTGTGTCGGAAATACTTATAAGGTCAATCATTGCAGTGTAGGTAGCTTTAAAGCGTATACATTTTTAATTCAACTGTACCAAAGATTTCGGATACCTATACTAAGTAAACATGCATCATTTTTTTTTATGTTTTAATTTTATTTGTGTAGATTTTACGATTTTTGAAATAAATTTAATTGATACATTTTTAAATTTAAATATTTTATGTTTTTTAAGCAGCATTGTGTTCCATTGATTAGAAAAGTATATTTTTAGATTAGATTTACATGGTTTTAAATGATCGCTTACTTTCCATTTGCAGAAAAATGTTATTCTCAAGTTTGGTTTTGGATTCCCGAATCCGATAGCTCTTTTTTGACTGAACCTCTAGACATTAGTCTTACTACCGCCAAAATGTTTATTCAGCAGTAAGCAATTTAACATATTATATTTTGCAATATTTCAAGTGTGAATCAGGACATTAGGAAACTGTTTGGATTGGATCCCGTTGTAACATAATATATAAATGGTTTATTTCTAATAAGGATATGCATTGAAATCGATTTTGCCTCATGACCTTTGTACCGATAGTCGTTGTGCGAGTCATAAGCAAGTCGAAAAATTATCTATTGTTTCGGTTTACGGACCGTATATCGACATCGTCTGTTTTCGAATGACCGCCTAGACCCGATTTCACCAATGGAATTTTGTTTTATTCTTACCAACATTTGACGTTTCACGGTCATAAATCAAAATTTCTTTGGTTGATAAATTAAAATATACTAACTACACGCCCTCGCTATTATTCAACTATATTCTTGCTGCTTATTAACCCATGGGATGCTCTGAAATGTTTCTTCAAACTCGTCAAATTATTTCTATTTCAACTGTGTGGTTGCGAAAGTGGATAATTTATCTAATAATGGAGAAACGTACGCTGTAATAAAATAATATTTTGAAATCGACGTTTTAAGAATATATATTGCATGTTATATTCTAGTCCCATGTACTAGTTAAATCTGTACGATAATTTATTAATGGATAGCTAGTACATTAATTACTGCAATGTACATTAGTCGTTTTAATTCTTAAATTGTATAAATAGGTATAGACACCATTATTCATTTTACGTTCATAATGCTAATGAGAATGTAGGTAACTTAAAGTTGAGTTTATAGCCAACAAAGCATAACGAGTTCACTAACAGACGCGTTAATATTATATTGATCATAGTTTTAAAGTTGAAAATAAAAATATATGTGTACAAAACTTATTGTACTCATTTGTTAGCGCAATATTGCTTTACGCTCTCAGTTAAACCTGAATAGGCAATATAATAATATACAAACAATGCATACAGCAATAAAGATTTCTTTTTTGTTCTAAAAAGAGTTAATGGATATTATGAGTTATGACTAAGTTGTGGTTTTAATGTGTGTGTGCAAAATAAACCACTCGCTCATTGTTGATTTGTTGGGAATATAATATTCAGAATTCTGAATTTATTCCATATTTGTATACGCCGCATCAACGTTATGGCATTAAATATTAATCAGTTTATTATTTATTTTATCGTTGTTAAACGTTTGATAATAATATTCATAACCCGTGGTAATTTTTTTACAAAACCATATGTTATTTTCAACTAATTTAGTATAGACATTAGACAGTGAATGATGATAAATAACATATTATGGCTCTTGCTAATCTAACTTAACGGCCGTGTATTGGATATTTGGAAAAATGCATTTAAAAGTTGATGAGATTTAAATATATAGTTTGTAATTAAAAGATTTCTCATTCATTTATAAAGATTTAAATTTTATTACCTATGAATAATTATTATACTTTGACAATATTTTATGATGGTGTGATTAATTATAAGAGAGTGTCTTAGCTTGTTTTCCGACGATTTTTCGAGCCAGAAAAAATCATCTATGGGCTTGCCAACTACAATATTTATGTTTAAAAAATAATATTGGTATATCATGATCACGTTGTTTAATTTTCCAATCGGTATACTGCTTAGGTTATTATCTGGTTTAATTAAAATCATGTTTCATTATACGGGCCTTGTTCGAGGAATAAAACGTTCATTATTGTTATAAATTCTCTAATCGGTGGGTAGGTTTTATGTTATGCGCCAATATAACATAATTCAAATATGTCATTACTATCCACCGGCGAATAACTATTTCAATTTTACTGAAGTATGGATTCTTTACTGAAGACTCAAACCCAAGGCCAATAAAATATATTAAGGTAGACAGCTTAAACTCGAAAGATAAAAAATACTGTAATCAATTTTAGTTTAACCTATCAGCTGCAGGTTCGATTCAGTTAATAATTGCGTATTGAACTAGTATAGTGTATAAATATTTACAATTATTTATTAAGCGGAAAAGAAAATGACTGATGTGTACGGGTTGTATTTTACGTGCTTCAATAATCTAGAATGTATTGTTTGGATGGATTTCTCGGGACTATAATACGTACACATTTTTATGTGCGAAACACACCAATTAGTTTGACTGTACATTTGTATCTATTCGACATCTAAGTTACCTATATGACATCATAAAAAAAAAATAAAAAGTAAGTTAGGATAATGTACTTTCTGAAATGAAGAGGACTATTAAAGATTGTCCGATCCCGTCGACTGATTGACACTCAGCTTGTTTCTACCTGCAATGTTACACAACGATTCGGAAAAACATAAAAAAAAAAACAAAAATAAAATTGTCACAATAACACGCATTAAACTACAATATTTTTTATGTAATATTCAGTACCTATAAAATGTTTTTTTACATGGACGATATGACAAAAATATGATTTTACGGCTGTTTTCGGATTTTTATTTCGTTGGTTAACTATTTCTAAGACGTATATAATATCCGATATAGTCGTATATAACATATTATACACAATTGATTTCGGAAATTGGACGAGTATTACATTCCAGGCATGTCAACTGTCGGTTATTTACAATGAAATTTCAAAAAAAAAGTTTCCAAGATTTAGGGAAAATCTCATTACACGCAGAGCCCCACCCAAACTGTTTATAGATTGCGATGATTAATAATCGCTCCCACGCTTTAAAAGACAATACACTTAGCCATCCGAGTGACCACCCGAAATTAATTTAATTCCACGAAACTTAATTCCTAACCGAGTCAAACAAAAAGCAGATTTTTTTTTTACTTGTCAACGGGCGAAAATGACTTTTTCATTATTAAAATACTAAGAATATAAAATATAAACTTTGTTTAATAATGGATAACATTTTTATATAATGAGCTTCAATTCCAACTTAATATTTTAGCTAACTACATAATATATTATGAAAAAAAAGAGCAAACAGTATTACAGTAAACAGACAATCCACTTATTTTATATTTTATTATTTATACGTACCTAGTACATGTTTTCAAGAAGTTAACTAGGGCAGAATAATATTTATTTTCAAGTTTTCATTTAATTTCGTTTTTGTAATATTGTAGTTATTATAATATTTAATTTTAAACAAAACACACATTTGACTTTTATGAAATAGGTACGCAGAAAATATTAATAGTTGCACACATCGACAACATTTTTTTTTGCTTAAACGTTCCCATACACATCCGCAATTATTATTATATTTTACAAACAGTAAAAAATCGTGAAAATAATAATCGCTTTATCAACAAAGTTTGATACCTATTAAAATGTTCATCTACTAGCGATATGTAAGTGATAGATACTATAATTGCTTATAATTGAGTAGGTGGAAAAAAATTATGTTTGTATATTATAATCGATTATAAAATATAGAAACACATCTACCTAAACAATAAGTATGATTTTATTAAAAAATAAACAAAAAAACAAAAAAAAAAAAAAAACAAAACTGTTGACTTTTGTATAGGTCCCTTAGTAATTTCTAACTTAATTTAACGGTGTTTTCTCGTTAAATTTTCATAAATAAGAACAATAATCATACTACCTTCTTTAATAGTTTTATTTCAGAATAATATTATTGTTGTGACAATATTTACGCACATCGTGTTTTTTATCGTGCTAGTGCTATACCTAGTGAATGTGATTTGTTTTAAAGGTATGTTTATATTTTGTTAATATTATTGATCAAAACGTCTGTCAACCAGTAAAATAAATCAACTTATTGTGATATTTCAAACAACTGATCTCCCGATTAGAGTGTGTTAGTAATCTATTCAATATTATAATATAATGTGTTTACCATATTAGATAACTCCTAAAGAATACATTTGTCATGTCACAGTTATAAAAAAAAGCAATCTGTATAAACCATAAGTAACTAATACATAAATTAAATATCTGTACTTTGTTTTATTGTTGACTATTAAAATGTGACGGTGAATGCACTATTTATGCTATAAAAATATATTATGTAAGTCATATAAACATAACTATTCAGGGCTATATTATTATAACAAAATGTTATAATTATTGGCAATCAGACATATAATATTATTAACAGTGATTTGTTTTAAGCTTTTAAAAACAAAGTACGATAATATGGTATTAGTGTGATGAGGTGACTAATTTTTAATGTCAAAAAAATAATATAAGATAGCTAATCCAAAATTATTATTAAAAACAGAATAGTCATCTCCTAAACCTCATAAATTGTTCCGTAAAAATGGAAAAGGCAATCATCAGATAACAAATGTGATAAATAACGGGCGTGTAGCTCGTTGACAAAAAATAACAGGATATAATATACAGAACACATGATACAGCAGAAACGTGCAATTTATACTTGGAAAATATATGTTAAGCTAAAACGTCAAAAGTTAACTGATTGTGGATGTCCATTTGTTAATTGAAACCGTTAAAGTCTAAAAGTATAAATATTCCTAAATATATATTTATAAATAATAATATTATTAAATACGTTGTATAAAATAAATATGAGATTAAATTTTAAGTAATAAACCTTTTTATGAGAGCAACGAGAGTTAAAAAAAAAATATCAAAAACCAAAATCTATGTTTGATCTGAAGGTTATTTATTGTGATTTCTGATTTATAATAATTTAAATAAAAAAATAAAGTACCTATAACACACAAATCATTGTAAAATCAATGTAATATACATTCATCGTTTCGCTCAGAATCTAAAAAAATTAACTATGATAAAAACAATAATAACAATAGAAACATTTATGATTTATGGTTAATTTTTTTCCAATAAATAATCGTAGGGTTTAACTTTGGTATTTTTCTGTCACCTGAGGGTTTTTTAAATATAAGAATATATTTTGTTAAGTTAAACTTTTTTTTGATAATACATTTTGGTAATTAGTTGTTTAGTATATTTATATTTCAAGTGAAGATAAAATAATGTATTGGTTTTACATTATTGATTTATTTATTTTTAGTATTTATTTTTGCGAACACTTTCTGGTAAAAAGAGTGCCCATGATGTTTTATGTGACCCTATCTATTGATTGGAAATCCAGTGTAATGGTCAGTTGTAGATTAAAGAGATCATTTTTCGATTTCCTCCTTTGTCTAGTTCTCTAAGCGTCAGAAAAAATTGCACAAGACTGCTAAAAAATGTTACACGTCAGCAAGTCAACCGTGGTCTAATCCAAATCGTTTTTCAATGTTTTGAAATTTAATATTAGCACTGAAGTGGACAAAGCGATACTTTTTATCGTACTCGTATTTTTCGTCGTAATAATACGATGGTTACCTTATTTTTATACCAAACAATTTATACATTATTGAACAAATAGAAGGTAGTTAGATGAGGATGCTTATATTTTGTCATTAGAATCTCAACTTTCTAATATGTATTCACAATTATATCAAAATAATAATATACCTACCTACCTAAATAATTTAATACGAAATAATTAGAGACCATCCATTTAGCCATCGACCATCCCCTTTCAACTATTCTCTACGATCACAATCGTAGTTTAATTAATATACATTATATATTATCACCTATATTCAATCCATTCCATGATTTTCAATATAATATATTATTCATCTATCTAAATATCTATATAGAATATGCATAGTTACATATTATTATATCAATTATTGTACACTTGTGCGTTTGCAGTGATTGACAATTTTGTTTAAAAACTGAAATCGTTCATTGGGTCGTTAATTTAATTATTTAATAAATTATGTATTTATAAATCTAAAAACAGAAATTGTTTTGACACACAATGTACAACAACTATACATATAGTCTGTAATAAATTATGGAAAACAACATGATAAAAAGTACGATTTGAATTTTTTAATTTTTAATTTAAAAGTAGGTAGGTAGGAACAAACTACAAATGTACAATTCATCAAATGAAATAAATTAAAAATTAATTTAATTTGAACAGCCCGTAAAACGTCAAAGTTCTCTAAAACTATAAATTTCGTTCACGTCCATACTCTATAAGAAATGACTGACCTTCACTAAGATTGTGTCTGCGTACACGATAAGTAGTTAAAGTAATGCTTCGATTTTCAACTTAAATATCTTGTTTGATGGGAAAGTGAATCTTTGTTGTTGATTGGGAAGGTCAAAATTTAAAATTATCAGTAGTTTTCGAAAACGCCGGAGAAACAAAAAAAATTAAGAAAAACTGGTAATTTGTATTCAAAATTGGTATTTGACAAAATCGATTTTGGTTTTTGGTGTGGGTAGCTCTAAAACAAATGACCATAAATATTTTAAATTTTCACTGAATGTTTATATTTTCATTTTCTATACACCATATCAAAATATATTGATTTGTATTGAGCTGTTTACGGACATTTTCAGTTTCCAATTTTTTAACTTTTTTTTCTATGAATATCAATAAAATGTTATTTGTTGGGTAAAAATGCTTGGAAATTTAATACGAGACTCCTAGTATGTTGTTACAATGGTCGTTGAAAAATATTAGAAATACATAGTTACACATTTTTGTTATAAGCATTTAAAGTTAATATTTTGACAAAATGTATATAAAATGTTCAATTTTTATAGCTAAAGATTGAACATTTAAAACAAGGTTCCACGTAAATAGGTAAATAAATTACTTTATTCACAATAATATCGTCAAATATAATAGTAATATCATGGCCTGACTGACAGTGCTCTGTAGTAATATTATAATATTAATCCAACTTACCGGATACCGTATTAATAATAAGTAATAACAATAAACCGTCTCCGCTCAAAATCATTTTTCGTGTACAATGATTTTATATCATTGAATTCAAATTTTACATTTTCCATTACAGTGACCCACTTTTAACCTACTGTACAGCAAAGCGACACCCACTTGCCCACCTTTTAATATTTGTATGTTAAAAGTTAGGTTGCATTAATATCTTAAAATATTATTGTGTATATTTATGACTTTATAATAATACAGGTACGTAGTGAGTGGCAATAAGTTTTGAGTCCCTACGAATATAATTTTTTTCAAATAACATCAAAGTAACTAATATCATAATTTTTCTTGTTAAAGTTTGCATTTAATTTCATAAAAATGTTAACTTGAAATTACTACGATAAAAAAATATTGCATATTATGTATTTTTGCGATTTTTAGGTTTACTGTAAGAACAATTTATATGGGTTATTTTATTAAATATTCAATCATTTTGACCAAGAAAAAACCTTTTTATAAAATTCACTCTATTGCTACGATTAATTTTAATTCAATCATTTAAGTATAAAAGAATATAATGTTAAATCTTAAACCAATAACATAATTCAGTCATTATAAAAAAAACCTTTCAAGAATCTGTACACTTTAAAATAAGGTTGGTATTGCAAAATATCCAAGTAATTTAATGTATTTTAAACATAATTTTTGGCTCTATTATTTAAACATCGCAAAATTATATTTTCCAATAATTTGTTTCTAGTTATAATGGTTTTATTTCACGTTCCTAATATACAAGGACCGAAATTAAAAATGCAATTTTAATTTTATTTAGATTAATGTTTAACACGTCAAATCATTGTTTTATAGTTCAATGGGGTGGAAAGTTGAAAAATTAAGGTAGGGTAAAACTTGTCTCCAAAAGTGAGTGACAATACCTCCCCAGGCATAAATCTACACTCCATTAGAATACTGAATATTTATACACAAATCACATGTCAGTTAAAATGTTCACATTATATTATTATACATAATTATTGCGTTGCCTATTTCATAAATTACTTTGCGTGCAATGCGAATAGCGATTGTCAGGTTATGGCTTCAAGTTATCGAACAGAATAATGTGTACCAATGGGCAATGATTCTACAGTTGTTATGTCCATCCCGTTTGGCAGAAGTTCCGTAATCCGTAGGTTTGGTGCTATTATTTTAGGTGTTTTATTTTTCGATTATTATTTCGTATTTGAAATGTTATATTATATCAGATTGGAGACTTAACAATAACAGACATACCATTACCGGGAAAGAATCAGTTGAAAAATAAAATAAAAAGTATTATCGTGAATAATATGGAAAGGTTTGAAGGTTTTATGGAAATTTGTAAGTGGACTTAATATAGTAGTAGAGCTCAAATGTTTGTAAGTGATGTTACATTTTAATGTTATTTATATACTATCAAATAATTTATAGTACGATATAATACTATCGTCTTCAAAATAAAATCACTGAATAAAATTATTTCAACTCGACAAGTATGGAGTTATACATTCCATGTATATTAGACAAGTATAGCGTAGTACATCTCTACATATATATTATATTATAATCACTGTAAAACATTAATTAAATACCAACCGGCAACCGATATTATAATATTTCCTTAATAATTGTTAGAAATTCTTGTACACAAATTGAATACGTAAGATTCCGATCAGGTATTACAACTTGAATATTTATCCGCAAAAACAGCTATACCTATAGAGGTACTCAAAAGTTGTCCGTATAAATGATGACGGATACTTCTAGAACTGACGCAGCTCAGTAAAGCGAGGAAATGATATAACCCATATGATTATGGATATTAATAATATGATTGTGTTCGTACATTTTAATGTCTTAATATGTCAATATAATATATGAGGAAGACTTTGTGTGAGGAAATTATTTAATTGATATTATTATTCTTAAACACGCTGGTGAAGTCCAATCATTTTTACTATATAGATAGGCGAAACTAACCGACATATTTACAGTCGCTGAAATAGCGAATTAAATTTATTATATTAATACTATATCGTTCTTCGTCTTATGGTTTTTTTTTTTTTGAAAAATAAATTTCATATTATTATTTATTTATAGTTACCAAAAATATTGATAACGAAACCAAACATTCATTGTACCTACCTGTTGATTGTGTAATTAAAACACCTGTCGAATTAATAACATAACGTTGATAATCCATTAGAGTAGTGCAACACACTGATTTAATTTCGAATCACTATTAAGAATTATTTCCCTATATGTGAATATAACTCCCAGGGGATAAACCAAAACATTATTTGAACTTCACTCAAAATAACTCGTTCGGCATCTGTACAATATAATTCGAGCATACACTTAGTTCTGTTATTTTAAATTAGTTTTACATAATATTATTATTTATTATTATTACTCAAATTAAGTTCATTGATCTACGTAATGAACAGTATTCTAAAACTATAATTGGTAGTTTTTACACTTTACACTTTCCACATTTAGTGGATATAATTATAGTATGAATCCAATTAATGTTTGATAAAAGGATGTGGTCGTACCTCTTAATATTTTCTCTGACCTGCGGCCGAGAATGGACAATTGTCATTCAGTAGAACACTTATTTTGTTGTTAGATATTTAGTATTCTAGTCTACAGTAGATTGATGTACTATCAAAATGTAAAGAACATTATCTGTGACCGTATGTTGACTTTCTTACGATATATCAAATTGTGTGCAAGTTATAAGTTCGTAAGATATTAAAATTTAAAAATATTCATATCTGCTTTAAATGTGATCTATCGTATAAAAATCCAACGTACAAGCGCAGCTAATGTTTTTAAACTTAAGTTTGATAAAAAGTCAATATTCATTACAATGCTATAGTTAATAATACAATGTTGGTTCTGCTGAACGTAAATTTGCCAAATTTTGCGTGGGCCAGAGAGAGAAAACGAATATTATAGTGCTGCAGTGCGCTGGCATCGTCTTAGATTTCTGATTTCATTTTGTTTCAAATCTTATAAATGTTTCTTATAAACATTAGTTTATAAATTTATAAAATTAATTTATAAACTTTAAAATTTTTACACTTGATAAACGTAGGTAAGTTTTTTGGACCGGCTCTTAACATCTATATATTATATGTAGAGCTACAAAAAAAACTGCGAAAAAATGATAGTATAGAGATCCAAGTATCTCTGTAGTTCATACGCCAATATAATACAGTTATATAAGAATTTGCTTGTGTAACGAGATGATACTTTTTAGTTATTTAAAATCGGAAAGTCAGTTTAGGTACGCTCCGTATAAATATTTGAGTATCGATTGCATTGTCAGAAGAGAACAACACAAGATAAAGTGAATTTCGTGTAAACAAAACTTTGAATAGTCTACTTTTTACTTTATTTGATTCTAATAATAGTATTCAAAACTGTACATTAAGAACGGGGAGGTATTCACCACGTATCGATTTTATTCACTGTATTTGCTTGTTTTTGTAACATTAATTTCAAATAGTCATTACAAAAGTTTACAATACTCAGTGAAAATCGAGCATGGACGACGCCATAGCAACATGTTGTCATAATTTTTGGCATTATACAAAATATTTCGAGAACATTGAAAACAAATAGTTCTTCAATGCGATTATACCAAATATTAAAAAATATATATATGTGAATTCTTTTTTTTTTTTTTTTTATTGAACTTAAGCCCGGCGACTATGGCCATTAGCTGTTGTAGGGGTTATGAACTGTGGTAGGGGTAAGGTTGGTACGGTAGGTTGATTTACGATTGTTTTTTTAACGATTGTTACGTTAGGTAGCAAACACGTGTATGTGTGGCAAGGTTTTTAACTACTATGAACCCGGGTGGTCACCCATCCGGGAGCTAGTATTTGTGGCCGTTACTTACTCCCAGTCGCATTCCGCGACTGGTAGCAGCCAACGCGCCACGCCAAGCCACTATATGAATTCTATGTACTTACTTCATAACATTCAAAACTGTAAATTATTTTGTTAAATTATATAAACTATTTTGTTGTGCGTATACAACTGTTTATTTATTTTTTAAGTTCTCACGGTTTACAAACCATCTACGTGACTTATGTAAAGAATTTAAAAAAATTAGACGTTTAATTTTTTTATCTGAACATTTACATGTTTAAACAGAGTACTTATACGGGCTATATAGACATAGATTCTTACATTGTTCTAACCAAGATTATACATTTTCGTTTTATAATTTTTTTTCTTTTATTAAAATAAATTTGAAAACGCCATGAAGAACCAGAAGTAGGTAAGGAGTAAATAATTAAGTGAGAAAACTGACTGATTTAATTAGCAAGTATTGCTCTTAGCTCTTGAACTTCTAAATCTAATAACAACTCTGTCATATTTTTATAATTTATTAGTTGTTATTTTTACCAATAAGTGATATATAATTTATTATTATCCAATAATGTAGATATTATGATTTCCAATGCTGATTAAGTATAATAATGTAATATAATTGGCTTCAAATTTTTAATTATAAAATGGTTTTTGGACTTATTGGAGAAGAGCATTACTATTATCAAGTGAAGAAGTAAGTCACAATAACATTTCAAATGTAATCAAAATGTTTTGTGAAAGTATAATATGGTATAGTAAAGTTAGACATGACTTTACACAGCACTATATTGAAGCATCATTTGTTTAAAAAAAAAATGTTTCAGAATTTATTATAATATTATGTTTGACTAATTCTTTAATTTGTGAATGTTATGTTAGCTAGAAACTTTTATCATAAAGTTTGGAATTAATAACAAGATAAAATAAAAGGTTATTTATACAATTCCTCGATACTGTGTTCAACGGATTATTTTTGTAAGTTTATAGAGCAGTTTTATCAATATACATATATTAAAATCATTAATTGTAATTAGATTTGTTTGGATTAAGTTAATCAAATACGTTATGTTTTAATATAAACTTAAATTGTTATTTTTAAGACCACAAGCTTTATTTAGTAAACAATATCACAATTCTTGATGAATAGTGCGGTAAAATGTTTCACAGTAGAATAGAAACAAATTTCCTAATTATAATAAACGATCTACACAGTTTGATATTTTAACAGTGATGTTTTATGTTGATTTTTTTTTTGTGTTAGCTTGAAACAAATAGCAATACAATATTGTGTTTGACGTACGATATGAAAGCGGATATATTGATGGAAAAAAAAAATTATATTATCTTGACGTAATATTGCATACTTATAAGATTTGTAAAATATAATTTAATTTAATTTATTTGAAAATATTTATCAGAAATCCGAACTTAAATTGTGTGCATTAATTTATTATCTTATAATGACTGTACGTTATCTGCAGTTTTAATGTATATTAATAACAAATAGGAATGTCTGGTGTAATATTTACCACAACTAATTTTTTTCTTTTAAGACATCCTGCCCGTGTTTACCGAAAGTTATGACATGTTTAGGCGTGACACTTAATTTATCAACATTAGTCTAAACTAAAGTTACACGTCACGTCGTAGTTCAAAGTTACAAGACAAAATTAAATATTATTATCATCATAATATTATAATATTAGCTGACAATATCGACACTATCTATTGCAGGAGTCTTCCACATGTGAGCACGTGACCCACCATGACTTAATGTATGAGGCTCGTGAACAGATTTCAAACTAAGTATGACACATAATATACATGAAGTATTATTATTGGTATTTAGCCTTTTTTTTCTTCGCATTTCTTTCATATTTTCCTTTAATTTTATTTGCCCGCGAGATCTTCAAAATAAAAAAAAAAATATAGGTGGCTCGTTGCCTCAAAACGTTGTAGACCACTGATCTTGTTAATCCCTTGATAGATAAGATTAGAATACTTCAAACATTATGCTCGTTTACAATACAGAACTGTCATGGCTATGCTGGACCTCGTGCCAGACAAAAATATGGCCACGAAAAGTATTAAATTGTAGTAGGTACCTATATACTGACATTTAATATTATAAAATTGTGTTATTTCATGAAATGTTTAGGTACTTTATGGTTAGTGTACCAAATTAAGGCGATAAACCATATCATTTATCCAGACATTTTATAAGCTCCCCCTCATTGTTTAGCTATATTGTGTACAATATTATACTATTATATTTTATTATGATTACACTTTTACGCGTATTGCGTACCGCGTAGTATTCACGTGTAATATATTTTACATTTTTTAATCATCCTTTAATAATACACATATTAGGTACCTATTTTACGTTTTGTATAATATTTGAAACGTATATTAACCTATATTATAAGCAGTTAAAAAATGTGTCTTCGTTTTTAAAATATTGTAAGCCAGTATTGTATGCAGTTGGCGGGGGAGGGGTTTGGTATTTGGACCCCCGACCAACCAACCCACTAAAAAACAAAAACAAAAATTGTAAATTTTTATTTATTTTTTATAACTAAGTAGTTATTCTATTCGATTTCTAGATAAAATATTAATTTAATATTAGTTTGTTTTATTATTAATTGTTTATCTATCTATTTATATAAAGCAGTACTCTAAATCATAAAATAATGGATTTCATACTTTGACGGTTACATACTATATTAAAATAATTTCATAGATATTGTTTCAATATAATACATAGTACTTATTCAACAACTGTATTAGCCACATAATTTAAAAGTTAAAAATAATAAAAAAAAATAAATAAAATGTTATACAAAACACCTATTAGAAAAAAAAAAGATTTTTTTTTATCATTAATTTCTATGGTAAATCTAAATTAAACATATACATAGAAAATTTGAGTATCATTTTAACACTGAAAACCCTACCAACTGATTCATTTTTATTAATTTAAGATATTATATTTTCAAATTAATATTATATTAATGTATTCAGCGTTAGCGAGCGGATAATTTAATTCATACGCGAAAAACTTGGTGGTGAGTTTTAGAATATTCACAGCACTTTAAATTTCTTCATCAATTGACCCTATAAGTGGGAAGGATTAATAGTCTTATAAACTATAAGATAATATTATTACACTTGCTGTTGTTTGTTATTACTAAAGACTATAATATTATAGTATTTTTAGGAAATTCAATGACACTACATTGAATACAATTTTAAATTTTGTTTGTATGATTCAAAATGAAATCATTAAATAATATAAAACTACAAAAAAAGAAACGATTAATATAAAGACATAAATATAATTTGCATTCAATGAGGGGTATATATTATTAAACACTTGAAGTCGATATTACTGACATAAAATGAGCTATTTTGGTCTAATGACAATTATTGTTTTATCATCATCTTTTAAAATTGCATTATATAACCGTCTAAGGTTAAACATGCTGTATTTAATATTTATAGGTACATTAATCCAAATACTTAAATTTGATATCCAGATAGGGTTTTCATATTTTTACAACTGTTCATCGTTTTCGTGTTTCCCAAAGTTATGATTTTTGACGAAATATCTTTTAACGAGTCAAAATAGTGTTCCCATCATAAAAAATTGGGTACAATTGAATTTATGATCACATTTAATGAAGAAAAAATCATTAGAATAAAACCATATTTAAAATTACCACGAGTAACTTGGAAAATAATATAAATTCATTATTTATGTATTAAAATTATAATATTATATTTATTAATATGTAAATTTACTTAAGTTGTACCAATTTATTTATGAAATATTTTAATTTGTTTTATGCCAACAATATTGATTGGATATTTGTACAGTGGTCACCTTAATATTTACACAACACGTTATAACACGAATACTTTGCCTACAGTCTATTAACACATCTCTAATTTACACTATGAACTTGATTTAGATAATATTATTTCAACAATTTATACACAATAATATGAAACGGCACTATAGATAGGCAATTTGGGTACACAGCGGTCGTTGGTCAGTTTTTCTAGTATTTTATATTATATCAACTGATATAACTGGTTTTGATATGGTAATAATGTTAAATATGTGTTATACTTGTTTATGTTTAAATGTTGTCATAATAACTATTATGAAGTAATATATTATATATTATAGCCATGTTAATTATATTTATTGGCTGAAATAGACAAATATTTAATAATATTCAACTGATGTTCGTTTTATTGTTTTAACAACAACAAAATTTATCGAAATTATATTCTTCCTCCGCAACACAAACTTTTAAAGTCATTTCACAACCTATACACGAAATAGTGGTAATAGGCAACAATAATAACCGTCAAATGTTTCAATTATTTAAATCGTTTTGTTTTGTGTCTGATTATTTCCTGTTAATAAAATGGTACCAAATGCAATAATATTGGATTATGTATAAAACAAGTAGGTTAGTATTTATATATTTTTTGAAATTATGCATCCCACGAGTTAGTTATTTAAACAATAGGCATTCAATTGATTTATTTTATTGACATTCATATAATATAATAATAATGTGATGTTATATGTTTATGAAAAAAGTTTTATGATAAAATTCATGCCCATGTAATATACTGCGCATAAACCTATACTTAATATGTATAAAACAGCTATATTATTATGATAATATTTTACAATAATGAAGTGAATAAAAGTAATTGATAAAACGATTGTTAATCCGGTGCAGATATTTTTTTGTTCGATATTCTATACTTACAAATTATTTAAAATACTTTTAAGCGCAAAAGCATATATTTCCCATCAAAATCCTAATATAACAATATAATGATATTACGAGTATGTACGCCGTTAACTAACTACTCACACGAATATTATGCGATCACGAGACAGTATATTTTTAATTATTCGTTTTTCCTGTAATTAATGAAGGAGTAGGATGGTGCATGGCAGGTGCTACTACTCCATAACGACCGTATAATAAGGGTAAACTTGATTGAGCGATAACGAACAATCTCATTAAAATGTACAGTACGTGTTAACATAAAAAAATAAAATCAAGTAGGTACTTAAAATTGTTTATAATAATTTTTTATATCGTCGTACCGACAGTGTTGTCGGCTCGTGGTTTTTGTTGATTGTTCATAATATAATTTATTTTATTTGACGTATTTCGAAATTTTACACATTAAAAAATTAAATGAAGTTCGTAAATTAGAAATGCGTAGTTCATACGCGACATATATTGTCTGATGACGATTTTATATTCGATAAACCCTTAACTGTAATATTGTACACATCTATTATAAAAGTAAAACTATTATTTTTAGGACGAATCTTAATCATATTGCAATATAATTGGTAATCGATCGAAAACGAATACAATTTCGGTCTGTCATATTAGGGATTATGCAGTATACCTAAGTATAGACAGTTGAATAGACACTTTTTTTGGTTGATTGTTGTATAATACTGAACTATACTATAAAGCGGTCTTTACAAATAATACTATTATTTTCATACTGATCATGTAAATTAATCTCAATATAGTTTAAAAAAACATAAACGCAGAATGAATAATTTCAAAAAATAAACTATTAAAACCACTTATAGATTTACTTATTTTATATCAAATTAAATATAGTGTAATGAAATATTTTATAAACAGTAAATACTCAGACACAAAATAAAACTATTTAAATTCAAACATTTAAAAATAATTATTGTTGTTATTAACGCCATTTCGTGTATATGTTGTGAATTGATTTTAGTAGTTTTGTGGTAATTTCCGCCCTTAAGGGAAGCTATAATAATTCCAATTGATTGAATATAATTTCCTATTTTAACCGATGGATGTAATGAACGGCTACATAATATATTATTACTTCATAATAGTAGTCATAACATCAAAACTAGTTTTATCAGTCAGTTCTATAGTATTATAGGTATACCAGGAAAACTGACCCACGACCGCTGAGTACCCAAATTGCCTATCTATGGCCCCGTTTCATAACGATATTGCGTAAATTGTTAAAATAGTATATGAATATAGTTTTTATTGTTAGTCTATTGCGATATGGTATCATGGTCCTTAGGCTATTCGAGTCAAAACATGTTTATAAAATATTATGGCAACCTCTATGCAAATACTAAGTAAATATTAGAGGCGCAAAACAAATTAAATCACAAGAACTAAAATAAAATACATAAACATACACAACAACAAAAATATTTTGGTAAACACCAAATCCTAATAATATAATACTAATATATTAATACTTTTTTGAAGTTATTCATCGTAATTGTAAATACAATTAAAATGTTAAAATATTAAATTTAAAATATTTTACTAAAATATGAGCTTTAAATTTGATTGCATCCACTTATTTTTCTCTGATCTATACGAAGTAGTGGCGTGATCACTATTAAAAGACGTATACTCAAGAGTTTGATTCGTTTCTTTGACTCGTTAAAAGATATTTGTTCAATAATCTTTTTGACAAACACTCAATTGACGATGATTTATATTCAAATAGACAAATCCTATTGGAATATCAAATTAAGTACATAATATTTGGATTTAAGTATAATTTATATATAATAGACACGCAATTCCAAAAGTAGTTGATGGAACAATTATTGTCATACTACTAAAACGGCCCACTTCGTTTCAATCTGACTATTTTAAGGTATTTAATAATATAATACACCTACATGGAATGCAAATAATAATGATGTCTGAATATTAGGAAATGTTTTATTTTCGTTTTTTTAAAACAATTATTCATAATACAAGTAAAATTCATAAATTCTAAAACTGTATTTCATTTTGTGTAATCGTGGACCGTGGTTATTATAAAATACGATATACGAGTAGTCCACGGGTATATAATAACGAACCGTTTTTATCAAACGTTTGTTTTAATATTAAACATCAAAATATAATATATTTATATGAATAATAATCGCAACGATACGTCGTGCATTCAAGTAATAATCCCCATTGACATTATTCTTTCGACAGTAACAACACTGTTCATGCGAAACGATATTATACACACGATTGACAGTTAATTATTTTATAATACCTACATATTATAAATGTTAAATACATTGTATGACGGAAATGTGTACAGGCACTACTGCTCAAAGAGTGTTATTTATCGACCGTTTCCATTGGAAAATAACCGGAATCGCTTTTATTCGGAATTCAACTTTGTACTCGTTTATAGTGTTTATAGTAAGTACCCACTTAATTAGGTATGAACGTCAAAGTCGCATAAACTCTGTTTCCATAACTTTTTCACGATAATTGCAAACAGTGAGTCGTGAGTCATGCGACTTCGTAAATATTACGATAGACGCCGTATTAATATAATATTTTGTCGATATATTTTGTTTGCGATCGATAGCCACACATGATGATGATCATCATCGTCATCAGTCATCATCTACCACGGTACTGTCTGTGGCCACCACGCTGTGACAACCCACCTATCTATTTCTCATTTCAGCCGAAATTCATTGGTAGGTGCCTACCTACTGCCGTACAATACCACACGGTGTCACGGTATAACAAAACCTTTAATTTCAGTCTCGGTCGGCTGGAGCTTATTGTTGGATGGGAATCCGTAACCGTTGACCCGATGAAACTAAATCATTCTGTCATTCCATCTGCGCACGTGTATGTGATAATGGTCGTGGTTGATATGGCTTTTGATAAAATGTATGACAAAAGAAGGGAGAAAACTTCTATATGAGAAAAACAAGCTAAATCAACCATAAAAAGAATATATTTTATTGTATCTACGGAGATTATGGCTTTTTTTTTCACAGCCGTGTAATTTTATTGCACTGAACCATTATGATAAAATCATATTAAGAACCTTACACTTAAAGTGGTCTTATTGTACTCATAAAATATGAAATCTATTCATCATTTGAATAGATAAGATGGTACGTCGAGTATTTACTTTCGACATAGCTGGATATCATTATATAGGTAATGCAGTAAAAAATAAAAGTACAACACAATTCAATTATTTCCATACAAACAGAGCTCAGTGTATCCATTATTTGATGAAGAAAAAAACACAAATAATTTTACCCATTACCTAGAATATCAGCTCGTTTTTTAAACAATATAATTATATACAATATTATTATATTTGATGTTCAACCGACCATTTTATTTAATTTTTTCATTATCCAAACGTAAAACAAAACGTAGTTATATTTATTGTCAGGTTGATGCAAAAATCCTTTAAATATGGATAAAAAAATGTATGTACTAAAATCAAATAAAAATAAAATTTTTAAAATGTAAACTAACTAAAAAATAGCGAGTTGGTATACTGCAATTGTTTTTTTTTAATTTTGGTTGGTTTTTAATGCCAAACTATTTGAAACTATGATTGTTAAATTACGATATTTGTAGAGAGAGTCGTAAACCATAGATATAATAAATTATTATAATTATTTTCGGAAATATTATAATATTAGTTTACTTGACAGTGATGATTTGTAAATGGACATTATAGCGATACAATTAAGTTTTTCAACTTTTTTATTTTGCTTGCTATTATCATATTATTCATTTAACATTAAAAAAATTATATATATACAAACGAATTTGTTATTTAACGTTACATAATTAAATATTGAACTTTTATAAAAAAGTTATTAAATTTCTGTTTTTTGATTTAAAAACTTGAAAAAAAATTGAATCATGTTTTTGGAACTAAAATTGGAACATTCTAAAAACCGGTTTTGCTATCACTTTTTAGACAAGTATATTATAATCATATAAACAAGAAAGATAAAATACTGTATTTTTGCTAAACATCCATGACTGTCAATTGGTAGCAGGACAGTAATTACCGAGCTTCAATTTAATCATCTTCGAATATATTTTCGTTCTGCCTAATTTTTCTTTAAAATCCTTTACGTTATATCGATATTATAATAATATCTTAAATATCAACGAATTTCACCCACACGCTACCGCTTAGCATTGATTCGAGCATTATCATAACATAAAACGGGTGGTGTATCATTACCCAGTGACATGACATCATAATCTCAGTATATTCTCGACTGCTCGACCGTAAATTCAATTGTATCGAAACTTCGGCATGTGTTATAGGTAGGTGCAATTATTACGTAGGTACCTACTTATTACATACCTTTTGTGTAATAAATATATATTTTTAGTTAATGAAATGTCGAAATGTATGAATTCTTGTTCAGTTGTTCAAAGTAATATTATTCGGAAACGGATGAAACATCCAGGTACATATAAATATATTAGATGTACGTTACTTAAAATCACGATTAAAGGTATTATACTGGTTGCCCGTTGGCATCTGATAAGGTGACCATAAAATAACGAGCAAAAAAAAAATCAGTAGCGCTATACGCAGCAATATCACAATGAACCGACCATAGATTTATAGGTATGTAATAAGTTCTAAATGTTGACACATATTATTGTTGAGTTTTGACATAAAGCACTAGTGCTAATTTTTTATAACTATTTTAAATAGTCACTTTGTAAGTCAATGTGAAAGCAAATTTATTAGCGATGTGCAACCTGTATACCATTAATAGTCCTTAAAATCATACAAAATGAGAAAGAAAAAATATGTTGAAGAATGTATACAAATCAAAATTTCTAAAAATAAATTGAAGAGTCGTGGAAAAAACCACACAAAGAACGAATTGCGATTACAGATTAATAAATACCAAATGTGCTCAAAACAATCTGGAATTTTCAAAACTCAAAGCTTACGATTTAAACGTTATAAGCACTTTTCCTAAAAAAATTCAAATTTAAAATGTTATCATTTAAATAAAACTATACAACTACATATAACTATTACCTAGTTATACATTTTATTGATGCACTCTTATTAAATGTTTTATAATAATTAATTACAATTTGTAATTTTAAATTTTAAATTGTATATCAAAACTATTTAGGTAATGAGTTAACTACCATAGTTTGTAGGTACTTATGCATTTTAACATGCGTATTTTCGAACGTTTTGAACTCGTCGTTAATAATATTATATTATGGGTATGTCATATTGTATAATACAGTATAATTCTCCTTATTTGAACGTGGGGTTTTGATATAACGTAGTAATATTTACATGAAATATATCGTCTTGATAATTGTATGGGTACTGTAGTTCGTATTAACATGGATTTGTTTTAACTCTAAACATGAACATGGAACTTTGATATACTATATAATAATATTATACTTATTATATTGTATTCAAAAGGATCTTACTTGAAGACCTTCAAAATAATACCATACCTACACGCCATTATATTCATTCTAGACTGCACTCTCACGATAAACTGTTTTGCTCGGATTATGGTTATTGGAATTAAGTATGATTATCTGTTGAAAATTACATTTACACTTTTATTAATGTTAATAATTTGTATATTTAATCTTCGGACAATGTTTCCACAAGTGTTAGCGATATACGGTGTTTATTTTCAATTAATAACGGGAAATATTCATTACAATTAATATGCTGATTTCTTTTTGTTAACCAATGATATTAATAAACGTTTTATAAATTATTTTATAATGACAATATACCCTACTCGGTGCTATCGAGTCCGGTATTATTGAAATCAATTTTTATTCAATTTCTTCATTGACAATTAAAAGTTGTTACATTTTTAGGTATAGTATACTAATGCACAAATACGTTTAAAAACAATAAAGGACTTTGATAATTAATTATAATTAATATAGATTAGGTCCCTATTGTATGTGTTGTATATCACTCACACCATTGTAACAATGTTCAACATCAATTAATACACCTTTAGTAATAATTTTGAGACATTTAAATTTCGTAGTATATTATACTATAGGTAAATTGGTTTTCGTGACTTCATTAATTAATGTAATTTTCGATTTAGTTCCCAGACGTTATTTAAGTTTGCAGCAAGTTTTCCTAGTTGTGTGAATGGCATATCAATTTATTGTTGTTTTTTTTTTTCTTTAGCTTTAACATTAAATTTATTGACACGCAATACATTTTATATAGTTAATACGATATAATATTGAGTCAAACTAATGCTTATAAAATATTCTGCATGACGTAGACGCCTAGCGAAAGAATTTTTTTTTCAAATTACGTCGGAACTCGGTATGTTATATATTTTTGTTTTTACAATTACGCGTTTGAAATATTATATACATGCGCGCAGTTCGTGAAAAACTTTCATAATTAGTTTTCAACTTTTTAATTTTAATAAACATTTTACAACTGAAGTTTGTACGTCAATGACAATGATATATAATAGTAATAATAATAATAATAATAATTAAACAATTATATGTGGTTTTTTTTTTTAACCGCCATAAACCTACCGAATAATAATGATGATATAATAATAATAATAATAATTGTCATCATTTTTACTACCATATCTATATGATTTCACGGCAGGTCGAATTACCCGTCAACAGAAAAACATCATATCGTGCGTGTATTACATTATAACATACGAGACGGCGACATCGATACGCCTCGGGCGCTTGTCGTCGGCAAGGTGAGCGCAACGTTTGCATTCCGCACGAGAGAGATATTTTCTCGACCACTCGCCCCGACTGGCATAAACGTATTTTACGCTGCTCGAGGCCATTACATCAGCTGAAGTCATCGTCGTCGAGTCGATGTTTTATACACTTAGAGAACGTTTGTGGTATTATGTTATTATGAGCTCACAGATGAACGTCACGAACGCTGTGAAAATCCACACCGGAGAGACGAAAAATTGTCCGTACAATTTATATCGACGACGCGACCGCATAATATTATCATGTGTCGAAAAATGTCGGAACACAAAATATTGTGGATGTATAATATATTATTAATGCCTTCATCCGGATACCCGGTCACTGCACCAATATAGAAGGTAAAGAAATACCAAATCAATAATCGTGAAAAGCGATAGAGTCATTCAAACACAACGTTTTAAAATATTACAATTTACAATACCTAGTGTGCAGACGCTAAACATTTTAATTGAATGGCAATCGCACGGTCAAAAGTACGATATTCAAAACTGAGGGAAATTAAATGCAATTTCATTAAATGGAAAAATAAATACTATACAGATTTCGTATTGGTCGTAATAGGTCAACTTAACCATGGAATAAAAAAAATTACAAAACAATACGTAAAAGTCGTGGAACGATACTCATACTGTCAATCACATGAAAAAGGAATGCACCGAACCCCAACGACCTCACAACATTTTTACATACCTACCACACGATTTTTACGTAGCCCAGGGCTTAACTCAAAATAATTATGTCAACAATCAAATGACGATTAAAAATAATAAATTTATATAGGAAAGTTAAAATTTATACCTAATACTAACCGTATAAAAAAAAAATTGTAACTAAAATTGGTAAATACCTTTGTGTTTTTAAAAACGTAGATAGACGAACCTGTATATATTTTAATCTGATGACCTTTGAAGTGGTATAAGTCGTCTTTAGATGCGTTTTCACTTTTAAACGGATAACAAAAACGTTTTGCTTAGGTATAACTAGGTAGACTAGAGCAAAAATTTTGTATACATTTATCCATGCACCTAAAGATAGTTAAATTTAGCCAAGTAACATATTATTTCGTACAAAGATAATAATAAAATAGACAAGTTTAAGCTAATTTTTAATTACGTTGAGTCAAAAATAAAGATTTTTAAATTTGTTTGACATAATATTATTTTATGAGTGTATAACAGGATATTATGTATCACGCATTGTACGATAATGACGTAGTGTTTAGATAAGTTCCAACACTCCTTGAAATGTTTACCATGGTGCGACATGGAATGATCAGTTCAGCGATAATACCATAAATGTGTATTATTTTAGTGGAATGGTAAACGCTGCAGCAGGTTATAATAATATAACCAGAACCGTGGTTTGGTCTCCTGTTACGCATTAATACATTAAACCTGCGATCGGAAGCGTCTATAATAATTCAGATATTGAATATTATGATGTAGGTAACTACTCGAAAATGGTTTTGACGAGCTACGCGGCTGCAGACATTACGGTATCATGCTATTATAATATTATGGCCGGATACAATTATTATAACAATACCTTCAATGTGCAACGAGCGTATGAAAAGACACATCGGCGCCACGGTGAAATGGGGTTGCATGTCATCCCTTCGAAATCTCAATTATTTTTCTACATGCGTGAATTTAAATTAATATAAAATATTAACATAAATGCATACACGTACGTACATTATGTTACACATATTTTAGGGTACGATGACAACGCGTTCGGTCTTCGGTGTAGTGATAATAAATTGATGATTTCGGATTCCCACATCCCCCCCTTTCCCCGCAGGTCGACTAAAACGAACTGACAATAATTGATGTTGTCCCGCTATTTTACTGGTTATTTTTAATCATTCAATACAAATATTATATCTAAATATGATGTGAAACGCCCAGGCTTCGAGATGGCGAGGCAAATATAAAAATATAATGTGGTACTATCTCTTCGGAAAAAAAATTCCATCTAGGTACGTCGTGTTCGGATAGATAGCCGATGTGACTAGACCACACGAGAATAATATATTAATTTTATTTAACTACGATATTCTCAAACTTTACAATTTTGTGTTGAAATTGTTAACATGATACCTATAATATTAAGGTATAGGTAGTATAATAAATTATTCTAAAATTCGTTCTGAACTTAATGTTTTTTTTTTTACTCTAAATGATACAAAAAAGTACCTACCAATATTTTGATAGCTGATAATGAATTAAACGAACATATATTTCGGGCTGAATTTATTTTTTAAATAATATTATTACCAGCTATAATAATGCTATATATTATTATATTAATAATATTACTGTGTTCATTTTCTAAGGAATAAAGGAAAAAAATAACCTTTCAGGTTGAGCGTAACTGTTTGAACGCTATTCCAATATAGAGTTAAAATCAATACTATTATAAATAATGATGAAATAATAAATTATTTACTCAACATTTGACTGGTACCTATATAACTACTCTCGTCGTCTCCTTAAAGGATAATTGTATGCAAACGCGACTCTATTTTAGTGATTTTACATCTTCACACCTTTGTATTATTTTTATTTTATTAAGTAAATATTAGATGATCAATTACACTCCTATATTTTCACACTCAAGACGGGTTGTTCATTTTAAATGTTAATATGTATTGGTATTCCAATTGATCACAATTTAGCTTTTTCATGAAGAATAAACAGATTACAGCATTTATGTTGTTATAGGAACAAAATATTATAAGTTAACTCGAACCTTATAAACGGAATAAATGAATACTTCATTTTTCATACATATATACACAACTCTAATATATAGTAACATCAATACAGTATGAGATAAACGATCAGTTGCTTTATGGACTTACGCTGCAGATAAACATTAAATATAATAATAGTGTTTAGGTCGCAATAAAATATAATGCACGTTGATGTATAATATATGCTTAAGCCGATAACGTAAAAATAATACTTAAGGATTTTTACCGTATTTGAATACAGATCAATATTAAGACATAATTAATATACTTTTTGGGGTTAGCATTTTTCTCGTTCTATTCAGTTATAATAATGTACTAATACTATCGTACAGTAGGTAACGGTTGTTATCAAATATTAAAATCCCTCAGCTGCAAACATAAATTTATTTCGTAATTTAAATATATATATATATATATATTTTTATCATCAACCCTTAAATTATTCTCTGCCACAATTCATCCTATTTCAAAATGATATCTGATTGTTCGTTTTTCTTTTCTCATATTGTAAAACTACTGCACGTTGTGAAACTTTCTTCAGGTTCTAAATTTGAAATAACAAGCCGCTTTACTGACACGTCATTTATACCGTTCGAAATATACCTATTAATTATTATGAATCATATAAATTCATATTATTATTGTGATACACAGCACTTTTATCCACTTTATCTTTATTCATTTTCTCCTAATTCTTGAGGTGTCCATTGGTTACACTGTTAAATGTAATTCCCTAAGCACCACGACATACAGATCCTACAAACGTATACTCGAAAAAAAATTATGATAATAATGATATATTATGTTTGGAAAATATATTGTGTATTATTAAAAACGTTAGAAAAAGCACACAACACTTCTCATAAAAAAATAAAAAAAAATTGTAAGTTTAACAGTCTATATTTTTTATTATCACGTTAGTCGGATAAAAATTATTATCCAACGTAAATACTACCTAATAGTAGGTATACAAAATATCTGTAACCGTAACAACATCAATTGGGCTGAAAAATAAGAAGGTACACATCTTGCCATTACTAGCATTAAATACCGTACTTATAACTATTAAGTAATTTATACTTATAACACATATTATAATAATTATGATACAAAATAAAAATATATATATTATTATTTTCGATTGTTTATAATTTCGATCAAATAACCAGCGTGGCATCGTCTAACCATCACAAACTGGACCGAGGTCATGGTTGCATGTAGCAATATTATTTTATTTAGGTTTTTTTTATACTATTTAATATAAAATAATTAATAAATGTTGGATGCATACTATTCATTTAAAAATATGCAATATGCAATTAAATGACAAAAGTATTTTACATACCAAACGAATTAATCATTTGCACTGCAGCGATGTTTATGGCGGGCTTACAATCAACAACAAACTGTAATCTCGTTAAAATTAACAAATTTTCACTGCGCTCAGACGTGCGTGTTTGAACTCATCCACCAATGCATCAGAATATCAATTTCTTCAAGTCATTCAGGTATTTAAATTCTGTAATACCTCGTTAGTTGATACATACAACTTAATACGTGATGCAGCCCAAAACACGTATTCCTGCCGTCTCGCGAAACACGTATAGAAGGGTTGTATCTACTCGTATTTATATTGCATTTAATTAGATAATAGAGTTCGTATTGAATACCGTTGTCCTTTGTTCCCGTTGTAGACTAAATCCGTTTTCTTCGCTGCAGTCTTTGATTATAATATGAAAATCAAGTCTTAAGAAATTAATCGTGTGTTGTGCCGTCTTGTCACACGAGGTGTGATTGGTTATCGACAGTCATTTATTAGGGATCAGATCCTCATACTTCACAAACAAATTTAATATGTATATAATCTTAGATAATAAAATTATTTTCACAGCACGTTTTTTAAATGTTAGAAATTTAATAACTATGGTACTTCCGATAAGATTTAAAATGGAAAAAACCACAGATATATAATATAATAACCAGATAGCCTACTTCATATACAACAATATTATTGAATTATAATACCCAACATCATTTGTCACTTGGGCAATGTTTACAAATTCTAATCGTTTTGATTGGAAACGTGCTTGTTTGATATGAAATGTTGTTGTTTATTATTATATAACCTTTCTAACGATTAGTAAACATTGCCCAAGTTGTACCACCGTCATTGATAAGAAAAAGTCGGCTATCTAGTTATATTATATACATATGTGGAAAAAACTAACGTAATATTTTTAGTTCAATAATTTATAATATATTAACTATAAGTTTATCAATATTAATTGTAAGAGCTTCTGAAAATTTAATTTTCAATAATTTGCCGAATATATTATTTGAATAACAGTACACGAACATTTTAACAAAACATAATAATAATAATGATCTTTATTGACGGAAATGAATTCCAATTTAAAATATATACGTACCACATTATTTATTCTCATATTTTCGTAAAAATATAGTTCTCGTGCTTAAAGCAATTTCATACTTGACGATTTAGATAATAAGTTTATCATTCCTTGTACATGAGAATATTCAGAAGAAGTGTCTTATTATTCCCATGCCAAGGTTCAAAAATGCTTTAATTTTTAACGGGTAAAATACAAACAACTAGGTATGTACCGAACTACCAGCTCCTTCGTAATATTTTAATCTGCGCAACGTAATAAAATAATAATATGTTAATATTAACTAAGGCACTTCAATGCATGCTGTACAATGCTATATCTTAAGTAGCTATTAATTGTAGAATTAGTAGTCTACAATTATGTAGGTATAGATTACCAGAATATATTCAAATTTAAACAAATTAAGTACATTTTAATCAAAATATTTATGAACAAACCTTTAAATTACCATTTTTTTTTAAACATTTTTTGAAAACCACGTGTGGATTCAAGTTCATGATATTATTATTTATGTTATTATATTGTATATTATAGTGATATTTGTCTACGATTAAGACACTCGATACTAAAATATAATAATTGTAATAATTGAATGATTAATATGAATTAGTTAAGTGAAATTTAGAATAAATAATGCCTGACAAAACATAATTCATACATTTAAAGCTCAATAACAATCAGTAGGAAAGTAACGTTTAAATGGAAAATTCTAAGCAATAAATATATATTATGTATAATATTTAAAAAATATGTATATAATATATTCTTTTCTTTAGAATATATACTAGTAGATAGAGTATATCATTTATATTATGAGTGAATAACAAACAAAAGTTATATCAACAATTTACATAATAAAATTGGTTTTAGAACGTTTGAATAATAGAAAAAAATAAATACTCGAAACATAATGAAGATGAAACTATATCAACTAAACTTTACGCCAAATTCTAATAAATTTAAAAAATTTAAAAAATCATTACATAATATATTTACAGAGTGAATCTCAATATTTTAACTCGTAAGACTGTTATTGTGTAATATATTTAATTCATAAATGCCCATATACAACGTATACGATATTATTATCATGCATCATGACAGATCGTCACAAACACTTTATTTTTATGGTGGGGGGAGCGGGGTAATTTCCCCAAAAAATAACTATAGGTGGATTTTTTAGGGCGTACAAATATTTTTATACTATTACAACTTTTATTATTGAATACAGTTGAATACTGTTGATTTTAGTTTAGTATCATAAATAATTAGCATTATACAATAGGTATACTTTACTGATTTACTCTGTGCGTGTCATCACATGCAGGCAACAAAACCTATTATGCTGTATAATAATTACTGTTGTGTGATGTATAATAGGGGAACTGGGGAGATTATATTGTAATATGAGTAAGGTTTTATTATTATTGAAAGACTGCGGAATGTTTAAGCTACTATTTAGTGTTAATACTTAATTGACATTGTAAATTCGTACAATAATATCAATATTTATTTTATGATAAAAACAAAATAATTATATTATGTACATGGGCAGGTAGGTATTAGTTGTATGTGTGGGTGTAGCTTTAATATTGGACCTTATAGATAAATATTATGTTCGTGAAGCCTCTGCATCGTGATACGTTTATTTAATTTAATTCATTACAGTGAGCGAGAAGGTGTTCAATCATGATTCACGGCTGATACGTGTGCATAGTGAAAAAAATGAAAACAATTGTGATAAACCGCATTTTTACGTTACCACTAGGTTTTCACTCAACGATTACAACTTGTGACATTCAGTAGCTGGTAGCTGGTATATGATTAACAGATGAAATTAAATTTCGAAAACCACAAACGTATTTTATTTACTCACAAACATTATTAATACAATTTTACCGTGTTAGGCAGGGAAGCGTTAATTTTTTGTGAACTATCACATTTTAAAAAATGAAATTGATCATGAACCAAATTTTCATTTATTTATTTTTAACGAACGTGAACGTTTTTGAGTTGTTTATTGACAAGTTAACTTTCACAGTTGTAATTTATTTATAACTGATATTTTATATTATGAATCATTGGAGTAGAAACTTTATTTCGACAAAACGCGCACGCTAGTCTTGTCGATAGAACAAAATATTGATTCACATAGACAGACTTACGTATTTGCATATATTTTGAAGTCGTTCTAGAACGAATAGTTAAGATATAACATCATTAGGTACTATATAAATACTGAGTGACTATAGTACGTTCAGAGCTAAGTTTTCTCTTAATACATAATTTTATAATTCTTAAAAAAATACAGCTATATTATATTATAGTCTTTTATATTTTATATTTAATGGACTTTTAAAAAACGCACTTGGCTACATGACATGATAAGTATTTACCTACTGTAAAGTTATTGACGGTAATTTGTTAAATATGAAATTTACGTAATTTTATGAACTTAATTTTTCTGTCTATCTGCCTATCATATAAAAACTAGTTCATTTTTAAATAAAACTTTCCCGTTACTACCATTTTAATATTATGAAATCAATAAAAATAAGCAGAGAGTGTTCTTAACCATATGGCTGTCTTAAGGAATATTACAAATGGGGCAACATACTTGTAAAAGATAATTTTGTAATGCTGACCGTTGATTTTGTTTACAAACATAAAGGCTTTGCCATCAAACAATGGTAATATTATGTCTGGCTATCAGGTTCCCAATCATAACTACTCTTAATTTTCACAGGAACAGTATTGTAGTTTGCATTTAGCCGTGTGACCACAAACATTCAGGTTTTCACTGTATGACAGTGGTCCGAAACAAAGAGTTGGAAATTAAGTTAAAAAATTCAAATAATTGTTTGGATGTTTTTAAAATTAAAATATAATACTCAACACATTTATATTTGGCCATCAAATCGTGTGAAGTATATTATCGTATAGTGTACATTTATTTTATCGTGACAACTGCAAATCTCTGAATTAGAAGTATTTTGTATGGCATTTTTATTTACTGCCATATTTCTGAAATTTAATTAAATGAGAGTTAACATTTTATGGTTTATCGTGGTGGTGTCGTATATTATGTTGTAAAAAAAATCTAATCCTAACAAATGCAAATAATTTACTCATTTTGACACTACGGATGAATAATTTAATATAGAAATGATCAACCACTCGAACTTCTGCAATACCTCTAGAATCTAGGTCTAGATTCTAGATCCAAGGTCAACAATTGAACAACGATTTTTTATGGGGTCCGGATGGTTTGAAAAAAAAAATTCCAAGGTCCAAAAAATCCTTTTTTGTTTAGCAAGTTATTCTAGGCTTACACAAAAAAACAATCAACGAAAAATATCAGCAAAAAAGTAAAATATTTTGGACGGTCCATTTATTTCCACTCCACGCACCAGATTCAGACCGCGAGACGTCTATAATTGGTGACGGCTGCTCTAGAGTATAAGGTACGGGTCTACAAAAGCTAGACACATATTATCCGTAATCTGAAGGGATGTTAGTGAGAATATGTTTTTACGAAACAATGAAAACTAAATCTTCCATTGATGAATATTTACAAGTAATTTATTTTATGTTTCAATATACATATTATATTAATATTCTGCGGTTATATCGTTCTCGTATTATAGATGTATATAATATATGAAGGTATTAAATTGATAATATTTTACGACTGTGATAACGATTAAACGCACATGAGGCAACAGCTAATTATTTCGTGTTCAATGCCACAGTCACCCGCTTTGCCAAAATCACTTTGATCTAGCACTTCACGATACCTAATTACTTTTACTTATAATAAAAATGACGTATTTATAGTTGACATTTAAAAAATAATAGCGTTAAGTAGTAAGTACCAATGTATAGCATGTACTTAAAAATTATAAGACGTAGTAGATTAACTTACGTAATATAATTTTATAAGTAATTATAAGCGGCCCCCGTCTACCTGATTAAAAACAATATACATTAAGCTTTTTGATATTTCCAAAACACACTGTTGGTAATCATCACATGAAATACCAATCGTGCAAAATGCATTTTTTCATATAGTTTTGTATATAATATCAATAGCAACAATTTAAGTTTTATGAATTTTTCTGAAAAATTTTTCTTTTCTGCTGAAAGAGATCCATTTAATCCAACGACCGTTTAAAATGTTTGCATACAAGGATTTCTTCTAAGAATTGGGTATCGTGGAATTTTAGTTTCTCAGAAAATGTTAAAGAATCTAAGTTGTTTTAATTGAAACCTTGCAACTAAAGCTGTGTACATCTAGGCTCCAAGAGAAATAGATTATGCTATATTATGATGGTTTTAGCGATGATTTATAATTTAAAAGAGAAGAGTCAAAAATAAAATATTTCAGATATTTAGATAAACAAAACAAAAATGTAGGAAAAACGGAGACTTTTACGCAAAACCAGTTTTTGACAAGAACAATTTTGTTTTTTGGAATAACTCTAAGTAAAATAACCGAAACGTACACACATGCAATTTTCATAGAATGTTTATATTAGTATTTTCTATGCGTCATACAATTTTAATAATATTAAACTCGTTTTGAGCTTTCTATAGGCATAAGAAAATTTCGATTTTTAATATTGATTTTTAATGATTATCGATATATTGCTAAATTTACTATAAGTTGTTGTTGGTCGAAATTAAAAACAAATTGGATATTAATTCACAGTTTTTTTTATAAGCGTCTGAAGTTAAAAATTTGACAAAATGTATAATGAGTTAGAAAATCGTAAGAAATTGTCTATTTATAACTAAGATTTAATAATGTAATACCTACACGATACCCAGAGATACGTTTTCTACACAAAAAAAAAAAAAAAAATGTTGATCGGCGGGTCAAACTAATTGTGTTTTTGAAAATTAAAGTTCAAATTTTTTTGACATTGAATATTCACCTGATTTCTCATAGAACGATTTTCTTATTTTGTTGTGATTCAAAAACAAATATCCGTAGTTGGTAATTACATGAAAAGTTCACCAAATGTTTATTTTATCATTGAAATACATTATATAATTTTCAAAATATATCTTTATATATTTATATATATCTTTATTTAAATATAGACCCTTTCTAGGCTATTTATAGACAAATTTAATTGTTATTCAATAAGTACCTATTTTTTTTTTTTCTATAAATGTTGTTAATTTTTTTTTTTTTGTCAAAATGTTGAAAATGTAATACAAAGTGCCTTATTTGTTGTTACAATAGCAGTTTAAAAATATTAAAAATATATAATGAGCGTATAATGAGCGTATTTGAATAGTAAAAGTAGCTGAAAACAACGCGTGACAATATTTTGTATTCTACTCGGTTGTTACATTTTACGTTGTAGAAACGGTGTGGAAACGGTGTGAGAACGGTGTAGAAACGGCGAAGAAACGGTGTAGAAACGGTGACGAAACGGTGTGAGAACGGTGTAGAAACGGTGTCATGACGGTGACCGATCAGAACACGTGTAACAGGGGTGTATGATGTGATCGTAACGGCCGTTGAACGAGTGGCTACAACTGTCGCCGTTGCAAACTTGGGCACCGACATCGCCACTGCCGAAATCAAAGAACAGTAGCACGTGCGACCCTGGTACACACGGACTCCATAACGTATACCCAGCTAACACAGTCTATAAACGAGTAGTACCCCGACAATCAGAGTGTAGAAAAAATTAGTTTTTCGATTTCTTTGTTTTTTCACCTTGAAATTATTATTTTTACTCACTTTTTTTCCATTAATTATTAGTTATATTGCTTATTATTCATTAGACGTCCTTGATTTTTTTGAAAGTTTTATTTTGTACTTAGTAAACAGTTTATTTACCGGATGTATTGTAAAAAACTAGTAACAGTAGAAACATTTTTTTTCCACCCTCTACTCAGCTTAAAAACTGGTCTAAAACCAATAACAAACTATTTTATAACACATATAAAAAAACTCAAAAACTTATAATTTTATACTTAACTCGTATATTGTATGTTTGTATGTTGAATCCGTGCAATTACTAAATAGTCATATTATCTTAATTTGCTTTTATACTCTCTATAATTATCTCAAAAATTAATACTAATAATCTTTAACTGTTAACATAATTTGTATAACTTTATATTAATTAGCATTTTTGTATCTACGATTCTGTTACATAATTTAATTTACATAATGTACATAATACAAATACGAGTAGGTATGTTCATATTATTATTATGTACTCATTCTACTCCATGTCCTTCTTGTTTTAGTTTTTAAACGGTTCATACTGGTTTCAAAAATCAGTTTCAAGGTCTGGACTATTTACGTTCATTCTTCGTTTATTAATTATTTATTAGAATCGCTAGATCACACGTTCAAATCGCCTTTTGTGTAAACTGTAAAGAAAACTTTCCAAAATGTTCAAGTTATAAAGATTTAAAAAAAATACTGTTTTTAAAATTATATTTTCGGTTTTGTTTTAAATTATAATACTGGTATCCACTTTATTCCGGTTTCGGGTTTGAAGTTAATAATGCTATCAAATTTTTTTCTGTTTTGATTTTTATTTTGTTTTTGGTTTCGGTTTTTTAACGATTTATACCGGTTTCTGAAATCGGTTTTGAAACCAGTTTCAAGCCCCGCTGAAGATATTCACTTAATATTTATTCTATCATTTTCCATACAATATGAAAAAATCTAAAAAATATTTTGACTTGTTTGCGCTTTTATAGATATTTGAAATTTGAATTTTTTTTGTTTATTTTTATAAATGTCAATACCTAACATTTTTTTTGCTAAAATGCTTGAAAATGTAATACAATATTCTTCATAAGTTGTTATAATAAAACTTGAGATAATATCAAAGGTCCATTTCTGAATACAGTATTTAAAGTTCAAATCTTGACAAAATCCATCAAAATCTCGGAAATGTTCACATAATAACAAATTTATAAAATGTTTATTTTTTTAACGAAGATAAATTACAGACCGTCTTCACTCAGAATCCTTTTTCGTAATGATTTTATATAATTAAATTCTAATTTTACACTTCCGTTACACAAACCCTAATATACACTTAATGTACAGTAGTAGGTAGAAACCCACTTTTTTAAAATTAAGATGTTTATACTTCAAAATAGTAGAATTCCGTGATAACGATTAATTAACGATTATGAATAGGTAGTTTAAATAAAAATAATTTGTGTAAAAAGTAAGAACCAAATTGATAAATATTTAAATATTAACGGGTCATATGTTGAGAATTTTCTGGGAAATTTGGGAAATGTATGATGGGTATATTAAACCAATTAAATTTATTTCACCAAGTTTTTCGTATTGGTGCCATATAATACAAGCTATTCCAGTAAATTCATGGTATGCAATAATCATGCTCGTGATTTGAATTTAATATAAATTGTACGTTTACAAATTGCTTCGTGTTAAACATTAAACGTATATTACCTACTATACCTTCTTGATCTATTATTAAAATTCTTAAATTTAAAACAATGGTAGGCTAGCTTTCATTAAAATTAAATTAATTTCTACTGTGGAGTGTTCTAGAATACTTGTCCGTTTTACGAGCAATTTGATGAATAAAATCGTATCATATATTATTTTGCAAAATATGTTTGTTTTAAACGACGTGTTTATGTTCTTGATTTAATGAACACAGAACGTACGCCATACAATGATAGTGAAGTGTGGGATTTTCAATCAACAGTCAGACACATAATAGTGGATTAAACATTCTGAATTAATTTCTGAATGAAGTAGAATTTTAATTAGCACCAACTTTATTAACTCAATATTTGACAAAATATTTTTAATAAATATTATTTATAGGACATAATATTATCCTCACCAGTCACCACTATTCCAAAAGTATCATATTATTATTTTTACGATGTACAAAATATATTAATAGGTAAATCATATAATTTGGATTAATGAAGTTTTATTGGTAGACTGCAGATTCTCAAAATACTTCAATTTTCACACGACCTTGAGATTAGGTAAATTTAAAAATATTGGAACGGTATATGGTGACGTATTATAGTAAGGTTGTTTTTTTATATTATACATCATGATATATTAGAAGTATTACTTCATACTTCATAGTTCATACATTTATAATAGCGTTGTACCTATACTAGTCGTCTATTTAGATTTAGTACATCAAACAACAAATCATGACCAGTTCCGATGAATCACTTTATAACTTTTGCTTTATGATAAGCAACAATTTTCTAAAATATGTTAGTTAGGTACCCTGTGACTTTGTGACTGACATGATACTTAGATAGAAAATCGTCTGATATTTGGTAAAATATATTTAACAGATGTATTTGTTGTTCGTGGAAATGCGGTTCACAGACTATTGAAATCTCCTGCAAACACAAACCAATTGATTAAAATACTGACCAGATACCGAATTTCGTCTTCCTCCACAAATTTAGTAAAAGGAATGCGCTGTATCATTATATTATAGTACATTAATAATCATTGGAAATTTGAATTCAATATTAAACTTTGTAAATTTCAGCACTCAAAAATAATATATTCTTAGTGAACCTAGGTTCTCTATTATAACGTTTGTTTAGGTTTTAATATTAACTTTAAATTTTGAAACAATATTGCATTAAATATATTTAAAACATGTTATGAATAACTTAAGATTAAAATTTCAAAGTTTTCAAATTAAAATCCTAATAATATGTATTTTGAAATTAAAATTAATACAAGAACCATGAAACTTTCAAAGATATCTGTGTGCAGGCGTACCAATATATATGTTCTATATTGGGTTACGGGTTAATCATTGAAAACGTATTTAATCAAAACATATATAAAATATTAATATATAAATGCGTTTTACAACTGGATATTTAAATATGAGTTTGATATCTTACGTCAATAATATTGATCTTATAGTACAAAATCTTGCCTTACAGAAATACTCTTTCGCCGTGTAAAATAGTCAAATTTTGATAATTTTTATATTTATTGTAAGATGAAGATTTGTCATGTAACACTGGACATTGATTTTAAAATATCAGTTTTCAAAATGTGTTATCAACGTCTAAATAGGCAATCACAAATTGTTGTGTAATTTGAATGTGTTATTAATGGTAATTCAAAAGTCGAATCCTATCATTCATTGGATGAAAATGACAACCTCAATACATTTTTCCTCTTTAAAAAAAAATATCAAAATACGACTATTCTATGAGGTTGGTTGGATACTTTTTCTTATAAATTCATATTTGACCGTTGAAATGGTTTGATTTTATTTATTCCGTAAGGTATTTTGTATTGCCGCCTCGAAACATTAGGTACCCAACTATAAATTCCCAGCATTTTTATCCCTGAAAAGTAGTTGACCCCATGTACCTACCTATAGATTTGTGGATGTAATACAAATTGCATAATTATTATAGATATAATAGTATTATAAATATGTATATTTTAATCAATATGTTAAACTTTGGGTTTATACAAACATCACCAACATAAAATAAGAATTTTTATTGTATACATTCATTAATGATAAAAAATAATACATAAAAAACTTTTATATTTTGGTGAATGATAAAGGTGGATGTATTAATATACTCGTATTGTATACTTGCATACAGTAACAAATATTATTTATTTATTTAAGAGTCTCTAATGATAGACTGATGCTCCCCTACAATCTATGCGAAATACTAGCATCCAACATAGAGACGACATCGCTTCTTCTTCAACTCCTCAAAGAGACGAACCTGATCCAGAAAATATGACATTATCAACACATAGATTTAATTTTATGCCATTCATGTGTCGAAACTTATTTTTTTTTGTATAAATTATAAAATTCAATGTTTTTCAGAAACGACGATAAACTGTGGAGGTGGAGGCGTGTATTAAAAAATAAAAATAAAAATATATTATAATTTATATTTATGTAATATGATTATTAAAGTATTTTAAAGTAATGATTAGCCAAAGTCAATATAAAAACATTATCTAATTTGACAGGGACTTGACACGTATAGTGTATTCACTTCGTTATAATGCTCGATCGCACACGTAATCCAGTAGAGAAAAAGAGCCATCGATGTTTTATTTATTTTTCACATATATTATAATAAGCGGAACATCTTAAAATGATTTTTACTTTAATTTCTGGACAAATTGAATTATAAGTGACCGATGCACACGTCCTCCAAACCAGAGTATAAACTCCTGCAATCGAGAAAAACATTTTAAATTGCACATTTAAACTGCCCGTTTACTAAAACTAAGTACAAAACAAGTTAAAGCAGGAATCGGGTGGGACCGTGGGAGATCAGTGTGTTATATCTGTGCTGTGATATCAAATTTTAAAGTAACGATAAATCATCGTTCCATTGACATGACATTCGTTATCCTGACAAATAAATATTGTCAATGTATGATAGTTGTGGTAACTTGAAATTTTTGAAGCACTCTCATTCTGTCTTAAAAATTGTTTAGTAAATTAAAACAATACATCATTAGTAAGTATTACACATGCCCCAAGCTTTTCTTTGAATATTATCATAATGTTATATAATATTATCACGGAACAATAAGGGCGCCTGCAGAATAAAATTATATTCGTTGCAAGATTAAAATCCAATAGCCAAATTAGAATAATAATTTTATTTCGGTATACTAAAGAAGTATCTCCATTGCAATACAGTACTACTTATATCATTTTCAACATTTTTCGTTCTAGATAATATATTTTATAAATTATATTATGATATGTCATAACATCGGCAATGCCATGAATACTGCAGTATGCTATAATATTATATGAATACTATTAAATTACGTACAGTTATCAAAACTCCTGAATAGGGTGGCCCCATTCCTCCCCCACGTGCACCCTTGTGACATGGAGTATATTATTAAAATAATTATGATTATTCAATAATAGTCGGTCAGCTCTTGTCGTATAGGTCTTTGAACTTTGTGGACCTCAGGGCTACAACTGCGACAGCTATACCTCCTCACTAACATACCATATTCCGGGATACCGAAACACAGGTATCTATATATTATGTTATATTTTTTATGTGTTTTATGAATCCCATACCTCTGTTCTCTGTCATGATTTATTTTCCACTTTAATGCGAGCAATAGCATGTATAAATAAATTTAGACAAATTATTCAAACGTAGGTACCTATAGGTACGTCGGTAAACCTATATATACTATAATACACTAATACCTACCTAGGTACAAAATAAACAAAAAACGTTTCGTGTTTAATAATTGTTAGTGGATTACATACATCTATAGTTGTAATTTTAAACCACACTTTTGTCATTAACATAATATTATGTATGTGCGCATTACCTCTGAACATATATTTCGGAACGCTATCGTTATAATTTGGTAAATGTACGTAGGTACCTACACATTATAATATTAATATGTATTATGTTTTATGTACACATCGTTCGTATAATAATATTATAGTGTATAGGTATATGTGTCATATATTAATTTCTAGAAATAGTTAGTATGTATGTCTTAGTAAGGGGTAATATTCGTTAAATTAATCAAGGAATATGTATAATATTGTATACATAAAAATATAGACGTAATAAGTTCATAAATGTTAATTTGAAAATTCGACATTTCAACATATTATTGTTTTATATTGTTTTTTTCTATCAACGGGGAAAATAATTGTTAGATAATATTCAATTGTACACACTTAATTTATCATTTTATGCGCTGCAGGATTTGAGGTAGGTACCACCGTAAAACAAGGAGAACACGATTGTACACTCCCTTATCTTTTTGATCAGTAAAACCCAAAATACGATTTCTCACCAAACGAACCAATTTATTAGGTACCTCCAGAATACAGAATATTATTTTTGAGTTTACAATTTGTACGCCACATTATTTTTCATAAAGTATAGTGAAAGTATTAAGGTCATAAATAATAATAAATCGTGTTTTTCAACTTCGATATTACGTAATTATATGTAAAGCAGTAGCGTACGCAATATTTTAGTACGGTTAAACATTAAAAATGTCCAACACTCCAACATACAATAAATCCAAATATTAAAACAATTGATAAAATATATGATATAATATGACATAATATTATGTCATATACAATTTAACAGATTGTAATTTTGGAAAATTCAAACAAAAGCAATTTTATCCTCATGTTAACATTATTTCTTCCTAACCCGTTTTCGAATAATTGGTTACAATTACAACAAGTTATAGAGTTCGTATTGAATATTTAATCTAAGTGCTTCTTCGGGGGTGATAAATTTATAAAACTATTATCGTAGACGTTTAGAGAGGTTATTCGTCCACAATATGTGGAAACTTTATAAAACTCTCGATTTTATCGTACTTTAGAATTCATTTTATAATGTATGTATATTACTAATAATTTACTATTTAGAAAAAATATTAGAAATTAACATTTAATATAATTTTTGCATTTATAATAATTATCGTTGTTAAGATATTATTGTGGGAGGAAGAAATTTCGGGAAGGGGGATTAGAACCCTAAATACTTACTGTTGCATGGTCAAGTACAGTAAATAATATTATATTATGTTATTATAATACGTAGTATAGTAATATAGTCATTGAATCGTTTTTATATTTTTTTCCAAATACATTTTTTTCTATAAGTAATGAATTAATAATACTATATACATTATAATACGAATTACTAATTTTAATATGGGCATATATAACTTGGGTTTTTACAACTTATTGCCAACAAAAGTGATCTCACTGGTAATTCAATAATATAATACCTATTACATTGTATTATTTGAACATTTTTTCCACAGCGATCTAACAATAAAAAATACTGGAAAGTGAATTTATGTGCATTTAACGATTTTATTGTAAGTGCCGCGGCCGTAATGTAACGTTTTATTCAAATAAATAAGTTGAAAATACGAAATTGTCCTGCCTTATTATAACCCACATAATACATATAATATGTTATATGAACATCTTTGACAGTTTGATAATACAATTCTTAAGATGTTGAAATCGGAAGTCGATTTACACAGCTGTTGCCTATTATAGCTGCCAATAGAAATTGTAGTTTTCTTCACCGACGTTTTCTTTCAAAATAATGAAATTTTTTTCAACAGCTCACCTGATGCTGATGTGTTGTTGAATGGTGCGTTCGGACGAAGATGATGACGACAAGACGAGCTCACGTATAATAACGTTATCTCAACTCCTCCTCACCGATCCCTTCTCCTGCTCCGCTACTCCAGAAACTTAAACGTATCCGATAAATATTACCAAATACCAACTAATTGAAGTTTACGCTCACTTTATTCGTGTTTCGTATATCGTAACTAAACCAATCTCGTAAACTGTAATCAATTAAACGCGTACCCGTTACGGTATATTATATAATTATTTTCACATTGTTTGGGCACAAGTCTGTATACAAGTAGGTAATAATGTAATATACGCGCCCACGTCACATAATATTAAGTCACGTTATCTCGCCGTAAAATTACCTATTAGAAATACACGTCGGTGGTGATTGCCGCATGTTGCATAATAATATAGTACAAAACTAAGTTTTGAGATTTTTACCGAAAGTTTCTACGATGGTGTAATATAATATTTGCTGTCAAAGTCTGGCGCGAGCACTGAGCGTACCGAGAATAATGTATAATATAATATTAGGAAAATCAAAAAAAAAATCAAAACTATTTTATATCGAAAAGTATTTTTAATTTTACTCGAATTGGAAATTCTTTCATGCAGTGTATAACATTGCCAAACCATCATATTCGAGACATGTCTTATAATATTTACTAAGACGAAAGTCCGTGAAATTATCTAGTTTCAACACTGCTGAAAATGGAAATGCAATAAATTCGTTAGGTTAGGTTCACAAAGCAATGCAATTTGTACCTACCTCAGGTATTGGTAAATGCTGAAGGTATATATTATAACAATAGCCGACGTCTCGGGCTGTATTAACGATTTTTGATTATGACGGAATCGTATCTATTTTAGTGTATATGTACCTACGAGAATCTATACCATGGTCATAAAAGTATAATATAATATGAGTCTCAGTGCACCTCAAACCCAATGCACCGCCAATGGTAAATATATACAGTGTGCGCAATTCGTCAATTATCTTTGAGTAAACGGGCTGTGCAACTTGTCAAAACAATGTTGGAATAGTGTCACTTCTAAATTATTTTAAGTACTTATATATAATATTATGAATGTCAAGCTCACATTCAGTTGTCTTCTCGATCTTAAAATTAGTTTTACACGTCAAGTTTAAATTACCGTACCGTGTCAAGCAACTTTCACGGAATAAATTATAGAAATACAATTTAGTCAAGCGTCTGCACTATATTACATACAACTATGAACTAACGGATAAACTTAATAGGCAACTATAAAACGAGATTTGGAATTTGTAGTTATCGTATGAAACGCCATGAACACTTGGCTAGTGGTTTCAGTAATTTTTCACGAAGATCAAAATAAATGCCGACCAAACCTGTAAACGCTCAAAAAGTTTAGGGTGGTTTATAACTTATAAGTACCAAGTTATTGTATACCATGGCGTCGTATTAAATAATATTTAAAGATCTTAGACTGGCTCTATGGTGTACACGTTTAATCGTGCTTTATCCTAAATAAACAAACTAATATAATAACAGCAATAATACACGTAAAATGTGCACAGTAATATTATTATAAAAGCAGATAATCAAAAATGGAACTGTCATAATATATCTTTAAATATTATTTATTGTATTATACTGACTGGGCCTTAGTGTGCTTTTTGATTAATGTTTAAATTGTATATTATTTTTAAACAATTGAATTCTGTTTTTGAAGCTATATAGTAATTTCTTGAATTAAGGATCAATGCAATTCACTTTATTTTTATTTAAAAATAAATGCATAAAATTCAGATATTTTTTTAAAATTAATTGTTTTTCCTAAAGCCAAGATTGTGTGGTAGGATACAATTCTAAGAGTCAATCCAATTCATATTTAATATTATTATTAAAATACCTAGTTAATTGGTTTTGAAGCTCAAACCTTTTTTTCTATTTTATAAGTATATAACGTTACATACAAAATTGATTTTTTTAATGAATTTTTTCAATCATTACCTTTGATAATTAACCTATCAAATATTAATGTATATATTCTAATAACATTATTTAGTATAGGTATTAATAATTATGTTTTAAATACTATTTGTAAACTACATTCATAAGAAAATCAAAATACTCATTACAATTTATTATTACATTATTTTCTATCAATTACTGGATTACCAAAAATAAAATCAGGTACAACAATTTTTTTAATAATAATTACCTACTATACTTCGAATCTACACAACTGTCAATTGAAATTTCTAATAATATATTACATAAACTTTTGTATACCTACCCGTCCTACCCGTTATGTTACATATAATTTCATTAGGCTTAATAATTATTCATATTAAACAATATAATAAATACGCAACAGATAAGACGTGAGAAACTCTGAGCAATAAAAAAAATGTATATAAACTGTCAAAGCATGTTTCATATTTATTCATAAGATATTACTTTATAAAAAAATTCAACTCAAATACCTACATTTTTACAAAAATAAAAAAAAAATCTTTTAGAGATAGGTACCTAATAATTTTAAGTGTTTGACAATAATTTACTAACTTACTTTTTGTTTGACTTGGAATTTGTAATAACTTTTTAGTGCCCTTTTCAGCTTATTGTAATATTGCTTTATTATATTATAGAGGATTATAATATGTAAATAGTATAATATGCAACTTAAAACTGATAATATATAACATATAAAACTTTATTAAACTGTTTTCCCTTATTTATTTATTACCCAGTTTTTATTTACAAAAATGTTGAAAAGAATAGACATAGAAAATTCGAACATTAAAGTGTTAGTTAAACATTGAGTCTTATATAAAACCATGAATTTTGACCATCATACAGAAATATAAAAAAAAACCAGTAGGTAGCACAGTCGTTTTTCAATTTTTGTTTTTTATAATTTTAATCAGGTACCTACAGATTATTTGATATTTATAATATTATATATTATGATTATTGAATGGAAAACTCACCTAATTGGTACTCATTGGTGTATTACAAATTTTTACACAATGCAAAAATCATATTATATTATTATAATATTATAATATAACCATTGACGCTGGTTGGTCGATGATAGATAATTAAAATTCAATTGTGACGCACATAAATGTGTTCATGTTCTATCTAATGTTAAACGTTTATATATTTTACTGGCACATTGCATGTATATTATAGTATAATATCATATTATGCACATAATGGTATTATTATGCATTATCCTAAAATAATTAATTAACAACTACATTTAAATGTAAACATATTTCTAAAATACATTTAGATGCATGTTTTATGTATGGATAGGTACTGTATTGTTGTGCTGTGTACAAACAACAGCGTAGGTACATAATATTTGCAAATTTAACTTTATTGTTGTCTAGATAATTGTATATACCATTAAATGTATGCTTATGAAACTAAAGTAAAGCGTAGTAAACTATTACCATACAAATCTAATCACAAACAACTCATTCGCGATTAAAAAGATTTAAAGACTATTACCTACTATAGTACTGTATAATTCATATTATTATAGATACATACAACGAATGTATAATACCTATAGACATTATAAATATAAGATTTACAAGAACATTATTTTAGTGGAAAAATCTGTAGTTTTATGTCTTGTGACTAAAAAAAAATTTTAACTATTTGCTCATGTTTATATTGTAATATTTATGTATTTATTGTTTTGGTTTCAAAATAAAATAATATTTCTTGTACCAATCCCCCTCACATAAAATACCTATATTGTTTTTAGTTATATTATTCAAAATAATTAACTATCATAGAACATAAAAATGGTTTTTCATGTTTACATAATGTAAATCTTTGATCATAATAATATGTAGGTCAATGTCAACTATGAAAATAATTTACTCAGTTTGAGGAAACGAAATCCAAGTCTTTAGATGACATGTTTTAAATGAAAAAAAATAATAGCAGGTAGAACAAAACAAACAGTTTAAAAATAATAAAAATAGTTTCCACTGTGCCATTCAAGAAAACTTGGTACCCAGACAGATATTGTTTTAAAGACAATAAGATGCAAAAAAACAAATAGGCAAGAGTGGAGAAACATTATTCAGTATATAAAATCTATACAATTAATTGGTAAAGGGGAACTTTATTTTCGTGGCACTGCAGGTCATTTTGAAACAGTATATTATTATAATTTATAATGAGACAGTTGATCGTGGATATTTTACAGAAACTTCTTATTTTTCTAGTTAAATTTGATCCATTGCTAAAAAAAACTGTTTGAATGAATCTTACCGTGAAATGATTCATGAAAAAAGGTCTTGTACTAAGATAGAATGAGAAGACTGGGGAACATGTTTTATTTCAGAAACATTTTTAAGTAATAATATAATTAGTGTTATTTAAAACATAATTAAAAATGAAATTGGGTTGTACTCATTATGCAAGAAATACTGTGTACGACGGATATTATGATATTATGGATTACGATTTTAAATTTCGTCTATAACAATACAATTAGCACAAATAATTTTTTTCAATTAGAATAATATGAAGATTGCTTTGTATAGATAAAACGATTAAAAAAAAAAAATACACTTTTATATGGTCATGTAAGTCACTCTTATTGAATTTCGGTTACGAATTTAGTCAATGTCCACTTCTAGATAGCCTGTATACTATGTATTATGACGAAGGATACGACAGGTACTCGTTAATTTATTCACTGTAAAGTAAATAGTTTCTATGTTGAAGTTATATTAGTGATTTCAAACATCGGACTTGTTAATCCTCCTTTATTTTTCACATCGTACTCGGCGTGATTTAAATATATACGGAGCCAGAACGAAAAGGTAGTAATCGTCCATTGAACCAAAAAGTCATTTATTGAAATAGGTTCCGGAAATCAAGACATGCTATTTCGAAAAACTGAACAAACATCTTTTTTCGGGGAGGCAGGGGTAGGAGTAAATAAACTACTTCCACGCGGTCATAAAATACAACATTGATATTTTATCTCAAAACTTCATTGACATTTGAAAACTCCCAAAATTAATAGGTTTCGTGTTTAGAAAATCGATGCACTTATACCTATTATATGAAAAAAAATATCATCACTCGAGTATAAGTTCTGTGAAGAGTATACTGATAAATAAAATGTACACAATAATAAACCCCAAGCGCGTTACAGAGCAGTGATGGCATATCGATATATATATAATTATAAGTAACAAACTCGGGACTTGATATCTATGATGGATTTTTTACTACAACTCTAACAGTTCTGTTCAGTTTGTTTCGTATAGTTTATAAAAATACAATTTAACAGTGTGGAATTTCTTTTTTAATCTTGGGACGTGCCATATACCATACACCGAGTGACAAGACACGAACTCCTCGAATACGGTTTTCGACCCCTGCTGACTTGAAACGTCGAACATACAACTCGAACGTCAAATACGGCCCAGTATTGGGGAAATACGAATTGGTGAGATGGAAGAAAAACAATATGGGGTGGTTTTGATGGGAAAACGTGATAGATACCTATGATTAAACGCAACATACTTCCGACTACGTTATTCTATTTCCGTTTGCATGACACCATATATATACGCGTTACCCGTAACAATACAGTTTCAAGTTTAAAAGAGCAACAACGCCTCGGCCGAGAAAAATGTGACCCTTATATTGTATTTATTTTTTTTTTTACTTTTATTCAAAGATTAAAATAAAAAAAAGATATTTTCTACAGTTGTATCGGTCTATAGATACGTATAGATAATGTATGACGAACGGTTTTAGACTAGTTTAACGTTGTTTTCTTCATTTGATATTGAGCATAATATTATCATACATAAACCACAGATAAAACTTGATGACCCCTGTGGTATCTGCGTACCACCAAATTATTTCTACTCTAAAAATTCTGCTGCTAAGTTAGTTTAACATTTTATTACCTAATTGTAGAAATAACTGAATAAATCCAGTTTAATAAAAATAGACCTATCTAATATGTATTAAAATAGTATGTATTTGATATCAGCCTAACCAAACAACAATCACACATTTATGAATATAAAAATATCAATATAAGGTAATAATATTAAATGATATCCAATTACGCGTATTTTGTGATCATTTTACGTACAATATTTAAAATAGTGACTTATATTAGAAATTAGAATACAGTTGTACAATATTATATTGCTTGATTATTCATCATAGTATATAAAAAAAAATTGAAATGTAAATATTTATAGAAACAATCAGACAATAGTTTTAATTATTAAAATATAAAACGGTTTATAAAATGATCATACATTGCTCTCAGTACACACAAATCTATACTATGATTGTATTATATTTTTATGAATTTATTATCTACATAAATATATTATAAGAGGTGTATATATATTATAGTAATTAGTATTTTATGGGTATTTGCATTGGTTCATTTTAGAATTTGTATATAACGATTCTATATATATATATTATATTATACTATTATGTATATAATACAAGCAATGAACATTAATTGATCTTCAACGTCAACGTGACCTAATCCGAATTCCATTTCGAGTAATTGAGTGTTTGCGATGTCAAATTTAACAATGCTAATCTCGAGCTAATCGAAATAGGAGTATTATTCGCAATAATTTCAAAACCAATTAGGTATGCTTAGTTAAGACAAATATTAGTGTCCAGTACAAGCTGGCGTGTTTATCAATTTGTCCAGTTTATCACACACGTTGGAGTAATATAATAATTATATGATGAATATTCAAAACACATTATTACACACTATACCTAACCACTTGCTGTGTTTACTAAAAAAAAAATATAGAAAACGTATTAATTATAATATGATTATATTTTAGTAGGTAATATAAAATATATTATAGCACATCCATATACAGAAACAATTAAAAAACACTTTAAAATGATCGGTGCCTGATTAATCTATAAGTTATTATTTCTGTAAGCCGTATACGCATAAATTATACAAATAGCTAATTTTAATGTCTTACGTATAGTTACGTGTACCTAAGTAAAAAAAAGAATTAAAAACATAATTAAAATTCATAAAATGAGTTACATAAGTTTAATTTAATTACGTGATAGGTCACAACTCACAACGTCATTACAGCAATGCCATAAAAAAGTCAACGTGGAGATAAACGGATGAAAAACAAAATACGAGCTTACCTATAATTGTAACACTAATTATTTTATTAACTAGTTTTGGTTAGGTTATTATTTTATAATTTAATACATGTTAACGATATGTAACTATAGCATAAGTAGAAATAATTATATATAATATGTCTTTATCTATCTATTTATGATTTATGGATACTATGAATATCTGCAACATTCAAACTTGGGTTTCCAAGTTTTTTTTGTTATATTACAACACTGCAAAAATAGAATCAGCTCAATATTCTTGTTAATTTAAAATGTTATGACGTAACAAACGTCATGATGTGCTGGGGAGTAAATTGATGAAAATTCTCTACGAAACTAGTTGAAATTAACTGAGAGTATGTTATGCAAGTAAGCGTATAATGATATTTGTTCGTAATACGCAAACGACTTGAAAACGAGAATCGTACGTAAAATCTAAATTGAGAGAAAACGAAATGGATAGTATAATGTTGTACATTGCGTGGAACAATCTACAACTTCGGTGACTAGTTCAACAGACCATCGCAATGTTCGAGTACAGAATAATAAAGGTGAAACAGAGGCACGGACATACATTAACAGATAATATACTTTAATATACTTTAATCTAGAGTCCGTCTCTTCAACTGTTGTAGCTGCACTGCAAATGGCGTTCTTTTGCGAGCACCATAATAATAATATCTATGGCCGCTACGACGTTGACAGTGCAAACAGCAGACAACGGCTTCAAACGCACTCGTGTTATAAAAATAATTATAATCTGTAGCAGTAAGTACCAAGTACAATATTATTATGTGTTACTACCCAACTATTATTACAATTGTGTAGGGATAATAATATACTCGTACTAAATAGCTGCAATTGTGTTGACGTTATAATATTACATTTAAGTATTACAATAATATATTCATATTGATATATCAAATAAGGACTTTGAAGTAGGTCCGATTGATTTTCGAGCTTCATCGCGATATTCACTAAAGGTGTAATTATATACAAATCCATTTAAGTGCCCAATAATAATAACAAATTCGATCGAAAATATTTATTCATTTATCGTTTCAATTTTTTAGCATATAACTACAGACAATTCCAACAGTTTAGTTATTGTTTACACAATAACGTTTATTCCCAAATCAAATTATGTTAATATTTGAAGAGCGTTTCGAATAACTGCGTATTATATTCTATGTAACCGCCACCAACAGAACCGTATTCCGACGTTTAGGTTGATTAAAAACGACGCGTATAATGTATACGAAGAGAAAAAAAAATGAAAACGATGGAGTACGATGGCGAGAAACCGCTCATTTTGATATTAAACCTACATCCAACCGTGTTGTTGCTGCATTCGAATCCGTTTCGAAATAATATTCTCGTCACATCGTTTAAATTAACCGTAGGTAGGTGTACCCACCCACAGCGGCGCAGTTGTCAGAACGACGGGACGTATTATTGTTTGTCGCGCAAATTTAACTCGTTCAAAACCGCTGCAGCCACGCCACAGCACATAATGAATCGTGCACGGGCGCATGTAATAATAATGTACACAATATTATATGACAGGTGCGCGCTTGGAGACGTTATTTTAAAGTGTAGCTAGGTATAATAATAATATATTATTATTTTATTCGCGGCGCACGTTTTTCGAGACTTATAACATATTTCGTCGTCGTGACACACTACACTGCACGCACGTCATAATATCAGTGTATATGACGTGCCGGCACACTCTAAAATCAATTTTGACCCTACAGTCTGCTGGTGGGGGGAGGGGGGCGGGGGCTGTTGACGTTTTTGTTTTTTGTTCGTGATTAGTGATTACACCTGCAGGCTGCTTACTCCGGAGAAGACGACACGATAAAGCGTCGAGAAAATCTCAAGTAGTCATCTCATCCATTCGGATCCCGCGGAACGCTGCTGCGACGGTGTTTTGTTATACGAAAGCGGTTTCGTTTTAATTACAAAGCCAGCAGCAGTAGTACTAGTGCCGCTTAGGGGCGGATTATTCTCAAGCCCTCTCGTACCGTTATTAATTATTTTGTCACCAATTACTCTTTGTACCATAATTATTATCATTGTACACACAATACGATTTTTAATAAAAAAAAAAAAAAAGCTTTTAAAAAAAAAATGTCCACAAAGTTGATACAATAAGATAGAATGCAATAAGATGATACGTACTACGTATATATGTGACAAATTACAATATTATTATAATGTTATGGTAAAATTTGACGTTTGAATATTTTTTTAAATCCTTAGTCACAGTTTTTTTTGATAAGCAAAATTTAGACAAAATACAGAAAAAACACAAAAATTAGCAAATTTTTTTGAGTTAAAAATTCATAAAAATTTTTAGTCTTAAATCTAAGATTGGAAAATGTAATACAAGATTATTCATAAGATTTTCTATCTTTATAAACAAAAAAAATATCTACAAGCATATCAAACTAAATTTTTACAATATTGGATATTCCCTCGATTTCTCATGTAAGTGATTTTGTTATTTTGTTGTAATTTAAAAACTAATAACTGTAGATACATGAAAATTGTACTTCATGATTATATTTTATTATCTATACACCAAAACGTTTTGAAAATATTCTGACTCTTTTTGAGCTGTTTACGGACATTATCTGTTTTTAATTTTTTTAGTTTATTTTTTCTATAAATATCAATAAAATGTTGTTTGTTGGGTAAAAAAGCGTGAAAATTTAATGCAAGGCACCTAATATATTGTTCCAATAGCACTTGAAAAATATTATAAATACATAGGCACAATGTTTTTTTATAAGCATTTAAAGTTTGCATTTTGACAAAATTTATCAAATTTAAAATTTAATAATTATTTTGTAGTTAAAAATTTATAAAATGTTCAACTTTTATAGCTAAGGATTAAAAATTTAAAACAAGGTTCCACGGAAATAGATTATATTGTATAAATTACTTGATTCGCAATAATATCATCAAATATACTTAGTAATATCATAGACTGACCGACTGTTTTCGCTCAAATTTAACACAATCCATTACAGTGACCTATTTGTACAGCAGAGCGACTTCTTACCCACTTTTTTTCCATGATTATGTATTAAGTTTTTTTTTGATTCAACGTAAATGTAATCCATTATATCGTGTCATTTTACATAATATTATAATAGATAGGTATATGAGTGCTGTTTGTCGATCGACGACCATCGTATTTAACAATTTTAAAGTACTCACAAGTAATTAGTAACGACCGTTAAAATAATATCATCGAATCGTTAAAATATGTAATTATCTTCGTCATTTATATTACAATTGTTTTAAGTCAGTTTTATAATAATATAATATCGATATTTTATTATTTTCTTTTTAGCTCATTCAAGACTGTGGACATTATTAATTATCGTCTTGATATATTTTGACGAACATCCATTTTTTTTTTTAACTTAAGAATTTCAAAATGAACAAAAAAATTAAATTATTTTTTTTCCGTGGTTAATATTTTGACCTTGGTTGCGACATAATGGTGTTGCGGAATGGTTTTGGGTGTGGCGTGGAGGGTGTGAGGGTTGGTGTGGGAGTGTGCAGTTGAGAAAAATCTTTAGAATAAGCCCTGGGTGGGTTTTATGTTTTTGCGGTAACGGATACGCACACTAATAATAATTTATTTCGTACAGGATGACACCGAGTAACGAACACGAATAATGTAAGACTGAAACACGTTATAATATATTATATTTCAGAATACCAGCTAGTTATGAGGACATGCAGGGCCATGCAAGTAAAATAATATTATATAATATACACGTTTATAATCTACTCGTGTAGCGGTTTTTAATTACACTCTGATTTGTGGGGTGGATAAAATATTTTGATAAAGGTAGTAAGGTAGTGTAATATAAATCGTCTGAGAAAATTAATATATTTTTCATGGCTATATTATCAAAACGCGGTGCATAATCATCTTATTTGTATGATGCTTTAGTATTATAATGTAGATTTTCGCAAATCTTACACCGGAAGCAGTAGGAGGTACCGTTGGCTTTGTGCGCAGTGACGGTGGATCGTGTATTAAACTTTCTATGTATATATTAAATAATACGATAAAGTATTAGGATTTGTATAGTAAACGATGATTTAGTTTCATGCATATAAAATTACCAGAGGCGTATAAATAACAACGTAGATTTGTCGCCAATATGACGTACAATGCAGTAGAAAATTTCAAACTAATAAATATTATCAGTAACGCTTGGTCATCCGAACCACGGTTGGTGTATCCGAAAATGAATTTCAAAAAAAAAACAGACCGTGTGAGTTTAAACGTTGTAGCACTTATTGTTCGTAACCAAATAAATATGTACAATAATAATTGTTCATTATCGACTATCGACACACACCCTTTTCACGGTTCATATCCACTTCACCGAATCACCGCAAATTAATGACTTCCCAGTTCGCAGGCAATTTATACTGGAATTATAATAATTTTTTTAAATTTCCCATTTTCCCGATATTCTAGTTCACAGACGTATCATTAAATCTCTGTATAGGTACTGGTTTCATTTGCTTTTAAAATATTCCCGATTCTCCGACAATTAATGACAAATATAAATAATAATAATGATATATATGCTCGTGAAGTTTGCCCACCTAAGTCCTGTGATTTTTTTCTTAAATTTCTGCAGATATTTTGTAAATTATTCGCAATTCTATTTTTGTAGAATTTTAAAGTTCAAACCTTCACCGTGAAATCAAAAAACAAAATTTGGTCCCACTCGGCCACCCATTTAGAAGTAAAACCATCACATCGAAATTTGAATCTAACGAAATCGATTATTATAAGCAAGACGTATTTACAAGTCCTTTCATACGATTTACTATACTCATTCAGGTGGTCGCTATAAACTTATAAAATTGTAAAGTTGACCCACTCGTTTAGATGTTCGATATAAAACTTCAAAATCGGTATCAAACGAAATCTAATGACTATCAAGCAGGTCTCTTTAAGGTTAGGTTTAAGTGGCACAACTTTACAAACGTAGGTATAATAACTAATAATAATACGATTTTATTTAGATTTAGATTTACGAACCTCTAGTTTTTTTTATAATTTTTTCAAATTTCTATTATAATATAATACATACATACTAATATGTAGTTATATTATATACGAATATAATATAGTTTATGTAACCTGTAAACTGAGTTATTATGTTTAATAGTTATTCTGATTTGTCGGTTCATTGGGAATAATATTATGTGAATCAGTAGACAGTAGTAGGAAAATCAGGAATTGGCGAACTGGGATGACAGTGAATTGGGATTAGACAAATTGGGTATCGACAACGTGAGAAGGCACGCCTTTCACATCCGTATCATCCGTTTTCAGTTATTCGAACTTTCACAAATCCGCATTAGGTGTGGTATCAATTGGTTCGGATAATTATTATTGAGGTTCTAGAGTAGGTATATTGTTTCACGATAAATCCCTTCATATAATAATACACGAATGTTGTTATTGTTTGATGAAATTGTAAATTAACTAATACTTAATACATTAACAAATAACTTTCCCCACGGTAAATTCTACTTTGTTATTACTTATTAATGCATACCAAAACTAGTTCATATTATTTATCGTAACCAAAAGTAGAAAATAAAATATAGGTTTTTATTAATATTTTTAAAATTTAAAATGTGTGAAAATATAATTTAAAAAAAATTTGGAAACCCAAATGTAAGCAACTTAATTATTAAAATATGAATAAAAATAAAATCTAAGCTAATTCTATGACTTTTATAGTTTTATAGTTTTCTAATTATATATTTTACCATTACTTTACATTAAAAATGCAATGTAGTATTTTAATTAAAAATGTATAATATTATACTTTTTGAAACTAAAATAAATAAGGTGACCAAAAAAACTAATTTTTTTAACCTTTAGGTACAAACTTAGTACAAATCACATAGTTGCACAAGCTAGGTAATTTTTTCTTATCAAAATATAATAATATGTTTGATACAATAAACTGTATTAATTACTAAGTTTTTATTATTATATTTTGATTTACCATATACTAAAGTATATTAATTGTTACATACAAATAAATTAACTTTTGGGTGTTACCTACATAAACAGAATATAAAAAATAAAAAATGTAAATTTTTGTGATTGTACGACAATAATTATTACTAAAAGATATCATTACTCTGTGGAGTACGGTAAATAATGTAAAGCATATTAAAAATAGACAGAGGTAAGCAATTACCCTGCGGTAAAAGGTTAAATTGTATATTCCATTGTAAAAACTATTGTAGCGTGGTTTGCTCAGTATAATAAAATCGTTGGTTGTATTACATTTTTTACAATTTTTTTAATTTTAAATTTTAAAATTTGAATTCATTTTTTATAATATTACAAATTAATTTTCAGTTTAATATTTTATAAAACAATGTACTTAGCTGCTTTAAGTTCCATAAAAAAATTAATATATTCTTACGGTCAATAGAGCGATGGTTGCTAAATAAGAGGTCGGCAAACCACGACCCGTGGGCCACATGTTATGTAATTTTATGTGGCCTGTGAGTAAAATGTATAATTTGTATAAACAGCATGAACTAAGATAATGTATGGCCTGGAAACTAAGGATTAAAACGTTGTTCAAGCGTAGTGGATACCTCGTGAAATAAATAAACCTAACAGTTATGAACTTAATTGAACTAAATTTTCGTTTAAAATAAAATAACTCGTAAAATAAGGTATATTCAAATAGTGGTCCGTGATAAATTTTATATTTATCTTTGGTCCTTTAAAAAGGTAGCCGATCCCTACAGGGCTAAGTTATAACACCTTGCCCTCTTCCCTCCCAGCTTATACTCTCTGCTGGTTTTGCGTTTATTCTTGATTGATTTGCAAAAACTTAAGGTTCTCAGTGCTGACAAGTATAGTAGGTAGTACAATAAAATTGTAGTAAATAATTACCACAAATAAATGTGGTATTGAATGTTTGATTAAAATAACAATTAAAGTGTAGAAATCGTTTAAATTTAAAATGTTAACACGTTATTGAAACGCAGAATCGCAGAATAACGCAGAATATTATAAAAGTTTTTTGCACCGACAGAACTAACAAAATACGAATGTGGTGCCAGCGTAATAATATTTTGTAAGTGGTTTTTGTGAAATTGAATCGACACGGTATGCCTGTATACCTATATAATATGCGCACGGTACTATATAGGCTTACTACATAGTTTTATCAAAGGTTATATTATGTGTTTCCCCTCCAGAAACAAAGTCAATAGGATTAATGTTTTTCCGGTATACCCTCTCGAGGGCGGACTTCGAAGTAAGCCGGAATTGATTTATCAACAAAACGTTTTTCTCATGGTCAACTTTATACGCATTTATTATTACATTATAAACTATAACGTGTGACGTTTACGAGTGTCGTGACTCGGTGGATTTTATGTGGTTATGCATCGTCAAACGATAAAATGCGAAACATATTATTATAGTTATAATAGAGTGCGAAATAGGTTGCTAGCAGACGTCCTGAATATTTCTAGTGTATAGGTATATCGTTCACAATCGTCCTGATTTTTAAATCACCTGCGACCTGCTCTAACCTAACAATATAATAATTAACAATTAAAATATACTCTATTTTTCAAGAAAGCCTTGTAGTAAATTTCATTAATACTCAGTGATTCCTTCTGATCCTTGGGGTTACGGCAAAACGCGAAACATATTATAATATTATGGTCGCGCGTGCGAGATAGCTGGTTGCTAGCAGATGTCCTGACTCCAGAATATTTATTATGGTGTAGGTGTTGTGCATCATCGTCTTGATTTTTAAATAAAATTCGTTCTAAAGGTGTCGTCCTGGCAATAACAATAATTAATATACGTATCTGCTGTGTTTTGCTAGAAAGTCCTGTACGTCCATTGGAGTTTAATGATTTCATATCCGATCTTAAGGGGTACCATAAAATGAAAATAATTAGTTTTTATCATCGTTAAGAAATAATAATATTATTTTCAATTTTTCAAATCCATTCATTTCAAAAAGGTTTTGGCAAATGTATCCATCAAAACAGGTTTGATTCAAGTGTGTATGATATAATCAGTAAATTTAATTTGATATATTATTTTAATATACTCAATATAGGTAACTGTTGTGATATTAGTTTTATAATAAGTAATATTATGGCTTGCAATAAACAGCCTGGAACTGTTAATAATTATAATAATATTTAAAAAGGAATTAAATATTATTATTTTATTTAAGTATTTTAATAGGACAGACAACTAATAAATTGAGAACGAATTTTTTTTAGCAGTGGGTAAATACAAGATTGTCAATATAGATAGTTCTGAATTTTTGTTTCAAAAACTTGAGCGTTCTATTATACAGAACTGTTGACGCAGAGGAACATATTATTATTGTTAGTGAAAGTATTTTATTTTTTTAAATTATTTTTCCTGGAAACATGAACAAAACCTACCTATAAAATGCATATTATGAGATGGATTTACGATTGTTTCGTTTTTATTTTATTTGTTATACCGATGGTGGCGCTGTAACGGTTTAACATAATAATTCCTATATTATAATATTATGTATATTATTATTCTGATCGAATCAACTGTGTAGATATTATTCCGATTGCACCCAATAATGTTAATACCTATAATAATTTATTATTTTTACGAACACGGGAACACGATACTAATGCTATCAATAATGCACCTATATATGGTTATAAATTATAAATTTATTCTCGATAATTTATTTAGCATCGGATGGACTTGATTATTAGAGTGCATCGTAATAATATCCTAACCTTTTTTTTTGTGGCTTCGACGACGCTGCCGGAACTGTTTAAGCATTACATCGACATAATATAAACATTACATCGGCATAATATAAACATTACATCGACAGATAATATTCTAACCTAACCTAACTAAACTATACAGCATGCTCAGACGAATTTCATCGGTTTAATATACTTAAATTAAATTTTTCACGGTTGTAATTCAGTTTAATTTACCAATATGAGTGGCTTGTAGAGTGAGGTGTATAACACAACGTACACACCTACAACAGGCCATACGTAAAATGAATAAAATGAATAAAGTGTGTATTTGTATTCTTTGGTATAAGACCATGTATTCTTTAGGGACTAGTAGATGAACTATGTTTATAAGCATTTTAGAAACCTGCGTGGTTAACCCAGAATTACTCTGAAAGGGCATTTTTTATCTATGTATATATGTATATTTACCCATTTTTCCCATCGAATCCACACCACCTCGCCGTCGGTATGAGACACGATAAATGTGCTCTTTTGTCTGCGTTTGCTGTATTCTGTATATACATCGGTTTAAGCTTTTCCATTTCTACTTTTCTCCGGTTTTACCCTATTCAAATATATACTTGTGATGTAGTATCTCAAAATAAGATATCTCGAAATACCGAGATAAAAAAACGTCGGATGTTATAAGTGATCTTTCACCATTATAGTCACGTTTAAGCGTTAAACTCCACGCGGACGTCCGCGTGGATGCATACCATATGAAATTCGCTAGACATTGTGACGGGCTTTGACTTATACATTTTTAATGGTCGAGAAAACTCTTAGGATACGGTATTATGTCTTTGAATTATTGAGACTCACACACAATCGTGGATATATGTGTTACTATCACTAGGTACGCCAAGCCAATAGTATATTTTAGTTTTATTTTTAACATCACTTATCACTGTGGTATTATATTAATAATATGTTCCTTTCTTTGTATTGGCTATGAGCAGTCTTATTCAGATATTTATATTAGGTATATTACACAAAAATGTTATGGAACTTTGAATAAAAGGTATTTATGAAAAACATTAAAATATATTATACACCTTTGTTAAATTTTTTACGTATTGAAGGAACAAAGTTATTTGTTTTAGATTTTCCTAATATTACAGCTCTGGACCACTTAGGTTCGAGGGTTGGCATGGAAGTTATGCAAGTCATAGAAGACATGATGTGTCTAATTGGTTGGTTGTTGGAATGCTCCACTTAAAAATTGTGCAAAGGCTAACTGGATCAAGTAAGTTCATAACAATAACCCCCCTAAAAATTACACACCTACTATCATAATTTATTATTCTGTTATCGGAATGCATAAAAATTACTCATTTTAACTGCTGGAAAAATAAAATAATGGTTAAATGGAAATTTCGTTTGTCAACGAATTATGAATTTTATTAGATAAGAAAATGAACCATTCTACATTGGAATTTTCACTCCCGAGATTTAAAAGAAAAGTTGTTAACTTGCAAATATGTTATATCTTTAAATTACTAAACATTTACAAATTTTGCAAAATGCTTGGATAAATATTAAATTTGTTTTTAATTGTATATATGAACAATATTTTTTTATAAATATTGCTTAAACACTAATTACCGAATCAAACTTTCAATTAAACCACCATGTTTTGTATTGTAAATATTATATCAACGGGTATTTGCATATTATTAAGGTTCATACTGAAAGACCAGAGATATAAATATTATTCACATACCTACCCATGAATGAAATTTCATTCGAAAAAATGGTGAAACAATTTTCATTTGATGACACGAGTCCCTTATCAAATGTATACCTACTATATAGTCTGTGTATTGTATAATGTATATAGACATACATTATGTCCCACGTGTTAGAAAACAATATTTTATTCTATGGGCATCACATACGCTTTCCAAAAAAATATAATACCTACCCACTGTTCAAAATAATATAAGACGTGTTCACTGTTCATCTTGATTATTAAAACAATCACATATTTATGGGCCCACGTTAAAATCAATAAATGGTCTTTTCATACATTTTGGAGCAGATATTATTTTTTACACTCAAAATGTGTTCGATGAAAAAAAAAAACACTTCGACATTAAGCAAATTTATTTTATCACTCATAATAATATAATAGTTGTATCGGAATATTTATTAACAATTAATACATGAATTGTATTTTATACATTATTCGCCATCTCAATGAAGACTACAGAGTTATAATAAATAGATATAAAAAATTTAAATTATTTAGTTTCACTTTTTTCATTATGTCTAATGCAATATCATTAACATTACCATGAGATAAATCATGTTCGACCAGCAGTTTACAGTTTAGTATGAATTAATAGATTGCCATAATATTACAAACAATCAATTAAGAACGCTTAATACTTAATGAAAATATTTTGTTAATCAATCGATTGTTTGGGAATCTTTATATTATTCAGCAAATAGGTCTATTATTGTCACAAATCCCCGAAACTGTTTAAATAGGTATAGTTTTAACATTTCCCAAAAATATTTAGAAGTATGTACTACTGTAGGGTCACTAAGCCCGCTTGTAGGATTATCTTTGTAACTAACACACTTATATAATATTATGTTATTTTCTGAATTGCACTTTGGCACTTTCGCCACACACAAAGATTACTCGCATTGAGTGTACTTCAAGAACGTCTGTGACAACTCACACGGTTACTTTTTCGAGATAATGTAACAAGATTACGAAGTTAACTTATATGAAGTTAGTTTACCAAAACCACCGTAACAAACAACAACCAAAACATTCACTAAAATGTTAACACAACTTCTGTTTTGTAAGAATATGATAATATGGAATCAATTCTAGTGGAAAACATGAGAGTTATAATATATTATTTTAAAAGCACATAATTTTATATAAAATGAAACTTCATTTGGCACATTCGTGTCTGTAATATTGATCACCAGTAAAATATCGACTTAAACTACCGGCCGTTTCGACAACCATTTAATAAAAAATTATACGATAAAAATCGCAGCTAAGCTGCGTCAGGTGTCTAACGAGGCAGACCGGGTGGTAGGATAATGGACTGCATTATTGTCGAAGGAGGACAGTGATAAATTCGTCGGAATTTTCTAAAGAGTAAATGTTTTCACGCTAAACGGATCTGTGGAGACCTTTCCAGCGCAGACACTTTTCCATAAAAAATAGAAGCTAATTTTAATCAATAGCCAATAGGTCATCTCAATTAGTTATACAGTGATTTTATCTATTATAAACTATTGCACGGTAAAAATAATATTAAAAATGCACTACTAAAACTTTCAGTTCTCGTTTACAATATTATGATAATAAATGCTTCTTTTTTAAATTATTATAAGATTATAATATATTGTGGTAATACTATTTCGGTAGAATAGTAATTATCAACTTTGTACATCCCACATGAGAATTAGAAATAACTAAACACAAATGGTGTAGTTTAAGAAATTTTTAAATGATGTCCTCTACAGCAGTTTTCAGTAAGTTGTAAAAACTGTGGAAAACAATGAAATTTATCACAAGTAATAAAAACCATATTGTATATTTGTTCATCTTTTTGCAATTAGAAACACTTATAGTTCTTGACAATTGGATTATAAACAACCAGCTGACTTCATTGTTTATCTTATTATGAACGTGAGATAATTTTTAAAACATTTCCACCATTGTTGAAGCTCAAACTTATTGATTTGGAAATTTTCATTTATTTCTTAATTGCAAATAATATCGGTGATATTTTCTTTTGTATACTTCCTTTCGAAAATAATCTATTTCCAATAATTTATTTAAGTTCTCCGCAACCGTATTTTTGTATACCTTGTTTCGAAGAAACCCGATATTTTTAAAGCTATACAGTAGCATAACAATATATATGCAACAATATTCTAAATAATAAAAACCAAATTCTCGAGGATACCATCGAATATTATCGAGGAGCTTATCCTTTGCTGGAATTCGTGCTCTCCGTTTGTGTCGGCCTAAGCACTCGTGTGAAAATCACCTGTGAACTTGGCTGCGATTTAGGTAATTTTCAGGGCTGAATTCACGGCGTTGGTTGCAAAGTAAAGTTAATTAAATTGAATTATAATATTTTCAAAATGTTTTTACACTTCTTTACAAGCTTAAGATCCATGGAAAATGAGACAGTGTTGCACGTAGTATATATTGAACTTTTTCTAAGCTTTGGGTACTTTACGGTCATGTCATACTTTAGCTCACATAACCTCTCCAAAACTCACTTTACGTTGGTAAAGTTGGATTAATCATATCCTGTTACCTTGTTAAAATCCATTTAACTATACCTACGTGTTTATAGAAATTAGAAATTTTGAATATTTTTTATTTGTATAGTTATAGTTATTAAGGTTGTTGTTATCAAAATTATGGTATTTACATACATTTTTACAATGATATTATTTTATACTTGTGTGAGTTTTGGTTATCTTGGTTATATTATTTTATTGAAACATCGTTATTTATACAAGTTATTTTATTAAACACTTAATATTAACGTGTGATTTGGATGAGTATGTTTGCCATATACATATAAGTACACTTGTGTAAGCTGATTTACAACGTAAATCCTTGTAAAAGTTATACCTTTATGATACACCATTGAAATAAATATTCAATACGAACAATATTTTTCTATTAAATTCAATATGAGGCAAACCATGGATATATCTTAATATTGACAACCAATGTATTTAGACTAAAAAATCATAGAAATCCAAGCCCTGCCTATTATATATTCTAAACTAAATAATCTATTATAAAAACCACGCCAGCTAGGTATGAATTTAATGTCTACATAATATGAATATTTACAAAAATTTTTCAAAAAATTATAATTAATTAATTTACGGTGGTAATATATAAATACGATTTAACATTATTTACAAAACGTATAAAATAATATCAAGATTAACACGAGAAGCTAAAATAATAATATTTCTAAAGTCTAACATATTTACAGTTAATTTCATAATATTTACAAATTTTTGTACAAAATTTTAATTTTTTTTCAACTAATAACTAGTTTAATTTGTCCGCTATTATTTACAATCACTTCGATTTCTGTGTAACATAATATAATAATAATTTTAAACAATTTTACTTTTTTTAATACTTAATCTATACAACAGTGTCTGTGAGCTATAAAGACGTATTAACATGATCATTGTGCACGAAAAGCTTGGAAAAAGTTCAATATTATTCTACAAACATCACTCATTTTCCGTGGACCTAAAACTTTTAAAGAAGTGTGAAATCGTTTTGTCTAAACAATTGTTGATATATTATCGGGAAGAATATAACAACATTATTGAAGATGTATATTATATTTCTTTTATTATGTACGAGGAAGAACGTCAAGTGCGTTAGCTAGACAAGTGATAAATCAATAAGTGTAACATATGTGATAAACAAGTCGTACTGGTGGTGTGATGTTTGTTGTTCATCACGAGTCCTCACAGACCCAAAATGCACAAACAGGTTTTGCCAGCCTGTTCGTGTTTAATGGTTTTATACTATAATATTTATTCATTTATAAAACATATTTCGTATATTATGTTGCATTATTATGCTTAATATTTTAATATAATATGAGAATCTGTAGGTACGAACGTTTTTCTGTGATTCATTTATATTATTTTATATCAAACATAGAACTATACTAATTATCGCTGTACAATTCAAAAGCATTTGAGAAGAATTTTCGCAACACATTTATAGAAATATTAAATATCAAGTGGCTCGCTTGTCGTGTATCGAAAATATCTGTTAGTAATTTGATAAAAGAATAATATCCTACGCTTGTACAATAACAGTTATTGAATTACACATTTGATCGTCTGTTCATGACCACGTAGCGGTTAAGCCATGGGGTTGTTGGATTATCCGTCATCAATCCCGACCTGCTCGGCCAATTTTTTCGACATTGGTCATTAATTAAAAGTTTTTTTTTAGGCGCTAGGATTGGCCAAATGCATACGTCTGCTCTATCCAAACTATAGAACACTGCCCTCGAGCAAACCTTAATGTACTTTCATTATATATAATGTTATCGTATAAATTATATAAGTAGGTAAATACACACTTTACAGTTATTTCTAAATTTTCAATTTTTATAATATATTATATAAAATAAAACTTCAGAATTTTCCTTTGAACAACTATTCGGAACCTCTCCTCTCCCCCAACCATTTTAGCCTTAAGGTAAGTACAACTATTCACATTATTTGGCTACCACAACGACCATTTTGTCAACAAAGATTGTTTTCAGATTATTGACACAGTCAAGTTACGAATCTTTTTCAAATTCAAAGGCCTCTGAGAATATGCATTAACTGTATGTTTTTGACTGTGTGGGTGGGTGTGTAATACATGTTATATTAGTTCAATGTGAATATTTGTGTATCGTTTGCTTCAACGTATTGAGTTTTCAATGTAGGTTTAAGAGTAAAAATATAATAATATCTGTTATCAGTTGATTCGGAAAATCAATAATTACATTTGATAACATATAGAATGATAGTTATCCACTTATGTATAAGTGTGTGGTGGGTAAACTAATATTTAATAATTAAATCATATTTGAGATGTGCTCGTGTACTGCGTGTTGTCTATAGGATGGTACTATACAATATATACAATGCAACATAATATTGTATAATTTACATTTTAAGGGGTAGGGGGATCCAGATGTTACATTTTATTCCTACTAACAAAATTTATTTTTATTTTTTTCGTCGAAATTGTGACTAATTAAAATACCTTGTACGATTCAAGGTCATTCCACCACTATTTATATTATATATCCTTAAAATGAAGAATAATTTATGCATCCATCACTCGTTTCCTAATATTTTTTTTTACTGCTCAAGTATATTTTATAACAGTTTTCTAGAGAATTTTCGAGGGCAGTGTTTTGATATTTGACCATTTGAGTAGGTATTATTATGTCCTCCTTTGTGCCTCTTTGATCACTACAGGTTTTCGTTCATTGTTAAACTTGTAATATTTAAAGAATGTTGGTTTTATCTTTGTATTAAAATTCTTCACAACGAAGGTGCTGGTCTTTTTATAAACGTAATTAGCATAAACATTTATATTTTATTCTCATTCTTCGTTGAGTTGTAGGTATTATCATCGGATTTGATGGATAACGTATAATATAATATTATATAATGCGTAAGTGTTATGAAGTAAACAACTTTTTATTTCATATAAAATGCGTGCACAAAAATAATTCAATTACACATTTGTATACTCATACATTATTGCTAGATCGTTGGTCGTTAAAATAAATAAATAATTAATTAGGCGATGAAAAAATTATACTCATGTATTGTTCTAACTACTAAGCCATAGATAAATAAATAATGATTAATTTTAGATTTTAAATCTCATATTTGTTATTCTTTTTTACCAGATTGTTCTTTAGGTAATACAATTAATATGGATTAGTTATCTATAACAACCAATAAAGAAACTTTTTTTAAAAATTAAATCTATCTTCGATGAGTGTTTAATACAAAGATAAATGTTTTAGTTTAACCTACAGTAAAACGATTTAAAATACTTAGTTAATTTTATAAACGTGGTTTCTGTTTTATCAGATGAAAGATTGTTTGATTCCTTCTACTAAGCTTTTCGAAATGTACCATGGCATACAACAGTGTTTAATAATAATTCTTAATGAAAATAATTATTCGTGTTATCTATGTGAATACGTCCGTGGGTTAGGTCCGTTAATGAAATTCTTTGACAACCAGAATCACTTCATGGATATGATGTTTGATCCAAACACAAATCGTGATCCTTAAAATAAAAAATATTCGTCTGTCGTGTCACTGTACAGAACGTGACAACATTAAATTTACGGGTTGTATAAACATGATAATTCACAGTTGTATTGTTTTCGATGGATTATAACATTTGACCAGGTAATTAGTTCAACCCATTTTACCCGACTAAACTGATTTACCCTACTCATCGCTACAATATTGTACTATTGCGTTATACAATAATAAGGTATGATTAACGGGGATAACTTATCATCAGGCATCACGTAAACATTGTTGCTCATGCAAGATTGTCAAGTCAAAAACATTTGAAAAGCAAAATACTTGTAGTTATTTCAATGCAATTTACTAATCATGCCTTACCACAGTTACCTTTCTATGGTAACTTGTTGTTTTTAATTTAAATTAACTAAATTAATAACATTATAAAACATTCGGCAACATCATTTATTTTTGTTTTGATTTCAATATTTCTATGAAAAACTCAAATTGTTGATTTATATATTATGTATTTTCGAAGTATATTTAAGTATACAAATATACAACTATTAAAAATCACAATTTATACGTTATTATAACTGTATTATAATTTGTAATGTATACATACCTAGTTCAAGTTAAATTTGTCTTTATATAAGAAATGAACTAAGGTCCTACCGCGTTCGAATTCGGAAAAAATAAAGTAGAGGTGGAGCTCAATCCGACGATTTAAAAACTACGTTCCAAGTACAAAATTACTTAAAATGGATAATATAGGTAGGTACTCAATGAAAATGTATGATAACTCTTTTTATTTTACCGGAAAATCACACCTAAAAAAATCTGATTTACGTGACTCAATTTTTTTATTTAACAAAAAAATGTATTTATTAATATATTTTTTCACACGAAAATATAGGTCTAATCAGGTTTCCATACGTACAACACAACCAAACATATTCAATTCGCCTACCTACTTGTGTACATAGTTGTGTGTTTATTATTGATTTATGTGTTATTAAAAAATAGCGTTTTATCTTCTATAGGAACGTAGGTAGTTATAATATTTCAATCAATTTTTAAATGTTCAGAAAATTTGTGTTGTTGAGTTTATATAATATAATGGGGGCTTTTAATACGGCCTTTGACATACAACTATTGCCTTTTGAATCGTGAATCAATTAACACACTAAACGTTTATTAAACTTATATACATACACACTTCATTATAATATTATACTTTGATAATAAATTCCTATACAAAGATAATCGTAATAATTTTCATGTTTATTCACTAAATATAGGTGGGTAGTACAACACGCAGCTCGTCAAAAGGTTTTCTATCTCGGCTGTCGTATAGTGATACATATTATTTTATTTTCATACACTCGTCGAAGTAATTATGCGAAATCATCGACAGTAACCAATGAATACATTGCAGTATATTAGTATTTATTTAAATATCATTAAAGCTGCATTTACATTAGGCTATAATTAAAAATATAGGTTAATTAGGTACTTACAATTAAAATCGATCATTTTCTCCTGTTTTCAGACTTATGATCAGTACAATTTTATAACATGTATATTTACTGTTGGTTAATGTTTAACTTTAAACAATACGTTATTGAATGATAAATAATAGTGGGTTTTTATAAATTATAATATTGTACTAATTATTAATCAATCAGTTGTATTATTAACGTACCTGAAAAAAAACATAATTAGTTAAAATTAACAAATAATATTACAATAAACTTAAGTAGGGATTTAACGTTGCTAGTTTGGTAATTTTAATTTAAATTTTAAACGTAAACTATACACACATATTTGTATTTAATTACTTTTATTAAAATTGACATATGGTAACTACATTTCAGTACCTACATTTTGACGAAACATACATTTCAACGACAAATTAATAAATTAAATAAATTGAATAATCTGTATTTTGGGCTTAACAATTAATATGACAATATTTTACATAACTAAAATATATTATGTGTAAACAATTATGATTTATGACAGCATAATTTTTTCTTTTGATGCATCAGTTTAAGAACTTTGTACACGAGTTATTGATTTACCTGTTCATATTTATAAATTTATAAGTATTATATAATAATAATAATGAATTTTTAAAATCAATTTTTGACAATGTTCATATACTTATTTTATTGAAACGAAAGTGAAAAAACAATATTGTTGGTAGTTAATGGGTATTGATAGCTCTTGGGTATAATTCTACCCACCTAAATTATTTTAAAAAATAAAAACAGTTAATTTACAACATCCAATTAAAAAAAAAATCTGGATCTCCATATTATTATCAACATTTTACAATCCAAATATTTGAGGCCAAGATTCAGTATAATGTAACGTATAATGTTTTTTATTTTAAAAACTGAAGATGAGTTTAAATCCAACCTTTTTATCAACTTCCAAGGTTAGGTTAGGGCAACGCCTTACTTTTTTAGACATAGTTAAGGGTTATAACAATTTCGTTATTTTTAATTCTATTTTTTTATTTTGCTTTTGCTTTTTTTAGCCGGAATACCGGAAACTACGATTAAATATTATTATTTACTGCAATACGCCAATGTATTTTTGAAGATATTAGTAATCTGTGATAAACTCGATCGTTACAGCAATGTTATTATAATTTATAGTTAATATTACATTTATTGTTGTTTCAATATGTCATAATATTATTTACAGCTTCACACTGTATAATAAGATTTAATAAATAACTTTGAAAACTTATAATTTATTCAATCAAACCAGATTAATATAAGACATAATTTTGACACAACTTTGAGAAAGCAGCAAAAATGAAAACAGAGTTTCGACAAACAGAACCGATGCTTGTTTTTATCACTTCAGTTGATTAGCGTGGAGGTGCATTTATAAGCTGTTCTTTCGTCTATAGCCTAATTCGCAATTAGGTACTTTAATAGTTAAGTACGTTTTTTAAATGATAGATAAATTGTATACCTACTAGAAAATAATCTACCATTACTGATTCTATCGTCACTAATTCCATACATTGAAACCACTTTGGGCTGGTAATTTATAGTTAAAAGAAGTCGGTACACACATAAATATTTACCATTAAATATGAGGTATCATGTTTAATGATTGTAATATCATGTAAATATCATTGTATTATCATACAATATGTGATAACACTGATACTTAACCATGTAGGTTCCTAGGTTTTGGTGCCTTTCGGCTACAACCACGGACCTTATATTAGCGCTGTGCGCTAGTCAAGAGCCGTGGATACTTAACCAATGGTTTCATATTTTTACCAAAAGTGTACGTTTTCCTTTCCCTTACAATAACCGTCTCCCCTAAATTAGATACCTATTGACTGGTTCCCGTTTACTCTAAAACACTTTCTATATACCATACTAATTAGACATAATATGTAATAAATAAGAATATGTATCATAATTTATTTTAGTTTTACAATAATGTTTATTATAAATTCTAAGATATTAGATAACTAATACTTTTCAAATTTGTTTACAAATCTGTCTGAACTTTTGTTACTAACGCTCATGAAATATATTTGAAAAAAATATATAATACACATAATTATCACGTATTTATGGTTCACACATTTTTTTACTGGAAACGTGAATTAGTCAATACCTCATCGGGCTTAAACGGGTAAAAATAAAGGTACATTTTTGGTGAAAACGTGTTATGGCCACAATATTTAACTTTGACATAGTTCTTGCATTCAATCTAAAGACGTTGAAATTGTATACCTTTACGTTTTTTATATTGAAATAAATGTCGTCAAATATGTGATACGCACATTAAACATTATATAAAAGTATAAAATAATGTAAATGTTTCAATCTGCGTTATTCTTAAATCATTTATTATTTCTACTTCTTTTGTCTTACGGCCAATTATGAATGTAATAAAATAAATAGAAATATATATTATAATATTTAAAATTATGAACATTTTCCTAATTATATTTGACTACATAATAATATATAGTTTACTCATTAATTAACAATGCGATATTTTCATATTATATATATACCTAGGTACTGCGTTTATATAAAAAAAAAAATAAAGAAATATTTTGAACCAAACAACATAATGAGTCGTAAAATATCTCACTGAGTTGGCGACTGTTCGTTGTTAAAGTTTTAAATTAATATCAAACAAATAAAGGAGCAATTAAAATCAAGCAGCAAATGATACGAAGTACTGGTAACGGTATATCAGCTAAAGTTCTGTTGTTTCTAGCCAAACATAATGACATTTCCTATAGAAAAACCATTTTCTTTCATTAATTTCATATTATATAGAGTTCTCGATGTATATGTTGTTCTGTATTTTACGCTTGAATTTCTATGGATTTAGACGAAATAAGTCAAACTAAATAATGACACTCATACTGTGGTATTACCGACGAGTGATGCTGCGTACATACAATGATATTAAATCTAAAGAAAATGTATTATTTCCTATGATTGAATTGATCTGGACAACGACAATGGAAAAGAATAAAATGGGGGAGAAAGCATCGCGAGGATAAGCGTTTTGTTAGGTCACTAATATGGGTTTTAGAGGTATATAATATACAGATGATCCGGCTGTATTTTATTTACGAAAAAAATAAATACCTGAGGCTCCGGAGTGTTATTGTCAGTCTTTTGGAGAAAAAAATACGTCAACGTGTTCATACGTTACAGAAAATGTATTTTACCTCGTCGCTTGTTGTACACCTACGTTGTCGACGAGGGCCAGTCAACGAAAATAAAAATTCAAAAGACAAATCAAAAATTGTAATTAAAATATTCTTGAACTATTGTAGGTAATTCAAATAAAATTACAATCGTATTTTAGTCGTAAGAAAACTAATCAATAGACCTTGCAAGATAATAACCCTTTCACATTTTTATATCGACATATTTTAATATAATGGATATAATGTAATAATAATATATACTTGGAAGCATATACAAATATTCCAAATATGTACTGATGAACCTATGATGTTGTATTGTGTGATTGGTGTTTCCACGCAATGTTTCACTCGGTAATAATCTTTTTAAATACATTTTATAAATAATATTTATACTGCTTTGGATATTTAATTTTATAATAATAATGATAGTACACGAAGAGCAATAAGCCTAAACATTTGGTAAACAAAATAGGACATCGATAGCAGTTCTCTTCTAATTATTAAGTGAGGGTTCAACGCACAATAAATACCGTGTTATTCCTGCGCTGTATTATAATATTATTATTTAGGTACACAATTTCTAGTCAGATAAAAGACTTTCTCAGAAATGATAAGATTGCAAAGTTCAGATTACCATTATGTTTTAGAATAATAGGATAATCGTACCAAAAAAAGTTTTGAACGAAACTTTGAAAAGAAAAATGATATACCACCCGACGAATATAGTTCAGATACCTATGGAATAACAAAAAGGTTGCTGGGACTTTGGTTGAGCTTTAATGGAAAGTCGATAAAATAGGAAAATAGTATCAATAAACGAATTACTTGTGAAATTGCCCTTTATCTAAAATGTAAGATAGGTAGAATGCATATATACAATGTACATAATATTACCTTATACTGAGTGTCTCATCGACTCACACTGTTTGTCTTCGTGCGCCAACAGTAATAATGTAATTATATTATTATGTACCTGCCATACTATCCACATCCCATCTAAGAGCTTAACCTCATAACCTTCGGCTGAGAATTAAAAGATTTTACACATCAATGAATTTCGTTCTGAATTTGAAATTAGTACTCGTGAGATACGAATTTGATTTAAAACATTACCAGTCTAAGTATGATTTTTTTTCATTATATATCGGTATATATATATATATATGCAGTCGTTAAGACGCATAATTGGAAAAAGTGATGTATTTGGCGTTTCATATGACATTTTATCATTAATTTACATTAAATAAATTATGCATTCAAAAAATAATATCGTTTCATTTTGTATATATATATACTATAAATTCGTTAATATTATGCATGTTTAATATTTTGCGCATTTTTTCCTTTCAATATTGGGAATTAATTTTATTAATTTATTTTATTGCATAAAATTGTGAATTTTGGAATTACTAGTGCATATTTCTGGTTTTAAAGTGCATTGAATTAAAAACCCTTTTAATAAATATTCAAATAATTAATGTAAATTATTATATCAATCCAGCATTTAAAATATCTGCATGAGTAAAAATGCATATAAATTATTGTAATAATTACTGTGGGTCTCTATTATTTTAGTAATGTGATTTCTCAAAAATCATAATATAGGTAATGCAAATATTAATTAGAAAAAAAGTTACTGACGTGATAAACACGGTAATCTACCCTGTACATTATATAAATTATTAATGATATTTGGTTACCAATAATATTATAATAATTTCCTAGTCCTAATATATATTATTTATAAATAATATAAAACTAAGCTTATAAATGTTAATAAAAAAAACGCCATTATTAGAAACCGGTTGTTTAAATAATATATACTTAATTAGTACATTATGATAATATAAAATAGGAACGATCAATAGGTATTTCTAATATTTTAAATTTTAAATGAAAGTTTATAAAAATTATAAATTTTAAGTTACTTATTACTTATATTAGTGACCTATATAGTCACATCAGTGTAAAATTGTTATATGTTTTTCAAGGGGAAAGATTCACACATGCTGTGGTCTGTGATGCTATTATGGAATATTGCTTAATTTTTATTTTATTTAACACTCGCTACTAAAATATAATGAATTAAAATCTCAATTGCATAATAATGTAGGTAAGTATTTAATATTACGCGTAATGGTTCATTTCGGTTCCTATTTGGAATACATTTAAATTAACTAATAATGTGTCTGAGTCTTAAATAATTGGTAAATGCAATATGATTTAGGCAAGTTAAATATACTTGTTTGTATTTTGTATGGTTTATTATTATAATTCAGAATATTATTATTTTTATTTTTGTAAATTGTGACGGTGCCAATATATTTTGACAAACATTTAACTATATTAAAGCTATATACGCGTTTAAAGTTTAAGAACGCGCACTGCAGTCATGGTGGAATGGAGGAATATTTTATGCCGTCGTGAATATAATATTTTACCACGATTTCACGCTACACTGGCAAACTGCAGCAGTGAATCATCACGAGTAAACCTTTGGAAAAAAAAAATCCCTGTTGCAATCGAATAACAATCCTGCAGGAACGTCAACGGAATATAGAATAACACTGTCGTTATATACGTATTATATGAGTTGAATTTGAGTGCAGGCAAAAGGGTCCGTCAAACACAGCTGTGGGATGCATATTATAGGCACTACGGGAACCGGAAGTTTCAGTAACTCTCGAGTTCGACGAAATAATACGTATTTCACGCAGAGTCTTTCTTTACTTTCACTCTCTATATTCTGTTGGGATACTACCTACGTAGGTACCTACCTCGTGGGTTATCAATACCGCCGCCGCCGCTATTACGAACAATATTATTATCATTATTATTATATTGATTCGTGTTGGGGACTTTGGGTTCACGGATTAATGGGCATTTAAATAATATAAACGAAAATTATTACACCGTGCCATTTTACCTAACGGTAGTTAAATGTTGTTCGCGCCGATAACGTGCGCCCTATATAATATACAATATGCAAAGTCCATAATATATTGCGTAACACCACTCGAGGTCTATTTGTCTGACTCGAGTCTGTGATCTCCGGTTACCGATAAAATTATCGCGGATGCCAGCAGTTATAATATTATTATCTACGATCGGGGTAAAGTCGACAAACAAACAGACATCAAACGCGCTGTGTGGACGTCGGTTTTGGCTTACGCCGCCGCCGAAATAACGATCTCGAAGGTCGATCTTTCCATTCAAAACCGTCGTGTGATCGTAGTGGAACCGGGTATACCACGTTTACCACGTTTACCACACACACAGACACACAGACACACGAGTACGACTACCACTGTAAGTGGACTGTAATGTTATATCACAATCGAAATCAAAACGAAATAATTAATATAATTAAAATATAATATATAAAACTATAACGACGATAGTTTTAATACAATAATATATAGATTAAGCAATACTGATTACCGGGCGATAATAATAATTATTTAAACGTATATATAATATGAATAAAAACGTTTTTGGAGGATTTAGGGGCGGCATCATATTTTTACTGTCTGTATAAATACATTATAATTTCCTGACAAAATTAAGATTATTGTTTTATAATGTATGTAACGTAAGATATTTCATCGATAATAATATGATAATATGTCGAAATAAAAAGACACGGAAAGAGGGTGACAAAATACCTCTTTTAATATCACATCATATATTATTATTGGCTTTCCGTCGAATTTTTGCATTTAGCGCATTATATTATACGACGTAGGTATCGTGTAAAATGACATATTATTGACCCGACGCAAACCTAGTCGATTTAAATAAATACCGTGGTTAGGTCAATACCGAGAAACGACCAGACTCACATAATATTGCATTTCCACGAGCACGACGGACCCATGTACCACAAATCGTGTCGCTTACCGAAAAAAAAAAGAAAAATTTCGCACGTACATAATATTATCATGGGAAAGTATACCTACGTAATAATATTCGGTATTTGGAATAAAGATAAACGTATAATATGTAAAATACCCAAAACATGGTTAGGGACCGCGGACATCCATAAACGTGACTTCTAGGAAATGCATTATATTACATGTCTATTTCATCGATAAATACGTCATGTCACACGTCAGCTATCGCCGCCTCGGTGCTAGCAAAATAAAAAAAATGAGTATTATATAAACGTTGTCCCGTCATTTACTTATGATAGTTCATCGACCCCACAAATCGACCCCTTCTACATTTCATTCTCAAATATCTAAAATTCCAAATGCTGTACATATTGCAGGGTCATTTATCCGTTTTAAATCAAATGGGATTACATTTTTTCCCGCAACAATAAAAATATGATTATTGTATTTTTGTTGTCTTCGTGCTAGGTAAAATATTATTGATAACACTATTATGGTCACGGCTCACAGAAAATATAAAATTATTTTATCAAGTTGCAGCTGCTTTATCGCTTGAAAATCGAAATTACCCATCTACTTGAATTATACATTTATGAATCAAATTTATTACTGCAGGGTACTTTATTTAGGTATTTTACATTTTCTTATTTTTTTCTTATTACCTAGTAAATTCAATAGTCTAACTGAGTTATTCTTAAATCTAATATAATATTCAGTTTTGTAGTGGTTTATTATGGTTAGGTTATAGCCATGGATTGTTAAAGGTACCCTTATATTTTTATTATTTGAACTTTGGTTAAAATCTGATATTTTTAAAGAATAAAATAAAATAAAAAAATTGCCATAAAAAACAATTAAAAAAATAATCGTTTGTCTAAAGTTCCTAAATTGAACAATAATAATTGTTTTATGACATACCCAAAGAACTTACATGTGTGTATCAAAGTTGAGTGTTTAAAAGTTCTTGTAAACTTTTCGTACCCATCCAAATATGGTAGCAACAAATTGTTTAGGGGCGGCATCAAAACTTTACCTAGGGTATCAAAATTCTAAATATACGTATCAAGAAATACTTAAGTACCAAATATGTTAATAATTGTTTTTGATCTTCTACGTCGTCATTATTATCAGTTATCACCTTATGAGGGTCGAGGGATATATAATAATACTATTGTTGGTCCTCAAAATATGTCATGGAGCTTCAACGAAATGTAATAAAAACATGAATTGAAGAATTAAAACATTCGAAATTATTAAACAGGTGGTTTTAATATATTAGTACCATTTTGGATAATTGCGCCATTATGAAATATGCAAACGGAAAGCTCGTGTTGCGATATGTTGACGGCGACCGTCTAAGAATGGGCCGGTTTACTTCGGTTTTAGAGCTTGACAAATATAGTCAAAATACAACGATATTTTGGAGAAAATTACATAATATTCTTTTTAATATATATATGTAGTATATTTTATTTTAGAATTTAAGTTATAATACACCACTTTTTACGCACCATTTTTTACACTGATAGATATGACATCATCGCCAAAGAATTATTTTATTTAAATTGCGTAACTTTGAGTTTTCACTGAAATTTCTAAAAAAGGCACAACTGTTGTTGTAGTTCTCCGTATGTGTGTACTAAAAATTCGTGGTATGATGACCATAGAAAAGTCCATAAAAGTGTTGCAAAGGTATTTTTTTTTAGTCGCAGAATATTTATTTTTCGGCTTTCTGGCATAACAATACGCAATAATGTTTTCAATTGCACGACGATCACCATTTCATTGATTCCTCGTCTCCGTTCCTCACGATGTCATACTACCATGCCTGGGAATGGAGGTACTGCTGTCTGCTTACCAAGTGCCCAAAATGATACCGGGTTATCTGTGCACACAGTACATACCTACACCTTTTTATAGAAGAACAATTGTAAATAATTGTGCCGAAATACCAATGAAGGCAGTATAATTCACAGGGTTTTTGTATTAGCTTTTATATATATATATATTTTCTTTAAGAACCTAGGTACTCACTAACAAGATAAAACAAGTACATTGCGTGGTATTTAACTTTTTACATGACGTGTTACATTGAATTATTTACAATTTTACTTACTAATACAATATAGTACTTACATAACTGTTTGTTTTTTCATATTATTGTATAGGAAATAATTAATGGTAAAAATCAGCAGGTAATAAATATTATAGCTTATAACAGCATACACGTCTTATATTAAATACAATATACAATTAATATATTTTTCCAATACTACGAGTACAATTACCTATATTAGAGTATATAGTTATCATGTAAAATTCGTATAATATCCAGATATTGGTTTTGATTATCTACGTTCGTTTAGAAATATTCTTGAAATCTGCCATGTATAATTATTAATCGTATGGTTATGTATTTATGTACCTACACGTCCTACACTCATACTGTTACACCTGTTACTCAGTAGTGGTGACTAGGTAAAAAAAATCATTAAAAGCACCAAACTCCGCACAACGTATTTAATTTTGTTATTATGTATCTTTTTTACTTACTAAAATAGAGTGTGGTGATGAAGAAACCACATATTGCACAAAAGGTCAACACGTTTTAAAAAAAAATTCAAAACCAATATTTTTACAACTTTTCTTCCTACATTGGGTATAACTTTGAATACTTAGTATTATATTGTATTATTCATCAAACACAATAAAATTAATCAGATCACAGTAACTATTGTACATTGTAACTATTCATCATACTTTTGGTGGAACACGATAATCGTAGATGGCACGGAATATACCTCGACCGCTGTAGAGCCGCGCCATTGCTCCCCTATTCACTGCGGCCTGCAGGTGGTCCGAAAAAAAAAACCAAAACTTTCCCTCATCAGTTGCGTCATGGAAATATAAATTGTATACATATTATTATTATAATTTGTACGTCCATGAGTTGCGTACTGCTAACCGATAATATTATATTTTTGTCTGGCGCGATAACGTTTGACGACTTTTACGCGTCGTCTATTTTGGCGAACCCAACCGATGGACGCCATATTTTGCCATTGCCTGCACGCCGTATATCATTATAATGTTATGTTATTAATATTCCGAAGATTAACCCACTCACGTGCATCGTACTGTGTGGGTAATAATATCGCATGTAACGGCATACCGCGTCGATAATAATAAATTATATTATAGATCATTGCAATTTGCAATTATTATCATCGTGCGGCGTTCTGATATCACTATATATTATTATGATATTGTTATAGGTATCCATATTATTCTAATGTCATAGTGAGAAGTGCATAAAACATAATATTATTATTCTCTTATTATTTCCAAATATATTATAAAATAGTATATTGTGTTAAATAATATTATATATAGCCGAGGACGGCGGCGCTACAGTTTGATGTAATATATGGCGGCGCGTCAAAAGCAATTTATATTAAATATTGTTATTATTATGTTGCCGGTCTCGCGAAGTTCCGGCTGACTCGAAACGGGTAGGTACATAATATTATTTTATTATTATAAATAATAACATATTGTTTTGCACCTAAAGTTTAATACAGTTTGTAAGAGGTGTTCGTAGGTGTGCGGAGATTTTCACGGCTTTATAATAATAATAATATGCAGCTCATAATAATTGTTTATGGAATTTAGATTCCGCACTGCGGCAGGACAAATTATTATTATTCGTGGGTCTCAGAAACGAGGGTGCTTTCAAAGTTTTGCACGGCCCTTCCGTCGATTGTAAAATTGGATACAGGTGGTATGCTCCAGGCAGGTAATTTTTGAAATTTCCCAAGAGATTACGAGAAAATTGGGAAAAGACTGTGAAATACGTACCGTAAGGCCGTTTAAAAAAATATATTTTTTTTCTTCTGGTCGTTTTGGTCGTAACTAAAAAAATAAAAATAAAAAATGAATCCTGTAGAAACCTAACAATTGTGTGGATTTTTTATACGTTAAGGTGCGCTTTATACTCGTACCGTAATTCTAACCAGAAGATTCAACAATAAATATTATATTTATAATGTTTTACTTGTGTCTTGTGATATTTTTTGTTATATTTTCAATGTAAGCTCGGAGTATAACATACAAATATCATCTTGTTCCGTTGTTGTAATGGATTTTCGAATGAAATGTTTTGTCATTGATTGCTTTCATAATGGCAATTAATTATAATACAAGTTATAAGTTTATATTTTGCCAAAAGTTGAGAAGGACGAGGTATGTATAATACTTACCCACCAAATCTCTGCTTTTGGTCTGTTTTCTTAACGAGCTAACCATATTACGCGATAATGTTGTTGAAATCGAAATTGTAATACATAATATTGTTATCCATAATGTCTAAATTGGAATGGATCATAGCATTTAAATGACATCGTGGGTTACATGTAGTATATTATTATAATATTATCTCACGCATTATTCATAATTTAATATTTCAAATAATGCCTAATTTGTCAAATTTATTGTTTCATTATTTTTATTATAATTACCATTATATTTGAATTATATTACTATTATCATTATTCTGGTCTTATTTTTTAAAATATTATTTTAAATGTCTATATTTACATAATATAATGCATATTATTATCATCTAATGTCACATTACATTCATTATTATTATTACAATTACCTATGTATTTTAAATACTATGTTTGTCGATGGCACTCTTGTGGTTTCTGGAACAGGACACAACACCTACGGTAAAGTCAGCCATAATAAACACGAGGCCATATAACCGACCACCGAACCACTACAGTCTTTAATTTGAGCCATAGAAAGGCCCATCCGGACAGACTTGCGGTACTGTAGGGACAAACCGGACGAACCTTCGGTATTGTACCTCGTACCCTAGGTTCATTTTTTAAAATGTGTATATACATATAATGTAATTAAAGTTTTCATATTCCCGTGTTAAATCTATAGTCGCTCGTACCCAACGTTCAAATTTTCTCCATACAAAATGTTGTTTAATTAAGGTGTTCATGTGCTTACATAATATTATATTACATAGGCACCACGCTATGTATATTAAATGCGTGTTTATGTTTAAATCAAATACCATTTGTACTCTATATTTTTTCCCCGTAGGCCCCTGTTATACAGTAAAAAATTCAAATATTTACAATGTCATTAGTTTATGGTTGGGATTTGATTATGCTCCACAAACTATGGATGTGACATATAAAACTAAAATAATTTACTTGGTTCTATAGAATGAGTTAATATTATTTATTTTTTTAGTTTATGACTCTACCACCCACACCTTCTAAAATTAGTTTCGATTATATCAACCACATTTTATTTTGTCCAGTCACTTTTTTGCTGAATCTTTAACCAAACACTTCAATTTAGATGAGACTCACATCAGCACTCCTCCAAACCTCACACAGCATAAAAATATTACCTCACTATGGTAAAAATATTTACAGGAAAATAATATTGTTGTCAAAATATTTTAAAAAGTTGTGTAAATAATTCCGAAATATTTTAGTTAGGTATATTCTTTGGCCAAAAAATACATATTTTAACACATTTACAAAACATTTTAACCAAGTATTTGCAAAAAAAAACATTTTTATGCAATCATATAGCACAAAATGTTGTTATAATGAGAAGAAAATATTTATAAAATATAATTAGTCAAATATTCATTATTCAAGCACTTAAAATATTATCATTTTCCAAATGCTGTGTGGGGCCATGGAGTGTCCCTCCTCTGGTTGAGAATAATTGTTATTATTTTTATTTTTAACTAGGTGTTAATTTCAAGAGACTACAGTTATTCGTTTTTGAATTACAACAAAAAAAAGAAAATTGCTACATGAGAAATCAAGTAAATATCCAATCTTGTAAAAATATTTAAATTTAAAACTTTCATAAAAATTTAATTTGATTTTCAGATACACATTTTTTTTTTATATAAGTAGACAAACTTATGAGAAATCTTAAAAAAAATTTTCAAATTTTCGATTTAAAAAGAAAAATTTTTATGAATTTCTAACTCAAAATAATTTGCACATTTTCATGGTTTTTACGTATTTTGTCAAACTTCGAACTTTAAATGATTATAAAAAAATGATGACTATATACTTTTAATATTTTTCAACTTTCATTGTATGGATTCAGTTGTATTATATATAGATATAAACCGAAAACCGTATATCGGTATAATATGTGATACATATTACATATTAAACTGAAGTTTATTTTCTATTCTGATCAAAATTAATAGTTTCCGTTTTACTATAGTACTATACATTTCTATTTCTATCAAAGCAATATTGTTCATTCTGTAATATAGTTCCAACTTTGTGTTTTCGTTTTATTTATAGTGGGTATAGTTACCTAATATGTTGTTGATAGATTTTTTTCATAGATGACTAGACATTAGTTATTACAAACACAAAATACAATTTTAAACAGAAAATCGATTTTTTGTCCGTAAAGTGGAGATGAATCGTAATAATCTAAAAACTATAAAAATGTCCATTACAAAATATTTCACATTATCCGTTGTATATTATTGAAATATAATATGTCTATACCTATAAGTAATTTAAAAACAAATTTGATAAGTATACATTTGATTTATGTTTTAATATCGGTAGCACGTACTCAATAAAGGTACATTATTTTAAAATCGTATGAAAAAAAAAACTGTACAACGCATTAGTTTTTTTAATAATTATATAATTTTGAGTGGACTTTTAACCATTTCTATAGACGAGTGCAGTATGCCCTTAACGCTTAAATTCCAAACAAATACCGGTGAATTAGATTTTTAATAATGTTACTTTTTTTTTGTTAAAGCAAGGTCGACAGAATATATTTTTTCACGGCAAAAGTTTGAGAATAACTTGGAAGCATATTGGACGTTGAAAAGACGAATTGTTATTCATTAAACGCGTACCAATCGACACTAAAAAGTGAATTCCATGTACTTACTTTTTTCAGATCCTTGTTTTATTATTAGGAATACCTATATAAAATATACTATACGAACATAAGTTAAGTTATAAACTGAGAAAGAAATTGATAAAATGTTGATACCTTAATGGTATGAAAATTTAAAAAAAATATGGGAAAGTGGGTACCATATTATGTATAATATGCTGTATAATTTTGTTTCGTATGTAGGTCACTAAACATAATTATAATAATAAATTAACAAATGGATGTTTTACATTTGAAATTAATGATATAAAATCATTGTATACGAAAAATGATTCCGAGCGAATATTAGGTATATGATAAATTAAGATAATATTAAGAAATTTATTTTAAAACTAAGTTGAATTAGTTTTTATAATTTTAAAATACTCATAACTCGCTTTAAAATTAAAATATAATAAAAAGCCTTTGCAATTGCATAGATAATAATCTTACCTTAAAATGTTATAAGAAGTCAATTCATTCTAATTTGTATACTAATGGAGATAAACGTGATCTGCTGAGCGTAAAATGTGTTATGTTACGCACACTCTTGTAAGACGGAGACAACAAATGTCACTGTAACGTCTCCTTAACATATACAATCTTATTACATTACCAAATTTTGGTTGAGTGGCTAAGCAAAATTGTAAATTTTTAGATGGTGGCGGAAATCGTGTTGAGTTTCTGGTTGAGTAATTTCAGAAATTCAGAATTTTTACTTTTCTTGTTATATATACGACATTCTGTGAAAATATGTTTCCTATTAATATGAATCCCACATGAAGTACCTATTAACTATGACATCCTTTATTACCATTAAGAAACTATGTGATATTTTTTTTGAGCCAATTTCGAGTCTTCTTATTATTGGACAACTCGCAGGAAAAGGACCAACGCGATCAATATTTTGTTTGATTTCATGAAGTTAAGTAGAATATTAACTTAACCATTTTTGCTAGATACTATAATTTAACTGCGCATTTATTTTTCATTAAGGTTAGTATGAGTGTGATGAATTAAAAAAGAGAAGACTGCGTGGAATCCATGAGAAAATGTTTATTGGTTCATGTTTGCATTTTTGGATGAAAATTAATCATTGAGATTTTTCTGGAGATGATACGAAACCAGTTAGGTATTTGAAACTATTTTGTCAGGTTGCTAAAATGACAAACTGTAATTGAGTTTTTTCTGTTATTATGAATTTGCTTTTTGCAATGTTGAAATCATCAGCGTTCAAAGTAGATTGGACAGGCGAAGGCGATGTTTTCTGTTAATAGTAATAAAAAGTAAAGTAATTGAACTTGTTGAGCCCTGGGGCATCTTGTTTATCTACGAACATGTAACATCTGTAAAATGATTGAGATTCTTAGTGGAACATTTCTATGATATATTAACACTAATCAATCCAAAAATATAGTAACTTAAAAATTGTTTAGTATTGTAACGATTTACAGACACTTGTTTCATATAACCAAGGAGGTGTGTTGCAGTTTATATTGCGTATATATTTTTTTATGGAAAATGTTGCCTAACCCACCGCATTGTTCAAACGAAAAGTTATAAGTTTTCCCTAGGATTTAAGAACCATGCAAGACGTAGATTGTAAATTGTTTTCAATAGTTTAAATACCTAAGTTATTCAAGAGTGAGATAATGTGGTCTATCTCCACAATGTGTTACGTTGGAGATAAGTATAAGCTTTTGCCACAAACACAGAATATATTATTATCCAGTATCCAAGTTAGAATATTTTCAAATTATTTTTAATTTATGAGTTTTTTTTAATAACTCTTACCGGTAAATTAAGAGAACTGAGTCCAATTTTGATTCTGAACCGTACAAAACACAACATGGTAAATTAACCAACAATTGATAACGAGAAATATAAGTTGTTACCTCACAAAATAAACATCAATGGACCACATGATAATTTTATTATCTATGACACAGGCTCATAGCATTTTCCAACATCATGATTGTATCTTTCCTCATAACATTGGCCTTGAAAATGCTGTGGCTTCTCGTGCAGGTACTATTTTTTAACTATTAACACAATTCTTTATCAATCAATTTTGTAGTAAATTCCCCGTCTGATAGAAGTAAATGTGGTGCTCATCGTTCGAAACAAAATTTAAAACGCTCTCTTGTGACTTTAGTTGCTCATTTTGAAGTAAGTGGTCGAAGGCATTAGCATTTAGTAGTATGATTATGACCCATTTAAAATTCCCGTCAGGTTATGATTTAAAATCTATTACGTATGTCAACATGCCCACTAACATTAAAATCTGCCTATCTTAATGGATGTACAACAACGCATTTATTAGGTTCTACTTATTTATAATTACGTATTATATTGTACAAAGACAATAAACATATGAATTTCAGTTCAAGTATTTTTTAATTATTAATCGAATGCATCCCTTTCTACCACGGGTTTTACCACGTTCTTAATTTTTTCCTAATTAAAAAATTAGTAACATTTTCATATTCAGTTTTAAGTTTTTAAATAATATTATGGTTTATTTTTTTTACTTCTATATTTCTGACCCAAATTATATTGGTTTTGAATTTCAGTTCTTTGTAATTCATTTAGTGCTTTTTCATAGTGTTCTCTAATTCAAAATTTATTTTTTTTGTCTTGGTAGCCATGAATTTAACTTAATTTATCATAAAACATTGTTGTTATGATTCATTAGACCGAAATTATTTTCAAAACAAAATACTACAATAACTGTTAAAAACTCGGAATTTAAATGTGGCTTGACTTTTAACGATTATATGACAAAAACCACAGTTTATGCACTGCTCGCACTGGAGTAATATCACGTAGAACATGAATATATAGTTTACTCGCATTTATTTTTGTTCACACTTATCCAATATTCTGGTTTTTGATAAAGATTAGACATTTCAACTTGGGATAGTAAAATTGTTATCTTTTTCCCCGTGACAGGTGGTGATAGTGGATAGTGTGAAGATATATGGTATTATAATTATAATAACACGAAATTTATAATTAATTATTTATTAGCCTAACTCGGAATATGCATTCAGTAAATTTGTACTCATATATTATCATGACTTAAATTTTTTTATTTTTGCATTTGATAAAACTATTGATTTTACTATATCCCTATGACGGCTTAACTGTTTACTAAGTTCAAAAGCCACAGACAAAAGTAATTTCATTATTCGGGAGATTTTCCTAATATGGTTTAAACTTTCGCAAAGTCTAATACAAACAAGCCATGTTATTTATACACGTGAAACCTTTTTACCTCACTAAAACTGGACTCATTAAGCAACATCAAAAGAACAAAATGTGTCCAACCACATACTGTTAATTTTATACTTGTAAAGTGTTAATAATTTAATCCAATTGATACTACCATGTCACATACGACCCACACTTTTTCTCAAATTAATGATTATCCCCTTCTCCGTACATAAAAAAATCTAAACATTTTATTTTATTTTAAACATTACACATCCATCATATAATGTATAATATACCATTGAAATTCAGTTTTTAAATTTTTATAAAAGCAGAAAATATACATAATATATACATTAACAATAGTGCGAATTTAAGAACGGTCAGACTCGAGATTTTTTTATATTATACACACAGCTTTATTGCTCTCTCCCTTAAAAATTACTATAAATGGGATTTGAATATTTTTCAATTCATAAAAACCACAAAGACGTCTTTCAAATACCTCTTGCGCTATACCGCCTTATAAATATTATGTTACATTATGCGTATAATGTATATTATAACATAATATTACGTTTAAATGGTTTTTAATAGTTTCACTAATATCATAACTGAATACTAATCACTATTGTTTTTCCAACTAACACGCACAGCTCTAAAATTACCCAATCAATAGATAACATTCTATTAATAATAATATTTATCTTAAAAATAACAATATATATTGTATATACATCTAGGGATGGGCTGAAGCAAAAAATATTCTTAAAACCATTAAGTTTAGATATTAGTTTGCTTACAAATGTCCAATGTGACCCCGCTGGCTACCTGGCATACGTTGTATAATATATTTAGTATTCAAATAATATTCAAATTCAGATTGTTGAGCTACATAAATTCGTAATTGGGTGGACACATATTTTGCAAGTCAACTAATTAAAACTTGGTTATTTTAAAAATATATTTTACTACTTTCCTTGTATCTTGTTTTTAAAATAAATATGAATTTTTGAAATAAGATGAAGACTTTTGAAACACTTTAAGTAAATAGTGCGTTCTAAATTAATACAATAGTAGATATTATAAATATCATTTTTACAATATCTTAAGTATCGCAGAGCTGGGTGAGTCTTGGAAATATATTGTTACAACCTATGAAATTGTTTTCTGTTTATTTCATTTTAACGATAGGACATACATGATAATAATGACAATAGAAAGTGTTTCATGTGTTATTATACACTCATTATTTCAAAAAGTTTAAATTTTTTTAAAAATGTTTTATTACTTGATTTCATGTCATGGGTAAAACAACATATTTGAATATATTATAATACTTACTATTTTATATCGTCATAGTTTTACATACCTATTTACTTAAATATTGATGTATAATGGTATCATATTAGAAGCACTTAAAAAAAAATATATAATAATAATAAATAATAAGTATAATAAATAAATGTGATTTTTTGTGAAAATTAATTCGTAACAGTTTCGTACTTGTTGTTAATAAATTAAAACAAATTAAAATCATATGCATATAAATACAATATATTAAATAATTATAATTAGTGTTATAGGTTAAGTCAGGCTGACAGACCATCTTTACTCAGAATGAATCTTTTTTTGAATACCTATACCTACAATGAATAATAATAATCATTGAACTCAAATTCAACACATATATTACAGAAATTGCAGTGACCTACTCAATTACGACATACACTCAACACCTACTGTAAAGCGGAATGGTAACTACTATTGTCCCCTTTCTTAATTTTTTTTTAACTTTTCCGTAGTACTACTTAAATGTTAACACTTAACATTTAATTTAATGTTCCAAAAAAAATGTTTGTTGGAGTTAAATTTTGAACAAGTAGTTATAATTAGTTATAAATATTTACAGAAAGTTTAGATGAGTGAAATAAAGTGGCACAGGGGTACCAGCAAAATATTGGTCCACTACTCCAATCATCTAAATTTATATTTTAGCATATATAGGTTGTGTTTATTTGAACAAATTTTTTGGTATTATAACGATGGTTATTGACTGATAGTATACCTATTTGAATACATTGTGGTTTTCAAAGAGGTTATAAAAAAATTTATGGGAATAATACAATATTAATTTTTGGCTCTCTAGAAAAATGAAATAATATGATAATTCGGATACGTAGCTGTTTGGTCTACCACGGTTATCATGTGTATGCACTAGTTATACCAATTTTTCGAGTGGCTTGGATGGGGACTGATACATAATTCAAATGGATGAAACATCATCGTACGGTCTATATTTTATATCGAGGTACTCATAAATCTTGTAAAAATACATGCATGTATACATTATGCATATTGTATGCAAACATTGTGTTGGTCTTGTAAATCATACTCCAACTATGGGTTTTCTAGGTCATTTCGATTATGGCGTTGAGTTACATCCACACCAATTAGAGATTTACTAATTAGGTAGGTATATATAATATTGCTCATAATGTGATATATTATAATACTCAAGATAATGTATGTCAATGGTGTAGGCAGAATTTTGCTTTGGAGGGTTTAGGCTGATAATTTGTTGTATAGGGGAATATTAAGGATCACTTGTAAGTTTACCATGCTGATGTCGTAGGTACATAACATTTTGGACTTTTGTGGTGACCTTCATACAAATTAAAATGTATTTTAATACACGGTTAAGTCTTACGCAACGTTTACAGGATACTGAATGCATTTTCAAATTTTCATTTAATTTTTCACAAATGAACATTTTTTGCATAGGATTTTATTAAAACATAAACATTTTTTTTCTAATAAAATATAACCACTATATTGTTTACGATCAATAAAAATAATTTTAAACAACCCATTTTGTGTCATTATAAATTATTATATACCTACGTGATTCCATAATCGACACAATTTATGAAAATTTGTGAATTAATCAAAAGAAGAGAAGTACGAAGTCGGTAGTTATAACCTATCGCGTCTAGAGTATAATATTTTATTCCATTTCGATATTATTTACTATATAGACATTATAGAATGTATGCTACAACATAAAATTGCGATGCCACACAAAAATATATTTTAAAGAAGTATTTTCAAAATAATGAATCAAGCAAATAAAGCAATAATTATAAAAATATACCTATACAAAGTTACAGCAATATATGTATTATAAAACCAGATATCACGTCAAGTTATAACTGTCATTAAATGTCACGGTCTGTTGACCACAATATTTATAGATAAATTCATAATGGCGAGTGTGGTGAGATGGTGTGAGCAGCGTGTGCACACACGCATGCGCGTTTATGTCTAGAAGGTTCACTTGAAATCGACATCCAGTATAGTTTGAAATGGAGTTCAAAATTAAATCAGAAGTTCTCTACTATGCAAATCAGGCACTCTCGTAGCGATTCATTTAATTTAATTTTATAACTATTTTATGCGACGAACGATAGCTATAGTAAACCCTTCTTCAATACTTAGGTACTGAATTCGGTGGACCCAAAGAGCCTATACTATTGCTGCTGAGTGCTGACCGTAAGCAACAGGATGGAAGTTGTGTGAATAAAGTAAATGGCTCGCGTTTTCAAGTGAATCCGGTCCGAGAGAGAGTCCCGTTGATTTACTGTTATTGAGCCGCAAACAAAATACCCACCTACGCTGGCCTTACCTAACCTAACTCACAAACGAACGACGCCTACTACAGCTGTCGTATGATCTGAGAACTTCGTCGAAAATTATTTCAAAGTTCACTTCGAAACTGTTTCGCTGACAGTCAAGTTAAAAAACCTATTATATCCGGTCCACTGGTTTGTGGTTAATAATTATTATAGTCACCGACTGATGTTGAGATGTCAAAATAACTGTTTGATACTAACAAACTGTCCTCTTCGTCTTCGGAAATATTATACATTTAGCAATAAATAAATGTATTATATTATATAAGCCACTGACGTAATAGTAGGACGCAAAATTAGATAATTAATGTTGTATGCTTGTACACTACATGATTTAATAATTTATAGATAAATGTACAAAATATCATCTAATCGCAATTATTATTTCCGTTGAATTATATTTTACCGTGTAGGACGTGTAGGTTTCTAAATTTAAAATCTACAGAATATATTATCGTGATCTTAGAGTTGTGAATCAACCATTATTTCTGAAAACAAAATTATCTATGTTAATATCTTATTAACGCTTGATAAACAATTTAAAAAATATTAAGTACTCTTTTGCAAAAAAATATCATATAACTTATGACTTTTTAATTGTATAGTTTAGTACATTTTGGACCCAAAGACAACAAATATTCAAATAGTTTTAAAATTCTCAGGTATTTAAAGTAAAAACTTCTTTACATAGTTTTAAATTTAAAGCTGTCATAAAGCTGCTCTCCCTAATCTAATTTTGTTTATCTATAAACAATTAGGTATGTTTGTTGTTTTCTCTTTTAGTTTCATTATATTACTTTACTCTAATTGAGCTTTATTTATATAAAGTACTATTAAATATCTACTTGTAATTGTATTATATTATATTGTATTACTTAATTACTATTATAACCTAACATAGGTAGCTATTTTCTGTACATTGTAAATTCGACATTGGTCTGTATCATTTAAAATAAATAAATAAACGTGGTTGAATTGTTTTTAAGTGACGGTAGGTTATGTGTTTTATGATTAAACTGAAATGAAATAATTTGAAGTAACTATAAAAAAAAAATAATATTTCTATCATAATCCAGTAGGAGCCAAAAGAAATTAGAGAAGTGTATGAACTTAGATCGAAACATGTAATAAATTTTTTGTCTTTATAGTTTTTATAGGAACACACTTTAACATGGCCAGTAATTGAGTGAATTATGTTTGTATTGAGTGTCATCCAAAAAGAAATTATTTAAAGCAACTTTAAATCAAAAAATAATTTCCAACACAATCCAGTACCTAAACCAACCAGAGAAACTATATTATTAACCAAGATCAAAACACTCGAAGGATCCAAGCGTAATTGTATCAAACATTTGTCTTTATAGTATATAAACCCACTATAATATATAGCCACGAATTGAGTGAATTATTGTGTATTGATGAGTGTCATCGCTCACCGTTTACCACGCTCGCGGGCGAGAAATATCAATACTTACCAAGAAATGGTTTGGCTGTCCCCCGCGGCTCATATAAGCGATATTGACAGGACAACACACTGATGACCATTTACAACACCATTCACTCATACAAGATATGACGATTCTTAAACAATTTCCTATACATAGGTATAATAATACGTGGATTTCACTCACAATTCAACACACTTAAAACAATTATCAATATATTTTAACGTATACCTATACTCACGCGATTTTCCTGAGATCGAAAAATATTAATATTTGTTATTAATTCGATTTTTTGTTAACATAATATTATTGTGATTCATGGACGTCGTAATGACGTGTATCGAAGTGCTGTAGACACGTCTGATAAATCTTCGACCGACAAAGAAATATACTGCGGATATGAGATGATATAATATAATCTGTAAATATTTTGTACGACGTTTTTGAAGCTCACACCTGTGTCAGATCATAATGTATAATAAATGTAGAGTGAATTTAACACTATACGCATTTAACAGCACCTGTCAGAAGTTTTTTATTTACTTGATTTTGAAGCGGGATATGGGAAAACCAAAGGTTAAAAAACTATACGGGTATAGGTACCTACGCTATAGTATTTTAACCACCTTAGTTAACAATTCCGTATGGCGAGACACGAACTGCTGTACAATTAATATGCAATTATATAACTAGGATTATACGTACGACATAAATTATTTACGATTTCGTGTACGAAATATTTTGGAGACGAACATCATAATAATAATATAGACATAAGTGGTTATAGAACGTTATCCATTCGTTTTTGCATAAATATTAAATACCTAGGTACACAATAATAATAATAATGTTATATTTATCAAAAATACAATTATTATATTGCTATTAAATGTATAATAAAATGTATGCAATTTATTAGCATTATTGTAAATTATTGTAGTTCAGAAATATGATCGACGTATAATATTATTGATCATCATAATACGACGTTTGCACTGCGAGGAATCAAATTAACACTTTATGTAATAAAACATTGATTTAACAACCCTTGTTATTTCCACAACTAGTGTCTAGAGCTCGAAACTTTATAATTAAATTTGTACGACTTATTTTCCAGTCAAAATGTAAGTTTATTAGGAAATTAACGTATTTTGATTCTACACTTAACACAGCGTTCATAATTTAAAAGCATCTATCTAAGTATACAGATTCTGAGTGTCTAAATAATCGCGTTCTTAGATGAACAAAGTCAAGATTTTGTTTAAAACTGAAAGAGTTGCCATGTAATATTATGTAGTATAGTTTTATCGCAGTTTTGTTGTAGCTTTTACAGTGTTCTTTTTTCAACTAAAATATGTCCTTGAAATTCTAATAACGACCATTTTTAAGTACAATAATCATGTTATAAATTATAATACTATGATGACATTGTGTTCAATTTCAAAATAATTGATTAATTTCCTGCATGTGCAATGTTACTGCATAGAGCATTTTTTATCGGAAAAAAATTCAAAATTCTGAAATTTTATAAATTACTTTTTTTAAGTACAATAACCAATAATCATATTAATGATCTAGAATTATTGTGTTCAATTTAAATTATTTCTAAAAGTAATTCTAACACACCTAACATTTGTTGTAAAAAAAAAAACCATTTTGATGCAGTACAAATTAAATAAATTACAACGGGAATGTTTGTTTTTTTTTTTGTTTTACTTCACATTAATTGAATATTTAAATATAATATTATTAACTGATAAGCTTAAGTGCGGGATATTGTATTTATATTTAATATTATGAGGATTGCAACGCACTATATATTTTTTCTCTCTTTTACCAATGTGCAATATTGTAAACTTGAATTCAGCAAAACCAACCTTAAGCTGATAGCTTTTGTATCGGAGATAATTGATATATTATTATCAAACTTAAAGTTATGAACATTATCTTGCCATGTTTTTATACGATGTTCTTATTCGTATGCAAAATATGAGTGTGTAAAATATTACAATTGAAACATACACAAATTATTTTGCTTTATAATTGCATTATCTTAACAACACAGATAATATGTAATTATCATAATTGTTTTGTTTCATTATTAATATATTTTATGGTTGATGTGAGTATACGTTATTTTTAATATCTCACATTTTTGTCGATTATATAATATTAAGATTTTTTTTATTGTCTTAATATCAAATAACTAGCAAAAAATGTGCTACGAATTGTTTGATGTTTTTGAAGTGTGTAAAGAAATGTGTTAATAGAAAACTTAATAAGAAGTCTAATTTATAAGTAATTAATTCTTAAAATGATATAACACAGATATAAACCAATCTAAAACGCTAAAATAAACTAAGAAACGGAGTGTAGAACGTTAAATGAATCAGTCTGTACACACGTATTTAATATAGGTATATATATAAGTATGTTCTTGTTATTGCTATGCCACTGAGGTTTTAATATTTTTTGAAGGACCCAATTTAAACTTTGTGAACTCGTATAATGTTTGGAGAATACTTGCTAAAAGAAAGAAAAATTGGAAAGAACACTTTTTAAATAATTTGTATCTATAAACATACAAGAAAGTTATTGACGTGATCAAATATGAAAATATTACTACAAAGTTGTTTTAAAGTCTCCGAAAAAGTACAAAATAAACATTACGAAAATCGAAATGAAAAATTTTAAGAAATACTATGCCGAAAGCTAACTGAATATTATAATACAGCAAGCGAAAAGCTTCGGTGCTATTGGTTTCGACCAATAGGTACCTACTTTTTGCTGTCATTACGGTAATGACTTAGGTATATTATAATTATTAACCAGAAATATTACATTTTTATTATTTTTATTCGATTTGGATCATTAGAACAAGAAATTACGAATCTACGTCATATGTATTAATTAATTTCTTAATGCTCTTATAAGTTGTGCGGATTACTAATGTGGTATAAATTTTTTTAAAAAAACAAGCTGTCAGTTGAACGCTTGAACTTTTATATTTTTGTCGAAACTGCAATGAAAAAGATACTTTTAATTATATAACATAACATTAACCATAATAACATTTTTAACGGTAACCAAGGTATACGCATGTATAAAACACGGTCATAACCTATATCATTTTCAATATACCGTGAATGAATGAATGAACATTTAATAGATATATACTATGTTGTTAAATTACACTTTCTGATGTATATTATATAATATATGTTCCTTTTATAATACCTACGTTCATAGAGCATAATAATTATATGTAAATAGCACTCAAATTGTAAACGTGTCACGTTTACCTATGTCTACCTATCGTTTTTTTTAAAGTTTCAAGTTCGGACAATACACGACAGTAAGTAACTTGAATATATACCGTTGAAAAACACCTTATCATACTATACGTTTTCCCAAAATATAGAAGTCACAAAATGAATAATCTTATTTTTCCTCGTAATATCAACACAATTGAATATGTTTATTTTTATTTTTCAGTCATTAGTTTTAAGAAAGCTTTCTACGCAATGAATATGTTCTTTTTTAATATTTCAGTCTAATGCTCCATAAAAGAAGTGTTTAAAAATATATATTTTAGGGTTTCTTTGGCCGATTTTAAATTTACGATAATTTAAAATCTAATCAAAAATATGAGTTTGAAGCAAGCCATGCATAATTATAACAATAACAATGTGTCGTCGATAACAATAAGTAAAGATTATTCCAACGACTAAATGAACAATTTAAAAAATATAATATCGAGTTGATAATGGAGTCTCTATTTCTGTAAATTACTTTTCGACTAATCATTTTTTTTTTTTGTTTGTTTTCTCCGACGTGTTATTATAATAGCGTTTTGTGGGTCGGCGTTGATAATTTAGTTGAGATTGATTAGCTTTATACAATTGGACCCTATTTCCGTTTATTATAATAATTATCGTTCTAAACTATTGTTTTTCGAGTTTCAGGTGGACGAGGCCAAGACGTGATAATTTGTTTATTTTTCCGATCACCTGCAGAGGCCCATACAATTCAAATTTTTACAAATATGAAAAAAAAGTTAAATCATCGGATATTGCGTAAACAAATTATTACAACAAGCTACTGAATATGACGGTCTAAGATGTTGTGGTTAAACTAGGTTGACAAGACGTGTACTTAGTTCCGTAGAAACCATAGTACGTGTGGTTCATTGCACCAAGGCACCTAAAGGGGGCTAATACTTAAAATAATATAAGTAGCTATGCTCATAACAAAATATTTTTTAAAAATATCATAATAATATGGTGAGTACTTCTCACACGATATAGGTACCATCTTATGTAGTATCAACTTGACGTTTTTATTTTATATATCTTCTACTATGTTGTTTATACAGTGGTGGAACATTACTATTTATTAAACACTCATTTGAAATAATGAAATGTCAAAATGTTGAATGTTATTAGTAGAATAATGATAATGCAGTTTGTTGTTATATTGTACCTGCTATCCATTGCTTATTTAGAATATCTTCAGATTAAATATTAATGGAAAATAATGGGCCCATAGATTAAATTTGCACATCTAATAATTCTAGCTACGGCACTGAGTATACCGAACTCAATTCTATATGGCATCCCTTGTGGAGTGCGTTTGGTAAAGGAACCTGTGAAAGCTGAATCCGTCCAACTGTACCGTATAAGCTAATAATAAGCATAGCTTAGCTACTATTATCACAATATTATTATATTAAGTGCGATGTAATGTTCTTCACGGAGATTTTGTCTTAGATTTTGAGCGGAACGTTGAACGTTTATAGCTATTATATTTTAGTTTTATAACTTTAAACGTGTGTTTTTTGTGTGTATATTAACACCTATTGCAGCTTTCAAAGTTCAGGTTTCTATAAAATTCATGAAAATCATGAAAATGTGTAAATTATTTTAGTTAAAAATGCATACAATTTTCAATTTTAATACCTGAGGCTTGAGAAATTAATACGAAATCATTAATATATTTTTCTAAGTGAAATTCAAAAAAATAATTTTGTATAATTTGTATGTGCTTTTGAAGTTTTTAAGTTCAAATCTTATCGACAATTGCACATTCAAACATTTATTATTATTAGTTATAATGCTTCTTCATCAAATATTTTTTTATTATTTTACTCTTAGTTCACAAAATATTAATTGTGTAACCGAAATAATTGTACTTTAATTATTATTTTCTGTAAACGATTAAATTATAAAATACCTAATTAGACTAATTTCAAGTTCGATAACATTTGAAAACATTTTTAATTTTTAAACTTTAATAGATTTTTCCAGTTTTGTATCTTTTTTATCTAAATTTGTAGATAGATACCTATGTCTCATATTATTTATTTTTATTTTCATCTTGAAAATTATATTTTAAATTAATAATCATAATAATCATCACATTATGAACTTCAAGGCTAAATTTAATATAATATGTTTAATTTTTAATAATAATTTTGATAAAAATAAACTCATTTTTATAGCGAAAAGTATTCAAAAATTGCAAACTATTTTGTAAAATTCTTGTGGTGGGACAAAACTTTAAAGATTCTTATTTATTAAATTTAAAAAAAAATGTAATTGGAATGGTATAATAATAACGAAAATATATACTACGTTTTAAGTTAAATGAGCTCGTTAATAATGCGATTAAAAATAATTTATGGAAAGAAAATTGTTTATTGACCAATTACCTACACTTTTTAATGAAAATAAAATAAATATCTTTTATAGTAATAATAATTAGAATCTAGGTAAATTAATGAGTGCTATAAACTAAAAAAAATATTTCAAATTGTATATACATTGTGTGATTATTTTAAAATGTTTCTAAAAAGAACCTTTAAACATTCATAATTTAAAAAGTATATTAACTTTTTAAAAACATAAGGAAGGTATACCGTAAAATATTTTAACATCTAATTCTAAAATTGTATTTTGATAAATTGTATGTTTGTTTGTGAAATCACTACCAACTTGTAGTTTTTGAATGGTAACCTACATTTATAATTTCATAACTGAAAGCAGAATACTTCCTAGATATTTTTTAATAGCATTTAGTATTAAGTCGAAGGAGTAAAGGAGCATGGCTTAATCTGTGGTATTTTTTGTGGTCGAATTTTCCTCTAATATAGTTTAACATGTTAATACATAAAACTAAATATAATTTAATGTTTTACTCAACATTTTTACAATAGTATTCTGCTAAGTGCCAATATTGGTTGTCATTTAAATATCCTAAGTTGGTAGTAGTTTCAAATTTAAAACTAACTTATGTAAAAAAAAAAACAGTTTATTGTTCCTCCGTCAGTCTCTAGGGCAAGATGAAACGACAACATATAAGTCCTAAAATGCATAATTCATCATAGAAGTAAGTGATAACTTAATAAACAACTTATTGTAATATCATGGTTGTAAAACACATGATGTTCTAACCAACACTATTATCATTATTGTATTTTTAAACTTTTAGTAGTACTACATATTAAAATAATGTATAATAAAAACATTTTAAGAGGACGTAAGACTGGCAATTGTTTTCTCCGTCTTACGTAATTTTACTATAACGTGAAATGAAATTAGCTTAATTTATAATTATAAACTGAGAAACATTATGATTAATGCATACAAGTATAGGTAGATATGCAAGAAATGTAACGAAAGCATTTTCCGAGCATTGAAATAATGATCCTTAAAATGTGCTATTCATTGGTACTTGGTACCTACGTTCAATACCTAAGAAATTTGTCGTGACACTGTGTAATCGAGATAGCGTTGAGTGAATAAACGGATAACATTACGTATGCCAGTATGCCAAACAATGCACCAGAAGAATAAAGTAATAATAATTTTAGAACATCCCAGGCTTTTAAACAATTTTTATAGAATTAATATATTGAAAAAACTTATTTTTACACCCAATTTTTAAATTTATACTTATGTCAATATATTTACAATACATTGGTTAGCAGTTATAATTATTATAATAATATTATCTTTGTTTGAACGGATAATAATCATTATTAAATTCATTAAAATAAAAAAATATCGTTTTTTTCTGTATGTAAACAAAAAAATTAACTTTGCATTTGGATTACGTCAATGATCAAAATAAAATAAGTAGTAGATAACTACGTAATAGTATGTCATAAATATTACAATTAATTAATATAAAAAAAAAACTGTCATGCATACAATTTTGATTTTTTTCTAACTCGAAAGTTTGATCAAAGGCAATTGATTTTTTATGGTTTACAAATAATTACAAATCAGTGAGATGCGTACCAACTGGTATGACACTATAGTATGAAAGTCGACAGTTGTATTCTAAGCAATAAAACATTATCAAATTGCATTAATTCGCAAGCTGAATACCTACCTACCGGCTACCACATACCTAATTTTATAACTAACATATAATAATGATGTTAGTATATACTTACTGTCAGATGGGTCGCGGCTTTAAATAATAATTGACACATTCACCGATACACAATTTGGTGTAATTTGTAAACAACATAGTTTCCGGCCATAAACCCCTTTTATAACTTCCCTGAATTCGAGTCACACCCAATATTTCCAGTCACCTGTTACCCGATTTCCTCTGCGAAATTGTGGCAAGCCCATTGCATGTCAATCGTTTAGAAGCGCAGCCAATTTAATGAACGATACGCTTGACATTTTAATGGTCTACGCGTTTGAAGGCAAGTAGTGCACTTCTGACACTAATTATAACTCAATAACAGTATCTTTATTCTTACTTATTATAAATTATGTATTAATAACATTATTAGGCATAATAATATTATAATGTTTGATTATTTCTCGGAATGTTAATATGTCTCGTGTGTTAGGTATTATATTATTTGATACGTAGGTATAAAAACTTGATTAGAATATTTTCTTCAATGTTTTACTCTAAATAAAATGGAAAATCAACACTAACATAGGTAATATTGTTTTATCATAGGTAAATAGTTTTATTTCCCCTCTGTTTAATTTTTTGTTTTAACTATTATTTACGATAATATGTGAAAGTTCTACACGATATGCTGAAGGCACTTGCGCGTGGGTAGGTCGGCTCATCCAGGTCACGGCACCTTTTGCGTTTTAAGCGCCTTACAGGGTCACCGTGGATGTTGTGGGCTAATAAATCAGTTACGAGTGGACTGCGATGGCTTTGTTGACGGGATTACGGGAATGAAATCTTTTATAAAGAGTGTTGGCTACATTTTGGGGGAATAGAGAGGTTATTGTGGGGTGTGTAGTTACGTATAATATGAGGCTTTAATGATTTGACGGAGACATTTGGATTGGGAGGTTTGGAAACGGTTTATGTTGAAGAGATTGGCTGAACTCTAGAAATTTATTTTGAAAAGACAAGGATCAATTTAATTTTAAAAAAAAGTTTTTGTTCAAGCTATGTTGGCGATATCAGCATAATATTATTATTACACTAGAAAAAAAATCATTTCTACAAATTCTTATCCAAAACTTAAATAACACTATAACTACTGTTGATCAATTCAAACACGCTATTTCTTATAGTATTGTTTTCATGTTGAATTTACGTTTGTACAAACTTTAACTTATAATTCTCAATACTCTATCATAATAATAACTATACGATTATTTATTTTAATTACTCAATAGTTTATTACAATAATATATACATGCTATACATGTACGTTTTATATACACATTCTATTCAATAAATATTAAATAATATCTCATTTTACGTTCTACATATTTATAATATTTGTTTCATACTGCAATAGTAAAGTCGAAAGTCGTATCATATATTTTTCCCAGTCTTAATATTAAAGTAAAACACCAGACAACATTATCTCGTAAAAATATTTAGTATATGTGAAGACTAATTTATTATATAGATATACCTAATACCTATTATACAAAAATACCTAATAGGTATATTATCATATCAATATTTAAATAAATTTAGCAGCATTTTTTTATTCAAATTTAGATATTTGGAATATTTATGTAACCTGAACATCATATTTTTTAATAATTACATAATTTATGCCTTTTAAGGAGTGTCTCGTGCCAAAGCTGATGCAAACTTTTGTTTTAACAAGAACCACATTGTACAACAGATATTTTTTGTAGTAGAATAAAAGTACAAAAAGAAAAAATGGGAAATTAAAAGTAAAAATTACTGGATTTTTCGTGAATACCGGGTTGAGTTCGATGATCAAAATCACTGCGGCCTAAATAATACGTGTTTTGATTTGTATATTTAACACTCAGTATATTAAGGAATATTTTTCTCCTGAGTTAGAACACCAATTTAATGAATTTGTTGTCTATGGTTTGGGACTTGACTATTATAGTAACTCGTAAACTTTTTAAATATCCCTACATCCGTAGGAATCGTACATAGTTGATGACCAACCGAATGTAATTTAAGTTGATAAACTCGTAATATTATACTTGTATCCAAAATAGATAATAATGATTATGATTTAATGATAACGATATAAATCTACGTTGACGTACACTTATGATTGTATTGTAAAACTTAATACAGCTCTTAGAAATCCCTGCATCCGTAGCATTCGTATGTAATCAATGACTAACCGAATGCAATTTAAGTATGGTCAATGAGCACTTGTTATATATAGGTACTAGGTACTTATATTATTCTAAATAAATAACTATGGTTATAAACTAATGATAATAATATAACTATATAATGATGCTATAACTTCACTATAATACGATGATAGTCACAGAACTTTAAATTGTAAAAGGTGAATAGATAATATGTCAATGAATAATATTAACAAAGCGAGTTTTGTTCGGTAATACGAGATAATTAGTTATAATAATATAGTCATACCGAATGATGGTATAACTCAATAATAAATAAACATACATATATGAATGCATTTGCTTTGAATTGCAAAAATATTATCGAAGTGCTTTCTGGCGTGGACGTTGTGCATCGGATCCCTCTTATATAAAATACAGTACAAAAAGTCGATTCTGTACGATCCTTATTTAGAGTGATTTTTGTGTGATCCCTTCTTTTGATATGCATCATGTAATAATAACGTATTATGATGTGCTTATGATTTTATTTTATTTTCTGCGGTGTGACAAAGGTGCCGCTGGTAATATTTACTGTGTTGTTTTTACCGAAGTTTTGATCGTAGGATTTTTGAAGGGGTCTTACAGTATAATATTATAATATGAGTTACAACGATGTCATCTGGGCGCCGCTGATAATAATTGATTGTGTTGTCTTTACTAAACGTCTGATCGGAGAGGTGTTGAATATTGCATGTGTTGCATGTGTGTAAAAGGAGTGCGTATATAATATAAATATATGCCTAAAGCGTATGTATATATATTTAACTACCCAACATATTCCATAATATGGCCCGTCGCTATTAGTTATCCTGTATTTTTATTTTAGTATAGATATATTAATTTTTTCTTTCAATTCAAAATTAATTCCAGTATTTTCTGAATTATGTAAATTTGTATATAATAGGATAAATTATGATAGATTTAAATATATGGGTGCTATGATGATTTGAAAATTATAATATTAAATGCTAAATAAATTACCATTTTATAATTTGTAAAAGTTGTCTGCAAATAACGAGTATTAGAAGTTAGTCATAGTTATATTTTAACTATTTTAAAATTTATATAAGACCATTATTTAGGATTATTGGTACAGTCAATGTCTGAATTTTGGTTTAGATACATCAATATTTAAAAATAATAAATTATAGGGAAAAAATAGTGGTTCTCAGTAGAAAAAAAAAATAAAAGTTTGTACCACCACAGTCTCTTCTTATATGGTATAACTAAGTAAGCGCTAAGTACCTATCTGAGACTATGGTTTTTGAGTACCTTTACTAAAAAGTCAGAATTAAAATAAATGCATTATTAAAAAATGTAAGGGTTTAGCATGACTGGTGAATTACTTTGTGTAAAGAAAATACCTATACAGTATTTTTTTTATGGCGCTGACACAAGTTATTATTAATTTTCCACTTTACTTTTTTATTTATATTTTTATTATTTTGAGCTACGATAGACGAGAAAAATAATTTTTAGGAGCTATAATGTTCAATGGTACTACCAAAAGATAATAATGGTTTAAGAGGAAGAGGGGAGTGATTATTATAACTTGATAGATTGTTTCTGCCATGTCAGACGAAACATCGGTGATTACGCTTTTCACAAGAAACATTTTTGTTAGTTCTTCCTCTTTATATTTTAATTTATTATTTACGTTCATTTCTCATGACAACTTTTCTCTAGTACAATCATGAAATGCATTACGAGATGTGTCTAAGTCTTTTTACATTGAAAATGAAAACTTTTCGTCATCATAACAATTAATTTCGTGTTCTTCTTTAACTCAAATTAGAATCATCTATTCAACTCGATAATAACTACACTGTGACGCTTTTATAAAAATAAATACATTTTATATAGAAAATCGAAGATTGTTGTGGACTTGTGGTGTTACTTTTAACTTAAATCTTAGTTACTCCTCCTGAGTGAATTAAATTTATTTTCTATTCAACACGCCAACTATTTTTAAAATTTAGGGTTTTTTCCGTTGTTTAGGTAATATTTATTTAGGGCGATTCTGGAGGCCGAAGGACAGCTTTCCATGGTGGTTATAGGTCTTCCACCTATGTATAACATAAGATTTGTTGGTGGATAAACGTTACGGGACAAGGTGACAGTATTGTGATAAACAGTTCCCTCCCGTTCCCTGTTTTTTAAACGAAAATAAAGGTAATATTTATTTATTTTTCAAAATTATTATATTTTTAAGTTTAATACATTATGTAGGGTAATACTGGTCGATGACTCAAGACTACGTGGATACGTTATAAATTATAAAAAAGTATAAAATAAAAATTCGTCAAGTAGGAAATTCAAAACTAAATTTATAGGCACTATACAACTGGAAATGCATATGGGCATAATTAATATGATTATTAATTTTAATAACAAATAAAATATAGAATTCAAAAATACATTACATTTTTCAGAAATTTTATGACTAATAAATAATAATTGTGTCGTTTGTTAATCATTCATTGTGTACGTTCATTAAGTAGATTATACTTCCTTATAAAAAAATATTTTAATACATAAAAGATGTATAATAAACTAGTAATAATGATTATAAAAGAAAAAACATAATATGCATTTTTTTATCAATTAAGAATTTTTTACTAGCATATTTTCACGGTTTTATATTGTATAGCAAATTTTGATACTTTTTACTGCATAAAAATCCTCGTTCTAAATATAATATTGATTTTAAGTTGGTACCATGTTTGATTTTTGTGATTTTCACTTATCGCTAAATATTTTAATCTGTATACCTGATTTATAGCTATAATAGCTATTTAGTAGCAAAATTTATCTAAATGGAAATGAAACAAATGCTTTGGTATAGGACCTATATTGCGATAATGTAATTCGTACGGCACAATAATGCGTCCACGAGAAAATGCCAATCGTTTTTTACGATGGAAATACTGTACAGTACCTTTGCAATACTTCTAAAACAATGATATTATTATTCGCTCGGAAGCGAGATAGAATACGAAAACGGATATTCGAGTCCTACTGTCTTTACGGTAGGTATATAATGTAAGGTAGGTACCTATATAATATTATACCTCCGATGACGATGATGATAATAACGAGATTGCGCTCGTTTTGAATTTTAATGTCACCGCCGCGAGTTGAGATAATATTATATTATTATATTATTACAAGCCAGCCCGTTTGACGGCGACTTACCCTGCGACTTGTGACTGTCTTACAGACCACCCCCCCCCCTCCACCAATCGCTATAAACATTGCGTGATTACTGCACCGGTGTAATGGGTTCGCGGGGATTACAATTTGTATTACCGCGTGTACCGCGGTAGTCCATTACACGGTAAATCAGCTGTAGCCTGTAATGCGAGCAACATAAATTATAAATAAACCACACGCCCAAGTAATCATGCATATTATACCTACGTATATAAATAATACTAATAATAATTATAATGTGGAAAGGCGGGCTGTGCACGGCGATCGCGATTATTGTTATACCAGCACCCTGGTTGTTGTATCGGTGCGCGTAATTTATGAGAGTCTATTTATAACCGCAGTATGTAGGTGGAGCACTGGGTAAGTACTAATATTGCGATATTACAAATTTACAAAAACCGTCGGTACAAAAATATTTTTTATTTTTTTTTATTATTATTATTATTATTGTTCTCGTTATTATTGCTGTCAATGTCCCGTGGACCGATTAAATGCGATACGTTCACAAATGTTATTGGCACTGTGCTAAAAAGAACGGCGAACCAACGACACCTGATAATAATACAATACGGCTGCAAGTGGTGTGAAACACAATAATATAATAATATTATGTTATGTAATATATTATGGAGGTAGGTACTATTATACCGTGCAGTATACAATAATACGGACGCATGAAATAACAACACGAGATTTAATTAATTGGATGTCAATGACAGTACGACGCGATATAATATATCGAAGACAATATATTAATATAATAGCCCGACTCTTCTCTATGGGAATATCATCATAACTATCGTCTATACTGAAAAACATCATCAAATTATTATAATAATAATCATCATAATAATATGTTTTATAAAATAATAATAATAATAAACAACGGTCGTGTTTCGGTAACCACGGGCAACGGTTATTCGCCGCGACGGCCGGTCACAGAACTGGAGTAAATTATTATTATTATATTAGGTACATTATATTATTATTTTTTTTTCTAATGAAAAGAGAAAAGAAGCTTCCAATGTTATTATATAATTTTATTAGGTATATACCATAATTTGCGAACTATATAGAAATAATAATAGTTATCAACATGATGTGCTCTTCTCGTTCTTAATAATAATTTTCAAGTGGCCTGTGTGCGACGCAGTGGAAATAACCTTCACCCAATGGCCAGCTATGTTGCCGCGGGTTAAAACAAGGGACAAGGCAACAAGATAACTTTTACGTAAATGGGTGGGTAGGTGTGTGTCTTTATATTATATATTTTGGAAGCAATGATACGGCACATAATCGGCAAACGGTTCCGAGTTCACTAACTACATATAGCTCGGTTTACACAAAAACGGTCAAGATTTCGTTAACGCTGCGCAACAGCATTGATTAGCAGTCTCTGGTTAGGGTCTTAAGGGATAGGTGTGAAATTCAACTATATCGATCACCCTTGGACCTGAGTTACGGTAAAATTTATTATAGGTAGGTATAACTACACTTCACATACCTAATAATATATGACTTATAGTTAATTCCAAACATAACAATAATACGAATGGAATTGAAAATGTTTAAACTTTAAATGTACCTACGCTATACGCATTTAAGCCGCTGGCAAACAACAATAATAATAATTTTCGATAATAGTTATTGGCATTATTGTATACAAAACTATTGCACAGTAAATGCACGAAATAATAGTTTTGTGAGTTGTACGCGCAAAATATTATAAATATTTCAATATCAACGACGGAACTATTCACGGAAAAACAGAGTGAAATTTTACATTTTTTATAAAACCAACATCGGTATATAATATATAATATATATTATAGGTATAGGTAACCATGGTTACGTAATTTGGTACGGACGGACGTACACAACTAAAATTCTAATATTCTGCAGACACGTAAAACCAATAGTATCCTAATACTATTCAGAGTATAAAACGTATATATTTACATAAAAATGTGCAGTGCGTTGATATATTATTTACTGCGCAATTCAAGCAATTTATTCGAACATGTATAGTTTACGGTTCACGAAATACAATTATGTATATTCATGTAGATACTTACCGAATACCGATACACAGTGGGCATTAAAAAAAGAGATGCTGAGACATTTTTCCACAATTTATGACGTTTACAACAAGCGAATCGTGTGATAAATAAATTCAATATGGGTATACATAACAATTTGTTTTCCATTAAATGTAATTTAATATTTATTTGGGTACCTACCTATGCGCTATATGATGTGTATAGTATTATGGTGTTATGGTGGATATTATACCTTAATACATATTGTACGCGCAACAGTAGTATATTTATGTAGGTTCTGGAGCACCTCCCCCTTAAATTTTACATGTAAAAGCATAGGCACCTCTGTATAGGCAATTCGAAGTACACGCACCTCCCAAACTTGTATTAATTACTCGATATAGGCAACCCGCAACACACATACACTCGTCACATACCACCCGATCCGACACGTGACCGACATATATTTTACCCCTTCCCCTTCAAATACATTACCTCCCCTTAAAAAAAGTATGTATAATATTCTGATGTACATTTGTATCGACTATATCGAACACTTGTCTGACATATTATATTTTACCCCTTCCCCTTCAAATACATTACCTCCCCTTAAAAAAAAAGTATGTATAATATTCTGATGTACATTTGTATCGACTATATCGAACACTTATCCGACATATATTTTACCCCTTCCCCTTCAAATACAAGACAGCCCCTTTAAAAAAAAAATATATATATAAAATATTCTGATGTACCTACATTTGTATCATACATACACATACATACACACAACACACATACATACCTATACATACACACACATACATACATACAACACACATACATACATACATACATACATACATACATACATACATACATACATACATACATACATACATACATACATATACATACATACATACGAACAAACATACTCATATAATATGAGATCATCATACATAATATCCAAAAATATTATACCTACAATTTTCAGATTATAATCACATTCGGAAAAAATGACTCGCTAAAGCATACGTTATACATCGGAATATATCACACACACACACACACACACACACACACGGAAACTCACACATAGTCACAATTATAAATATTGAAACATTCCAATCCAACAGAGTACCATCCTAAATTATATTTTACACCCCGCCACCCGTCCTCACGCCCTAACAATATCATCCGACTACAGACCTGTACAAGCCTGTAGTGACACGTCCGAGTATTGTCGATGAATTTCAGGCAGAAAGTAGTGCACACAGAGCAAAATTAAATCAGTCTGTTAACTACAGTTCAAGACGTTCAAGTGTCAAGTCGTGTTATTTCAGAGTTCTTATGTGTTTTTAAAGTGTATACAAATATTTTACAAGTTTTATAAAAATCAAATTATTTATTTTACTTTAATGAACACCATAGTTCATTTTTTCACCACTAGTTCCGATATTAGCGCATACGTTAATATTCGCTTAGATAAAACTATTTCACACTGTTATTTAAAGTACAATATATTTTTCTATAATTCATTACCCATCTATTCGTTGAAGGTAAAGTCTTGTTTCGCGAGTTCGACTAGTGTTCTTCAGTTTTCATCAGACGTAATCATGTTCCCCTGTAGTATATGTGGTAAAACCTTTACTCGAATCAGTAGTTTACACAGACATGCCAAGTCACATGATGTTTCCAAAAAGATTTCATGCAATATATGCTCAGAAATATTCACGCGAAAAGATAACCTCATCAGACATACCAAGGATAAACACCGTAAGTATTTTTTAACTATTTACAGATTTATTAGATAAAAAATACATATATATATATAATCAAGGCTACGTATATCATGTTTAATTATTTAATACAAGATATTATATACATTATACTACCTAAAGGCAATATATAATAATAAAGGTGTTAAATGAAATGTAATTTATTCAATGAATCATTTTTTTTAAGGATCTAATTAATAATAATACTATTTTCAGCTTCAAATATTGTAGTTCAACAACAACCAACCATAACCAAGCAAGAAATTCAAGATTTTTTTACACCAGCTGAACACATTTACGATTATAATGGTAAATATATTATTCATAACTTTATATGTACATATATATATATAACTTACTTAGGTAATTATAGTTAATATATTAGGTACTTATTTTATAAAAAATAGAACACTTCATGTAGAAATATTACTTTATCGATGAATTAAAATAAATATTGATTTATACCTTTCAAAATATTTAAAATAAAAAATGCTATTAGTTTTTTTTTCTTCAAAATCGCATAAAACAATACCTGTAAAAATATAAGCATCTTAGTGAAAGTATATAAAAACATACGGAAACATCATAATTTCTTAACAAAAATAGGAAAAAATATTCTAAGTTGTATAAAATCATGGAAAACATAAAATAATTTAGATACATTCCTGATAAATCCTATAATTATCATAGTTAAACCCGTTAAGATCATAATATGTATATATACATTAAAAATGTTCGTAAAATTGTTCAATAATTTTGATAAATTCATGTAATAATATATTAATTGAAAATATTTCCATACGATTATTGTCGTAACGCTATTAAAAACATATATAAATAATTTTTAATTTTTATATATATTTTTAAGTATAAACAGAAATTTTAATAAATATATTTGACCATATTATACAATATACATATATAACAATACAATATGAATATCTTATTTTTCTATGAAAAACATATTATACATATTTAATATAATACCAATAAAAACATAAATAGGCATACTATTTATCTAAAGATCTTAATAAATTATTACGAACGCTAGCGTATATACATCGTACTGTTACTATTGTTTCATGCTACACAAAAGAACGTTGTATATTATTACTATAACTGAGAGCTCTATATCATATTTGTTTTTGCTTTTACATATATAATATATATATATATATATATATATATACCTACATTACATATACATGTGTGTAATACTAGAGCTTGATACCTACCTCATTTTATTGATGCATATTTTTAAAAATCGTATTTTCTATACGATAAACACATCACTAAAATTTTTTTAAATTCTTAATTTTTCTTCAGGTACCTACTTTTACTAAAAAACGTTTATATTTATAACAACAATTTATCTTTTCTATCTCATTAAAATTTTTTATAGATTTTCAAGCTGTAACATGCATTTCTATAATGTTTAGCAATACAATAGTAAAATTTTTTTTTTTTCAGTTCAATCTCGCAATGGTCATAAGCGCCCATATCATACGGAAAATTCGAATGAAGCAGCAAATGCTAAAAAGACACGCATGAGCATCGTCAAGACACGAGGATTCATCAAGACAGGCACATCGTTATCGAATAAAATCAATTGGTATTACGTGAAAAATACAGATAACTTGACCAACTACAGAACATTTTTAGAATCAACAAAAAAAGACTTAATAGAACTACTCAAGTCACTATCAGCAAAACAACCAATTAAATATAATCTTAAATTAGAAGCAACATATGAACGCCCGAACGTAGAAAATTCAGCAGAGAATAGAGCATTTAAGACCTCAGCTAAGGAAATGTTTATAGATACAGATATTGAAGCTAAAATTAATCAAGATTTTGTCAACCTTTTGCTTGAAGAAGAAATGTATACTTCTAAAGGAAGTGGATTTACACTACAATCAATAGATGGTTTACTGTTAGGAGTATATAGTTATTTCCCTATGGGTGGTTCGTCTTATATTACACTTCCAGAGGACATAAAAAATAAAAAAGCAATTATCAATCCCCAAAACTCAGACCAACAGTGCTTCAAGTGGGCAATCATAGCGAGACACGTTTCGGGTAATGCCAAAAATCAAGTGGCTGAAAATTATACATCGCTCGAGGACAAATATAATTTTTCTGGTTTAACATTCCCAACACCTGTGAGGGAAATAAAAACATTTGAAAAAAATAATCCGAAAATATCAGTCAACGTTTATGGATTAAAAAAAGAAAAGAATAAGAAACATATTGTTTATCCACTTAAGGTTGCGGATGAAGAAAAAAAATATCATTTTGATCTCTTACTAATTACTGATGGTAATAAAAGCCACTACACCTACATTTCTAACCTTTCGAGGCTTGTGAGATCACAAAAAACATTACACGCCGAAAATGTTGTATTTTGCAAACGATGTTTTACCAGTTTTGACAATATACATACAAAATATAAGTTAAAAGGTCAGGCGGGACTTGAACAACACAAGTTGATATGTGGAGCACATAAGCCAATTCTGCCTAAGATGCCTGAGCCCGGTACATTGTTAGAGTTCGATGGGTGGAGTAACACTGAAAGACATCCGTTCGCGATATATGCCGATTTCGAGGCACTCCTTGTTAAATGCGAAGAAAAAAAAGGCAAAAAAACAGCAGCTTTTCAAAAGCACGAGCCAATGAGCTATGGAGTTTTCGTAAAGGCTTCAGAAAACGTCCCCATTGAGTTGCTTGAGAAATATGACATACCAACATCACCTATTATTTATCGTGGAAGCGAGTCACATCAGGATGTAGCCAAGCGTTTCGTTAATGAAGTAACAGAGATCGCGAGAAGAGTTCAAGATTTACTTAAAACAAATAAACCCATCATAATGACAGAAAAAGAGCAAATAGCACATGTCTCGAAAAGTACATGCAATCTATGTGAATGTAATTTTTCTATCAAAAACCAAAAGGTGGCAGATCACTGCCATCTATCAGGGACATTTAGGCAAACTTTATGCAATACTTGCAACCTGAAACTCCAAAAACCTAACTTTATACCGTGCTTTCTACACAATTTGTCTAATTACGATGCACATTTCATCGTAACCGAACTCGGAAATGACACTAAATCAATCTCAGTAATTCCAAACAGTGAAGAAAAATACATTTCATTTTCAAAACACGTTACCAACAACTTTTCAATTCGATTCATAGACTCTTGTCGATTCATGGCATCAAAGTTATCAACACTCGCAGAAAATTTATTAACACCAGGGTTCAAGAAGTTCAGAGAAACCGCAAAAGCATTCGCACCCGGAGATATGAATCTCGTCACACGTAAGGGTGTATACCCTTACGAGTTTACCGATAGTTGGGACAAGTTAGAAGAAACGATTTTGCCTCGGAAAGAAGATTTTTATAGCACATTAACGGAAGAACATATAGACGATGAGGAATACGAACACGCAGTCACAGTATGGAACCATTTCAAATGCAAAACCCTAGGAGAATATAGCGATTTGTATCTAAAAATTGACGTGCTGCTGTTGGCTGACGTGTTTGAAAATTTCAGAGACATGTGCATTTCTACATACAATTTAGACCCTGTTTACTACTTTACAGCTCCAGGTTTTAGTTTTGACTGTATGTTGAAATATACCAAAGTCAAACTAGAATTACTCTCTGATTTTGACACTCACTTATTTTTCGAAAATTCAATCCGCGGCGGCCTCACACAAGCAAGTATGAGGTACGCTAAAGCTAATAATGAAAAAACCCAAGATTATGACCCAACAAAGTCAAAATCGTGGATAGTTTACCAAGATTGTAACAATTTGTACGGGTGGGCAATGTCACAGCACATGCCATACGGTGACTTTAAATGGGTGGAGCCTAAGTTAGATGGATTAGATGCTTTGACGCCGACGTCAGATATAGGCAGAGTGTATGAGGTAGACATATCATACCCTAATGAACTCCATGACTTACACAACGATCTTCCATTTTTACCTGAGAACAAAATTCCTCCTGGTTCAAAAGTGAAAAAACTTATGGCGACACTTCATTCAAAAAAAAATTACGTAATCCATTATCGAAACCTGCAGCAAGCCATAGCAAATGGTTTAATTGTAGAAAAAGTACACAGAGTTTTAGAGTTCAAACAATCGGATTGGCTTGCAAAATACATTAAATTAAATACCGAAATGAGGAAGAACGCAAAGAATGAATTTGAAAAGGATTTCTTCAAACTCTTAAACAATGCAGTTTTTGGGAAAACTATGGAATCTTTACGGAAACGTTTTAAGATGGAACTAGTTTCATGTCCACAAAGATTACAAAAACTAATCAACAAGCAAACATTTAAACATTGTACGACATACAGTGAAAATCTTGCTGCTGTCTCATTGGAAAACAAAATTATCATGTTTAACAAGCCAATATATATAGGTAACAATTTATTTTACTTGCATAAAAAAATGTCATATTTTAGTATTTATAATTTTTAATTATTTGTATAGGTTTCGCAGTATTAGATATCAGTAAAACCATGATGTACGATTACCATTTTAATGTAATGAAGGCGCATTATGGTGATAATATCAACCTCATGTATACAGATACAGGTAAATTATTATTATTATTCAATTTTTCTATTACAAACATTATATTTATTTTTTTTATTAATTTATTTCTAGATTCACTGATATATCACATTAAGACTGACGATTTTTACAAAGATTTGAAGTGCAATTCAAACTTACTTGACCGGATGGATACTTCAGATTTACCGATAGACCATCCATGCTACATTTCCGAACGAAAGAAAATTCCAGGATTGTTCTCCGATGAGGGAAAGGGACAGCTAATTACCCAGTTTATCGCGCTTCGAGCAAAGTCATACGCTTACATTTTGAACGACAAGGAGAAAATTAAGGCAAAAGGCGTACGAGGGCACGTAGTTAAAAATCACATGACTTTCAATGATCATTTCGATTGCCTTTTCGCCGATGACGAAAAAGAGAACTCTAAACTGTATACTAGGGAAAATGTATCCATCAGATCATTCAACCATAAGATACGAACAATCAAATCCAAAAAATTATGCTTCAACCGACAAGATGATAAGCGGATAGCAAAGACCGATAGAATACATACCTACGCTCATGGACATTTTAAACTCGATTGTTAATTGTATTTAAAAAAAAAAAAAAAAAACTATAAACATACATATATATTTGTAAATTATATTTAATTTTATAAATGTTTAGGTTAATTTAATTTTTATTTTGTGAAATATCTCTGTAGATATTAATTAGTTTATTATTTTTGTAAAATAGCTGTGTAGATATTATTGTGTTTTGTTTTTTATTTTGTAAAATATCTCTATATATATATTAAATTGTTTTTTTTTTGTAATAAAGTCACTTATCATAATTCAAATCTTTTTATTATTTTTGATATATTATTTCCTTTTCTCGCATGTATAATTCTTTACATCTGAACATACATTGTAAAGGTACATGTATGCTAGAACAATATAAGTATACTATCATGGCTTCATATTATTTAATGCTAAATGTTGGTGTTTGTATCAACATTAACTCACCATGGAATGCTGAGATGTGTCTTGTTCATAGTTACAGCTATAGATTTGTTAAAAATAAAACAGCCTGAGTTAATTGAATATAAGTTTTATAGTATGATTCGATAGTAAAAATAATATTAATGAAAACACGGGTACTTAAATTTCATAAATTCATTAAAAATATGTAAAAATATCATAATTATTTTAATAAAAACATCTATAATCAACAATAATTTTGTCAAATTTGCATGAAAATATCTTAAATTCATTGACAAATAACAAATATTAGCTATATTGTTATCAAATGTACATAAATAATTTGACTTGATTAAATATATTTATAAATATGTAAAATAATCTGCTCTAATACAAATATTTTAAACATAGCTAACAAAATTCGAAATATAAGCAAAAATAAATATCTCGCCAACAAAACCAGTCTAATGTGCACAGTTAAAATTGTTTTTTATTTAAATTTATAAAGTCATTTAGAATCATCGATAGATAATATATGCAATATAACTGAGTATGGCGAATTCACACGGTTTTTGTTTATCTCGAGCTACATTAAAGATCATACAATACATCAACACAACCACTCACAAACGTGCACGACTATATCCCCCCCCCCCTCACCATCCACCTGGATTAAGTTAGTTTTATGTAGGTTAGGTTAAGTTAGTTTCCCGTAGGTTCAAAAAAAAAAAGAAAGGTCATGATCCATCATGACTACATCTTCACATGGTGAAGATGAAGTAACCTTTCTTTTTTTTTTTGAACCTACGGGAAACTAACTTAACCTAACCTACATAAAACTAACTTAATCCAGGTGGATGGTGAGGGGGGGGGGGGATATAGTCGTGCACGTTTGTGAGTGGTTGTGTTGATGTATTGTATGATCTTTAATGTAGCTCGAGATAAACAAAAACCGTGTGAATTCGCCATACTCAGTTATATTGCATATATTATCTATCGATGATTCTAAATGACTTTATAAATTTAAATAAAAAACAATTTTAACTGTGCACATTAGACTGGTTTTGTTGGCGAGATATTTATTTTTGCTTATATTTCGAATTTTGTTAGCTATGTTTAAAATATTTGTATTAGAGCAGATTATTTTACATATTTATAAATATATTTAATCAAGTCAAATTATTTATGTACATTTGATAACAATATAGCTAATATTTGTTATTTGTCAATGAATTTAAGATATTTTCATGCAAATTTGACAAAATTATTGTTGATTATAGATGTTTTTATTAAAATAATTATGATATTTTTACATATTTTTAATGAATTTATGAAATTTAAGTACCCGTGTTTTCATTAATATTATTTTTACTATCGAATCATACTATAAAACTTATATTCAATTAACTCAGGCTGTTTTATTTTTAACAAATCTATAGCTGTAACTATGAACAAGACACATCTCAGCATTCCATGGTGAGTTAATGTTGATACAAACACCAACATTTAGCATTAAATAATATGAAGCCATGATAGTATACTTATATTGTTCTAGCATACATGTACCTTTACAATGTATGTTCAGATGTAAAGAATTATACATGCGAGAAAAGGAAATAATATATCAAAAATAATAAAAAGATTTGAATTATGATAAGTGACTTTATTACAAAAAAAAAACAATTTAATATATATATAGAGATATTTTACAAAATAAAAAACAAAACACAATAATATCTACACAGCTATTTTACAAAAATAATAAACTAATTAATATCTACAGAGATATTTCACAAAATAAAAATTAAATTAACCTAAACATTTATAAAATTAAATATAATTTACAAATATATATGTATGTTTATAGTTTTTTTTTTTTTTTTTTAAATACAATTAACAATCGAGTTTAAAATGTCCATGAGCGTAGGTATGTATTCTATCGGTCTTTGCTATCCGCTTATCATCTTGTCGGTTGAAGCATAATTTTTTGGATTTGATTGTTCGTATCTTATGGTTGAATGATCTGATGGATACATTTTCCCTAGTATACAGTTTAGAGTTCTCTTTTTCGTCATCGGCGAAAAGGCAATCGAAATGATCATTGAAAGTCATGTGATTTTTAACTACGTGCCCTCGTACGCCTTTTGCCTTAATTTTCTCCTTGTCGTTCAAAATGTAAGCGTATGACTTTGCTCGAAGCGCGATAAACTGGGTAATTAGCTGTCCCTTTCCCTCATCGGAGAACAATCCTGGAATTTTCTTTCGTTCGGAAATGTAGCATGGATGGTCTATCGGTAAATCTGAAGTATCCATCCGGTCAAGTAAGTTTGAATTGCACTTCAAATCTTTGTAAAAATCGTCAGTCTTAATGTGATATATCAGTGAATCTAGAAATAAATTAATAAAAAAAATAAATATAATGTTTGTAATAGAAAAATTGAATAATAATAATAATTTACCTGTATCTGTATACATGAGGTTGATATTATCACCATAATGCGCCTTCATTACATTAAAATGGTAATCGTACATCATGGTTTTACTGATATCTAATACTGCGAAACCTATACAAATAATTAAAAATTATAAATACTAAAATATGACATTTTTTTATGCAAGTAAAATAAATTGTTACCTATATATATTGGCTTGTTAAACATGATAATTTTGTTTTCCAATGAGACAGCAGCAAGATTTTCACTGTATGTCGTACAATGTTTAAATGTTTGCTTGTTGATTAGTTTTTGTAATCTTTGTGGACATGAAACTAGTTCCATCTTAAAACGTTTCCGTAAAGATTCCATAGTTTTCCCAAAAACTGCATTGTTTAAGAGTTTGAAGAAATCCTTTTCAAATTCATTCTTTGCGTTCTTCCTCATTTCGGTATTTAATTTAATGTATTTTGCAAGCCAATCCGATTGTTTGAACTCTAAAACTCTGTGTACTTTTTCTACAATTAAACCATTTGCTATGGCTTGCTGCAGGTTTCGATAATGGATTACGTAATTTTTTTTTGAATGAAGTGTCGCCATAAGTTTTTTCACTTTTGAACCAGGAGGAATTTTGTTCTCAGGTAAAAATGGAAGATCGTTGTGTAAGTCATGGAGTTCATTAGGGTATGATATGTCTACCTCATACACTCTGCCTATATCTGACGTCGGCGTCAAAGCATCTAATCCATCTAACTTAGGCTCCACCCATTTAAAGTCACCGTATGGCATGTGCTGTGACATTGCCCACCCGTACAAATTGTTACAATCTTGGTAAACTATCCACGATTTTGACTTTGTTGGGTCATAATCTTGGGTTTTTTCATTATTAGCTTTAGCGTACCTCATACTTGCTTGTGTGAGGCCGCCGCGGATTGAATTTTCGAAAAATAAGTGGGTGTCAAAATCAGAGAGTAATTCTAGTTTGACTTTGGTATATTTCAACATACAGTCAAAACTAAAACCTGGAGCTGTAAAGTAGTAAACAGGGTCTAAATTGTATGTAGAAATGCACATGTCTCTGAAATTTTCAAACACGTCAGCCAACAGCAGCACGTCAATTTTTAGATACAAATCGCTATATTCTCCTAGGGTTTTGCATTTGAAATGGTTCCATACTGTGACTGCGTGTTCGTATTCCTCATCGTCTATATGTTCTTCCGTTAATGTGCTATAAAAATCTTCTTTCCGAGGCAAAATCGTTTCTTCTAACTTGTCCCAACTATCGGTAAACTCGTAAGGGTATACACCCTTACGTGTGACGAGATTCATATCTCCGGGTGCGAATGCTTTTGCGGTTTCTCTGAACTTCTTGAACCCTGGTGTTAATAAATTTTCTGCGAGTGTTGATAACTTTGATGCCATGAATCGACAAGAGTCTATGAATCGAATTGAAAAGTTGTTGGTAACGTGTTTTGAAAATGAAATGTATTTTTCTTCACTGTTTGGAATTACTGAGATTGATTTAGTGTCATTTCCGAGTTCGGTTACGATGAAATGTGCATCGTAATTAGACAAATTGTGTAGAAAGCACGGTATAAAGTTAGGTTTTTGGAGTTTCAGGTTGCAAGTATTGCATAAAGTTTGCCTAAATGTCCCTGATAGATGGCAGTGATCTGCCACCTTTTGGTTTTTGATAGAAAAATTACATTCACATAGATTGCATGTACTTTTCGAGACATGTGCTATTTGCTCTTTTTCTGTCATTATGATGGGTTTATTTGTTTTAAGTAAATCTTGAACTCTTCTCGCGATCTCTGTTACTTCATTAACGAAACGCTTGGCTACATCCTGATGTGACTCGCTTCCACGATAAATAATAGGTGATGTTGGTATGTCATATTTCTCAAGCAACTCAATGGGGACGTTTTCTGAAGCCTTTACGAAAACTCCATAGCTCATTGGCTCGTGCTTTTGAAAAGCTGCTGTTTTTTTGCCTTTTTTTTCTTCGCATTTAACAAGGAGTGCCTCGAAATCGGCATATATCGCGAACGGATGTCTTTCAGTGTTACTCCACCCATCGAACTCTAACAATGTACCGGGCTCAGGCATCTTAGGCAGAATTGGCTTATGTGCTCCACATATCAACTTGTGTTGTTCAAGTCCCGCCTGACCTTTTAACTTATATTTTGTATGTATATTGTCAAAACTGGTAAAACATCGTTTGCAAAATACAACATTTTCGGCGTGTAATGTTTTTTGTGATCTCACAAGCCTCGAAAGGTTAGAAATGTAGGTGTAGTGGCTTTTATTACCATCAGTAATTAGTAAGAGATCAAAATGATATTTTTTTTCTTCATCCGCAACCTTAAGTGGATAAACAATATGTTTCTTATTCTTTTCTTTTTTTAATCCATAAACGTTGACTGATATTTTCGGATTATTTTTTTCAAATGTTTTTATTTCCCTCACAGGTGTTGGGAATGTTAAACCAGAAAAATTATATTTGTCCTCGAGCGATGTATAATTTTCAGCCACTTGATTTTTGGCATTACCCGAAACGTGTCTCGCTATGATTGCCCACTTGAAGCACTGTTGGTCTGAGTTTTGGGGATTGATAATTGCTTTTTTATTTTTTATGTCCTCTGGAAGTGTAATATAAGACGAACCACCCATAGGGAAATAACTATATACTCCTAACAGTAAACCATCTATTGATTGTAGTGTAAATCCACTTCCTTTAGAAGTATACATTTCTTCTTCAAGCAAAAGGTTGACAAAATCTTGATTAATTTTAGCTTCAATATCTGTATCTATAAACATTTCCTTAGCTGAGGTCTTAAATGCTCTATTCTCTGCTGAATTTTCTACGTTCGGGCGTTCATATGTTGCTTCTAATTTAAGATTATATTTAATTGGTTGTTTTGCTGATAGTGACTTGAGTAGTTCTATTAAGTCTTTTTTTGTTGATTCTAAAAATGTTCTGTAGTTGGTCAAGTTATCTGTATTTTTCACGTAATACCAATTGATTTTATTCGATAACGATGTGCCTGTCTTGATGAATCCTCGTGTCTTGACGATGCTCATGCGTGTCTTTTTAGCATTTGCTGCTTCATTCGAATTTTCCGTATGATATGGGCGCTTATGACCATTGCGAGATTGAACTGAAAAAAAAAAAATTTTACTATTGTATTGCTAAACATTATAGAAATGCATGTTACAGCTTGAAAATCTATAAAAAATTTTAATGAGATAGAAAAGATAAATTGTTGTTATAAATATAAACGTTTTTTAGTAAAAGTAGGTACCTGAAGAAAAATTAAGAATTTAAAAAAATTTTAGTGATGTGTTTATCGTATAGAAAATACGATTTTTAAAAATATGCATCAATAAAATGAGGTAGGTATCAAGCTCTAGTATTACACACATGTATATGTAATGTAGGTATATATATATATATATATATATATATTATATATGTAAAAGCAAAAACAAATATGATATAGAGCTCTCAGTTATAGTAATAATATACAACGTTCTTTTGTGTAGCATGAAACAATAGTAACAGTACGATGTATATACGCTAGCGTTCGTAATAATTTATTAAGATCTTTAGATAAATAGTATGCCTATTTATGTTTTTATTGGTATTATATTAAATATGTATAATATGTTTTTCATAGAAAAATAAGATATTCATATTGTATTGTTATATATGTATATTGTATAATATGGTCAAATATATTTATTAAAATTTCTGTTTATACTTAAAAATATATATAAAAATTAAAAATTATTTATATATGTTTTTAATAGCGTTACGACAATAATCGTATGGAAATATTTTCAATTAATATATTATTACATGAATTTATCAAAATTATTGAACAATTTTACGAACATTTTTAATGTATATATACATATTATGATCTTAACGGGTTTAACTATGATAATTATAGGATTTATCAGGAATGTATCTAAATTATTTTATGTTTTCCATGATTTTATACAACTTAGAATATTTTTTCCTATTTTTGTTAAGAAATTATGATGTTTCCGTATGTTTTTATATACTTTCACTAAGATGCTTATATTTTTACAGGTATTGTTTTATGCGATTTTGAAGAAAAAAAAACTAATAGCATTTTTTATTTTAAATATTTTGAAAGGTATAAATCAATATTTATTTTAATTCATCGATAAAGTAATATTTCTACATGAAGTGTTCTATTTTTTATAAAATAAGTACCTAATATATTAACTATAATTACCTAAGTAAGTTATATATATATATGTACATATAAAGTTATGAATAATATATTTACCATTATAATCGTAAATGTGTTCAGCTGGTGTAAAAAAATCTTGAATTTCTTGCTTGGTTATGGTTGGTTGTTGTTGAACTACAATATTTGAAGCTGAAAATAGTATTATTATTAATTAGATCCTTAAAAAAAATGATTCATTGAATAAATTACATTTCATTTAACACCTTTATTATTATATATTGCCTTTAGGTAGTATAATGTATATAATATCTTGTATTAAATAATTAAACATGATATACGTAGCCTTGATTATATATATATATGTATTTTTTATCTAATAAATCTGTAAATAGTTAAAAAATACTTACGGTGTTTATCCTTGGTATGTCTGATGAGGTTATCTTTTCGCGTGAATATTTCTGAGCATATATTGCATGAAATCTTTTTGGAAACATCATGTGACTTGGCATGTCTGTGTAAACTACTGATTCGAGTAAAGGTTTTACCACATATACTACAGGGGAACATGATTACGTCTGATGAAAACTGAAGAACACTAGTCGAACTCGCGAAACAAGACTTTACCTTCAACGAATAGATGGGTAATGAATTATAGAAAAATATATTGTACTTTAAATAACAGTGTGAAATAGTTTTATCTAAGCGAATATTAACGTATGCGCTAATATCGGAACTAGTGGTGAAAAAATGAACTATGGTGTTCATTAAAGTAAAATAAATAATTTGATTTTTATAAAACTTGTAAAATATTTGTATACACTTTAAAAACACATAAGAACTCTGAAATAACACGACTTGACACTTGAACGTCTTGAACTGTAGTTAACAGACTGATTTAATTTTGCTCTGTGTGCACTACTTTCTGCCTGAAATTCATCGACAATACTCGGACGTGTCACTACAGGCTTGTACAGGTCTGTAGTCGGATGATATTGTTAGGGCGTGAGGACGGGTGGCGGGGTGTAAAATATAATTTAGGATGGTACTCTGTTGGATTGGAATGTTTCAATATTTATAATTGTGACTATGTGTGAGTTTCCGTGTGTGTGTGTGTGTGTGTGTGTGTGTGATATATTCCGATGTATAACGTATGCTTTAGCGAGTCATTTTTTCCGAATGTGATTATAATCTGAAAATTGTAGGTATAATATTTTTGGATATTATGTATGATGATCTCATATTATATGAGTATGTTTGTTCGTATGTATGTATGTATATGTATGTATGTATGTATGTATGTATGTATGTATGTATGTATGTATGTATGTATGTATGTATGTATGTATGTGTGTTGTATGTATGTATGTGTGTGTATGTATAGGTATGTATGTGTGTTGTGTGTATGTATGTGTATGTATGATACAAATGTAGGTACATCAGAATATTTTATATATATATTTTTTTTTTAAAGGGGCTGTCTTGTATTTGAAGGGGAAGGGGTAAAATATATGTCGGATAAGTGTTCGATATAGTCGATACAAATGTACATCAGAATATTATACATACTTTTTTTTTAAGGGGAGGTAATGTATTTGAAGGGGAAGGGGTAAAATATAATATGTCAGACAAGTGTTCGATATAGTCGATACAAATGTACATCAGAATATTATACATACTTTTTTTAAGGGGAGGTAATGTATTTGAAGGGGAAGGGGTAAAATATATGTCGGTCACGTGTCGGATCGGGTGGTATGTGACGAGTGTATGTGTGTTGCGGGTTGCCTATATCGAGTAATTAATACAAGTTTGGGAGGTGCGTGTACTTCGAATTGCCTATACAGAGGTGCCTATGCTTTTACATGTAAAATTTAAGGGGGAGGTGCTCCAGAACCTACATAAATATACTACTCGCAACATTAAAATCATTATTTCTAAGACTCATATTATAATGTTGTGTCTCGGTGCTGTTAAATTTAGTATTTAGTACTTGTTTTAGACATTTATTGTCTCCGTCATACAAGTGCGTAACATGGCGAATTTTATGCTCAGCAGATCGCGTTTAGCTTCGTTCGTTTAAACATTTGAGTGAATTAACGTCTTATAAAATGTAAAGGTAACATTACCTCCAAGGCACCTCATAGATTTTTATTTTAAAGCGAGTTATGAGTATTTTAAAATTGTAAATTGTTTGTACATCTTAAAATACTTATAACTCGTTTACCGTTTTTCCTTAATTTTTTTTTGTTTTCCACGCCCAATGAAAATTACTGGGAATTTTAACTCTTGACGCCCTCAAAGTACTAACTAGATTCAATTTTCTATCAGAAAAGATACCGTTGATGAAAATCTAAGCATTTTTACTATACTAAAAGGTATAAATGACAGGTATAAATTGAAATTTTAAATTTTAAAAAAACACACATCATTGTCAAACCAATATATTCATCGCTCCGCACAGAATCTTAAATAATGTCTAGTTTTAATATATTTAAAATATCTACTCATTAAATATTCCATATTTCTTACACAGTTTAAAAAAGATTGCTTCATATATTATTATTATCAAGACACATGAAAATATATCCTTGAGCAAAGAGATAATTTTGAACTCACGATGGAAAAAAATGTTTGAAAAATTATTTAGTACTTATTTTTGTAGTTAAAAACTATGATGGAATGTTTTTTTAGTGGTCGGACTGCTTAGTTAAAAATAAATTTGAACGTTACTGTAATGTGTTATTTTATGACATCATTTTGTAATAGATGTTTTTGTATTTCGATTTATTATGTAGGTATTGTTCAATCTATTGTAAGTGCTGTTATGTGGGTAATGCCTATGACAAACACTTTCACAAAATAAAATAAAAATGCTGTAAACGTATTTAAAAAGAAAATGGCTTTTATAGTTTTTCCTTCCGGAAGTTATTTTCCATTTTAAACTAGTTGGGCTTCACTCTCTGCTCGCCAACTCCGCTAGATAACCCTCTCAGATATTTGATATAAAATCTTTTGTATATTTCAATTCTGATAACTGTTTTTTTTTTAAAATTATTTATTTGGTAGGTATTTATTTATTTGTTGATTGATATATTACTATATCATGACAATTATAAAACACTGAAAAATAACTTTTTTTAAATAAAAGAGAAATATTTTATTTAAAAAAATTATTGTACTTTACAGATTCAATTTAATTTAAACATTTAATTATTTATTTCATAATATGATATTTGGAGCAGAATAATCGAGTAAAATTAATTTAGAATGACCTAAAATTACAAAAAAGTTAAATGTTTCAAGTCTTTATTCATGAACGAATTTTTAAATAAGTACATTGAATTTCATGAATTCTTAATTTATGATGTGATCGTACATTTTCATTGTACAATTAAATACAATTTGTCCAGTCTCGGAATATACTAAAAAAAAAAACTGTAAATAATTACAAAAAAAAACCTCCAATGTACACAATTTATGATTTTGAGATATTGGTATCCCTGGATTCAGAAAAAAAATGGCTAATTATGGATTAAATTTCCTATGTGCTATCTCCATCATAGACAAATCCTCCAGTGTGTTACCACCTAAAAATTGTTTGTGAAATAACTACAATGTGATTTAATAAAAAAACATTTTTTTTTCGTGTCCTGGAAAACCGTGTTTTTGCACATTAGAGGTTTTTTCGTATCATCGACGTATTGTTACCATGTATAGTCTCAAATTACGGAAACCTTTTAGTATAATAATAATAAATTATATAATTCCATCTAAAGAATTATAACGATAATTATATTCGTATACCTATTTATAATAATTAATAAGCTATCAGACCTCGATTTGTTTTTATGTTCAATGTACTAAAATTATTATTATTTATTCAATTTTCTATCAGAGATGATATTGAAGTTGGAGGTTTCTTAGAAATGTATGCTAATCTACCCTTTCCTTCACTCAAAATAGTTTTTCAATAGGCAAAATGATGTAGGTATCATTGAATTCAAATTTAACACAATATCCATTATTGTGACCTTTCAATGGAAATATTGGTACACGGTCGATACCAGGGCTTGCAAACGTTATAATAACTTTATGGTTATAACAGTATATTTGACAAAAAAACGATTGAAATTTGTAAACGCGTGCTTATAACGGTAAGTGATAATCAAAACTCAATAAATACCGAAAACCAAACACAACAATTAACAAAATATATTATATAACATTAAACAAAACAAAACGTAAAACGTAATTTATAAAATATCATTGAACAAAAAATAATATATAACAAAATATTTTAAAATCTATTTGTTTAAAAGGTCTTATGGTTTCGTAGAAACATTTATTTCATGCAAACAATCTAAGAATTGATAATATATTACATTCCGTATCTGGGCCAATACCTACCCGCATTAGTAATTATTTTTAAATTTAATAGGTATTAACACTATTTTAAATAACGATAAACGCAAAAGTTAAATAACGGTTTAATTGTAAATAACATAAAACGGATTTTTTTTCAAATGCAAGCCCTGGTCCAAACCTTATACTCGTCAGAGTGTGTTATCCGGGGTTTTTAAATTTAATTTTGTCATTTAACATTGTTTTTCAGGACTGACATTTACACTTCATACATATTATGTGCCAACAAATTGAAAACTTACAACTTTTTCTTTTAGTTTTGAATATCATTCAATTAACGTATTTTAAGTATTTACAATAATTATTAATTTCTGAGTCACATAAAAAATGCTCTGGTTTTGCGTAAAAATTTCTTTTTATATTATTTTGCTTGTTTTTTTTTAAATAATTACCACCTATTTACCAAAGTACCAATCAAATTCAATTTTCTACTAGAAACCACCCTGGAAGTTTAGAATAATTGCATTTTTACTGCAAAATTACTGGCTCAAATATACCAATAAAAAAGTCACGCATAATCATTGTATACATCCAACACAATGTAGAAATACTTATATTTATTTACTTTGATTTTATTGAATAAGTTTATTTTTATATTTTAAATTGCAATATAACAATAATAATATTTCTTGTAGTCTTCAAATAAACAGTTGAATTATTATTTTTAACAGAGAATAAAATAAATAAAATAATTCGTATTTTGTTAAAATTGTTGATAAATATAGGTAATTATAGGCGTAGAAAACTGAATAAAAAATTTACTTGTTAAAACATTATTAAATTTTGATATTATAGTTAGGTACAGTATTTCTGATAGCAAGAAACTTTATTCTTTACAGTCCCACGCGCAGCGGAATCATTATGTACCTACGACATACTATAAATCTCATATTATATCGCAATCAGTTAAAACTTGAATTATAATAAACTATATATTATATTTTATATATGTTCAACTGTTCGTTATTTTTATTTAAAATCAAATATATTAAATCTTAGGTTATGGAGAAGTATAATAGTAAAAACATACTTTAGTTTTCTCGATACTATTAAGGGTTTTGTTCGTAACAAAATCTGATTAAACAATTAACCAGTCGCTGTGTACCTTTAATGCATATTGATGTTATCGTTAGGTATTCGAAACATGTACATTTATTTTTCAAGTACAACACTATTGTTGAATTCTTCGACAAGGTTACGTAAATTTAATTTTGAAATTCGTAAAACTATGGCCACTAAATAACGTTTAAAATAATAATGTGCTGTTTAATTAATGCCTCGTGTATTATATATATATATATATATTTTATATTACCTATATTATGAATCGTTAATAATTGTGAACAGTTAGATTGCATGAATAAATCCAGTTTAGTTTAATTATTTTAAAATACATTTTCGATAAAAAAGAAATGTTTTTCATATTATTAAATTTAATGATAGTGGTACGTAATAGTGGAGCAAAGAAATTTTTAGTTTTAATAATGAATCAATGAATATTTTTTTGACAAAAAATTGTATTATATTTTAATATATTTCAAATATAAGACTATAAACAATAATTGTCCTAAAATATCATAGGTTTCATTCCGATAGTACCCTTACTACTGTATTATTTGTAAATTCTTGTTGAGAGATATTATCATCGCAAGAATCACGAGAAAAAATAAGTAAAAAACATTTCTATAATATTTAATATTTTTTATATATTCGGGAAATATGCAATCTATATTTATTAACACAATAAGTAAAAATATGACTGACATAAATGTATACATAATACTGTAAAACAACACACGAAGCCCAAGATGAGGGAAGTCATATAGCGACGGACCCTCCAAAATATTTAACATTCCATTTTCATTATTAATAGACAATAATATTTTATTTTCAATTTCAAAAAATAGTAAAAATAATTTAAAAATTACAAATATATTTTACAGCGATGGTAGGATATTGTAATACAATATAATAATTGTGAATAGTATATTATTATTATGTTTATAACTAACAACTATTTACCTTATTTTAATGACAATCAATCCATCAATTGAAAGCATTCTTTAATTAACGATGATGGATTGACACAATGGCTTTTCAAATAACCTTTAATTTCATAACTTAAATCTTTTATTCTCATCGAAATATGTCTGTACAAAACATTTGTGAATTAATAATTTTTAATGTAACTATTTAATTGACTTGCAAAATTGGCAAACAGTGTTAAGTGTCAACTAAAGCATTCACAGTAATGTATTAATTTATTACGTTTTGATAAATCTGTGCGTAAAAATAATATTTCATTTAAATAAATAACACGGATATCGATTGGATAAACTTCACTCGTCAAAATAATAGAGTTGGTGCTTGTTAATTACTATGTTCCTCTAATAAATAGGCTAATATAATAGTTTAAACCCAAAGACTACTAAAATAGTATTCGGTGCTATTTTTTTTTTAAATTTAACAGTAACGTGCTCAGCTAATCAGCTAATCATAAATTCCTTTCATTAATTTCACGTCAAATCACTCAAAATCAAAATTATTTGAGGAAATATAAATCCCCATTATATATTTTATACGAGCGTCGAGCGTATTATGAATTTAAATAGACTAAATTAATTTATTGTTTATTTACGATTGAAAAAATGAGATTGACCGAGAAAATAAGTGTATTATGTTAATATGATGTACACCATAATGCGTTCTCATTATTAAACTACTAAAAAAAAGTCGTGTTCGGAGGGTAGTTAATAGTTCCTGAGGAAAGTAGCGTGTATTACCCGTGCACAGGTATTGGCAACGATAAAAAATAAAACTACAACAACAACAAGGTTACAAAGTAGACTAGCTATAGTGTTAAAAGTTATACAAGTCACGTGCTTTATATCCAAGTACGACAATTAAACGTAACATTTAAAACAACTAACACAATAGCGCACTACCATCATCTCAGTTGTAGTCGTAACGCACTAACACTCATTTCCAAAATTAAAATTGTTGATACATAGGTTCTATATTGTTTACGTTGTCACTATTATACACCGTCTGCGAGGTTATAATTATAATTGTTCCAAGTTGTATTCCTACAAAATTAATCATGAAAACAATTTGTACAAAAAAAACCTTTCCCTTTCGGTTCTAACTTTGAGATACCGTTTCGGAGGTTTAACCTTTGAAGTTTTTGGTGTAACAGTGTATACATGGAAAATACAAGTGAAAAAAAATATAATCAGGTATAGTCTAAAAATGTTATATCAATACCTACTACGCGCTGTATACTAAAATGTTAACTGTTATTTACTCTGTTTAGACGAGTTCCTTCAATAATTTATTTAAATCGTCCATCACGTTGATGTGTACTGATAAATTTTACGTTTAAAACGTATCCGTCTTATTTATATTCAATTTGATGTTATGCACAGGTATTTACATATTTTTATTTAAAATATTACTGCTTAGCCAATAAGCAAGGCTCCAATATCAATTTATTCATTTGTACAGCATAACATAAACATTATTTTGAACCGTAGTAGATTATGTTGTTATTTACAATTAATACAATATTTCACATCATCGTGTCGCTGGAATATTTTGGAGCAAATTTTGCGTGATTAAAACATACTCGAACTAAAAATGATAACAATTTATCTGAAAATGTCATTGTGTATATTTTGTGTACATAAAATATAATGATATATTACGTAAAAGTTTCAAGTGTCCGCCAGTAATATTTTATTGAATCGCAATACAACAATATTAGAATTATTAATATTCTTCGTTTGAATATCTAATTGTATCCTTATCTAAACTTACTTCAAATGTGCTCAAACAAAATATATATGAATTGCGCTTATACATTTCTTAGATTTGTTGGTTTCAACATAATCAAGGAGCCTTGTATTAATTTACCAAGACCCGTTCGTCTTTTAACACTCACTTGTGGCTATACAAACTTACTCGTGCTGTCAATCAGCCCTAGTATTGCAATAATTATACCGTATTACTACAGTCACAGTACCTATATAATAATATTGTTATACTACGGTGTTAGGTATAGGACATACGAAACTCGAGCACGGTCGCACGACCGTTCGCTCAACGAAACATCTTGTGATGGACACTATATAATAATATAGCTTAGCAGTCACTCGGACTAGGCAATATGAGTTACGTATTATTATAATATTATATTCGTGAAAAAAAATCGAAAAAATATCACGTGCCACGCTGTGTGTTACATAATAAGAAATAAATAATAATAATATAACGGTTTGGGAATTGTTGATCATACATATTATTATACGTCTGTAGTTGAACATGCCGGTCTAACGAGTAAGCCATATCGGTCCACGGTTCGGGACCCCATCTGCGGTGAAACTTTTAGCGTTAGACATTCGCCCGGAATTATGCTATATCCGTCCCATACACGAGACAGTCTTAGCTATAGGTCGCACCACACCCACGCAGTCCCACGGGAACGGATTCCACACACGTGTAATGGAGAGGTGTAGTATATATATATAGCTGATGTGTTTATATATATATAGGTATTAAATATATATTATATAATATATATAGGTTTATATTATGTGCGTAAGAGGTATATATATATATGTATATAGTATATGGAATATCGCGTTGTAAACCGTGTCCTTAAAAAAAATGAAACGCATTGACAAAGGCCCTTTGGGAGGTCCCGATAAAAAATATATAAAAATTCAGTTTCTGGCCACAATCACGCATGGCGTGACGTAGATAACATCTATGCTGCTAATTGAAAAAGAGAAAACGTGCAATTAATCAAACAAACAGACAATAAAAAAAAAATTATAATTTTAACTATAATGGAAACGAAGATATTATAAGTTTTCATTTTAATCATATTATTTCAGATGCTCCTTAAGATCCAAAATAAGTAGGTGATAAGCTCTCACTTTTAAGTCTGACTATCGCTCATCGGTTTTAAATTTAAAAGTGAAAATTATATTTTATTGTTGAATTCTTCAACATATTATTCTACGTACGTTGGACTCGTATAATTAATACAGCAATGTATTTTCAAATATATTGGCTGATATAGTGTTATGTCTCGTTGATTTCTCGCGATCTCTGACGGATATATATATATATATATTATTAATAAACTATTAATACATCAACAAATAACTTATCGGAAAAAAGTAACATGCTATATATTATGCGTTCGGTTTAGAATCGATTTTTGGATAAACTTTCGTAGTTTTGTTACAACTTTGTTAACCAAAGGAAATGTTTGCCGCGAATAAAAGAAAAACTATACAAACACAAATACCACTGTAAATCCGATAACTCACTGGCTCCGTTCAGAATCTAATACAATAGGGAAGGAGAGCATTTTGTATGATGAAAAACATAAAGTGGTATCATACAAAATGTTGGAAAAGGGAAAAGTTACATTTTTTTTTACAATAAGACACTTTGATCCACAGTTTAAAATTATATCACTTCTTCAAAAGGTTATGCCCGTTGTAATCTTTTGACACCATTAACATATTCCAAACCTGTTCCAATTTTGTTAAGAAAAGGGATTTGATCGATCTACTGCCACTTATAGTTACGAAATTTCATGATTTTTATAAAAGTTTACCCACTACTTAACAAAAGATTCTTTCAAGGCTGATGTATTCGACAACTTTAAATTAGTTAGTAAAACATATTTTTTCAAAACACTTATTCAACTGAATGATAGCGTTCGCTCATAATTTATTATAATATTTTTATCACTCATTAACTGATTGGACTAAATTACGTTTATCGAAATTGTATCGATAACATTGATCCAATCAATCTAACAAGTTGTGTAGAAAAATAAATTATGGTTGTTAGAAAAAATTAGTAAAGAAAACAAATAGTTATTATGCTGAGAAAAAAATAGTACCTATCGGGTTAAACTTGTATACCGAATAGGTAGCACATTGACATGAACAATATTATGGTAATACAAAATACAATATTAATAATAGAACATCTCTGCTCCGCTGAATAAAATACATTAAATACTTATAACTCATAAAATATTCGTCCTAAATTCAATTTTTATGTAACGAAATACTACTAAAAATATTCTGCTTTGGAATATGAAATTTAAACTTTGTGCTGTCGTTCAAAAAAGTAAAAACTTAAAAAAATTTGAGGATAAAAAAAATTAAAAATAATATATATTATATTATATTTAATAAATGTTGTTTTATCGGCTGGAAACCATGCACAAATTTATTTTTCAAAAACATTTATACTTGTTGAAATAAAGAGTGTTCAATAGTAAAAGATTCACTCTGTATTATAAGACATTATAATCTTATGAGGCGTTTCAGTGCACATCGAACGAACAGTAAGTGTTATTAATAATAATATAGACTCATGACAGGTATCAACATAATAAAAAAAAAATATAACTATAACTATTTATATATTGTGTTTACCGCGAAGGGCTTTGCTCCCTAGAATTATGGAGAATTATGGTGTGCGCAGAAATTATAGGAAAAGAACTTATTCACGGTGCACAGTGTCAATACTTAAAAGGTTCCGTTAAAAGGTGGTGGTTGCGTTATCATATTATATTTGTTTGATGACTCGGATCGAGTAGAGGGGTGGTCGTACCGTAGCCCGTTTGCCCTTGTCCTTATCCCCCTTCACCTGGTGCGGTAGAAGTTCGGATTTGATATCGTTATAACTGGCCCACCTACGTTAAACTACCAAGGTACGTACAAAAGTGGTTTCTGTTGTATTTATTTTCTTACATATTATTTTCTCAAAAGAAATCGGATTTTTTCACATTTATAATAATAATAAAAAACATCCTTTTTAACGAGAATGAATACCTGTGTGTGATGAACATTTCACAAGAGTGGCAAGGGATTTGTATACTTAACCGCAATAGCTTTTCCTGCATTCTTTTTTTTTTTTTACGTCGTGAACACAAAAGTTTCGAGGGTGACTGTAAGCCGGTGACAATATTTTGTATGCTGCGGGTACCTAATATGTCTTTTACATACCTGCACTTTGACTCCGAGTCCGGTGATAAAGATGTATTGTTATCGTTTAGATACTATGATAGTGGTTGTGAAAAAAAAAGCTGTACAAGTTTCGTGATGGAAATATTGTAGAAATTCAAAGCACTGGAAGGTGGTGTTTATCATACAAATTAAAAAATCTTCAGTCAGACGATGAAAATAAATAATATTTATATTCAATGGTACAATATGGATATTTAAATACCAAACTACGCAGTATAATAATATGAACTTGAAGGTATACACCTATAATTCTAATTGTTATTGCTTTATAGAAATAATTTGCCTTTGGTTATTAATTTAATCCTGCCAGTTAATGTATTGACGGTTTGTGCGATGAATTAAACTTAAACGTATTGTTGTTGTAAAATATGATGGAAAATAAAAATAATAATGGGAAGGGTTAATATTTTACGTCTTTGAGAAATTGTCTGTAGTTTTTAATATTTTATATAGGTGACTTAAAATTATTATAAAATAGTTGTATATAGTAATGTAGCATACGGTTCTTAAGTCAATTTTAGCATATAAATATGATTGGCTAATTAACCTCGGTAAAAAACAAATAAAGAAAAATGTATCCCTACAACTTAAAGGTAAATTTTCTAATACATTCATAGTTTTCCCGATGCTATTAAAAACCAATTAAGAATTCTGAAACAACAATCAATTAGGTTACCTACTAAATTCCAATCACGTTAGAATGCAATATTAAAATATTTATAAAGGCCATTGGAAACTTTTAAAGTATTTTTACTCTTCCGAAAATGTTAAGTAAAAAAAACATAAATACTTATCAGTTCCTTTAGATTATACTTAACACCCTGAAATAATTCTTTCATCTCAATAATATGTATGTTTTTCTACACTACATAAACCAATGTACAAAATCATTCAAGAATAATAATATAAGATATTTATACTAATCACATACTAATCTACATTAGGTACATAACAGTTTCAAGCAAATAGTCTGTCATGCTTAACCATAATTTGTAAGAACCTCGCATGAAATGTTATAGGCATAGTTGAGAGTTCTACTGAGTACGTAGACAACTAATGAAGTCGGGAAAACAAGAGATAGTACCATTTGTCCATTTACTAACTTATAATTTATCCATTTTATAATGAAGATAAATTTGTGACGGGTTGAAGATTGGATATCCAGTTGTATTTTAACTTGCTATTTATAAAGGTTTGTAAAAAGAAAATTGTGGTTTGTAAATAAAATAAAAACAAATGTAAAAGCATTTTAAAATTGTGAGAATGGGGGGGAGAGGGATATACCTTACAAATTGTAATTGGTTTAATTCAATTGTCAATGTGTTTATCATTTGAAAATCGAACGAATGTAATGTAATAAAACGGACATAAATATACTAGACAGTGCAGAGCTTTAAAATATTATCTTGGATAGGTAATGGTCATTATTGGAGGAGTAACGTAAATCCTATTAATGTGGTTATTTATAATCGAGTGGACATGAATGTAAACTTTAACGTTTAACAACACAATATTACTATAATACGAACATAAGTATTAAAATCTTACAAAGCGCATTCCAAATACAAGTTACTCATATTGAAAACCAAGGAAGTTACTCTGTTGTATGGTTTTAGCACTTGTAGATTGTACTTATTCAGACTAATAACAAAAATCGTTATTATACGTTTGAACATCCAGTATGTCATCGAAATGTTGACGTCAAAACTTCAATGGCTCATAAAAAAATGTATATGGCTTTACATTTAGATTTCCAACAATAAAACGTACGAAGAATCCTATGTATTACATTTTCAAATCTTAGGTGATAAAATTAAACATTTAATTCTTTAAATAATTTTTCGAATTTTCGGAATTTTGATTAACTCTGTAAACATGTGTAGCTTAAACGTTTATGGAGTAATTATTTGTTACAATCTATGTATATTTGATACCTATATTTTTTTAATAGGGTTTTGATATACTTATGAGGTATCTTTTATCAATGCTATTTTTCAAACGTTGTCATAAATTGTATCATTTATAAATCGTGAAAAACTTAAAAACTTTCAAAATTTCAAATATCAATAAATAATACAAAAAGAGTTAAATAAGTTTATTAGGTATAGAAGGTTATACCCAAAGTTAAATAAATTCTAATATGAATATTTGGTGAACATTTCAAGTCTCTACAGTCTATAAATATTCATTTTGGAAGTACAACAAAATATAAAATCGATTATGTCAAAAACTGGGTTTGCGTAAAAATGTTGGTTTTTCCATAATTTTTTTCCTTTTACATTATTTTGTAATGAATTGGTACTATGTTTCTGTTGATTCCCTAAAGTATCAACTAGACACAATTTAGTATCATAATCAATTTACAAAATTGAAAATTAAATCAATTTTACTGTTCATAAAGGTGACTTCACACACACTAAAAAATAAATAGCACACATCAACGAAAGCTCATCCACTTAGAATCTAAAAAAATTGTATTTAAAATGTAAATACATTTTATGATGACAATACTGTCCAATAATAACGCGACATAATAAATTACACATTATATATTATGTTAATTATAAGATTGGCTGACATAATTATGCTATGGCATGTTATATTAAACCACTCAAATTATTTGACCATTAGATTTGAACACTTGAATCTAAAATATGAAAAAAAAAAGTTGAAGGACGATTATAACTTATAAAATATAATCTACGGAATCTTTATCTTAAATAATTATCGATATTACAGTTTAAGAAAATAATTGTTAGAACGAACATCGTATAACGATTATAAAGTTACAATTTTAGTGCTCCACGATGGTTAAACTATCGGCGGTCATCTCAACTTTGGTGGTAAACCGTAAACATAATAATATATTAATACCAGATATTTTGTAGCTGTTAAGTATTAGTTAGACACCAACTAGTTGGCACACATAGTTTAACTACCAAACAGTTTAACGATTAACATAAATTGTTGTTCACAGAAATTTGTGAAATAATATACTAAATACGAGATACGTTGTTGATGATAATTTATCGCTGCTTCACCCATACCAAGAGTTATAAGCCATAAGGGTATTGTGTATACAAATTATACTGATATATCTACTACTATGGACTTAAGAGTAATACAACGTTTATATTCAAAATCTGTAAACGATGGGACTGAGGACGTCCAAAAACTCCGTTTGTCGAATAAATAATGATTTCCGATGCTGGACTACCAAGCTATACTCTGAGCTGAAGAGGCTAGCTGAGAACAGGGAGGAGTGTAGCGCTCATATCCAACTGAGAAACTAACCATAAGGTTGACTACAAGAAGAATAATCGATCTGTAATTAATATTGCAGTTGTTTTTTTTAATTTATAATGACTTCTATACTGTCGTAAATATAGGTTTTCAATTATTCATCATGTTATTTAATGTTATGCACTAGGTTCCGAGTACCTACAGAGAAAACTGTTCAATTCGTCGTCACGTGAAAGTTATATTATAAGTTATTTCACGAGCTTTGAGACTTCGAGAGTGGTGGGCTCTGGCCGGTTCGGGAAAATTGAAAAATAGTACGAGGTTACAAGGGCGGCAGACTCCATCAGTTTGCCCATATCGAAGGCTGAATTGACGTCATGAGGTTGTTTTTAAATATATATTTCAGAAAATTGCAGTGTACGAATTCGTACAAATAGCCTACTAAAGGATAGAAAAATTAAATTCCAATATTTTTTAAACGGGGAAGGTTGGCTGGTTTCACGCATGGGTTTGCATCTACAACCCACACGTTTGAAATCTGCTCTAATAATAAAAATAATGCTGCAGTCCTCTACCTCGGTTGCGGTAACATACGGGAAAAAAGATGTAAGTCGTATTGAATTTTTTTTTTTTATTAAATAACCAAACTTATTTTATATTTTATTAACTAGCACAACCAAACAAATTTGAACTTTTGTTGACATCGTTAATATGAATTTAACAATAAAGTTTCCAAAAATACTGCCTATTGAAAACTTCTGTAAAAGTTTTGGACTAAAACCACTTTTAGCTGTTGAATATAATGCCTATGTCATTTTTACTTTTATGAATTCACATCATAGTAATAAATTATTACACTTATAAATTATAGGTAGATAATTAATTTTAATAAAACACCTAGGTACGCCTACAAAACAAAAAGTATGAACGTAGAAGTTACAAACATATTATTTATATTTAAATAACAATATTATGAAATTAATCATTATTCCTTATATTTGTCATGCTACAAACTATATCATATTATAATAAAAACTTCATATTGTAAATATGAATAAATAAATATTAATACAATAAAGTCTAATTATATTATTTTAATGAAACACTTGCTCGTACGATTACAAGTTATAACACAATACCTAAGTAATTATCCTCAAATCCTCATTTTAACTGAATAATGATTCGTCTATTATTATAACTGGTGACAAAATTATAAATATAAATACAATTAAGTATTTTAGAACCGTATTGTAGTCTGTGTTAAAATAACAGTAGTCTCAAATAAATACATAGAAGATTTATTTTTTCATAGGTACCTTTATGGAAGGAAAATAAAATTGATTTTAATTTTCATCATTCTGGCAGTAGGTATACTGCCTATACTATTTATATTTGTGATGTTCGATACCAGGTATCATAGATCATCCCATTCATAAATTATATATATATTATTATACATATACAATTTTAAATGTAACTTTATGAGTTGATCATGTTTGTAGTAATTTAAAGTATCATAATTATATAAGCTACCTACTATGGGTATTAGTAATTAAGTAGTTGAGTAAAATATGTTTAAAGTGTACTTTGGGCTTTAAGGAACAAATAAAACTACAATAAGCTAAAAACCTAAAAAACATATATTTACCTATGAGTCACATTAATTAAATAAAGTCACACAAAATGCTATGACCCATAGATTAAGACCCATAATATTAAATTATTTAATAATTAAAAAAATAAAAATGATAGTATGAGATACACTCCAACTTTTGCAATGCAATTTATAGGCACATATAGGTATTAAAGCCATGATATATAATTTGATTTTGAATGCAACCTAACATTACTGAAGCAAATTCTAGCAGTGTTTTAATATTATCCCAAATGTCTCGAATTACAGATTATATTTTACGAGTATAACCTACTAAGACCATAGGCGGTCCCAAGATTTTACTTCAGGTGCAGCACATTTAATTCCACATTTAATACAGAACACACACACATTTCTATACAACCTATATCACACTTACACACACACATACGGGTGATTCATTAAGCGTAAAACACTCATTATCTCAAAAAGTATTAAGGTTTTTGTAAATATTTTTTTACATAGTTTCAAGTTGTTAAAAAACCACGTTTTTTATCAAAAATTATATTTTTAAATATTTTTTATCCTTATAATTTTTTAAGTGTTTTACTTTTTTGAATGACATCATAGAGTTTTCTTTCATATTCCAAAGCAGAATAATTTTTTAAGTATTTTGATTCATAAAAATCGAATTTAGGGTGAGTAGTTTATGAGTTATAAGTATTTAAAGTTTAGATGGGTGGAGTGTAGTGTTATGGGGTTACCCTGCAAAATGTTTGTCCACTACTCAACTTGTCTAAACTTTAAATACTTATAACTCATAAACTACTCGTCCTAAATTCGATTGTTATGTATCAAAATACTTAGAAAATTATTCTGCTTTGGAAAATGAAATTGAAACTCTATGTTGTCATTCAAAAGAGTAAAAAACTTAAAAAAAAATATTTGAAAATATGATTTTTTAACAACTTGAAACTGTATAAAAAAATATTTTCAAAAACATTAATATTTTTTGATAAAAGTAATGAGTGTTTTACGCCTAATAAATCAGCCTATATATAATATATTCAATAAATTTCATTACATTTTCCTACTTGAATTTTCATTTTATATTATTTTTATAAACAGCTAGTTTATTAAATTGTTATAAATATTAGTTACTTTAGTCAAAATAGATCCATAGTTGTTTTTTACAGATGTTACAGCTTCAGCCCTACAGGCCACAAGCCCATCTAGAAATTGACAATGAATTCAATGTTGTAAATTTATGACAGAATGATGCAGTTATATTTTCTAAAATAGCATGTCTTGTAGAACTGCTTCCTTCGATAAAAATATAAATAAATTGTATAATACCAAAAAAATTAAATAACACACATCCATAATTTATCAAATCGGATGATGAGCTTACCTTTTCACATTTAAATAATCAAATCTACTATAGGACCAAATGAATACAGTCATACTCACTGTTGACCGCAGTGGACATAATATAGAATATTTTTATTTTCCGTTTTCCATTTTGCTTGTACTCCTTCGATACTACCAGGTATGGTACTTGCACCATTGAAATAGACTGAGATAATATATTATGTCCAATTTATTTTCATAGTTTTAGACTTAAAGAAAATCACGTAGTTTCTAACATCTTCATACTATACATAGGTACTCATAATGATGAATAATTTAATAAATAAATGAACATAAATATCTGTTAATAATTTAACTATTTTAAAATCTAACGAGTAAAAATTTAAAATGCTTAAAAGCTAAACGGTATAAATTAAATTGAATCCGACTAATATGTGTGATAGTACTAATAAATAGTGCCATAGTTGTAATATAATATCAGGTATCGCGATGTAGAGAAAATGTCCTCTAAATCGTGATCTGAAGTCTATTCGAGACTTATCATAAGAACTACGAGAACTAACAACCAAAATCTTGATCAGAAAAATAAATCGTGAAATAACAAAGATAAATAAATTATTATAAAATACCTACCTTATGAGTTATGAATAATTATATGATATAAAAAAATGAAAAAATGTGGCAGTTGAAAATTAAAATGTCAGGTGCACCACAGGCTGCAGAGGCTGCACCCGTAGACACTGTCTATGACTTAGACTGCATTCTGATCAGAAATAAAATGTTCTTAAATCGCTTAATTAGGTTCCTACTTATAATTAAACAAGGTATAACAGTCAAGGAAAATGAGAAAAGCGCTTGGTGCTTTGATATTTGATGATTATCGCAGTACATCAAAGTATTAAAATATCTTCCAGATTTTCAACCAATTTATGATTTTTTTTTTTGTAAGAGCCTTTAATTTAATATCTTGAATACTAAAAAATGTGTTAATTTCCCCAGTAACAGCTATACTTTTACATAAATAATTATTGCGTATCTTTTAATTGTATATACTCTCCACTAGGCTTCTACCTTTGTAAAATATTAATTTTTGTATGTAGATTGTATACCTAAATGCGTAACTAAAGTACCTGAGCAGTATTTTTTCTGTATAAGTTTCTTAATTCTTAACTCGTATAAAAATATGTGTTAAATATTTATACCAAAGCATTTTTTTCTGATATATTATTAGCATTTATTTTTAAACTCCTTAACCCTCTATAAAAACATGTGTTAAATATTCAAAATGTGTATACACTTAATGATAACAAATAAAATATTCAAGAGTCTTTCAAGTTCTAACAAATTTTTGGTCGTCCGAGTGCTGTAAAGATGTGTTTTGTGTGATAATACACTTAACTTCTTTGGTTGCTGTTATGATGGAATTTCAGTACACACTTTGAAAAGTCCACTGAGGACAAAGCCGAACGTACTATAGGAGAGTTGGCCCGTTTTTATTTACAGTAAATGGCGGTTCATATGTCAATCTGGCAACTGCTTCAAAACACTGTGCAGGTAAAACTGAAGAAAATTCATTCACTAACTGTGACGTCCATTAGTTGTATTTCATAATGTTTACAAATTCCAAATCGTCTATTTTTATTATTTTTCTTATAGTATGTAATAGGTCTACATTGAGTTAGTCACAATTCCGTATAATAATTGTAAAACGTATACGACTGGGAATTTGAAAAAAAAAATGATTAAGTTCTGTGGCGTAAAGAATTTGTCTTTATGTATGGCGTTATTGGTGGTGAATAATATATTATGCAATGTCATGAAAGTTATTTGTTGGTGTAAAAGCAATATTTCCTAACCAAACAATTTATTTATGAATAATATAGTAAATATACCACCACGTTACTATAAATTGTTAGACTGCAGCTGTCTAACGTACAACCGGGATAATATTGTTGATACCATAATATTATGTTCCAAGTTTCCCCTCTCATAATATTATACAACACGATCAACTAAAAATTATACCGAAACCATTATGCCGGATAAATCAAATTATATACCAAACGTGAATATCTAATTTGCCCATCATATTATTCACTTTGGTTACCGGTTAAAAATAATCGGAAGATAAGCGCAGAGACTGCAGAGGATTGGATCCTGCAGGTGTTCCTTTGCTTATTCCAAAAAAAAAAAGTTGTACAATAGTATTATAACAGTTACTTCAGTATACGGTTGTTGTGTTGTTATACTACTATATGAATATTTAAAGGATTAAAACTACACCATTTTATAAAAAAAAAAAATAAACGGATAAACAATAATAAAAGATATTAAAAAAACTCTATTATAATATTATTATAATATACCTCTGTTAAAATACCATCGTTTCAATACGCTCATAAATAAACAATGAGTTGAATAATAGTGTTTCTCATAATACTATTCGAATTACAACGTATAACAATCGTATCACATTTTATTTCACAGCAGTCTTGTTTCGTAATTTTCTCGAAATCGATTATTAATTTTTAACAATAATTATTTCCTATCGTAAAATGCGCATTTGAATAGGTAATTTATCTTGAGTGCACCATCAAAAATGAATAGGTGCCCAAAATATTTTTCAATAACATTGATTCTGATTTTTTTTTACTTCCTTTGGACTCTTTAAAATGATAAAATGCACAAAGTACCCTAAAATACCCTATACACAAATATAATAATATATTGGTTTTTAATAAGTCATACAATATCGCGAACATAAAAAAAAGGTAAATTATTATAATTTTTTTTGTTTTACTTAACCTACTGTTGTTTTAGAATATTTATTGATTATAATTTATAGAAAATTAATATAATATATAAAATTATAAGTATTATTATTTATTATATATTTTTTGCAGGTGATTGTGACGGTATTCAGCAGAATAATTGATGACATATTATGCCCCTATGCATACAAAATATGTAAATAATGTTTCAGTAAGATTTTATTTGGGGCAAATATAATTGATCAGGCTGATGGAAATAATGTTGTATAGTTTACCCCTTTTTGTTTGGTACAATGCGTGATGCGTCACTCGTGATTATTGTTAGCATGATAAACCTATATATAAGAAATTCGAAGGGTGTCCGTTGGTAGAGGCTTTAAGTACCTTTAGGTTTGATAATACCATTTCAAAAAATGTTTGCCAGTACCTTGATTTGTTTGATGTTCCTATGCGTCATAATGAAGTTGTTTTTTTTCCATTATTTCGTCTGATATTAAACCGAATTAGAATTGGAACAGGAGTTTATAGGACACGCGCATATCAAGACTGGTGGTCTAACATCCGACGATACTCAGTATAACGGCCTCATTAATGATCACACTCGAAATACGAAAACATCAAAATAATAATTTGTTATTTGGATATAATCATTATTTTTTTAATTTATTTAAAAGCGAATATAAAATTATAGAATTTTTGACGATATCTGAAAATTAGTCTAAATAAAATCCTAACGTTTCAGATACAGTGTCCATTTTTAGACAACTTAACTCCCATGTCTCTTTTTGTAGAGCTAGAAAAACATTCTTGTCAAATCCATTGGTCAAAATAAAAATCTAAATTAAATTAAATAAACCTTAAATTAAATATGTAATAATGGAAATGATTATCAAAAGACAAAAGACTTAGGATATGACATATTATGAGCCTATAACTCATTGAGACCTTATGTCTCGTGAACACATCCATTATAGGGAAGATATGGTATACTCTTTTCCGTCAAACATATACTCGCGGTTACACTGAATGTGACCTTTACCTAGCTAAAAACAAACACTTATAACATCCGACAACTTATTCCCTACGAAAACTTTGGCCAAGAATTATTATAAATACAGAATATATTTCTTCATTCCTCCGGAAGGCAGAAACCGAAATAGGTAGATAAATTTAGTAATACAATTCATTTAAATTTATCAATATTAGGTATCATCATATTATGTAAATTAACTATAAAATAAAAATTTTAGTATTCAAAAATCTAAATTCTGATATAATCCCGTAATCCATAGTTTATATTCGTAGGTACTCATCTCGAACATAATGTCTTGAGTTTCATTCATCTGTAGAGCGCACACCCTCCCCTGTCGGTTCAAAGACAAACAATACTTGGTTGTAATAGTCGACTGCAGAATTTAAATTGAAATTCGAAATAGTTTTAACAATTACATAACTGACATACTCAGTTTTGCTGTATAAAAAGTTTTGAGCGTGAATTGTCTTTGTGTTGGTCACTGTAGGTAATTTATGTTTTAAATATAAATTCAATGATACCTACCTATTATATTCAAAAAAAGGTTCTGAGAGAAAAAAATGTCAAGATCGTAAAGAGTTCATCATAAGTTTATGTTGTATTATATTTATTGTATTATTATTATTATTTTCTTAATAAATTCAATAGGTTGAATTTATTTTCACAAAAAAAAAAATCGCATATAAGATACAAAAAGTTAAAACCAACGTACCGTAAAATGGTATCGTAGTGGTTCGTCTATACGAATAATAATTTTTGAATTACAATAAAATAACCAAGACCATTTATTTGATTTTAAACAGATACTCAATTTTGAACAAATATCAAATTCAAACACATATAAACAAAAATTAGTACTATGTAATACAGATATTTTTAACTGCTATATAAACAATCTACCTTGTATTACATTCAAAATGATTTGAGAGAGAAAAAAAAATACTTTATCAAAATGTATAGAAAAAAACATACATTCCAAATACATATTTGATTTATTTTGATTTGTTTTATTTTTATACATAACGAAACAATAACCAAAACATTAAAAAATATATTTCATGTCTAATAACGGCAATATAAATATTTCAGGAAAATGTCAAGTCTCTTCGGTTACTCACTTGTGCATCACAAAAAAAAACAACGATTTTGTCAAAAACAAGTGTAGCGTAAATATTCCAGTTTTACCGCTATTTTTTGTTTGCTTCCCTCAGTTATTAAAATATATACTGACATTTTTCTTTTCTATATACCAACTCGATCAAATTAGCTTTCAAAAACCACCCCCAAAGTTAAAAATTGAAGTAGATTTTCTGCTTCAAAACGTGATGACAGACATATAAAAACAAAACGTATCATGGTAAAACCAATAATACATCGCTTGCTCCACTTAACATGATTTAAATTATTCTATATCGGTTCGACAGCATTGCTATACGAAAACCAAATCGATTTATTAATTTAGTATACCAAGGGAAAAGTCTGAATATTTTTTTAAGCCACAGTACATCGGTCTTTATTATAAATACGTCTTTTTCGATTAATTGAAAACTTAAATAAACAATGAGTATCGGTGTAAAATTTGATATAATATCTTTTTAAATGTATTATGATGAAAAATATGTAACAACTCTCAAATCTGATTACTCCATTTATATACCTAGGCTGCCTTGTAATATATTTAGCTTGAAAGTATTATACAATAGATAGATTATCATTTGAAATAATAAATATAGGCGTTTAAATTTTAATTGCATTTTTTTTACATCGAAATATAATTGGTACCTACCTACTTTTACATTTTTAAAGTATTTGCAATTCTGTCTAATGGCAGGTACTTAGGTTTGCACGAATTATTTCTCTGAATTTTGGTTTTATAATTTTCAGTTTCATCTGTAAATCTCAGTATTTGTACCTTCTATGCTTATCAAGGCAAAAATAATATTGTAAAAGGTAAGTTCAACCATACGTTATATATATTATTTATATAGATTGTTTATACCGTTTATTTTTGAATTTTCTGAAGAGCGGTTATGCAATTAGTAATATATATAAAAAAATCATTATTAAAAATCTATAAATCTAAATAAATTATAATAGTTCTGAAATTTATGGCATGTGCAGTGGTATTATTACGAGTAAAATACATTTTTATAATACATACCTACAGTATAGTTTCAAAAACCAATGTGTTGCTCTCTCTCGTTCCAAATCAGAAAGATTTTGACGTAATGGATAAATAAAATATATTATTTATGAATCAAATGTTTCTTGACGTTGATGTAATATTGTGTATACGTTGCTCGATTTTCATTCAATTTTCGAGTGTTTATGTAAGTACGATTTGACTGCAAACTGCATGTAGACATCACTATTGTACAGTCGCCTTGATTAAAAGCCCTGCAGGTTATAATTTCGTATCAGCTTCATTAAATCGTCTACCAGAGCTGTATTTTATTTTTTTATTCCTCTATATCTGTTTGCGAACGCCCACGTCGTTGCCGAGACATAAAAAGAAATTAGAAATTTCGGGGAAACATTACGTTATTTTTTTGAACAGATACAATTATTATTAATCCCTAGCCATTACGGTTATTTATACAGCATTGAAATATCTTCGAAATTAATACTGGGTAGTGGGTACATACAACACATAATATTTTGGTAATAATATGATAATAATATAATTATATTGAAAAACAATTATTTATCTCGTAAACGCAGCATAATAATATCCTCTATGGGATTAATAGTTGTATACCTATATACTTTTGTTGTTGGTTTCAATTATATTGACTAAAATATATAGGTATTATAATATCAGCTTTATAACACTTAAATTTGTATTATTGGATTATCGTTGTACTGCTTCAAGCAGATAAATGATTATACCATTGGACATAAATACAGAACAGTGCTGAGGCCAAACGAAAGTAGCCCGACGACGTGCGACTTTTGGCGAGGAACCTCGTGGACAATATATCTGATGTTAACCTACGACATAATATTAAGAAAAAAAAAAAGATGATTCGTTCTAAAATTAAACACGAAATTGACCTTGAATAACATTCGATGGTTTTTTTTTTTTTTTAATCATTTTATAGTATAGCTTCATATTTCATAATTATCGGTTCTTTTCGTTTGACAAATTATGTGAAAAAAAACAATTGACACTCTTACACGTGCTTACAGTCTACGCAGACATTTTATTTCTTTAAGACTATAAACAATTAAGATAATACATAATAATATATAGTATGAAACAACAAAAATAGAAAATTATTTAATTGTAAAGATGATAAATTGCACTTTATTGAGCGCCTAACAAAATTAGATCATATCATAATTAATATTAAATAAAGCTAATGGCCCATGCTGCCAAAGCTATAACGTTCAATAATAAAAAATATTTTTGTTTGAAAATGAATGTTTGTGTGTATGTCTATCCTTTATGCATTCCTAAACCGTTCATCTGATTGCGATGACATTTGGTACAGAGATAGATTAGGCCTCCGGGAAGAAGATAGGCTAATTTAAAAAGGGTAAATTAGAAGTCTGACCCGTGGAGGGGCTAAAATAACACAAGGATTTTGAGATTTATGATGGAGATGCTTGTTCGTAAACGGTTGCTATTGGTTTTAATAATAATAATAACTGCTAATGCCTGTTGGCGCAGTAGCACTTCAATGTATTTTAATACAGAATGTCTCAAGATCGAACCACGGTCGATTTGGTGGACCAATTTTTCGCATTGCTTTTCTTATTTTTATTTTTTTATTTTTCTTCTTTATCCATACACACAAATGTTTGGTTTTTTTTTTATTCATCGGATTTTAGTACGGTTAGGATAGCTATTGGATTTTGAATTAATGGATTGTAATAATCCGCCGTAGTTTGAGTTTAGTAAAAACGACAAACTCGATATAACTTTGATATTGTAGAGTTAAATTATACATTTACGTACAAACCACACGGGGTCCACGATCTACCACAGTTGAATTGTCTACCTGATAATATACAGAATATACTGCTCACATAATCTCACGGACATCGCCAGTCGGGATGGCAATACATTAAAGTATAATAAAATTTAAACTTAAAAAGACATTGCTTCCATAGCATGTTACCCATATGAGTTGAACGATCACAGTTTTTTTTCCTGGCAACGCCGGATAGCTCACCTAGTACTAAATAAAAGAAGAAGATGATTTGAAATTAATTTCAGTATACAATGTGATGTATTATCAATATCTACCTACCTGTATAACAGTGCGATCTGAGGTTCTATATAACTGATAAAGTTATAGTAGTCAATGTAAAGAAATTATGTGCACAATTAAATTTAACTGAAGTTGGTCGTCAGTTTAAAAAAAAAACTGAGTTAATAGTTTATGTGATTCAATAACGTAGGTAATAATATATTAAATCGTAACTCATATTTTATTGTTTCACCTCTAACTTAACCAAGTTAAATAATTTATTTATGCTCCCCCCATACTTGATTAAAAATGATTGGTTTAAGTGTTTAACTTCATGTAAATATCCATTACACTTAGTGGATATAACATATTGATTTAAGTCTTTCGTTATTGAATAATTTTTTAACAAGCTTAAGTTATTTTAAAATTCTTTTGAGTTAAGTTTTGTGATACAAAAATAATAAACAAATAAGGTGGATAAGTGGATGTCGCTCTGCTGTACAGTAGGTTACAAGTGGGTCACTGTAATGGATGGTGTTAAATTTGAATTCAATGATATAATATCATTGTATATTTGTATAAGAAAAACGATTCTGAGCGAAAACGGTCAGTCAGCCTATGATTTTACCAAGTATATTTGATGATATTATTGTGAATAAAGTAATTTATATATAACCTATTTACGTGGAGCCTTGTTTTAAATTTTCAATCCTCAGCCATAAAAGTTAAACATTTTATAAATTTTTAACCACAAAATAATTAATAAATTATAAATTTGATAAATGTTGTCAAAATTTGAACTTTAAATGCTTATAAAAAAAAATTGTGCCTATGTATTTTTAATATTTTTCAACTGCTATTAGAACGATATATCAGGAGCCTTATATTAAATTTTCACGCTTTTTTACCCAACAAATAAAAATTTATTGATATTTATAGAAAAAAAACTAAAAAAATTGAAAACTGACAATGTCCGTAAACAGCTCAAAAAGAGGCAAAATATTTTCAACATTTTATGGTGCATAGAAAATGCTAATATAAACATTCAGTGAAATTTTCAAGTATCTACAGTCATTCGTTTTTTAATTACAATAAAATAAGAAAATTGTTACATGAGAAATCGAGTAAATATCAAATGTTGTAAAAATATAAATTTCAGACGTTCATAAAAATTTAATTTAAGTTTCTTCTAGACATTTTTTTTTTGATAAAGGTAGACAAACTTATGAGTAATCTTATATTACATTTTCAAATCTTAGATTTAAAAAGAAAAATTTTTATGAATTCTCATCAAAATAATTTGCTATTTTTCGTGATTTTTCCGTATTTTGTCAAAATTTGAACTTTAAATGCTTATAATTAAAAACTGTGACTAAGGATTTTTAATTTTTTTCATCTGCCTTTGAAACAATAACCTAGAAGCCTTCTATTAAATTTTCAAGCTTTTTACTCAACAGATAAAATTTTATTGATATTTATAGAAAAAAAAACTAAAAAAATTGAAAACTGACAATGACCGTAAACAGCTCAAAAAGAGTCAAAATATTTTGTAAATTTTATGGTGTATAGAAAATGCTAATATAAACATTCAGCCAAAATGTCATGTCCCTACGGTCATTTGTTTTAGAGTTACACCAAAAACCAAAATCGATTTTCTCGAAAACAGATTTTGCGTAAAAATTCCCGTTTTTCCTTAATTTTTCTTTTGTTTTTCACGTCGCTTATGAAAACTACTGGGAAATTTTTACTTTTGACCCCCCAAAGTACCAACTAGATTCACTTTCCTATCAGAAAAGTTACTATTGAAGAAAATCCAAGCACTTTTACTATCCTAAAAGGTGATGACAGACACAAAAATAAAAAAAAAAATAAAAAAAAAAAATAAAAAAAAAAAACACACATCATTGTAGAATCAATACATTCATCCTTTCGCTCAGAATCTAAAATAATTAATAAATAATTAACATTAAATAATATGAATTAATTTTGAACTAGAATAGGTAGTCCTATCAAGGAAACTTTAGCGAACCGTTCCAAAATGTGCACAAAGCAGCAAAATTAAATAATTAATGCTATTATATTTCTCAATTAGGTAACATATTTTTTGTTTTGTATGGTTAAAAAATGCATTCATTTTTATATTCAATAATTGTGTAGTGTTATTGTGTACTATTTTGTTTAGGTATATGTAAACATAAAATAGTCGGGTGGTCCGCAACAAAGCGTCACAGCATGTTACATCGCCACTCCCGTGGTGCATATTATGTGTATAATAAAATATATGGTATACAGGGTGTCCCACTGAGATCTGACAAATGAAATAACTATTTTTCTAATTAATATTTTTAAAAAGTTTCTTTTAAATATAATTCATAGACTATTGCGCTACATTTTTAGTATACATTTTTTATTTTTTATTTTTTAATACTGAAAATAAAAAACTTAAAAACTGATAAAAAAAATTTCCAAAATATCCAAAATAGCCAATTTGTAAATCTGATTTTCAGAAAAATTTATATCGTAAAAACATTTATTTAAGTCAAGTGGCTGATTTTTTACCATTTTTTTAAATATCAATATTCTTGTTAAGTAATATACGATCTAGTTTATGTTAGAAACATTATAATTTCAAAAAATATAAATCATTTCGAAATTATTTTATATGAACATTTTGTAACATAATTTCAAAATGATTTATATTTTTTGAAATTATAATGTTTCTAACATAAACTAGATCGTATATTACTTAACAAGAATATTAATATTTAAAAAAATGGTAAAAAATCAGCCACTTGACTTAAATAAATGTTTTTACGATATAAATTTTTCTGAAAATCAGATTTACAAATTGGCTATTTTGGATATTTTGGAAATTTTTTCTATCAGTTTTTAAGTTTTTTATTTTCAGTATTAAAAAATAAAAAATAAAAATGTATACTAAAAATGTAGCGCAATAGTCTATGAATTATATTTAAAAGAAATTTTTTTAAAATATTAATTAGAACAAAAGTTATTTCATTTGTCAGATCTCAGTGGGACATCCTGTATACAGAGTGTTTATGTTAGAAACATTATAATTTCAAAAAATATAAATCATTTCGAAATTATTTTATATGAACATTTTGTAACATAATTTCAAAATGATTTATATTTTTTGAAATTATAATGTTTCTAACATAAACTAGATCGTATATTACTTAACAAGAATATTAATATTTAAAAAAATGGTAAAAAATCAGCCACTTGACTTAAATAAATGTTTTTACGATATAAATTTTTCTGAAAATCAGATTTACAAATTGGCTATTTTGGATATTTTGGAAATTTTTTCTATCAGTTTTTAAGTTTTTTATTTTCAGTATTAAAAAATAAAAAATAAAAATGTATACTAAAAATGTAGCGCAATAGTCTATGAATTATATTTAAAAGAAATTTTTTTAAAATATTAATTAGAACAAAAGTTATTTCATTTGTCAGATCTCAGTGGGACATCCTGTATACAGAGTGTGTAAAAAGTTTGGAAGCATAATATATTTAATGTGAAAAACTATTTAAAATGGTAACAAAAACATTCTAGGAATAGGCAGAGTATACTTACGCATAATGTTCATCTTATACTGGATATTGGATACCTACATATTATAATTGTGATAACGTCTTTAACTGTCTATCGTGCAGTCATTCACTCATTATTTTTGTTTTGTAATTTTTAAAAATATTTTTTTTGCTATATTTAAAATTTTTAAATCATTGCATAATTGTTTGTTGGAAAAATAAATTATATTTTTGAAAATATTTTGAGTTTTTTTACTTTTTAAACAAAAAAATTCTTATATTTTCAATTTTATACTCCAAATAGAATATTATATAATAAAAATAAAATTTCAAACGAGTACCTAAGTATACCTAATTAGTTAAAAGTATTTAAAGTTTCGGTTAACAGTGTATACAGGGACAGGGATATCCCTTATAAGGTTAGTCCACTACTTACTCCACTCATTCGTACTTTAAATATGTATTATGTTACCAACTAACCATTCGTTCAAAATAAAATTGTATGTATCGAAATATTTAAAAGCTATTTCGCTTCTGTATATGAAATCAAAAATGTATGTTGCCATTCAAAATAATAAAACTTATAAAAGATAACGATAAAATTAAATTAAAAATATATATTAATATTTTCTTCAAAAATTTTGTTTTGAAATCTTCTTGATTTCTACAAAAATAACATTTTCAAAATTGCTAAACGTCTTAAAAATAATTTGCGAAGTAGATACTAATAATTTATAAATGAATGTGTGTGCATCGTATTAATAACACCAAAGCACATAACCTCAGCGCAATGACCAGCTTCAGCGATACATAACATATAATATTCTGTTATTTATTTATTATATTAAATATTCACCGTCCGTATCAGTGTATTGCTCATACGGCGAAGCTTCCATATAACTAACTTCTATTTAACAACATTTTCTGTTTAACGAAATATTTCTGAGAACCAAACGAAATTAGAACGAAATTTATTTAAATCTATTTAACGAATTTCTTATTTCCCTTTTCTGTTGCCCACGAGACTTCACTGTAAAGTTTCACTGTACTATTATATTATGCTATAATATTGCTATATAATTTTGCATCCAAACATATAAACTCACACATCGCCATATATAGGTGGAGTTTGAGACACTGCGCAGGACATCGTGGAGGCGCTAGTCTTGGCATTTGAATGCATCAACAATGGAATTATAATAAAGAAATTTAGAATAAAATGCATTGTTTTATGTGCTCGGCTTACCGATGACTGATGAGGCTTTACATTTTGCTGAGGACTCTGATGCCGACAGATGTAAATTCGGCACATTATTCTACTGAATAACGGTTACGACAACAACGGGGAAAAAAACTATAGTTGTCCCTCGACAGCCACAGCTGTGTGCGCTTTGAGCGGCGAGCATTACATTTTTGACGCCCCAAAATTAATATTTTTTTCCACTCGTTGATTTGTCAGCTCCGGTCAGTTCAAACAAAACTACCCTCTAATCAGCTAACCATCACGTTTAGTTATTTTGACGGGGCTTTTAGATTTTCACTCTAAACAAACACTAAAACCTCGCGTCAAAGATAATATTTTAATACTTGAGAAAAAAACTCTAAAATAAATTATAACTATAAAAGATTTCAATAATAATTAACAATTTATAATCCAATCATAATAAATTTCGATATAAAATCTAAACTTAACGAAAGTGAAAAAAAGCGTATCGGTGTTGGTAGATATATCAACACTTAATTTACGAGCTTAACGATATTCCATCATAATAATATAATATTAAGTATCGTTTTGTTAATTTAACAGACACCTGTAAGTATAAAATGTAGTTAAACAATATCATCAATTATCATCACTGAGCGTGTACCTGCAATATATATTAACAAGCAAACCGGAACAGGAAAGTTTGCAATTATTTTAATTTTCGTAGTGCAAATAAATTGAGAATAATCAAAATCGTATTATTCAGAAAATATAAAATTTGTTTCTCTGTGCTGAAACTGCACTACAGGTACGTCTATACAAAATACATTTTTATAAATATTTTTAAAAAAAATGTTTGACTCCAAAATTAAATGAAATCCAATAACGAGTATAATATTGGAATCATATCTTGATATTACGAAGTACCTATGTTATGCAATACTTATAATAATAACGGGATTGATGAACTTGTTGGATATATTTAGTTAAAATGTTTTGACTAAGAACAATAATCAATAAAAATGGTTTACAAAATTATATATTTTACATTTATTAATGTTAATAGATTAATATTTATCACTAAAGTGTCGACATCCTCGCAGCTCCCATATCTTACAAACCCATTATCATGGACCTTATTATCCTTAGGCACATAAATAAAGAACTACTCATACGTATTTTGAGTCTGATACGTTAATATTTCAGAAAAATTATCCACTAAATAATTTACAATAGAAAAGGTGGGTTATCATTTCAAAAACAGAAGCTTGTATCTCAAACAAATTACTCCCTAAGTAGTAGGTACAAAACAATTTCAATAATGTGAAATTATGGTCTTATGGAACTTTACTTAGTATATTGAAAAAATTTCAAAAACCATATATTGATCAACTGCGGTATTGATGAAAAAAAACTAATGAACTAGTGCTGGTGAACCACTCTCTCTCTTTATATATAGTGTACCATTTGGTATAATACATGTGAATGCATGTATGCATTATTAAATATTAACTTTTTATGTTTATGAGTTATGGTTTATTGGTCAAACATCCATGATCAACTACACATGGTTCATTCATTCCAAATCGTATTATTATACGACCAACATATATAAGTACCTAGTATAACATACTATATTATACCAACATGTGTGTTGACGTTACCCAAGCTAGCGAGCCGTTTTCAAGTAAACAATTAAATTGTACAGTGCCAGGGTGGAGGAGATATGGTCAAGCGTTGGCGGTATTGTGGGTTCACTAATAAGTGGATTAAAACCAAATCTGCTCCTAATGAGAACATGTCTGCCAACTACACTTATAACTGTATACATGGGTTATTTGTCATTAGGTAATGAAAAGTTGATCAAACGTTCCTGGAATCAAAGCAAACTAAAAGGTAAATACCACTGTCCTGCCTGCCCTCTATGAAAAAAAATTCACCCGGCACTGATAACTATGGTTCGGATTTAAAAACCAAAGAATTACCTATGTAAACATATTACACATAAAAAATATGTATTGAAAAATTACTTTTTATTCAAATAGACAGTATATTATAAAATATCATGTTAATAGTATGACACACGCTATTACAATAAAACGAATGTATAATATTATGCTGAATAGTGCCTGTAGGTACCTGTATGTAATTATTACTGAAAAAATACAACGGAAAGATAGTCAATATTACACACACCACCTGACATATTATTAACACAGTTCGGAAACACCAATATTTACCCTTCCAGCTACAAATCACTATATTCACTGGAGATTATAGCAGTCATAAAAACAAAGTAATTAGTAACATATTATACTATTTTACGTCACCACTCTACTTCATTATCAACTGACCAATCGTAATAATAAATATTTTTTTTCACCTATAATTATTATCATAGTAACGAGGTACATCGGACTCAGTTCAGAGTTAATAATTAGCATTCAATATGCACCAGCTACTACTTTTCCCCGCTATCCACCAAACCAATTAGTTCACTTACACTTTCGATAGCACTAGCACCTTCCAAAAAGATCAATAGTATTCAAAAGACATAGAAAATATATTATGTTAATCTTTGAGCAGGGTCCCTGACACAATCATCAGGCAATGCATTGACATGTAACGTCCATGTACGATTTTAATAATATTTTAAAGGTAATTTTTAATATAGTATCACGCGCATCGTTAATTCTAAACCTCTTAAAGTTAAATTATTGTATCCTCATAACACCGAAGTGAGTATCGACATTTACAGAGATGTAAGTATATTATTTTAAACTATAACTCAATAGTAACACACCTATTTAATCACCAAAATAAAATATCTACCTAAAAATTGCTACTCCCCATATAACTTTTTTTCTCTAACTAATTTCGGATTTATTAAAAAATTCTGAATAATTCATAGGTACAATTTAAAAATTCAATACTTACAACACTTACCTTCAATAACAAGATATTCGTTGACGTATATACACTTACATAACATTACATACATAACATTGTCGGTTTAAAATTTACAAGCTTACTGTCGCAGTGATATTTTTAACTACAAAAAAGTTACTCTTTGTTACCTACACAGCTAGAGAGTTCATATTATGTTTGGTTAACAAATATACCACGTAGGTAACCCAACCTTATTTCAAAATACAGTTAATAATATTAATTAATACTACAGTCGAGATTGAACTGTTTATATTGACTCGTTTGAGTGGCATTTGGGTCACGCACACTTTAAGCACATATTTTAAGTTTATGAAATCATTCAAAACAATCCGATAATTTATTACTATATTGTGTAACATAATATATGACGGATATTGACAATATCTTTACAGATCACAGAGGACTACACACACACACACACACACACACACACACACACACACACACACACACACACACACACACACACACTCTTCTTAATAATAATATGTTCGAAATTAAATAACCAAGCACGGTAAGCACGCCAGTTCGGCCGATCACGAAACAGTGTGATGACTATTTTCGTAGACGACCACGTCACTAACAAATAGTATTGAAGTAAGTACTTGGTATAGGTATACGATCAAACACGGAATAGTTTATCTTTCAAGCGTATACCGTTCGCAAGTGTTTTCGGTAAGAGAAGACACAAAACAAACACAAAATTACAGTAGGTAGGTAAGTACCTATGCAATAATATGTTCTCGAAAACATTTTATTTAAACACCTCGACACAGTTTGACCCATCGGCCCCCACAAGTCTTCGCGTGACCCACAATATTATTACTTACGACTGGACATTGTGCGCCATACTACAATAGTTATGAAATTCTATATTATTTTTATTATATTATTAGATTTTGCATTTTCGTCGTGTCAATTTGGTCCGCTCAACGGTGTACGCACATTATTCGTTATGGCATTATAATATGTCATTAATAATGCAACACAAGTCGAATAAATAAAATATATTATTTCATAATAATTTTTCAACTCTTATAATGACTTGTATAAGACGTAAATGTTTTGCTGCAGAGTTATGACTCGTTGACAAACCCATACTTGCAGATAATAGATATTATAGTCATAAATGTCTATAGTAATATATTTCACTTTTTCCATATTATAGTATAGTAGGTTTTCCAAAATAAATAATAATGCTCTTATTTTATTAGGTAGTTAAAATGTTTAAAACATTATATTTTTACTGATTTACCACTTACAATAATTTATATATCCAATATAATATTACATAATATATTATGTTCTGAGCACGGGTTTTGGATAAATACGTACATTTAGTGCGGTAATAGCCCATTGGCCATTACTATAATGGAACGTTTATACGCATGGCTTACGAAACCACTCAAAAATTAAAAAGCACTGACAGTTTCGGAACCACAAATAATTATCCAATACTGCTCGTTAGGTGTATTATAGCCGTGAATATCACAAAACCGCATAGGTAGGTACAGATCATTTTGGATGGACTTGGTCGATAGTAATTATATTATTATGATTTAATCGAATCGAAATATCGATAAAGCTATATTGAATAATATAATAATAATTTGTGGGCCGGTGTGGCTCAGTGGTTGGCCTTTAGTCACTTAAGTGTGCGTTTCACAAACTAAACACAATTATTAACGTACACAGGCGGCATACACAACCGGCCATATTGCAGGGATAGTTACTTTTGAAAAGTAATAGAATAACTTTAATCGGTTTATTGCAATGAAATTATTTTAAGATACGCTCGTAAGAAATACTATTTTTGAATAATTTTTTTAAAAATAATTTTAGCATATTATAAAGTCATATTTTTTTTATATATCTTAATGGTTTTAACTTTCTAAGTTTTTAATAGCATGAGTGACTTGTGACATAAATTTTTGCCTGTAAACGTCGGTATAGGTATACGCCGATACTTACAACGCTTAAGTACTAAACGCAGTCGTGACATTAATGGGAAACGTAAAATATACGCGATTATACTATATAGGTATTATTGCCAGTTGATGACCATTATTTTAATGATTTGTAATAACACCTCTGGGTATTGTATTTATGGTACCATAATAATATCATATATTGTTACAGCTAGTTTTCACCATATTTTATTCTCCACTTGAATAATAATATCAGACCACTGCGATTGCGCCGGCTGCAAGAAGTTTGGAACATTATCGCGAAATCGACTTCGTTACGAAATCGGACGTTGTTACCGCATACCACGGACAGTCTAACCGATTTCTGTTACGTCTGAAACACAACCGCGGTACATAGTATGTACACGCCGACCTCGTGGACGCGAGGCCACCCTTAAACCGCGTGCTGCCCAGGTAGTTGTCCCAAAATCTGTCAGTGGCACGATTTAGATTTATCGACGGTGATTGATGTACAAAAGTTGTGCTCACATGCGGTTTGTTTTTGCGTGGCTATACAAAATATGCGATTAATAGCACATTGACAGGGCGCGGATTTCGGCGTACGATTTCTGTGGTACATTATAGCCAGTGTGGTTTACGGCCTATGGGCACCATCTAAAACACAATTTATTTACCTGTTTATTATACCCGCCGTGTTCCCATTTGTACGAGTCGTATCTCACGGACGCACCCTAAACCACCCACGTTAATGATTTCACCCACGGTTCGAAATCAAACGCATGTACGTAATGCAATTATATTGTTATTCTTATTCCACTATAAGTAATATATATTATGGTCAACAGACATAATATATTATTATATACTATTATTTATATTGTTCTCATTCTAATAAGTAATATGATCAACAAACACAATGTTATATTGTTCTACTAAGTGAAACGGGCAACAGAGATTTATAGGTGCAAGCGTTTTTTATTACTTACAGATTATAATTATACCTAATTTAATAATAATTATTTCGAGAAAATTAGCTCTTTACATGTATTATTATTTAAATAACAATAGGTATAGTGTACATTTTCTTAAAATAAACTTTCCCGAATTTAATTTTCCCATCATAAAAGCATTCTTGGAAAATATTTTCCTGAATTTAATTGATCCTGACAAAAATTTTTCCGAAAATTACACGCGAACGTGCAAATTATTTTCCATATTCTATAGAGTTTTAAATTGGCAATTCGAAAAATTGATTACAAATTGTTCAAAGTCATTTTTATTTTTAAATTGGATATCCGTAAAATTGTTGAAAATAAATGATGTGCTAAACTTAATAATTCATATTAATGATATCACGTAAAATAAAGAGGGAAAATATTCTTGGAACTGTTATTTTTTTTCTACATTTTCTTTTAATGACTTTTGTAGTTCTGTATTTATACCAGAGATTTACGACATAACTTTTTATATAGTTTAAACAAAGTATAAAGATTGATGAAATATAGCTCATTGGTTTCAAATGGAACTTTAGACATCAGAAAAAAATAATTAATATATATTTTAATAAAGCCCATTTTAAGTTGTCTCCGTCTTACTAATGCATAACATTTGCAAATTTCACGTTAAGAATAATCCACTAAATTCTGTTATTTTTAATATTATCAGAGTGAATTGACCTATAATAGTTACGAGTTATAGATATAAAGTAAAAATATTATTCAGGGAATATCGTAGGGTCGAATTGATATTTTAATTTTAAATTGAGTTATATTTCAGTCTACTATACAATCTAATAAAAATAACATAGTAAAATGTATTCTTCTTGACGTAACGTAATTTGCTTTATTGCATAATATGCATGTTAGTTAGAAGGAGTTATCACATGCTGTTACGATATCCTCTTAACTTGAAGTAAAATTTTTTTTCAATTTATACATTTGTAAAATAAATTAAATAATCGTATTATGTGATTGGGTGTGGCCGTGCGGGTACTAATATTGTAACAATAGGATTACACGACGTTTCATTAATTTAAAATATCGGTATGTATTGTTTTCGATATTGTAAATTGTATTATGTCCAAATGCATAGAATATAAAATTATAAACCATAATGCATTGCAAAATATTACGGTTCTTAACAATATAATAAAAAAAAAGTCCATAAGAAATATATATTATTATTATATTATTATTATTATTATATTATTGAAAATTATGTTAGGACTATATTATTATAGGCTATAGCTGACAACGGATAGGTTTCGTATAAAAAATTTCACAGTTGTTTTTGTAAAATTATTTTCAAAATAAGTATGTACGATTTGTACTTAAAAAAAAATATTTTAAACAATACTCTTTTCAGTTATTTTGTTAAAATGTATTAGTACTCGTTACCGCTATCAAATAGAATAAGCTTTGTAAGTTATTTTTATTTTTACATTGTACTAAAATAATGTCAAGGTGGTCGGAATTTAATTTGTGATTACGGGTCTATGCTTTTTGTGAACTTAATTTATGGCTTACAAGAAAAGCATAATTAATAGCCGATATTGTGCAATATGCAGGAATCCTGATGAATTATAATAAACTTCGTTGCTACTCTTAAACTTGGAGATTTATTGTGCTTAATAAGTCTTTTATACAAAGAAGAATGTTTACATTTTGCTATAACTGTTATATAAATATTTTATACTAAATATTATCTCTCAGCCTTGGAATCAAAAAGTTTACCTACAATATGGTAGTCGAGTTAATTTATAAAATAATATACGTACAAAGTAAAGATCGTAAAACTAAAATTTCAATAATTTATCCGTATTCAACTATGTGATTGGTCTATTATTACACAACTTTTTATTTTTGATTATTATTTAAAAGTCTATTGAATAGTAACTTTAACTGTTATTTCTGTGCAGTTGCCTATTTATAATCTGGAACCTCTTAAAGCACATTAATCGTGTTTTTGGTAAAACGATTTATGTTACACATTAGTTCAGTGCTAATAATTTTCACAAGAACTTTTGCCGTTGTGTTTAGCGATGTGTTAGGTAGTTACCTCTATATATGTATTTACCTTTTGAGTATTTATGTTTTTCCGGTTTCGCTACCAATGGGTATGGTAATTCTTTTTTTCCACTATATGAGTACCTACCTCTCTCGTGTTCCAAACCTCTAAATAGCACGCAGGTCATATGTATATATTGGCGATTGTCCAAGTTATGTTTGCGGTGCTTGTTATATTATTTTTATTTTTCAGAGATATTTATTGGAATTTTCACAATGATATTTCCATGCTTAGAATAATAATATAATTTATTTAATCCAACAGATCATGGCACATTCGCATTCATGTTGGATTCTAACAGAATTCGTTCTGGTCGGTCATTTATTTTTAATATGATATACCTAGTATCATAGGATGTCATATCATCATTGAAATTATTGACGTCGAAAAATTTGCAAAATAATATTTTTTGTATTAGTTACCTACGTCATATTCGGCTGAACATGTTAAATGCGTGTGTGTATTTTATCATAATTTAAATTGCATTTTCTTATTGTTTCAGTTTTAATGTTTAGACATATGCAGTTTGTCTAAGTGATTCACTATTTATTTTCCGTAAATGTCAAAACTGTATCCAAGTTTCATATTTCTATTTTCCTTAAAATAAGATGTACCTATTCCAAGTGATATTAAAAAATATCGCCGACAAGAATAGATGTAACAATTATAGTGAATAAGAAATTATAACTTTTTATTATATATTTGGTAAAATACTTCAACAACAAACATTTTTAGGCCACATTAATATACTAAATAAGAAATTATTATTTCGTAGATATAAATAACATTTAGTTTTAAAAAATACATTAAAAAATTATGGATTTTGAACAGACGCGTCTAAACGTAATTGTTTAATCACAATATTGTTGGGATGGTGTTTGCCGGATTTATCAAATAAATAATAAATATCTATGTTTCAAAAAAGTTTTGTAAAAATATATAAAATAAAAACATTTATACCCTAGTAAGAAATAAAGCTAAACTCATTTTGTTGTAGCTATTTATTGGCTTTGCAAAATCTAATTTTAAACAAGCTATTGTTGTTAAAAGTTTGAGAGTAGGAGCAACTTATTGGAATGAGATCGAACGCAAAACATACACTTTTTCATACATTTATTTTCTTTCTTAGAAAATTATGAACTATTTTTTTACTTATAATTTTCCAAGCGTTAAATACATTTTTGAAATGTTCACAGATATTCACCGCTATATTTTAGCTATCAATCAATACCTATTAATAATATATAAAAACCTCATAATATAAAATAAACATTCATTACAACAAAATAAAACATAACGATTAACAAAATATATCATATATCATTAAACAAAACGTAATTTATAGAATATCATTAAACGAAAAATAACGCAAAACGTAATTTATAGAATTTTATTGACCGAAAAATAACGCAAATGAAACATTTTAAAATCTATTCATTTAAAAGGTCTATTGGTTTCGTAGAAACATTTATTTCATGCAAACAATGTAATACCAAATTGATTATATTATATTCCGTATCAGAGCCATTACCTACGCAAATTAGTAATTATATTTAAATTTAATAGGTATCAACCCTATTTTAAATAACGATAAACGCAAAACTTGTACAACGTTTTAGTTCTATAAATAACGATAAACGCAATACTCGGATAACGTTTTAATTCTGAATAACGATCAACGCAAAAATTGTGTAACGTTTTAATTGTAAATAATATAAAAAGGATTTTTGTTTTAAATCTCTAATATTTATTAAATTTCTATAAGTTAATTGATTTTTGAAAAATAATTTTATTTTAATCTGAAAAAGTCATCTTTTTAATTAAGAACCTTTAACCTTTAGTTTTTTAAATGTACTTACCTGGTAAATTGAACATAATTTTTATATTTTATATGTTTGTAAAATTGTTGCAAACAACCCACATTTTATTTTATTATTTTAACTTATAATTATTTACTTATTTTATATTTACAAGAAATATACAATTTATAGAATTGAGCGCATTAAGTTTATATGGGAAATATCATTATTGGAGCTGCGTGAAAAAGTAGCCAACCATTATAGTATCTCTTATCTTGGAACTAATTATTATTAAAAATAAACTGATATTATGGCTCATTTACGTAATAAACGGGTGCAAGTATGAAATATTCAATTGTTTTTTTTTTGTCAAATTATTCAAATTTGCAGTTGATTATACTTCATAATAAATATTATATTAGGCAATAAATATAATTTAGTTATGTCCTATCTCATATTTAATTTCTAAGAACTATTGACAATGGACAATAAATTATTGTAGTTCGACATTCGTTGACAAAATATCACCAACCACCACGGATTCATGATTGTATGTATTACACAAACATCCATATTAATTCAAAAAATGGTTTATAATTGGTGACCTATCCCCCATTTTGCCTCATTAACATAAATACGCAACACTTTTTATATTTCTCTACAAATATCAATGATGTGAGTTAAGTGAAATACTCGGAAAGGCATAAAAGAAATACCAGAAATACCAAAAATACCAGAAATATCGGACATGGATCATTATGTTATAGCAAATGTTTACTTATGCGTATTATTGAGTGTATATCCGTATATGTATATTTGGCTTTATCAATTTCTCAGGGGAGGAAGATACTTAAAATGAAGTAAACAGGTAATCAGTTGACAAAGTAAATTTCACTCAAAATGTATGTAGGTACTATATTATCCACATCTATAGTTTAGTATGCAAATGATAGGCCTAACCTACCCGGTTTAGGGAAAAATTAAGAATAATTAATTTTAGTGCACACCGAATCACACTTAAACCACACGAATAAAATTCATAAATGGAACTTATAATATTTGTACTTACCGCGTATTATTTTCCAATATTCCATCTTTAAATACTAGCTTACTCAGTAATTTATTTTTGTTTTAAAACTTCAATAATGACCAAAATATAATAGTTTTGAGATTTTCAAAATTATGTGTTAAATAATCCTTACTAAGTAATCAAATCTATATTTAAATTTATCACCATCACTGATTGAATTTCTCATTAAAAAATCAAAATTAAACCATATAACTTTTATAATATGTCGTATAGGTATGTAATTCGTTTCATCATAGGTATTCATATTCATCACCATTGGTATTAATTTATTACTGGTAAATTACTGTATAGGACTGTCCTCGTCATATAAAACAAATGGTATGTAGGCACTATGTAACTGTTATTGACTTTAAAAACTTGTTCTGATTCACCAACTTTTTTAATATATTTTAATCAAATTCATTTTAAATATTTCTTTTTAACTGAAATACTTACGATCGGTCAATTTTATTATAAATACAGAAAAACACGCTTAGGCCGCTCCCGGATTAAAGAGAATCTTAATAGCAAGTTATACTGTATATATTATTATAGTCTTTATTTTTTGTAAAAATAACTTCAACTAAAGCATAGGTATACACTTGTTAATGAATCAAAATTTTTTTTAAAAACTAAATTCTGCGGTAAACCAAAGTCCTACTTTTTTCCAGGTGATATGATACTTTTATGTCGTTTTGAGAGCCTTGAAAACAGTGACTATGATGTCATGTATTTGCACTTACTGAAATTCGTGGGTTACAAATAAAACATACATTTGTGCATCCACATGAGTGATATCATATTTTCTGGATTAGAATCACAAACACTTACATTTTAGCCCAATTACGGGGAATCAATTTGTCTATAGGTATCTATATCCTTAAAACATAGCTGACGGTGACCTTAATTGTCGAATCAAATATAATTATCCCTTACCTAAACCTAAAAAAATAACTATTTTTAGTGGTTATCATTTATTGTTTTCTTATCACGGTTTGAAAATAACAAATGATTATACTAAGAAGTTATAAGATCAATCAATATATTTTTGTATTGTTTGGATTCTTCCGAAAAAAATATTAGTTTTTGATGGGATGTTTGCATCACCTGCATCGAACAATGAAATTATGTCTGTGCATCATGTGGTTATGATAATTTCGAAATAAAGAAATTAAAACGTATCATTTATATAAATTTACAAGATTGTTTATAATATTAATATCATGTTTACAATTATACAAGGATTTTATAAGTTGGAACAATCAATCATATTTGCACAATTTTTAAATTAATGAATAGCTACAATTCTAATTCCTTATAGAATTATTATTTTTCAAATTTGAACAGATTAGTTTAAGAATATAAAATTAATTCCCAAATGAGTTATAACGAAATAAATAATGTGGATTACATTTTAACTGATATTTTAACATTTAAAGTATTCTGTTGGTTTTTACAACTTCTCGAAGACTTGGGGTACTGAGAATTTTTTAAAGACTCGATATAATATACATCCAATTTGTTGTTTTGAGAAGTGAATATATATGGAAGGTTTTGCACTCTTTCATCCGGAAAATGGTTCACAGTTATATAAAAAAAAAATAAAAGAAAAAACGCATCATTGTTAAATCAATAGCTACCTTTCTTCGCTCGTTATGTGCAAAGTGTATTAAACCAAAAAAAAAAAATCCACTGACCTCCTCCGTAATGTATAAGTAGGTAATTTAATAACTATTTGAATTTGTGTTTTGCCTAAAGCAACATGTTACATATTAATAAATATCAATTTGCTTAAGCGGCTTAAATAAATATTACGAAACCCCTTACATAACGTGCAGACTTCCATTAGACCCGATTTCGCAAAACGATCTAATACCGCTGACTCAGTAAATCTGGATTAGTTCCAAAAATTAATAAATTAGGCTATTGAATTAGCATAACTATATGAATTTGACGATTAAATTTGGTGTAAAGTGACGACCAGATGAAATAATGAATAATATTTTCAAGTAAATGCATAGGTAGTATTATGGATGTTAAGTTTCCCCTTAATATAATGGTATATACTGATTTGAATCGATGGGGACACTATAAATGTAGTCAAAACTTAGGTGTAGGTCCAGTAATGAATACTTACTTAGGCTTGCTATTTTAAATAAATATATTTTACATTAAATAAACATTACATTTTATGCACAGACGTATACTTATATTTATAACGGTTATGAATTTTATTTTTTAACAAATACCTAAATATATTATTTTTATACCATAAAAAAGTATATAATTATAATTCATCTCACGTATCAAGTTTTTACTGCCTAAAAAATCAGGTCCAAGTTTATGCACACGATATATACTTCGATATACTACGATATAGGTTAGGTTAGGTTATCTTGAAAAATAAGGTAGTTTACAATAATTCACCTTTTTATCACTTGACATGCCAGTGCTGATTTGACGACCACCCAGTACAGTTTACAAGAATCCTAATTAATCTTAAGAGATAGTCGTCCTCAAAAATCCCAATTTTAATCTATAGTCGTCAAGCTGAAAAATTATCGGTTTCTATTTAAGTAAAATACACTGCATCTACCTATATGTTTTAGATTCTAAGCGAATAAAGCGATATTTTTATTTTCATAAACTAGCTGTATATATACATATATTATAAAATATAAATAAAACACTTTTAAATGGAACTCACACGGTTTAAATCACCTACCTAATCAAATTAGAACTAAATGAGTGTGTGCAAATCGAGCACACAACCCTTGAAACGAAAAAAGTCAAGTGGGTGTAGTGTATGTTTCGCATCTACCCCTGTAGTAAATATCTGACTGGTCTAAATCTATACATATATATGTAATATCAATACGCAACAAACATTTTATTATAAACGAGTATCGTTTTTATAATATTGACTTATTTACATTTTTAGTGTAACGAAGACTGTATTGATTTTGCAATAATGTTTTTTTTTTTTTTGTAAACGTTGTTTGATAAATAGGCATCTATCATGTGGGTTTACATTTGCTCGTTTTTTCAAAAAAATTATAAAAAAAAATATGTATCGTGCTGTTGAGTTGAATACCAAACACCAGATATCATTATCTTTGTGTCATTTGTATATTATGCGTCACATTATTAGTTTTATGTTTATCATATTATATTTAAACAATATTGCAATATAATTAATAGGTATAATACAGTTTTAGAACAACGAAATGTCCAAGTGGGCACACTGCGATGGTTTTGGGTGTCACTTTAAGAAAACTGTGTAATACGCAGTCGGGACACAAGATGTATTTTATTGTTTTTTTTTTTTTTTTTAATAATAAACATGTCACAAAGACACTTTGGTATTTCGTTTCAGCCTGAAGAAATTTGGTGGTTTTGAACACTCGGGGAGGCCCAGATATGGATTATTCATAATTAAATCCAAAAAAGTCACACCAGCCAATATCCGGTAGGCGTTATTATAGTATAAATGTTGTCTGATGGTATTTGGAAAATGTATGAAAACCACTATATTATGGCGTCGAAACGATTTACAGAGTGAAAATCGATAAGAACGCAACCTCATATCAGGCATGGAGTCATAAAAAATCGTATAAATTTATTCAAAACAGCTTCGGTACTGTTTGCATATTTCCAAACAGATGTCGGTGTTCCCATTTACTCCTATTTTAGAATGGTTTAGGCAATTTTTTTTTTTTTTTTGCTTTTATGAAGGGATTGAGGAGAGAGTTATTAGATTTCTTGATTTTCAACCATTTGCGCGTCTATTTTTTTTTATCTACGCACGTACAACTTTGAAGCTATACAATGTTTATATTATATTTAGCTCGTTAAAAATTTGAGGGCGCAAACCGTAATAATTTAGTAAAAACCTGCAGGGTCTACAATTTTTAATTAGACTTCATTTTCAGTAAAGAACCCCACTCATTGAGAAAATATTTTGTTTACAATTTACTGCACAACCTAGTGGCTTACATTTTTCTTTAAATTAGATTCCCTGTGGATTATATTTTTTGTGTACTGCCTGTTTTTTTAATGAAATTAATTTTATTGTGTTTCTCAAATATACAAATTCAATACTAAAATTTTTCAATTTCTTAATTGAAAAATTTAAATATTGAGAACTGTACCTTGTTACATTTTCATTATAAAATAGCTAAATAAGGAACATTTAACTTAAATTGAGAATATTGTTTCAAGCTACCTTAAATTAATTTTTTTCTATACTAACTTTAATCAAAACTAAAAAGTATTAATAATGTGATAATATTAGTTTTGAATAGAAATTAATTAAAACATAATATACATAGCCCAATTTTGATACTATTTTTGTTGTTGTTCAATAAACATATTATAACTACTAAAATGTGTTTGTTCAATATTTCTTATTACACCACCGGTGTTTATTTCATCATAGTTTTAATGATTATTATAAATAATATATTATTAATTAAAGTTTTCGAGAAAAAATTATATGACTGTCTGTACAAATATTTTATATTCATATAAAATTTGTCAATTCGTTAATGCATGATGCTTATTGTGTATTATAATTTTAATGCAACTGTCGATATTACAAGTGGATCTTAATTCAACAAGGTTGGTACTGTTTTCTCCAAAGGCATTTATAAAATATCAGATACCTAAATTTTTAGTTATGATAAGCATTTTATATGTGTTAATAAGCCTGAACGACTCTATAGGGTTTTTTTAATATAAAAAAAAATACCGATATTTATGAACGAATTTATTGGATGAAAAACTTAAGTTGGCCCATTCAACCTTTGGTAATTTTATAATTCATAAGAACACAATATAATAATAATTTTTACGCAAATTAAAATTTAATTCCATCATATTAAGACAATGAAAAATCATTATTTTTAAATTGTTATCGACTGATCAAGATAGTTTCAGAGAAGAAAATATACATGTTTGATAAGTAATTTTAGTTGTATTCTAGTTACTTACCTGAAAAACTTATAAAACATTCAAACTCCAATGTTTTGTGAATATAACTATCATGTATCAGAGACTCAGAGTAAGTTATAATGTTTAAACTATTTTTAAATGAACTTACCAAACTATGTTCGTGAATATTATAAATCATGCTCACTTGACGGAAAATTCTTGGAAAATAATAAAATTTAAACAGTGATATAGAATAGCTTGAATCAATTAAATAACCAAAGGTAGTTTGGAATATTCTAAGAAAATATCAACCACATGGCCACGTGGGTATTAAATAAGAGCACTAAGTAGGTTCATAATATTGTGTTATACAATATAAGCTAGCCAACTTTTTGAATCATAAATAAATTTACAAAATATTATTATGATATTATATATTAAACATTCGAACATAAATAAATATACAAAATATTATTATGATATTATATATTAAACATTCGAATGAATTATTACTTTAGGTAATAATTTTATGAAGATTTCAGCACATGATGCATTTTTTTGCATACAATGTAGTTGTTGTAGAACGGTTTTAATTGAAAACTTACCATAAAACCACATAATATCTATTATTAAAATTGAAACTTAAGACTTTATCTGGGGCTTGACAAGTCCTGTTTGATAAATATTAAATTGTTAACATTTTGTATTATTATTATTATTATAATTTTTTTTTAAAGTGCAATACTTTATTATTTTAACTATCAACTGTTCCACGAGTAAAACTAAACATAGGTGTGTTGAGTTCAAGATAATATTGTTATCTATAATTTTTGAAATAGGTTTTTTGCAAAAAATTCTTCATATTTTATTTTGTAGTTTGAAAATATTGAAAATTAAATTATATAACAATACTGGAAATATTCAACATTTGTTTTGGTTGGGTGCAGTTATATTTTTAATTTTCACATCAATTGCGATCAAGCAAATGGCCTATAAAAATATTCACGTTGCATCCGGGCATTTTAAATTCAAAAATGAAATAATAATGATAATAATAATAATTATTACGGAAACCATTTATTGCTCATTCTTCGCAGTAGAACTTTCCATTCATCAATTGTTGTTGGAAACGTTCAGTACAATAACATTACTTATTTTCGTTTTCTTTACAATAACAGTATACCAAATCGTTATTACACTCTTTACTCGATTCCCTATTTCTTTGCCATTCATTGGCATTCATATCATGTTCCTATACCTATTATTTTTACCGATGATTTTCATTGAGGTTTTTTTTTTTTATTATCCTTCATATGGAAACTGGTATTTTTTTAAGATCGTCATATTAGTTTATTGCTTTGTACTTTTTTAGGTTTAATTATTGTTTTTGATGTTGATGTTTATTAAGATTTACTCGATGGAAGTTAAAAGTTTCAATATCCATCACTTAAAACCGTTTGATACTTGATTATAAGCAGGATGAAAAAAAAAATGAAAAAAAGCGATAAATTAAATATAACATAAGTATAATAGATGTTCTTTAGAAAAAAATAATATGATACTATAAACTAATTTCACTTCAAATAAGCTTATTTATAATAATATATACTTTATAGTTTTTTGATTTTATTTTTCCAGGAAAAATCTAAAGCTATTTATTTAAAAAAATAAAATTGGTTTAAAATACGTGTTATTTTATTATAATATAAATCAGAACTCAAGCTTACCAAAGGGCCAGTCGCCTTTCTCTGATATTGACCAACGTTGCTCAGTAATTTGAGTATTTTTTATTTCTTATTAAGCAACCATAAATTTCTAATTTTTTTTTATTATTGATAAAATAAAAATGTAGAAGATTGCGATGATTGTCTTCTATTTGTATTGCCTATTCAATTTTAGTATTTTTTAGTGTAAATGTTTTATATTATTTGTGTCATAATATAATATAAAACGTATGTAGAGTTTATTTTTATTACTTTATTTTATATGTTGAAATATGTTAACTTTAAATGGATATCAATATTTTACAGTGTTATTAGTTGTGTATAGCACACTGGGTAAAATAACTTAGGTGGAAAATATTTTCCGAAAAATTAAAAAAAATACCCCAGTTATACTATACCCATTAGGTGTCTACTAATTAAAAAAAAAATTCTATAGTTAGGTGGTGCATGGCTTATTAGAACCACTGTCTTATCTAAACTTATAACTTATAAAATATAATTAAGTATTAATTGTATACATTTTTTTTTTCATCCAAAAATCCCTTCTTCGCGTCCAGATACGTCCACAAAAGGTTAGTTCAATGGATGAAAAATTCATCTCAACCACACACAATCCTCCATTACGACTATCCTATTATTGTTATAGTCATTATTATACACTATATCTATACGTATTTTAATAATAATATTGATTTTGAAATCTCAGTGGGTGCATTTGAATATATATTTTTACTTGAACATGGTTAGTATACAATTAATATAACTTATTTCAAATGTATTACTAATATTACTATATTTCATACTTATTGATTTATCCACTATATATATAGCAATAACGCAAATCAGCCATTTGGGAAATGAAATGCAGTAGATATGTTTTTTAACAAAGTTTCTTAAAATTTACCCGACCTTCTCATCCGTTAAAATAGCAATACCCAACTTTTTTTTTTCAAATGGAATCTATTTTTCAAATAGATTGTTATTTGACGTTCACATAATAAATGTTTGAACCAACATTATATCACATCATGTATAAAAGTATATTATCAATAATTTCCATGATAGTTAATCTAACCTTTTTTACCTCAAGTCACAATGTCCACGGAAAAACTAGATAGGTACATTGAAATTAATAATCGATCTTTGGTTAAAAATATTTAATGTGAATTTGTATTGTATTCAGGTTAGGTTCTGCGATCAAAGATATTAATTAAGGCGTACACAACATAATAAAAACCTAAATCGTTACTACTTGAGCTGTATTTTCGAACCATTCTTCAGTCTAGACATGATAATCATAAAAATAAACTGTTGGTAAAATATATAGTATTTGTTATTTAATTTATTTATGGGGGATTATTGTAGATGTATTGTAAATAATTCAAAACGTTCAACGTTACTATGTGGATGCATAATGTATGAAGAAAATTAATCACTCTAGGACCGAACTGGACTGTGTTTTATTATATTTCCTGTCCGAATATCCTGGTGGAAATTTGGGTAGACAAACGAGTTAAGTAATAAAAAACTTACGTACGTACGAGCGAAAAATATCTAATCATAATATAATATTATTTGGAGGGTATTATTATGCGATGGTAGTTTTACAACATAACATAACTTTATAGCCAATAGTGCAAGTTTGTACTGTGTATCACATATTATTATTATAATAAAGTTTGGATGATGGCAAGAATTCCCTATTATTTATTGTTTTGTCCATGGCTGTTAGCCGTACGGAGGAGTGGTTTGATAGGTGTGGAGGGATGAAGAGAGATTGCATCACCCGATATCCTTGTAATAAAGAGACCATTTGGATTCAGAAATCATAATTAATTGCACGAATTCGATGTTTTGTTAGGTAGTAGTTATTTCTCATTTTATATAATATTCAATATACCTGTCTGACGACCAGTGCTTTTTAAAACGATAAAGCTTTTGGAATCTTTCAACAGTAATAAATGGAAATTTGTGGAAATTATACGATAAATATAAAGTACCTAATGGATTATTATAATAATATATTAATATGTTAATAAATTATCGCTTGCAATTCACAATGCACGTTTTTACGATCGGTTTGTTTTATTCACAATAATTTAATTTAAGTAACTCTAATCTACCGTTCGATAGTTGATAAGTGTATTTTTTCTTTTTTAAACAATAAATATTGAGTTATTTTACATTTATTATTGCTTAAGAAATATTATATACCAATAATTTTAAAATTTAGTCAACAATAATGTATAATGCGACTACGATAAAGGTTTAAAATGTTTCATAATTTATTACGATTTTTCAACCCAATATCTTAGTATTAAAGACTCCTTAAGTCCTTTAATATTTCAGTTTACAGAAGATGAATTTTACATGCAATTTAACAATTGAGAGACCAACAATTTAAATATTGTATATTTTCATTCAGAAGTAAGCAGTTGTGTTAAAAATACTTATAATCTTTTTTTAACTCCGTTATTATAAATATTTATTATCTATCAAATAACACATCCAATAATCTCGGATGATAAATAATATAATAGAAAACGTAACGATATTAAATTGCATATGTACCTAATCTCCCTTCAATAAAAAAATTTAAAATGTTTGAATATTCAATTGTTGGTACAATTTTTAATTTTGATACTATTTATACAGACAATTATTAATAAATAATATCGGATAAAGTAAAAACCTACCTACATATGTATCCCATAGCTGGTGTATTCCCTATGATCAAAATCAGTTCGGTGCGATAAACAATTTTGATTGTTTTAAAATGTTTAGTAAAAGGTACTTATAGATAGTATTACAACAGAAACGGAATTATAGGATTTATTTTGTTTATTACCCATAACTATAATAATATATGTATCACATTAAATCGGTAATATCATAGTTTAATGTTTCCTCTCTGTAGTAGGTACCTACATTTAACCCTAACATATTTTAATATTATCACCAGTAACCACCTTTAAAATGTTATTACGTCTTGCTCGTTACTCGTCAAGTCATATCCGTGATTGTCGTATACCTATCATTAAAAATCATAAATATCATGACGATTGAAGCGTAATTATTTGTTTTTGTTGTTTCTTTAAATTCCGAACAGCATAATAGGTATTATATAATACATTAGTATTCCAATTTCATAACAGCAAATTTTACTGCAGAACACTTTCGATACACATAGAAAATATATCAAACAGACGTGCGAGGGTAGTTATATAATTGTATTAGCGACATTATTAAGACCCATGTGTTCAGTATTTTCTCCATCTTACACAAGTATATAATACAGAATATTTGAGCAGAACAGAACCAATTTTGTGTTGTTAGATTTATATTAGAGTAGGCAGGTAAACACATTTTTTGTATATTTATCTATACGTTGGTTACTTACGATGTTTTAATTTTAAGATAGTTATGAACATTTTCGTTTTATAATATTTTACTTACCTAGTCATAACTCGTTGATAATTGATACATCGTAATAATCAACGTACATAAACAAACAATTTTCTCACCTTTAAATGTGATAATCACTCCACTTTAATTAATAATACGAGTAATACGATACCAAAACACAGAAACAGAATAATTAATCAAAGGTATTATCAAGAACCAAATATTACGTAAATGTTCACACCCGCTAATCTTTAATCACAACATGAAGTACGATACATCCATTATATATAATGTTGTAGGGTTCTAAATTTGAAATATTTCAAAATTGAAAATGTCACTGTTCTTGAAATAGTTCAATGAAATTATGAAAAATTTTTTTTCTTCTTTTAAAGAAAAACATATTATTTTTGTTGATTTATTATTTCATATTTGTATATTCTATATTGTATAGTGCTGAAAAATATTCGTGGCATTATTTTGAAAATAAAAAACATTTTTTTACATGAGTTTTAAAATATTGTTGTATATCAGAAAAAAAAATGGTTTGAAATAGAGTTAAAGTCAATTCCAACAATGAATGAAATAATAGTGTATTTTCAGTAATTATAAAGTGTACAAAAGTCGTATAATATGTGTGTATATGTAGCTGAGTGATATGATTATATGAAGATGCTCTGGGCTCATTATTTAATACTTAGATCATATAGTTTGTTATAACTATTATAGATTTGTTAAACAACTTATAAATTATAAGTAAATATGTTACATGTTTGCTTTGTTTCATACAGTAAACCAACTTTTAAAAGTATTCACTTAGAAGTTGACAGCTATAAACTTTTAGGAATAATAAACATTTTATTTTTATTTTTCATCAAAATGAAATATTTTATGAAAAATGCATGTAGCGAGCTCTACACAACCTATTGGCAATACTGTTGAAACACAAAAGCTAAGGTTAACACCAGAAATCATCTGCTGAAGAAACTAGCACACACTAAGTGGGATACAGGCCTAAACCCTTATAAGAACAACCTCTCTAATACCTACTCAGCTACTATATAGGTGGTGTCTGTCCACCGAAGAAATCGTCTGCACACGTGGAGAAGATTGACGTGACAATCGACCGCGAACAAGAAGACTAATAATAGATGTTAGAAACACACCGACACTATAAATAAACTACACGCATGCCGCGTGGCGTACCTCTACCGGATATAGGATACAGGACGGTAGCAGAAGTGATATTGCAGACGAAGAAAGAAAGAAATGCAATTCCGATGAAAGACACCCACTCTGTGGACAATACATACCACGAATAATAATACATTGCACTACGTATGGGAAACCCAGTGAACGCAAACCTACTATTAGAGGGAAAGAGATATTCACAGAGTACCAATATTACAATAAACATTGGTGCATCATTGCAAGTACAAATATTTTTCCAAGTCATTATTTTAATATTATCATTATGATACAAGTCGTTGGGTTTTATCCACCGCGATTAAATAGACACAATATGTCAGTGACAGTAAGGACTATGGTGTTATGTATTGTATTTTTTTTATTACAAATACACATACTATAATAATTATACAATTTCTTAATGTAAAAACATTTTTTTTTTTTTTTCAAAGTACCGATCTTCCTATACAATATAATAATATATAAAATTAAAATTACGTACAAGTATTTGTTTAAGCTCGGTTTTCATAAATAAAATATGTACCTAATACATTCGTATTGTTATACCGTAATGTTATTATATTTTTTTATTTACAATCAAGTGAGTTATATCAGCTAGAGTTGCATAATACATTTTTCTTTTTACAAAATAATAGATTTATTATTATAGCATTTTCATGTACACAAACATTTCAAAAAATATTTCTGTTTTTAATGTTTCGAATTTATTCCCAGAAAGGGCTCTAGAATTGAGTGCAAGTTGTGCTTTCCGGCCGATAAATCCGTAAAATGGTGATTGATGAATACCTAATACCTGATGACTATTATTTTTTTTAAACCATTTTGAAAATTTTTCCCAAATCTATTAATTTGTTAACTACTATCAACAATACAAATATAGTAATATAATATCTCTATTTGCTATTTCAACACGTCTTACTTGGCTCTGACAGTAACGACGTTTCCCACGTAGTATTTTAATTCGTGACCACATATTTTTTAGTTAATACATTATACAATAAGCGAACTCACGGTCCATTGTTCGATTGCAGAATGTAAAGGGCTCCCAAAGTTACAAATTATAGCAATTCAATTATGAATTATTACTTATACTGCAGCTTTTTTTCAAAAGTAACGTTATCAATAATTTAGATAAATGATTTTAATAGTTAATATAAATATAATATACTCTATATATCCACCATAATTTCAAGACTAGACATCGAATAAATCAACATTTAAAAGTAATTTAACTTCATTAAAAACCGTGAGTTACACAACTTCACCTCTTTTTTGGACTCTTTTTTCAAACACGTTTCACAATAACTGAAAAGTTATTGAATAATAAAGATGTGATTCTTAGGTAATATGTTTTTAAAATTACAAATAATATTATTATAGGTGCCTACATGTGTATTAGGTATATACTTTTAAAAAAATTGTGTAATAATAAATACTCGTATTGGCTAAAAACTAAAAGTTGGTACACTGCAGGTACCTATCTCAAACTATTCAATTGTTTAGAAGAGAGTTTCAAAAGATCTATTTTTTACATTAATGAAAATCAAATTTTAAAATAAAAATATTTGTTCTACGTTAAGTAAAGACGTTATTTTTTTTTGGTATAATCAAAACTTGACGAAAAAACACCATAAGTAAACAATTTCAGTTAGAAACCAAAACAGTTGTACGGATAGAAACTTTTGGTTGTTCATTTATTTTTTACTTATCCAATCAAATGTTTTGTTTTAAATTGAATGTATGTTTACAAATTATATACATATTTATTTTTGTAGTGATTGTCCCGTAGGAAGGCTTAGTACTGTTAGAAATAGAACATGGAAAACAATCAGCAAATGATAGGTAGAGATGGGAGCGTTTGGTTGTTGTGGCAATATATTTAAATAGATCTTAGAAAACCAAGAAGGGGGGGGATGATCGATCTCAAGCAATTTCTTATGAATTTAAGTATGTATTCATATTTCATATCACATTAGTAGTTGTGTTGGTACAACGGACAAAATAAAGATGATATTATATGTTTCGTCAAAAAAAAGAAAACAGTAGGCCTCATCACGTCTGCCTAGAGCTTAGTCGGCCCCCTGCAGCGTGACTATCTTTGCGTGCGGGCACTTACCTCTTTGTCCTGGTTTCTCAGCGTCGTCGCCGGGCGGGAACAAGTAGTCTTCCGGCATGACAGCAGCGGCTTCATCCGAGGACACGTTTCGCAGCCCGTTCGGCAGAGGGTCCCACGTCCACTGACAGTGCGGGTCCAACGTGCACGTGTCGTCCACGTAAGACTTAATGCGCTGCATGGTCAACAGGCTCATGTCGCCGGTGGCCGGAGACGGCGAGGCCGCGGGCACCGTGACGCAGGCCACCGCGGCCCACAGCGCTACGACCGCGACCAATGGTGGCCCGCGACACCGACCACGGTGGTGGAGTTGGTGCTGGTGACGTTTGTGGTGACTGCCGTGCGACTGGTGGAGGAGGCGGCAGTGGTGCTGTCGGTTGTGTCTGCAGTGGCGGTCGGACGTCATGGCAGTCGCCGAGCGTCGGTCACTGATTCGAGATCTCCGACTTCGGTGGTCGTGCGGTCGTCCCGTCTCCTCTGCGCTCACGACAGTCGAAGGACTGACACCTGAAAAACCCACACGATAACAACTACTATATCTTAGAAAACGAAGACGTTTCATCACTGGCGTTTCTTTTTCCCCGAGGGTTTATCCCGGGAGATAATCTTGTACTCGAGGTATTTAACAAGAGTCGTCATTACTAGCCAAATCATAATATAATCATATATTATAATTGGTTTTGTGAGTTTGTAGCAAGATAAATAGATCTTTTACTTATTGTAAAAATTAGTTTTGTTAATAGAAAGCTAGAATTAAGTAACAAAATATAACTTTTTTAAGTCATAATTTACATTAATATATAATTTATTTTTGCCTTCTAAGATAATTTTTGCATTTTTATTGCATTTTATAGTATTTTTATAAACTCTCGTCAGTTAATATACTATTAATTATTTTTTATTTACACTGCTTGTCCATGTCGTGCTTGCCGATAATATAATATTGAATATCAGCTATAGGTCCTAGATTCTAGGAAATGTATTTGTAGTAAAATGTATTTTTTTTAAATACCCAACATACAACTAGGAGAATGATAATAATTTCCGCCGCGAATATAATTATTAGTATGTACCAGGTACCTACAGGATCTACCATGTTAGGTAACAGTTATGAGTGGTAATCACCAATATAGTTTGATGGTGGGGGAGGGGTGTTAGTAGTCTTCAACACATTTGTGTGGTTATGTTTATTAATTTTCAAACGTCTAGACAATATATGTGCCTAATATAGAGTTGGATACATTTGCGTGATTTGGAAGATCGATGTTTGATAATATTAAATTCGATTCGATTCTAAATCTAAACGTTCAAAAAAATTTAAATGTCAAACGTGTAGTGCTGCTATTGTTACCTACGGAATGATATTAAGTTTATTTTTCAAGTCCGTCTCCTCGACCGCACACACGAAGACTAATGAAATTCAACGTTTTTCAAATTTATCACTTGAATAACCCGTATCACGATAAGATTAAACTTTTGTCGTCTGCTGGGACGATCGACAGTTGCAATTGCAGTTATGGCTTAGCGAAAATCACAGCTGTTCGAGCGTGGGAAAATCTCACATTATAATAATATGATCAACGCGTAAGGTACTTTGCCGATTATTGTCGTCCACTGCACATGATATATTGTAGACAAGAGAGAATCCTATGAGAATTGACATGTATGTGTAGGTACATGGTAATACCCATTATTATTATATTATTGTACTCCTTACTTTTAGAGCGAGTACAGAAGCGTTTTTCATTATCAGCAGCTTTTATTTCAAAAGTTGAATAAACTTCGCGTGATTACCTCCCTGTAACAAATCAGCTTGGACTCATTAGTAGATAAACGTGTGACAGCTAACTTGTTGTTCTTGCGAAAGTTGATACCTGGACACGTTTATGCTCCTTCTCTCATATCTGAAATTAACTTTTAGAGTTCCTGCTCGTTCCACAAGATCTCTCCTACGTTCCCTTTTCCTTTGTTATTCATAACACTATTATTATGGTTGATCGGAAGATGCCAATAACCACCCTACGCTATTCAGATTATAACACATCATTTTTAAGAATTGTGTTTTACACTTTATATATTTTGTTGATTATGCATAATTATTATTTGTATAATTGATATTGTTATTGTTATTATTATATACTTTTTCGTCTAGTTTATTAAGTTTAATTTTGGTAAACTAATATGTATCTATGTCAAATTTTACTATTGGACATAATTCCCGTTTAATAATAATAAATAAACCACCGGTCCATCGCTTATTCTTACCAGTAATTGTTTAGTGAACACCGATAACTCATTATTCTAAGCACAATTTCAAGTAAAACGGAAAATAATATATTGTACGTGAAGCAGTTAGGTCGTCTTTTGCGTGTCGTAGGCCGACATTTGATACACAGTTATTTTGTAGGCATTATTACATCGACCCACAAGCCAGATGGAACGTTAACACCTATTCAGTAGTAACCCATTGTGTGACAATTATTATTATGGTACCAATCAACTACTTTGACGTTTCCCTATGTAGTACTAACAGATTGTCTTATTAAATATGATGAAAATAAAATAATATATGAGAGATAATAATAATAATAATAAGAGATGGCTGACGATCGCTACTATAATACCTCTACAATATCTGAATATTGTAAAAGGGGGATGGTCAACAATTAGACCTTTTCACCGGACGATTCTTTATTGTGCAAGCGCCAACATTTTTAATGTATGTTTGCTATTTAGTTTTTAATACTTTACCATGTTTTACAAAATGTTTAAAAGACAGGATTTCTAAGTATGCGTTTATAACTGTACAATGACTATACAAGTATAAAATATACATTCATTTGTAATGGAGTGATAACAATAATACCAGCTAGTATAGTTATTTTATCTGTTCTGTGACAGGGAAGATGATAGTCATAATGATATAATAAGTGGTGGCAACATTAAATTTTGATCACGTACTGCAAATTGTCGACATGCCACTGGAACAATGTTCATGCGTAAGTGCAATCGTACCTACATCTATTAGTTTGTATACCCATATGCGTTTTCAATTTAGTGATACTATATCAACCGTATAGACACGACCTATTGTAATACTGTACTTCTGCTATGCACTTATCACAAAATACACAACATATACTTGAATATACTACACTTATAATAGTGACTGAAGTGCAACTATAATATTATATACCGATTATAGTCAGTAGCAAATAAAGTTACATTGATATTTAGTATAATGTCGTATTATCGTTAATGTTCCTCCTCATCCGTATCAGTGGCGTAAACATAGACCGATTATGACATTGTGGTCGATGAGCCTTGGAGCCAGAGGGCAGCGTAGGACAATTATTTTTTTCATCAAAAAACCGACTATTTCGGTGAAAACTCTATAAAGTTTATTATTTGAGAAAATATTAATATCATTGACAGACGCAGCAATTTTCCGAGGAAAAAACATTGATATTAAAACAACATATTTTGTCGTTGATTTTTAGATCAGCTATAAAATTATTAGATACTTTTCAGCATAACTGACATAACACGAGCAAATTAAATATTGAAAGAAAATAAAGCCCTGTTCGAGTTGTACTAATTATAGTATAAATTTCATTTTAACAACAATCATGATAATATATTATTATAAAAAGAAGGGTAGAAGTTTTCCAGAAGAATGTTTCTCACTTATTATTTGTTTGGTTGTTCTGATAACAGTGGCTACGAATAAACCACCACTTTCCAAATTGAAAATTAATAATTATTATAACAATATGAAACATTTTACGATAAAATGAATGACACAATAATTACGAATTATTATAACGTAGAAACAGACGTATTTCAACAAATTAATGTCTCATAATTTATTCTCTGATGACTTAAACGACTTGAAAGCTTGATGAATTAATCATTGTACTTAACTTTTATGTATTTGTCTTAACACGCCTATTAACTGAACTTTGTTATAAAACGTATTTATTATTAATATACCGAAGCGCAAAAATTGTTTTATCGACAAAATATCGTATTACTTATTTTATTCTGAATTCAGATTTTACGAGTAAAAATGGACTGTTCAACGTCGCGAACGTTTGGATTTTCCATTGGGACCAAAATATTTTTAGTTCCACCACATAATACTATGCTATTTTTACTGATAAATAAAACGCAGCACATAAAATACTTGAATAGTGTAATTGGATATTTTATATATTGAAAAGTGACAGAAAGTTATTGGTTTTATAGAAAGTTATTTTTAACACTTTTTAGCAATTTAATGTATACTTTTAATATATTTTATAAACGTGAAATTTGAGGATCTGAAAATGTTATAATTAATATGTTAAAAATGTTCAAGTATAAGTTTCCTTTTAATTATTATAACAACCGAAATGGAAAATATTCAATTTATGTTTTCGGTATTCAAATTTCAAAGTAATTGTAAATAACGAAGATAAGTGAATACCCAAATTGGAGTTTTAACAGAACCTCATTACACTAATAATTAATAATCATTACTTTTGAAAAGTCATATTATTGTTATCAACTCGTTGAATCTGTTAACTTTTTTAATTATATTAGTAATTTATCATATTATAATTTTAAAATAAATTTTGGAACTAAGAATATTTAACTAATTTTTAAGCAAGTCGTATTTTTTTTGGAACAAGAAGACGTTTAATTTTTCTTTAAAACTTTTCAAAATGATTTATATCTATTTCATTATACATGTCTCTATAGTGTTCCTACTCCTTACTGGTCAACTGGTCGCAATATTATACCAGTATAATACCGTTAACGTGATATTATATCGGTGTCTACGAAATAGGGTCAAACGCTGACATAATATAGTGATGGGCGTTTTGTAAGTTTGACCATTACTTCAGTAGTGCACTGATCCAATATCTAAACATAGTAATATTATGCTTTTGAATTTACAAATATCTTAACAATATTACCGTTTGATTACATAGGTATACATATACTTAATTACTAATATTAAACTTATTAGTATGCGTGTATTATACGAATATTATAACAAGTAGCATGAACATGTTTGTTCTGGATCACCTCTTCCCTTAAATTTTACATGTAAATGCATATACCACAAGCTCACAAGCAAACACTTCTTTGAACGCGAATTCATAATTACATCGTCACAGGCAATCCACAGTAAACATAAACCTAACCAAATTGTTATTATTATTTCTGTCATCACCATTTTTTTTTCGTTTCTAAACATAATGAGAGAGAGAGACAATTTTTTTGAGATCTTATTATTGGGCCCTGTGCCAGTTTTTCAAATTTTCCGAAATTCTATAAAATTTTAAAATTAAATTTACATTTAAGTTTCCATCTTAATTATAATACTTTTCTACTAATCTAATACTCGATAACTATTTAGGGGGGGGGGGTGTATTATATCGAAACAAATTACTTCACGGGAATAATTCTCAGGCCTTGTAGAATTGTCGGATTTTGATTACTATTTTTTTATCTGAAAGAAGAAGATATCCTACAGGCCGAATCGTATTCCGCTTTTTATTTTATTTCAAATAATGGTAAAATATAATTTGTAAATAAACGCTTAAATTGTGATTATTTTTGAAAATATATTATAAAGTTTGATATTAAAATATTGAAAACGTAGTTCGATACGGGCTTAAGAATATTACCCTCTATTAGTTGAAAAAAAATTATCAAATTTTGTTGATTTTACAGAACAGGATCATTATTATCGTAGAGGGTATTTTTGTGTACAAAACTACATTGGCACCGGATGCTTTAAGAATTTAACTAAATTTTAAATAAGTCGTTTTTTTCTTCAGAACAAAAATATGTTTATTTTTATTTTTTTAATACAATTTTCAAAATGAATCATATTATTTTTATCATGCATGTTTCTATCATGTTCCCTACTCCTTGCGGGTCTCTATATTATTATACCAGTATTATACTATCGTTATTACATAGTATTATATCGGTACCTACGAAAAAGGGTCAAACGCTGACACAATATTATAAGGGTGGGTGTCTTGTAAGTTTGACCATTACTTTAGTAGTGCACTGATGCTATTTATATACATAATAATATGCTATTGAATTTACAAATATCTTAACAATTCTACCGTATGATTACATAGGTACCATACATATTTTAACTCTAATATTGAACGTATTAGAATGCGTGTATTCTCCGAATATTATGACAAGTGGAATGAATATAAGTTTGTTCTGGATCACCTCTCCCTTTAAATCTTACATGAAAATGCATATAGCACCAGCTCCCAAACACTTTTTTGAACTAATAATAATTATAAACCTAACCAAATCGTTATTATTTTTTCGGTTATCACCTTTTTTTTATGTAATGAGAGAGATACACCATTTTTTTGAGATTCTTGTGCAGGTGCATTATGAATATTTGTGCTATTTTTGGTAAGGAATGATTTTAATCTTGTTCAAATCGTAATCGTATGGTAAAAACCTTCAACTGGATAATATGTTAACTTAGTAGTTAGTATTATGTTTATTTAATGAAATGATTAAATGAAAAATACATCTTTCCATGTGAATGACCACAATTAACAGTTTTATAATATCCGTGGACATGGGTGTTTATTCTATCAAGCTGTATACACGATTGTCATCTACTATCTAGTCTGCTTGAACTCAATTTATTAGATTATATCTTCCATATTTTACCGTGGTAGTGTGATCTGATAGATACATTTTAGAAATAATGCAATTTACAATAACATGGATACATCATGACAATGAAAGAAAAACCAAGGCTAACTAGCGAAACCTAACTCTCAGCCAAACACATAATCACAAAATTCTCCAGTACGTAGACGAACCCAGCAGATTCAACATACCCAACGGCCAACACCCTAGGGTCAGATGCGACACCCAAACCAGACACGGACACCATCACACAAGTTTTGAAATTCTTAGACAAAACTAAATTATGCAACTCAATATAACACAAAAAAGAAATTACAATACTATGTTATCGTCCTGTTCACACAGCCTCGCATTACGGCCAGCACGCGATGGTTTTGAATATCTTATACAATGTAAATATGGTTTTATTTTTTTAATTCAAGAAAGCAATTATTTTTAAGATTCTTTGATTATTAATTAAATACACGATCGTAAAAAATTAATGAAATTTAAAGTATTCATCAAATATAGGCTAAAAAATATATTTGAATAAATGCAAATCTAAAGGTTTGAATAGTAATATTTTTTATTATCATTGTTTACGCTGATATTTTAATTAATCAGTGCCGTCCGTTCCGAAATATAGAAAACGCTAATTTTTGCTGGAAGTGTTCTTTATAAAAGCAATTTTGAACGCTGATTAGCTGAACGCTGTTTATATAGTGTTACTCAGCAATATAATTGTTGGTCGGAATTACGTCAACGTATCGAAAGAGTGTAAGGCAAAACGATAAAAAAAAAACTCTCTCGCCTTTTACTATACTATACTTCACCAACAATTTTGACACCCAGGACAAATCGAGTCTCTAAAAATGACAACTGCGATACGCGTTAATTTCCTTTGGTTTTAGCTAATATATAACAAAGACACGGCGATTTTATAGAAAATAATTATGAATTTGTAATATCCACTATAAATTTGTAGACACTAACTGCTGACTTAATTCAAATAACAATTTTACAGACCAATACGCATTAACTATAGCCTGCAGCGAGTGCAAGAAAATCTACCTTTTTTCAACGGATAATGTTTAAATAGGTCAAGTTGATCATTACGGTCCAAATACTTCGTCAACATAATATCATGAAGTCGATCATAAATCAAATCTAGTCACGTTAAATGCATAATAAAAACATGGAACTTTTGCTAAAAGCTATATTATGTTTTTATTTTTCCATTATTTTTATAAAATGATAAAAATATAATGCTTAATATTTTTAAATTATAACAAACTTAGCATATTATAATAATAATAAAAATGTAAAAGCTTTATTGATTTGTAGGTACACATAATATTATTAATTACTGAAAAAAATGTGGGTATTTATTTGGCAAATCAGAAACATTGTGATAATGAGTTTGCGAAATATACAATAAAGACAATAAATAAAAATGGTGAAATGAAACAACGATAAATTATTATTATTGTAAGATAACTACATTAAAGTATTCAAATAGCTGAGAAAATAAGTAAATAATCAATAACTATCTAATATTCAGGTATAACAATGTACCTGATTAATATATTAATTTGTTTTAATGTGAACAAAATAATAGCCTAATCTAAGTATTTCATAATTATATGGAACTGATATTTCTTTAAAGTGCACCATATTAGCATTCTATAACTTAAAACAAATTTAAACTTGAAATACAGACCAGCCTTCCAAAAAAATTAATATTATACCAATAAAACTTAAAAATAAAACAAGTATCAACTTATGAAATTCATTCTTAGCATAAATCATAATGACATAATATAAGAAAATAATACTTATATCATAAATTTAAGGGAATTGTAAGCGGTGATTTTCTGTTTTTGTCTAACACTCGTGGAACATAGGAATTTAGATGTGTTATCATTTCAACACACCGATTAATCCAGTGAAGTGATAGGAATTCAAAAAATAGTTTTGAATTTGTCCTCAAATCTACTTGAGATCGAGTTCCCCAGATTTTTAGTTTTTTGATTTTATTTTACCAAAAATTTAAATATTTAATTTCCTTTTTAGTACGATTTTTTTTAGGATTTATGGGAATAAAATCAAAAACGTGGATAACGTTGATCTCGAGTAGACATGACAAATCTGTTTCTAGAATTCTTATCGCTTCACTAGATCAATCGGTACGTTGGAATGAAAACACGTTTAAATTCCTCTATTCACGTGTGTTAGACAGAAAATCACCGCTCACAATCCCCTGAACATCGACATTACAAACTAACATGAATAATATTTCTCAAAATACTGATTTTAAAAGAAGACACTTGTCCTTATAGTGTGTTGTTTTACTATCTGCACTTTGATAACACATCATTTAGGTACACATTTACTCTACACCATTGTCTATTAATATGAACTAACTTTCATTAAATTATGTATGGTTTGCTTTTTTGTTGCAAGTTGTGTTGAAATTCGTTTTTTACTAGTAATAAAATCCAATGTATTTATTATCTAAATTAATAGTGAAATCTGGTAAAGTAGTAGGTAATGAAGTAGTTTTAATTTCAGTTTGGTTAATGTACTAACATAATAGATAACTACTGGCGTTCCGACTAATGACGTTCTGACAAATTACCTTAAAATCTTTTTCTATTTCTTTTTTACACACTGAAAGTCAGTTTATAGTTTCATTGTGTATCTATTTAAAATTATATTTTCATCTTAATTCATCCCATATTATTTTAATTATGTCAACAAATTAGTGTTATCCGAAGAACTTGTATTATCAATTTTACTGAACTGATTTTGCATAAAGAAAATATATGCTTAAAAACAATATTTTACTTGCATATTTTGTATTTACTGAATTTTTCCCTGAAACAATAAGTTTTGAAAATAATATATTATGCTCAAAAAGGACTGAATGCGTCATAATAAAAAAAAAAAAACGTGTTTTTTTATTAATTTCCTGCACGATTTAGTAGATGAATTGCTATTATTCATTAATAGAAAAATAAACATTGGCATAAGACATATACGTCTGAATAATGCATTCGATCTATACGACATTACAACTATACTCTATAAAGTATCTATAGTAAACCTAAGTGCAGTTTTTTAATGTTTATACTTTTTATTGGTTTTATTGGTTTCCGAGTTCAAAATGATTTATTTCAACGATTTTTCTTTCTATATTTAAATTGTTTACATTTTAAATATTATTATGTTGCTTCGGAGGCATGGCCGTTACTTAAATAGTTGTAGAAGCAATTTTCCATAACTTCAATGTCCACCTTAGAATTGGTTGACTTACGACCGTATAAAAAGTCATTTTCAAATAACTAACTTACAAAAATATGTAGTCGATCGTACTTGTGTAATATTATAGTATTGTAATTTACTGTAGAAAAGCAGATCACAGACTCTGTGTAGGTACTCAGTGTAGTAGTTATACGTGTATGTTAATGAAGTATAGTTACTTCCCATTTACTTATATATTATAATATTATGTCAGTATGACACATTCTCGTAGTGTTTAATTTTCCTTTTGGCTTTTCGTAATGAACATCACTGGGTACTTGTTAAATATAGTAAATCATGTGATTATATTTTTATAATTGGTACATTGCAGAGAGTAGGAAATATAAGACCGAGAATAATAAATGAATTGATTAAATCTAAAACAGAGCCGTCGTAATTTAGTTTCCCTAAATGTTTAAGTTTAATGTTGTACCGGTTAATCTGTATAGTTTACAGGTGAGTCATTAATAACGATGTATAAATAATCCTTGGTAATGGTTGTTGTAATTAAAAAACAATATAATATAATTTCAGCGTAAAAATAAAATCTGAAGGAAATCCGAGATCAGTCATAAATGGAATATTAGGTACCTAGGTACTTAAATAGAATATTCATGAACAATGAACTATATAAATGAATATAATTTTGTACCAATATTTTTTTTTACTAATTTTTACTACTTTAGAAATTTAATATGCACATTGAACACGACTAGCGCGCTGTCTACTTTTATTTTTAATTCTATTATTTATTTTATTCTGAAATGCGCACGTTATGTACACAGTATATGAACATAGACAACGTCAGCACGTATATTATTTAATGTATTATTTTTTATTGTTTTATGAACTATACTTTGACTGTCAATATTTAACAACAAACTACTTGGTAGAATCACCCTCATAAATGGGGGAAAACTAAAATGTAATAGTGTTGACAACAAAGTAAATCAAAATGTGTGTATAATTTATGCATTGTTCGAAATTATCGTACACCAGTGGGCCTCAATAGTTATTAATTTGTGAAAATATGAAGTGTAACGACAATTAATATAGTAATCATAGCCAATAGGTATAGGGAATATATTATGTAAGCAAGGTTAGGTTAGGTTATCTTATTTTTTACCTAGTTTAGTTAAGTAACTATAGAACAATGCATGTTTGTTTTACATGTAAAAGTCAAAACTTCAATATAAAAAAATAACTTGGCCAAAATATATTTTAAATGTAGTTTGTACTAGGAAAAAAAATAACTTAACGTGACTTTACAATTCATTAACTGATTATAGTATCTACATGTCTACATATATTACTGAAAACAATTTATCTCGTTAAGTTAGAAGTTACTTTAGAAAAAAAGTAATTCGTTATGTAATTTAGTTAAAAATTACTTGAATTAAACTTTTTAACTCGTTAATTCCCAGCCTTGGATACAAGCCTATAATTATATGAAAATCGTCTCAAAACGGAAAACTACTGAAAGGACTTCCATCGATACAGACAAACAATTTCACTGCGTGGTTTTACACTATTAGAACGAAAATGTTGGTGACTCGAAGTCGTGGGGTAGCCGAAGAATAATATTGTATAGGTACTATATTTTGATACGATTATACGATTATAATATCATGAAACGTAACTAATATATATAAGCTCGATTTGCGAATTCAAATTTATTTTGCGTAATAATTTATACGGTGGGGAGGGGAATGAAATATTCATTGTCAAATATTGGTAGTTGTGAATAAAATATCGAAAATCTGGCTTCTATATATGATATTATATTTTACGTATCACAATAAATATCTCTCCAAATTCGGATAATGGATATTTCTACTCTAAACCGCTCTGCAGTGAGCCGCATAACGTATTATTACTATTGTCGGAACAACTTTGCACGTTTTCGGTAAAAATGATTGAAAATATTACATTTGTGTGTGTTTATGTATGTGTATAGCGTGTGTGTGAGAGTGCGTACTGGTCCTGAGGCCCCAACGGTTCGATATACATGCGTGTCCACCCCCTCCCCTAAAAATGCAACGATCGTCGCACCGAACGCCTAAAGCAATTTATCAAATTGGCTGTTTTATTCCAAGGGAGGGTAGCTGTATAGTTATTAGTATAGGCCCTATGGCTCCAATTTTAATGGCCAAAAACAAATAAAATCGGTCTATCTAATACAATATTGACATCCATATTATTTGGGTGATCTATCCGTGGTCATCAGATGGTGAAGACGATCCGGCCATTAAGATAAATCCAAGACTCGCGTTATTTTAAAACCAGATGATAACGACATGTTATTTTATAGCTAAAAATTCAATATTTTTATAATTTAATTTAAGAGTTCTATCATATTCCTAAAAGTGTGTCGAATGTGACTAGGATAATTAAAAAATAACGTAAAAAAATGCTTTTGAACTTCAAGAACCTAGAAATATGCAAAGAAAAATATGCCTTACAATATAATCGTCGTTGGAATAGTATACATTTGAATCATATATTTTGTAACTCAAAAAAACATCTTGTTGCGCAATAAACAAAAAGATGCAAATGCATTGAAATCCAAGCCTTAGTAATTACATATTATTCATAAACAGGATAATTATGACTCTTAAAGTCTAAACTCTAAAAAAAAATGCATGCGAATATGCCAAAAATATCAAAACATGACCTTAAATCAATTCAATATAACATGTTCGTTTAAAATACACTAAAAATGTTTAATAATATTCTCGGTCATAAAAACTATTAAATATGAACGCCGATAAATATAGATTATATTATAGATTATTAATAGAAAATATAATATTCTTCAACAACTATAATACCTATAATACATATTCATGCGTTCAAAAAGTATGTGTGACACGCTTTTGCAGCGCGAACGAGCCCATGAGACATTGCATCTAATAAAACAATTTTTTTAAATGTTCTTCGAAGTTTACAATTTGAGAAGAATGTGTAACATGACCCAACATGAATAAAATTATTATTATTGTAATAGGTGTATAAAACTTCAGCAGAAAAAACATTTTTAACGCATCTACTATCTAGGTAGGTATAGCTAACACGCATAAAAATGCAAAAATATAAAAAAAATAAATTTAAATAAATTGCTTAATACTTACATAATACATCTTACCAAATGGATTTATGATTAGGGTCAGGATATGACAAAAATACAAATATGCCAAAGTCATAATCATCCTAATATTGTTCTTCAGATATTATTATATTTTAATCACTGCATGCTAATATTATGGTATACGCGTTTGCCATGCTCGTCGTTATACCACCAAAAGTTTATCGTTTACAGCCTTTAAACTTTACAGCAGTAGACTACGTAGTGCATTCTACTACTTATATTAGGAGACGAAGTGACCGAGTGGACTAATGTGGCAGTTCAAATCTGGCCTCGGGAGAGGAGGCATCTCTCTCTGCTAGGCAACTGTCAGGAGAAAGAGTCCCACCTCCCACCCCCAACTGGGTTAGCAGAATCCGAGGAAGAATTCTACCGGAACCCGAATAAAAAGTCTTGGTCACACGAAAATAAAATTACATACGATGTATCCCGGGCCTTTCACTGTCTGTACAAATGATGGATATTTTACTTGTAATTTAATAGACCGTTTGCACTCTCATAAAAATAAAAATAAACACATTTCCAAGTAAAATATACTAGGTAAATGATTGGAAATATAGAACATTATAATATTTTTCATCATAACATAAATAGATTTTTGAATATTAAAAATTAATATTTATAATATTATATATGTATAGATAATATTATGCATGTTTATTATAGGTATACAGTATGCACCTATAGTATATTATTAAAATATTAGTCAACAACGAAAATCTTTGTAATATTATAGTATCGAAGACATGCAAAACATGTTACTAATTATTAACTAATTAGTTATTACAAAATGATTAAAAAAATATTTGGAATACATTTCAATAGGCATTTCAAAAAAGGAGAAATGTTCAGGTCTTAAATATTTCATACCCTTGACCCTAGTTGCAGCTGACCACCACATCATACGCTCCATGCATATATTATTAATGTAGGTACCTATAGTATAGTTGATTATTTTTAATAGGTGCGATGTATACGACCAAACTGACTGTTTAAATTGCGCAGCACTCTCCTTGATTCGAATACAATTTTAATGTACTAGCCGTACTGATCAAAATCGGTTGAAAATATATGCAGCACAATGCATGTTGTTAATATAGATAGGTACTATAATAGGTGCATTACTATTTACTCGTGGCCATGGGGAATAGGATCGCAGGTTTATTTTAAGTACTATAATACCTATATAGGTCCTGGCTCGGCTCGGCCCTGGCTCGGCATCATTCAATAATAGGATCTAATTATACACCGTTTGTTTATTTAAAACCGTTTGATTAGGATTTATTAAGGATCAAATATATTTGACCATAAAAAACACAATGTTCGAGTAAACTGCGAAGCTCAAGGCCATGTTGATTTTTCCGAACTTACACCGCCATGCACCCTGCGCCAATTCCGGTATTCATATTATGTAAATGTCATAATCCCCTCGCCCATCCGAAAGAGGGTGAAGCCCCAAACGGCGGATCGATCTTCAGCCTTTCAATGTGTATAAATGGCTTAAGCTCCAAAAAAAAAAAATTGATAATACTTTAAATAAATACTGTAATAGTCATCATTGTGACATTGCCAGAATGCTAAACAATTATTTTGCGTAATATTTCTGTAAATCGTTTCTGTGATGTAGTTTAACGTGTTTTTGTTTGCGGATTGCAGTGCATTTAATTTTATGACATCAAACAACCATTTCAATAGTTAATAGCGTAGCAATGGAAATCGAATAATTTTCTATTTGGTCGTCGATGTGACATTTTTCTTGTTTTAGTTAATTAGTTTGGTTTTAGTAGGGGTTACAGTTTAATTATATGAGTTTACCGAACAAAGCCGGAACCTAAATGTTACGCGAGTTATTACATGGTTAGGTTAGATTAACTAGTAATAACTAATAACAATATATTTTCGACACATTTTAAATTATTTGTTGTTTTTTAATATTTGGATTTGTTAGAAGTTAACTTTTTACCCGATTCAAGTATTATCTACTTGTGAGTTGTGATTATGAATGACCTATACTTAACCAATACCTACTATAGTGTGGCAAGTGGTGACAGTTATATTTCGTGTCTATATAATATTATGTATTATATTGTGTTTTTTGTGTTTTCTACGTGGTAAAAATTATGATGCATCCCTCTAAAATACATTATCAAATTAAAATCATGAATCATAGAAATGTAATATATTACTGTGAATAACGCATTTAAAATTTTAATCCGATCACAGTAAAAAATTATTTGAATCGACAAGGATAACAAATACAATTTTAAAAAACTTTCCATTTTGTTTGTTCATTTGTTATTGTATTAAATAATAAAATATAAAGTAGTTTCACCACTTTGTTAGAGTCCGGTTAGAGAATTTTCAAAGTTATAAATCATTTAATGTTCATTTGTGGGTTTTTATAATATAATATACCGGGTGTCACTAAATGCATTAGGCCATGGAGGCCCGTGAAGACATTTTGTCTTGCGACGGACAAGAAATTTATTTTTTGGTAGCACAGGGTACCTATAAAACAATACAATAAAATGCCTTAAATGAGTTCTTTTGGATCAATTCTTTCTTTAATCAATCTCATAATAAATCCAAACTTTTACAGCTTTACAGCATGCAATATCAATATGAGGGCTGTGTTCCGATAAGAACTGCTGAGCTTAAATCCAAGATCAAAGACACAATCATCTGCGCGCGGAAATCCAAAACCCATCAGGTGATAAGTATTGGGGATAGAATTTAATTGAACGTCTTAACTTTACACTTAGAATCGTATTTAGTGAAGAAACTAAAAAGTTGAAGTACTCAACAAAACTATAATCAATTCATACTGGAGTTTTCGACAATCATCTATCAATTATGTACAAACATATAGAATTGTATTACATCAGCAAAACACAATAGATGCGACTATGGTGCAAAATACGACAAACATAGTTGACAAATAGCGAAAACAGAAGTGGTGACAAGTGACTCCCCTAGGGACCCTCCGGAGGATACTTGGGTATACATGCGTTCGATTGAAAACCGAAGACATTCACTGTTTATGTTTATCCTCAAATTTATTTTTGAAAATAAAATAATTATCAAAATAGGTATTATTAGTTAATATCAATTAAATGGCTTTGCACAATATAACTTACAATTAAATTTGAAAATATAATGATGAGGATAATTTATCAAGTTGAATTTTAAGGTCTAAAGGCCTTTCTTATCTAAATGAAAATTAATCGATATTTGTTTAAATGTGCCTATGAATATAAAAAGTGTCAAACTGTTTATTTTATTTTCACTTCTCAAATATATTATAATACACCTCAGACCAGAAATGTTTCTTTCATTCGAAGCTGTTGTCGTAGGTACAATTTAGTATATTTTTAATAATGTTATAACATTAAGAAATATATTTCTAGGTTAATATAATATTAATGCAACCGGTGTTTTTTTCTGTTGGTATCTCATTTAATTTTCCATAAATCAAATTCTCCTTTTAATATGAATGCATATACAATCGCATTTAAATCTTCTTTAAAAAATCATAAGCTGGTCAATACCATAAAATGTACTGCCTACTGAAAACTTTAGAATATAAGTATAGAAAATAATAACTTTTGTCATTTTCATTTTATAAATAGTTAATAAAACAATTACATTTAAAAGGGCACAGTATAATAAGGCTCCGTCTTACACAGAAGTAATACCATTACATAGTTAAAACCTCTCTTCGTATTTCACTCAATGCGATTTGTGATTAAGTGCATTGTTAATGTAAATAATTATTGTGTTCTAAATTTATAACTAACTATCACAAATATTATATTGAAAAACATTATTTATTTTGTATGAAGAATTTTAATAATTGATTAACTAAGAAAGATATTATTAATTTACCTATAAGTAATAATGACGTTCAAAAATTAGAATGTTAAAAATGATTCTTTCAAAACACAGGTAAGTATATATTATTTTAGTTTCTGGGCGGAACGCATTGATTTTACAATGATGTGTTTTATTTTTTTTTTGGTGTGTTTGCATGTACGATAAGTAGTTGAAATAATGTTTTAGTTTTTAACTTAGGTATCAGTTCTGGTGGGAAAGTAAATCTAATCGGTAGTTTATAGAGATCAAAAACAATAATTCCAAGGAGTTTTCAAAAGCGAAAAAAAAATATTAAAAATTAAGGAAAAACAGAGATATTTACCCAAAACCAGTTTTGAACAAAATCAATTTAGTTTTTGCTATGTAACTAAAAACTAATAACCGTAGATACATTAAATGTTCACGGGATGTTTATATTACCATTTATTACACAGCATTAAATCAATATATTTTGACTTTTTTAGCTATTTATACAACGCATAAGAAAATTTCGGTGTTTATTTGTTTTTTTAAAAATTATAATGAATAAAAAATGTTTTAATCAAAATAATTAAACATTTTATACAATATTCCTTATAAGTTGTTGTTGATGGAAATTGATTTTTTTTTCTTTGTTATACTGAACAATTAAAGTACCTATATATAATATTTACATATGTACTACGCATTATGTTTTTTTTTATTTATTTTAAAACGTAAAACCTGAAACACGTATGTTTGTGATACCTACCTTTGCAATAACATAGTTAATAAACTGGTAGCCGATAGGTAATACCTACCGTTAAAATGTTATCAACTAATAGTCATCGAAATTATAGTAAAATGTATCATATTTTTACCTGATAACATTATATATTGTCTGCATTGGGTTTTTACTTTATTAATCACCTAAATAACCAATAGTCAATTACTCATCCACCCCACCACCCCCCCCCCCCTTTACTACGGTTCCAGCTCTTTGCAAATGGTATTTATGTAACCGTTGAATAAGAAGATATTGAATAAATTGTATACTGTGGTCACCAAGTAAAACGATAAATTATGTGAAAGGATGTTCATTTTATATCATAAATTATTAAGTTTAAAAAAATATTTAACAAAAACGAACAATATTTTTTTTATTGACATCTATATCGTTTTATTGTAAATCTTTGTAAGTTATGTTTGATTTCATGTGAAATACATTTACAATATAGCTGTCATCACAATAGATGTGACGTTTTATACAATTACCTACCTACGTAAAATACTAAAACATTACTTATAGATGTCAGACATTGTACAAATGTGTCAATTGTACATGAAATTGATTTTTTCATAAACATAACGTAATTTGCTATACTTTTTAGCAACTAAAGCAGTATTATAACTGTTATTAAATTACTGAAAGATGAAAGGGCATATGTTTTCCAGACCAACTGTATTTATCAAGACGTCTACGAGAAATAAAAATAAATATTTTTTGTTTAAATTCACTCATTTCAATTGTATCTCATAAAGTAACTTATTCAGAATTTGACTAAAACAGTAACCTTCAAACTTATCCAACTAGTATAAACTATAATTAAAAGTTAGAAATTTCAAGTGATCAACCACTATTTAGTTTTAATTTTTAACAGTATATTTTTAGTTAAATTAAATTAAGTTAAGTTCAATGGAATAATTTATGTTAAATGTTTTTATATTATAATTATAACAATCGAATTAAACATCACTTTCAATTGAAAAATATCTCTGTTACTCTTAAGTAAGGGCGTACGGCTAAGCATTACGAGAGGTTTTTATATCATCTAGAAACGAAGATACAATTTACCAGTAAAAATATTTGGTACATATACGTAAAATTCAGTACTTATTACGGTATATTATTTTCGTTGTAATTTTTTCTCAACATTTTCAAATTAAATACAGTGAATATTATGTTCGATTTTTTACCATTTCAAAATGTTTCCTTAATTTGAACGTAAATCAATTTTTTGTTTCAATTTAACTGATTGTCCCTAAATTTATTTATAATATGTATCTTTCAACAAATATGTAAAATAGTTCTATGTCGTCTAGTCGTACCTATTAACTAAAATAAAGTACATTACTACAAATTACAATGTATAAGTATGGTAATATTTATTACCATACTAGATAGATAAATAAAAGTTAATACGTCAGTAGAAATATTTATAATAAGAGGGTCACTTGATTATAAGAACTTCAAATAATAAATTAAAGGGGTCCATACAAAATCGAGACAACTCAATTATTATCAAAATCAGGCGGACGAGATATATCTAACAATCCGTAAAGGAAATATAATGTCTTAGATCTGTTTGGTTTTGTATTTTCTAGTAAAAAAACCAGACAGCTCCAAAAATTAAAATTGTTTATTTTTTTTTAATTTTTGAAAACATGGAATTGTCTGGTTTTTGCACAAACCCCTAAAAATATGCGTTGGTAATGTGTAGGTTAGTTTAATTTTACCGTTAAAATTTACCCAACATATTTCTCATATCCCTCATTTACACAATGTGACACGCATGAAAATGTCCTGCAGTAATTTCATTTTCATCAATATTATTTTTTTCATTTGTAGATACCCAGGTTAAAAAGGGATCGACCGATAATGCGGTACGATAAAATTCTGTACCGATCCCCCCTGTAGGACTAGAATGTTCATTTCAATGGTGTATTTTGAGTTATTTTACAATCAACAATGAAATCCATTCACAAAAATATGTATCAAACGTTATTGTTGAACACACATAATAATATTATATAAGAACAATTTGAATATGTCTATTTACACTGTTGTTCTAAAACCAAATATCAATTATAATATGGTTTCGAATTCATTACGCTTAAATGTATAGTCGTTGATTGTATGCTCTTTAAATATATTAATCTGAAGTATATTATGGTTTAACACCATTATTATTATTGTGTACATGAATGAGCAACTACTCCTCTGTAGAGTATAATATCAATACCATAATATTGTTAATGGACTGACAGTCTTGATACCTTCGTCTGGTTCAAAAAATATTTTGATTATAAGTGCATCGAATAATGTGAATACCTAGTTATCTAAAGTATATGTATCTATATACCTACCTAGATGTATTCGGTTAGTTATATTTTCGAACAAAATTTGGAAACGTACCTAATTTGAGGAATATACTAGAGAGAGATTAATAATATGTTAGTTCTCCGACTGAACTGGGTCCAGAGCTTTCATAAATCGAAAAATGTATTCGTTATACTAATGGAAGCTATGACCTTAGTGGCACGCATGTAACAGAATTCAACTCAATCCATCCAATAATCGTGTTCATAATTTTGATGGACACTGTTGGAATGTTTTCACAATTTGTTGGACGTCCGTTAAAAAGTTATGAGCAATTATCAAAAAGCACTGCAAAGTTCACATCAAGTCTCAACATAATTTATGGATAGATTTAATTTAATTCCGTTAAATGCGTGCTGCTATAACAGTTCACAGGCCTATAACAATAATATTGTACCCCCAGCTATAATAAATATCAGCGTCGTACTTAGACTTATTTTTTGATTTTTGGAGGGCGGAAGGTTTACCTTAAAAATCAAAAAAAACATTTAAAAACAAAATTACCACGTCCAAAAAATGTTTCGTCCCTGAGGATATTTCAGTTATTTGAAAAATAAACCTTGTTGATATACCAAAATACAAGAGAGATTTAACTATTTAAGAGAAACTGTCAATAAAAACTTGATAAACATAAAATATAATAACAATGATTATAATATATTATAATTTTTAATACAATTGTTTTGGCTTAGGTAGGTATCCGTATTATGATTTATATAATTTCAATTATCAATTTTCGATTTCAGGACATTTACCTGATATCGCATTAAACGGAAAATTTAAAAAAATTAACTAACCTATTTCTTTACGAGAGTTGTTCAATTTGGCACAGTTCCCAAATACCCGTTGGCCATGGTCATGGGTGTGCTACACTCCCCGATAGAAGACATGCCAAAATGTTGACTTCAAATATATTTTATGAAATACACGCACATGAAGATTTCTAGGTCATCCGAGTCTTATATTTTTCCAATGCTTTCCTTTCGAAACATTTTAAAATAGAATCGAAATTGATAATTCGTTGAAACGGAGCTAAAAAACGAACACGGAAATATAACAAGTGTTGTAAATGACTTATATATTACTTAGAACGAGTTGCACGTTTTTCGCGGTATTTCGAAGTATACAGAATCGTTATAACATCGTTTCGTTACAACCGTTTACACTAGCTGTGCTAATTAACATTTTAAGTCCTGAATGTACCGAGTAAGTTATTTAATTATGATGTGTCTGTACTCTGTTATAACACTTTTTACGGTTGAAGGATTACGTATCTAACCTAAAGTTTTACACAACCTGTGTATATAACTGTTATTGATTAAAAATTAGACTCGGATTTCAGTGGTGCGAGTTCATATTATATTATACATTTCAAAATTCAACCAATTCGTAACTTTTACCTGTACGTGTGTACCTTATAGTTTTAGATTTAGTTTTTTTTTCAAGTTAGGCACAAATATGCATTTTGTATTTCTCAGTGATAGTAATATTAAAATTATAAATTGAACTGAATATATTATTATTATTATTTGGGTAAATTGTTTTGTCCTTGTTTAAAATTTTGAACTTGTGATAACAATTTGACATTGCTTTAGAATATTGCACCAGACATAATCTAATATATATTCATATATTATAAACCATTTAAAAAACACCCAATTAACGGTTTATAGCAATACAAAATAATTGTTTCATGTTTAATAAATGTTTGCGAAATATTAAAACTATATTTATGTTAAACTTTTTGGTCACATGCATATCCATATCGAGAAATACTGATGTAGAATTATTGAATATCCAGAATATGCTTACTCGCATTATAATTTCTTATAGTTAATTTACATTATTAAAATTAACATTTTCTCAAAAATTAAATTTCCAACTTTCAGTAAATTTTTAAATCTTTCAAAATTAATAAATATTAAAATACTTTTAATCAAGTTCTCCTCTGTTCTTAAGTATACTGTTCATATCTGTTTAAAACATCTTTACTCTTCACAATACTAAATTCTGACCAAAATAAAGAAAACAATCAGAAATTATGATTTGTTCGTTTTTGTAAACTATACCTATTGAATACATAAACAAAATATTATTATATTATAATGTAGTAATATTATAATATAAACTATTATTATTCAATTGATAGTTAAACAATTAAGTTATAAATTATAACCTATTTTTTGTTCTAATATTGTCATTTTTATGTAAGAAATATGAAGTATTTTTTTATTTATGTAGAGTTAGACTCAATAGTCGTAAATTTAAATTTGTCACTACGAGCAATATTCTTATCTATAACTACAACCTTATCGGTGCGTTAAACCATTTTTCAATATAATTTTGTTATCCATCATCAGTACTGACATGATATAACTTGAAAGTTCCTTTGAATTAGTATTCAAACAAATTTTGATTTTTAAATGTCCTTGAAACCCACATAAACGTGCTTGTATGGTGCCACCTCAAGTTTTTAATACCTACTATTTATACATATAGTATACAATTAATGTACATATTATAATAAACGAAAAAATATATTTTTTATATTATTAGAAAAATTAATTTGATGTTTAAGAATATTATTTATTATGAATTGTAATTACAGTATTTTAAATTAAAATTAGTCCCATTCACTATAATAATGAGTATAATCATAATATCCGGATTGGTAGCATGGCTTTAAATATTAATTCGTTCTCAAAAATGGTTTTTTAATATTGTTTCTGAAATTATTAAACCATTTAAAAACTGACGAAAATATACAATAGTCGTATAACTTGTGTCAAATGTTCGATAATTTAAGGTTCTGCAAGGTTCTATACGGTAAATACGGTATTATACAAATACAAATAAAATACCGTATTTTAACATAATATTCTCTACATTTATTAAATGTGTTATTAACTTTTACAGTTATATCCAATATGATATTGTATCAAGTGTTTGTGTTATTTAATAAAATTACTTTGTATTAATAATTTTGTAGTATTTACTGTAGTTAGTACTATATATTATTCATTATTTGACTTTGGATTACCTACCTTCAAAATAAATTCGAAATGTTTATTATTATACATATATACATAGCACATACATAACAAGATATCAACTAGGTAGATATTCTGTATTTCTGTGTTAATATATATTATAATATTATATTTGTAATCAAAACCCTAATCGAAATAAACTAATTTAACATAGGCTTGTATTAATTGTGTTCTATAATATCTAATAATATATAAAAATAAATACATTGATAAAACTACATAATGATAAATAATTAAAATATTATAATTTAGATTAACATTTGTCATGGTTGTATCTGATACAATCATTCAATGTCGATAACCGATAGGTACGCTATCAAAAACCGTAAACTCATTTGTCCTTTGATCTTTTTTTTCCAAATTACCATCTGTTGTTAACATTTGGTTTTTATGAGTACGATAACGGTGGGAATAGTGGGAAGGATCCTGGCCCTATTTTTGATCTAGCAGCCCGAGCCAAACGAACCCCCCTGTATGTAGCTGAAAATAAGTAGGCCACCACTATATGTTTTTGATAATTTTGACAGTTTGCCAAATATTTTATACTTAAAAATATAACTATTATTTTCTTTTGAACAATTAATATTTATTTACCTGGATATTACTTACATCCATAAATTTAAGATTAACTTCACATTAGTATTTGATTTTATCGTCCATGAAAAAAATGCATTGTTATTGTTAGGATATATATATTGTGTAAAAAACCTGAACAGAATCATGGAAACGGGCTTTGGAATAATATTCGTCTCGGTTCGATCAATTTTACGCAGGATAGTGGTGTGTTGTTAAATATATACAATAAAATATATAGGCATCATATTTTAAAGCTATGATAAGCATCGCGTTGAAAAAAACGATCGAATTTCCGTCTAAGTCAGGCTTTCTGACAAGTGACATTCCAAATTCTTCAAAACCACGGTTGGCTTTCTTCAACATTTGTTTTACGGTTTTTTTGGAAGTGTTTCCCTGCGTTCAAAAAAACTATTGAGTGATTTGAACAACGGGCTATTTAAAATAACTACAGATTTAATTATTTCAATAATGACGAAATATGAATTTTCCAAGCACTCCTTCTACGCAAAAGCATGTTCACTTCGTTCCCGACGGTGACGATTTTCCAAGACATTTAACCCAATAATACTCACAGGCCGGGTACATTTTTGTGAAAACTACATACAATTTCGTTAAATTATGTTGGTTTTATTTTATTTTTATTATTTCAGTATTCAGGCAGCGTTAACATCGAATTAGTAAAATAGCCATTATTCAGGAGACTATCCCTGTTTTGACAGTATGGACTCGAATATTGATTGAACTAATTTGGCCATCAGATCATTTTTATTTTAGACATGGGAATCAAATTAATTTATGTATATATTCTCAAATACCAAATAACTTAAATTTAGAAGTCCCAATCTTAGTTTATTTTTTTAAATAATTTCTTATATACTTCCAAATGTATTATATTTGGCTACAGAAACTGAACTCTTTTGCCTGAACTAAAATAATTCATACAACCTTAAACCTATTTCTAAAAATTAAAAATAAATACCCTGAAGACAGTGTCAATGGTCTTTATACGATAACAACATTTCTGTCAGGAGTTATTTATAAATTTCAATAAAATTATTTCAACACGCCGTTTTATATGCCTCAAATGATATCGACTGCTTCAAATAAACGTTTCTTATCCTCTCTTAAACACCTAAAAGCATACCAAGATTGACAATGACTGAAGAAAAATTAAGTGATTTATGAGTACCTAAATGCTGTCAATGGTGATGAAGCAGCAGAAATTGATTTACAAAGTGGTATTGGTAAATTTTTAAAAATGAAAAAAATTCCCAGATTTTTATTAAAATCTCAAGACTGAGAACTGTTTGAATTAATTTTTTTTATCAAAAGTCAATGATTTTTATTTTTTCATTTTCCTTGTTTAATTGATATATATTTCACTGTCACTGTTTTATATATAAATTAATACTTTTTTTAACAGATCACAGAACACGCTAGAATTTTTTTGTTAATGCGGTAATCACATTACATTTGTCCTTAAATTTTTACATTCTATTGACCATCAGGCACCGAATAGGTAGAATGATACAAATAATTTTGCATGTAGGTTATGGTTATTTTTGAGTCCATAACTATCGATATTTAAACAAATAATAATAACACAAACGCATAATACTTATACACGATTATGACGCCATAAATTTGTTGTGTCACACTAGGTGGTACTTGGCTCTAATTTAATTGTGGGGGGGGGGGGGGGACAAAAATTCATCACAATTTACTGACCCATTTAAAATGATGAGTTTGCCCTATCAATTTTTATTGTGGATGGGCAACTGCTCTCTCGTGACCCCCCTACCCCAAAATGCTACTATGGTTGTGTGAAATATTAGCCACACATACGGGTAGTTAAACTTTTCATTATTCTAGGAATAACTGAAATGAAGCATTCGTAATATCGTGCACGATTATTAGTTTTGTTTATAACGCATTGAAGTTGAAAATATATTTATTTTGACCTAGTAATCTTATAAAAAAAATCTTTTCTGATTTTTATTCAGCCAATTATTACTGTTAACGTCACACAAAAAATATTAAATTTCAACAGTATTATCATTCGTTGTATACTTTTATGTGTTGGACTTTCAATTTTTAAATGTAATACAATAAGTGTTAAAAACTTATAACAGTGTGGAATGGTTTATAATGTGAACAACTAATTAAATTAAAATATATTATATTTAGTCAATAGCTTACAATACGTCTTGTAATACTAAATAGGTACCGGTTAAAGTTAATTTTGATTGTCATTAAAAAATTATAAAATCAATAAAACTACATTTAAAAAAGGGAAATTGATATGTATTTATTGGTTGGTAGGTATAGGGACCTACCGACTAATTAAATATTTATCTTTATATTTTACAAGTACTGATGAATTTAGTTAAGGATGGAACTTCATGAACATGTGTCAAGAGAGTGAATTTTCGATCTGATTCGGCACAAATAATATCAAATCTACATAATCTCGTGATTTTATTTCCAACATTTTATATCACTTATACTTGTTGGGTAGTACCTACCTAACTTTTAAGTGCATACTATTTCATATATAGGTATATATTTATTTCAAAGCGTACATAAATATACATTTTTATTTAGAACATCACGTCTAAATTTCAAATCTGGGAAAATTAGGAATTTATTTTTTTTCAACAATATTAATTTTTTTAAATTATTTTTTCTAAATCCTGCATTTGTCGAAATTTTATTCAAAAAAATTATAATTTTGCATATTTAGTTCAAAAATAATGTATATTAGACTTTATAAGCATATTTAATATTTTTGTTGAATAATTAAGTATATTTTCAAAATAATAATAAAGTTTTCAAACCTAATTTATTCACATATTTCACATTGTTTTAAAGTGCATAAAGTCCAAAGCTCTATACTAATAATATTTGGTATCTAAATGTTATAAGTTTTTAGAAACTACATAATTTTCAACATTCTGTTATTCAAGGCATTTTCTAACTACCAAGAATATTTTGCTTATTAATTCATAGTTATATTTTAAAAATACCTTCTTTAATACTGGTTTGTTATATTTTTTGTAAAATAAATCTTATTGAAATTATCTAACTAATAATCATAAATTATATTATATAACAAGCAAATTATCTCAATTTGTATTATAATAATTTTTTTTTATGATTGGTTCCTTCTCAAAGAAACAATAGAAGGTACAACTAAATATGTTGGATAAAACGCCATATTATATTGTACAATCTAAGTTGCAGCTAAAATAATTGTGCTTGAAAACAAAAAACTGTTTCAATATTAATGCTACAATAATATAAATATTAACTTAATAGTTTAAAATAATATTGAATGTAAATTATGTTTTTTTTAAATTAAAAAAAAAACCTCATTGTAAAAATTGACTCTATAATACAGACACAGTAAATAAATCGATATATAAAAATAAATAAAATCATAAAATGTATTATAAGATAGTTGGTAAAATAAAATATCATCGAACAACGTATTATAACAATTATTATTTCCAAGAGGTGAATTATTCATTTAATCTAGATTAAATAAAAATATATACTTATACCCCATGCTGCAGTATTAGAGAATATTAATATGTAGTTTCGTGTTTACAAAATAAACAGTAGGTACAATTGTATACGAATTTGTAAAAGTTAACCTAAAAAAGTTATTTTAGTTTAAATACATTTTTGTTCAAAATTAATATGAATATTAATCATATTTTTCATTTAAATACTATCTTCTTTCTGTGACCGCGCCATATTTTACGCAAAATATTCCGCTAAAAAATAAAAATAATAATTTCTTAAGATTCCGGTAAAATTACACTGCTTACGACTGATTAAATAATTTGTATATCACGCAAAGATATTTACTGTACACAACTGATTTTTTTATAAGATAAAATCATTTTTCAAGTTATATTGTGACCCAATAATGCGAGATAAAAAAAACTATTCAATTTTTTACGTATAATAAAAACGATTAAAATAAACCAAAAATGTTGTAGATTATGTACCTAGTAAATATTACTTGTAAACGATAAAATCATGGTCCGACTCTGTGTGATTTTCCTGGAATATTAAGCGGTAAATTTTGATTTTTTTCTCATTGCTCGGAGAATAAATTGTCTGTCAACCAATATTGTTGTGTGATTACTACGGTGAGAAAATATCTAAACGAAGCCTGGACGCATACAAAATAATACATAGTGCAGAAATAACGACAAATAAAGCTAATGAATATGCACAATGCACATGGTACAGATCGATTTCAATTTAAATAAGCATAGCTTTGGATTGTAGGCACACACTTTTGCTGAAGTCGAATTAATAATACGGTTATTTGAAAACCAATTTCAGAGCAGTTACTACGGATGATGTAGCTGGCTCTGGAATTTGCTTATTCCATCTGTCGATGTACTTGATATCATAGCCGTATAATGACACTTTTTTTTTTTTTTTGTAGCTATTATGGCAAAAATAATAAAATAATTATTATTATAATGTTAATAACAAAATAATGAACTAAAACGTTGTAGAAATTACATCAGAAAAATCATCATCATTAAAACGTCACGCGGAAAACCATGCTCTAAAGGAATCCGGGACATCCACCTCTGGACGAAAAATGTGAGCAACGAACAGTAAAACAAAAATGCATCTCGTGTAAGTAAGTACTTAGAGTGGTTGGCACTCGTAACTCCGTTCCCCAACGCCGCTGTAGCCACCCTTGAGCACCGCAAATATAAAATATTCTCCAATTTGCAATGAAAACCCACGACGGGTAAGCAACGGAGAGTATAAAAATACATTTCTGATAAGTAAGTACTTTGAATGATTATCACTTCAACCTGGATATAAGTCGTGGCGGGGTGTGGTGGTCAGGGCGTGGCGGTGTGGACTACAAATATCAGATTATTTAAATCTTTGGCAGGCAAGAGGAAAAATGTCCGTTTACCATTGTCGAAGACAATTGAAAAAATATAAACATTCACAATGTTTTACCGTCACTTTCCGCTATATACCCAAATCATAAACCAAACAAAATATTTTATGGATAATATTGTTGTCCTTAATTATTACTGTTCAAACTTTTATAGTATTATAAATGTAATGAATTGAATTTGAGGTTTGTCATAAATTAAACCAAGCATATATGCCTAAATATTGTACAATATTGATTATTATAATTTTGAGGGTAATTTTGTCTAATGGTCTAATTTTGTGTAATGGTCAACTATGGGTGCAATTATTTACATCAATCCGTTTTTTAAAATCGATTTTATGGTTTTATTTGGATATAGTTAAAAGTATCTAGTAAAATTTTTAGAGACTTGACATGTTGACCAATCATTTCAATTAATATTACATAGGCGTGATATAATCTCAAAAAAAAATGTAACTTATGCTTGAGGAAAATATAGACATTTTTTCTTTTCCTTTTCTAATAAAATATAACATGTTTATTATCAATACCAGAAATTCAAAACTCACAAGAGGGATAAAAGTAAAGTTTACAGTTTTTAATAAAATATTATACCTACGTTTGAGATAAATGTTGAATATATTTTATGATGATTAACTATTTTTTTAAGTGTGAATCAAATTTTAAAAATCGTTACAAAAACAATACTCTTAGAAGTAAACCGACCGACACATTATTTTCGAACATTGTATCAAATAATAATACGATTACAAGATTCGTGAAGCCATACAAACGACCGAACTCCAATACTAATATGTACTCGATCTCTGTACCCAATCCGTTTTTTATTTAAATATAAAAATTTTAATTTAATGTTTAGTACCACGCAAATATTCTAATCATAATTATTCTTTTACTTAAGTAAATTAATTTTTGTACATAGAAGTATTCGCGAGTAAGTTTATAACACTTTTATGAACAACTTACTTCAACTTTGGATTATGCTCAATTCACGAGACCCCATCAGAAAAGTAATTTTTACAATATTCTCGAGAAGGTTTTTGGCAATATTAAATAATATGTAATTAGCGTGAATTTACATTACCCTCATTAGAGCTTCTACGATATCTCTTATCCCTTAGAATAATAACTTTTCTTGCGTTGCTATAGGAACACTTTAAATAATTCATATAAACACTTGCGGGGAGAGTAAATAATACAAAATCAAAAGCCGGATTTTCATCTGCTGAAAGATAAAGAATAAATTACAAAAGAATTAAACAATTTATCTTCCTATTTTCAAAAAAAAAAAAAAAATGCATTTAATTTAAAATATAAATGAAATATGGTTTTTATGAGCTTAGTTTAAATATTTCACATTTTTTCGTACAATTTTACAAATTAATTTATTTTAAAAGAGACAACAGAACGGCAATAAATTACGTAGCCCGAAATCAAAAAGGCAGGTAACTTACCGCGGTTAAAAAAAACACGTTAACTTCTTTAGAATTATAATATTAAAAACAAGATGAGTTTTCATTGATTGCATAAAATAAGTGATAATTATAATATAATATTCTCATAATTCTGTTGTTTAGTCCATGGATGTACATCAGTAGATAATAATAATATTATAATTTTAACAAACTAACAACATGCTTACTATTTTTTGTATTATTATTGAGACACTGTAGTTCAAGTAACGACTGATCAGCTGTCAAACATCAGCTGTCCCGAAATACAACGTTAAAATACGGTTTGATACAAAACGGTCCACTGCAGGCCACACCCAATATTTACATTTGGATGCCGACGGATAAGTACAGTGATTAACATAATCGAAAACTGTATTTTACAGCGATGGTTTACCCGACCGTTGTTAAGATTTTGCTAAAAACCTTTGCACTCGAGTGTAACATTTCTGTAATGTTATTCGCCGCAACGTTCTTAAAAACAATTGGGAAATTCTGTCTACGTTAAATTCCTAATCTAGAGAAATGCTGCATGAGCTATTTTATTGCATACGAATAAAACGTTCCAGAAAATAAAAATAAAAACAATAAAAGCTCACATCGCTGTAACAGCAAAACTTTGTCGGTCTGCTCGCAATCTAATAACTACGTATATAAGACAAAATATTATTATGCATCAACTTTATCTTACGACTTATATACAATATTAACATTTTGTTTCACTGTTCATAACTCAACATTTTTGGGTCTGTTATTTTAACATTATTTAATATTATAATTTTGAATTTAAATCAAGAAGAAAAAAATTAAAGAGTTCATTAATTTTTAACAATCTCTCACATAATAGGTACATTTTAACATCCCATACTAATTCTACCTAACACGAGCTTTATGTATATTATCATTTGTGGTATAACTTAAACATTTTTTAATGTACGATACAGTCTCATATAATAATAGATCAAAGTCTTAAGTAGTAGGTATGATCTTGAATATAATATGGCCAATAATGTGTTGTAAAATTCACTATTTTCATTCTAAAATCAATTTCAATTTCAAAATTATAATAACACAATATCTGCGTAACTTTGTTTCTGATATTTTATCGATCTATGTACAAACGTGTATTAAAAACAACTATAATCAAAAACTTTGTGAATCGTCTTCATACTACTTTTCTTTGACTGAATTGAGCAATAAATGTCCGATATTTTAACCATCTATTAACCCATTTAAAAAAAAAAATAGGGATCAATTTAATAAAATTATATATTGTATTTATATAATACGACCCACCATTATATACCTTTTTATAGAGGTAGCTTGTACTATTAGCCTAAATACTAAATATAAAACAAAATCTGGTACATTGTTTTGTTTGTGTTTTTTAATTTGTTTTTTTTTTTTTTTTAAATTTCAGGACTTTTTAAAAATATTTTTCTAGATAGGTATTTGGAATACAACAGACAATCATTAATACAGAAGAAACTTTGTTTATCAATTTCTTAGAATTTTGGGTCACTTCTTTCACAATTATATCAATATAAAACATTCTCCTGGATTATTTGTATTCCTATAAACTTTAGTTCATTAACAGTTCATAGAAAATAATAAATTTTCAACATAGTTGTATTATTTATATTTTTTAGTTGAATGTAATGTTAACATACTATTTTATATATAAGTTAAGGTCTTATTAAATGTATACAAGTATACAACTATTTATTATATTTCTGTTTTAATGCATATTGAACCTCTAAACTTCTATAGGCATTACTGTGTACGCTGTATTGTTTGATTGACATAAAAATAATTAAACCTCTATTATTATACCTCTGTTATTTGTCTGTCAAATGTTAAGTCAAATAACTTAATAATCAAATTGATTAGGCAATTATTTATTATATTTTACTTTAAACCCATAAATTACATATAGAAACCAACAACTTACTCGTGGAGTGTGCTTTTCATTACGCCTTGTTTGTGTTTCAACTAACTTTTACTTTATACCTAACACCATTTTGTTTATAGTATAATTTGTATTCAAAGTTTTTGTTTTATACCTACGTCGTATTTATAACTATGTTTTGCTTACACCACCATTTATGCAATTTCTTAATAATTCAACTTTGGAAAAACTGTAGAAATCGAGTATTTAAAAACTAAAAGTACAATTTTATTTTATATACCACCTATATAATTTATATTAAAGCTATTATTAGTAAATTACTTAAGTTTATAGGCGTCTTCGAGGTAGCATAATATTGTTACCTATATATTTTTACTTGAAAGTATCTAGTAAATGTACAGTTATGCACAGAAAATGGGTCAAAGGATTCTTCGAATAAACTCCATGGTTCTCCGCATTACTAAATTGACGTTGCATAAAAAGTTTAGTCCGTAAATAAATCATTGAAAAATACGAGCTGAAAGCTAGTTGAAAAATAAAATTAATTGTGATAAATTTCTTTAAATTTACCTTCATTAAACTTCCACGATTTAATTTATTAATTCATTTTCTACGGGTAAAACCAATACAAAAGTTTATAGTCATCGTGAAGACTGAAGAGTACTTCCAAGATAATTAACAATATTACACAATAATATACAAGTATTTTTATTTATTTTACATATTTTGTATAACATCAAATTATGGTTAAGTGTTTGTCCGTTATTGTTATTATATAGATTCAAATCTGATATAACGACTACCGTAAAGTAATGGTTCACTTTTTGTGAAGAAAATATATTTTTTAGTCAACAATATTATGCGAGGAAAAAAATCTAGAAACACCATAAGGAACGGTATAAGATAATGCGGTGCGCTTAAGCCCATATTAAATATTACTATGTGGATTATAAAATTGTCCAAACTGACGAGTCATTGATAAAAAAATATTAGAAAAAGCAATTTTGAATGCACATTTACTAGTATACGTTGTTAAAAATAACAATAGTTTAATGTATACAAAATATACGATTTATGTTGGACGATGAGTTAATCCTGTGAACAATCAGATTAATGCACGAACAGTTTCAACGAGAAATTAAAGAAAAATACATAATAATTCTATATTGCTGAATGAACGGTAATTGTCGACAAATACAGCAGCAGTGTTAATCCAGGCGACTGGTGGCAAATTTAACTAAAAGATAATTGCGATTAATGCATGGTAGTTTTTCGTGGTCCTTTGGGGTCATCAAATGTTTCATTATATTAAATGGCATTTTGAAATTTAAATGGCCCTCCACGTTGCTCAAAACCAAAACCACTCATCGAGTTCTACCATCATAGATTTTAAATTCATCAAAATGTGCATTATATTATTTACGATAATAGTTTTAGTTATAAAAGTTGAATAGCATATACTATTATATACCATTAATACAGTTGCATAATATAATAATACAATAATGTATTAATGTATTAATAATACAATAGTGTATAGTACCTATACATTATCTATACATTATATTATTTCCAATGTTCATGATTTAATTATTTGAAACACTTAATTTTTCAACTTTTTAAAATTTTAATATATAAATATGACTCAAATATTAGGTATATCTACTACGAATATAAGAAAACGTGAGTCATAATATTTTATTAAATTCAAAATAGTTAAATATTGCGATTTTATTTTGCGGGTTTTTGGTATGGAGTTAAAATTAATTACACGTGAAATCTTAGTGACTATTATATTATTACTATTTCAAGCAAAAATTTGGGTTTTTGAAAGTTGATCTTTATTATTTTATTAATTGAAAGAAACAATGAGTCAAGATTGTCTGTTCGGTATTTCGTACGCCTGAACAGAAGAATTGTAAATAAAATCGACAATAATAATTTCACATAATATAACATAGGTACTATATTATATGTATACATCAATATTATATTTCAATTGAATGATTAAACGATATGATTTTAATTCGATAATACTTATACTTAACTGATATGACCCGTTGTGGCCTCACTAACTCGTTGAGTTGTTGTTACCCTAAGCGTGTTTGTGTATCGAAAACTGTGGGCGAGACGTACTCTCATAATATGACGTGATGGCCGAGTAATGAAGTTGAATGTTATGGTTAGGGCGGTACTGCAAGTATCCTGAACAGATTTAAAATTTGATTTGAAACGCCGAAGGGGCGTAGAAAAATATTGAAAACGATCGTAAAAGTGCATAGGTACCTATATAACGAAATAATACATGCAAAATGATTATGGTATGAAAAAAATGTTAAAACTACAAGTTTCACCTATGGGAAGGGTCAAAGGACTAAAATAACGGCATTTCAGATCCACCCACGTTTGTATATTTTTTTTAAAGATACCGAGAAAAACATGTACTCGTACGAATAATAGTGTAAATAGTCGTAGGAGTTCATGCCGAGAATTATGATAGCTACATACTTGAAATTTCAATTCAGACATTTTTCGAAAAATTCCTAACGGGCGTGGTCGGGATAATGACGCGTATAAATTACTTTTTTGCGCTTGATTCGAAAAAAAAACCCACGTTTGTCAAGGGCTCGCGTGTTGGTTATACTTCTGAAATAATTTTTTCGCCACACGTGGATTTCATTGAACAGAATTAATTTAATTTTTCCCGTTAAACGTGTTGGTGGGAAATATTATAATGAAATGTATAAGTAGGTACCATTCAAACGGTAATTTCGTAGATCCTTCACTCTTTCGAAAATAATGTGGTTCTGTATGAACAACACGTCATAATAATGACCAAGTGACTTTTCAATAAAATAAAAGAAAAAAAAGAAACGACGTCTTGTATAATATGGTCGTACAATAGTTCAAACGCACAATAGTCTCTTACAGTACGAGTATAATAATATATTGGGTAGGTATATAATAGACTGATATTTTTATATAATATTATATTTTGCACAGTAGTGTTTGATTAAATTCTAAAATGTTTCAATTAAAAACGAAAAAACGACGAAAGTAAGCAGCCGCGGCACTGATATTCAGTATAAGTGTCGAATGTACATGGTCACTGCGTAATGCATATTATGTTAAACTTAAATTCGATGATAACTAATTGCATGCGAAAAATTACTCTCTGAGCAAATACGTAAGCCTATATCATTATTTTTTTTTTATATTAATTAACCCGCGGCAACTTAGGCCATTGGAGGTTTTTAACTGTGTTGGAGGGTACTGTAGGCTTAAACACGTTTACACAGTTTGGCAGATTTTTTAGTAGGCACCCGTAGGTATCTGCCATGCCCGGGTGGGGGATGGCGGCACTTCTCTCCGGACACCGTGACTTGCCCCAAGGAAAATTCCACCTGTGGCCGAGGTTTTGAACCGGTGTCGGTGCGCGTCGCAACAGACACCTTAGTCCACTCAGCCACTCTGTCCCCCTCCCCCTATATTATTATATTACTATTTACTAAGTATACCTATAATTTATGATATATTTATATTGAAATTATAAAATATGTATTTTATTATTAATATTAGGTATTTTACACGGTATAAAAATAGCGAAATCAGCTTAAAATTAATATTTTTAAAATATCATTCCGTGCAGTAAAATATAATAATATAAGTAAAAGTTTCAATTCCCCGACAATAACATTTTTGAATTATAACAAAATAACTAAAACCGCTAATCTTTGTATAATAGCCTAATTTCATCCAAATATGAACTACAAAACTCTATAATATATTATATTACATATCATAATACATATTTTTTAGATTTTTTAAAAATTTTTTTAATGAATTATTCACGAGAAACCTGTTATTTAATTTTCAAGCCATAGCTATACAAATTTAACATTTTAAAAACATGTAAAAACGGGCATGGACCAATTGCGCCTAAAACAAAATTTGTATTTTAGGGTCAGTCTACCAATTGCGCCTCTTATATTTTACGGTTAGTACACCAATAAATTGCGCTCTTTATATTTTACGGTCAATATACCAATTGCGCTTGTATTCAAATTAACCTAGCGGCTACCTTCAGATATAAAAATATTGTTGTTCGATCTAATTCCATCAACATCAACATAAAAACACCAAAATTCTTAAAAGTTAAAAACGTATTTATTGATCAATAATAATTGATTACTGGTTATAATATTATATTTTATAACAGTATCGGGAATTTTATCAAACGATATTATTATTACGCACATATTTTGATTACGGAAGTATGCATTTGAGTGATGGACGAAAACAAGTTTTCATTATCATCGGATATATTTTATCAGGCTAATTGACAGCCTAATAAACTGTAATACTGTATATAGAATAACATTTTGATGATACCCAATATTTATGTCTTGTTAGTCGTTTAGTATTAGTTTGAGTTGTTTGACGTAACAATGTGGATCGTTTTAAACAAGCTCTTAGTGAAAAAGGTAAACCGTTATTAGTTCTCGATGAGTTTAAGTTTCGAAAATGTACTATCTCAAAAAATTGAATAAAGTGGAGATGTACAGTTAAATCGTGTACTTCGAATTTTTTATGTGATGTAAGTGAAACGGTTACTTATAGGTCATGAGTTAAGTGCTGCCCTTAATACATGTGCGGTAAGTAGTGCTAAGGTAATAAAATTAACAGAAATATTATAACATATTATACAGAAAAACCAAAAATAAGGAATTTCACATAGTTTGTTTTAAGAAATTACGGGTCGACATTTTTACAGTCGGCATAAATTATATTTCAGTCACCAAATACTTGATCTCAACCCCCCGTAAAAATCGTATAACTCCGGTCGAGCATTTATTATATAATTATAACTGACTAATAAGTTTTCCTTAGGTAGTGTAAAATGTATAAGCGCAATTGGTCTATCGACCCTAAACATTTTAGAGCGCAATTGGTATATCAACCCTAAAATGTTTAGAGCGCAATTGGTATATGAAAAGGTAATTTTAAGCGCAATTGGTAAACTCCCGTAAAAATAAAATAATTATCAAAATGTTAACTTCAAATGCTCAAAAAAAAAATTGCCCATCTATCTCTAATATTTTTAAATAACTATAATAACACACTGTGAAAAACTTTGTATTTAGTTTTTAAATATTTTTTTTTTTATTGAACTTAAGCCCGGTGACTATGGCCATTAGCTGTTGTAGGGGTTATGAACTGTGGTAGGGGTAAGGTTGATACGGTAGGTTAATTTTACGATTGTTTTAATGGTTGTCACGGTAGGTAGCAAACACGTGTATGTGTGGCAAGGTTTTTAACTACTATGAACGCGGGTGGTCACCCATCCGGAAGCTAGTAGCTGTGGCCGTTACTTACTCCCAGTCACATTCCGCGACTGGTAGCAGCCAACGCGCCACGCCAAGCCACAGTAAAAAATATTTTGACAGAGTGGAAACGGTTTTATCGACCTTTATAGAAAATAAACTAACACGAAAATAAAAAATGTCTAATGTATATAAATAGCACAAAAACAGTCACAATATTTTTGAAAATACACGATGCATAATAATTACTGATATAAAAATTTGATAAAAATGTCAAATATCTTTGATTATTAATTTTTGAATTATCTATTTCAAAATTATTATAGAATAGATATTAACATAATATATATGATATAAATATAAACATTTTGTACACGACCAGTAGATCAAATCATACTGTGTGAAATATATATTATAATTATATTATAATTTATAATGAACTACCCGATACAAAATATTTTATGGCTCTCTGCCAGCATTCGATATTGTAATTTTTTTTTTCAAAAACTATTGTTTTGATGTTGCCTGTGTATTTGACGTCATTATAATATATGTATGACGCGTGTCAGTGCGATAATAATAGATCGGATTGAAACATGTTATAACTTATTATGGTACCTACCTGTGTAGTCATGCAATTTTTAAAATATCTGTCATTAGGCCCCTATAATGTATATAATATGTATATATATAAATACCAAGAGGATAAAATAAAATTCGATTATATTTTCAAACGTAAGGCGGACGTTTTTTTTTGGGGGGATTTAACAACACCGATCAGAACATTGTACAAAGTATAACAATTTAAATTTGTTACAGGTATTCGGAAAGTTCGTGTTGCATAGTCTTTTTCGATCGAGAATATTTATTATACTTAAGTCTCAATATTATATTTTGAAGAAATAATCTGTGCACAAGTTATGTTGAGACTAACAAGGGATAAGAATTTCAGAAAAAGACCCGGATTTTTTTCGAAAAAAAATGGTTTTGACGAAAAAAACTGGGATTTACCGGAAAAATTAAAACATTCATAAAAAAACGTTTTTTATCCTAAAGAATTTAAAAAGTGATGTAAAGAGGAAACAATCCAATAAATAATGATAGTTGATGATCAATAATCATAATACACATTAATATACAATCACTTCAAGTTTGTAGTAGATGAATTTTGCGGATTTTATACTTTATTTTAGTTAATTTTAGAAGTTATAATTTGTAATATTAATTATTGTATAAGTATTTACTACCTATGTAGTTAGTAATACTATTTACTATTTACCTACTCACTAAGTTTAAAAAAGCGGGTAAGTGGAATTGCTCTGCTGTACAGTAGGTTACAAGTGGGTCGCTGTAATTGATGGAGTCAAATTTGGATTCAACGATATAATATCATTGTATACGAAAAACGATTCTGAGCGGAGACCATTTATCAGACAAGAATATTTTATATTAAATTAATATTGTTATTATTTATTAATACGGTAGCCGGTAAGTTGAATTAATATTATTTGCATATTATCATATTTCCATATCTGAACATAATAATATACTTGAGAAATTTTAAGTACCCACAAATAATATTTTTAGCTTACAACAAAATAACTTAAATCATTATACTTGGTTACTTAAAATGTAATTTCGTCCAAACTTAAACTTTGTGTTTGTATATTTTTTTAGATTTTTTAGTTTCAATATGAACTATTTATTTAGAACTTTTTTAAATGTTTAATCCTTAGCTATAAAAGTTGAACATTTTATAAATTGTTAACTACAAAATAATTTTTAAATTTAAAATTTGATAAATTTCGTCAAAATTCAAACGTTAGATGCTTATAAAAAAAATTGTGCCTATGTATTTTTAATATTTTTAAACTGCTATTATAGAAATTAACAATATATTAGGAGCCTTATATTAAATTTTCAAGCTTTATGACCCAACAAATAATTGACACTGATAAAAAAAAGACCAAAAACATTTTAAATGTGCGTTAACAGTTCAAAACGAGAAAAATATTTTGAAAATAAATTGTATCACTTCACTTAGAATTTACATTATTAAAACTATCAAATACTTAATTGTCGCCACTATTAATAGTTAATAATTTAATACAATGATATATTATAAACGCCAAATCTACAAATGTGAAACGACAATGACAGGTATCTTTATCTATTTTTTTTTTAACTGAGTTCTTTTATACCTACTTAGTTCATTTGAATTTTTGAACGTAAATACAATTTTTAAATTTCCAAAAATTCTGTTTTTTTTTTTAATTTTCCTAAAACTTCATTTTTTTGGAAATATTTTATTTTAATATTCTCCAATTTTTTCGATATTTTCTGAAGCTCTGGGAAAAAACCGTTTTTCCAACATTTTCCCGAATTTTCCCGAATTTTCCCTGACATTTTCTGGCGTTTTGATCCATAAAACTAACGACAACCATCAAAACTTTCCGGAGAAATAAATTCAAGGGTGACTTTAAAATCATTTTAAACCATTTAGAATATATTATTTTAAAATTCCCCAAAAAAATGTGTTTTTTCACTTGTGTTTATAATTTGAATTTTGTGCAAAAATATTATGTGTTATTCACCATATTCACAAAATTAACATGAGGCATATACGACCAAGTTTCGCTTCCAAATCGTCTAAATGAATGCGGTAATAGTCACTATCGAATTTAATACAATATTACACACTACCCACATCTTTTACCCACCAAAAACGGTGACCGACTCCCACATGCGAAGGACGTCCGATTTTCTGTACCTTTTTTTATTACATTATTTAGTTTGTCGGAAACAAATTGAATAAAAATGTTTTGTAAAACTTATTGGGAGGGTTCTAGGAAACCATCCATTATGGACCTTTTACTTAATCTAAAAATATTGATTTCTCGGAATCTTAAGATTTTTATCCACGAGTATGATGTTTTCCAGTGAATTTATTGTACTCTACGTAAATCCTTATGATTTATTTACCATTATATACCTTCACAGCCCCTGCGACATAATAATGCATTTGCAGAAGTGTAGTAGGTACCTCCATACAACCTATACGTACCTTCGCATAATCTTGTAGTAAAACCATTCCGTGAACAAAACTGAAATGTGAACCAAAAAGTCAATAACTGAGTAGTCGGTGTAGGTACGTATCTATAATTTTATCTGTAAATGTATTGAAAATAAAAATGCTTGCTGGTGTAGGTCGTAGCTCAAATCGCAAACGAATCTTTTTTTTAAAACGTTCGGCACACAATATGCGATTTTGCAGTCATCTGCCCGGGTTTAGGGCGTAGTTCATATGGGCGATATTTGAGTAAGAATGATCAAATTTTAAGGACGGAAAAATCGAATCTTGCCTACGTCTAAATAATCACTTGTGTGTTTGTATGATTTTTACACCCTTCGAACACGGAGGCGCATGCATATTATAGTAATATGTCAACCGTCGCGAATGACTTGGGGACGGACTTGATTTTCGAACAAAATGCCCCTACACGTGTCCGAGTACATTCTGTTCTGGTGCTTCACTATAATATTATATGGATTCCGAATTAGACATGACAAAATAATTGAATTCGTCACAGTGTCAGACGGAACACATATTTAATTGTTGTATCTTATTACTTTACTGTTCACCCTATTTAACGTTCGAGAATTTTCGAGATATCAAACTTATGTTAATTGGGTAAAAAAATATTTTTGTAAAAAAAATGGTTTTCTCATTACTTCATAGTGGATTGTAGATACCATTCAAAAAATGTTTTGAATATCTCAGGAATATTTTCAGTTGCAGATATATACAATTTATACGCAAAAGTTTTATTAGGTAACTAAATGATACTATAAATTAAAATTACGTTAAAACATTATTGTTTTATTTATTTTAACCCGAATTCGTGGTAATATATAGTTCATATAACCAAATATGTACCTAAAGTTTAGGGACTATTCGTTTTTTACTGTGTGTGTAACTGAAAATTAGTGTCACCGTTAATTTATACTATGGTATATTAATTTTACTATGTTATATTTACTGTTGTACATAATATTTTTAATTTATTTGTAGTTATTTATATGTACGTTTTTAAGTACGTCATACAATACTTATTGTTTTCCACTAATATTTCTGAACAACGGTTAAATATTTCTAAAAAAAGATGATTTGTGTTTAATAATTGTCATCATTTTAATTTAAACATTAAGATGAATGTTGGAAAGAAACGGTTGGTTAGGTTATTTATTATTTTTTTAAAACTAAAGAGTTGCACAATTTATTACTATTAGTTTGATAGTTTATCTAACTCAAGTGATAATAGCTAGTTTTAAAATTAATTTTTTTTTGAAAGTTAAGTTAATATCTTTCTTTGTTTTAATATAAAGTGTTAACTATATTTCTTACGCATTTTTAAATTCAACACAATTAAAAAGAATCTGTTTATTTTAATTTTAATATTATGTTCAATATCAAATATCACCACAGACCACACGGTTAACCATGTCCCTACTATGCCTCTCAACTTTCACACGTCGTGCACAAATAACTGAAATAACCGACGGTGTGCCAAAAAATATTTTTGCACTAGCATGACTCTATTTTGACAAATACTAAAAACAAATTAACAATTATAAACCACTTCGAATGCCTAATTATAATGTTTAAAATTTAGTTTAAAACAATTAAATTACAACGGTCTATTTTTCTCTCTTGCTCCCTTTCAATTTATCTACCTCTCTCTTATTACTAACTACAAGACATATTTCAACAATAGAAAAAATGTAATTAAAATTCTACATTCATAGTTATATAATATTATAATTAATTATGTGGATTATAGTTTTTACACAAGTTCTCAACTAATGATTATCATCACTATGCACTTGAAGACATATTTTTCTACTAATAAAACGCATTTATACTATATTTTATTCCACAGATTATAGGTTAAAATTACTGATAGGTAATTACCATTACTCTCAATGTTTCATCTCTATCTTACAGTCGAGTAATAATATTATTGAAGCATAATTTTTTCAACACAGAATCCATTCACTTTCGTTACTTTTGACTTTTAATATTAGAGTGAATATATTTTGACATACTTGATAATTTGAAGTAATTGGAAATTCTATGTGAGATAACACGAATAATATTCCATTTTTTAAATTTCATAACAGGTCACATTTATATTTAAATGTACAACGGAATTTGTATCTCCAGTATTAATGTTGCAATTTCAACGTGTTTAAATTATAATATTAAATTAGCATATCATTACAAAAAACATATTTTTCAAAAAATGTATAACTTATATAATATTAATATTATGTAACTATAATTGACAACAATATTGTATAATCGCAGGCAGTCAAAAATATCTTTCGGCCATTTTACTGATGAATTATTTGAATTATATTGCTGAGTAAAGTAATGTAATTACCTATACAGATATAGACAAGAATAATTATTTAAAATATTTGTTACAATTAACAGAGATATTTAAATTATACAAGACATTGCGTTTGTTTATAGAAATACTTAACGAGATAAAAACGTTGAAAATAACACTCAGTAAATTGAAACTTGTAATACAGTTTGTTGAACATTTTGATATGTAAAATCCAATAAGTTGAACTATTGTTAAAAATATATTTTTTGTAAAATTTAATGAGAATAAATAATTCTTTATACTTAAAACAAAGATAAACAATGATAGAAAAAAAAGTGGGTAAGTGGATGTCGCTCTGCTGTACAATAGGTTACAAGTGGGTCACTGTAATTGATGGTATTAAATTTGAATTCATTATATAATATAATTATTGTATAAAAAAAACAATTCTGAACGAAAACGGTCGGTCAGCCTATGATATTACCAAGTATATTTGATGATATTATTGTGAATAAAGTAATTTATATATAACCTATTTTATGTGGATCCTTGTTTTAAATTTTCAATTCTTAGCTATAAAAGTTGAACATGTTATACATTTTTAACTACAAAATAATTATTAGATTATAAATTTGATAAATTTTGTCAAAATTTGAACTTTTAATGCTTATAAAAAAAATTGTGTCTGTATTTTTAGTATTTTTCAACTGCTATTAGAACGATATATTAGGAGCCTTATATTAAATTTTTACGCTTTTTTACCCAACAAATAAAATTTAATTGATATTTATAGAAAAAAAAACTAAAAAAAATGAAAACTGAAAATGTCCGTAAACGGCTCAAAATATTTGGAAAATGTTATCGTGTATAGAAAATGCTAATATAAACATACTACGGATTTTCTCGAAAACAGATTTTGCGTAAAAATTCCCGTTTTTCCTTAATTTTTCTTTTGTTTTTCACGTCGCTTTCAAAACTACTGGGAAATGTTTACTTTTGACCAACTAGATTCACTTTCCTATCAGAAAAGTTACTGTTGAAGAAAATCCAAGCATTTTTACTGTCCAAAAAGGTGATGACAGACACAAAAATAAAAAAATAAACACACATCATTATAAAATCAATACATTTATCGCTTCGCTCAGAATCTAAAATATGAACAGGATACAGGGACCAGGTGTTAGAAACTCATCTCGCTTCGTCAACATCAAAGCACGATAGTGGTGTTATTTTTTGATACAAAATTTAAATTCAATGATAAATCAACACATTCAGAAACCGATTCTGAGCGGGTTTCCGTTAAAAACACGCTTGCCTGCATTTCTTTGATCGATTTACGCACTTGACGGAGTATAGTCTTACCTTATAACGAAACTCATATTGAAAATGACCACTTCCACACACCCATGCTTAGACTCGGTTTACAACTCGTAAGGTTAGATGTTGACGTTTGACTCATCGGGAACGAAAAACTGTCACCGTCCACAATTTGTGACGATGGTTAAATATGGTGTGGATATTATTTTACCGGAGAGCTATAACTGCACCGATTTGATCATTTTGGGTGAACGATTCACAGAGTAAGTTATAACCCACCGTCGTCTTACAAATACATTAAACTAATATGAAAAAGAACGTTGCCGTTGTACGTTTTATCGCATTACGTTGCAGTGTGTTCTATCTATCTATGTTTGGCCATTGTTGTTATTATTATTATTATTATATAGGCACTATTTGAACATTTTTTACAAAAGTAAATATTTTTAGTAACTACCTACGCGATGTTCAAAACCGGGAACAAAAATAAACTAGCCGTCAGCGCCGTGACAGAAGGTTATTTCTTCCTACATCGGCCTATATAATGTCACCAGTATAACACGCCAGACACGTCACATATTAAGCATTTCTCTATCAATAGTTTTTCGTAAGACAACGCCCGGAGGACATGCACGACACCACACCGAAAACCGTAAACAGCGCTTAACTCGTAGAAGTAACTCGGGTTTAATAGTTTCAGAGGCTAGAATCCTTAAGACCCAAAGTTCAAAATAAGCCGTAGCCCACCACACCACCTATCACGAGTGTCACTATAGTTTAAAGAAGTCGCGGGGAGTCCAGTAAAATCAAAGTTGAAATGGAGACATAAATTAGATAATATTCTCATTCTGTATTTATTATAGCCAGAACACTGAATCTGTTTTGGCTTATAGTCGACACTCGACCTGATTTACTTGTGTTATGGCACATCCAAAATATTAGTAGATATTATAATATACCATAATATGACCATATCGATATAATACATAATATACAATTATTAATATTTTACACATGAAACCAATGGCAGTTTTTTATTATCCAAAGAATATTGTCAACTATAGACTATAAACCCCTCCCCCAAATTACGCCGATGGCTGCACTATGAATCAGCCCCTATTGTTTCCCTGAAAATAGCTCTTAAACACTCTGATAAATAAGCTCAATAATCATTAGAATCATGCCTAAGTATTTGATTCATAATACAAGTAGCTTAGGGCAATTTCTTTTATTTTGCATATTTAACAATTTTTTCAATATACGTACTTATATGCTTATTTCGTTATATTTGTATTTTAAGTGTATTTTTTACATATTATTACACAATATTTAGAATATGAATTTTCTATAAATTGGAAAAAATCGATTATATAATATCTTACGAACAATTAATTGGTGAACAATCGTCGCTCGTCTACATTCGAAAATATTCTAAACATTTTAGTCTCACAATGCAATTGTTCATTTAGGTAAGAGTTGAATAATTATTTAATCATAAACACAATATACATTTATAATTGAAATCTTTGTTTTGTTTAAAGGAAAGCTTAAAAAAGAAGAAGGATTAAGAAAGAAAAATGAATATAAAAATAAATGTTAATTTAAATTTTTAAATTTTCAGTTTTTTAATGATGAAATAAAATATTTTTAAGAGCATATTTAAACATTTTTGCACATTATTCGAGCATATATGGTATATTTTGTAAGCATAAATGGGTGAATTTTTTAAGGTTTTTAGAGCATTACGCTCTAATTATTACACACTGACTATCTTACCGGTGTAGTGTCTGCTGGAAACGGACCAGACACATTACGCAATTTTAGATAATATTACAAAACGAAGCGAGTAGATACGATAGTTGTAGGCGATTGTGTCTATCGTCCTCGGCGGCGTCACTGCTAGTAATAATGCCAAGGATACACGAGGATAGTTTTTCAAGCTAGGATACCAAGCTAATGCTAGTAAGCTCGAAAGCTAATAATTTTAGGTTCATGTAAGCAGATCTATAGCTTTGTTTTTAAGCTATCGAGCTAATAAAGAGCTAGTAAGCTAGCATGTCCAGCTAGGCTAGTAATAGGATTGCGTTCTATTTAATAGTCATAATCCAAACATAGTCAGAAGTGATAAAAACACAAACGATGATGATTATAATAATAAATATCGACCATGGCTACTCCGATGACGTAGACGCCTCACGTTTGACAATAATATCACAAGTGGTGGATAGTCGATAAACACGTGACTTGAACATTTTTCTAAAAGCAATGCACCAATTTTTAGAAAAAAATAACCAATGAACCGTATGGCACTATGGTGGATCATAAGAGTTACTAAAAAATAATCTATTTCCCCACCGGTTACCAAAACAAAGTTTATATAAATATTCATCAATGTGAAGTCTTTTTTTCGAGACCTTTGAAGTCTGGAATTGACATACTCCTTCTATAAGTACCTGTATATACGATTAAATTATGATAAATAGGTTTATTCTGTAAGATCATAAAAAATAGTTTTAAATTTTAATAATATCTACTTTTCTAACTTATTAAGTTATAACAATATTTTTTTATATTTTTAAGCTATTAGTTTGATTTTAAATTTTAAACATTATGGAATGTTGCATTGACGCAATGTTTGCAGTAAGTTTCTGTAAGAGCATTAAATCGAAATTCACTATGTATTAAGCGCTATTGTACTTCATACAACTGTTTTGTTTTATGTAGGTAGGTTAGGTTATATTTAATTATTAAAATTGTGAAAATAAAATGGGTTAAATTTATTTATTATTATAATAAATTATTTGCATTTAGTGTTCATACAATTTTTCAAGACAATCTGAATATATATATATATATATAAATAAACATTACATTTATTGCATAAATAAATTGTTTGTGATTTACAATTGCGACACCTTTGTTAAAATAAAATAACTTTAGAGAAGTATAAAATGTGTTAAAATATAGGTGCCATAGAAAATAAATAATCACAATGTCTTCGTAAAAATATTTCCACTATAATTTATTCAAACTAAAAAATTATATAAAACGCATTTTGGCTTTGGAAAAGTAATTTTGATATTTTTAGATTCGGAGCGGAGCTATGAATGTATTGGTTTAACAATGTGTTTTTTTTTTTATTATATTATGTTAATAAAAATATTTTTTGTTTGTGTCTGATGAAACGTTCTTTGTAAGTTTATAACATGCTCTAATCATCAACTTCGAGCGACCTCTCTAGAGCAAATCGGATATAGTTTGTACTTTAGGGAGTCAAAAGTATAAAAATTGTATTTTTATGTCCAAGGTTTGAACATTTAAAAAGGTTTCTCATAAGTTTTCATCACAAGAATTAAAAAAAAAAGTTAAGCGTAAACCCACATTCACGTTTTATAATTGTTTGAATTCAAGATGTTGACGAAACTCGACAAAATCGTGAACTATTCTGTAGACGTTTTTTAACTTACTCTGCAAACATTTAACGGCTGGCAAACAGTCTCCACTCATAATCGTTTTTCATCGTGTACAATGATATACGCATTCAAATTTTAAACTTTTAAAGCTGTTTATGACAAATTGTTTAGTATTTCATTTAGAAAACAATATGTTTTAAAAAAGACAATCTATTCTTAATAATATAATATTAATATAGTATATATCTAATATTAGTACACTACACTGTGGTCTGTGAGATTGAATTTTATTTTTGTGTATAGTTATTAGTAATAACTTTTTTTTTTATTTATTAGATAAAAATAGAGTTTTTACAATCTGTAATATTTATATACAATACAATAAGTAAATTTGATAGGTTTATGGTACTAAACATGAATTGGCATGAGGAGGGAGGCCCACCAATGTGGATACCCTCTGACTTTGGGTAACAGTAATAACTTATTACAATTTTGGAGCATATTTTTAGTTTAGTTTAAAATGTGTTGTACAACGTCAAATCGCACAAATAATTTATACCGTTTCTCCATTATTTTCACTAGGTATATATTTTGTTCAAAAACTTGCAAATAAATAAACAACTTACAATAAACATACTTTTCGTTGTCGAATGAGTGTAGCAGCTAATAGTGAATCAGTCAAGAGGATAATAATTTGTTGTGAGTTACACAATGATGAAATGTAATGGTTGTACAAATAAATAATGTTCACATAGTTTTTTTATTTTTAAACGCAAAATATTCATCAATTACTGTTAGAAAAAACATAAATACCTACTAAATTCTCTGAATGTGCTAACATAAATATTGCATTAATCTTAATAATTACTTTTTTAGTACTAAAGTATTTTTACGACAACGTTTTTATAAAAATTGTAGTTTTGAATATTAGATACCTAAATCTTGAAATATATGTACAACGTTACTCATACCATAATGTTCATAACAGAATACAATACATTTCGTAAAATTTATCATTGCACATGCTTACCTAAATTGTTTAAAAGACTTTAAATAAATAGTATCTACAACAGTTAACCAAGTTTTGATTATATCCATTTTAAAAGTGTGAGAATTTTTCTTTGATAACAATACACCATGATAATATGTAATTGATAATACCTACACCAACACTGTCCCCTTTTATTTTTCAATGAATACTACAAACCAACAAAGAACAACTGTATTAAACAATATTTTTTATTCTTAATAATTGTATATTTTTATCTTTTGAAAATAAAAATGTATAAATTAACACACTATAAATGTGCACGATTAAGATTTAATACGGTTTATAATAATAATATAGGACATTGGATTTATGCGTGATTAGATTGTAAAACGGTCGTATCCCATTTTTTTTTTTAATTTTTACAAATCGAAATTCTTTTTATGCTTTTATTTTATGCTTTCACAATGCAATCATCAATTAGTACAACTAATTTATTCTTATTCATTTGTCTGTATATTTCAACTTTTGTATTAACTGGTTAGTACTTCTCGGTTAAAATTCTATAAGCCAATGAATAAAAACTCGCTAAAAGTTTTGTCCCTCCATCAATATTTTCTTATTGTGTGAGCAAAGTATTTTCCGCAGAAATTATCTTAAATTGAAAAAAAGTTTACTCTTCACATCACAATATATTAATCGTACTTAATTCATAAAATACAATAGATCTTTTTATTGATTTTACAATACGCATTTGTGATTTTAATTCCTTTTATAAATTGATTTGTATTTTAAACGTTCTATTAAAGTTAACTTACTAATTGTTAGCTTAACACAAATGGTATAACCGTATAATAGGTGCTTATATATATTTTATTTTTATTTCATTTCGTAAATTCTATAACAATTGATAAATGTAAATTCACACTTACGTTGGTAGTATATGTATATTGAAACATAATTTAATGTGCCTGAGCAAAGGTGCAATTATATCATTTGATAGTACATGATTTTGAGTGCTATTTATATATTCGTAAATTTGTAGTATTTTATGTATAGTGTATTAATGTTGACTATATTATTTTAAGCACAAAACATAATATCGTATGTTAGTTGAGTTCAAATATGTACCTATATATGTTTATTTAATTTTAGAATTTGAAACTGTATAAATAAATAAAACATCAAATAGATTCATATTATTATAACTTACGAATTGTAGTGTATTCACTTTCAAATCTAATGAGATAAGTACACAAATTAGTTAGCTCATAAAATATTAATGTATTATTAGTTATTATTGTGAATATAAATTGTAATTTTTGAATATTTCCATTGCAATAAGCTATTTATTCCTATACATCGAAATATTTATAAAAATAATGATAATAATAATAATGTTTACAACAAAATCTAGTCAATTACAAAGCCTAAAGTATTATCCGAATACACAGAACTTAAACTACCTAATAATAATATGAATGAAGTTAAATTTTTAATTTGTATACCAAAAATTGGTATTAACGACATTTAAGAAAAAGCACTCATCTACAGTCTACACTGTAGACTGTACACAATAACCATTGACAAAATAATACATGACATTTTTGTTTTCGTACAAGCTAACTGTATAGTTTCAAATTTGTTACTTTAAAATGCCTGAAATTCCAAGCAACCAAACCCTAAATAGGAATCAGATGAAAAATCAATTTATTTTTAATCAGAGTGATGTTTTGTTATGTACCTGCTTATGTTTTTTAAAAATTATAAATTATTATACTACCTTTATTCAGTTACAGTAGACACCTTTTATCTACTATAGGTAATCAAAATAACTCCAAAGTAAATTATTATTAATTTTAATATTTGTAAAAATAAATTGGCTAGCGATAGTTAAAATTATTTCAGTTTACAAGAAAAAACTAGTTTATTCTTAGTTAATATTATACATCAAAAAAAAAGAATTTTAAATACATTGTTTTACTGGAAAAATAAAACCAAACTAAGTTCAGCTAACTGAAGTAAAAATGCATGCTTTTTAGAGTTTTTAAATAGGTACCTATAGGTACGGTAAAAATAGTATTTTCATTTATGTTACAATTTTATTGAATTCGTCCAAATTAAAATTTGAAATGTTGTGAGAAATTAATATTTGGTATACTAATGATATTTTATCAAAATTCTATGACGATAAATCCTAAAATAGCAGACAATTTTTGAATAGTTACGAAATTCCTATCAAATGGTAAATGCTAATACCTTATATAAATGCAACAAACATTTGAAGACTTCATTCTTGGATTGTTATTTTACTGAATTAAAACAAAATAACCAAAATAGATCGTATAAAATACGACATTGTCGTAAATTGTACTGTCTATATTTTAGCTATTTTCTCGAATACCTACTACAACTACTGATAAATTCCAAAAATGATTTACCTAAAATAACATCTGTGTTCAATTTTCAATTCGTAAAGTGGCTATATAAAACTTTTGGACAACTACTCCGAAGAAAAAAATTCCATCACGGACAAAAATAAATAAATAAATAAAACTCTTCGTATACACTTACGAAACTCGCAACATTATAGATTCCTCACTCCATCCAGTTAAAATATTATTAAAACAATAATAATTCTATAGACAGTATTTATTTCTAAGTGTATTTTATTTTGTGTGCTAGTGTCCGTGGTACATTTGTATTTTAAATAACTACTGTTTTTAAATAACGCATTTCCCATTAAATATTATTGAATTTATTATTATTTTGTTATTATAATTATTTCGTAATATCGTTCATATAGTGTTTAATAGTTACCTACAGACTGGTATACAATAATGTACAGTGTAAATAATACCGATTTAGACGAAAACATTTACTTGTCATTGCAATGAATCATGATAGTATAGTTTTTCAAATTTTTAAATATTATCAACTTACTATTGAATTGAAAATTGAATTATATTTCATGAAATGCATATTATGCCTAATTTATCGCATGCCTAACTCATGCAAATTAAACTGTTTCAAAATACGTATACTTACCGTATTCACTGCTCATAGCTATTATAATTGTATTAAACGCATTTGAATTAACAAATAATCGAAATACTACAGTTATAAGGTGTAGAGAGAATTATTTTTTAGATAGTGCGTAACGATTTATAGCCGCAAATCGCTATATAAGTGATAACTAATAAATCATCATTTGATAGTAAGTTTTGTGTATGATTCCCCGTACAAAGGTACTGTGATAAAGTTAAAATACGACCCTAAAAACAGGTTTTCTGCTAATAAATTTAAATGCCCTTCATTTTTTTTTTGCGGACCGACTAAAATAGTTAAAGACAATGTAATAACTATATGTGCCTAATATAATGTAATATGAACTTAACGCGAGTCACTTATTAGTTTTTATACACACACTTCGTGACATTCTTTATTAATAAAACAAATTTGATATGATGCTTTTATTTCGCTAAATATTATTATAATTAATATCTATTATCTTTGTATCAATCGAACAGATTGCAATTTGCTGAAATTTAAAAAATTACCCATGGTTATAAACTATAATAGTATGTTATTCACGTGATGTTATATTATGTAATACGTTCAACTGACAATTATGTACTACAATTCAACTTAGGAATATCAATAATGGGTAGTAAAATATATTCTCAATAGGTACATAATAATATTGTAAGTACCTACCTACATACACTTTTTTTGTTGTTTTGTTTTGCCAACATAATAAAATCGTTATTATTATTTTAAAACAACTTTAAACCCTACGAGGTCGTATACTTTAATTTTATCGGTATTAAAAAGTATAGGTAACTTTTTTCCCGACAGAGTTAATTGCCGTGCAATTCTTTGAAAACTAACTGGTCTCAGACGTGCAGCGGCGGGGTGGTAAAAGTATCGCACCACGGCACGAGGTGGTGTGAGGATAATTTATTTTACCGGTCCAGTATAGTGTCAAATACCTATATCATACATTCATACTGTCGCACTATAAATGGCTTTTGAACGTAATCAGCCGGTAGGTAAAGGGGTTGACCGGTATTATAGGAGATGCACCACCACGCGATGTGCGGTAAGTATAGCTTTTTTCCCCATAAATCGTTTGTTTGAAATTCTATTTTTTACCCCCAAAAATCGATGGTGTGATGACATTTTTTTCTACTCGGCATCAGGCGATTTTCCTACACCGCTCCGCTCCTCCCCTCCGACAGTTTTTTTTATTTTACGTATTTCTTACTTTTTCTTATTTGCGTCGATGATTGTATTGTATTAAGCGTTTCATGAATAAGACATTTTGTTTTAATCTACGATCATTTTGACAAAATTTAATATTTATTTTTTAAGTATGAATTCTGTGATATTTATTTGGCGAGCCTTGTTTTAAGATATATATACAACCGTTGATGTGATCTTATGGAATGACGGACACATGAGAAAAAAATATATAGACCGTGTTTTGTTAACGTGTTTATTTTGTTATTCTGAACTCACGAACTTACAAAACTCAAATACGCCCCACAGTCCGATACCTAATCGGGGCCAACGTCTTCCGACCAAGAATGGAACAAGTATTGGACAAAGACCCCCCCCCCCCCCAGTACCCACACACACATATTTATTACATAACTATAAAATATATAATAATAATAAAACAAAAAAATACAATAAGCCCGAGTGGATTTGATACGTATAAGTTATAATAAATTAATAATGTTTAAAAATGTACAAGATAAATATATTTGTGTGACGTACATTCAAACGAATGCGGTGGAATGTCCTCGATAATCATTGTGGATCCGTCTCGGATTCAAACTTACACATAACTGTATAAGCCTGAGAGATGTTTACTGGCGCAAATAGGGTAGGGCTTTAGAGGCTCAAGCCCTCTCCAAAAATGTTTAAAGCCCAATCAAAAATATTTTAGAAAGAAATGAAAATATGTATAAATTAAATTCATTGAAAAAATTATAGTAGATTAGTAGGCATATCGTGTATACAGGGTGTCTCGTGAGGATCGTGAGGATATAGCTATTAGCCGTCGAGGAGGACTCACCGCCCAGACAAAAACAGTATTTTTTTGTTTTACCTATAAACTAAGAAAATGTATAAAAATCATAAGGTTAATGAAAATAAAATGTTGAAAGGTGAACATTTTTAGAAAATTTAACTCTATAAAATGGCTATCTTCAATTGTTTCAAAAATAAAAAATAAAAAAATACATTTTTTACTTTTTTACTAAATATTTTAATTCAATTAAAAAATAAAATATATTATGTAGTCTTATCTGTGAGTTTAATAAAAAAAACAGATTTATGATAAATGTATTATCTTAGGAGATATCTTAATGGATAAATCCTCTCGGTACACCCTTCGTAAATAGAAAAAAAATAAAATACGTTTGAATAATATAATATATCATAAATATCGCATTCTTCGTGCGACGAATATTGTCTACCAATACACTATTACGTTTACCTGCCATAAATCATAATTTAAACAAGTACTGGTCATAATTTTTATGATTTGGTTAAAAATATCGTTATGATTGTTTAATAGCTAATAACACTTTGTTTATTGTTTTCATTGTAAATTATAATATAATTTTATTAAGTACCTATTATGTTATATTTTGTTGTAAATATTGTAATATGGTTGAATAAATTATCTATATAATTTAAATAATGTAAATCGTTTAATTTCTAGCCAATTGATGTAGGTACATGTTTCTTAAATGTAATGATTCTCGTCCGCACCGGTCGGATGAAATTTTTTTACGAGTCCTCGTCACGTCTTCGATGACTTTTCGCGCTTAAATATTATTATGGCGATTTTATGAAACGTACTTTAGTACAATGTAGGTGTTTGTATAATATTATTATAGACAGTAAGTGCGTTTTATACTAACCGCGGTTATGGTGACGAATCGGCGTCTTGATCTCGCCGTTACGATGAGTCGGTTGCGGATCGGGCCATCGAACGGACGGTGAAATACGACGACGCCAAAATATTGGTTGTGACGGGACAAAAATATCAAAATATATTTTCTCAATGGATGACTTAAATGTGGTGACTTAGGCGATTTTCGAGCGTACCTGCAGCAGCCTCAAATGCGGTACCGGTGCAACGTGTTCGGCGGGCGCGGTGCACGTGTCGACGTGTCCGGCCGAAACATCGGCGGCGTCGATCATCCGCGGGCTCATCTCTCCGCAGTCGAATCGGCGAAGACGCACGTGCAATTAGGTATGCGTACAATAATTTATTATTATTATAATTACCTTCGATTCGCGACAGTAACACAATCAATAATAATCACGATTGTTTTGATGATACACTAATAATAATTGTGTTATTAACTAGCGGTAATTATTAATATTATATTATAACCAAAGAAATCAGTGGCGATCGAAACGGTAACATCGGCGGAAATTATTATGCGACTGTTCACCGCGGATAGACGTTTTAAATATTGTCATTCGGAAACGCGTATCGCGCAAAATTCGTAGTTATTACAACACGTCACGGAAAAATAAATTTTTATCGTCACGCGATTTCGTCGACGTTCGGGCGGACTCGCAAAATCTCGAAAATTCGGCCGTCGGGCGTTGCGTACCGGGAGCGTTCAGCTACTGCCCGCGATCTTCGCAGGCTCCGTATCCGATAGCATATTTTATCCCATCCCGCGGGCGCGCGCGCGCACTCGCACCTTTCGCACACACACTCGCACACACACACACTCACTCGAAGTTTTGGCAGGCGCGAAAAAATAATATAATAATATAATCGCGTACACACGGATATTATAATATTACTACGAGTCCGTATTACAATACTATATTATTATATAGTCATAACTCACAAGCGAATAATGATGGTAAAATAATAAGATTACACAATTATTATATCCACTGTCTATATTATTATATTTTGAAGAACACGCGGAACTCGGATCTGGTAATTGTGTGTGTGTGTGTGTGTGTGTGTAAGTACAGCTGTATATGCGAGTCCGATTGTAACGGGCGACGAAATATTTTGAGGGGCGGCGACCGTGGGTGTTGCTTAAATATATGATATTGGTACCTACCGCGGATAGTGGCAAACCGAAATACGATTTATCATTTATTATAAGACGTCGTAGGCACTCGTAAAGCGATTTACTTATCTAATAGCTGGTATATGAAAAATAATATAAAATAGTATATTACACAAAAAAAAAAAACCTTGAAAATCGTATTATATAACACACGTTTATATTATTATTGGGTATAGGTGTTTAGGTTCTTGATCTTATAAAATAGCTATATTACAGATGTTTAACGCGATTTGACTGGATTTCAGATGGTTGAGTTTCTATTAAATGGAACTAAAGTTCTCCCGAATCCCCTGACTTATATACTAGATTGGTTGATATTATATTATTGCTATTTGCAGCTGAAGGAACCCATTCTAAAAGTTCTAAGAACTTGTTTGATATTATTCACCTATAATTTAAAAATATTTATTCGGATACGTAGTACAAGTCTTGTGCATTTTTATTCCATGATTATTATAATAAATATCACATAGGTACTCAGAGTATAATTTAAAATATAGATTGACGGATTAACTAGAAATTCAGGGCTTGTAAACGTTATAATAACGTTATGGACTATGGTTATAACATTATATTTGAAAAAAAAACGGTTGAAAACTGTTAACGTGTAATTATAACGGAAAACGATAATCAAAAATAATTAAATACCGCAAAACAAAACATAACGATTAACAAAATATATTATATAACATTAAACAAAACATAACGCAAAACGTAATTTTATAGAAAATCATTGAACGAAAAATAACGCAAAACGATATATTTTTAAATCTATTTATTTAAAAGATCTATTGGTAAACATTAATTATACTTCATGCGAACAATCTAAGAATTGATTATGTTATATTCCGTATCCTCGCCATTACCTACCCGCATTAGTTATCATTTTTAAATTTAATGGATGACAACACTATTTTAAATAATAATAAACGCAAAACTTGGATAACGTTTTAATTCTGAATAACGATAAACGCAAAAATTGTGTAACGTCGTAATTGTAAATAACATAAAACGAATTTTTTTTTCAAATGCAAGCCCTGACTCGAAATCTTTAACTACAGTAGAAAATTGATTAAATGCAATAAAAAATTTAAGTCAAAATTCAATATAAGCATAATATTTGTATATCTTTGTACACCTATTTAGAACTATTATAAATAAGGATCCAAGTGATCCAAGTGTTGATAGTATGCTCGTCTAATAAAAATATTCAAGTTTTTAAATTCTATAATTGTTTAAATGAACGATTATTAAAACTATTTTTAAGAAAATACTCCAGAAGATTGTATGCTACTACTATATCACTATATAAAGCAAAATTACGATTAAAAACGAAGAAGGAGTAAAATAAATTCAGACGGTAAAATGTGATCGGAGAAACTAAATTAGAGGATGAAAAATATGCGATTGGCCGGTAGGCTTGAGCTAGAGTGCTAGACGATGGTCGACACAGAAAATACGTGTTTAAAATATATATGGTATAACATCATTCGAGGTATAAAAATTATGTGATGCACTCATTCTGTACATCGGTCAAACCCGTGAGATCCTGTCGCCCGGAATCGAAAATGTTAACTTCTCATCACACTATCACGGGGTAAGACATACTCTTCGAACATCAATTTTTTTTTCGCTGGGCTTATACAGATCCTAGCAACGATAACGTTAGCCATTACTCATTAACCATGGTCCAGCGGGAAGGGACAAAGCGTTACATACCTAAACGGTTCTTGGGAAATTTCAACGCACTTTTTAAATTCATATACCACACGTTAAAAAAGTGGCTGTAGTGGACAGCATGACGAATGGGCGATATTCTGCTGAACCGTAAAAATTCCGATAGATTATATACACGAGATGTCAACTTTCGAACCGCCCGCAGTCGACGTTTGCAGTCCACCCAGATATACCGTATTTTATTATAGCCGGCGGGCGATGAGTAGATATTATAGCCGCTACCCTTGAAAGTTAAGCCATGTTTTTTTTTTTCTATATTTATAGAATAATACAAGATATCAAATTAACATTACAGTCAAAAATACAATAAAAAGATTATGGAGACAAGTTATGGTATTATTGTGAGGGTGTAGGGTGCAATAGGTATAGTCTTCCCTCATCAATAGTTGCATTATAACATTTGATTCGCCACCCCCCCCCCCTTCACAATCACACATCATTTTGGTAGAGCTTCAGATATACACCACTTGTACCTCTACGTACAATTATTTAATGTATCGAATCGTTGTGTAGTATAGATCGCTCGGTTCACACAGACGGCACTGCCAGTATAATATAATATATACACTACGCATTATCGTATTCTTGTACAGAACTTTACCGAAGGTACCCGCGTAAAGACAAAAAAAAAAAAAAATACGAACGATCGATGTTTATAAACTCGTCTTTGCGCGCGTATTGCTCGGCAACTCGAAAGTTATTTGGCTCGACTTCAAGTATATTATATAGTTTCTATTCTTCCGGGACACAATAAATGCGCGGACTGCGCGTACATTATACGGAACTCGTGAAATAAAATCGGCCACGTCTATACGGTGTCGGTTCGCTGAAAGCAATTTTACTAGTGTATTATTATTATTAAAAGGTATATACCTACTCGTATAATGTGTGTTCGTGTGTACGACACGTATATATGTATAGTGACATACCATGCGTCGTCGGGGCGTCTAGAAAGTTTGAAACCCCTCAATTCGTATTATGACGACGGAGATCATATAATACAATACCATAGCACTATGACACGAAACCACGTTAAATACGTGTCTATTATTAAATCGACGGACGACGGTTCCCTATTATACGATTATACAGAGTGCATCTGGAAGATTTGTCCGGCATTTCACGTTGAATTCAAATTTAAATATGTCATAGGCATCTTCTATAGTATTTACAAAGTATACTGTATCAAGGGTGATTTTCAATCGCTTCGACTTATCAACATAACAGAATTATAGGTACTATAATGATTACTATTATGATTCACGCCTCAAGCTTAGGCGAGCTCTAATAATTGAAAAAACTACTAGAAACAATGCAAGTACACAGATTATGAGCACAATCTACAAAATATGTACTGCAGGTAAGTTAGGTGCAATGTTTTTATTATCAAATTAACTAGGTAGTTTAAAAATCATTGGTCATATGGTCAATGCGTTACTTGAAAATGTGCCGTTTAATGATTGTAATATTACTAATAAGGAAGCTGAGTCTTAATAAATTGCATTCTGCGGTAAGTGAAATAAACAAATTCACACTAATCATATTATATTAGTAGTATGCGTAGTAGTACACGTGTATACATCTCAGAATGCAGAGTTTAAACTCTAAAGTAATAATATAATATAATCAATTACACTGAAGTTCATCGGTGCATATAAGGGTAGATGTGAAGGTCATCGCCCACGGACTTTTTTTGTTCGGAGCTATCACACCATCAAACGTGCTTGCACAGTAAACAAGACCACGTTGTTGATTGTAGATAAAATGTTTTTATCTACTTTGTGGTGTACACCAAGCCCCAAGGTGTATACAATCGATGTCGAGAAGATTGGATCGGAGGTGGTGGCATTTATCAATAAGTTTAGTCCAAACTAGTCTTCGTGGGGTTGTTCATTATACATTAACATTTATAAAAATAAACGATCACGGCCGACGATAATACTATCGAAAGATTACTTCGATATAAAAAGTTTGGAATATAAATCGATACTTACTCAATTACGCCACTATAGTGTCAGAGCAGATTAATAACAAATACAGAGAACCCATGCAGGTTTCGCGTATTCGCACCGCCGTGCCAATTTATCTGACACCGATTGTACCACTCTTTATGTAACAGCACAAAGCGGTACTATTGATACGAGAATAGAAATACACGTGAATACAGAATTAATATAATACTATATAATTAGCACAGTGTTTCGTGTGGCCCGTGTTGAGTTGGACAATATGTTTATTGTTTGTAGCCAAATTTGGTTAACACTCTACCACACTATAAGTAGGTATTTACCTAACGGTTGAAAATATTCAACTAGGTACTACCTCACCGTGACGTGTTTGAAAGTGGTTGGTGATAACTTGAAAGATATAAAATCTACCTTCATCACTGATACAAATTACAAATTATAATACGGTTATTATTGTAACCGAAAACAAATTATTAAAATAAATAATTCGCAAAAAACGGTGTTTGTGTGATGGTAACTTCAACGTAGACTTCAATTGGAATTTGAATTAGTAGGTGCCTACCTTATGAGTACCAAAAAAAATGGCTTATTTTTGTACATGAGTGATAATGGGTTATGGTTTTTTTCCTGCAGATCAGACCCCTATTTTTCCTCATACAAAAGTTATGTATACGTCACCAGTGTAAAGAGTTTTATGGTTGGAGGGAGGGATTACTCTGTTTTTAAAGAAAAATAATACAAAGACGAAATAAGTGAGTAAAAAAAGAAAGAGAATGGACGGATTTCAATTCCCTGTAGTTTCTCTTCACTTTGTCAACTAAACTTTCATCGATAAATAAACTCGAATTGTAGGACAAGAGTATAACAATTAGATATTTTGTTGTTTAACTATTTCAAATTTCCACAATATACGTAATTTTATTAAGGTCTTACAAATTTATAGAGTCCACAAAAACAGAAATAATCCAATAATAGTTTTTAAAAACATTAAATTTGATTTGTATTTATACTCTCGAAGGACTGAAAAAGTCACTATTTGTTCAACAACAACATGTTTATTTATTAATAATTATAGATTTTCAATTTTTCGTGTCTAGGTAATCACTTTTTTTCACGGAGAAGACGAAGTAGTGTGCCCATAGTTTCGTTTATCCTCCATATCAATTTAAAATATGAGATGTATGGAATTTTGAGGTCTTACATATCATCAGAATTTTTCAATAAATAGTTTGGAAAGAACTATGAAAACTTTAAAAACACCAATAAATAGCTCTATATTACGAATACAACATGATAAAAGGTGCACCGATCTAGTTTTTGTATTGTACCTATATAGTTGTATATTTATTTCTTTTTTGATATTGAAGCTGTGGAGAGGTGCACAATTAACTATTCAGTAATAATAGTGTATATACCTATATTAATGAATACCTAACGAATATAAGACGCAATATTATGGAAATTAATTATTAACTGTTTCGTTATGACGATAACATCCTATATTACTATACGATAAGCTTTTATGTACATAGAATCATTACAGTTTACGCATATTATAGTATATTGCGTACATATTATTTAGGTATAATTTTGTATTAGTCTCATAATAATATACCGACATCGCAGACTATTTGAACAATTCAAAACAAAACCTATAGAGGACTTTTGTGACGACGAGTTAGCTCATAATTGGTTTCTATATTACAACAGTCCGTTGGTTTTAATGTTGATGGACAGCGACGCACAAGCGTTTAAAAATAACGGAAAACCGGTGTCTTCGCCTAATAACATACAGACATTTCGTCACCCCCTCGTTAATATCAATATCACATTTTCAAAATTTGACTAAATGAAAACACCACTAAATGTGTTGGTTCATGTGACTCACACCAAAATTTGTGCCCCACTTGTCTACACAACTCAATCAAGAATTTCCCCCTCGTGAGCCCTTTTATGTGAATTGTGATTTATTTAGTGCCAAATAAGTTTTTGAGACATTGAATACATAGCATAGGTAAACAGAATATTTTGAACAAATTATAACATATAGAAGATATATAATCTTAATTTATTTTTTCTAAACGTATTAGAACAAGTTTTGAAATCGAATAATTGAATAATCTTGAAATCATACTGTAATAAATAATAAATTACAATATTTATTACTAATAAATCGTATCATTGTACCCAAATGCATTATGGTACATACCTATTTCTACTGTTTTATATAGTTGTGGCCTTATAAATTTGAATCGGAATTACAAAAGTTTTACCACAAAAGATGATTATGACAAAATGTAATTATAATAAAATATAATTTATTACATAGTTATCGTCATTAATTATTTTAAAAACAAATATACCTTGTTAAGGTATTGGAGGTTGTTGATATTCACATCAATAACAATACAAATTTCCTCCAAGGCAGGTTAAAAAAATGAATTCTATGAACTAATATAATTTTGAAAAAAAAATAAACCAATATATTATGTACCCATAATTAATAAATTGAAAAGCTAAACATTATTGGTTGTTTTTAAATAATTGTATCATGTTAATAGCGGATGTATAATATAGTAAAAATAATTTAAAAATATATATTATTTTACAAAGTTAACTTGATGCTGATTGTGGAGTTTTATTTTTGCAATATTATGGTTGTAATGTTTTTGCGTGTGATGTTATATTTTAAACAAACGTTGCTTTGCAGTTTGCGGTGTTGTATTATTTATCCAAAATTGCACTGCATTCTAAAGTTAAAAAATGGGTAATTTAATTTTTATAAGTCTTAGTGTGATTTTGAATGTGTTACGTTACTAGTTTTTTCGAGTCTTAATATATTATTAATTACTAACCATTTCACACTATACAGTACCCCGCTTTTTCAGTAATCAGCAACGACTTTTCTTTCGTCGTTTAAGTTTAAACTCGTTTTAGGACGTTGTGAGAACGATGCACAAGTGATTGTCGATACGTTTATAAATAATGGAATTATCATCGTAAGTAGTATAAATCTCCGACTTAACTCGATAACAGAGTACATATTATATTGGTACCTAGGTGGAAAACACCTTTTTCCGCCTTATTACGGCGCCCATATATCGCTCACGGCGACCAACAAATGGCTTTTCGTTTCACGTTAGACAGGTTCCGTCTTATCAAGTGTGCCTATACTTACATGATAAATTTTAGAAATTGGTCGGGACCAAAAGAGTTTTTCGCTCACGACAGGATACGTCGTATTACCCGCCTAACACAGACTCCGTGTTGTACGTCACAGAACACATCTTCATCCCACGGTCGCAATCAGTATCCATCTACAATATAGGCGATTTATTTATCTATAACTGTGTTTAGTTGATTGTGACAGTCATTGGTGACGGGTGCTTCGAGTGAATATTTTAGCAGAGGCACGTTTGGGTATCGCTGTTCTCCTGCCAGTGTCAAAATGTTGTTACCTGCTGTTGCAAATTATATCAATAACTTTTGATAATATGCACAATGTCATGATTCTTCTAGGTATAATAAATTGTGCATCAGAAATAAATTTGTAAATTGACAAAAAACTACGCTGTCGTCATAAACAATACCTTTGATTATAAATACTAGTATTATAATTATAACCATTATCTTATCATTAGTGGGCATTTAATGTTTACGATTAGATTGTATAGTACTAAAATTCATAAAATATAATTCCAATATGAAAACTATCAGTGCATATACACTTCATAACAATTTTGTATTTACCTTATAACGTACCTCATTGTAAGTACCTAATGTCTACCTATATTTTTTTTTGATTTTCGCATGGATCTAAATATTTTTTGGAATATTTTTCCTTTACATTAAAGTATGATTACATCGATGAAATAGTTCAAATAAAAAAAGCGGTTTGTTGAGAACAATAGTGTTTTGATTTGGGGATTCGTGCCTACATGTATTATATAGCAATATAATTAATACTGTGTTCTTCTTGGGATTAATCTGGTAACAAATAAAACATTAAGCCTGCAAAATGCAAGCCACTGATGGTATATTATAGTTTATAGTCTATTTGCACAATAGTTGGTATTTCCAAATTATTATATTCTAAATTAATGCAAATCACCAAATCCCACATGAATTAGCATACTAAAACTATTGCAAAGTCAGAACCTACTTATTATAACTATCGAGGAGTAGTAAGAATAACAGTAGGACAGTTTAGTAGGTATTGATATTTTGTGGTATTCAGGAATCCATTAGTAATTGTTTGTCTTTTTATAATCATACAAAAAAGTAATTTGTTCGACTTTGTGAAAAATCAAAAACTTTGAAAAAATACAAAGACTGCAACACCGTTCAAAAATCAAAGGGTTTAATTTTATTCTCTCCGAAATTAAAACGAAATATATCTTAAATATAAATTTTCTAACATTTATGAAATTCTATGAAACCGAGTTTCCCAAACCAAGGGTCGTGGCACAAAAGTGGGTCACAATTATGTTTTCATACCTAGTTCGAGTTAAGTTTTAAAATATTTATATTTTTTTTATAGTACAAAATATTTAATATTACATTACACTTATACATATTATATGACAGAGAAAATATATATTTTATGTATAAATACGAGTATATTATGATAAAGTATTTTCCTTGTAAATATATTACATTATATATTGATGTCCAAATTTAGTTTTATCATTGATTATTATTCGCGGCGATTACAGGACATGTACCCACAACGCAGCCAGACTAAAAATTATTGAAGATAGCGGTTAACTATGAAACAATAAAAAACCTCATTATTATGTTATGGGTCCCTAAAATTTAAAAATGTTCTAAAATGGGTCGTATCGTGAAAAATTTGGGAACCTCTGCTATAAAACATTTATAGACTACGAGTAAACTGTGCAAGTTTTCAACACACGTAAAAAAATAATTTTAGAACAGCGCACATTTCATGAAATGTTTAAAAATAAAAATATGTAATACATTGGGAACTTCGAAAGCCGAAACTGACTTAAAATATTATAGGCACACTTTTTAACTGTCTTTCTTTTCTTTTTTTGAAGTAATCTGTTTTGGAGATGACAACTGAATATTATATAATAATGTATCTGCATAATAAATGAAGTTCCAATGGTAAAATAATTTTTAAAAAAATATGAACAAATCGAAACAAATAAGAATCGATTTATACCGGCATACTGGTTGGTATTGACTGTGACCCGACCTATGGACAATTTAAATTTTTAAAAAACCAGAACTTGGAGCAGACGTTTTTAAATAATAGCCGAGTGCATACTGGGACCAAAACCGGAAACGAAAATTATAATTTCAATGAAATACAATACCTATTTGTTTTGGTCATGAAAATCAAAACGGCCTCCCAGAGGGAGTTAACCTTCATAAAATTAACCGTTGTTTTCGGTGGAATTACTCGCAATACAATATTAACAAAATCAGGCCGCGGGCCGTATCAAAAACCTACCGAGTCCCTACCACCGACCGCGGCAATCTATACTATACACTATAGGCGATTAGGTAATAAAATAGGGGTTGATTCGACAAAGGCAATTCGGGAAATTTGAATAGCCTACATATATAAATAAATAGATATGTCGTCGGACGCGGGAACAGTGAATTGCGAAAAAAAAGAAAATAAAACAGAGTGAAAAAAAGAGATCAACTCACCCCAATATAATATATACGGTGGGACACACGGAACAGTATAAACTATATAGTATATAGAACACGGAAGTAATACTAGCACTTGAACTTGGGACTTATTTTCAATAGGACTTGAATCACTGCCGTCTAGAGGAACGTCTCCACAGTTGTCATTCTGGTTTAGGCAAATAAAATTAAAAGTTAACCAGGCCCTTTTGTGCATGGAGACATTACATGTCTAATGTCTATGAAACGTTGTGAAATATGCATCTTTGAGTTTAAAGTTGACTATGGATTACCTCTCGAAACTTTTTTTCTTACTTCTTATGGCATTTACAATAACCATATGTCCAATGTCCATATCTATTGCTGTGAAGTATTCAAGGTTTACCCTGGAAACATAGGTAATTGTGTAATATAAGGTATCTCTTACATAAATTGTTTTGCATGACGTATTATATAATACTATCCTGGTTTTAGCATACAATTATGAGTACTTATCGTATAAATTGTATATAAATTCTGTACGATACATAAAGTGTATATAAAAAATATATATTATAAATATATATTATGTGCAAAATACAATGAGATGAAAATCGAACGTGAAAGTTAACATATTATTACAACGTGACTCGTGTCTATAGGAAAACGAAATTTTAATTTTCCATAACATATCTACCTATATAGGTACTAACCTATTTACATAATGAAAACGCGGGTAAATATTAAATAGATAATTTCACAAAGCCGATTATGATTTCCCGAAGAACACCAAACCGGAACCGTTTATATGACGGATTTATCCCTCACAAGTATTTTACATTAACCCCAAAATATATTCTCATTATTACACAGCACTATGGAATTACCTACAGCACGTACGTACGATTTGATATAAAACGTTTATACCCGGTTGCACCAAACTAGTCGTTATCTATTGGTTAATTATTTTTCCACGTGTTAAATTTTAATCTAATGATAAATTAACGTTTATTAAATTAACACTTGTTAAATTTAAGAGTGTTGCACAACCACTGTTTTATATTTAGGTTATTGCCAAAATACTGGTTTACAAATAAATGGTACCTGTAATACAAGTTGATATTATCATCATAGTCATATTATCGGGTCTTATCAATGATAAACTGTGTCAATAAACTGTATCAATCATACTTGTGTATAATTTAAAAATGTCTGTAATGTTATAAGAGCTCGAATTAAGGTTTATTTTGTGCCTTCATGGTTTTAAGTTTTACAGTATTATGTATAATTTCTGACCATGTACAAGAAAAATAGAGGGAAGAATTTTACAGAAGACGAGAGAAAACTTTTGTTAGATTTAGTTGTGCCATATAAAGAAATAGTTGAAAATGTTAAGGTAAAGTTATATTATATATTTATATTATTATTATCGTTTAAAGGATTATACCTTTCACGAACCACTCTAGGTTTTGGAAGTCTCATAATTATTTCTAAAACTATTTCTTCATCAGGTGATTCATCTGATGCAGATAATTCTAATGAACTACTCATAAAAAATTAAAGTTAGAAATTAGTATTAAAGTTAAAAACTAATTAAAAATCTATCAAAACACAATATATCATATAATATTATTACAATGAAATAAAAATATAATAAATATTTATAATGATATATTTATCATTATCAATATTAAATAATGACCACAAAACATTGACAGCGAAATTTAACCTTACATACAATTTTACACGGCGATAAATCACCCTCTAATTTAACTGGTGATAAAGTAAATTTTTAACAACAGATAACGTTTAAAACATGGTTTATGCAACAGATTTTATTTTAACTTTAGTTAAACAAAATGATCTCTATGTAAATATTTGGTGCAACCCGCCATTAGTGATTCATATTCAGCCGGACATTTTTTTTTTTTGGTTTAACTCAAAAAACTTGAAAATTGAATACAATTGTATTCGTTGTAAATTAAAATGCTGAAACTTGATAATACGAATGTACAATTTTTTTTATGTGAGTTTGAAATTCAAATCAAGACAAAATCACCAGAGCTTGTTAATTATTTCGAAATTAATCATTAATAATTTTTATATTCTAAGCGGAGTGTTGAATGTATTAACTACAATGATGTGGGTTATATTTGTCTGTAAACATTTTTCTAGTAGAAATAATGCTTCGATTTTCAATTTCAGCATCTTTTCTGTTAGAAAAGTGAATCTAGCTTGTATTATTAAGAAATCAAATAAGAAAATTCACAATATTTTTCAAGAGACTTAGGAAAAAAAATGGGATTTTTAGACAAAACTATTTTTTGACAAAATCGATTTAGATTTTTTAATATACCTAGAAAACTAATAACCATAGATACTTTAAATTTTCACCGAATGTTTATATTACCATTTTATATACATCGTTACATTTTTGACTCATTTAAAAAAATATATAGGCATTGTATATTTTCATTTTTTTTATTTTTTTATATTATATTTTAATTTTAAAATGAGTTATGAGTATTATAACTTATTAGATGTACAGACAATTTACAATCTTGTAATACTTATAACTCACTTTAAAATTAAAATATATCGAAATGCCTATGGGATACCCTAAATTAGTCTTACCTTTAAATTTCATAAGAGGTCATTACACTATAATTTTAGAAATTATAGAGGAAAATGTATGATTGTGAACGTATCATTTGCCTTGTTGTATGTTTGTTATTCAGAGTTAACACATGCGGGTTCGGTGTCCTCTTAAGAATGAAAAATTTAAAAAAAAAATGATGAGCGTTTGAAAATTAAATTTTTATGTAATTAAAAACAAAAATTTTAAAATATTGGTTATCTTTAGGTAATTAAAAAAAAAATCATAGAAGTTATTGCTATATAGTTTTATATTTCTACGTGTTGTATGGTTTTAAAATTAATTTGTCTTTAGGTGGAGCAACTCTACACACGTAGAAACATATAACATTTCACTATTACTTATATTGTATTACACAATTCAATTTTCAAAATATTTACACAAATTTAAGACTCTTTAAAGACATTTGTAATATTCAGATATTTGGATTTTTTTATGAGATAAATATCGATTCAGTCATCTAAACACTAAACACTCATGAATCATCATAAGTTATTCTCGTAGTAATTTAATAAGATCAAAAATACGTATGCACATTGTTTTTATCTGCGTTTGAAGATAAAATTTAAACGAAATTTGTTATAACCGCTAGAATTAGCTAATTATTTTGTAGATCAAAATTTATAAAATGTTTGATTTTATTACCCTAGACTTTAAAGTTTACAACCAGCTTCTGCAAAAGTTTCTTACAGCATTGACAAATTATTAAAAAGACATAATCCCAATTTTATTTATAGGCATTGGATATTTAAAAGAAAATTATATAGCGGTATTGCTTGTATCGTTGTACGAAATTCAAAAATAAATATAATTGGTTTCTATACACAAATTTTCAAAATATTTTAAGCTATTTATTAAATAGTAGGTAGGTAGGTACTAATTATATTACGTAGGTACGTTTTCACACCATTTTGCAGTACCTAACATGGTATTGACTAATAACTTTTTACACTATTATAGTTGTGTTTGAGCGCATGCTATTTTTAAACTTATTGGGTTATCCAGTTCCACTATCGTTCATATCGTCGATAATGACCCAGTGATTAATTTTATATACAAATATCTTTATTATATGTGAACATTAGTTATTTATCAACGAATTCAATTTAATTATTTCGTGAAGCATGGATTTCAATTTCGAGTAAGTAAATTAAATATTTTTAAATTTATGAAACAAATACAATTTGTATTTATAAATATTCAGTATATTATAAGGATTAATATTAACTAAATAAAGTGTGATATTATCCAGTATTGAATAAGTTATGAAAGTTAAAAGTTTGATGTTACCGTATGGTAACGCTAGGCGCCTGTACTACATATAATTTTTATTTTTCAACAGAACTGGATTTTCGCTATTTGAGGCATTAGACATTTTATATAATGACATAGATGCAGACGAGATATTTATCGAACCACCGGAACCGTGTGTTCAAACTGATGAAGACTCCGGGGATGAAAACAATGGTGAAGTAGACAACTTATCAGCACGCCAATTACGATCTAAAGCAGAAATTAAATTAGCCAATAATAAGAGGTACGGTGGTATTGGTGATGATAACATTTATCCTGCAGAAAGTTTGAGCAGTAATTCTGGGACATTGAGTGAACAATATCAACATGTAAGCGCAAAAAGTACAGATGAATGGATGAAAAAATTAAAAACTGGTAAGAAATCTTTTACGTGGATAAAAGGGGGAGATTTTGAAGAGCTTCAATTGGAGTTTCCTCAACCTGATTTTTCAAAGTATAAAAACTTATCTATAGTAGACATTTTTGAAACTTTTTTGGATTACGACATAATTAATTATCTTGTGGATGAAACTAGACGTTATGCACTTTTTTTAAATTGTCCAGATCCACATATATCGCATGACGAAATTCGATGTTTTATAAGTATTTTATACCTTAGTGGGTATAATAAACTACCTTCAAAAAAATCGTTTTGGGACTCTATGGATGATATTATGAAACATGAAGCTGTCTGTAATGCAATGCGCCGTGATAGATTTTTGCAAATATGTCGCTTTATTCATTGTGCTGATAATACACAAATTGGTGCTAAAGATAAGGCTTGGAAAATTAGACCTCTTATGAATATGATAAAAAATAAATGTTTAGAAAATGTTGTACCTCAAAAACATCTTGCTTATGACGAATCATTGGTGAAGTACTTTGGTAAGCATGGATGTAAGCAATTTATTAAAGTCAAACCAATACGGTTTGGTTACAAAATGTGGTGTGTAAATACGAATGATGGTTATCTTGTAAATTTTGAATTGTATCAAGGCAAAGATCCTCGTGAAAATGAAAAATATAATTCAGTATTTGGAAAGGCAGTATCACCCTTATTTTAATGCTTGAAGATTTACCCGAGTCTAAAAAAAATTTACTATACTCATTGTACATGGATAACTTATTTACTGGGTTAAATGTTTTTAATTATGTCAAATATTTGGGTTACTCAGCGATTGGTACTATACGGCAGAATAGAATACCAAAAAATTGTCCTTTGACCGAAAAAAAAAAATTTTCAAAAAAAGAACGTGGAAGTTTTAAAACTGAAATAGAAAAAAATAAGGGTATTTTGTTGGTTAGATGGATGGATAATGCAGTTGTTACAATGGCTTCCACTGATGGCGGCACTGAAAATGTATCAAGTGTAAGGAGATATTCACAAAAACATAAAAAACATATAAATGTAAGTCGCCCTAAACTTATTGCTCAATATAACCAGTATATGGGCGGAACTGATCAGATGGATCAAAACATAGCCACTTATAGAATTGGGGTGAGAGGTAAAAAATGGTGGTGGCCAATTTTTACTTGGCTATTGGAAATTCCAATGAAGAACAGTTGGTCTTTGTACAAAAAAGTTAACTCTAAACAAATTACCCAGTTGGATTTCCGCCGTGAACTAGTGCTTACATATTTACAAAGATATGGGGTAGCTCGAATAGGTGCAGGAAGACCATCAAAATCTCTATCATCATCCGACAGTCGTGTTTCCGATGATATTAGATATGATCGTATGGACCACTTAGTTTCATATACTCAAGAGAAGAAAAGAAGGAGGTGTGCAAAAGATGGCTGTAAATCGGTAGGACGGACAATGTGTGTGAAATGTGACGTTGGATTATGTATCGATTGTTTTGCTAATTTCCATAAAAAATAAATTAGTTTATAACTATTTAGTTTTATTGTAATATTTAAAATAAGTCAATTTTATGTAATAATTAAAAATACAGTTGATTTCATAATTACTAATTGTATTTTTGAATTTGTATACCTACTATAACGATATTTATTTGATAAAAAATTTGATTATTATTTATTATAAAATAATAGTAGTATATGCTCCTAGCGTTACCATATGGTTACGGAACTTATCTTAAAAACAGACTAAAAAAAAAAAAAAAAAATTATGGACAATCATTCTTTAAGTACGTCAGGTAAGTTTTTAATTAAAATCAACTTCAAATTTGAAAAAAAAAAATTTCGGACTTAATGGGTTTTAAGCTAGCTGTGTATCTCGACTTCACTCGAGACAAAATCAACAAGTATAAAATATGTGATGCTAAAACTGTGTATATTTGTTTTGCTACCTACCAACCTCAGTTCTCATGCAAATCTGCATCTGAGAAAACAGTCAGATTGGATATGACACTCAGTTTATTTTTGAACGTGTTTCATACTATAATTCAAACTATTTCTAATATCTCTGAGATTTTTCTCAAAATTGGTCGATCAGTTTTTAAATATAATATGAGCTAAAGACATACAAACCACCCGGGTTGAAATATTAGTCCATCAATCGTTTTCCGTTTTCTGTTATATAATGCAATTACCTGTGAAAACCCGGTCAATATCGGTTCATTCTATTCGAAGCCTTACGTGGAAAAACAGACAAATTGACGGATAGACACCCAAAAAATGTATCTGAGCGTGTTTTATGCAATATAATATTATATATAAATATCTTATATATAAATTTGAAAATGAAAACCTTTGAGGCCTATGTTCTCGGAAACTACTGAACCGATCGTTGTGATTTTTTTTTTAAATTGAAGAGCTTATTGCGGAGAAGGTTTATGGCATTTGATCGATTTTCTAACTTAATAAACAAAGGAGTTATCAATTATTATAAATAATGGCCTGTGATGTAGACTTGGCAACATGGCAAGCATACCGGGTTTCCACAATCACTACTAATTCGATCCTCCCTGACCCCTTATTTACTTATGATAAATTAATCTCTATATATAAATTTGCATTGGACGCTCCATCACACGTAAACGGCTGCACCGATTTGGCTAATTCTTTTTTTGTTGTGTTCGTAATATTGTCAGAAGAAAGTTCTTAACTCTTAAGTAAGATAATTTTAAGAAAATCCACTGGAAAAGTAGGAAATTTGGATGTAGGTGCCATCTGTCAGGTAAGAACAGAAACTAAATAATAATATAGTTTTGTTTATTGTAAGGTTCCTATTCGTCATGATTGAATAATGAATATAATTTTAGACCTGTATAAACGGTATTATTATTATTATTATTATTATTATATTATTATTATATATTATTATATTATTATATTATTATTTACTGTTTCCAAACCCTATAATGATTAATTTGTTTTATCCTCTTTTTCCGTAAAAACTGTAAGTAATGGGAAAAAATATCACCAAAAAAGTTTCTATTTTCACACAGTATTTAAATATTGAGAATTGAGTCTGGATAATAATTTTATCAAATGCAATAATAAAGGTGGTTTTCAACGATCTCCACTCAATTTTTAGAATGCAATTATTTTACTTATATCATTATTCATTGTTTTTGATATCAATAGGTGTACACGGCCAATCAATGTTTTTTTAGCAAATATTTCCCGTTTTATCTACATAATAATTACACCGTCGTTTGTAGGTACTATCTTAAATATTGATTTTTTTTTTTAAATTTTTTTTAAATTTTTAGTTATAACTTTATTAGGTGTATTAATAAATGACAACGAATAAGAAGACTTACTTCCTTTACCTTCCTATACCTTCACCTGACAATCAAACGGCATACCAAATGTACGTCCTTGGAGTAACATAATAATCTGTGTATAAATTTATATGTACTATTCGCAGCCAATTACGATGTTTCACATTTTTTCAAATGAATTATGAGCATTTATAAATTATATTATTTTACATACTCCATAAATCACTTAAAAATTTAAATACGATAAAAATCGACGTTCAAACACAGAAAATGTTCTCATCTAAAGGTTTGAAGACAGAATCATTTTCAAACAATATAAGACTAGACGCGCAAAATCGGCTACGTGCCTAGTTGTGTTTAATTCAAATTTGACATGTTGAAGTTCGAATGATAGAGACAATACTTAAGGGTGTGAAGTCACTTTAAGGCCAAGGAATACATAAAGTTGGTATTTACTATACTTATCGACCTAATCACCTGGGCATCTTTTTTTTTTGGTGATTTGCGATTGTCGACAGCACTATTTGAGCATAGGTACCGTTTTTCCGTCCGTAACACGATTGAGATAATTTATACCGTTTTTTTTTTCATGTTTTATTGCTGGATCGTATTTCCACCACATCACCACGGTATCTTTAGGCACTAATGCACTATAATACACATACATAACCATTAGTAAATTCAAGCCGAAAATCGTTCTCATTATTACTACAAAAAAAAAATAAAAACGTTATTCACATTCGTACTTTACCCGTTGCTCTTAACTATAACATAAATTAACATAAAACACGAATGGCGTTTCTCTGCAGCTATATTATGGTATAATATTATATTGTATACTCGACACCTCGTCATTCACTTGGTCACCATTTGAATTCAATGATAAATCATTACATGCGAAAAACTATTCCGAGACCGAAAATATTTCTATTACTAATGATATTTTACTATAGTATATTTATATTTCATATTGCTATATTTATAATTTATTTTTAATTATTTGTACGGTATGTTGAACCAAAATAAACCAAAAACTGATCACACATATTATAAAATAACTATTATAATATAAATGCATAATCTACTATTAATATAGCTGGCTGTAATAAAATTTTGTCAGTACCAGCATACCATAGAACGTGTTTAATAAGTATATCGTACAAGAAAATTAAAATTATTCAAAATATTTTGAAAATTTCTTTCTGTATATTATAGTAAATAATAGTATATTATGTAGTGACAAAAAGAATCGAGTCCCCTACAAATAATATTGAACTAAAACCATTATTTTTGTTTGTACTTCAAACTATATGAATATAAAATATGCCAATACAAAAATCAAACAGGAAATTCATTTTTTTTTTTTTTAACACACCATCACACATATTATTATCATTTAAACCAATAAGAACATCCATCGGTCTGATCGGAATCGAATATGGTATTTAATTTGTTGTGTAATAATTTATAAGAATAACAGTTTTAGGAATAGTTGGTAATCACCTGTCTTTTATTATCATTTAAATGACTTGAAAATTGTGATATACCTGTATTCGTTGACATAATTATATTATGTGACTGTTCGTATGGAAGTGCATCGAATAATAAACCATATTCTTTCGTACGGGCGGTATAGTTGCACGATTATAATTATATCATACACACAATTATTAATTGATTACTTATCACACTACATGTATAATAGATACTCACCTAAATCAATATGCCTAAATTATTGTTCTCCTTAAAACGATTCTGAATGCATTCTCCCTAATATTAAAACTCGCCACTATCTTGTATGCAATTGCAGGCATATATTATATAACCTCGGATATATTAGTATGAACATACACCCCGGGGGTACTAATTTCCTAGAAAACTGTATGACCCCTAGAATATATATAATCAATGAATCCTATACAGCGGGTACAAAGATTCTGGGAATACGATGATCTCCACTGGGGGCAATATTATAGTCCTGTGTGATTATAGCGTCGGTAATATATTCCAAGGATATATTATATTTTATGATTCCAAAATGGTATTTCGAGGGTCCAGTTGTATTAATTATAATATTAACAATTTCTTTTTCAAATTTTAATACGTTATAAAACCTACGTTTATAACCCATGTGTTAGAAATTAATTTTAATACAGAAGTTATGTCACAAATCGTATAATGATTATAATAAATTTTTCAACTGTTTACAGAAACATGTGCTATTATTTCACACATTTTTTATTTCATTATATATGTCATATATTTATTAAAACTATGCGTAATTATAATAATATGTAACTTTTCATTTTTATAAATTGACAATATAATCCAAACATCTAATATTTATAAAAAATTAAATCTCAGTTTATTATTTTTGTTCGAGAGAGAAACTCTCTTACGTACTATACTGACAATACTGCTTTCATACTATATATAAGTTTTGTATATTATATAATGTTCCAAACACTTAACAAATAAATAAGCAATTACATAGTGCAATAATTATTTTTCATTTCTCACGTATTTGTTATGAATTTTCACTATTTTAGTGAATTAAAATAGTTACTCACTATAGTATTTTTACGGTTTTTTGGTATTGTAGCAAAATTGAACAACCCAATAATACACCTTGTGGTGAGAGTAAATAATTAATTTATATCCATTCATAAATAATATATATATTTTTTAATAATAATGTTATTTGGTTTTAAAATTATATTTTATAAATGTTGGTAATTATAAATATTTATAATTACTGTTTACCTCTTTTATAGATTTATAACATTCAATAAATGATATTGAAAACTAATTAATGAATTTGAGCCTATATTATTTGTTATCTCCAAAAATGTACCAATATCATATATTTATGTACAATAGGTAGTGTAAATTATTTTAATTTATAGCCATAACTCATTGCATACTTAAAAGTTTATACGATGTTTAAAATTCTATATATAAATGCATAAATATATAAGCATTTTTGTATTTATATTGCATTTATAATAATATGTTCTATTAATTATTAATTATAATATTAGTAAATAACTAAACCTAACCTACTATAGGTACACAATTGTATTATTGGCTTTTATAAAGTGGAGTATCGTATTCCTAGAATATTTGTACCGGTGTTATGATTTTTGTTTTATATTTATACACCCCATATAGGATTTAGAGATTATAAATATCATAGGATATTTTGACCGGGGGTGTGACTTTTCTAGGAAATTTGTAACCCCCGTTGGCGGTATAATAATATATATATTATAGAAAAGTTATAGGTATCCCCCCGGGGGTTCATTATTTCTCGGTATGAATTTTCCTGCCACGCTGGTACTTTACCATACGTCCATATCACGAAATAACTTAGATACTAATAGTATGGTAATAAATCAGAAAATAATTAATTTCGTTATCAAGTTTACTATTTAGATCGATCATCATTCATCTCAAATTTTAAAATGTAAAAATGTACCTACCTATGCACTTTTAAACAGTGATTATACGGAATTCAAAAAAGAAATAGAACGATTAATCTCGAGTAAACTTCGTCTCGAAATTAAATACGTTTTTACTAATAAGTAATAACAATATAAATATAATATAAAATGTTCACACTGACAAACCGTCTGCACTCAAAATCATTATATCATTGAATTCAAATTTAATATCATCCATTATAGGGTGATCAACTTGTAACCTAATGTACAGCAGAGCGACAACCACTTACTATTCTTGTGTGGTGTAGGTACTGGTGTAGTGACTAATGGTTTGTGTCCGTCAATAATGCTTCAAACTTCAACCTTGAGAATGATTTCTGGTAGAAAATCTGATCTAGTATTAGTACTTAAGGTGATAAAAAGTAAAAATTCCTATAGTAATATCAAAACAATAGCCATAAACAAAAAAAAAGTAGGAAAATCGGGATTTATGTATAGTGCATACGCAAAAATAATTTTTAATAAAATTGTTTTTTTGTTATAATTATTCAAAAACGAATTACTGTTGTATGGGTTTGAATATTTCACCAAATACATTTTTTTTAAATTTTCTAAACCATTTTAAAAATATTTTGGCTATTTTTGTGCTATTTGTATACATTTTAAGTTTTAATACATTTTGACATTTGATTTTTTTATCTATTTATGCATATAAACATTTTTGTTTGTAAAAAAACAAGCAAAAAAGCTTGGAACATAATATTTTAATAAATTTTTTTTTTAATAAGTATTTATATTTCAAATTTTGATGACATTGGATATATACGGGGTGATTAATTAAGCGTAAAACACTCACTATCTCAAAATGTATTAATGTTTTTGAAAATATTTTTTACATAGTTTCAAGTTGTTAAAAAACAACCTTTTTACTAAAAAATTATTTTTTTAATATTTTTTAAGTTTTTTATTTTTTTGAATGACAACATAGTTTTAATTTCATTTTTCAAAGCAAAATATTTTTCCAAGTATTTTGATACATAAAAATCGAATTTAGTTTATGAGTTATAAGAAAGTAATGGACAAACATTTTGCGAGGTAACCCCATACCACTCCACTCCGCCGATCTAAACTTTAAATACTTATAACTCATAATTTATGAGTCATAAACTACTCACCCTAAATTTGATTTTTATGAATCAAAATACTTAAAAAAATATTCTGCTTTGAATTATGAAATCAAAACTCTATGCTGTCATTCAAAAAAGTAATAAAATAAAAAATTATAAGAATAAAAAATATTTAAAAATATAATTTTTTTATAAAAACGTTGTTTTGTAAACGACTTAAACCATGTAAAATTCTATTTTCAAAAACATTAATACTTATTGAGATAATGAGTGTTTTACGCTTAATGAATTACCCTGTATAGGTAGTTAAATCAAGTGCAATCATCAAACAATTCGTAAGATTTTTTAATGATACAATGGCTATTTGCTATGGCCACAAAGTGCAAAGTACGAAAACGTTTTCTTTAACGGATGCTGCTCTGTATAGTCTTAAAGCTGGAATAATTTCAACAATATTTTATCCGAAAATGTTACATTAAACATTTGTAGCATATGGAATTCACCGTGTAGCTGAAACAGTTAGACTGTTAGGTCTAACTCTAACTGTTAGAGTATAGTTTCCCTTAGTCAATTCATTTTTCGCGACTGTAAAAAAGTATTTCTAAGAGCGCCTGGTATAGTATTAAAATGTAAGGAATTATATCCTACTTTATGACTTCTACCTGAGCCAATCATACTCGGCGGGGTACTTGGTAATAGAAGTCGAATACTATTCCAACAGTTACGAAAAAAATAAAGAAGTGATTTAAAATCTTGATTTAGATACTGCAATCGCTATTACAAAAGCTACTAATATTATGCAAAACAATTACCTGAATTTAGGATATATTTCGGTAAATTTTTGTTTCTTGGTTAAAGTAATAAAAAAATTAGAAACTTCAAATCTAACAATAATTGAAAAACCCTGCGATAGTGAAAAATGAAGCAAACAAATTAAATGAAGTTCAAGGAGAGAATACGGAGTTATAATAAAAAATAAATTAAAATACATACTCGTTAAAAACGTTGCTTCACAAAAAATTAAAACTATTAGAGATATATTATATATACTTCTGAATAAAAATGAAAATACGTCAATAGACATTAAATTAAGACCACCTGCTGTATCAAGTATGAAATATGTCCCATTATCCTCGTCGACGTCAATTTTGAGACCTAACTGTCAAACATTTATATTTGAAAATCTCCATATTATATACATTATATCTTGTATCCAATTGTTTCCAATGAAGATGATTAGATGAATAATTATTAATTAATTATTACAATATCTATCAAAAAAATGTATATTATAATACAACTATATTTACAAACATAATAAATCAAGTATTTAAAATATTATATTAATGTACTTAAGATACTACTGTAGTACTGTAGATTCTTATTATGTCCTAGGTACGTCGATATCTCGAATTGTTCATTATGTCAAACACAATGAAATCCCCTTGAAATAATAATACAGTTACAATAAAATTCAATATCTTGATTTTTTATATTAAGTGTGCCTTGAGTTTTGACGTAACGAGAGCTTACTGTACCTAATTACTAATTAGTATGATAGGTACTACTAAAAATCTTTAACAATTCCTAACAACCACATAATAACTGAACATTTCTATGAACCTCTTAGAAGACTGGTAAATATCAACTCTCAATACTCTCAAAGTTCAAGACGTTTATATTTTGATGTCATATTTATTTACAAAATTTTACATGGCACAATAAAATACAGTTTTTGCTCAACCTAATTAATATATCAGTTCCCACATTTAATTCTAGAAGCCGGCCAACCTTTCACATTTCTAGTCACAAAACACTATACGGTTTTCCTCTCCTATTAACAGAGCACTAGTCTCCTGTAATAACTTACAAAACAAATTTGATATTTTTCATTCCTCTCAAAAAGTGTTACAAATTAATATATTTTCTTTCTAACTATTTTTTCTATTTAATAATAAATTGTATACTAAATGATAAAACCAGAGTGCTAACATATTAACTTAATATTATTGCATTTAATGCTATGACGTTTTATCATTGTATATTTTTTGTATTTTTTGTCAAACTAGTATAAGTATTTAATTATTCTGTGCTGATTGCCCTCGGGCTTGTATTTCAAATAAATAAATATATAAATAAATAAATTATGCATTATTATCAAATCAATTCGTAATTCAGATAACAAAAATAAATTCAAACATTAATTGAAAAATAGGACAACTATAAATAATTACACGGAAAAAAAATTACTATAATATTATAGTTAAACAAATTATAGTAAATATAACTGTTTAATAATTAAAATAATTAAAATGATTTACTTATTATTACTATATAAATATAGTTATTAGTTATGGTTAGGTTTACTATATTTTATAGTTAATGCAGTTTTTAATGTTTGAATTAACTAAAAAATATAGTTAAAATAGCATTTTTCAGTTCAAATAACTATAATAACTTGACTATAATATTTTAGTAAATCTGATTAATCTTATACCTATGCCTATAGCAATTATAATGTGCAGTTAATCCTACTATTTTTATAGTACAAATAACTGTTTAGTTTTTTCCGTGATACTCAAATGTTTCATTTTAGAATCTGAGCGAAGCGATGAATGTGTTAGTTACAATAATGTAGGTATGTTTTTTTAAGGGTTGTTTTTTGTAGCAAATGCTCCACTCAGAATCTAAGATTAAGCATCTTACGGTACATGTCTTTATATAAATGACACAAGACTATAAAATATACATAAATAATTCACTGATATTTTATTAGATAGTAGTATATAATATATAAGTATTATTTAGATTATGTAAAACAATCAACAAGGTAGGTAGTTATATTATATTTTTTATGCTGTACATTTATTTCATCAGTATTATCCTATATATCTAATTTTAATTTATGTCAAATTTCAGTATATGTACTTCAGTATTTTGAACATTTCTTAATAATTATTTCTGTTCTATATCCAAAACGCTATACTAATTATTTTTAATCGTCAATTCCCAATAGTTTTAAACATTTACAAAATTTAAAAATATTGTTATGTAGGTCCATAAGAATGTATTTTTAAACAATAAAATATCTCGTTGAACAAAAATGAAAACTTCGATATTATAGTACGCGATCTACCTTCCAATTTAGGTTACAGTGCAACTACCGGACATTCTCAGTTAGAGTGTGCGACCTACAATGCAAAACCATACAAATATTTTTATATTATTAATAACATAAATATTTTTTTGATCAAATTAAAATAAGCTATTAATATTTTTCTTAGAAATAATAATTGAATTAGGTAAGTATTAAGTTTGACAGCGTAGAAACAAAATAGTTGTGTTTTGGAGCTGTATATATTAAGGCTATAATGGTAACTGCAAATAATTGCTTAAAAACGAGATTTATAAAAACGAGATTTTAGTAGGTACGAATAAAAAATTATATAACTTAAGAGGACGCCATACCCCCTCCCCCCTTGTGTTGTCACCGTTTTACAAGTGCGTAACATAACAAATCTACGTTTAGGAGAACGCGTTTAACTCCGTTAGTTTAAAAATTAGAGTGAATCGACCTATTATTAACCTTAGACAACAAAACATAATCAAAATGCAAGTGTTTATATTAAAATATATTATGTATTAATTAAATATTACAAATATTATGTTACTTATTATTTTTAAACTGTAAACATATAAAAAATAAGTTTAACGATATTAGATTAGTAAATAAACGAGTTATCTTTTGTTAGAGTAAGTACTGATAATATTTGTTTTTAAAATAGAAATAAAACTTTCTAAATATGTATTAATTATATATAGGTAAATGTTTTCAATAAACGTTCAAAAATTATAGATTTCAAGTATCAACTACCAAAATAAAAATCCATTAATATAATAACATCTATATGTTTTACTTAAATATATATAAACTAAATTGTATGATAAACGCCCAACTAAACTTTTAAGTTGTAGCATAGATTTGGTAAACAGTATTGTTAAAAAAAAATTATAATCATCGTAAAAATAAAACTCAATTTATAATTAAATTTACGAGTAAAATGTTTTTTCAACCCATTCTTCCAATGTAAATGAGGCAACATTTTTATTTTCAGAGGCACGTTCTTTAAATATATCTATAAATAAAAATGAATCAATTATTAAATAAATATAAAAAAAAAACCATAGTTATTTTAACTTAAGTTTAAAATCTAAATGTATTTTAAAGGGAATGTAAGCAATGATTAAAATTCATTGATTTTTCCATACTTAAGATCGATTTTTCCACATTTTTCATTTTAATACTTCACCAAAAATGTTTATATGGCTGTTTCTTAATGTCTTTTTTTTAGATATTTTTTAGATTCTGAGTGGAGCGATACATATTTCCCCTTAAATCAGGACCAACTGTCGGTCCCTTAATTACACAATATACACAACTCGGGGTCTATGCTTATATGATTGTTTGTAAACAAAATTGTCACCAACCTATCGTGGTTTTAAGTCTTATAGCACACATGATGAAATCATCGAACATTATATATCCTTTTTTATTTGCATACCGATGACACATAGTGTTTATGGTACGTGTTTTGATGTTATAACCAACCGAACTTAATGCTGGTCTTAGTTCGAATCCTTTGATATAACCTTTGTTCTTTTTATCGTACATTTTAAAAACAACCTTAAACAAAACAATAAATTATATATTTTTGAAAACTTAATGAATAGCATTAAAAATGTATAGCTCTATATAATTACTCACCTGCCACTGTCTAATGGCCATCCATAGTCTTTGGAATTCTTTAAAACCAAGTTTACCTGATCTATCCCAATCCATCATAGTAATCAAGCAACGGCACACATCGTTTGAAAATTTTGTGTGGCCAGTATCTATAAATATTATATTTTCTTATTAACAAGGTGTTTAATCTAATAAAATAATCAATATATACATTCACGAAGATGATATAAGTATCTAATTATTTGTATGGTTAAAATATGTGAAAGAAATGCATGCTGAATAATGAATAGGTATAGGTAATAGGTGATGAAGGTAATCAGATAGAGTAATCGTTTAGTAATTTATTTGAAGTATTTATTTTAATAATATAATAAAATGAGTAAATTCAATAGTTATTATACAATTATTTATGATTTAATTAAATAAATCTTTAATTTTCTTTTCTTTTTTTTTTATTTGAAAAAAGCCACAACAGCAAAGATTATTGGCTTACAGAAAAAAGAAAAGGTTTACATGTTTTATATTTTTAGTACAGCATTATATAAGGTTATATCAATTGGTTGATTTAAAATATTTAAGAATTTTTTTCATTGTTGTTTGGATCTGGACCAAGTGCTTAGTGGAGGCTGTTATTTAATTTTCTTATAAGTATTCATATATAGATTCATATAATATTTAGTAAAAAATTGTTAAGATCTCATTTCTATTTTGATAACACTATATAACTTCTTCTTCTTTAAGTTCCTATCGGTTTTGGATATTGGAAATCATATTGAATATTGTGTCTCTTTCTAACGATGAAGAAAATAATTAATTTGTTGTTGCACCAAACCAGTCGTAGAGATTTTTCAACCACGATGTTCTTCGTCTTCCGAAACTGTTCTAACTTCTTACCTTCCATTTTTCCTTGAATTATAAGTTGCAGCAATCTATATAATATTTGATTATTCCTCATTATGTGACCCATATATTCTAATTCCAATGTTTTTATAGTCATTAGTAGTTAATTTTTCTTTTATATTCTTTAAAGTGCGTTCCGGTTAGATATACGATTTATCAATGAAATATTTAAGATTCGACGATACAATCACATTTCCAATGCCTCAATTCTCTTACTTACTATTTCAGTTAATGTCCATGTTTCGGGTCTATGTAATAAATATAAGATATATATATAACTACTTAGTAGTCGGATCTTAGTGGCAACTAAAAAATCATGACATTTAAATATCTTAAACATTTTTACAAATGCACTTCTGCTATCTCAATCCTTCATTTAATCTCCATCAAATGTTCCCAGTTTTAATTAACCCAGATAGCTATACTTTTGAACTTTTTCTATTTGCTGTCCCTAATAAATAGGTGTTCTTTTATAATTTGTTTTTTTTTTTTTTTAAATAACCATTTATTCGGTTTTGCTTATATTAAGAGACAAATCAAAGCTCTCACAAGTATTAAGATTCATAAAAACTGAATTTAGGGCGAGTAGTTTATGAGTTTTGACGGTCGGGAGTGAAGTGGTACCGGGTTACCTCGCAAAATGTTTGTCACTACTCCGCTTGTCTAAACTTTAAATACTTATAAGTTATAAAATTCAAATTTTATATAAGTATCAAAATACTTAGAAAAATATTTTGTATTGGAATATGAAATTAAAACTCTGTTGTTATTCAAAAAAGTAAGAGACTTAAAAAAATATAAGGATAAAAATTATTTAAAAATATGGTTTTCTAATAAAAACGTTGTTTTTTAACAACTTGAAACCAAGTAAAAAAATATTTTCAAAAAGATTGAAATAATGAGTATAAAAATGAATAATAATAATAATAAGGAAGAAGGTTTATATACGTAGTAATGTAGTATACAATATATACACAAACAATTGTTAGCATATAAAAGAGACACAATGTTAAGTTCGTTAGTTCCGGGACTAGTACAGCCACCCGCCTCTAAAGAACTCCGGATAACCAAACTGTTAGTAAGTCTTTTGTATTCAATAAGTATAATGACTACCTAATGTGTAATAATAAAAACATATCAACTAGAACTTAATATTTGATCTATCTATCCTGAAACTCTCGAGTAACGGTTAAAATATAATTCATAGGGCTCTGAAAACCGTCGCTGAATTATCTAAGTATGTCAGCCCCCCCCCCCCCCCCCGTTACATTATAAGCACCCACATAAAAACACTATAATTTATAGTTAGGTAATAAATATTAAAATATGACATAGCTAACAAATTACCTTTCATAGCAAAATCCAAAATATTTTTAAGATCCATCCAATCGACCTCTTTGTCGCTCCCAGATACTTTAAGGAAATATTTTTTTAATTTTTCATTGGAATTGCCACTTTTATTAGTCTTGATTGCCAATTCTTTGATCTAAAAATAATTTATAATTTGTATAAAATAACATGATTATTGTTTATATTTCACTCAAACATTTTATTTCTTACCTTATCATCGATTTCAACCATTCCTACTTCATTATCGAACTCCCTATAAAAATGTAATTTAATATAAAACCAAATTATTTTTTTTTTATTCAGTTTCTTCTATCACTTACGCCAAGTTATTTTTTTTTTCTGAAAACACTCTGAGTAAAAACGCACCTTGTTCATTCTGATTAGAAGTGTAAGGTATAATACAATATTTGCCAGGAGGTACAATCAATCTCTTACAGACCTCTCTTGGTTTGAACTCAGAACAATGGACTTTATCTAAAGGATCGTTATTTTCAAAAAAATGTGTGTCCAATGGTTTCGGCACAGACTTTGAAGTGTTGAGCTAAACGATAAAATGGAGTGAGCATCGTAACAAATAATACTGTACAACTTGTATTATTATTAATATATTAAAAAAAATTGTAATAACTAGATCCTACTTACATTATAAACATAAAATCCAAATGACAATGACTTATCTTTCTGTTTTTTTTGGCAACGCGTGTCCTTGAGCATTAATGCAATAATTACAGAACACATATTCTTATTTCCATTATCGTCGGGATCTACTAATGTTATACAGTACTGAGGATTACTTGGAAACGTTTCTAAATAATAACATCATATAAGTATATATATCATTATTCATAATATTTAGTATATAATTACATAATATTATAATAGACAATGATTATTGATTATACTATACTAAATAATTCTACCTTGAAATGTATTATATCCACCACCTGTTGCGCCTCTAACCCATGCACCTTCTAATATACTTAAATCCCTTTTTTTTTCACCGTCCGTCCCATGTGTTTCCCTGTCTAGGAGGCCAGGAGCCAAATGACAAATGTTCAATTTAGAGAAATATTTGACAAAATCTTCGAATGGCATCCAAAACTCTCCATCGTCTACTTTTATAAGACCTATTGATTGTTTTAATTGTTGAGGTATATTTAACCACTCCTCTGATCTAAAAATTTTTTTTTATTTAATTCATTTAAACGGCACGTTTATATACCTACAACATGAAGTAAGACGTTTATCCGTTACATTATAATAAAAAGCTTACTTGTCACTCCAACGGCCGTTCCATTCGCTTTCATTGCCCCAAGGATTTCGAAGTCTAATGAGAGGTATAATATTATTACTCGTTGGTAAAGGTATATAAGTTATCCTGGTAATACTATATGCATGACCTTTTAGCAACCCTTTTTTTTCTGGATCAGGCTATAACATTAATACATTTTATACAGTTTACGATGTCTATATAATATGAGAAAATACTCTATTTTGTATGAAATTGAATATCTAACCAATTTCTGACGGGATATTCCAGCACACATGAGCGATTGTCGTTGAAAAGAATTTAGCATAATCGTGAACAAATTAGCTGGTACTCTATCTAATCCATACTTTTCTGAAATTCCTCCAGTGAAATCTCGCATAGCCACGTCTAAGAAACCTCCGTCCAAAGCTTCGTACGAACCGTGAATTCTATTCATGTACAATAATTTATGGTAGCAAATTATATTATCTACATACTTTTGGGAAATCAGAATTAAAAATAATCAGTACTTTTCGAATAATTAGTATTTAATCGTGACAAACAAAAACAAATATGGCGAACTCAGTTTTTGAAAAAATCAAATTATATAAAAAATAACTTAAGTCTTTAAATTTTCACCAACAATTTATAGGTATATTAGCGTTTACTAGGCATGGTTGTCGTATACGTCACAACAGTCCAACAGGATTTACACTCTAAAACTCTAAGGTCACTTTCCCCTCAAACTTTTGTCCACGATAACGAGTACTGGATGTTTGAAGGGGAGGATGTTTAACGAGTAATGGAAGAGAAAGTTATGGTACTAAAGTGTCTTTCTTTCAAAAGTGTTATTCACCATAAAAGCTTTAAATACAACTTGGACACAATTTTCGGTCAGAACCACTTTTATTGATATAAGTATAAAACAATCGTAGAATAAAACACTTAGTCGTGCAACGGTTGTCGCTTAACCACCAGTGGCCTTCAAATGATTTTGTCAAGAGAGGGGGGATATGGCTGATTTTTTAACAATTACTATATGATTATTAAAAATATAATCTATGGTTATCAGATCTTAAGCATTGAAAAAAAGGTCATAGTGGGGGATCCATCTAAAGTTACTGTCACAATTATCGTTATATTATAAAAATTCAAAGCATGCCTCAGTAACAAAACTCTAAATACCTACAACACACTAAATTTTATCAAGGATACTAATTTATATAAAACTATTTTAAAAAAGAACAAAATGTACATTTTATCTAGTTTTTAAGTCTTCTACAGTACCTTATGTATTTACCTTATTACCTATATACTGGAACTTTTATATTAGTTTCATGTAATACACAAACCGCGGCCAATGACCTTTGTAGTCAAACAAAAAAAATACAAGAATTTTATATTCGAATTATTAAGTTATTAAAAACTACGAACAATTGTTGACAAATTATTTTGTAGTATAAAATTCATAACATTTTATACAAGATTCTTAGTAGGGTTATTTACAGGAAATAAAAAATTTAAATTTAGTATCAAGTTTCAATATTTTTATGGTTTTTTCTAATTTTGTAATTATTAACAAAATATTTATCGTAAAAGCTTGAAGCATTCCGCTATTACTTAAGTATTAAATCATCATTTTCAATAGACAATACAATTTTCAAAATGTCTGGACTAATTTTAAGATATTTTAAGGCAATTAAATTTTTTTTAAATGTATATAAAATAATGTTAGGGAGGATCAAAATGTTTGAAAATGTAATAAAATATCTATCTAGGAATGTGTTCTTATACCAATTCATAAATATTAAACATACATATAGACTATAGGCACAATATATTTTTATATATAAGCGTATGAACTCTTGAAGTCGAAATGTTGAAAAAATTCGATATAAAATCGACAAATAACGATTTTACATATTATTTTGTTGATATTCAAAAATATTATTCAAGGATTTGAAACTTTTACGTATATTAGTATGTCTGACATTTTCTTAAGTAGATTAATTTTATGCTATTGCCTATATTGCCTATATTGCCTATTTATACCAGTATACCACGAAATGATAATGATTATTAATTTTTTTTATTTTACACTTTAAACTGACTTAGTTTTGGCATAAAACATTATACTTTATGATATTAATATGGTTAGGTGATTTATAGGTGTTTTAAATAAATTATGCCAACTGTTTACTTTGCATAAGCTTTCTCCAACAGAGCACTCCAGAATTCATTTTTGGTTGATGATTGAACAAATAATAATTTTCCCCTATTAGTCGGTAAACGATCGTCGACAACCACGTCAACCCATTTGCCATATTGCCAAAATCTAAAACCAGAAACCACAAATATTTTTAAAAACCATTTACACATATATATTGCGGCTTAATATATTATATTTACTTAAAGTGGAATATACCAGCGTATTTATTATCAAATTCTTGATCATTTGGCACTACTTTAGAAAATACTTTTTTGTTCAAAGTCATATTTGCTATGGCAGCTAATAACCAACAGTCACCTTCCAGAATAAAGAAAGAAAAATGTTAATATTAGTTATAGAATAGATATAATATTTATTTATAAACTTTTAATACTTTAATACATTAATAGTATACTAATGAAAAGTAAATGGATTTAAAATGTTTCGTATCAAAACCAATACTCACAAACAGTTTTAAAAATTAACTATTCCTTTATTATTTACCTAAATATTGTCCTTGCCTTACATCAAATCTAGAAGCCCCTTCCACGAAAAATTTGGGATCGTCTGTAATTTCCTAAGAATTCAATTCATAATATTAATATTATTATTATTATTATTATGTGTTTATTTCAAAGAATAATTTGCCTCATTGAGGATGCTTGTGTCGGGGCCCATAATATAGTTTGATTAAGTATAAATTATGTTACAATTTTAATAAATTTAATACGTATATGCTCACGTTTGGTCTTCGCCACTCAAACCCATCTTTTGGGACATCATAAAATAGAGTTAAATCGTATGTATCAAATTCTGGATCTGTGAATGGTTTTTTTTGTAATAAACATTGTTCTCGGAGCTCATGAAAGTTTTGAACAACTCCAGCGGGTCTCTGTCGAACACCTGGACCCCGTTCGCCAATATTTAACATTTTATTGCGGAATTAAATGTATTTTATGACCAAATGCACAGTAAGTATCATTTGATATACCTAAACTAGATTGTTTTACTAATAATATACACGAGCGTGTACCACTGTACCAAATACTTATATACAATCTGACTATAGGTACCTATTTTATCTATCTAAAATACAAAATAGATCATAATTATTCATAATTGTATTTTTAATTATTATTATATAATTTGGTTTGAATTTAAAGGTCACGATATTTCTTAGATGAACAATTATAATAATAAAATGTAAACTATATACATTAATTCTATCTACTTATATATATGCCTAAGATAATAATATTGTCAATTCGTTGGAAATATTAAATTAAATTTAATATCATTAAAATTGCAATATGAAATTATAAATCAATACAAGCAATTGGATACTCAGGATTGCTATTATAATTAACCTAGTTAAAGTAGGCTAGTTTAAATTTCAAGTATAAATAATATAAAATTACAATATTATCAATATTCGTGTATCTATAAATCTTGAAATTATATTGCAGCACGTACGACGTACCTATTACAGTTTTAAAATTTCAAAATTCGTGTACTAGACACAATTATATGATTAACTATCTACTTAGATATACCTAGTTAAAACCAATAAGCAGTATGTAGCCATGTAGGTATAATATTAATTAGATTGTTACTTCCATAATTCCGTCATAATAGTATAACCATTAAGTAACTATATAGTATTGGTTTTTCATTTTTCTGGTCTTTTTGTTGTTAAGTACAACCAGTATATTTTTAAGTAGATTAGTTTAATTATAATATAATGTATAAGAGGTGATGTTAATTCATAAAATAAACACTAAACGTAAATATTATAGATCAGTAAAGATATCAAATATAAATTATTTCATCCACTAACAACTAGCAAACTCAACAACCACTATGTACAAAGTAGCTGATTAGAATAATAATATAATATATAATCACATATCACAATTATCTAAATAATTGTGTGTCAAAGTAAAATTAAATTGCCAATTACCTGGTATTTCCGTCCTCCCATGATTGTACCTACGTCAGTACTTAAATGCGACAACGTTTGTCAAAATCTCACTATTTTGTCCATAAACATGGGAATATATTAATAAAGAAAGAATTTTTATATTTTACTAGCCACTCTGGCAAAACTTTGGTATTGCTAGATCGATTTCATTAAAATAATATGTTAAGCTGAATTACTCGGCGTTGACCGGGTGAAGAGGAGTTTAGTATAAACATTTTAAATATTTGATTTGAAATACCTGTACCCTGCGTGCCCCTCTCAACATTACTCATAATTTACGTTTATTATAAAGTGTTAAATCGAGGGCCGTGTCATAGTGCCTAGCAAGTCAGTCATCGTCAGTGCCATCGCATATCCAGTGTTATTTTTGTAGGTACCTATGTAAAAATCAGTATTTAACATTTCTTGATATAATATTTTTTAAGCCAAATGTATTATATAGATCAAAGTATGAAATCAAAAAATGTGAATTGTTTATGTATGGAAAGTTTGAATATTTTTCAAAAAAAAAATTGTTTTAACCGTAATATTTTAGTTAAGGATATATCAAGATTACTCGACACATTATACATATTATTTTATGTTTGATTACGTTATAGAACTTTTGGTGTACGACAATTGCCTGTAAATAAGGCACACGTGAGGCCGTATATATTATGATATACAATGAATAAAAAAAAAAAACGAACCGTTTTCCTCTACCTACACAGCACAGCGAGGTAACATGACACTGGAAACGTGAATGAGCTCTATTATGAGTGCCTTCAAATTAAAACAAAGTTAGGCAAAAGTGTATAATGGCAACCATTAATACAAAAAAAAAATTAGATTTCAATCGTGAAATCTCATAATCCTTATGTTTGAACACCTCTTTAATTTCGGAATTCCTTTCTTATTGCACTTGCACATCTACATCATTAGAGGAACCACTATTACAAATTCCAAGTTCGTAGGTATGTTTTGTAATAATTTTCGAGATGTTGCGATCAGCGAGTGAGCGGTATTAGGCATTAATATTTACTATTTAGTATATAGATAATTGATACAGTAAATGTAATAATAATGTTAATGTGAATAATGTGAATTAATTTCCATCTTAATCGTAACTCAATTATTTTAAAAACGATGTTACATAATATGTGTATGTATTCAGATGATACGTGATATTGACATAAGTACCTACATGAGTACATGATAATAGACCTATGTTATTCTATGTATTAAAAAATGCACAGTAGTTTTCAATAGCGTCGGCAAAAACAAAAAAAAAATGAAGGAAAAACGAAGATTTTTACGTAAAGCCAGTTTTTGGTGTAAATCTAAAAAAATAGCCATAGATACATGATATTTTCACTGAATATTTAAATTAGCAATTTTTATACACCACAAATTTTAAAAATATATTTACTCTTTTTGAGCTAAAAAATTTGTCCGCTCTGTCAAAAAACCGTCTTCGCTCAGGGTCGTGTACTATGACTTTATATCAATAAATTCAAATTTAACACCATCCATTACAGTGACTCACTTTTAACCTACTGTACAGCAAAATGACGGCCGTATATAATTTGTGCATCGTCTGTTTACCTGTGTCAAAATTTAGAACATCGTTTGAGCATCAGCAGCCGATTATCGTTTGCGCATTATCTATTTACCTTTACCCAAATTATCGTACATCGTGCATATCACATCAACATTCTGAACAATTAGAAGGATAAAAAAAATAATTTTTGATTGAAAATTCAATGATTGTCATATTATCACGTGTAATAAATAGATACAAACAATTAAAAATAAATTGCATTCATTCAATTGAAGTGTGGTCATAATTATATAAATGTACGTATTACATATAATACAGGGTGATTCTTTTATCATTGAACACTCATTATTTCAAGAAATGTAAATGTTTTTGAAAATATTTTTTTACATAGTTTAAAGTCGTTTACAAAACAACGTTTTTCTTATTATTGCTTCTTTCTCTATAAAAAATTATATTTTATAATATTTTTTATCCTTATGATTTTTAAGTTTTTATTTTTTTGATCGCTAACTTAGAGTTTCAATTTCATATTCCAAAGCAGAATATTTGTTTAAGTATTTCGAAGTATAAAAATCGAATATAGGACAAGTAATTTACGAGTTATAGGTATTTTAAGTTTTGATGAGCTGTGTGGGGTGGTACGGGGTTACCTCGCGAAAAGAACCAACGAATTAGCTTTAATTAATAAGTACTTAAGTACTCGTGTATTGTTTTTAAAATACAAATAAAACTTTTTAAAATATATATTAATTACCTATGTTAAAAAATACAATATATTCAATAAAGTTTTTAAAATTACAGATTTCAAGTGTCAACTACCTAAATAAAAACAGTGAATACACAAATAATTCATTCAGAAACCAGATTATTTTACCTATAGATATAATATCCAAACTAATTTGTTTATATCGATATATTTGTAACAGATATCAATGAAAATTTAAATAGATAAAAATAAAAATAGTATCAGATAAAAATGTTTGACATTGTATATTAATATAATATTATTCTTGATAAATAATATTGTTATGAATAGCGCACAACTACACATTTAAGCTATAACCTTGATATCGGTAAACAGTAAGTATTAATTTATATATATATATATTATATATAATGTTCGTAAGACTAAAACTCAATTTATATTTAAATTTACGAGTAAAATGTTTTTTCCACCCATTCTTCCAATGTAAACGATACAACATTTTTATTTCCAGGATCGTGTTCTTTGAAGATATCTAAAAATAAAAATGTACCAATCAAATAATAATAAAAATGAGCCAAAATTATTTTAACATAAGTTTAAACTCTAAATTTAGAATATATGAGTTGACTTTCTGTATTTGTCGAATAAAGGAATGACACAATATTATGGACTTAACATGTTTTGATTTCAAAATATCGATTTATCTAGGTAATCAAGTAATAAGAATTCTAAAAACAGATTAAAATTTGTCGATTTGTGATGTGTCTATACTTGAAATCAACTTTTCCACATTTTTAATTTTAACACATCTCCAAAAAATGAATATGGGTAAACAATGAAATAAAAAAAATTATAGTAGGTATATGACATTAATCGCGTTGTGTAATTAATATAAACATTAAAATGTGTGTCATCATAATCAAATTTAGTTTTAAATTAAAATTTGAAAATAAATTTGGTCAGAGAATAATAATATCAGAAGAGTTTATGTTTATTTTATATGTTAAAATTTAGTACCTGCCAGTGAAATTTACATACGAAAAAAAGATACAATCGGTAGAATTTACAATCACCCGAAACAACGTACTGAGTGATGTCTAGGTCTAATTATGTGATAATTTTATTAAACGCAACTAAAGCTGACTTTTTTGCCAGCACGACTCAAAACCGTTTCCAGAATACATTGATTCAATATCATCTAGCGTACGACTACTAACTAATAAACATTTTTATAAAATATAAAATGTAATACTTAATAAATGCATCATATTTAGTGTAATCGCCAAGTAATCTGCTATAATAAATAATTATAATAATTACATAAAATGGTTTTATTTAGATCTGACCAATTATCCAAATTTTAGGACATCGGTATGATTAATTTTAATTATAATGATTGACAGATTTTAAATCATTAACAAGTTTAATTTGAATTATTATAATATATGATGTTTAAATCCAAATTATTTTTTTAAGAGTAATGTACATAAAATATAAAAAATGTGAATTTTGAATTTTAAATGTTAATTGTTGTACTACAAATATAAATTATTTTTGGAATATAACCAATAGGTAACCTTCTAAGAGGCTTAAATAAATTGACCATACTTTTCATTGATATCTACGCGTGTGAAAGAATACCTATACAAATAAACATATCACCAAAATATAGTCAGTCATACCAATTTGCTTGTATTTTCACCCTTAAAATACGTCTGACTGCCGTTACCTTAATAACTCAACTTTGAGTCTGTGCTATGACTGTTTGAAAATAAAATGTTCACTAACCTATCGTGGTTTTAAGACGTATGGCACACATGATGAAATCATCGAACATTATGTATCCTTTTTTGTTAGCATACCGATGACACATAGTGTTTATGGTACGTGTTTTAATATGGTAACCAACCGAAGATAATGCTGGTCTTAGTTCAAACCCTTTGATATAACCCTTGTTCTTCTTATCGTAAGTTTTAAAAACCACCTAAAACAAAACAATTCATTACTAAATATTGAAAACTTAATGAAAAGCAATACAATTTTATGTTCTATCATTACTAGTGATAGGATGTTGACGACATTTGCATTTTTTTCTTTTAATCCTGTAAAATGCTATCTTAGCTAAAAATTCGTTTCTTGCTCCATTGATTCAAAATATACTACTTTTACTAAGCATTTTTTTGCGTTTTTAGAAATGTTTATAGCTATAAATGCATTTTTATGTTTATAACGTCATATTAATATAAATATAAATCACTTTTGTTTTTGAACAATGCCATGCATTTTTCTCGACTTTTAGATGTTAAAGAAAATTTTTTCAAAATAATCATTTTAGTATTCTCATTGGTGGGTTTGACAAACAATGAAAACTGAAATTTTTGATTTATAATTTACTTTTAAATTATTTTTAATAATTTCATATATATTTTTTTTGCTGTAAATTAAACTTAAAATTTAAATGTTTACTAAATTTTGTTTTCGAAAATTATTTAAGTCATTTTTTATATTTTTTTAGGTTATTTACTTTATTTTTTAGGCTTTAAAGTATTTTTTTTTGGTAATTATTGGTACTTCTTTAGGTATCCAACATCTTTTTTCTAATCGTTACTCACCTGCCACTGTCTAATGTCCATCAATAGTCTTTCGAATTCTTTAAAACCAAGTTTACCTGATCTATCCCAATCCATCATAGCAATAAAGCAACGACATACATCATTTGAGAATTTTGAGTTTCCAGTATCTATAAATATTATATTTTCTAATTAACAAGTTATTATAAATTAATTAATACTTTCATTGACGTAGATTATACATAATTATTAGTTTATTTAATTGATGTAAAAGAAATTCATGCCGAATATAGGTGATAAAGGTAAGACAGAGTAATCGTTTAGTAAGTTATATAGTTATAAGTTATAAGTTTATTTTTATAATTAAGTTTAAATTTAATTTAAATTATTTTTAAACATATTATTACAAATATAATAATAAACAATACAATAAGAATTATTTTGAAATAATTAATTACCACCAATTAACCTTCGGCATTTAAAACAAAATATCACCGAAGCATGTACAAGACTGACCAAGGAACAAATAACGGCAGCTTCTCAAGACGAAGTCAAGCGCCGCTTACAATCATGTTTACTTAACAACGGGGAAAACTTTGAACAATTTATAAGGTGATTTGTATTATTTGTAATAATATGTTTAAAAATAATTTAAATTAAATTTAAACTTAATTATAAAAATAAAATGTTTAACTTTATTCAAATAATCTATAAACGCATGCCCTTCCGTTTATCTTGCTTCCAACCAAAAATAATAATAAAATGACAAAATACAGAATATTGAAAATTTAACAACAATTTTTTTTGTTTCAACTTGGGATGGCTGTAATTCAGTCAATTTTTGAGATAGGAAAAAAGTTTGTTTATCAAAGTTGCTTAAAAAAATAGTTCTGTCGAAATCTGGTGTTGAAAATGGGTGTTTCCATTTAAAAAAATGTAAGTTTTATTGCGCATGCACACAATAAAAGAATTAAAAATTCGAAAATGATCATAAAATGTGTATTTTAGTATTCCCTAGTTCCTCGAAAAATCCCCAATTCAATCCAAGGTAACTGAACGGAAATATTTCGTGTTACCATTTGAGTGAAACACACTGTATACAGTTTAAACGTGTCAAAAACTTGTTTCATTTTTAATATGTCTATATTATATTATTTGAGTGATACAGTTTCTTAATGTATTGCGTATCTACCTATTGCTTATGTAAGGTTAAAATTTAAGAATTCCAAATTTAAATAATTGTCTACTGGGTATAGTTATTAAATATTTTACGATTATTACGGCAGGTATTTTGTTTATAGGTAGCCTGTTATGGAGATTCTATAATGACTGTTTTGACGAACACAGATCTTTATTTTGTCCTCGGTATGATTCGAACAAATCAAACTACTAATACCATAAGAAATCTGAAAACATAATATACAAGATATAAGGTGTAACAGAATGACCTAACAAATTAAATTACTTTTGTTCTAATCGATATTTAAACATGTTAATTTAGTTTTAGTTTTAGTGAGATGATGCAATATACATATGCATTAGGTTACATATGGTTACATACATATGAATTCCATACAGGTCCACCTATAGACCTATACACTATACAATATATACATACCTATTTCATAATTGTTGTCATATGACTAACTGTAGTACCAATGTTTATTTTTATATGTTGGGCCTTTTTGTAACAACCTGTATGAAATTTGTATGAAATTTGCTTGATCATCGATCATCTCGTTTTTCCAAATGTTTACATAGCTAATCTTCTCATTATAAGCTTGTATTTAAAATATCAAAATTGGTGAATTTTCAATTAGTAGGGAGTAAAAAACAAATAAATAAATAAAATAGAATGTTCAATCTTAAGTAAACTTTGTAACGAATTTAATATGTTTTAGAATTATTTATCGCATTACTGGCAGGGCCGAATTTAGGGGGGGGGGGCACTGGCTACAATTGCCCCAGGGGCTAGAATTTTGGTGGCGCCAAAATGCTGTGGTCGGAAATTTGTTCCTTTGTGAATTATTAAAACTCTTAAAATTTAAATTATTTCAGTAACAGTATTATATAATATTAATATGCTGTTTGAAATTAAAACAATTGATGTATTTATAACTAGGTATATAGCTATCAGTGTTCGAGAAATATTAATATACCTAATAATAGTTCCTTAATACTTTTCCCAAATTTGTTGTAATTCAAATATTCAATAGATATAAGTTATTTATGATAATACGGAGTATTTTTTAACGCGTGCCAGGCGCCAACTACAAAAGAACAGTTATTAGTGTACAAACTCGAGCCACAGCATTTGTGAACTCTGCGATTACTGATTGATAATTTTTCTTTCATTGCTCGGCGCTGTTAGTTATTTATAATACATTTGTCTTATATTATTTTAGTTATGACTGGCAAACAAAATTTAAGTGGATATCAAAATCGTGAACATACTTTATTAAAAGACAAAAACCACTTAATGTTATTAACAAATTCAGACAAATTCAAGACATGTTTCAAAAAATATAATATTAGTTTGTATAGTTTACCTATATAGTTTTATTAAATTTTTTTCATATTAATAATATTTTAATATAAACCATAAAGTAGGTACCTAAAAATGTAAAATAAAAAACAAAAAAATTTTCATGTTGAATTTTAAGCAGGGCTCAAGTGGCATACACTCAATTGTATTATTATATTTTTTCAGAAGAGGAGAGGGGGGGAAGGGTGGAGGAGTGTTCATGAAATTATTAAACAATATTTTTAAAAAAAAGTACACATTATCGTAAAACAAATATTCTTTTCTTTGCTCAAAATCTAAAAAGTTAATGAAGATCTCTCTCTCATATTTCCCAGGGTTAGGCCACTTATGGAGTGCACCAAATTTTTTTTGCAAGAGGATCAGACTGTAAAAAGAGAGCTCCCGATAGAAATGACTGAAAGGTGGGTTGTTTGACGGTTGATGGTCCTAGTCGCCGAATACCCGGAGAAGAAGAAGAAGAAGAAGAAGAGCTAACAAAATATATACCTTTCATAGAAAAATCCAAAATATTTTTAAGATCCATCCAATCGACCTCTTTATCACTCCCTGCTACTTTAAGGAAGTATTTTTTTAATTTTTCATTTGAATCGTCACTTTTTTTGCTGTAAAGTGCCAATTTTTTTATCTAAAAATGTATAATTTTTATAAAATAACTTGATTATTGTTTATATTTCATTCAAACATTTTATTTCTTACCTTATCATCGATTTCAACCATTCCTACTTCATTATCGAACTCCCTATAAAAATGTAATTTAATATAAAACCAAATTATTTTTTTTTTTATTCAGTTTCTTCTATCACTTACGCCAAATTATTTTTTTTTTCTGAAAACACTCTGAGTAAAAACACACCTTGTTCATTCTGATTAGAAGTGTAAGGTATAATACAATATTTGCCAGGAGGTACAATCAATCTCTTACAGACTTCTCTTGGTTTGAACTCAGAACAATGGACTTTATCTAAAGGATCGTTATTTTCAAAAAAATGTGTGTCCAATGGTTTCGGCACAGACTTTGAAGTGTTGAGCTAAACGATAAAATGGAGTGAGCATCGTAACAAATAATACTGTACAACTTGTATTATTATTAATACCTATATTAAAAAAAAATGTAATAACTAGATACTTGTCCTACTTACATTATAAACATAAAATCCAAATGACAATGATATATCTTGCTGATTTTTTTGGAATCGTGTATCCTTGAGCATTAATGCAATAATTACGGTACACATATTGTTATTGTCATTTTCATCAGGATCTACTATTGTTATATAGTACTGAGGATTACTTGAAAACGTTTCTAAATCACCATTTATCAACATCATATTATAAACTTATATATTATTATAATTCATTTCATATTATATAGTTAACGATTTTATATTATTCAAAATAATTATACCTTTAAATTTATCACATCCACCAGCTGTTGCACCTCGGACCCATTCACCTTGAAATATACTCAGGTCCCATTTTATCCCTCCGCTTGCCCCATATTGTTCCCTGTCTAGATAGCCAGGATTCAAATGACAAATTTCCACTGCAGAGAAATATTTGACAAAATCTTCGAATGGCATCCAAAACTCTCCATCATCTTCTTTTTTGAGACCTATTGATTGTTTTAATTGTTGAGGTATATTTAACCACTCCTCTGATCTAAAAAAATTTTTTTATTTAATTCATTTAAACGGCACGTACCTACAACATAAAGTAAGACGTTTATCCGTTACATTATAATAAAAAGCTTACTTGTCACTCCAACGGCCGTTCCATTCGCTTTCATCGCCCCAAGGATTTCGAAGTCTAATGAGAGGTATAATACTATTACTCGTTGGTAAAGGTATATAAGTTATCCTGGTAATACTATATGCATGACCTTTTATCAACCCTTTTTTTTCTGGATCAGGCTATAACATTAATACATTTTATAAAGTTTAAAAGTTCTAAAATTAAGGAAAATAAAAAAGAAACATTATCAATGTAAAGTTGAATATCTAACCAATTGCGAATCGAATATTACACCACACATGAGCGATTGTCGTTGGAATGAATTTAGCATAATCGTGAACAAATTGGGTTGTTCTTTATTTAGATCATACATTTCTGACACACCTCCAGTGAAATCTCCCATAGCCTCCATTGTGAAACCTCCTTCCAAAGCTTTGTATGAACCGTTTAATCTAATCATGTAAATTTTTTTTTTTTAATTTATGATTATTTATTCTTAGTACAGGGACGAATATATCATAGACTTATTAATATATAGACTCCGCGTCCCGTACTATAGGTTCGCAAATATCAATACCTGTGTAATATAGTGAGACTTGACTATATCTAATATATAGTAAGAATCGATCTTCAATTTAAAGTGTGCGGCTTATGGTATAAAATTAGATCTTGTTCGGAGATCAAAAGTAAATATACTCAATACTTTTCAAAATAATCAGGATACATTTTTTAAAATAGTGGGTACTACACCACTCAGTGGCAATTTTTAAAATTTTTTTCTGCGAGGAGGGGTCTAATAATTCCGACATAATATAAGTAGGTAGGTACTGATATAAAGAATTAATTTTTTATAGTTTATAAGAATAGAAAATAGTTTTTTTATTATATTTTAAAAGGCATTTTAAATTTCCTGGGCTAATTTTAACACAAGTATATTTTATAATTTTAAAGTACAAAATCTAATAGTCTTTTTTTTAAATGTTGATCCAAAATTTCAAACTCAATTAATTTGCAAATGTTCAGTATAAGGTGATGACAGACACAATAAACATATACAATTGTAAAATAAATGCATTCGTCAATCCAATAAGAATCTGATATATTAAAAAAATAATTAATTATAGAATCACCAACCGTTACATTAGCATTTACTAAACATCATTATAGAGTTTTAAACAAATTAGAAACCTTCTAAAAGTTTTCTAAAAGTATTTTAAGACAATGCAATAGACTAAAATGTCATATTATACGATTTAAAAATAATTAGGTACCTATTTCATAACCTTTACATTTTGGTAAGTACCTATTTTTAATATTGGCTAGTATAGTAGACAGTATGTATTTTCTTTGAATAGAACCGCAATTATAAAATCCAAATACAAATACCAATCGTAACTATGTACTGGTAACTAACGGACATACGAACATGCGGACCCAACGGGGATATAAGGTTTTCTAAACTTATAAAAATAAACTATTTTGGATTTTTTAAGCATTATATAAGCATTCGAAGTTAAAATTATTAAACTATTAAAAACTACATACATTTGCAAATTATTTTTATCATTTACTATAAATTAAAAAAAAAATTTAACTATAAAGTCACAAAAGTTTTTCGTATTTTGTTATCATTTACAAAATAACTACTCATTTTAAGCTCTTTTTACGCATTTAAAATTTTCAATTTATTTTAATATTTTTTTTTTAAGTGTGTATAACAATTTTAGGTTTGGTCAAAATATTTTAAAATATAATTCAAGATGTAACTGTGTCTTTCTGTATCAATTTAAAAATAATAAACATACAAAGGTACAATTTAAGCTGATTTTTATAAGTGTTCGATCTTTTAAATTTCAAATTTTGATCAAATTAAACAATATCATGAAAAATTGTAAATTATTATGAAGTTTAAAATTCATACAAATTTAATTTTCATAATTAAAGTTTAAAAATGTAATACGAGGTATCACAAAAGTTGTCCTCACAAGAACTATAAAAAATATGAGTATAATTCCAAAAATATTATGGTTATTAAATATCTCTTAAAATTTTAATACATGGTTCTTATAAAATCACAGTTCTTACTGAAACCCAAAATTTAAAAATACATAAGCACAACAGATATTGATCCTCAAATGTTGACGAAATTGTATATTAATTAAACGAAGAATAACGATTTTGTTGTAATTCAAAAATATTATTCGAGAGAACTTGAAACTTTTACGTCTCATTATTACGTATATTATTATATTTTCCTATATTGTTTACTTTACTATTATACTAATATTTTCAAAATGTTTAGATTCATTTTAAGATATTGACTACTGATAGGGGTACCACAAAATGACAGTGGTTATTAATAATATTTTAATACATTTAAAATTAACCTAATTTTGATCAAAAAAAATAAAAACCTAATACTTAATACTATTAATGTGATCAATTAGTTTTAGGTGATTTAAATAAATCATTGTTTACTTGGCATATGCTTTCTCCAGTAGGGCACTCCAGAATTCGTTTTTGGCTGATGATTGAAGAAATAATAAATTTCCTTTAGATGTCGGTAAACGATCGTCAATAACCACGTCAACCCATCTGCCAAACTGCCAAAATCTAAATCCACCGATGTTTTAAAGTAGGTATGATTTACACTTACATTACTAGAGTTCAAATTATATTTACTGAAAGTGGAATATTCCAGCGTAATTAATATGGAATCCTTGATCGAAAGGCACTACTTTATAAAAAAGTTTGTCATCCAAAGTCAAATTTGCTATGGCCGCTAATAACCAACAGTCCCCTTCCAGAATAAACAAAAAAGAACATGAACAACATTAACAATGATTATGTATTTATGTATACAATATACAAATAATTAATTTGAGGGTCAGTAGCTGTATTAATTTTACAGCTACTGACTTTCCAACTAATTTACATACCGTATATTATTTATAGTTATTATTGACAAACTTTTAATAGTATAAAAATATTTGGATTTAATATATTTCTAATTTTAAAAAAATTAACTTTTCATTTTATTTACCTAATTTTCCTTGCTGCACATCAAATCTTGAAGATCCTTGCACGAAAAATTTGGGATCGTCTGTAATTTCCTAAGAATTCAATTATTATTAAGTGTTTATTTCGAAGAATAATTGAACTGAGCATGCTCGTGTGGAAGCCCATAATATAATTTGATTAAGTGTGTGTTATAATAATTGTAAGAATTATTCTTATAAAAATAAACTAAAAATATATGTTTACCTTTGGTCTTCGCCACTCAAGCTGATTTTTTCGGAGATTTCTGTGAGACAAGGATAAATCGTATGTGTCGAATTCTGGATCTTTGAATAGTATTTTTTGTTTTAAGCATTTGCTTCGGAGCTCATCAAAGTTTTGATCAAATCCAGCGGGTCTCTGACGAACACCGGAACCCCGTTCACCAACATTTAACATTTTTCTGAGGAATTTAATGTATATTTTAATGAACAAATGCACAATAAGTATGTTTCAATTGATGTATCTACCTAAACTATATTGTTTCACGAAAACGAAACACAAACGTGTACCACTGTACCTAACACTTATTGACAATCTCACTATCTAAAATACATTAAATATATCATAGTTATTGTGCTTCTAATAATAATATAATTTAGTTTGAATTTATAGGTCAATGTTTCTTAGATGAATTTAATATCGATAGCGTTATGAATTATGATATATAAACTATACACAGTCATTGTACCTACTTATATAAACCTAAGATAATAATATTGTCAATTCATTGTAATCGTATTATACCTCAATTATGTATTACATTTTACATTGTTTGTGCACCGAACTTTTGGTAATTGGTATAATTATATTATTATTATCATTGAAATTGCTTCATGAAATAATAAATAAGATAGAATAATTTCTCGGGCTTGCTATTATAATGAACCTAGTTAATCTATAAGCTAGTTCGCTAGTTAAAACTTAAAATAATATTATTAACATATAATATGCGTAATATTTGTACATCTATTAACCTTGTAATTAAATAATTAACAATTTTAAAGCTTTAAATATCGTGTACCAACTAGTCAAAAATGTTATTGTTTTCTATCTACTGAGATATTGTTAATTATTATTGGTTAATAAGTACCTACCAGTTACCATATTAATAAAATTGTTATTGCCGCGTAACTACTAATTTCGTATACTAACCAGTGGTTTGTCACCTAGCTTGCACTATAATAATAAAATCTATTGTGCGTTGAATAAATTCCATATACACAATAAATTAATAGTCTTACAAGTTACAAATACAATAAACTCGACCGGATAATTACTATGTATTACACATTTACACTATTACTTATAATAATATATAAGTCATTTATAAGTAATATAGTATACTGCAGAATACAGCACGATTTATTTTATACAAAATAAAATACTTCATATACTACATCAAAATATTCTTTTTTACTCATACAGGCGATTCTAATAACTCCGATAGTAGGTACGTTACAATGATTACTCCAATTAAAAATATATATTATAATAAATTCTCTATGAACCATAATATTACCTATACTTAGGTACAACTGTAGAGTGGGACGACCTAACTGCATTATTGAAATATACCTAATGTTTATTTAATGAAATCTTTTAACTGAAAATTGTTGTGATATTTTTTATATACATTAATTAATACAATTCAAATTACAAAAATAAAAATATGGATAGTACATGTTATGGAGAGTTTCAATATTTTTTTAGAATGAAAATCGGAATACGCATAGCATGCCTTAATATTATAGTTAAATAGATCAAGATAACTTGACACATTATATGATTTTATGTTTGATACATTGATACATAGAACTTAAGTTTCCATTTGAAGACAAAATACTCTTTACTAGGTGTCTAATTCGTAATACACGTTTTCTAGCCACTCCAAATTTGAAAAGATTGAAATGATATAACTCTGAGAAGGTAGGTAAGGTTACGTATATCTATTATCCTGTATCAAGATATAATTTACTAATTTAATGAAGTTTTGAAAAAACACTTGGTATATTATTATTTATTAATTATTATAAAATGTCTAATTTGTTTTCTTTTTCAATAAAAAGTTATATGAATTACAAGCATTAAACATGTAAATTTGCAACTCACATGAAAACTAAAACTCCAAAAATCTGTGTACAAAATTTATTTTTATTTATGTTTATAATCGAATAGTTTGAAAATGTAATTCAAGATTTCTCATAAATTGCAAATACTGTAATTTATTGTTTAAATAATTTTTATATGTTTTTAAGTTCAAATGTTTACTAATTTTCAGCTAGCAGGGTAGAATTTACGCCACGTTCAGCCGTTGAAGTTAAATTATTATTTAATATTATATGAATGGATTTCTGGAAAAACTAGTTCACCATTGCGTATTTCTAGTAGAAAAATTACTAAAATTACCAATATTAATATAAATGAATTATAAAACATCTTTGGATAATATGGTCAATACATAGGGCAGCACCGTTTCCGCTCAGAATCGATTTCGTTTGATTTATCATTGAACTCAAATTAATTATTTATTTTATAATTAATTAAAGTGATCTACTCAATAATGAGTTATACTCGAAACCTACTATACAGCAGAGTTTCCTGGGTTTTTATTTTTTAAACAAATTAAATAATTAGGCTGTTATTCAATTTGTTTTCGAAACAAAATAGAATTTTAACTATTTCTAATATTTAAATACCTAGGTACCAAACAATGAAATCTAATACACTTTTAATTTATATTTATTTAGAGAAATTAATTTTGTTCTACCTGAATTGTCCAATTATTGTTGTCTAACTTTTCGGTTTGAAACAACGCTGCTTAATTGTATAAGAAATTAAAATATTATAGTCATAGATAGGTACCGTAGGTACAGTATTATACATTAATAATTAGTACACAATAAATGTGATTATAATATTATTGTGAAAAATGTGAGTTCATTTCCATCTTAATCATAAACTCAATTCTGTTGTTGTCACAAAAATGTTGCATAATGTGTGTACGTTATTCGGACGATACGTGATAATAATATGACAATAGACGTCCATTATATACAAATCAATGAAATTATTTCTTTTAAAACTAAAGATTATAATAATGTTATCTTGGTGTATCGTGTAAATACTATAGTAGTTAATGTAAATTGATATTCGACGTTTAAATACACAACATATAACATATATTATTACGCGTGTCAGATAAATAAATTAATAGGTAGGTACTTTTATTTTTTATTTATACCTAACAAGAAAACACATAAACATAACTGTTATATAATATATAATTTACATAATAAATTATTATATAATTATAATCGGTATATAAATGCTTAAAATTATAATAAATATTTAATTTTTTTAAAAAATCGATTATTAGTCAAACATATTGATATTTTAAACATTCTCTCTACTTGTACAAATAATTTTGAACTAATATCTAAGACTATGAGCTTTTTTACGACCTGCCGACTGGCTCTAATGATGTCTTCGATATACCTAACCGTTTGACGAGCTCTTGTGCCGGACTCCCTTACATAATATATGATCTTATCAACCAGAGTGGTGATAACGAATTTACCTACCTATTAGCCACTAGGTGGGATTGTAGTGGTCTCGCAATGTATATTTGGTATTCTGGGCGACCCGTTTCCTTTTGGTGGACAGCCGCAAATTCAACTATTTCACCGTTGAAACGTGTGATTTAGGTTTAATTGTTTTATTAAAACAGTACAGTTAGCCCTATGCTCTTCGTGCTAGCCTTCGCATATTTGTGTTGTTAATTGCCTGATTAAATGTAATGCCATAGTGTCGCCTTTTGTTAAGTGAGTTTTAATAGTGTTTTAATATTATACTAGATTCTAAGCGAGAGATAAATGTATTGATTTTACAATGATGTCATTTTACGTACCTAAATCTACTGAACCACTACGAAGATACGAAGATGGAAGATGAAAACTGGAAAAGACCTCACAGAACTACTGCAGCTATACGCATATATTGATAAAAAAAAAAAAATCAAAAATTCTTAGGTATGTCAAATGTATTGTACACAGTGCAATGTATATTTTACATTGAGTAACTCTGTCTTCATTGAAATTACTCTATGTAGTATTATGTAGGTTTCTACTGTTCCTACAAGTCTTTAACTATAATACACGACTATTTCTAAGTACAATCATTGTTAAATTAAGTATATTACCTAAATTATATCTATTATTTATTTATTTATTTATTATTTATTATTATGCATAACGGGCAGAAACCAATTCATTACAAAATATTGTATTAATATAATGATATAGATATATAGGTAACAGATAAATTACAGACATGGTTATGACAAAAAGGTAGGTTGTTCATTAGTCAAACGCATAATGCGATGGATGTGGTTATAATTTATAGTATACATAATACCTATAATAATACTATCTATAGCTAGGAAATCACATTTTTAATTTATCAACCTAATTAACTTATTGCAATGATTGAGAAGTACTTACCTAATGTGATATCAAATGTAAACTTTTTTTAATTCTGAAGTATGCGCATAAGACCGGATGCAAAACACTAAACAAAAGGATTTCCGCGGTTTTCTCAAGGCGTTAATAAAGACAATCAATTTATTCACTAACAATCGACGGGTATAATTATATTTCACAGAAAAAAAAGACTAAAACGATTAGAGATTATAACAGTTCGTAATGACAGAGCTGTGAGACTACACTAACTCCGTGATCGGTTCTGCAGTGTTCCAGTACGCGCCGGCTCGGGTGACCGGAATTTGCTGAGTCTCTGAATCCCACGGTCACGTGTAGGCGGCCACAAAGTATTGCTGACACGGTACATACATCAGGGGTCGTATTGTTATAATATAAAATGATTCTGATGAAAAATTAAAAACACCATACAAGACGATAAAAAAATTATGAATAGGTATCTACTATCTAGTTACAAACGACCTCCCAAAATATTAGTCGTTATGCCATCATTTGAACAAAAAAAACTATATAGTTTTGTTTTTTATATTTTTGTTATGTTAGTAATTTTTTTTCTGATTTTCTCAAAAATGACGTCAGTACAATATTTTTTGTAGGTACGAATGTACGACTATGATTCCTTAGAAGAGAAAAGTATATGGGTGCATATTTTAAAAATATAAAATATATTTTAATTGATATGCGACACATATTAGTTGAATTTAAATATCTAATATATTTTATTTGACCATGGATTAGGTACTCCCATGACATTTTTTAAGAACCTACCTATAATCTACATAAGATACTTGTTTCTTTGATCATCTATAATAGGGTATAGGTATAGGTACCTATCATATAACAATATTGTTGTGACTGCCGAGTGCCGAATGGTGAAATAATAATGATAAATTTCAAATTTGTATATATATATAGTTTTGTTTGCAATTAGTATTTGAACGTTGCTCTATCAAAACATTACATGACTAGTCGGTCTATACGAATTATTCGATATTAATAGTTACACTTTGCTTATCATTGATATTAGTTGAAATTTTAAAATTTTAATGAGGCCATCATTCATCAAGGGAGTAAAGGAGAACGCGATACCTACAAGACACAATTTTCATAAAACCTTCCCCTTTAGTAAAAACATTAATTATTATCGTACTTGGAACTATGATATTTATCTGTGTGAGAATTATACGCTTTAATGTAAATAAATAGTATTTATATAATATTATCACCACATAAAGTATCAACATTGTGTTGTAAAATATCTATATTGGAAATATATTGTAGCCCTCAACTTGAGACTTGATTTTTCTATATAGTTATGTATTGTGCTGTTATCGGTGTGAGTATAATGTACATTTAAATAATACAAATATGATTAAATACAAAATACATTATAATTTAATATTTATTTTAAAATATGTTTTATTATAATCGCAATGTAAGTAGATACAAAGTTTAAAATATATTATTAGATTATTAATACATTTAAAATAATGGCATGAAGTTTGTACGAACTTTCTTTATATATAAGAAAAATAACATCGTTATAAAAATATTATATTATATTATTATTTATAATTATAGCTTTATTATATTTCTAAAATCATCATCTCTAAAGTAAGCTTGTAAAGTTAAGAGGACGTCTCGCCGATCATATTTTTCAATGAATGAACAAGTTGACACAAAAAATATGCTATAATAGGAACTGTTTTTAGAGCAACTTTCAGGTATAGCCTGAATAGGGTATACCCGTATAGGGTTATAGAGTTTTAATAGATAAAACACCAACAGTTATGAAAATTAAAATTAAAAACATAATTTAAAAAAGGTAGGTACCTATATCATAATATTAGGTAATAGGTATCTATGCTTATTTGAAATATTTGTTTATATACTTGAAGGGTATTAATAGTAAGCTTGGTGAGTTAGTGATCTTTTTTTAACTCAGTTAAGTTAAGTCCAAGTTAATATGCACCAATAACAAAAAGTTAAAAGTTAATTTAACTATAAATAAACTCAGTTTAGTTAAAAATAAATACACACTTTTTGTTAACTTTTTATTAAATTAAAATTAAGTTAATTTGTTTATACAACGCTAGCGTACTTAATTTTTATCCAACCCACAACTAAATTATAGACTTTAGTGTTTATACTTTAATACTTTATACAGTATTTACATATAATTAGTTAGATTCGAATGATATAAATTATAAACTTTAAACAATTCACGGTACCTATATATTTTTTGACATGAAAACGAAATAGACTGACATAGTTAAATATAATAAAATTAAAAACAAAATAAATTAACTTAACTTACTTCTTAAAATGAAAAATTAATTCGTTAATTTCACGTTAATTAAAAAAGAAATTTAGGAAATTAATGAAATGCCAAAAGTAACTAGTTAAGTTAAAAAGTTAAAATTAAATTAACTTTTTAACTCTTGAATGCCCAGCCTTGATTAATAGTATGGAAAAATTCTATGAAAATGAATTTTAGTATTTCCAATAATATGGTTTATTGAGTCATTCGAGTGTAAAAACACCGAACAGCATTGTAGAAGAGAAGTTAATCTGTGCCAGGTGCTTGTATAAATGTTAATTTTTGATATTTTAATTACTAAATTCGATAATTTAAATTCAAAAAGTAAAGCTAAATATTGGAATAAAATATCAAAAATCGACTTATATACAGGCCAAGATAAACTTCTTCAATTTGTACTATAATAGTGTTCATACTTTATACTATTATGTCACTTAGCAAGCTATAATATTATCGGAAATACGAAACTAAGTTTCAGTGTTTCACTAAAATTCACATTTATAATTAGTGTTAAAATCTCATTTTTCCTTAATTTGTTGTTGTTTTTCCTAACTATTACTGATTACTTTTGACCCCCCCCCCCCCTCCCAAAGAACATAACTAGATTCACTTTCCAACCAGAAAAGATGCTGTGGAAGAAAATTGAAGCATTTTTATTGTACTAAAACCCAAAAGGTGATGATAGACACAAATAAAAATAAAAGAACACATTGTTCCACTCAGAATCTAAAATAAATTAAGATTATTTTATTTAATTTACTATTTTATACTATATTTGCATGTAAAAATGGTCAATCAGCCATAACTTTGTTCTTTTAAATTCAAATAGGTATTCGTGTTCGTACTCAATATAATAAGTAATAATTAATAACGATTAACGACAGCACGACAGCACCCACTGGCTACTGTATAGCCACAGAATAAATGAAACGAATAAAATATAAAAATTATCTCATCCCCGCTAGGTATATACCTACATTAATTAATACATAATATTTATAATTCATAATATAATGTTCTGAACTAATTGTATTGTACCGTTTATTTGAAACATTGGAAATGCAACAATATATACATCCAATATTCCAATCTATTTACTATTTAGTATTTACTACCTAGTAGTTCTATTCGTATTTAACTATATTACACTTAACCACCAGTTGGATTATTAAATATATTGTTTTTATTAATTTAGGGACATTACCCACCATACCCACCGTGGTCCATGACCACCCAATTATAAGGTGCATCGATGGATACACCTTGAGTATAGGATATAGCCAATAAAATATGTCGATCATCCTACAACACCAATAACCTCATATAGGTAAGTAGGTAGGTAGGTACATAAATAGTACACATACGACATACAAATTACACAAAGGGTATATACATATTAAATAATATATTAATATAACAATTGAATACTTTAAGTAAAATATTTATTATCAATAACATCTATTAGCTCGCATCTAGTCGTTAACTATATAATAATATATATTAATAAGTAGCAAGGACTCTCAAATATAGGAAAAATAATAATAATTTCATAATAATTAGACATGTAATAGTCAATTATTTCACCAACCACGCAGGTGACTATACGTGACTACTGACTAGATATATGACACTCGACCACCGGTTCGGTTCAAAGTTTAAAATCCGATAGGTATAAATATTATGCAACATAAATTGTGGAAAAATGACCGAAGACAGCTGTGTCGGCTTTTACAAGTGTGCCAGCGTAACACAACACAAACATAGAAAAACATGACAGCTGTCTGGCACTGCGCTATCCAGCGGTGGCGTACGATCGCAACTGGCCATCACCCTACCCATCAGTCGACGAACGTCTCTCCAGCACCACCCATTCAAAAATTTTACAATTTTTTTTTACAGGAAATTAGCATGAATTTGCATGACTATCGCCAAAATTTGCATGACAAAATATACAACTCTATGACAAAAAATGATGTGCGGTGCTGGAGAGACGTATCACCAGCACCACCCAACGTGAAAAATTAAAAATAATAACAAACTCGATATACCAAAATGTAGCACGTGATTAGCACGAATTTTCACGATATACCCGGAAATTCGCACGTGTCTGGTTCGCGAACAAACCACGTTCGACTATTTCGCGCGTCTCGCCAGCACCGCCCAAAATGGAAATTTTGCGAAAATCAAAATACTGTTTATGCCAATATTTAGCACGTGATTAGCACGAATTTGCACTATATACCCCGAAATTCGCACGTGTCTGGTTCGCGAACAAACCCCGATCGCCTATTTTGTGCGTCTCGCCAGCAGCCCCGTAAATCTAAAAACTGTTATGTCGAAATTCAGTGCACTATATGCATATCGTGGCATACGAATTTTCGGGCGAATGTAAGTTCCCACACAAGAAAAAAATCACATAATTATAATACCTACACATTGATAATTAAATAATTATATGTTCAATGTTGGTTATAAAATCTAACATAAATCGCATAGGTAGGTACTTTATGTATTTTCACAAAGAAATATTAAATTATAATTATAAAATCTAACATACTAGGTACTATCCAGTACTCACCTTTTTTTTACTGTGTAGGAATTTTGACATCTCATTTTTTTTGACTTAAAAATAAATATTTTAAAATAAAAAAAATAATAATTAATTGAGTTTAAAGGGCAATAGAAATCTATATTTGTTTTATGTATAATATATTATACCGGGTGACTCTTTTATCATTGAACACTTATTATTTCAAAAATGTTTTTTTAATGTTTTTGGAAATATTTTTTTACATAGTTTCAAGTTGTTAATAAACCAATGTTTTTATTAAAAAATTATATTTTTAAATATTTTTTATCCTTATAATTTTTAAGGTTTTACTTTTTTGTATGACAACATAGAGATTTCATTACATATTTCAAAGAAAAATTTTTACGAATTCTCAACTCAAAATAATTTGCTAACTTTCGTGATTTTTGAACTTTAAATGCTTATAAAAAAAAAACTGTGACTAAATATTTTTAATATTTTTCATCTACCTTTGAAACAATATACTAGGAGCCTTCTATTACATTTTCAAGCTTTCTTAACCAACAAATAAAATTTTATTGACATTTCTAGAAATAAAACTAAAAAATAATGGAAAATGAAAATGTAATAAATAAAAAGTTTAGATGGTGCCGATGGTGGAGTGAAGTGGTTACCCCACAAAATGTTTGTCCACTACTCCGCTTGTCTATACTTATAACTCATAAAATACTCGTTCTAAATTCAATTTTTATGAATCAAAAAAAAGTATAAATCAAAAGTCTTTCATTAAATATTGATAAATGCCAAATTGTTACTTACTGCAAAAAGCACAATCCCTTGCATTTTAATTACCATATATGTGACATTAACTTACATCGTTCGTCATTGTTTAAAGATTTAGGGATTTTATTTGATTCCAAGCTATTATTCAATGCTCATGTATCAGCGATTAAAAATAAAGCTTTAGCTGTATTTGGTATGATAAAAAGAAACTGTGCCGATTTTCGTGATCCAGTTACTTTAAAATGTCTATATACCTCACTAGTCCGCTCTTTATTAGAATACGCTCCATTAATTTGGGACCACAACAATGTAGGACATAATGATCAACTTGAAAAAGTTAAAAATAAAGCTCTCAGATTTATAGGTCATAAATGTAATATTCAAAGAACTCCTCACTCTGGTTACGGAAATATTTTAAAATTATTAAACTTATAACCTTTAAATGTACGTAGACACTTATCATACAACACCTTTCTCACCAAATTGCTAAATAACAAGATTGATGATTCATTTTTATTAAGTCAATTAAATTTCAAAGTCAAAAACCACTACACTCGCAACAATCATTTATTTTATATTCCTCATTCATCTAAAAAGTATATTATGTCATACGACCCCATAAATATTTTAATGTCTTCGGAAAATAGTAAATTATTTTAATAAACATTGAATGTATTTTATTATTATTATTATTATTATTATTATTTTTATTATTATAATCATTATTATTATTATTATTATTATTCCTATTATTCTATATATTAATAATTGTTTCATCTATTATTATGTTATATTTTATTATTTTAAATTATATTATATTATTGTTATCTATACAAATATATTGTGAATTGGACTTTTGTCCGTAAAAAAAAAAATTCTTAGAAACATATTCTGCTTTGGAATATGTAATGAAATCTCTATGTTGTCATTCAAAAAAGTAAAAACCTTAAAAACTATAAGGATAAAAATATTTGAAAATATAATTTTTTAATAAAAACATTGGTTTATTAACAACTTGAAACTATGTAAAAAAATATTTTCAAAAACATTAATACTTTTGAAATAATAAGTGTTCAATGATAAAAGAGACGCGCGAAATAGTTGAACGTGGTTTGTTCGCGAACCAGACACGTGTGAATTTCGGGGTATATCGTGCAAATTCGTGCTAATCACGTGCTAAATATTGGCATAAACAGTTTTTTGATTTTCGCAAAATTTCCATTTTGGGCGGTGCTGGCGAGACGTGCGAAATAGTCGAACGTGGTTTGTTTGCGAACCAGACACGTGCGAATTTCCGTTAATATTTTGTCATTCAAATTTTGGCGATAGTCATGCAAATTCATATTAATTACATGCTAATTTCCTGTAAAAAAAAATTGTAAAATTTTTGAATGGGTGGTGCTGGAGAGACGTTAGTCATCAGTCGAGCGCAATGCCCTTACGATTCATATTCTTAATTACCCTCTGAAACCCATATTACCACACCCATATCTCTATCAAGTATTATTATTATTTTTCGATTCAATGTTTTTCACTTATGGAGACGTCTCATCAAATTATGTTTTTTGTATATTTTTCAAAAACATTTTAACCGTATTAATGTACCTATTGTCCTAATTTCTACCCATACCTATTTAATACTTTTATAGTTAATCATCACTTGCTAGAATGGTTTTTATCCGCGAACTTTTGTAATCCTAAATATCAAATACGTACTTATTACTTATTTGGCAAGATCTATAAATATGAGGTTAGCCAGTTACGGGTAAGGAACCGTAAAAGTATTGCGGGTTAATTATATCTGTGACGTAGGCAATAGATCTTCATCCATTTTAACTCCAAATGTCTATACATTTATAAAAATAGTATTGCCCATGTATTTCACATAAGTACTTATACCTACATTTTAGTTCTATCTATAATACCTAGTACTATATGTGTGCTGTGTTCTATGCTTTTTCTTCACTAGTTACCTATTAGTTATTACAACTATTTCAAATAGTCTATTTTAAGATATTTTCGAAGAAAATCTAAGCATTTTTACTGTCCTAAAAGGTGATGACTAAAAAATTTAAAAAAACACACATCATTGTAAAATCAATACATTCATCGCTCCGTTCAGAATCTAAAATATCAACTGAGGTGAAAACACATACGGCTTACATTTTGAATGGAGGCCTGTGCATACATTATTTGATCTATTTTTGTAAGTAAAATTAATTCAAATAAAGTGATAAATATTGTTTTGCTTTTTAAAATTATACTTGGTATGCACTATGTATAGACATTATTTGGAGGGCCAAAATAAAAATCCTTAGCTTTCTGAGATGGGAAACCATGTGTTTTTATTATTTTCTGGGTTTTTTTGTTACCAGGGAGTTGTAAGCCCACCCTTAATTGTGGTAAAGCTTTTTTTTTGAACATTTTTACAGTCAAATAATCAATTTTGGTTCGCTAGGTTATTAACTATGGTCCTCTAAAGTTTAGTAAAAATAATAATAATATGCATTAATACTTTTAACTAAATTACCTAATTAACTAGAGCAAAATAATTTTCGTTTTGAAAACTATTGGAAGCGTTATAAAAATGTATTTTGGGGATAAAGATGAGCATCCAAAATTAATGAGCCCCGGGACCGTGCCCCCCTTGCCCCACCCTCCTTAACCCGGGCTTGCAAATTATATGTACCCAATGACGGGTTAAAAAGTTAAAAAATATATTATACTTAAACTAAAAATTCAATACTGTATTCAGATTAACATTTTCTAGGTAATATTTTTCTTCCAGTTTCAGGAATACATAATAATATGATACCATAATGTCACTACCTAGTTAGAATGATGATCACATTTTATTAATATTTATCACAAATTACCTAGGTGACTATGTAAAAATGTATCAAAGAACTACAAGATAATGTAGATTTATAAATAAATAATCTATCTATATATATATGAATATAGTATACTTCAATATTTTGACTACAAACTTCTCATATTATTATCATTTCATATAATGATAAAAAAAATACATATTTACCCAATGCTGTTAAGTTCGAAAGATATGAGTCTGGTAAGTTTAAAATATTTTAGGTAAATATAAGACTAGATACTTAAATCTAAACTTGTAGGTAATAACATGTATAACAAAATCATATTAATGATTAAAATATTTTATAACAATTTAATAATAATAAAAAATATATATTATATAAGCACGCCATAATATAACTCAAAACTTGTTATTACACAATTTAAAAAATCTATTGCTTCCAACAAAATAAATACTAAGTATACCAGAAAAATGAATAAAAAAAATGTATTGTTTTTATAAATTAAAAAATGTAAATAATTAAATGTTAGTTTATAAAAAGATTATTTTCTATTAATTAATAACTAGATGTTAAATTACATTTAGATAAAATAAAGATAACATTTAAATAATTATAATATATTATATGAAATATGAAACAGAAAAACAATTATATTTAATCAGGATAAACATAAGACATTTAGTTAAACAATTTCGATTTAAAAACTTGTTTTCAACAGTTAGGTATTCAGGTGGCTTTGATATCAAAAAAATATTAATTTTATATAATATATATTTTCACTCAATGTTAGAAAGCTATTATAAGTAACTACATAAAGACTCACAAAGCTTTAAATTATGCTAATAAATTTCAAATAATTAATAAATAGACAAAATATAATAATTTATAAATCTGAAATGTTTTTATTATTTTTATTTTTGCAATAAATTGTAGTAAAAATAATTAACATTGTTAAAATATGTTTGTACTTATGATAAATGGAAATATAAGTAATTTCCAGGCTGACCCTGTTAATTAATTTAAATAAACAGGTCGATAATCCTATAATTTCTTAATAAATAAATATCAAAGTTTAGGAAGCACCAATAAGAACAGACCTCAAAATATGTATTTTAGATGAAGCTGCATATGAATATAATTTGAATCTGAGGAAATATCAAAACAGTTTTTTTTTTAAATAGCTCCTAAATAGTCATGGTTATGTGTTTATGCATAGTATACTGTAATATATATATAGAATATATATAAAAAGTTAACATTTTATGCAAATTTAATAACCCACTTCCAAAAAAAAAAATACATTTAAAAAAAAGTAATAATCCTTAAAAAAATAATACTCAAGGACACTTAAATCTATGAATACAATGTTTTTTCCACCCATTCTTCCATTGTAAATGAGGCAATATTTTTGTTGTCAGGATCGCGTTCTTTGAACATATCTAAAAAATAAAAAGTTTTCAATAATATTTATAAAGAAAACTATTATTTTATCAAAAATGTAATAAAAAAATATAATATAATTTTACAACTTTATATTAAGTTATGACAAATTAAATAAATTCAGATACATAGTTTTTAAAACTTTAAGAATAATATAAAAAAATACAATAATGGTTAAAAATCTGATCATAATAATCAGATATTTTCTTTTTAAAATTTTTTTTTCTGGATAGTATTGAATAAATATTTAAAAAGTTTACTAAACCGAAGTACTGCAGAGTGGCCGTCAAGGCATCTCATTAGGTTCTTTGATTTAAAATAGGTGGTTAAACAAAAATTAACCATTCTTGAAAATAAATGTGTAATTTTAAAATTTGTAAATTTGTAAAATAATTGAACTTACCTATCATAGTTTTTAATCTTACGGCGCACATGATGAAGTCGTCAAACATTATATTTCCATCTTTGGTTGCATACCGATGACACATAATATTAAGGATGTGTGTATTCAGGTGGTACCCTACTGAATTCAATGCTTGCCTTAATTCGAATCCATTTATGTAACCCTTGCTCTCTTTGTCGTACATTTTAAAGACAGTCTAAATCGGAACACATACATTTTAAAATATTTTCACTCTCAAATGTCAGTTTAAATTCCTAACAAATGTGTTTACTACTATTAGTTGAGAGTTATTACCTTCCACTGTCTGATATCAATCCACAGACTTTTGAATTCTTCGAAACCAAGCTTACCCGATCGATCCCAATCCATCATAGCAATCATGCTACGGCATACATCTTTAGAGAATCCTGCTTTTTCCATTTCTGAAAAGGTAAACTGTTTAGTACAATGCAATTTAATCTAAGCTAGCTAGACATTACCAATATCAACGTAGAATTTAGTTAAACATCTCCTAATTAAAAAAAAAATACTTACTGAATGTAGACGCTAAAGGCGATCCCTGACAGAAAGACTCACAGAATGTCTGAAGTAAGTTGACAAGGAGATTATCTCCAGCATTTGTATTACTTGCCACATCTACAAATGGTATAATCAAATAGGCAACCATGTTAGTTAAGGTTCAAACTCATGCATACAATCAATAACATTATTATTTACAAGTGCAAAATAATATGATTAAAACATTACTATTTTCATACTATTTTGTTTTGGAATTCACATACCTATATCATTTAACTGGAACAAAAGTATGACTTAAGTTCTTACAATTTTTTACTCTTATTTATATAGTTTATATTTATAAATCGGTATACCAAGATATATACAAACTTATAAAATTCAAATTTTCACATATAAAATTGTCTTAAAAATTATGACAAATGTGATTACAAAAGCAGTTAGATTAATTAAATATAAACATATTCAAAAAGGTGGTTCAAATCAGTTAAAAGCTTAACAAAACACATTGTCGCTGGTTAAGGGTGTGATTTAACATTAAATTATTCACAAATCAAACTCTATATTTATTATTTAGAGATCGGCCACACACTGATTCATTGTATTAATTTTACTATGAGAATTTAATGAAAATATACACCTAAGATAGTCTGTATCATAAAAATTAAAAATTTACTAGATACCTAGTATACATTTGAAAGCAAACACACAGGAATTTAAGATTCTTTATTTTATTGAAGGTATCTAAAATAATACAATTTTTAATGAAAAGCTAATGGATCACAGATTACGAAGCTTATAATTAAAAAAAATAAAAATAATAATAAGAAGAAGAAGAAGAATAGTAAAGTAGTAAAACTTAATACTTGTGTATTAACATAGTAAATAAAATCATACTTTAAAAAATATATATATTGGAGATAGCATTCAATGTGTGGCGTCCTTTCATGTATAATACATTATATTTTAATTAGGAAACAAACTATGTTATGTCTATGTAATTAAGTTTATACCACTTCAGTATTAATTTACCCTTGTTGTGTTTTTAAGTAATAATATATTTTGAATAATATATATGCAAATAAAAATGTATTGTAGTATGTATTGTATTTTATTTTGAATATGTACAATTGTTTATAGATTTTTAACCTACCATTTCTCATAGCATAATCCAAAATATCTTTAAGTTCCATCCAATCGACTTCTTGGTCACTACCAGCCAATTTAAGGAAGAATTCTTTAATTTTCTCATTAGCTTTATCAACTTTATCTGGCTCAGGCTCTTGTTCTTTAATCTAAAACAATTGTCATAGTCATGTAATGTAAGTTAATCATTTCTAATACAAACAATAATGAATAACGCATATTAGTACTACCTTCACATCAACTTCGCCCATTCCTACTTCATCATCAAGTTCCCTATAAAAATATTTTCGATTATAATAACAATAAATTTTAAGAGCTTATAATAATTATCACTTACGCCATGTTATTTTCATGTTCTGAGAATACTCTAAGTAAAAATTCACCTTGGTCATTCGGGTCAAATGTTGAAGGTACAATACAATATGTACCGGGTGGTAGACTGAATCGACTACTGATTTCTCGCAAGTTAATAAAAGTAGGACTTCTTGCTGTAGACGCATTATACTTAAAAAAATTTGTGTCAAGTGGTTTCGGTAAAGAATCTGGGTTGATGAGCTAAAACAAATGTTATTTTTTCCATATGTTATTCAAATAATTAAGCTGCATACTTATTATATTTCTAAAATTTTAAACATATATTTTTAGATTAACATTTATGTTTTTTTTTATACCTGATATACAGCAAATCCAATTGTTAAACATTCAGCTCCAATCTTTCGTTGGGCACGTCTATTTTTTTGCATCAAAGCAACAATTACAGTACATTTACGCTCTTCATCCTCTTCATCAGGATCTTCTAATGTAATACGATACTGTGGGTTACTTGCAAATGTATCTAAAGACAAAATAACAAATATAAATTATTGTTATATTACTATAAATGTTGATAATAGTTTCAAAATCTATACCTAGAAAATTACGACATCCACCAGCAGTAGCACCTCGGACCCATTCACCTTCAAACACACTCATTTCCCATCGTTTATTAGAGTCTTCACCAAGTTGTTCTTTGGTTAGCAGATCAGGATTCAAATTGCAAATTTCCAACCGGGAGAAAAATTTGACAAAATCTTTGTATGACATCCAAAACTCACCATCAGCATCAAATATCAAACCTAAAGATTGTTTGTCGGACTCAGATATAAACCTCCATTCAGCTGATCTAAAAAAAAGATTTAGAATTTCTATCAATAATTATATTAATATTATAATAATCAATATTAATAATACTTTTATGCTCTACCTAGTCAATAATACAATGTATTATGACACAACAACGTCTTTGAATATTAAAAAATGCTTACTTATCACTCCACGGGCCATTCCATTCTGCTTCATTACCCCATGGATTTCGAAGTCTGAGCAGAGGTATTTTGCCAGTTGTATTTGGAGTTGTAATGTCCACATATGTTACCCTGGTTATGCTGTACGCATGACCTTTAACCAATCCTTGTGGTGTTTCCATCTCAGTAACGCTTGGGTCAGCCTTAAAAAAAAAAATGACAAAATTAAATCATATTTTCTGGACAGAATAAAAAGTGAAATTAGGGACAATTTTTGTTTGGGAAAAAATCAGGGCTATTAGATTATAGCTATCTAAGTAACAATATTATAACTGTTGATAAATCAACTGTTTAAACTAATTAAAATTACATAAAAATGGAAAATGATTCTTATCTAACTATACATAATATTTAACTATGAATTTTAATAAAACAGAATAGACGCTTGGGACGTCGGGAGAGTAAACATAGGCTCTACTAGTTGTATTACCTCTTCATAGAAACAGTGATTAAGGACAATAACCCTGTATGGAGTAAAATTATATATTATCATTGATTATGAATACCGTAGATCGCTCACTGCGGTACAAAATACGCTACGCTAAATTTACTAGGGTTCCTGGTGTTATTATCCAGAACTGACTGGGCGGCCTGGTTATAAAATACGCCGCTCTGCCAGTACTGGATATTATATATAAATATTATTTTTCAAACTTTTATTAAATCCAATACTTATATTTTTTTTATTTTACCTCAATAGAACAACCCATTAGTGATTGACGTTGAAAAGCTTTCAGCATGATCGTGAACAAATTGGCTGGAACTTCATTTAATTCATACATTTCTGACACACCACCAGTAAAATCCTCCATAGCCTCACATGTGCTACCTCCTTTTAATGCTTCGTATGATCCATGAATTCTAGTAGATAAAATGTATTTATTATCATCAATATTTTGTATAAATAGTATAAACATAAATAAGATAGAAGACACAGTAATTAACAGTTATAATACCTACTCAATATTAGGATTTATCAATAAATACTATTATTATAAAATATGACTGATAAAATAAAATTAGTCACCATAAAAACATTAAAATGACAGTTATGACTTATGAGGTTATTGCAATTATGAATAAAAAAATAAAAAAAATAAATAAATAAATCATGTGGTAACTCAAAAACCTCAATAACTCGAATTTTTTTTTGTCCCTATGAAATTTTTTTAAAAAAATTTGAGTTCTGTAACTCGAAAAATACATAAGTCGAATTAATTTTTATCTCCCTTGACATTCGAGTTATCGAGTTATCGAGACTCGACTGAACAATAATGTAGTGTTAATATTACTAAACTAGTAGCATATTTATGGTAGGGGGAAGTGGTTTAAGTTTTCTATTATATGATGACGTATGAAACGGCTTTTGTACCTACTAAAAAAACATTGCTTGGGACTTCCCAAAAATAATGAATTTTGCATTCAAATCCGGCTTTAGGGCCTATATTACTAATACATTTTGCAAAGAATATTAACTAAGCTCTCAGGAAACAGGTTATAGCTATAGAATTTTGGCAATGTGTTTTGTCTTAACAATGCTATTACTTACGGTATCACAATTTTAAAGCAACATGGTTGTGAGGGGGTTGCACCTCTCAACTATTAACAACGAAAAGACAAATATTATTAGTTTTTTTTACACGATAATAGTTTATAGGTACCTACGATATCTATGTTGTATAAATTATATTATTATTATATTTTGACAGGCAGAAATCAAAATGCGAATTGCGCATTATATAAAAACCTTACATTGCAATATTGCATTAATTAAGCTGTTGTAGAAAAACCTGAACCCGGCGGTATTGGCTTTTCGGGGGTTTTTATACCTAAATAACAGCTTACTTGGCATAGGCTTTCTCCAACAGAGCACTCCAGAATTCATTTTCAGTTGCTGAATGAAGAAATATTAACTTTCCATGATAAGTCGGTAAACGATCGTCCACAACCACGTCAACCCATCTGCCATACTGCCAAAATCTAAAAAAACCGAATAATATAATACGATACACACATTTACTACTAATAATAATATATTTACCTAAAGTGAAATATACCCGCATATTTATTATCGAATCCTTGATCATTTGGGACTACTTGATAAAATAGTTTTTCGTTTAAAGTCAAATTGGCAACAGCAGCTAACAACCAGCAGTCACCTATCAAAATAACGAAGACTTGTATAAAACTTGGAGTATCGACCCAATTTATTATTTATACATTTAATTTTTTTTATGTACCTAATTAAATATCACAATAAATAGGTACCGCAAACAGTTTTAAATAATAAAGTTTTTATTCCATTTACCCAATTCTCCTTGCTGTACATCGAATCTTGTAGCCCCTTCAATAAATAATTGAGGATTACTTGCGATCTCCTAAGGATAAAATTTTTAATGTTATTCAATTAAATAGATACTTAAATGGTTACTGTTAATAATATAATTTAGGTATTTAAAATCTATGCTCACGCTTGGTCTTCGCCACTCGAACCGTTTATCTGGCGATTTGCTATAAAATAGCGAAGAGTCAACTGTATCAAAATCCGGATCCTCGAAAAGTTCTCCTCGTTGTATACATTGGTCCCGAAGTACTTCAAAGTCCTGGACATCTCCAGCTCTTGGTCGAAAACCAGAACCCCGTTCGCCAATCTTAAACATTTAAAATACAATTATTGAAGTTATTTATTTAACAAAATTTAGTCAATTTTTTTCACCAACCACGATCAAGTAACACTTTTATATCAGGAAGGTATAACAAACATTAAAACATCCATTATTGTCTTTTTTTTGGTGATTATATAATTTGCCTTTCATTAAAGTAAAGGTCAATATTCCCCTGTGGAGTTATAACGTTATAATAGCTGACAGGCTAAATGTTTCGGCTCATTATTTATTGAATTAGGTTTATGAAAATATTATATAATATTACGAACATTTCACATCGTATTATATAAAATACTTATACTTTATACATATTATATTATGACTGTTTTAATATTAACACTTCACAATATTGTCAAGCTGTTAAAATGTCATCGTCTTAAGTTTATAATTACTCATAATGGGGACGACACACCCGCCATGAGTTGTTTCCGTCTTACAAATGTATACAACTTAGAAAAAACTGTTTTGCGCGGGACAACTTTACTCCCTCTGTATTAATAGTAGAATTATCAAAATTCCATAACTCATATGGAAGAACTATAACTTTATCTGTGTCGCAGTGTTTTCTTTTTTTTTTTTTGATAGCACTAAACAATAATTTTTAATAATTAAATGAAAAAAAAACCTAATTTTCTCAAACTGATCACTTTCAAATATTTATAAGACAGAGATAACACACGCATGCTGGTGTGACGTCTTCTTAACGTTTCGAAGTAAACTATATCAAACTAATAATTTTTGAAATATCATGTACCTACCTATATATGTAAAAATCTTAAAATTCATTTTAAGGACTATGCAAAGCGGCAGTTTATGCGGGTAAATTTGTACATAATTGTTGTAAATTTTGTTTAAAAACTCGAGAGTACAAAAAAAAATGTATATTAAATATTATAATAGTACAAGTACCTATATTGTATTTTATTATATTAATATGTAAAAAATATACCAATATTTCATCCATGGTCAGCACAAGCAATAATACCATAATATTATATATAGTATTTTGTCGTTCGCTGAATTTGATAATTTATAATGTTTAACAACTATTAACAATGAATTTTATATTCACAGCAAAAAATGTGCAATTAACACGTTTACGATACGAATTCAGACAATTAAATCTAATTTCCGTACCTATTTACCACGTCCCTATTGGTGTAGATTGTTACCAATACAATAGTCATTAGTGCCCAAAATATGTTCAATAAACTATAAAAAAAATATTATTTTATTGTTTGTTTGACCATTATTTGTTGTTTTAATTTGAGTCTTGGCCTGTTATGTTTATAAAAACGTCGTTTTATATAAAGTGGCGATGGTGTGACATATACGAAGCACACTATATAGGTACTCGATATTTTCCATTTTAAAAAAAATGTATGAATCATTAATAATATGTATTAATAAATAGTAACCATTTAATAAATTTAATATAATATATCTAGAGGGCATTTTTACATTTTATTCGTTTCTATGGCGATAAACTGATAAACAAAGCGTTAGAAAATATTTGTTAGAAAAATAAAATATCTGTACCCATGCAGCCCAAAAATCTTTTTATGTAATAATAATATGTTAAAATACTTATGAAAACCTTCATATTATGTTTTCATCGACATTAGAATTTCTACTAAGCTAACAGCTTTATATCGGTTGATAAATATATATAATACAACAATAACAACAATCAACAAAAATGTCGTTCAATTTGCGTGCATGTATATTAACGCAGAGCAGTAGCGCAGTAAGGCAAACTATAAATTAAGTTCAATAAACACATTGATACGTCATAATATAAAAATTGCGATTGCACAATACAAGTTTTCGCAGTGACGCAATATATACAATATTGAATGAGAAAAAATACGCGTTTCGGTCTTGTATCGTTGTAAGTTGTAACTCTAAGATATGTAGGTATCTAACCTACAAGGCACAACCTATCCGTGATACTGTGCGAGACCGTCAAAAACAGAATTTTAAATTTCGACGGTGAGAAAGATCCCGCTATACCCACCAAAACTAAAAACTACATCGCGACGACCTGTTGCTGCATGGAAAGCCAACTTTAACACGTCGATCGTGTGACAGTTTTAGGTACTATACAATATTGTATAATACAATATTATGTAATAATCAATAAATATAATTTGTGCAAATTATATATTATGAAAACGTGTCATTCGCAAGCCTCGACGGCAAGTCTATGCCCTATAATAGTGGGAACGAAACAAAAACGAGTGCGGTTTGAGCCGGGTGGGCAAATTTGGCGAGCTCAGCAGGACATGCGTCTCCAAACTCTGAACATAGTCACGTGCAGTGCATAAAAAAAAAAAAAAAAAATAGATTTAATCAAAACCGTGCTTACGTAGTAGACTAACGTTTTCCCTTGTCTGTAAGGCATTTGCGGTGGTTCTCTGGACGAATAATTATTATATAATATTGTAAATTATTATAACAACGCGCGTCGGTGTCTGCGGCGGTATATTATAATGTATCTAACCCAACGACAATACTGTTGTCTGGTCCTTTTACACACGTTCGGCGGCTACGGTCTGACTGCCACTGAACCCTAACCGGGGAACGACTGCGAAGCGCGTGATGATGATAATTATTATTGTTATATTTTACCGCGACGTTTTGGGGCGAAGCGAAAAAGGCGTGTCGTCGTCCTGGGCCGCCGCCGCGTGTCTCGCTTTATTGATCGAGCCCGTACCGGTCGGGCGCAGGGATACTCAACATTCGGACGAGTGAGTGCGGCCGACTCTTTTGCAGCGAGAACCGGACGAAAAACGGTGGGGGGGGGACTCGAAGGGACGCCGGTAACAGATCGTTCACGGATTTGCTACGCGTAACAAATATATTGTGCCGGCAATGAGTCTGCAAACGATTTTTGACCGTTGTACTATAATATAGGTTAGGTACCTACTCGCTCGTGAGCATCAGCAGATGCATCTTCCAAAATAATTTTTCTGATTAAACCGTATGAATGATTGACACGAATGAGATTTTTAGCGAATGATAATAATTCGGACTTGCGGACACGTACCTAGCCATGAATAATTAATTATTATTTTTTTTTTTTAGGGGGTGGGGCTCCATTTTCAAAAATTACAAATTATCCAAATAGTTTTGAAATTTTGTATGAATTTTTAAAAGTTAACTTTTAACGTTTTGTTGTATAAATAAAATTCAAAATATTGTTATAAAATACAGAATAAATATTATACATATAAAAATACAATATTAATAATATCGTTAATCATTAATATTATCATTATTAGTATTAAGATATAGTAGGTGTATCGTATTTATAATAAATTATAGGTTTTATTTTTAAAATAAATGTTGAGACGATTAAATGTCTTTATTTTAATCAAACCTTTTTTCCAAATTTAAAATTAAATATGGTAAAAAAACAGACATTTTATAATATTCTTCAGGTGAATTACGAAAATAAATATACCGATGATTGTATAATATTTGTAATCCAAAAAATTTTTATTTTAGCATAAAAACATAATATATTAGATTATTTATACAAGCATGCTAAAAGATTGTTGAAAATGATTCGTTTATGTTTTGTTGCATATGTTTCAGATTTAAGCATATAAATATGTTTTTTGGCTGTGTACAGATAATTTATTTTTCTTACCGATTTTTTGCTAATGTTGTGTTTATCACCTTAGAAAGAACAAAATGTAAAAATTACCATATTCCTACAGGGTAGGTATATATTCAACTTATGGTTACTTATTAATTAATACAAATTTATGATTCAAAAAATGTTCTCCGAAGTGGAAATGTTTATGTCACACGCGATCACCACTTTAAATAAAACGACGATTTTTTTTTCTTTTTTTAAGCAGATGAAAGATAATGGAAATAGAATTTTGCAAATAATATGACAATGGAAGAGTGAAAATATTTTCACAGAAGAGTATAATGAAATTACAAAACATATTTTTTCTACAGCTGCTAAAAGTGAAGAACGCTACTGAAATCTCACGACCCGTTTCTTGAACATAATATATTATAGGTATATGACATGTGTAGTATTTACATAACGCCCCATGCATTTATTTAGATTACGCCTAAAGTAAAATATAATTTTATTAAAAACAAAACTTTGTTGGAATATATAACGAATTTTAAACATATTAGATACTTAAAAAATACCGTTGTTGGCAATAAATTGACGAATTACTTTGAAACCGATCCAATATCATTAAAACTGGTACTCACGATGTTACATGTATCAAACGATGTACTACTACTGCACATTGCAGATTGACTTTGTTCTTCACTCTCGTTACATTGATTTAATAGCGCATTAGAAGACGGTTTTTTTGGTTCAGGTTCAAAAAAACTATCAAACGCACTTACATACTTTCCTTTCATACTTGATGATTATTTAAGTCTAAACAAAATTAAATTAAATGAAAATTACGTGTTTGTATAAAAGGTGTCAATTGTAGACTGACGACTAGGTATAAGATCTAATTTTCTGTGCATCTTATATGCGACACATGTTTGATAATAATATATAATATTTACGATCTACTATTCTGTCGATAATGAAAAATATTATGATTGTTATATTTCAATATTAATTTATTTTTACGCGCTATAATGAATAATATTGTGCATTTCCTTATCTATACGATTTTATTATGCCGGTTTTTACATATTTATGAGTGTGTCAATATTGTCTCAATACAATTTAGTACTATTTTGATTTACATATTATTATTATTATTATTATTATTATTATTATTAGGTACATTAGATGGGCATAAAATATTCTACCTACATCGCAGAAAAAATTCCAAGGGTCCGGGACTTGTATGAATTTACATATTTGTTATGGTTTACTACGTTCTATTAATATGCTAAGTGAGAACAAAAACGTTCAATAATATTGTGAATTTTAAAATCCTAATTTTTTTAGTACATATATTTTAGTTATACTTCAATATTAATTTAGCATATTGTTGTTCAGTTGTTAGAGAATGTTTTAAGACTTTGTTACCATATTTACTATTTACAATTTAATATTTATAATAATTTGGGCTTGTCACGTATGATGTATAAAATAAAAATATTATTTATGTATATATATATATGTATCAAATTTTGTTGTCTTATAACTGTGCATATATTTTATGACACATTTTGGCGATAAAAAACAAAATTATACCACGATTTAACTCCTTTGCACGAGAAAATAATATCATGATCAGTTTAGGTAGTTCGGATATACCTATAATAAAACCAAATTATCAACGTCGGCCCATCATACCTTTAAATCTTAAATCATGTAGGCCATCGTTGTTTATGAACGCCAAAGGTAAACATTTGATATATATAATATAGTACAGTTTCAAAAATTGAAACTCTTAAAATTAAAATACCAAAAGAAAAATTCCATCACCAGTTTGTAATTAGAAACAATTATTAAAGGTATATCGTATTATGACTATATTATTTTTAAAATTACAATTATAATTTCCTCCTTCTAGCTCACCAACCATAATTAGAGTACCAAGTATACTTGCAGAGTCTTATATTAATTTTATAAGTTACGTATTATTATTTATTAATACATACTATAATAATGGGTTGACCTTGTTATTAATTATATAATGCCATCCAGAAGAAGAAAAAACTACATAATATGAAGTTATTGAAAAACTTTGCCTTTAAAAAATAAAATTCTATATATTATTTTAAATGTACACAACAAAATATGCAATTTTAGTATAGTAATGAGTTTATTATCGTTTATATTAAGTAAAGTGGGCAACCAAAAATTTCATTTTCACTCCCTCCTCCTCTATCGAAAATGTTGAGTACGTTCCTGAGTAATCTCTTTCTTGAATATCTCAATAATTAGGTGGTGAACTTACTTGGTGAACAATTAAGTATAAATGCAAAAGTACAACATCGGTATTGTAAATTGTAAATGTTATGATATTAAATTATGATTTCTATATGATTAAGGTGATTCGATACTAGTAGTGTAATAAGAAATTTGAAAAAATATTTGAATTCGTTATGAATTTTAGCTGAGATGATCATCTTATTTTTTTCAAATTTCAACTTTTATTTTCTTCTCAATTTTAATTTTAAAATTTATAATAAATAGAGAATTTTTAAACATTAACCATATTATTCATGGAATTAAAATAAAAATCATAAAAGTGGGACGATTGATCTCAAATAAACTTGATAAATAATTTAAATATATTTTCGAATTTCTTATCGTATTACTAGTTTTTTTTCGAAATACAATGGAGAAAAGTAGGTGGATACTTTTTAGTGAAAAATGTTACCTACATCGCAACCACTGATCATGTGCGTGCAAGTGCGGGAGCGCCCCACTATCTCTTTTACCATTACGGACTACGGTCACACACACTAATGAGTAATGAATAATGATCAGCTACTACACACATTTACACAACACGCAAGAACGCACTTAGAAAATGGCATAAATTAAAATTCTTAAAAAAGGTCAGTATCGAATCAGAGCTTTCTGCATTACAGAATTATATTTCAGCATAGGTGAAAATATGGGGGGAGGTTCAGGAGCTTATCCCCCCAAACACTTCCTATTTTTTTTAAGCTTATTGAATATTATTGTAATATGTCTAGCCCCCTCCCCCCCGCTTAAAAAAAAATATATTAACGCTATTTAAGCCTATGAATTGCATGTTAACAACTATGCATTATTATTACAATAAGTAGGTACGTTAGATACAATGGTAAAAAAAATTTTATAATTCAATTCAATGATAATAAATGTGGTATCTCTGATTGATATAGGTTCAGTATATATAGAAACAATATTATAAACAAAAATAAATCGTAGTTATAATTTTAAATATTATACAGTCGAGTCTCGATAACTCGAATGTCAAGGGAGATAAAAATCAATTCGACTTATGTATTTTCCGAGTTACAGAACACGATTTTTTTTAAAAAATTTGCCTAGAAGTTGAGTAAAATTTGAAGCATCTATGATAGGTAGTGTTATTTGTTGAATTATTATAAACAACACTATAATAGTATTCAACTCATCATCAAAAAAAAAACGCCACACTCATGATAATACTTTAATAAACATATTCTATTTTTAGTTATGTTTATATAAGAAACAAAATTTGATTTTTATATTATAAATATTTATTGAACGATGCTGTGTGTTGGTTTTTCTTGTTTGCAGTTTCGCACAAAGCAATTTTGTATATAATATTGTAATAATTATTACTCAACTTAGTGGTTTGTTAAACCCTAAAATTAATATATTATTCAGAATGCCACTCCGTCACCAAACCACCCACCGTTGGTTGTTCGTATTATTTTAATATTTGTGATAGGTAGTCAAATTATGGTTTATCGCTTCTTAAAGCTTCGACGAGTTATACCTATTCAATTTAGTATTTATATCAATATGACTTATATTATACATTAAAGTACATGTTTTGTGCCTAGCACACCCATTTTTTCTATTCCAGATCTCAGATAACTGAAAATATCTCGGACACATTTTATCGAAAAAAACTATAATATTAACTAGTTAGGTCTTGAATATTTTATTCAAAACTTTTTTAACACAAACTATCGATAAAGCTAATAACTGCTATAACTGCTAATAATTATTCAAATGTTAAAAATTGAAAAAAAAACCGTGTAAAACACAATATTTAAACAAAAGTATTATTGAACGAAATATTATACGGGTATCGAAACGATAAAAAAAAAACTTAAAAGCGTTGACAATATTCACATTACCGTCACATAAAATCCACAGTGTATAAATTATATAATATTATTATGTATATAATTATCTGTATGCTAGAAATTAAATACATTTATATACATTTATAAATTTATAGTTTATAGGTGTACTGCAGGCTGGTTATTTATAAATATACTTTTTCAAGACGTGATTCGTGATAATAATATAGTATTTCTAGCTGTTATATTTTACTCTCTCCATCAGCTATTTCAACAATTAATATTAATCGATTGATGAATGATGTCTTCCACTTGAATAATTTATATTATTTTTAAACAAAAGCATGTAGTTGCTTTCCTATACTAATAATTATAATAAGTAGATAATATACGGTATAATTATTTATGAATTGGTCTTTGGCCCTCTTTCCTTTATTTTATTTGTATTCGATTTTAGATAATAATTGTTAGCGTATCTTATAATTTATAAAATATAAGGACGTCAAAAATGATGTTTATTTTTAGTTTATTTTAACCTAAAATAAATTCTGAGACCATTTTTAGTATTGTGACATTTATTAAAAAAAAAAAAAAACAATAAAGATTAATATATTAAAAAATATTTATTTTTTTTTATGTCAGATATACATATTATAGTTTGTTACTATTTATTCATAGTCAATAAAAAAACAATAATAATAGACTTTACTCTAGGTTCTAAAACTAATTAGTAGGTATCATATTATGTTATTTGTTGTAATTTAATAAATTGTTTAACTAAACGACTGCCAATTTCTTGCCCGCTAACTGTGTTGGTGTTCGTGCATTTTGCCCACTATACTATAGTATTAGTATAGAATATAGATGTATAGGAAACGCCTTTGTCCTCTACAACCTAACCTTACGTAACTAAACTACTTAAAATATAAGCACTTAAATTAAATTAATTTAGAATTCGAAATATTAACAAAAATTAACATTATAACTAAATTATTTTAACCGTCTAAATTGGAATGTGCTCTTTAATACATTTATATTTTAACAATAACTACCAGCAATAAATTTATCGACGGGTCATACAATAGACACACTATAAATATGACCAATGATTAAAATATATATTGGCAATATTAATGATATTTATATTACGTATATTCACCGATCGAACAATCACTAAGTAATACAGTAATACATTTAATGGTTGAAAATGCATAACCATAGCATAAATAACGGTAATTTTGGTAACTATTGATAAATAATGTGTTATTTAAATCACAAATGTTCCAAAAAATAAATAAACGAGGATGTTTGTTAAATATCAATGCAATTTCGAAAAATCAGTTCGGGACCATTGCGACGTTGAAATATCAAATATTGTACTCATCCCACTGTACATTGTGAGTTACACAGCATCCTCGCGAAGTTGAATTTAGATTACATAAAAACACCACCAATCAAACATCAGTGCGTTGCTCTATAACCGTTTCATAAGGTTTATATGTCAATAAGTAACATAACCTAGATGTCAATTGTGTAAAACAAAAGCGATATTAAATACAATGTGACTAAATCACAATGTTTAATTTTTTTCTTTAAAAATACATAAAAGCCAGTTGTCATTTAGGGGAGGCCGAAATGGGTAAATGCATATAATTCAATAAAAAAATGTACTTATATTATTTTGCTATAGTACCTAAAGTTCACAGAAAACAGAGCTCTTTGTAACAATAATAAATGTAAAATCTCCAATGGATAATGCCTATAAGTATCATGCAAGTAATAATTTAAAATCATACATAGGTCACTTATAATGTGCGTTAAAACCGTTTTATGATAATAATAAATAGCTGCACGTATTATACGATAAAGTAAGCGATGGATTGATTATCTCTATATTTTTTATAGTTAAATTAAATTCGTAAAAATAAAGTCTACCACTGATTTTCAACTTGTATAATTTATATTAGGCACGTGAAATTATATTGGATATAATCAGTTTTATATTTTAATTTTTAATCAGTGGAATAATATTATATAAAATATAGATATAGTGAAGAGTCGGAGACTGAAGATACATTATAATAAACTAATTAATTAGCTGGTTGTTCTGAAGAGTATAAACTGTTATGGCATTGAAATCTGATTTGTGTGTTTGTACGATACGTTACGCGTTAACATTAACTTCGTATTCAAGTTTTATAAATTAAATCCAATGCCACAGGATACTTTATGACACATTGAATGTTTTCATTTTCTTCATTTTAATGGTCAGACGTCGTCCGCGGTCAACGCTAGGTAAATGTGTTTAGTGTTCACCGTTTAGTCGTTTACCAACTAGTGGACTGATTTGAGTACATCCGACATTTGGGTAAACACATTATATTTATTGTTTATTTGCACCGACCGAAAGGACATCGTTCTTGACACGGTCACGCGAGTTTTCCTAAGCCTAACCAGTGGAAATCAAAAATATTATCTGCATATAGTGCATTTTAATCGTATGCTCATATTTATGTTTAATATTTTAGATTCTACACTTTTCCATATATCACCTAATATGTATAGTAAATATTTATGAGTTACACCTAGGTATGGTGTGATTTTCATTCCTAAAACATTATTAGTAATCAATGATTACCTATAATGTATGGTTAATTCGAATTTTGATAATAATATCTGTTACAAACACTATTCCATTATTCCTGTATACGTTCATTTATTTATTCCACATTTCCACGCTTATTATTTGCATAATATGTTATATTAACATAACATATTACCTATACATAGTAATAGTATACAGACGAGTCCCGTGGGGCATGGACCCAAATTTACATGTAATTTGGTCCAAAAACTAACCAAATTGAGTAAAAAAAAAACAGACAATAATATGTCAAAACGATAAATTTAGTTATAGACTATAATAGAGCATCAAATTCTAAACATATGCATATAACTATTAATAACTAATTAAATACACATGTATTAGGTATTTTATTGCAATTTAATTTATTTTATTCATTATTATTATTATTATTATCATTATTGTTAAATATCGCTACCGACAATCGGCAATGCCACTGATTAACATTTTTACGAAAACGGTCATCTCGTCCTATGCTGCATATATTTCATATTTTTTATTATAATACATTACGTAGATTAGATAACAATAATACTTACTATTAGCTTATAAAGGGTTAGTATCAAATGCTAAGGATATTAAATTCATCTTGAATTAATGCAACTCAGAGTATGGTCTTAATTTTAAAACCTTTTTTTATTTCTACATTGACAAATTGAAAAATTTAGTTTATAGTAACACGTGGCCTCACAATATATTATAATCAGTTTATTGCCATAATAAATTGAAAAAAGTTAAGTAAATACACGATTAACGGCATAATAGTTATACATTACCTTAATACATTAATACTGCGTGTATATTTAACAAACAATAATATTTAAGTATGAATAGTATGTTATTATTTATTTGACTTATTATTTATTTGAACTAAGATTATACTTCCATAACATTATTAAGTACACAAACTACCCGTTCTATACCTCACTGTTACTTAAAATTTAACTTCCACGTTTTATATTGTGACAAAATGATTTTTAGCCTCAGTTTTATTGCGAAAAAATAGTATTTCAACTTCCTATAATAATAATATTACGTAGGTACCTACCCATATATTTTCAAATAAATAATTATTATTTTTATAAGTGTGCACTGCGCCGCCACTGCATCAACTTTTATCTCAGTCTACCATTTAAGGATTTTATGAAGTAGGTAATTGATAAATCAAAAATGATAGGTAGGTATGTTGTGGTCGATACTCGTTTCATATAAATATTTTATGCCTTCGTATAATAAACAGAAATCGTAAACGACTTATTTGTGTTTAATTTCTTATTGAATGTCATCGTATATTGATGGTAGATCAATTATACGTAGTATTTAATAATATTATATGACATTTCTGGACACAATTCGAGGTTTCACATTGGTCGCAACTCGCAACCGTCATAATAATACGTAAGTACTTCATCTTGACATTGGTATACTGCACTAATACACGCTACACTTAATAGCGATACTGGGATCACGACAAGTAAAAAATTAATGGATAAGAGTTATTTCAAAACGTGCCTACGCTATATAAAAGTTCTATTTTATACAATTGAATTACCGACCAATATAGAAATATAGAAATGTTCCTACATATTAACTACCTATAATATATTATGCGTGGAAAGAGATACGAATTATGTATCCAAACAAAGTGTCTACGACTTTAAATTAATTATTTTTTTTGTTTTCTATTTATTTAGCATAAATTCGCATTAGGTATTAATACAATAACATAAATTATTTATTTTTTCAAATTGGTAGATGAATCCTTAAATACTTAAGTTATTTATTTGATCACGTGGAAGTTATATTATAATTTATATTAATTTCAATCTGAATATAAACCGGATATTCCAAACGCATTAAGAGGGACTGTTTAATAAAGCACCACTGGTCTACACTCTACATTAATAAAGAATATTGTACCTATCGGTACTTAAATTACATTTTAAACAAATCACATTTGCAAATTGCTTAGTTGTTTCATTTTTATTAATTAATGGTTATTAAATATGATTTATGAATGAATAGCAAAATCAAGGTTGGGAAAAATAGTGCATTAAAGTAATTTTGTTAAGTACCCAATAGAAATGGTTCAGGCGCGGATCTAGAACTGAAATTTTAGGGGGGGGGGGGGGGTCATTTTTTCGAAAGGACAAAAAGATAATATAATAGGTAAACAATTAAAAATAATCAAAGTTAATTATTAACTAAAATTATACTTATAATTATCTTACTAAAGAATGTGTCAATTTTTCTTACCGACCCGCTAGTTCTTTTAAATGAATCACCCTAAATAAAAGAGAGAGATTTATTTTTACTATTTCAATCATACTGTATAAACGGCTATAAGAGTATAAGACATCGATATCAAAAATTGTAAGAAGTTAATTTATATATGTTTTAATAATAATAAATAAGTAATAGGTTGTAAAAATGTTATGAAAATAAAAACTTAATTTTTATATAAAATATATGTTTTTACTACAAATGCTTCGAGATTTTTAGAAAATATTAGGTTGCCCGCTGCACAAAAAGTTAAAATTTAAAAATTATAATAATATAGATACTCACCATCGTTACCTAACTACTCGACGACCGACGCACTTGTCCAGACGTTCACAGCAAAGTGAAATGAAATATAATAATATGATATACGTTATCAAATATTAACTAAGGTTATCATTGTGCATGATATTTTATAACAAGTGATTAGATCCCAAATTAGCGAATAGCGATTAGCCGATTACGGCTAATATACGTCGCCGTGCGTCGTGCGAAATGTATAATATAGATTATAGACGTATAATAATATTATATTATAATACGGGAAAAATAGAATAATAGAATAATCTTATTTTTCAGTCAAACAACCTAACATTTCCGATGAATTATTATTTATTATTATTTTATATTTACTCGCTGACAAGTAACAATACTCATATCGTTTTTCTTATACAATGATATTATATCATTGAATTTAAGTTTAATACAATCCATTATACATTGACCCACTTGTAAGTTGTAACCAACCTAATGTACAGCAGAGCGACATCCACTTACCCGATTTTTTTTTTTTAATTCCTTATTTCAAAGCAGAATATTTTTGGGAGTACTACCTATAATATAATATAGGTACATAAACATCGAATTTTAGATGAGTAGTTTATAACTTATAGGTATTTAATGTCTAAAGGTCTCTGAAAAATGTCCACTATTCCGCTTACCTATAACTAATAAACTACTTTAGTTTGAAATTAGATTAGAAGTAGATACTCTACTACTAAAAAAAAAAAAATGAAAACGATAAGAAATAGAAAAAAAACCATTTTCCAAAACTTAAATGTTTTTGGTTTTTTACTGAAATAATGAGTCGTTCATGTCAAATGGATCACTCCGTATATGAATAGAAATTAAATATTGTAACCATAGATAACTGAGCAGTTTGTAAAAAATACTATAAAATGCATTATTCGTATTGATATAATATAATTTAGGTAGGTAGGTAGGCACCTACTATTTACCACGTAGGTAATGTATACGTGAATGGTGAATATATTTAAATAACAATTGCCTATAGAAAAAAAAAAGGTGCATAATATTATACTTATCATCCACAGTTGATGCACATTGCACTCTTTTACCTTTATCAGAGTATTATTATTTAATCTTTTTGAACGGGTTTGGTATTTATCTGTATATAAATCGACTAGCTTCCACTTTGTATTTATCTACGGTTACACATTATCGTACCTATATAGAGATAAATAAAATTTAATATTTTTTAGAATAATTTTAAATTTTGTTCGCCTAAATATTCACAAATGGACTATAAATATGATATGATACTAAAATTCAAATGAGCTTAAAAAAATCTCATTATTATATGAATAAAGCATAGAAAACAGTATAAGAATTGTTGTTTTTTTTTCATTTATCTATTTTTTTCAACGGTTAATATATTTTCATAGATGTAAAAAACTGTCAATCGTATCTCTTATTATTAATTATTAATTATATTAATTCAACTTGAAGATTAAAAAACTATTCTTAGCAAAACTTGTTTAAAAAATCAAACAATTCAAAATACTTTTAATTTTTTACTTAATTCTCCTGTAAAACATTTAATTTTAATAAACGTTATCTGTTATTGCATAGTATTTGTCTCGCTTCGCTAACGTTAACGAAAAACACAGTTGTGTTATTGTTTTATGGCGTGGTATAAACTGTTTGAAAGTAATGATAAATCGTCGTATTTGAAAAGTATGAGTGGAGTTTATTTTTCCGTAATATAGGTACATGTGGTTATTTTTTATAATTATATAGGTAAGTGCTCATAAAAAACCAATATTAATTTCATAATATTCCATTTTTTTCATTATTATGATTATTACTTAGTAGAAAGTTGGAATAATACAGTACTTATAATACATTTGATTAATCCTGTTTAACTGAACCTCATCACATTATCATCGAATAGGTAATTAAATTAAATATTAATACTTTCACTGTAGCTTAAACTTTTAAATTTAAACGGTTTTAAAACAAGTAAACTATTGGTACTTAAAGTATTTAAATACTTGTCTGTTAGATTTAAAATTGTTATAAACTATTTACTGAGAGTTACGTAAAATTAATTACCAATATTAGGTACAAAAAATGAAAAACATATAAAAATGTAAATTATTACCTATACGCCTATATAAATAATATTATGTCTAAATTGCAAATTATATTAGGACAACTAGAACAGTTAATAATCGTTAATAGATCCTTTAGAATGGACTTGAAGTATTTTATATTTATTTTATATTTACATAATCACGTGTCTTTAGAAATGTTTTAAAAAACATGGTCTTAGTTGTATTACTGAGGAGTGAGGATGTTAATTGTTATTTTATAAAGTAAATAATAACTGCCGTCCAAATAAATACTATTCAAAATATTTTTACTATAAATTTCACAACTTTTTTTTCAAAGGTTCATAAAGTAAAAATAAATAGATAAATAAATACAAATATTTTTTGCCCACCGAAATACGTTTTAAGAAACGAGAAAGACTGTATAAAAACTCAAATAACCCGTGTGGGTTTAACTTCTTTTAAACTTAGCATAATAGACACGTGTAGGTATATTAATGCATCATCGCGAAAACAATATAATAAGGCACGATACATATATAGATCAAATAAATTTACGAATAATAGAAAACGTTTCCGTCTATTATCTATGTGAAGTCTACGATTATACCGCTACGTGGACTTCATTTTATTTTTGACTGGAAAGAGAAAGCTGACCTGAATACCTTATGCATATAGTAACAGATGGTAACAATTTTAATACAATACACTGGACAAAAATATGTCTCGAAATTTAAGGTTCAATGGTCGTACATAATAATAATATTATAATACGTATATTGTATGTTTGGTTTATTAAGTTAATCTTTTCTCGGCACTTTTTTCAGTTTATGACATTTCTTGGTCATCGATATAAAACTAAGCAAATTATAAAAACAGCGGACATAAACATTGTTTATTATACGCAGGTTATTAGTTTTGGATAGGTGTAACACAAGCCAGTTGGACGTCAGACAAAAGATATTTTTTAATTAGTCGAAATGTGTAATATTACTTAAAAAACTAAAAAATCGATTCTGATCTGTTCTAAATAGTTAGAAATAATTATTTCAAATTGAAAAAGTAATTTATAAAAAAATGAATTCGAGATTGAGCATTTGAAGACTTTGCGGAACGTATCCATCCTTAAGAAACAACTTAGCTCAAATAAACAATGCTCTGATTTGGTTAGTTTGCCTTCGCGCTTTCAAATGTATAATAGTAAAAACACCATCTCACGCCGAAGTAAACGAAGCGAAACAACAACTCGACGCTCTGTTTCGGTAGGTAGGTAGGTAGGTACGTATATTTTGACTAGAGCGCTCTGCGCTTTTCCTATGCTTATTATAATAAATTATTACTATTATTTGGATATTGAAAACCAACACGTCTGACACGGTTAATTAGTTAAAAAGCGTTGTTAATTTATTTCATCGTTTTAAGTGACAACGTTTATTTGAAAATATGATCAGTTATTGAGAGATATTATGATGAATATTGATGAAGTTTAAGAATACCTACTTACATAATTACAATTTGAAATCGGCATTAAAATCAGAAGTCAACGATTACCTAACGCTTTTAGACTTTAGTACTTGCCACTATCAAATATAACTTAATCGAGTAATAATATTTTAAAATTCATATTTTTAAATATAAATGAAATAAATATATATATACCTGTAAACGTTTATCAGTCCGTAACAATCGAATTAGTAATGATTATTTTTAATTTTGTTCCGTAAATAAAGGTTTACGAAAGTCATAGTTGTATCATCAGTTGTGTACCTATACAATTATATTCTAATAAGTCCAATAGGTAATCCGAAATTACGTACAGTAATTTAAAATAACTATTTTCAATCAAGCATCATAATTTTAAATAATTTACTGTTTAGAATATTTTATGCATAATATATAAGCCCACGCACTGACTATATTGATCACATGCTAAAAGATACATTTTAGGCGATCAATTTTCAAACAAGCAATTATTATTTTATTTTTAAGCCATAGCAGATTTGTATCATGCATTTCGTGTTGGACTTATGCTGCGTTAATAATTGCTATAGGTACACTAAATGACGTATACAAAGTAAGTTATTACAACCACAACAGAAACTTCCACAAAAAACAGGTTTCAGAGCGGAAATTAGTATACGTGCAACTTCTAATTTGTGAATGTTTATGTATACACGATTTCAATTTCAATCTAACACATTATTTCTGAACGACTGAACTTGTCAATTTTTACATAATATCCTATGTTGTATTACAACACAGGGAAACATGAGATCGAGTGACACAAGTGTGACACATATTATGGATTTATCATTATCGTAAAAATGTAAAGCCATAATCAGAACCGACATAAGCGTAATTGCATAGTAGACTATAATATTATAGTAGTTGTGATATACTAATATCATATGACATTTAAACCGGTTACTCGCACGTGACATTATGATTTTTAAAGACACTCGTGATTCATGAATAGTATAGACAGTATAATATGGCAGTTTACTCATGTAAACATTTCTTTACTTCAACATTACGCGAATATAGGAATCGCCTCTTTAGAGTAAAATGCGGGTCTGTTTTGAAAAATGTAAAAAGTGACAAAGTAATAATATAAATGTAATAATCGCTCGCCCGCTCCTGGGACAGTGTGACGCATCCAGCTGTGAGATGACCCACCCAATAACCACATAACTGTTGCCGTCGTACATATTTTTTTCTACTTTTTTCGTCATCGATGACGTATGTTATGTACCATCATAAAATAAAAATACACACACTACAAGGCACATCAATAATGTATGCGTGCAATTGTTCAGTTTTCATGGCCGTATTAAACCATACAGCCCGCATAATCTAAAAATCGCTACATAGTAACATAATATGGTAAGACGTGTTAAAAAAAATTCTAATCATTAAAATGTGAATAGTGGATATTATAGTCTATAATGTATGCAAGAGGATATCGGTTCATCAATATATTGTTGTCTGTATGTACACAATAATATTATCAGCTGCAGCACAAACTGTATCATAAAGCGAATTCGCTCATTCAATTTTATGGCAATGTGTATAATAATGGACGGTATGATACAAATTATAGTAAAACAAACCCATTATTAAATAACTAATAAGGTGATATTATGTACAATACGTATAGATACCTACGATTTTATAAATTGTTATTTTAGTCAAAATATTAAACTATTATACTTACGTCGGTCGATTGTTGGGAACTGTAACTTATTGAAGATTACATTGTTTTAGTTTGTATAGTTTAGAATATTTTATTATTGTCTTAATATAATTATAATATAGAACCTACCTATCTATAGGCTATAGAGGTATACTATAGTATACTGTATAGGTATTATGTTATACTAGAGAAGTTTAGGTAAATACGTTATTTAAAATGTATAGTCACTTGTATAGTCAATTTGTTTGATTCTTTGGAATAATTATATATTTGTATTACTTATTACTCATTGTCTCATTATATGACACGGTAGAAGGATTTATCGATTGCATTATCAATACGCATAGTTCTTTCAAATTTCTAACATTAATAAACATTAAACGTTTATAAATTTAACTACAATAGAAATGCAACCAAAATTAATTTCTACGTCGGAAAGAGATCTATTTGAAAAACCACAAAGTGTTTATGCTTCTTCGTGCCAGTATGGAGTTTCCACTTTCTAAAAATGTATAATATAGTGTCTAAACATCTGAATGCTATATGAACATTTAAAGTAATCCTATAGCTATCCGACAACAAAAACCACGTTTATTGTAAAATTTCTTGTACAACCAAACAACCTGAAATTCGTTCCAACACTGCAAATAAATACAGGACTATATAACTAAATTATTTTAAATTTGTCTCCATTCAATGTTAATAAAAACATATCAATGCCGTGGCAAATTAAATGTAAAGAAAAATATTTATTATATTGAATAGGTATCAAGGAATAAAATCGTATGAATAAAAACGTCAACTAGACAACTATTTCTCTCAATGAACATATTATGCAAAAAACAAGTAATAACAAGTAAATTACTTCAAAAATATTCAAAAATCTAGTTATTCTTTTATAATTGATTTTCATTTATGCATTATTGCTTGGTGAAATAATATGCTATTATGTATGGTGAATACTGAATACAATACAGTCAACATAATTAGACTACACTATAATAGTAAATAATTTAATTGAATATGAAAAGAGAAAATAAATTGTTTAAATATTTCTTTAATTAATTAAATTTAAACATTTTTTTTTAGAACAGAATTTAATTTTAATTTTTATAAACATTTTTACATAGCATATTTTTAGTATATAATATTTTAATGATAATTAGCGCATAAATACAAGCATTTTTTGTACTTTTTAGTGCATTCCGTAATCCCAGGACCTAATAATAAATTATAACGCTGTAATAAAACCAGATGTTATTTTGTGAACAAAAATGTTCCTCACAAAGTCACGAAAAAAATATTAAAAACTGAGTACAAAATTGTATACATTTAGTTTTAGTTTTAAACTAAAATATAAAATCCAATTCTGAAATAAAATAAAATAATAAATAAATAATATATTATTACATTTAAAATGTATGGTCAGAACTGTGTACCTCCTAAATAAGTTTTAAACACTTAATTATTTATAATTTATACATATAGATATATTAAAATGTATTAAATATTTATTTACGAGTAGAAAATAAACATGGATAAACGACTTGACAAAACCAGTTATTTCTGGAATCTTAGTAATAAAATATAAAAATTAAATAAATATTACATCAATGTCACATAAATATGTACGTAATATTGTTATTATAGTCTATGCTACCGTCAATATTATTTACAATTGATAATTTATAAATCAATAATTACATAATTATATTCAAATGTACTATAAATTGTCTTAAAAGAAATCGAAACACCATCGCTAAATTATACTGAAATGTGTAAGACTCAATATTTTACATGAATTATATATGTCCAAATAATAATAAATAAATAATAGTTTTGAAAAAATTGTCAGCACAACTAAAAAGTAACTTTAAAGATACAATGGGTATTATTGTAATATTATTCTAATTTTAAAAATTCTTCGATACACATAATTTTAGTAGTACATAGTTGCAGTAAAAATTCACGTTTCAATACCTAATTAATATTCATTTTATACAGATTAGTAAACGTAATTACATTTTTCTTTTAGTTTCTAAGCTGAGCGATAATTGTATTGATTTTACAATAATATGTTTTTTTTTTGATCCATCATTGTTTTTGTCCAGTAACACTGCTTCGATTTTCTTCAACAGTATCTTGTTTAATGAGAAAGTGAATCTAGTTGGTACGTTTGGGAGGTCAAATTTTAAAGTTCTCAATAGTTTTCGAAAGGGAAGCCAAGGGAAAAACAAACCAAAAGTTAAAGGAAAACGGTAATTTTTACGCGAAATCGGTTTTGGTTTTTGGTGTAACTCTAAAACAAATATCCGTAGATAAATGCAATTTTCACTGAATGTTTCTATTAGCCTTTTTAATACAATTTTCAAAATATTTTGATTTGTTTTGAACTGTTATGATTGAAAAAAAAACTATTTGACAGTTTTAGGTAAATTTTTCCTAACCCTAATTGAAATTAAAACCAATTTAATAACAAGGAAAATCGGACTTAATATTTTTGGCTTATCGCCAGTCTTTAAAATGATTCACCTCTGTATAGTATATAAATATTTTATTAGGTATGCCTACTAATAACTATAATAGAACTCATTATAAACTGCGGCCTGCGAATATAAGATACGTAATATATTTGATTGTATCATTGTATCAAATGTGTTTATACAATTTATTTATACTTAAATTTTATTATTTTATACACTATAGCGTATCTATATACCTACCGTACTGTATAATATAACAATAACGTGCCATGCTAAAGGTAGCGTGCGGTTGGTCTAACCAATTAGTTAATGAAAAACTCGATTTACGAATTATGGTAGATAACAACAATGTTATACACAATATTGCCAATATAATAATTAATCTACTTAACTTAATTATAATTTCAATGCCGTGTATATATTATTATATATGGTTCTATGTAGATACTACTTATAAGCCTACACAGATTTTCTTAGTCTATTTAATGATCACTCATCAGTAGTCATCACTGTCAAGCTGTTCAAATATATTTTGAATATTAATTTAAATTATGGTAAAGAGGCATTTCAATACGCATTTTAAATCACAATACATAAATATAGAGTAGAAATAGTAGAATTATAATTTTGCCAGGCAATATATTTTAAATTCCATAATTAGTGCATACATTTTCGTCAATTTCATATTTGGAACACTACCTACTTAAGGTTTATCGTGAATAGTGGGTTTTATAATTAAAAATAGGTGGGTAGAAAATTCGACAAAGTAGTAACTTGTATTATGGGCGCAGGGTAACAGTATATTTCGATTGAATAGTTTCGCTTAAAAAAAATGATGAAGCAGATTCATTAATTTTAATGGCATCTTTATATTTTGGAAATGTTACTTTTAATAATATGTTGATAGGAAATTAAGCAATAACTCAAAGAGCTAGAATTCTTGTGTGGTAAAAATTTGAAAAATTGTAAGGTACTATTCTTTGGACTTGTATACAAGTTCTTATGTTGTAAACTATAAATACCTACATATTCTTGACTTAATTACTTTAGTAATAACAAACAATAATTCTTTATTTTTTATGGTAAAAAATCGATAGTAAGTAGGTAACTATTATAATACCGGGTTGCATGAATAACATTTATAATCAATAGTGAGCAAATCACTATACACATTGTACACGTGATTTAATGACCCATTGGCCATAATGATTGGTTAACTAATATTAAATAATTAAATAATCTAAGTAATCTTAAGTAATTTAAATTAATCAATTTGTTATCTACCCGGCATATCGATCTCATTGAATATTTACTATGGCCGAGGGGGGGGGGGGGGGGTGGGGGGGGGAGAGGAGGAGCATTAACTTAAATTATTAGAAGTATAATCATATAAAAGTTTCCATAGTTATGCCTAGATATGGTGAGGTTGAATAAACACATAATTTATAAAATAAAACTATTAACTATTTAAATAAATACCTACCTAACCAATAACCCTGGGCCATTTTTTAAAAAAAATTGTTTTTATTAAAACAGTTGAAGCTGTAATTTGTGATTGAGGTGAAACCGCTTGCGGCTCTGGTTCACGGGGCCCCTCGAATATGATGAATGTGTCCATCCCACCCCCACTGCTGCCATGTGTACAAGGATTGACATCTAATATTTAGGTAATCTTATACTTTCAAGTTTCAACAAATAGTTGACACTTGAATGACAGTAGGTTATATAATATTACAAAATAATACTAAAAATCACTATATCGGTTACTATCTAGTTCGCCGTAGCCAGTTTCGTGTTAAGACTTAAGAGGAAATACAAAAATAAGGGCAGTCTTGGCCCGGACGGAAAATGTTTAGGGGCGAAAAATTATTTGATATCAAGACAAAACGAAAGTCTTGTAGTTTAGTAATTTACAATAACTTTTAGGAAGACTTATTGATTATAAAAACATAATAAGACATTCACGTTTTCGACTTTAGAAATTATATTGTGGCGATATTAAAATGTTCTAACTTACATACCGCCCACCGCTGTGATGTGCTGATATCGCGTAAGCGCGTGCAAGTGTTATATACTTTTAACTTAAAAAGGCCGTTGCACCCTTTCTATTTTAGTTCGTATTATTTTAGAGTATAAATTATAATATGTCTAAAATACGTCTGCAGCAGTACGCCTATAATATACATCCTGATGCAGAATCATTTTTTTTTTTTTTTGTTTCCTCGTGTTAAACTACGAATTTCATAATATTTTCAGTTTGATACGTTTTATTTGTAAATTACCAAGGTATTAATTATATTTTATAGTACATTCTCGTCCGTTTAATAAAGATGAGGTACCACCGAGACCGCGCGATAGTAGCAGAGTCCTATTTACTGAAAAACGATCGATTTCAATTGACGCCAAAGGTCAATTTTTTTTTTTTAATAATAGTGGAAAGCTAATGAAAACATTTTCTGCCCTTTCGAAAAAGAGTCGAGGAAAAAAGTATTTTGATGGGTAGCACCGTAAAAGGGTAGTAAAGGGTGACATATTATATACATAAATACAAATCTGTCCCAGGTGGCACAACTTGCCACCAACTATTAATTCGATCATCGGATATATTATAATTTATAACAATACCATTAATACCTATTCTGCTGTTCAACACTACTGGCTTATCTGCGTGCACGTGTGCCCAAACGATGGTATAAAGTATAAATTAATAAAAATCTGTACCTTACGCCGATAACGGTTAAAAATATAATCCGGATTCCAGACAGGAGTGGAAGAAAACGACGTTTTAGACGTTTTAGACGTGCATATTTACTACAGATTGATATTATTTTCGTTTGTATAGTCAAATCGGCTTTAACTCATAGATAATATAAGAATGGATAGGACATGCCTTTGCCAGTTTCATATGGGGCCGTGTGCTTTTCTGGGGGAAGAGAGAACGTAAAGAGAGAAAGACGTATGACGCTTTTTTTTAAGGTTATATCCAAAAACTGTCAACTTTATCAATTTCAAATTTGTATTTTGATTGTTGTGCCTGAAAATGGAAATTGGAATACTCAAATTACTCTTAACTTTGAATACATAATTAATTGTAAACAGAATATAGAATAATATAGATCGTTAATTATTACTAATTAATCATCAATGTTATTTATTATCATTTATCAATTATCATATCAATATTTGTCCCATAGGCAATATACATAACCTAACCTAACCGAAGGCGAAATCTTTCTAAAAATACATTTTTTTTCGTCAATAATGTTACAAAAAAAAAAAATAGAAATAGGTTTTAATTCACGCCGTCTGCACGTCTACCACTTTCGCAGACCGTTGTTATATCGATGTACCGTTATCGCCGGCCGGGCAAACGTCATTCCTTATAATAATTATTAGAGCCGCCGCCGCCACTTAAAACATTATAAAATAATCTCGATACTCAACTACCGTAATATAATCATAACAGTAAATATTAGAGACAAAATATGTAAAGGCCAGTAGATATTAATCGTTTTAGTATTTTACGATAATCTGTGACGTTACATTTTACGAGTGTTGGAATTTAAAACTATACGCAAACTTCAGCTCTTGGCGCGTTTCCCGTCGGAATTCGGCCTGGGAGATCCATCCGCCGAGATATTATAAAAAACAATACCCCCCCCCCCCTCCGCCCTCGTATATAATTCGACGGAAAAAAACTTCCGTTTCTCCGGTCCCCGCCACCACAGGACAGGACAGGATACGTGCAGGGTGTAGGCCGAGTGCCGAACCCGACGAAATGGGCCACAAAAACAATAATGAATTGTTCGTTTCGTTACGATTTTAGAAATATGTCGAATAGCCACGGAATAATAGAAATGTTTATTTATAATATATAATTAGGTAAGTCGTCGTAGTCGCGCAGCGCTGTAGAAACACGTTTTATCGTTATCGTGACTGGCCATAGGTTATTGCCGCGAACGCATGAAAACACGACACACATTTTAGATACCCTACGCCCGTCATAGAACTACGTACAACGTAGGTACATATAATAATTTGTACTTGGAGTTTTTATACTTTACATTTTATTGGAATCCGAAAAGTACCAAGTACAGTTATTTCGTTTATTACGATCGGACACGATACAATACAGATAAGCCCATCTATTACATAGGACATAAAAATAAATTTGAAACGAGTCATTATGGTCATTCGCATTCATTTCAGAATAAACATACTAATTATAATGCTTTACTATTAGTGTGCTAAGTGTCTCTGAACATGGATACCTAACTTACTAAAAAGAATTGCACCATTTAAAAAATATAAAACTCAATCATGTAGTCAAACACAGTAATCCTTATCCATATGATTACTAAGTTTTCGAGTTATGAGGTAGTAAGCCAGTAAGGTACCTACCCACAATTATAAATAAAAAGGAACGCTGCAAAAAGCCATAATCTTTCAATATTTCATTTTCATATCGAGGTCCTTTTTTTATAATCGAGGGCCCCAAATTTACGTTATTGCTATGACCAGTGACCACCGTCGTCATTGCTTACTGAGTACTATATAACTACTAATCACTCAATGTTTACTGGGAAAATGTATATATTATTATAGTATTGTTGTCACCTGTCACTATAGGCATTGTAGTCATTGGTCGTGCCAATTGAATAATCAATAAATCGTAAGTACGACGAAATCACGTGACAACAGGTATTTATTTGGTCGGGACCATACAGGCGCTGAAATAAATACAGAGTATTCCAGTAAGTCTTTCTATAAAGAAATTGACTAAGAGATGTACTTAAAGTAGGGTGAAAGAGGTCAGGGGGAGGGGAAAGATAGCACATGACTTATTGGTATATGGCACATGACACATGACTATAACTATTAATATCGAGAGAAGAGGAGATCAACAAATTTTTTTGAAAAAGATAGCATACCTCCTACACTTTAGACCCAATCCTAACATTATATTATTAACTATTTCTTTCCAACGATACAGTTGAGCGTGACGTCTGTCACAAGACAACGTTTGACAACGATAACTGCCGGCCATTGGAGACGGACAGTCCGTAATATAATATTAATAAATAATCAGCTCATGACGTCTGCGGCCGGCACTCACCACTTTCAGATGTTTGAGCGACGGCAGGACGGGCTGCAGTTCGCTGATGACGGACATTATCTTTTCGCCGGACAGCGCCTCGCTGCCGTTCAACAGGTTCATCACTTGGTCCTTGAAACCCTCCATCGGGCCGGGATCGATCACGGCCAGAGAGCCCCGATGCGCCCGCGGTGTTTATTGACTCGGGAAATCGGTGCCCTACGAACAACGATGTGAGAACGCCGACGAAGCCGCAGTGGTACTGATGCGAGGGCGACCTTGTCGATACACGGACTGCCGTAGTGCCGTGCAACCGGTGGCGAGACTGGTGAAGTGGCGAACGTGTTTCGGTGTAGGCACTACTCTATGCGTGCGGTGTTGTTGTTCGTGCCGAATGCGCGCGCGGCGCGCCGGGTCGACGGCCGCGTCCGCCGTTTCCCCCTCCCGCCGCCGCGTGCCATCCACAACACCCGAATCGGTGGGGACCCGGCAATACCGATACGTTTCTGATCGTGTTCGGCGGTTCCGAACCGGTCGGGATTTCGTACCGTCGAGCGCCGCCGTCGCCGTCGAGCCCGGCTGGCGGCCACGGGCGGCGTCGGCGGTCACTAATTTTTTTTTGCACGAGTAATGTGTGCGTCGTCCTCCCGCGCGTGCGCGTGCGCGAGTCGACGGCCGTTGCTATTACTTATTATTGTCGTTGGTGCAATAATTTATTAATGTGCAATATTACGTTATTTGCAGGGTTGTGAATTATAAATGCACACCAATAACTATGACATTTGCATGCACTTTATATGCACCGAAAAATATGAAAATATACAATAACAGTTATTTTTCCAAAAGGCGAAACTATACAAAATTGGGTATTGCAATTAAATCACAGGCAAATGTCTAAGGCTTGAAGTAAGTACTTTATCAAGATTATTATGCGTAAAATATTACAAATGAAATTAATCAAACGTATATTATTAAGAAAAAAAATAGATAAGGTTCATAAAAAAAAAAGGATAAGTGGATGTCGCTGTACAGTAGGTTAGATGCAAATAGGTCACTATTTAATTGATGGTATTAAATTTTAAATCAATGAATGATATATTATAATATCATTGCATACGAAAAACGATTTTGAGCGGAGATGGTTTGTAAGTGTGGATCTTTTATATTATATTTATATTGTTATTACTTATTATTAATACGGCAGGCGGTAAGCTGCTAAGTTGAATTGTTATTATAAAATTACAAAAAAAATAACTAAAATCGTTATTCTCTGTTATTTAATATGTAATTTCGTCAAAAATTGAACATAAAATAACTATAAAAAAAACTATGTTTTAGATTGGAATTCTATCTTTATTCTGTGTTGTATCATCAGTCATCACGGACGGCTTTGCGCTTGTTTGGAAACATCAATAATAATAATAATAGTGTGACTTGTCGCGGCGCTTTGGCTGCTATACCAGTCTTGCCATGCGACTGAGAGTAAGTAACGCCAGCTGCTACTAGTTCCCGGATGGGTGACCACCCGGGTTCGTAGTAGTAAAAACCTTGCCACACATACACGGCCTCAAGTTCAATAAAAATAATAATATTTAATAGGTACCTATTAATAATAATAATAATAATAATAATAATAGTGTAGCAAAATTAGTGTCTGTTAATAATTTCATATTGTTGATTGTCATTATTTATATTATGTATTGTCGTATTGGCAACATAATTATTATGCTCCAGTGATATTTTTGGAAAAAAGTAACTTCTAATGTAATTAAGTTAGTTTTTAAACTCAAAAGTAATGTAACTTGACTAAATAAAAAAAAGTAATTTACAACATACAACGTTATGGCCTTAAACAAGTATAAAATAGGTAATATATTACAACTTCGTATAAATATAAGACTACCTAAGGATTCCAAGCATTCTAAGCTTCTGAAAAATATACACTGAAACTTCAGAACACTGAACAATCAGTGTCGGACAGGGTCACGGATTAAATTAATCATAAACAAAGTTTGTGCCCTGTGATTTGGAAATAAGGGCTCCACCCCTAAATTGATTTGGTATGGGGAGACAACAACTAATGTTTTGATAAGCCCAGAAACGTACATGTACACACTGTATACATACTATACCACACGACTTTTCCATTTTCACCGTGACATCAAACATTGTAAAAATAACACTAACCTAACCAAATAAAATTGTATTATTGTTTTATATTTATTTAAATCACAATACCTACATCATTATCATAATTTACATATTTTTAATTATTATCAATAGTAAAAATATAAAAGATATAATAAAAACTTTAATAAACTAAATATGAATAATATCTCAAATCAATAACCATTTATCATTGACAGAGCTTCCATAATAACTTGAGAAATTAACAATATTAATTTATTTAAAATATTAAATATTAAAAATTTTTTAACTTTCGGAAAATATGCGTTCGCATATTAAATAATAATAATACAAGTAATCAGCCGTTGCGCAATCGACTAGATAAGTATGAGTTTATTTATACATAAAGGTAACTTATATACAATTCGTACAATGATAACGTCATTATTTTAATAATGGCTGAGAACATAATATGTTATTACTCATTATTACATATTATATTGTATGTTTCTAGATTTGACAAAGTGTTCATTTTCTATTTAATCTTCTGAACGAATAATAATAATTCATATGTATAAAATCAGAGGCCCCAAGGCCCAAATTACCATAATTAGATCGGTGCCCCGTCCGCAATATTGCGCACTAGCAGTCAGGAGAAGTCTGACTCTGAACAAGTATATATTATAATATATTTAGGTATATATATTATATGTATACTGACTTACCGAGTTCTCGGAAGAAATAAATAATACATTTTCACTAATAATATGGTGGACGATATGCAATTCGTTCCAGCGACATCAGTAGATGTAAAATGTCATTCAACATAATAATAATATAATTCACAAAGACGACTAAACATTTGTTAAAAAACCGGCGCACAAATATGAGTCCAATCCATATTATGGTACAAAACTGCTATGTTACTTATTACTATTATTAGTACAGTTTTCGAAAAAAAAAAAATATCGATTTTGAAAATGTTATAAATATTTTTCTATTTCATACTATACCTACCTTGTAGCTAAATATTTAAGGATTTTTATTACTATACTTACCAACCTAATGAAAAAAAGTTCACAAATGTTAGCAATAAAATAATAAAATATACCAAACTTATTAGTTATTTTGTTCTATGATAGAACTTCTGTCCTATATCGTATGGTTTTTAGAGAATATAAAGCCTGTTTAATGACGTTATAATAGCATCATAAAATAAATTGGAATTTGTAGAGAAATTCTTATATAGAATATTATAATAAATTATGAGCAGTCACCGCGCAAAGCCGACGTAAAACAATATTTCCATCAGTTTCTTTTTATCATATACCTACACGGCTACTAAACACTTATCTTTTTGCACCGAATACTTTTATCCTTATACTATACGTGGGCTAACGCGTACCTATAGGTTTTTTTCTCGTTTTTACAACTCAAGTAACTCCTAATAATAATTGGTACTGTAATTATTGGTTTATCGTTTTAGAAAAATTGGGTTGTAAAATTGTAAATTTGTAATTTTGTTACACCAACGCTATTAAGCTGCAACACCTAAGGTTTCAACATGTTTGTACAAAATTCCTTAAAAGTTTTTGTGATATATAATATATATTACTAAATATATAGTAATTATATAATATATAGTAATTATTACAATAATATACCTAATATAGAAATATAAGTATACAACTAGTTGTTATTAAAACTGATAAATAAATACCGACCTCGAGGTACCACCCTAGAATGGTGTAAATAGCATCATCGTGATATAAATTATAGCTTTTAATTTATATATTTAAAATATGTCATTGTTTATAACAAACAATAATAAACGTATGGTAACAATAACTTTCAGTTTCTTAAGAATCATTTTTTTAGACCAAATGACAAAGTAACCGATTAACAAAAATTGTTTAAAGAAAAAAAATCGTTATTTTAAGTTTAAATATCAGCTAATTATCAAAATATGAACTTCAATCCCTTAAAACGTTAGGTATAATACATTAAACAATGTGAAGTTTAAACACTTATAAAGAAATTGTGATTGTGTATTTTAGATATTTTAGATTCTGAGCGAAGCGATGAATGTATTGGATTTATAATGTTGTTTATGTGTTTTTACTCTTGTTTTTTGTCTTTTTTTGTCTTTTAGGACAGTAAAAGTGCTTAGATTATATTCAACAGTATCTTATCTGATAGGAAAGTAAATTTAATAGGTACTTTGGATCAAAAGTAAAAATCCAGTAAAATCCTAGTAGTAGTACATTTCCAGTAGTTGAGCGCCGTGAAAAACAAAAGAAAAATTAAGGAAAAACTGGAATTTTTAAGCAAAATTGATTTTGATTTTTAGTGTGACTCTAAAACATATGACATTTTTACTGAATGCTTATAATAGCATTTTCTATAAGCGATAATATTTTAAAAATATTTTTACTTATTTTGAGCTGTTTACGGACATTCTCAGTTTACAATTTATTTAGTTTTTTATTCTATAAATAATAAATATATATCTATACAATTTTATTTGTTGGGTAAATAAGCTTGAAAATTTAATAGAAGGCTCCTAATATTTTTTCAAAGACAGATGAAAAATATAAATTACGTAAAATTCACGAAAATGTGCAAATTATTTTGAGTTAGAAATTCTTAAAAAATTGTCTATTTAAATCTAAGGTTTAAAAATGTTCCTCATAAATTTGTCTACTTTTATCAACAAAAAATGTCTACAAGCAAATCAAATTAAATTTTTATGAGCATTTGAAGTTAATATTTTTACAAGATTGGATATTCACTCGATTTCTCATGTAACGATTTTGTTATTTTGTTTTTTATTCGATTTTGGCTTTTGGTATAATTCTAAAACAAATGACCGTAGTTTGACTGAATGTTTATATTAGCATTTTCTATACACCATACAATTTTCAAAATATTTTGACTCTTATTGAGCTGTTTACGGACATTGTCATTTTTCAAGTTTTTTAGTTTTTTTTTCTAAAATTGCCAATACAATTTTTTTTATTGATTTTGTAATAATATGTTCAAATTTTTTTTGGGGAGAAAGCGAAAAATTATTTTAATCCACTATTTTATACTATAAGAGAAAAAATAACAATATAAATATAAAATAAATTATCATTATAAAATAATATATGCCGACAGACCATCTCTGATAAGAATTATTTTTTGTAGACAGTGATTTATCATTGAATAAAAATCGAACATATCCATTACAGTAACCTCAACTCAATGACGAAGTACTTACACATACCAACTACTATACAGCAGATCTATTTCACAGATTTTTCTTTTTTTTACGGTTCCGTGTCTACTTATAACATAATTTATAATTTATAAATACTTCATCAACTTATTAGAGCCATTTTATTTTTCACTAGCTCCAAGAAAGTATTATTGTCAAATTTTTAATAGAAAATATATCGATCATAATTCACAGTTGTTCTCGATAACTACTAAAAATTTAAAATGTTCCATCGCGTCATCTTATTGAAATTGAATAAAACTTGCTCAATGAAACTTTGAATACACCTTTACTGACCCAAACCCGAAACAATGTTACCAATATATTTGATAAATATATGGCCTCACGCCATTTATTTTCTCGCCCTCTCATCATTTTAAATCTTACACCAAAATTCTAAAAAATGCTGTCAATACTGAAATGGTTGTAGTAGGTAGGTATATTATTGATAGTATAATATCATAACTAAGATAGTATGATCTGTTAGCTTGATTTCAAACTACCTACCTATTAAATATGTTTAATACAACATATAAATGATGTTAAAAGCTTGTTTACTTTACTACGGCATACATACAAAGCAGGTGCATCTATACTTATATTATATTTCAAATTTCAATAATACATATTATTATAATATTATATACTTGAAGGGTAATTTTCCAATTTGCGACATTTTATTATTTATTGATCATCATTATTATAATGTAGTAGTGTGAAAATAGGATGTGGGTGCAATGTATACGTATTTATCTCTTATACAGTTATCTTATACAACACATATATTATATATCTCATCACGTATGCCTGCAACCAAGGGTGCACTCAGGGAGAGTGCTGTTGTGTTGATTTATGATGGTCGATGGGTGTCGTCCGAGTCGATGAAACCGTTTTTTTTAGAAAAGAACGTAACAATATATGATTACAAATGTTTATATTATAATATAAACATCCATGTGACTGTATATACAATAGTCAGTATTGTAATATATACATTAAAGGTAATGATGATAACCCTCTTTTTAGTATCACCTAGTTATGAAGAGTGGCTATCATTACAATAATTACATCTAGGTACTGTTTAAGATACACATAAATATATTACTTGAATTTCAATAAATATATTGTAATAATGCACATAGCTATTATAGCAAATATTATTCAAGAATTATCTCTACATTAAAATCACTAATATTACATACATTTATATATAAGGTACCTACATATAGGTGGGCAGAAAATTAATTACCCACAAACTTAGTAGTGACTGTGCTCTGTGGCCACTGGAGTAAGACCAATTTTTTATCAATAATATACTGTCTTCATACGAAATTTCAGAAGTATTTTCGACTGCTGATTACTAAAAATATTCAAACTGCAGAATACAAGATCCAGATGACAAAAATCAGTACATACTTTTTAAGAATTATTACCTATAATTTATCACACATTGTTTAATTTATATATTAAAGATCCATGTGTTATTTATTTTCTTCGAATGCCCAACATTTTAAATATAATCTAATATAGGTAATTTATAACCATGATATTATTCAACGCACCTACGAAAAGTAAATTAAAATAATCGATAATAGTCTGCCACATTAATCACAAATCACATCTTATCATCGCCTAAATATTATCGGTTTTAAATATCATAAAATTAAATCCAAATGATGGACTTTATGAAATCATCATAAGAATTATTACAATAACATTAAAACCATTTCGTTGAAATTGAAAATTATTTATCTATACTATGCTATTGCAATGTAATTTTATGATAATCAATTTTATTATCACAATAATATGAACTATAGTATACCTAAATAATTATGGGATTATAGCATTACCTATAATATTATACCTACCTATTCTTTATAATATTACGTAGTCTGTAGGTGCATTCAATTTTAATTTTCGTAATGGACAAAACTAAATATTTTAGTTGAATTTACAACTAATATTTTCAAGGTGTAAGTAAAAATAAAAATTTAAATTGAGTAAAAATAAATAAAATTTTTAGTTTTCAATTTGTTTTGACTTGACCTAACTTATAAGTTATTAGTTATGTTTCCTCATTTAAATAGTTTTAACCGTATTGTTATACAACTTTTATCGTAGCTCATCCCGTTGGTTTTTCACTATTCCTACATTTTGACACTAGTTTTTTACCTTAAGTAATAACTGGTGTGCTATATAATTTTTTTATTCGATAAAATGTTGACTGGTATACCGTACATTATACCTATAGGTAATACATAGTAATACATAGTAATACATTCTAAATGTCTAAATATCGTCTAACTCTAGCGGTCAAAATATATAATCTAGCTTGATAAATTATGAATAAACGGGTATTGAACAATTGATATACTTAACAATAATTGAACATAAACTTAAAAATGTCCATTTACATATAATATATTACACTCAGTTGTCTACGATAATTTTAAAGAACATATTGACAATTTTAAGAATATAGGTAGGTATCTATAATCTATATATGAATATAATATGACTATATAGCAAAATGTAAGGACATTTGTTTTGAACATTTATTTTTATTATGAACAAAAATAATTTGTTATGGACTTATTATGGATTTATATTTATTATTTGCCTGTTAATTATTTTATAATATTTTATATACTATAGATTTTCAAAAAACAATTAAGATATTATATTAATTTTTTGAACAATTTTCATAAAAAATTTGTTAGGTTAAATATCTGTATTAAACTGAATACCTATTTAAAGTTATATCAGGTTATTTTTTAAGAGACAAATTCAGAAAATGTCTATGATTTTAAGATCACAACTTTATTTTGGTCACATTGAATTACTTATTGAATTAGCCATAAAAACTTTAAAAATTAAAAAACATTTCAAAATACTCAAACATTTATGTTAGATAAACATTTAATATCAAAATAAGGTTTTTAAAATCAGAGTCCAATACAATTTACACAAAGTCTTCATATTCACTTCATCGAATTAATAATCTATATATAATATAAAATCAATGCATTATAAAATATAAATGTATCAAGGTAATATATGGCGTGGCTACTGGCTACATTTCTGCCTAATAGAAATATATTGTCATTTTATTAATATTTAATTATATGTAAACCTGACCTGAATAGATGAAAAACACAGCTTACCTTGAAAATAGATAAACCTGGGTGGTATCTAGATGTACCATTTGTGTTTCCTTCGTACCTCATTAATCTGTCCAGGGGCTTGTATATCCCATGTGGTTTGAACATACCCAAAGACTTTGGCGAAGGATACAAACTAAAACATTTAATTACAAATTATAAATATTGAATCCATAGTATTAATGTATTATAATATTATCAACAGAGATCACGTTCACAAACGATATATTAATTTAATTTGTCTTTTAGTATGGTTCATTTTCTTTAGGTTATAATTTCACTACCTATTCCATAATTTATTCATCAGCTCCCCTTCCCAAGATACACACAAATGTTTGGCATTCTATTGTTTTTTGTTTATTTGATTGGTTTAATGTATTTTATTTTTTATTTTTTTTTTTTTGTGCGTTTATTCACGTGGTACTATGAGCCAAACATATTTTATTAAAAAAAAACTTAAAAAAACTTTTTAGATTCAACTGCGTTTGATGTTTTTTTTCAAACACAAGCACTGGTTATAGGTTAATGTACCTGACAAGTATAGCAACCGCCAACCATATATAGACGGTATAGAGTATAGGGGTTCTATGCGTATGCCACTATGTCCCATACATAAAAAATGAACGGTTAGAACAGCGGTTCTCAAACTGTGGTACGCAGATGGTGACATAGAAGTACGTGGAATACCGTGTGGTGAATTCATAAATTCATATTTTAGATTCTGAGCGGAGAAATCAAACAACAGCATCTTTTTTGATAGGAAAGTAAATTTAGTTGTTACTTTGGAGGATCAAAAGTAAAAAATTCTCAGTAGTTTTCAAAAGCGCTTGGAAACATAAAAAAAATTAAGAAAAACATAAATTTTCAAGCAAAATCGGTTTTTGAGAAAATAGATTTTAGTTTTTGGTGTAACTCTAAAACAAATAACCGTAGATACATGCAATTTTCACTGAAGGTTTATATTATAATTTTCTATAGACCATAACATTTCAAAATATTTTGACTTGTTTTGACCTGTTTACGGACATTCTCAGTCTCCAATTTAATGCGAGATCCCACATAATTATTGTTCATATAGATATTTAAATTTATAGAAATTAAATAGATAACATTTTTTTTTATAAGCGTTTGAAGTTCAAATTTTAACAAAATATTTCAAAATAACAAAAATATGCAAAATAAATTGTTGTTAAAAATTCATTCTGTTTTAAAATAAGGCTTAAAAATAGAATTACACAAGGTCCCTCATACGATTTTCTTATACCAACCTAAAATCCTCAAAAACACTTGTACACGTTTTATTTTTATAGACGTTTCAAGTTCAAATTTTAATGAGAAATAACGATTTTATTTATTTTGACGTAATTCAAAAATATATTATTCCTAGAAACTTTTTGACACTACATTTAATACTATTTACTATCCACAGTTAAATTAAAAAAATAATTAGATTCATTTGAAGCTATTATTAGGTACACCACGATCCTATACCCACCGTTTAACGTTGCCTACATCATCACGTCGGTATTTACTTATAAATTACTCATATAACTATACTAACATTAGATGTAATAACTAATAATATAATAATAATTAATATTAATTATCATGTAGATAGTATTGTGATTAGAATTTATAAGAATTAGTTTAACCTACCGGCTATTATATACCAATTGAAAAATAAATCATCAATAGGTAGCAATATAAATGTACAATAAAATATCCTTAGAAGTATAAGCTGGCAGATCTCTTATCAGAATCGTTTTCCAATTTTTGGATATAGGTATGCAATAGTTTATCGTCGAATTCAAATTTGAAGAGATGCACTATACAACAGAAAAACTTCTCGGTTTTTTCAATCCATAATAATACTTTTGTCCACACGGTGTACTAAAATAATAATAGTATAGTGCTTGAAAACTTTTCACATCGAAAACGTGGTCTCCCCGACAATAAATAATAATATTTCATTATATTAAAAATGTGTCAAATATTGAGAAGGAAAATATCGAATTTGTTATATAATTTTAATTTGCGTAGTACCTATATAGGTACGCAATTGTGATGTGTTTTTTTCCAGATATTATAATAAGCCAAAGTGCTCCAAATTCAGGGAGCATTCCATTCCGTGGGCCGTGGGGCCTGCGCAACCGTGTGACGTTTTTTACAGGTTAGGTTATGGCGTTTACTTTTGGCAAATGAGCAATCCATACATATATAATATTATTTAAAACATAAATTCACTCATCTCCATGCATAAACAAAACGCGATGAAAACTCTTAAAAATACTTCAGTCTCCCGTCTGCCAAAATATGTTCACGCGGAACGAACCTATTCTTTTTTTTTTTTTTCGTTACAAAAATAATCAATGTGAAACACGCCCGATAAGTTTCATTCACATAATTACACATTGTTATATTAACCAGTGAAACGGTGTGAAAATAATACTATTTTTATCATTAACCTTTGGATGGCATGGCAACTATCGATTTTTATGTAATAGCCAATTCATATTATTTACAATCCAGTGATATATGCCTACACGCGATTAGTCTTTCTTAGGTACGTTAAATCATCGACAATAAAGGTGGTAAATGATGATAATATTTCAATCAGACTCATACATTATAACAAAGATTTTCCTTCGCGCCGCCACTGAATGTCAGATGTACAATATAAATGTGTGAAATTACTAATAAACAGATATGATATCATGGAACGTATTTCGTACAAAAAATAAGAGTATAATAATATATTACAATGACGGATGAGCTACCATATTTTTAAAAAATAGGTCATCAAAATAATACTAACATTTTAATCATTTTGGACGCTGAGCCAAGAAGACTTTAGTTTTACGATATGGTTTTTTTTATTATTACAATATAACTATACCGTCTTTCAAGTTTAAAACATTAATTCTTTAGAATGGAACTCAGAAGTTCTATTTAGTAATATTAATACACTCTTGTCTAGTTGTCCGATAAAGACAATAGACAGACATATTTCAAATTTAAATAATTTAAGAACAATATTTTCAAGAAAACAGATTTTTTAATGCCTCAGAATTATGGATATTTTTTTATCCTACGATGTCAATATCCATTTAATTTTAAAATCTATATAATCCATAATCATTATTATGGGACAGGTACCTCATTGTTTACTATCACTTCGCTACCAAGTAAACTATAGTATAAAATTGAATATTCAATTAAGATTTAAACAATTTTTAATTGCACTTATTTTATTACCTATAAGTTAGATTGATTTAATTTAATTTTAGTAATGAATAATAATATACTTAAACACTTTTATTAAACGATTTTTTTTTTAGCTATTGTTTTTTTATTTGTACATCTGGCTTTGTAGGCGGGTACATGCAGCCTTCGGGAAAGTCCTAAGTACACACTACACAGAGCAACACGAAGTCACTAGGTAGGTACCTACCTACACATAGCCACATAGGTACTATGAACATAATAATATTATATCCTAAAATATTTTTGAACGTGATGGTTGTTGTGTTACTGACTATAACTATAGTTGTATAAATATTTTAAACATTAATAAAAACAATCATCCTAAATAATATTCCATAATTCATAACTAAGTTTTTATTTTATAACGTATTTGAGAGTTTCTCCTTTCTCATAAATCTTAATATATTTGTTTTGAAAATTATGCCAGTGCCTGCGCTTAGCCTTGAGATTATGGGTATTTTGAAACATTAACCAAAACAATTTTTTTTTTTTTTAAATCTCTTATCTAGATCAATTTGTCTATATAATATTGTAAGCAATTTTTAGGGGGTTACTAATATTAAAAAAAAAAAAAAAACATTTATATTCTAATTTAAAAATTTATAATCGTCATTCGTCAAAGTCATAAAACAGTATAATACGATAGGTACAAAGTTGAAAGAGATAGATGTCAATTAATATTAATTCTATTAGAATAAATCTACATAGAGTTCCGACAATGGATTATTTTCTTCAAACGCACGAAATATTCATTGCAATTTTTATTTCAGTTATTCATTGCCAATATATTACCATTTTTTTTTCACGTACATTTTCAACACGGATTATTTTTATTTTATTTCTAAATAATAAAAATAATAATTTATTAAATCCATTTTATCTAATATTTTAACTTTTTTCCAAATGATTTATAAATACGTGATGATAGTTTGGCATATACCAGTAAGGTCAGTAGGTATTAGTGTATATTATATACCTAATTTATATTATAAGCTATAAAGTCACGTAAAAAACGAAGCACACATAAAGATCGAGTACAACTATACTAGGTAGCACATATTATAGATCATCGTTTTTTTATAATAGATAATAAATATTTTAAAATAATGTAATGCAATTAGATACATGTACATTTTGATTTTTTAGTTAATATAATATTATAATTAATAATTAATAATTAATAATAGGTACTTATTACCATCTATGTTAGGCCTATAATTTCGTTTACTGGATTGGTTTTTTTTTTATTGCTTCCAAAGAGTCTCTTTACATGCAAAAGCGTTCCCTAACTATAACACATAAAGTATAGAAAATTTTGAAAAAATTGAACTTATTTATAGATAGTAATTAATTAATATTTATTAGTAACTGCGGTCTGACTTTCTACGAAAAACCAAACTTTTAATTCAACAGAATGCGCGAGTACCTACCTACTATCTATAGATACTGTACGAACATGCATCACATATTAACAGTATAATATTATAATATTGAAAACATCTTTATGAACTAATTACTAAAAGTCTGTGTTTCAAATTGTATGATGATAATGACGTGATATATAATCGTATAGCTACATGTTCTATTTTCATATTTAATTATATTTATGTTATACATCTTTATAATTTAATTTTTATTTTATTTGCTGTAATGTTGATTTGTTGTCAAACCATACGAATAATAAAAATAATATATACAGCACCATCATTTTTCTCACATAGGTAGGTACCTAGGTAAATTTCTGATCAACGTGAAACATTTCTCAAATGATCTAAATTGTATAGATACCTATATAGTAATTATACTAGTTAGGTATACTCTTTGGTAAATTCAAATACTTTTTTTAGAATTAAAATGTGAGCTCTAAAACTATGTACAATGGTGTCAATACAATTAGGTATGATTTCTAACTAAAACAATACTAAAACTGCATAATGGTGTCTAATTAGTTTATCTTTAACCATACAAAATAGTTCGATCACATTATGAATATAATATCATTTTGTTTTCATTAGATAGGTTGTAGATATAGTTAAATAAGCATTTTATTTTTAAGTAATTCAGTATTTGTAAATATTAACTCAAATTTTGATTAGGTATAAGGTGGTTATTATTTTGTTGATTTTTAGTTAAATCCTCCAAAATAGGTAAATAGTCACAAGGCCACTATTTCTTTAAATCAGGCCCTGGATAAGTTACTGCGATGTAAGTGTTAAATTCGAATTTAGTGATAAATCATTGAATATGAAAAACGATCCTGAGCGAAGACAGGTTCTAGCTATTATGGTCTGTCAGCCTATATTACCAAGTATATTTGATGATATATTTATGTAGCTATCGTAATAATTTATTTTAGCAGGTATTAATAATATAGTAGGCGATATATACGGTATAAATAGGTTTAAAATTAACCTAAATATTGTTTAAATGTCATTCCTCTCAGGAAAATATAATAATACCTTATTCAGTTATACCTATATGCAATGCTGGGCATTAACGAGTTAAAAAGTTAAAGTTAAGTTAAAAAGTTAATTTAATTTTAACTTTTTAACTTAACTAGTTACTTTTGGCTTTTCATTAACTTAACTGTTAACTTACTAAATTTCTTTCCTAATTAAAGTGAAATTAACGAGTTAATTTTTCATTTTAAGAAGTAAGTTAAGTTATTTTATTTTGTTTAGAATTTTATTATATTTCACTATTTCAGTCTATTTTGTTTTCATGTCAAAAAATATGTATCGTAAATTGTTTAAAGTTAAAAATTAATATCATTTGAATCTAACTTATTTGGAAATAGTGTATGAAGTATAAACACTATATCCTATAATTTAGTTTTGGGTTGGAAAAAATTAAGTAGTCTAGCGTTGTATAAACAAATTAACTTTTCTTTAACTTAATAAAAAGTTAACAAAAAATGTGTATTAACTTTTAATTTAACTGAGTTAACTTATAGTTAAATTAACTTTTAACTTTTAACATTTTGTATTGGTGCATATTAACTTAACTTAACTGAGTTAAAAAAAATCATTAACTTGCCCAGACTTGCCTATATGTACCTACCTAAAAAAATTAAGTGCCCACGAAAAATATTTTTGAATTTAAAAAAAAACTAAAATAGTTATTTTTCGTTTAAACCACTAATTTCATCATAATTTGAAGGTAGAATATCTATAAAAAGAAATGTGAGAACTTATAATATATTTTTTGGTTCCAGTATAAACTTCATACTAGGAACCTTGCATTACATTTTTAAGCATAATTAGTATAACATTTTAATATTGAATACAATATGTTTAACTATCTTGCAAATGTTAGTGATTTTGACGAATTTAGTCAATATTTTGATTTAAAATGATTATACTTTAAAAAAATGCTTTAACAGTTTTTGACTGAGCGAAAAATTTTAATCGACATTTATAGAAAAAAACTAAAAAGAAATCAAAACATATAATATAATGTCTGTAATTGGCTCAAAAAGGATCAAAATCTTTTTAAATTGCAAACATTTTGCGAAAATGTAAAGTATCTATATGGCTATATCTATGGTTATTTGTTTTTGAATTATTACAACATAAGAAAATCGTTTGATGAGAAATCGTTATTTTACACGGATATGTAAAAAACGATAACTTCGGACGCTCATAAAAAATACTTGTGGATTCACGCAAATTTTTTTTTAATTACAGAAAATTAATTTTAAGTACCTATTGTATAGAGACTTTTTGACCTATAGTGAAAAAACTTTTAGTTTATTTATAGAAAACAAATTTTAAAAAAAAATGGAAAATTTGGTGTGCATTTCAAGTATTTGTTTTTGAATTACAACAAAATAAGTAAAATCGATTTTGTCTAAAACTGGTTTTGCGTAAATATTACCGTTTCTTAGCAATTTTTTTTTGTTTTTTTCAATTATTTAAATGATCATTTAAAATTTTAACCTATTTAAAGTACCAACTAGATTCACTTTCCTTTCAGGAAATAATGTATTGAAGTTGAAAATCAAAGTATTTTTTTCGACTATAAATTGTTTTTTTGTGTAGATATCATTGTATAAAATCAATATATTCATTGCTTCCCTCAAAACAACTATTCTTTAATTTACAAAAATGGAAAAATAAAAAATCAATTACCTAATAATATCACTTATCGTCAGCTTTCGATATCATGGTTATTAATGAATCAATAATATTAAATCGTAATTGAAGTGAATCCATGATTCAAGATAAATATATCCACACAATAATATACTAACCATGACGTGTCCATATAGATACCATATTACCATAGATATAGTATTTTAAAACTTTATTTGCATGTCGATGTGTTCAAAAATAAAACGTTGAAATACACATACTGGTCTATTATATCGTTATGTATACAATTTAAATTTAAAAGGAACATGATATACAGAGTGTATCTTATAACATTAGTTGTACCAACATCAAAATCAATTCAAAATCTTTATTTTTTTAAATGGTAACAGCTATATTTTTTTTATAGAATTCTGGTGGTGCTTTTTTCTGAAAATATTGATGGTTGAATAAAAAATAAATAATAATATTTGGTTCACTACGGTCCCCTAAAGTTTTTTAGTAAAATCATACGTAGTTTGGATTGAAGTAATTATCGCAATAATACATTCAGTTTACTAGACCCAGATAATTTGTTTTTTTTAATTATCTTTAATCCAGTTTCATATCTTTTTATAAACTTAAGTAGGACATATACCTATCTAATAAAAAAAACATTTCGTTCATTTTTACATTTTTGGGATAGATGCCTATAATATTGTTGGCAAACATAGTTAAATAGTTAAATACACTTTAACATACAATTATTAAGTATGTGTAGATACTTGTATTAGTAGAATCGATGATAATATTATATTGTCGGAACCTTGTGAAAGCCCCCCCCCCCCACAATTACATAACATAGCTATTAAATGTTATTTTATTATAATATTACTGAAACAGTGTTTCGATCTGGTAAACAGCTCTTATTTTGTAAATCGATTATTACCTATGGTAAATAATAGGCACTTAATATCACTGGTGCGATGCTGTAGATCGTAGCTAGATAGCATACCTATTAAACCCTTAATTGAACCTCTGCCCAAATAATGAAGTCAAGTTATCTTATGATATAAGACTTTGTACTTTGTACCAATCAGATATTATTATGTATGAGGATGCCATATTTCCATAAATTATATGCTAAAAACAGTTCCACGTGGGCAATATTACTGTCAAGTTAAAATATAAAATGTTCACCATAAAAATAGTAGAATTTTTACTGTAAAAAGTCGTTTTTGTTTTGTCGATATCAAGTCGAAAAATGTTATTCAAGTTTGAAATCTATTAAACTAACGAATTTTAAAACAATAATTGTAACTCTTTCGTGTTATCAAGAAAATAAAAACAACATTGCACAATCAAAGTTATCCTATATTTGTATGATAAAAATTCGGTTTTATATATAATTTCAGTAATTTTTATTGATTCTTCAGTCTTTACCAAGTGAAACCGTTTTTCAAAAATATCTTTTATCACGCAACAATCAAATATGACTAACCACGTTTTATAGTTACCCTAAACTAATTTAGAATATAAAAAATAAATTTTTTTCTTAAAATGTCATTTAAATTGCCTATATCAAACGCCTTATAAAGCGTGTGTTCATTGGTGAGTCCTCTTGACCGTGCATTCACTAGCAAACATCTTTCTTTCAGAGTTAATGATAAAAATAAAAATGTAAAAACAATTCGTTACCTAGCAACAGATTCTACAAAATTACTAGGCCTTAAGAACTAACCAATAACCGTCATGTTAAAAATCTATCCTACTTTCGTAGATTATCCTTATTATTACATAGTGTATAGTATATAATTACGTATTTGTGTCTTTTAAATTATTAAATCAATCAAGAAATATTTGTTGATTTATTTGTATTTCAAAATTATTATATACAGCGTGGTTAAACAAATAGTATTCAAAATTTTATCCTCAGATGTCCACAATTGTGGATACTTTCAATTAGGTGGTACCTAATACGTATAACGTAAAACATAGGCACCTCCTATATAGTAGGTACCTACTGGCTGCTGCGTTCAGCAGAATCAATTTTGTGTAATTAACTTTAACATTAGATTATAGAGTGACATATTATCATATTTACGGGTGTAAGGACATCATCGGTGTTTGAATGAAGGTTTTTAATGATATTAAAAACTTTAAGGCAATTTAAACAAGTTATAAGTACGAAGTACCTATTATAATCGTAATTTGTATGAATTGCTGAAAAAATCTCAAATGTTGTATTTACTCTGCACGGCCAGGCGGCATCGACATAAACGTATGACTTATAAGGTGGATACCTTATAATATAACAAATTATCAGCACAAAGTAAAATCGTAAAGCTGAATATAAAAATGCGCATAACCCCCTTAAAAGTTTAAATATCGTTAAACAACAAACAAACAAACAAACATAGATAATGTTTTTACTTTTGGGCTTTGCTTTTGGATGAATTCACTCAAATATAAGGTAACAACACAAAATTGGATTCTGCTGAACGCAAATTTATAATTATTTCTTAGCAACTTTTCATACCACCTTCGTCGGCCCCGTGCCGCGCCGTAAATACGCGTCCAGACGACGCGGCATTTATTTTTCCATTATAATTATTTAAAAAACAATTTAAATATTAAAAAATGTATAGAAATTAGTAGGTGCTATCGAAAATACATCCACACAGACGAGGTACAGCCGAACGATGTAGACCGCCTACTGTTTGCCACGCGGAAAAAGCCGCTACTTACGCCTGGACGCGCCTTTACACTTAAAGTTTGTAAAATGTATTATGTAAGGTAGATACAACATACGACGTCATCTTGTCGTTTATTATAATCTATTTCAAACCACCCAATTCAAAAATGCCAAGTAGGAACTGTAATAGTTATGATAGACATTAAGACATTTAATAAAACATTAGGTACCTAGGTAATTTTAATTTTAATTTAAAAATCAACCACCAAGTTCAATTTAAAAATTAACTTTTAACTTCGGTTTTAACTATAATGCTCCCCGCCTTTGCATACTGTATATGAGCTGGTACCTATCGTATTACCGTTATTCAAAAAGTAGGTATATATAAACGATAAACGTACACAGAATAGAGAGACGACGGATGGAAGTCATTGTAAAACCCGGAGTTCTCGGGTCTCTTTGACTTCACGATTGGAACGTGCTGTATGGGGTAAACGGGCATAGTGCAGCGTATATTATACAAAATTATAATATACGTAGGTAGTTAGTAATTATTATAATAATGAACGATTCGCAAGCTGTGACGGAACAAAATTTCCCGTGAACTCGGACACTCGGTAAACACGCCCCCGCCGAACTTAAAAAATATATTATTCGATATCGCGCGCCGCATACGTTGTTGTCGCGACGACGGCGCGTGTACACGATGAACTGAACAAGATCTCTACGGGAGAGTTGTAGTAATCGTGTGGCGTTCGTAATATATAATATAATATATATATATAACTAGAATCGACGAGGGACCTAAAAATAACCGAGCCGCCCTACAATGTTATTACTATTATTATTATTATTATTATTATTATTATTATTATTACTGCACGCTGCGCGCCCCGGCGTAGCAGCTCGTTGATCTGTCGAGATTCGAGACGCGTGCATGGTGGCGTCATATTGTTAGTAAACTTATCAATTATGGTGGCGTTATTCGACTGTATTTTATTTATTTCATCTCCGTTCCGTTTCGTGACACTACGAGATTCTAATGCAGCGGTTGGATAAATAAATATAATAAAACGTAGGTAACGTAATAGGCTAGGGACAGTCCGGGCCAGTCCATTTTTGTTTTGCATTGCAACATACCTAACATAATATTAGGTACATAATATATTAATATACAATTGAGTCTCGATAAGTCAAAAACGTCGATTTTCTCAATTTTTTTTCTTGTTCCTTGAAATGTTTTTATGTTGTGTTTGAGCCACTTTGAGGAAGGTACCTATATAATTTTATATAAATTTACTTTAAATTTTTGGTTTAAAATATAACTACGTAATTGATGTTTATGTATAATTAATATTATATAGTTTCAGTGTGTTATACACTTGTACATAAACCTTCTCAACCAAAACTAAATTTAGACAATTTCCGGATATCAGCTACTATTTTTAAAGATACAAATATTAAAATGAAATAACCTTTTTTTTTGCTCATCAGTATTTGAAAAAGGCGTCCTGTTTTCATGTTAGCCTAGGGAACAACATATTATCTTAAATATGACACTGCCCACATCAAGGAAATTACGCCCCGGGCTAGGCCTGTATTACCTGTGCCTTCCGTCGGGCCTGAATGAATTTTGATACTCTCAAGTTATCAAGACTCGACTGTAGGTAATATTATGTTATAAGTGTAAGTGTGTAACAACTAACAGTAATACACTTGTGAAATCTACGTACTAACATACTACTATGTTATATAGCATATGGTACCGGAATCTTACTATATAGGTACAGATGTACAGTGATGAATATTAATTGTTATCTGTGCTTGAGTGAAGTGTTTTTTTTTATATATTTATTTAAAATGATTTATAACATGTAAATTAACTGTAAAATAAAAGTACCTGTCACACTCCACAGTATACCAAATAGTTAAAAATATTCAACAATACTTACCCTCTTCAATGTATGGTCTAGAGGATAAGTAGTTATCATTAAGACTAGTGAAATTGTTATACCTTAACAATATTATTTAAATAAAAAGAAAATTCTGAATACAAATGATCATGATATGGAATATTATGGTGATTGGTGACAGTATATTCTGTCTGTTCCAACAGCGATTCCCGATGAAACAGCTAAATAGTCCTTCTTATAAATCAATTAAAATATCAATATCGATAATCTCAAGAAAAATTATGACAACTTAAGAGGACATCGCACACAAATATGTTGGATCCGTCTTACACACATATGACAAGGCAAATTGTACACTAGTTAACACTGTATCATTTGCCATTTTGTGAAACTTTGTTATAAATAGTAAAGGTAAATAATAAAATAATCAATAATATTAACACCAAATAGTTATTAATAATATAATCTATTAAAACCAAATAATATTTAATAATATAATCATAAAAATACCAAATAATAATTATTAATAATAAAAAATAATGATTCTGTATGAAAATAATTTTATAATAATCAACATTCATCAAAAACTATTATAACTATATATAAAAAATCCCTGGTTTCTAGGAATGTTGTAATAGTTTTGCAAATTTTCAGTTATCACCATACTGAGCACATACAGGGTATATTAATATTAATAATATGAATTTGAATTACAGCACCAAACCGCATTTATGCAAAAAAATTTAAACACCTACAATTTAATGCTAGTATAAATACATTTTTGTTATGTTTTAAAAATATTATGTTTCTACTAATTTATCTAATTCAATCGATACTTAAATGTAAACTTTGTAGCTTATAAATAATTCCCATTCTTACACTGATAGGTTAATAAACAATTATTTTTAGTTAATAATATATTAAAATACATTTAATAAAATATATAATATATTAAATAAAGCATAATATGCTTGTATATTATTTTGATTATTTGATATCGTTAAAAACTAGATAGCATTGATTTCTGATTAATCTTCTAAATATCAGTCCTGAAAAAAAAAAATTAGTGTTACATAAAAATGTAGAAATAATGTTACAGAACTGGTGGTTTCCATCTATCATTAAGGAATTTAGTTGTGTCCAATTTCTATTATAACAATCAATCTAGAGATATAATAAGGATTCTCAAATGTAAAATAATCATAATATTAGGTACTACCATTAGCCTAGCCATCAATATACAGTAATAAATAACAATTATATTGAAATACAGAGAATACAAAAAATTCTCAATAATAGTTTTTATAAAGAAAACAATTAAATTACATATTACATATTATGATAATATTATATTATATCAGGTAATATATTAAAAATAAATCTAGTCCATCATCAAATATTTGTAAATAGTTCAATTTTTAAATCAAATCAAAATGGTGCTGAAGTCTAAACATGATAAAAGTAGAAAGAACAATAAGGAATTAAAATATATTATTATACTAAATAGTACATTGGGATATAAGTAGGTTTAGAAAAATTAAAAATCAGAATGTTTGTAATACTATTATGCATACAAAACAATCTTAAAAATATTTACTTTACTACCATAATACAATTATAAATTAGTAAAGGTACGTTTTCCCAACAGCGTCTAAATATGGTCGGTTTGTGCACATAGATTGACAGCGGCCGTTCTGTTCCAATATCTGTTGCAGGTAGACGCTACCAGGGAAAAGGAACCTTTCATATATTTTTTTTAGTAATAATATTACTTACTTAGATTTTTTGGATTTAGTTGGTTTAACATTAGACTCCAATGTACCATCATCAATACAGTCATATCTATATACAAACATGTTTGATATATTAAATAAATATTCAATTGTTATTCAGAATAAATAATTAGTAATATATAATGTATAAATGTCATATTAGTTATTACCTCTGTTTTCTTGATGGCGACTTAGAATCATTTATCTTTTCATTCCATAATGTTTCTGTCGAAGAACATTGATTCTGAAAACTGGCCTTACCAACATCCATGAAATATCTATTTTTATCAACTTCCTAAAATACAATTACATTTTATTATAATTCATTAAAAATATAATACATGAATATGGTATAAATGTAAATGAAATATCCTGATTTTATTTAAAGTAATTTTTTTGCCATCTAACTCATTGAATATTTGCTATGTAATTTGTTTCTAATAATTAAAAATTGTATACAAACAGATTTAAAAACACCGGGCAGTGTTTCATTCATATATATATACAATTTTGTACGGTGACAGTATGAGGATCCAGAATATGCTCCGTAATGTTTATATGAGATATTTCTCAAGCCATAGACTAATTATTATACTATAGATACGCAACGCCAACGCAATCATTTGACGTTCATTATTTAAATTTTAGTTCAACCGATTAGTGGTAAACAAGTTGATTGTCATCCCTCAAACATAATTTTTCATTATTGTTTATTTTGCCATTTTATTAATATTTTATGTTTATGTGATGAAATTTACTTAATTAAATAACTATCAATGCTTAACATAATTATTTATATGAAAAATAACATAAAATAAAGCTTATAAATAAAAGACCAGTGCCTATTTTCATTTTGAATGTGAAAGATAGATTTTAATTTTAGGAATTTTTTAAAACTTGTCTACCCGTTAAGTTTATCCACACTTCGCTAATGATTGAAACACATGTTTAAAATAAATTTACTCTATGTACTAACATTGTCTTCACGTAAATGTGGATCATCTTTAAGTGATTGTTGGTTTGATAAGAGTATATCATTTTGATCACAATAATTATTGGCAATGAAGACATCAGGATTTTTAGTAGAGCAGGACATTTTTTTTTTCAACAACTCAATTTTGTCCAACCTATGAAATAAAATCATTAATAAAATTAATATTAATGAATAATACAATCATTAAACATTTGAAGAAATATTTAAAAATATGTATATAAGTTATTAGCAAATTAGATGATCAACTGAATACTAAAAATATACTAAATATTTAAAAATAGTATTATTCATAGGCGCAAATTGACTACATTTTTTGGGGGGACTCGAGCCCCTCTCCCCATAGGCCATATTGCTTAGTACCATAGAATATAAAAATTAGTACTCATTACTAGATTTTGAACTGGGGGGGGGGGGGGCTTGACCGATATTTGGGGGACTACGTCCCCCCAACCCTCCCCCCCCCTATTTGAGCCAATGGTATTATTGTTGTATCTTAGATGATATCGAGCCTGGATATGTTAATAATTTTTTTTAACTTTTTAAGTCAAGTAATAAAGAAAATTTAAGTTCTAAGTAAAAGTTATTTTTTTTTTACTTGTAAAATGTGCAAGTCAAATAAAAAAAAAGTAGCTTGACTTTGTAAAAATCAGATAAAGCACAATAAGCAAATTGGATAAAAATAAAAATATACTAAAATAAAAATAACATTTATAAAAGTAATTCACAAAAATAATAAAATAAAGGGAGGCCTTGTAATGATATAATACTACAAATAAGTTATTAATTATTATTTATTTATGTTAAATTTTTAAATTGTTCAATGGCATCAAGTATCAACATAGAACCAGTAGTGTTATTGTTGAGAGATTAGAAATTAACGTATTTCGGTGAAATTGTAATTTTATATGAAAATGGATATTAAGCTGTATTCATACATGGTTTTTAATCCCTATTGCAATCCAGAATAGTGCATTCTAGACTTAAGACAGTCGACAATTTTGTAATTACAATATTTAAATACAACATTATAAATAATATTTCCCATTTTTTTTTATTTATATTAAAATAATAAATTGTACTAAACAGTACTATTATCTACGAGGTTTAAATTAGGAAAATAATTAACTTCACATGCCTGATAAATTAATTAAGTAATAGTAACTGTTTATCATGGGATAAGTTACTTATAAAATGTTTAATTAGTCTTTAATGTCCAGCCTTGGATAATAATATGCTGAATTATCATAAGCTAATTATCATAAGAATTATAAATAATCTTGTGTAAATTATAAGCAGTTAATTTGTTTAAACATAAAAGCATTAATAATTGTATATAATAACTCATTACTTATCGTATATAACAGCATTTACGCCCAGTTTTTTGAATTTATTAGCTACATCTTTACAATTATTATCATCACCCCAACAAAATAGCGCGAGTCCTGCTTGTTTGACAATATCTATTTGTAATGGATCACGCAACAAGTCTTCAGAGTGAACATTTACTCCCTGAATAGACGTAAACAATTTTATTTTAAGGTAAAACAGTCTAATATTTATAACTTTAGTTATGTATGTAAAGTGTAAATGTAATTTAAGTTTTAGGAAACATACAAGGTTATTAGTTAGAGGTTAAATAAATAAATAATAAACCAATATGTATATTGTATAATATGATTTATAAGTTGAAGAAAGCATTAGAAAATTTACCAATAAATCATGACAAGTAGCATGGTAAACAGCATTTTGTATAGAGTGACATCTAGGATCAGCATATGAAGGGTATCGGACTGTAACACCCTGAGTTAAAAATAATATAGGATACCGATTTTGCTTCATTTTAAGCCTAGAAAATTATAAATCATAAATCATAAAATATTTTATTGTATATAAATAAATGTATATATTACTTTATATTAAGATTATATTTAATCCTTTGCTATACACACAATTTAAAATATTACATTGTTTAATAAAATTAGAAAAATATAGCTATAACATGTACTGTTGCAAAAATGTATTTAAATTGTATGCAAGATTGTAAATAAATGGTTCATAGAAAATAAAATCTTCTACTGATACAAAATTTCAGAAGAATTAGGTTGTCATATTCAAAAAAATTAGTAATAATTACTGATTTAGTTTTGATTTTTACTTTGATTTGATAGTATACATAATTTTAATAATGCAACTTTTAAATAAACATTATTGTTTTAAAAAAACTCATTACAAATAATAGAAATGGTATGTTATATCTAAAAAATAAGTTTAGAAATAACTATATTAATTTTTAAATTGGACATAAGTACCATAATAACTTACATAGTACAGACATCAGGATGAAAACAAGAAAACACAATACTTCGTGATCCTGCAAATTCAAATGTGGTTTTAAGTATAGTGTCAACAAATAAATTCATGTCAAATGGGTTTTCGAGTTCATAGGTTCCATCCTGAAAATTCAGTGGCCAATTAAACAAATAAAATTAGGATCAACTAAAAATGATCATAAAATACAATCATTTTATTTATATATATTTTATAGCTACAATAAATAATAACCTGAAGTTTCATTGTCCACTTCAATTCAATATTAAATCCAACACTGGTATCAACATCTGTAAATGCTTTCTCAAGTTTTGGAAAAGGTTGATAATCATTTCTAACATCATTTAGAAAGTGAGTTTCAGAAAGAGTATAAGGTTCTTTAACATGATAAATCTGTAAAATTATTATTAATTAAATAAAAATTTCCAATTGTTTAAAAGAGCTTAAGGAAAAACAAACAAATAGTTAAGGAAAAATGAGATTAAAAATTGATTTTGTTTTTAAGTATAACTTTAAAAAAATAACCGTTGATACACCGTCGAAATATTGCGATTTTTTTAAAGCTATTTATAGGTATAAGAGTTTTTTTTAATTGTGGTTGGTAAAAACTTAGTCAAAAAACTTTGAAATTGTAATACAACGTTCCTTATAAATTACAACCGATGACCGTATTATGAAACGTAATTGCAACATAAAATCGAAATAACAATTCTAATTATCTAATCTAAAAACAAGATATTATACAATATAGATATAGCTACCAGCTTACAGAAAATTATATTGTTAAAATAAAATGTGACCAATAACAGCATAATCTGCCCGTTCGCTGTGACTGTTGAAGTGCGCTTAGTGTCAATTGCAAAGACCAGTATTAGAACTAAGAAATTATGAATGGTTATTGGATTTATGCTTTTTAGTGGATATCATTAAACAACTTGACCAATTAAATATAAAAGATAATTTAATAATTGACACGTTTAATCACACTAATGGCTGCTTTTGTGAGTTGTTTCAGTAATTTAGACAAATAAAAGAAAATATTTTAAATATATTCATCTTCTTCTTATACTGATATGAGTCAACCCCAGAATATCTTTAAATGGCATTGATTGACTTACAATACAATTATGAATTAAAACAGATTTTTCAAACATCAAAATCAAAATTAGTTTTTTATTACATTAATGTCACAAAAGAAAAATTTTTTAATTCGAAGTTCTGGCACAAAAAGTTGTGAGTGCTTTTGGATGAATTTACACCTGTTAATCGTTTTCTCAAAATTGAAATTCACCAAACATAAATCACGCTAAAACCAAGCAAATACAAGCATTTCTATAGATTTGCAAAAGCTAAGTGAATGAGTTGAGAAACAAATATCCCACTAAATAAATAAATTATTATTATTATTTCATACATATTTATAATTCTTGAGAAATAATAAATACAATAATAACTCTTAATGTTTATTTTAATTAAATTATAAATCAAATTTTTTTTTTTTGTTTTCTCAAAATCTAATATGTATAATTTAGTATGCTGCCCATGAGATTTTAATGGATTTCCAAAGTGACCCACAAGATAATTTGCGCTGGCCACTCTTACTCTAACTCATAAAATATGCAAAATAAAATCTTGTATTTGAACTATAAATAAGTCAAAACAAATTTTGGCCAAAAAAATTTTATATACGGTGTAGCAAAAAAAAAAACATGCAAATGCTTTAATTTCACAGCCCTGCTAATAACTAACTCGTCCGAAAATTGTTTTCTTATATAACTAAATACTTCAAATAATATACTGTTTTAGAATAAGAAATTGAAAATATATTGTAATACACAAAAGAAAAAAGTTGGGTAAGTGAATGTCGCTCTGCTGCACAGTAGGTTACAAGTGGGTCACTGTAATGGATGGTGTTAAATTTGAATTCAATTAATCATAAAATTTTATTGATATTTATAGAAAAAAAAATTAAAAAAAATTGAAAACTGACAATGTCTGTACTCCGTACACAGCTCAAAAAGAGTCAAATTATTTTCAAAATTTTAACGTGTATAAAAAATGCTATTCAGTGAAATTTTCAAGTATCTACAGTCATACGTTTTTTAATTACAACAAAATAAGAAAATCGTTACATGAGATATCAAGTGAATATCAAATGTTGTAAAAATAAGAATTTCAAACGCTCATAAAAATTTAATTTGAATTTCTTGAATACATTTTTTTTTTTTTTTGATAAAGGTAGACAAACTTATGGATAATCTTGTATTACATTTTTAAATCTTAGATTTAAAAAGAAAAATTTTTATGAATTCTCAACTCAAAATAATTTGCTAATTTTCGTGATTTTTCCGTATTTTGTCAAGATTTGAACTTTAAATGCTTATAAATAAAAAATGTGACTAAGGATTTTTAATTTTTTTAATTTACTTTTGAAACAATAACCTAGGAGCCTTCTATTAAATTTTCAAGCTTTTTACTCAACAGATAAAATTTTATTGATATTTATAGAAAAAAAACTAAAAAAAAATGGAACTGAAAATGTCCGTAAACAGCTCAAAATAAGTCAAAATATTTGGAAAATGTTAAGGTGCATAGAAAATGCTAATATAAACATTCAGTCAAAATTTCATGTACCTACAGTCATCATTTGTTTCAGAGTTGCACCAAAAACCAAAAGCGATTTTCTCGAAAACAGATTTTGCGTAAAAATTTCCTTAACTTCTCTTTTGTTTTTCACGTCGCGTTTGAAAACTACTGAGAAATTTTTACTTATGACCCCCCAAAGTACCAACTAGATTCACTTATCAAGAAAGTTACTGTTGAAGAAAATCTAAGCACTTTTAATGTTCTAAAAAGTGATGACAGACACAAAAAATAAAATAAAAATAAAAAAAACACACATAATAATTACCTTTAATTTTTGTAATTGTTCGAAAGAAAAATCTTTCAACGGAATTTGAACCATTTCTACTTCTTCGGCTAAAAGATTTGTTTTAGATTTTGTTGCCATTGATACTACAAAATCATGATTAATAATAGGTACCAAATCTTTAGTAAGTTGTACATCAAACTCAACTAAATCAGCCCCTTTATTTGCTGCTTCTTTCAGTGATGCTATTGTATTCTCGCGAATGTGTGAACAACTGTGGACAAAAATAAAAATAATTAATTATATTTTAAATAATGCTGAAAAAATAATATTTAAAGTTATATATAAAAAGTATACTGCAGAATAGTTGAAAACTTCAGTTAATAGTGACATTTATACGCAGTTCGTGAAGCGGTTATTACTTTTGGTCTCATATAACATGATTATGAGAAAAAAATACCTCCATAAGCAGAACTCATATTTGCCTAGAAGGGTCACAATGTGAGTGATCTATAAATGTGTCGTTACACTAGGACTAAGGTCACCAAACTTTTCCAACAAGTGAGCAACTTTAAACATATTAAGTATCTAGTGATCAACCACTACTTATTTAGGTACATTATTTATATTATTACACAATAATTGAATGTAATATTCTTCCTTTATTATTTCTCTATGCGAACATTTTTTTCTTTGCTAATAAATACTTTACTTTGAAAATAAAGCGCAACAGTGTGTCAATTTTAACTGGTTAGCCACCTGCACTAGAAGATATAATTTTAAAAAAGGCGGGAAAGTAGTGTTGCTCTGCCGTACAGTAGGTTAAAAGTGGGTCACTGTAATGGATGGTGTTAAATTTGAATTCAATGATAAATTAACATTGTATAAGAAACACGATTCTGAGGGAAGAAGACTGTCAGTCAGCCTATGATATTACTAAGTATATTTGATGATATTATTGTGAATAAAATAACTTATTTATCTATTTACTTTGTTTGGAACCTTATTTTAAATTTTAAATTGTTAGCTATAAAAACTGAACATTTTTAACTACAAAATCATTTTTCAATTTTTAATTTGATAAATGTTGTCAGAATTCGATCTATAAATATTTATAAAAAAAAATTGTGCCAATGTATTTTTAATATTTTTTAATTGATATAGTTACAATTTATCAAGAGCATTGTATTATTTATTCATGCCTTATAATCCAACAAATCAAACTAAATGACAATTATAGAAAAAAAATGTAAATAAATTTTAAATGTCTGTTAACAGCTCAAACTTTGTTAAAATATTTTATGGTGTAGAGAAAATGCTTATTTAAACATTCAGTGAAAATTGTATGTACCTACGGTCATTTGTTTTAGAGTTACACCAAAAACCAAAATTATGAATAAAAATTTCATTTTTACTTAATTTTTTTTAGGTTTTTCCTGGTGTATTTGAAAACTACTAGGAATTTTAAATGTTGACCTCCCAAATGTACCAACTAGATTTACTTTCCAATCAAACAAGATACTAAAGTTAAAAATCAAAGCTTTATTTTGACAATTTATCGTATACAAAGACCAAAAAAAAAAAATTTGTAATTAAAAATACACTTGTAAAATCAATACATTCATTTCAGAATCTAAAATCTAGAACATATTGTAATTATTGTTAAAGTATATATTTATTTTTAGATTTATAAGTACTAGAATTTCTTTACCCAACTTACTTAATACTTAACAATATTATAAAATTTGAACTTACTCTGATAAAATTTGTTTGAATGATGAACCTGATCCTCTATGGCCAATATCTAATGGAACGTCATTACTTTTCCAGTCTGTCAATCTCAATTGTTCTAAAGTACATTTGATATCTTTTGTTGGTTTAATAATTAAATAATCAACTGCAATTATAAACATAAGACATTTTAATATTCAAATAGTTAACTTTTAGGAACATATTAAATAATTCACTTTTAAGCTCTCCTATTGGCTTATGACGAACACTGGTGATTGGAGATATAACTATTCCATTGCTATATTTCATATTACTTGGTAGAATGTGAGTGAATCCAATATGGAAAGGAGGTTCATCAGAAGATTCTTTATGTAGATACAAATCAAAAAGATATCCCTGCAAAAGTATTAGCATATAAGCTAATTGTCATTAACTAACATAAATCAAAATATTAATTGAAAACAAAATACTTACAACACAACTGAAATTGTACATTTTTGTTTGAAATAAATGAAAAGTATTTTCTTGCACAGTAGTACCAAACTGTTTTTGATGCTTAAAAGTATGACCTCCAGGAATATCCTAAAATTATTTATAAATCTATTAACAATAATACAGCAATTATATATATTCAAAAACTGTGTTAATTGTAAATTTAAGGGTTTAATTTAATTAATTAAGGAGTAACATTAGACAAGACTTTAAGTTTATACAGATACATAATATGCGAACGTGTTGTAAATTTGTATGAGTGATTCTAATACTAAAGAAGTTCTTGCACATGTTTTTTTGTAAAAATATAAATTAAATTAATCTATAGAGAACTTTAAAAATATATAAAATGTATACTAGCTATATTATTACCCCGATATTAGCAATGCACCTGGGGGAGATAATAATAAGTAACTATTTTTCTTACGTGAACTTATTTCAAGCAGAAATAAACAAATATTGCGGTTATAATTTTAATACTATTAATAGAGGGATAGCTACTCTAAAATAACTGATTCAATCTATTATCTTCCTTGAATCGTCAAAATCAGTTAAGCATTTTTGATTCTTTAAGCTTCTTTACTTTGCTTTTAATATTTATTTATTTATTAATTAATATAAAATATACATATAATATTTAATATACAGTTGCTGTTCCTGTGGCTTATATTCCTTAGTATAATAATAATAATAATGTCTTAAGACCTATGTGTGGAAAATTTGGTGTCAATTAGACATAACCTTTGAATTTGCATATGCATCATTTAGATATAACTTGACTAATATCTATATTAGCCGAAAATCTATTATAATCGTTATACCTATCATTTATGTTTTGCTTCTGTTGAAATACTCTCAATTGTTTTTTATCAAATTCGGTCGGGTATTTTTGTTAGTATATAAACCTCAATCATATACTTTGCCTTTAAGGGGATTCCATACCGTGATTTTCTGTTTTAGTCTAACACACGCGCGACATAGGATTTTTGACTGATTCTTTGCCAAACATATCAATTGATCTAATGAAGTGATGAGAATTCTGAAAACCGATATGAATTTGTCTTCAAGTCTACTTGAAATCAACTTTCCCACAATTTTGATTTTTTGATTTTAGCTTCTCCAAAAATTGAAGTACAAAAATGTTTAAATACTCTTTTTTAATATGACGTTTTCTGGAATTTGGGGGATAATATCAAAAATGTGGAAAATTCGATTTTAAGTAGACTTGACGACAAATTCATATCTGTTTTCAGAATTCTTATTGCTTCAATAGATGAATTGAAATGTTTGGCAAAAAACACGTATAAAATACTGTCGCACGTGTGTTAGACAAAAACAGAAAATCACGGTATCGAATCCCTTTAATATAACAGTTGTTAATCTATTTTAAATTTATATAGAGTAGCTTTAGTAGCCTAAATAATAGGCAATAACAAAATACAATACAATACAAAAAATTATATTAAATTATAATAACTTTTATATCACTGGTCAAGTCAAGAAATTAAACAATCATAACAGATCTACAAAATAGTTATATACATAAAGATATATATGTTTAATAAACTGAGTCTTCAAGGTTTTAATGATTTTAAATATTAGTTTAAAAGTATGAGTACATAATTTAATACTTATAATAAAAACCATTCCTTTTTTCAAAAATGTTTCAATGATAAATGAAAGATCACCCATGTTAAAAATCTATAAAAATCCTTTAAATCTAAATCTTAAAGTATATCTAGTTTATAGGTCAAATTTTAGTCTACAGAAGCATTAAAAAAATATTTACCACACATTCTACATATGGCCATCCAAAATGTTTCTCAATATAATCAGTTCCTTGTGAGCTTGAATCTTCATGTATGAAAGTACTTGTGTTAGGAGATGCGTCCCCAGAATCAGCTGACAGTTTAGACAAAGGAACAGGTGTCATTTTAACACTAACTGAACTCTAAAAAACCGTAAATAATATTCTTAGTATGCAAACTTCAATCTAATAGATATAATAATTTCCATACCATTTTACTTTGTAGTTTAGAGTTCCAGAATGTAATAGGAGTATCAAATAATTTAAACTGAATAGCACATTCCGTAGTCAAAAAACCCTTGCTGATATGTTTTTTATCATTCATACCATACATATCACTTTGGAATGCACTATCACTGCTTGATATTTGGGTTTCTAAGATTAATATATTTATTATTATAATATTTAACCAGGCTCTTTATTATAATTAACATACCATCTTGTACACGTCTAGGTTCCTGTTGAGACTCCCATGAATGGACAAAAATATGTCTTTGTTTCACAAATTCACCATCAGGTTCTACAATATATGCCATGAAATAACGAAAGAATATTTCTTTATCTGGTGGCAAATGTATAGACCCAGTCCAAATACAGTATTTTCGACTAAAACAACATACATCAAATTATATTAATTAAAACAATACAATATATTACATATATTGTTTAATATTAAAAAGAATATATAATTAAATGTAATTATACATGATTAATGATTAAGTATCTTACAAAATACACATTTATAAAAGATAAAGTTACTTAATAAGTAATTACAGTTTCAGTAACAATTATCAACTAGTAGTGTTACTAGTAGTGTATTTTTCCTGAACTTAAAAAAACATAATATAGTTTTGTTGTAGTTAGATATTAAATTTAGAACTACAAAATTACACCATACTTCATAAAAATTAAACATGACAAAATAAATAGTTGATTTATGGATTATTTGCTGAAATTAGCAGGCTGGATATATATATGGCCTAGAGGTTCTGGAAGCTAGGATCTTCTTTATTGAAGTATCCCATATAACTATATGATACATAAATAAGTTCAGTGTGTGTAATTATTATGGTGTTGATATATATATGATATACCTACAGTTGATATTTATCGATTATAAAATTTGTAATAAAGATCAGATTTAAAGTTTACAATGAATGTAAATATTTTGTAGTTATCTATAAAACCTGTAATGGTTAATAATCTCAACCATAAAATTGTTGCAAAAAATAAATCTATAATATTGGTTTATGTGTTTCATTAGACTTTTTCAAAAACAAAATAATTAAATATTAAATTCAAAAACTAAAATATTACAAATTATGCACGTAAAAAAGTTAAATATGTACAACAAAAGTCTGAACTCATTATATTATAAAAAATGTCTTAACCTTTTCACTGCTACACTATTTACTCTTTGCAACCTGTGTATGCTACATAAAATAAAATTTATTTATAATATATATTACCTTTTTTTCTAATTTTAATTTTGAGATCTATATGATCTAATTATTTAAGTTTAAAATTATGCCTGCCAGGGTTTCTTAAAATTGTACAGTTACCGGAAAACGTTAATATTATAAAATAAAGGAATGTGCCTGGAAATAGTTAATAAAAAGATATCTCTTGAATGTTAATTATAATACATGCTAACTCCAATATATCCCTAGATCTAAGTCTACTATATAATGGTCACTATTTTAATAAAGTCAACTTTTAGAATATTTTAGGGAATATTATCTTAAAAAAAATAAATAATCAAAAGATTAGACATATACATAGTATATACCAATGTTCATTACTTGTCACACATTGATAAGTCTTTAAAATACAGTTATATAAATGTTCCTATATTTTTATTCTTAAACATAGTCAAATGTGGTCTACCTATAGAGTTGTTTGTACTAATTAAATACTAGTATATTTAGTTATGATGTGGGCATTTTAGCACATTAAATATTTGAAATTATCATAACTAAAATTACAAATTTCTAATTTAACCATAATATACTATGATTAATAGTTAATACCGTGTGCCCGTGAAAACAGAGAACACTGTACAATTAAATTACACGTGTTCCTCAATACCCTAATACATATTTTTGAATTCTGTTTGCGGGACATAAAACACTAGACTATTGGATCATCAATTTCCCTCAGACAGAATTCTAAAATATTTATAGGGTACCGAGTAATGTAGGTAGCTGAGTAATAGAATATACCCAGTTTTTGCGGACATACGGTATAGTATATTACAGAGATTCCCAACAAAAGTGTGCCATGTATAAAATTGTATTTTGTTTTATCATGTTTAGTTTGTATAGCTTGTGTAAGAATTAAATGATGAAAGTTTAAATTTAAGTTATACCTAAATATACAGATAACTATTTATTTATGTTTTGGATTTAGGCGGAATGACAAGGTATTGACTGTCATTTACTTGTTTTTATCGTCAGAAAATAATATGGATTTATTTCTTTGTGTGCCATGAAAATGTATAAAAAATAAATCCATTCAAAACTAAAAATACTAAAATGAAAATGTAATAGGTAGCTAATTAAAATATTAAATGTTGACATGATCATTATTTGATATCAGTATTTTGATGATTATAATCAACTTACTTTTTTCTTATACGTATCACATTTGTGTTATTTAGAACAAACGCCTTGTTTGCTTCCCAATTACCTAGGGTTGGGCAGTTACCAGATACACAAATATGTTGCCCAGTTATTGTTTCAGCTTCGACAGTGAATGTTTTGAGTATTAATAACTTGTCCATTTCTTTAGATGATCTTGGTACTGTATGAAACTTTGTATCTGATGAATGTACCTCTTTGGCGTTTTCTTGGTCTTCTTCATACCATTGTTGCATATTATCTAATATCTAAATGTTCAACAAAATTGAAATATACAAATGCGATTAATATTGATAACTAACGTTAGTCTTTAATAATGTCTATGACACATTAAAATACTTCTTGTATGATTTAAATTATTTTGTTTAAGCTATTAAAATAAAATACTGAAATACCTAGGTATCAATGATTAGGAGAACAACATTTAAAGCTTATAATACCTATGTAGGTAATTTATGATATAGTACTTAATCTTAATATAAATTGCCACTATTATATTAAATAAAAGTAATGAATCGACACTTATTTTATTTAAGTACCTATTAAATACAGTAGGATTCAATTTTTTTTCTAGTGGGGGGGGGGGGGGGAGATTGAAAATAAAACCCAATACTTTTTTTAATTTTAACTTCTTATACATACTTTTTATAAAATGCTATAGGTATAAGTATTAACCTGGCGTCAAAATAACCGCACTGTTTTTACGTCTTGAAGAAAACATATAAATTTTACATTTCAATCATTGATACTCATACCTATATCGTTTATAAATATTATTAAATATATTATGATAACATTCTGAATAAATTTAACAACTTGGCTGCCGAGGGTTTATTTAAAAACTTCAATTGCCCTCCATGATACTCCATATAGTACATAGTTTTTTTTTTAAATATTATCATTTGGTGTATAAGAAAGTAACTTTTTAGAACTATATTATATAAATTGTAAGAATTCTATGAAATAATTGTTTTGATAAAATTAATAAAAATGTATGAAATGTTTTTTATTATTAAAATAATATAACGTGGTCGAAGTGACTACGATGCAACTAATTACGTAATATACACTGGCGCGACTAACGCCGGGTTAATAAGTATTCAAAAAATGTGAACAGTAATAAAATATAAGCACATATAGACAAAATTTGATTACTTAATAGACAAACAATCCAAGTTACCTATATTTTTTTTAAATTTTAACAATGTCAATCAGTTGTAATAATTAATCTTGAGGTGTTTTATGTTAAGTACTGTTGGAGTTTTTAAATTTAAAAACACTTAAAATACAATATCTAAATTCTAAATAATATTATAATGGATAAGAATTTTCCTTGAAAGATATTTGCGATGTACTAATTAAATACGTAGTAAATAGTTCATTCCAAAAAACTAGGATGACGATGCTCTACTTATCCGCTGTAGACTAGGAAAGCAGTAAACATTGTAAAATGCCATAAACAAAAAACAATATACGTCAGACACCGTCGTCTTTGTCTTTACCGTTACCTCGGAAAAATGGCCAGGTCCAAATGATCGAATGAATTCGTGATAGTACCGCCGTCGGTGAGTTTCCGAAAATGGATGAAAGCTGACGGACAAAAAAAACGTCTCGTCCCTCGTGCCGTTTGGCCAGTATTTTTGTATGAAAAAATAAACGGAAAACAGTACCTCCGGCCTCCGCCTTCCCAGTGCGAAACTTGTCCGTCTCGTTCGTTTTCTCCGTCACGATTTGCCGACGACTTCGAAAAGGAGGGAATGGGCGACACCCGCGCTTGACCGAATGATGCGCACGTCGTTGACGTCGTCGTTGTCGTCGTTGGCCGATAACCCGGCACGCGCGGGCCTTATCGCGCGAGCGTCGAGATTCGGTGGTACTGCCAGATACCCGATACGACACTTGGGTAACACACCAACACACCGTCCTGAGGGACCAGTCACAGAATATAACAAGGAACAGTACTTGAAAAATGTCTAAAACTGTACTGTCATCGTTGTCGCGGAATAGCGTTGAATGTTGACGGTACGAATCGAGACGATTACGAATTTTATTTATGAACCACGAGTACAGACAGTACGTCTTACTTTTCTAGTTTTCCATGCTGCACGGTCGTACGCGATAATGGGTACTTCAGTACTTCTCGTATCTTCACAATAATTGTTATCATCATTCTCGTTATCGTGGTCGCGGTTATTTCTTATCGATCGGTAACACCACTTCGAGAGAAATCCTACCTACTGATTGGTCTCCGTCGCAATCACGCCACGAGAAATATCCATTGATAATAATTCATAATATTGTTTACGAAATTACGAATGTTTCCGCGTATGTTCGTAGTTTCGTACCATAGAAATATTAATAAATTAATAAAAATTTTTTTATTAATTTATTAATATGTCTATGGTTCGTACTGTTCGTATGTGCCAAAAGCCAAGCAAGCGATCAAAGTGGTTCACTATAATATATACTTGTCTATGGTGGTTTACTAAACGTTTAAAAAACGCTTGACAATTATTTTGTTTATTTCAAAACACAGAATATCTCAATAACAAATTTTGTGGTCAAAACTCGAACTTAAAAAAAGGTTAGAGAGTAGGGACTTACATGTATTCTCCATTAGTCCATTGCTTCCATCAATAAACAGTGTTTCCACTATTTAGTTCTTGACAATATAATATGTGTATCTAATGAAAAATAAAAAAAAAAATTATTTAGCTATTATTTTTTAACCATGATTGAAGTTTTTTGTGCCAGCTAAGATTGTCTAATTAAAATTAGTAATTATATTAATATAATATTTCAGGAAAGCAATCATATAACATTTTATAATATTATATTAGGTATACGGTTCTAGAAAAATTACTTGGTTTAATGATTTCTGAAGAATTATTTTCCACCTCTAATTGATGATGTAGGGTTTTTATTCTATCTATATCCTGCTTGTAGGTTTTCTTTATTAATTAAAAAGGGGAGATTCTAGGGGTAACTTTTATAATTCAAATGGGAACCTGTTTGAAAAATGATTTCTATAGGATTTTTTTTTAATGAATTTTGACATATCATTTATAATTATGGGTTGATAATATTAAAGAAGCTATTTACATTCAAATTTTGTATTTTATTTGTAAAAATGCCATCAATGAATAATAACAATATACTTTGTGCTTCTGTTATACGCCGATGCATTGTTGTACCTAACCTTTATAATCTGTACGCTATCTAACTACCAATTTACTAGTAATAAAACATGTATTTGGTATCTTAATTTCATTTTATATTAAATAGGTTAAATCACATGATTCTATTGATAATAATAAAAAAAAAACAATGCATTAGATAATAATATACCGTCTAGATATTATTTTAATTGGATATTGTACTATTTATAATCGATGCTATGGAACGGGGTTTGTCTCCTCAATAATTTTACATATTATTTATTATTTATAATATAAAATTAGAAATAAATATCATTCAGTTGACAAATAGGCGATAGCTAATTATACCAAATTGTTGTATAAATGTTATTATACAGCATACAATTATTTAAAATATATACAAATAGGTTAGGTACCTATCTGTATTTTGACTAATGTATGTGCCTATTCATATTTTATAAATTTAAATAATAAATAATAACCAAGGCTAGGAACTTAAAAATATGCAATAAACATTTGGAAAATATGCATAAATATGAAATTTATTGAATAAAATACATTTTACATACAAAATTAAAAAATTTAAATTAGGTAGGTGTCTGAAAAGAAACATTAAAAGAAAATTAAAATAAAATTAACACTGCACACTTATGTATTTAATTACCTACGATTATACAATATATTTTTATCATGGTACAAAATATTAATCCACTGGTAAATTTGAATAAAAATAAATACGGTCAACGGTCACTATTACAAGTTCTCAGTACTATAGAGATTATAATATTATTTATGGGAGCAAATGAGCAATAGTAATAGCCGTTGATGAATTAACTTATTTTGTCAAACAATATAAAAGTATGTATTTTTAAAAAAAAAATTGTTTACGTTAAATCTATGATATTATATGCATATAATTAATGTTCTTAAACCTAAAATATGCAAATTTGTACAAAAAATATTCAAAATTATGCAACAAACATTTTTGTATTTGTAATATACGTAGGTACTATGAATCAAATTTGTATCGAATCAGATTTTCAATATGCACTTTCTAAACAAATATGCAAATGCTTAAAGTTCCGAGCCTTAGGTAATAACTAATAACATACTTACATACCTATACTTTCATATTTTGTTTGAATCAACTTAATATTAAATATAACATTTCTAAACACTGTAAAATGACAACATTGATTTCAAAAACTTGTATGATTAAACATAGACTATGAACATAACTAAACTATGGCTAGACTTAGAGACTTGAAAGCTTTAAACACAAAAATATGAGCAAATATGTATACACTAAAACAAACAATTTTGACAGAATTTATTGAAAAATGTATTTAATTATTATTAATTTTCCCTATTGCTCCAATGCTTGAGCAAAAAAAAAACGATAGGGCAACAGGAGGGTTTAATATCTGTGGCATGGATCATCACATGGAAGTCACACAATATTTACACAACATTGGTAAAATATATCACATTTGTGTAAGCAATTTAATTTTTAAGCTACATTTTTATGCATTTTTTTTGCTTTAATAAGTAGAAAACTTATAACCTTATTAATTAATTATAACAACATCAAAGTCCCAATCATGATATCAAACATAATTATCAAGTATTTTAAATATGTCAATTGCATCAGTAAAAAAATATTGTAATATATTCTGAGTGGTGAATAAGGTTAAGTTAGACCGGGATTGAACATTTTTTTAGAAGCATTTTCTGGCTAGATTTAGGGCAATTTTAAAACTTTTAATTTAATTTAAATAAATAAATATAAAATTGAAAAGTGTACAATTTTGATAAGAAAGGATATAAAGACAATTAATTGTTGAGCCAATTAGTAAATTTTATTATATTCAAATAAGCATGGAATCAAGATATGCATGGCAAAATAAATTTTAAATCAAATTCATTATTTCCGAAAGACTATTAATTTTTAAACTTAATTTAGTACCTATTAATAAACGTGAATATAAATAAACTGTGTACAATTTTGATATATAAGGATCAATATTCACTAATAAAATGACACATTATTGTTGTCATTTAGTAAATTTTATTATACTAAAATGATTGAGCTATTAAGTTATGTATGCACTGAAAAAAATTGGAGTGGTTTAGTTAACAAAATTTGTTGTTACATTATACTGATTTATTTTCCGTCACCCAACCGACCTATCTTTAGTCATTAATAATTTCGAACTCGAGGTAATTAGTTAAATCAAACATAAAATAACCAAAGACAGGCATGTATACAAGGGGGGGGGGGTCAATCATTATTCAATTTTGGTGTAAAAAAAAAATTAAAAATAAGGAAGAAACTGAAAGTGAATCGAGTAATATTGAAAATATTGCAACCGAAGTTGATGTACCAAACGCTTTGCAGACCCAACTTGATACAAATATAGACAATGAATCATTAAAAAATTATTCTCTGGATACTGGATTATTTTTATCAGCTTCTAATAATATAAATGATGCAAAAAAATACGAGTTATTAAAAAATCCATGGACACCACCCAAAAATTACCAATTTCCCATCAAACAACAAAGGCGGCTGAAATTTCAATTAGATTGGTTAAACCGTTTTTCCTTGGCTTTTTTACTCCGAAAAAGTGCAAGGTGCCCTGTGTAAATGCTGTGTACTATTTGCCAATAACAGTGTTGGTAAAGGGATCCATCAAAAATTAGGTGCCGAAAATTAGGTATTATGTTGCTGTACAATTTGTATTGCTATATTTTGTAAACCCCCTCCCCCTCCCTCTTTATTCTGTGTACGTGCCTACCAAAGATAATTTTTCTAGTAACTCATGCTGACTTTTGTTATGTATATTATTATATACATATTGTTTTATTTATTTATTTATATTTTAATACTTTTCTCAATTGCATACAAAATATAATTCATACTAAGAATTGAACACATGAATTTATTAAAATTATCTTCCTTCTGTAAGAAATAGAGCTTGTTTTGAAGGTAGAGGGTTAACTGTTTCATAATATAATGATAATTAACATAAGATTAGATATCTATATGAACAAATAAAATAAGATCGGACCTGGAATCATCAATAGATCCACACTTAAACTAGAGACAAAAATAACCATTTGATAACTGACATTTTGGCATTAGAATATTTACAGATAATCTTTTTTTTTGTAATAACCAGACATAGAATTAAAATAAGTAGGACCTAGGAAGTCCACGAATCTTTGACCGAAAGGTTTTTTGAAAAAAATTTCTTTGGTATCAGAAGCTACAGTTTCTCTTTTATTTACCATTTCACAAATTATATTGTTATCATGTAGGTACAAATAATTATTTATTACCTACAAAGTAATATTTAATTTTATATTAATTTTATCAATTTAGTGATCCAAATTTTCATTCATAAAAAATAGTAATAATTATAAATATAATATTGAAATATAATAAATTAGAAATTTAAAAATTTATAATTATTGGTCAAATAATTGAAATTTCAATATCAAAAATTACAAAAATAATTGCAATTAAGTAAAAATTTAAGAAAAATGGAATACGTGATTTGTTAAATGGGTCAAATCCACGTTCAAATGGTGCTGATTTATTGTAATTAAATTTTATATTTATATTGTTTGAAATTATAATTGAGAATAAAATTAATATAATAATAAATATTGTTAATATTGAAATTAAATTAAATATAATTATTTTATTTAAAAATTAAACTTTTTGATTGGAAATCAAATATACTATTTGTATATTTATAAAATTAATTATTTCATCAGTAAAAAGTTATGTATAAAAATAATCAAATAATATCAATGAAGTGTCAATATCATGCAGCTAATTCAAATCTAATATGGCGAATATATTATGAGAAATGTAATTTTATTATACGTAATAAATAAATTATTAAGAAAATTGTTACGATAATTACATGTAAACCATGGAATCCTGTTGCTATATAGAATGATGATCCAAATATTGAATCAGAAAATGTAAATGTTGCTTGGTTATATTCTAATATTTAAAGTATTAAATAATATATCACGGAAAAATTTATTTATTCGGAAAAATCACGAAAATTAGCAAATTATTTTGAGTTGAGAATTCATAAAAATTTTTCTTTTTAAATCTAATCTTTGAAAATGTAATACAAGATTATCCATAAGTTTGTCTACCTTTATCAAAAAAAAAAATGTCTACAAGAAAGTCAAATTAAATTTTTATGAGCGTTTGAAATTTATATTTTTACAACATTTGATATTCACTTGATTTCTCGTGTAACAATTTTCTTATTTTGTTGTAATTAAAAAACGTATTACTGTAAATACTTGAAAATTTCACTGAATGTTTATATTAGCATTTTCTATACACGATAAAATTTTGAAAATAATTTCACACTTTTTTAGCTGTTTACAGACATTGTCAGTTTTCAATTTATTTAGTTTTTTTTTCTATAAATATCAATAAAATTATTGTTTATTTATTTGTTGGGTAGAAAAGCGTGACAATTTTATGCAAGGCTCCTAATGTATTGTTACAATAGCAGTTGAAAAATATTAAAAATGCATATGCACAATTTTTTTTTATGAGCATTTAAAGTTCAAATTTTGACAAAATTTATCAAATTTCAAATTCAATAATTATTTTATAGTTAAAAATGTATAAAATGTTCAACTTTTATAGCTAAGGATTGAAAATTTAAAACAAGGCTCCGCGTAAATAAGTTATAAATAAATTACTTTAATCACAATAATATCATCAATTATACTTGGTAATATCATAAGCTGACTAACCGTTTTCGCTCAGAATCGTTTTTCTTATACAATATTATACATTGAATATAGATATACATTATATAATACTATATAATATAATAATAATATTATAATATTACATTATATTATTAATATTACACATTGTACCATTGAATTCAAATTTAACACCATCCATTACAGTGAACCACTTGTAACCTACTGTACAACAGAGCGACATCCACTTACCCACCTTTTATTTTATTTAAATTTTTTAATTTTTATTCAGTTTTATAACTAATTCATGTTAATTTTTGATCATGCTGTCTTTTTGCTTTCTTAAAAAATAAATGTGCTTCATTTTTGCTTTTTTAAAACAATTTTGTGCTTTTTTGTTATTTAATATGCTTTAAAATCCGAGCCCTACTTATATATAACTATTGCTACAACCAAAGAATGTCAATCAAATTTCTTTATTAATAACTGTACCTCTGTATTTCAATTACATAATATTATAAGGTAATATATAAAAATATTATAACAAAGCAACTATTTTTTTTTTTTGACATAAATAATAATAAAAAGGTGAGCAAGTGGGCGTCACTCAGATGTACAGTAGGTTACAAGTGGGTCATTGTAATGGATGGTATTAAATTAGAATTTAATGATACAATATTATTGTACAAGAAAAACGATTCTGAGCGAAAACGGTCAGTCAGCCTATGATATTACTAAGTATATTTGATGATAATATTATTGAGAATAAAGTTATTTATAAATAACCTATTTATGAGAAACCTTATTTTAAATTTTCTATCCTTAACTATACCTAAAAGTTGAACATTTCAAAGATTTTTGACTACAAAATAATTATTAAATTTTAAATTTGATAAATTTTGTCAAAATTCGATATTTAAATGCGTATAAAAAAAACTGTACCTATGTATTTTTAATATTTTTCAACTGATATTGTAACAATATATCAGGAGCCTTATTGTATTACATTTTTATGATATTTTACCCAAAATATAAAATTTTATTGAGTATTAAATTTACTTTTGAGACACTAAAAATGCTTCAATTTTCTTCAACAGCATTTTTTCATAAAGTTTTATTGATATTTATAGAAATTAAAAACTAAAAAAATTGAAAACTGACAATGTCCTTAAACGGCTCAAAATGAGTCAAAATTTTTTTTTGTGAAATGTATTTTAAATTTCATACAACGAATGTTATAAAATAATAATTGTATACGACAAACAGTTCTTAGCAAAGCCTATAATTGTCATAACTGTCTGTTAGCCTACATTCCTAAGTATTAAGTTTTTTTTATTATACAATAATTGCTTTAAACCTTATTTAATATTAGTAAAACAGTAGGTTGAATTTAATTTTATTGAAAATATTATATTTGATATTTAGTAGCTAGAATAGTTTCAAGTAACCAAGAAAAAAATTTTTATATTGCAATACATTTAACTACTATTGTTATTCTTTATTTAAATATGTACAAATTTGAACTTAAATTATCTATTAAAAAAAAAAAAAAACAGTGTTTATATGATATTTAGATTTTTTTGGTTACAGTTTGAAAATATACTCATGAGTTATGAGAAATATTTTAAACTATAAAAATCAAATATTTTATAAATTTTAGACTTTATAATAATTTGCAAATTTTTGTGACTATAGGTAATTTTAAGAAAAAAATGTGACCTAACTTGACGCTACCCATTATTTTCCACTTATTATTATGGAACACATTTCTGTTTTTAATAGAAGTGGGCACAAGTTTTAACCAGTCCAAATGGGTAACATAAAAATAATGTTTTCTTATGCCTATAAATAACTCAAAGAGAGTCGCAATATTTCGATTATTTTATAGTGCATAGACAAGATTCACTTTCCAATCAGAAAATATGCTGTTGAAGATAATTGAAGCATTTTCACTGTCCCAAAATGAGTGATAACTTTTGAAGTTAGACACAATTCCTTTTTGTTCATAATATAATTCTAGCTTATGTTATTATATTAGTTATATTATAATGTTTTCTTTTAGATGCGTTACGTATTCACATAGACCATGGTGTCGCGCATATCTAATTATTATATTTTCTTATTATGAATTAACAGTGATTGAATAATTATTTAATGTTGTCAAGTGTATTATAATAAAGAATTTGCATTGCAGTTGTTAATTAGCAATATGGTTTTTCTTTTTAAAACAATAATAACCAGGACTCGGAACTTAATGCGCTAAAAAATATTTAAATATATGCATACATATGCACTAAAAAAGCTTAAATATGCAATATTGTTATGTAGTATACTATGCAGTTAATTTAAAACATGTATTTATATATTTTAATTATGTATAATTTTTATTTTTGGTATGTAGACCTTGAAAATTTTTTCAATTATTCACAGATCTAATTATAAAACAATTTAATGTATCAAATAGGTACAGCAAATATTAAATCATGTTATATATTTACCTTAATTACCTATATTGAATGATTAGATTGTTTATACTGGGTCGATAAATTGCAATCAATTCTGAGATGTGAGGCGGCTCTTTATTTTTAAATTGTTTAAATTATTGATTTACTAACATAGTATGCATTAATATGCTTAAAATCTTTAAACATACAAAATCATGTAAATTTAGTCAAATATGCAAGAATATGCATCATACATTTTTATATTTAGATTGTATGTACTATGAAACAAAATTGTATCAAATCAGATTTTTAATATACCGTTAAATAAGTTCCGAGTTCTGGTGATGAGAAAAAAAAACAACTCATCATTGTAAAACTAATACATTCATCATAAATTATTTTTTGAGATAAAAATTCATAACATTTTTCTTTTAATAGCTAACATAAAAAATGTTAAAAGAAAATTCCTTACCAGTTTTTCTATCTTTAACAAAAAATTATCCAACATTATTGATGAATAACTAATGAAAGTGCATGAAGACTATCCTCTTGTACTTTTATTTTACAAAAGGTAATTTTCATAGCTTTTGATGGAGATAGACAGTTACAGCGTTTTTAAATAATAAATTAACTAAAATCATAACTTACTAGTATAATGCTAAATATATTATTAAAACTTATATAAACTAAATGAGACTAATTTTAACACACTAATTAATACAATTAAGACTATCTTTAATCGAGACCATGTAAACGTGATAATTTTATGCATACGTTTACCTCATCTGCCCGAGTAACCAATGGCAACCATATACAAAAAAGTTTCAATTTCCACAGTGTTTTTTATAGAAATGGATATTTTTTCATAAAGTTTCAATCCAGTTATCATATAGCTATTGTAGTATTTAGTTGTGTTCATTTTTGGGTATATTAATTTTTCAGTTCTTGTGTTATAAGTATGAACGACCGGTTGTATTAAATTTTTTTTTGACATGTAATATAGAGTTTTTTTATAATATAATTGTTTTACTTTAGTATTTTGGCTTCGGAGTATAAATTTTTGGATGAGTGAAGCCTAGGTTTGTGATAGATTATTTTTAAGGAGGTGTTTTGTGCTATCTGTAAACAATTTATATGGGTTTGTGCCGCGTTACCCCAAACTACTATACCATATTCTATCAGGGATTGGGTTAAATTATAGTAAGTATTTTTTAGCCAGTGAATATTTAAAAAGTGTTTTGACATGTTGTAAAATGTGTATAATTTGTGCAGTTTCATATTAAGCTCCGATATATGAAAGTTCCATCTTAAGTGTTGATCAAATGTGACGCCTAAATATTTGGTTTTAACAACTTTGTTTATACTTATACAACTACACTGTGAAAAGGATGTATATTTTTTGTCATGTACTTTTATACTAGACATATTGGGCGATGTTTTTATTGAATTTGAAAATGTGATGTAAACAGTTTTGTTATAATTTAGAGATAAATTATTATTAGAGAACCATTCGATTATTTTGCTTAAAGAATTTTCTGCTATATTAGCTACTGAATGCCATGTTTCACCTGTCACAACTATTGCTGTATCATCTGCATAAGAATATATACTTCCATCAAGTTTTAAGTTGGATAATTCCAGAACATATACTATATATAGTAACGGTGATAATACTGTGCCTTGCGGAACACCACAGGTCATAGTTTTACTCTCACTTAAGATATCGTCTATTTTAACTCTGTGGCGCCTGCAGTCTAAGTAAGATTTAAATAATAATAGAGCTTTTCCTTTGATGCCTATTTTATTGAGATATCTTAATAATTTATTATGGCTTACTGAGTCAAAAGCTTTGCTCAGATCCATGAATATTCCAATTGTTTTTTTTTTTTTGTGTCTATAGAGTGTAATATTGTTTGGGTTAAGCTTGTGATAGCATCTTCAGTATTAAAACCTTTTCTAAAACCAAATTGTGTTGGTGGAAGTAACATATTTTCTTCTAAGTAATTAGCCAATTTTAATTTGACCACTCTTTCAAATATTTTTGAAAAAGTTGTCAAGAGGCTAATAGGTCTATAATTTTCTACATTAGTCTTATTTTCTTTTTTATGTATAGGTGTTATAATCGAAAGTTTAAAGCTGTTGGGAATAACACCGTTGTATATTATGTCATTTATTATATTGACTAGGGGCTTTAGTGCTTCATCATCAAACATTTTCACCATTTCAGTGGTAATATTATCATGACCCGGAGCGGTGCCCCCTTTTAGAGATAATACTATGTTTTTAATTTCGATTAGATTAGTTTTTCTTATATTAAGAGATTGGTGAGATACTGTTTCATCAATGTTATCAGAAGTAGGTTCATTTAATTCATTCAAGTTCTTTGTAGTTATTTTTGCAAAGTAATTATCAAAATAGTTTGCAATTTTTTCAAGGTATGTTTTATTTGAGTATATGTTATTTTCTATATTTATTTGTAAATTATTATTTTTATTATTATAATTTTGGCCTTTTGTGGCTTCATTAATTGTTTTCCAAATTTTTTTGGGATCTTTATTACATTGTTTTATTTTGTTTCTATAGAAATTAAATTTTTCTTTATTAAGGATGTTGTTTAAGTTATTTCTATATTTTTTAAATTTTTCTTTTAAGGCTAAATCATATGGTTTTTTTGTTGACTGTGAGTGAAGTAAATCTCTAGTTTTGATACTGTTTAATATACTTTTTGTAATCAAAGGTTTTATTGGGACCGTATTTGAATAGGTTGTATAAACATTACATTTTTGTATTATATCTTGTATTTTTTTGGTGTATGATTCAAGATTACTATTAATGGAGGCAGTAGTAGGTGTGTTGTTTTATGTTTCTTTGTTTATTAATGATTTGAAATTGTTTTTGTTGAAAAATTTTCTTGTGTTTCTTAAATTGTCTGTGATTTCAATTGATTTTTTTATAATATATGGCATTATTTGAATAAAGATAGGGAAATGGTCTGTGATTGATGTTTCTAAGATTATTGCGTTATCTATGTAATATTTATCTATTTTTTTTATAAAGATATGGTCAATGCATGTTTCACTACCCTCCCAAACACGAGTCGGTGAATTTATGTACGATATAATATTATAGGTAAAGCACATTTTTGAAATAATAATTATTAATTTAATATTTATATATTTTATTCATTTATAATTATTTAAAATGTGTATGTGTATTTTCGATATTTTTGTCAATATTGTAAAACTTCCAATATTGCGATATAATATCGGAAAATTATCAATACACAAAATTATATCATTGCCATTCACGATAACGAATTTCAAATAAAGAAAATAAAATTCTATTGTAAAATTTTCAAAATATTATTTTTGTACAATCGTTACTAGATAAATTGAGATGGCGGTGGCGGCGCGATAACAGAAAACCAGTCGTTCTCTGTGTTTGAATATTATTACCCAAAATACATCAATAAACCAACAATTGTCTCAAAAATTATTTTACAATATTAATTTTAAATCAAATATTCTGATAATAATCTTTTATTTAAGAACAAAAAGTAGAAATTGTAAAATAATATTAATAATAATAATAATAATAAATAAAATTTTTTGCACCGAGCCGGGTTCGAACTGGTGACACGACGCGTCGTAGCCAACTGTGTGACCTTTGCGCCAGCGACTAGTTTGGGCTACACCTACTGAAAAGCACCACTGCCTCAATTTATCTGGCAACGACTGTATTTATATTGTGTTTTTAATTATTTATAACAAAAAAAAAACATGTTTAACCAACCAATGATTTATTTTTTATTTTTAATGAACTTCTAGTGAAGTAAAGTGGTTTCACTGAATATACATCTAATCATTTTTTAATTTTTTAATTTAATCTCAGATAATAAATGCATTATTATTTATTACTGTCATTACACATTTATTTCAAACAATTTACAATGAACAATAAATTATATTTACTACCAAAAGCATTTGAATTATCATGTGCTTACCATACTTGTCTAATTATATAAAAATTATAAATAATGTTAAAAAAAAGTGTTGAAACAATGAATGGCTGAAATGGAAATAATAAATAATAATGTAAAAGTGTATTTTGTATTTTTAACTTCTATAGGTACTTTAAATTAAATAAATGATACTTGACAAGCGGTTCTTATAGAATTAAGTTAGGTAAATAAAATCATTTTTACTTAAATGCTAAATTATGATAACAAATTAAATGTTATCGAATGGTAGTCTCCTTACGTGCAGCATCTTGTAACAATGGTGTATCAACATAGTTAACTGGAAGTTGTACATACCGAACAACTGAACCTCTGATGAAAGATTCTGACACATAACTCTAAAAAAATATGAATAAAACTGTTTATTTATATTTTTACCATATAATTAAAAAATTACCATGTATGGGTATTTTTCTGAATCATGTACACAGATGTCTGTAAGTTTGATATTCAAAAATTGATCAACGGAATGCAATTTTCCAGTGACACTAAAAAAACATAGAATTATAAATAAGTAATAACTAGATTTTGTACTACGTCTGATTAGAAACAAAAAGTTATTACTTACCACATGTCATTCTTAAGTTCAACTATAACCTCATACCCCACAAGTGTTTTAAAAAATGAGTAGAATAGCTGTGAACAAAAAGTCAAACATATTTTCTAACAAATATTAAATTTTACAATAGCAACTACAAACTAATAATGTTTTAAACCTCCACAGCAATCAGTATAGAACTATGTTTTATATTCTGAGCGGAGCAAAGAATGTATTGATTTTAAAAGGGCGTGTTTTATAACAAAAAAATTGTTTGTATCTATTCACGCGATAAGTAGTCGAAATATTGCTTAGATTTTCAACTTCAGTATCTTGGTTTTGATTTCTCATGGACCAATTTTCTTATTTTGTTGTAATTCATAAACAAATAACAGTAGATACTTGAAATTTACACGATATGTTTATTTTATCATTTTTTATACTTGATACAATTTTTAAAATATTTTGACTCGTTTCGAATTGGTTATGGACATTCTCAATTTTTAATGTTTCAGTTTTTTTACATTGTTACTATATCACTTAAAAAAAAATATATTTATCATACAGGGTGATTATTTTATCATGAAACACTCATTATTTCAAAAAGTATGAATTTTTTTGAAAATATTTTTTTTACATAGTTTCAAGTTGTTAGCAAAACAACGTTTTTATTGTTAAATTATATTTTTAAATATTTTTATCATTATAATGTTTTAAGTTTTTTAGGAATGACAACATAGAGTTTTGATTTCATATTCAAAAGCAGAATATTTTTCTGAATACTTTGATTCATAAAAATCGAATTTAGGGCGAGTAGTTTATGAGTTATAAGTATTTAATGTTTAGATGGGCGGAGTGGACATCAAAATATTCAAGGGATAATTTATCATGTACTTCTGAAAGAAGTGTAGTATATAAAATAAATCATAATTCCGTAAGTTATAAGTATTGGTTTTAAAATTTATTTGGTTAAGTAAAAATGCATCATCAATCACGTTGTTTATTAACTTAAAAAGAAAGTTGCTATAAGTATTAATTCTACGAGTTTTTAGTGATTCTAAGTGTAAAACATTTAAAGTATGTTCTTATCCTGAGTGGGGAGTTCTTGGTATATTAGATTTAATGCATATGAATCAAAGGACTTTGTTTTGTATTTTCATAAGTTGGTCACTGTGGCCAATGCTGTTATTTTCCCAAATTATAGGAGCATATTCAAGATTTGAGCGGATAAGTGACGTATTAAAAGTGAATAATTTTTTTTTTATTATTATTTAAAAATATTATTTGTTAGCTTGAAACTTTGTAAGCATATTATTGTATACAAATAATTATAATTCAACTTACCAGGTACCATATTAATAATAATAATATAAATAATAAATATAATATAAAATATCCTGACAAACTGCTCCGCTCAGAATCATTTTTTGTATGCAATGATATTATATCATTGAATTCAAATTAAACACCATCCATTACAGTGAACCACTTTTAACCTACTGTACGGCAGATCGAGATTCACTTCTGACTGGTTTTTTTTTTTTGTAATTAATGACTAGTAATTAAAAATATATTTTCAACTAATCATGTAATTTTGTATACTTCTGTTAACTACAGAAACTCTTCACAAAAATTGTTCTACTTTAAGGAATACAATAGAAAACTATTTAAAAAATTGCATTTATTCACCGAACTGTAAATCACAAAGAACATTTTATAGATTTGAGTACTAACTACTAGTGATCAACAATAAACATTTAAATCATTTTGGAGATTTGTAATTCATGGTTATTGTGCACAGAAATATAATATGAAAACTTATGGAACCTCTTTACTCTTATAAAGCTGAGAAGCTAAGAATAGTAGCGATCATGTCATTCTTCAATACAAAATGTTTTATGACTTACCAACCTACTGTATAAAAGGAAACTGTTCACATGTAATATAATCAAATTTTTAGTTTAGTTAATAATTAAATATTTAAATATGAGATAGGTACATAATTAGATAAAGCATATTATATTTATGTAATATTACATTTATTTATAGATCACATATTTAATTGTGGTTTTCCATGAATCACAACTTTTACCCATATTGTACTAAAATTATAGGTTACTATTTATTATAAATTATAATAGACCTATATTATAGGTATTTTGCTACAATTACAAAAATGTTTTTATCAACATATTATTAAGTATAAATACTTAATTTAAAATAATTGGCCGACCATATCAAGTATACTTAACATATTATTTATATATCAAAGATAGGTACCTAGAAGATCAAAAGCTTTTGATCTCCTAAACACAGAATATTATGGATAAGTGGATTAAATTTTAAAAGAGTAATAGATGATCACATTGAAAATAATATGATTCTCAGCAAAGTTGTAACTATAGCTTCCTGACATTTCATTAAAAATATCCTATTGTTTATGGAAAAGAAGTTTTAGAAAGATAAAATTCTTGATAAAACCAAAATATTACTGCTTGAAAGTACTAATAGGTACAAAGTATAAATATTCATTGTTATAAAGTACTATAAAGTACAATGTAACTATGAATATGAGGATAGTATGCGGTCTACCAATGTTATGTGTTCTTCCTACCTATAGCTGGGAATCTCTCATCATTTATATTTATTATCTACCAATTTATATGTTTTATCTTAATTTTTCATAACGATATATATTTTATTATGTAACAATAAAAGTTGTGTGTAAAATATTTTACAACAGTTTTGTGGTGAAATAACTGTTTTTAAATAAATAATATTAAAATATTAAAATGCTAGAGTTTTATAACATTTTTTTAACTGAAGAATCCACTGTTAAATACCTGCAAGATTATGGATACTACCTTGTCCAAAACAATGCCACAAATGTGGCGATGAAGTCTAACTGTACCAAAGAAATTACCGTGGAAACGTAAGAAATGTTTTCCGGTGTAAAAAAAAAGGTTGCCAAACTACCCAATCGGTACGTAATGATAATTCATTTTTTACTTATGTAGACTCAAATAGTCGAAAAAATAATGGATTAAGTCTCAGTGAAATTATGAAGATTGTGTACTTCCGGGTTACGGACAATCAACTTGTACAAATAATACAATTTACGGGGAGATCCAAAAATACTATTTGTGACTGGATGAATCTCTGTAGAGACATCCCTGTAAGACTATTCAACAAAAGGCCACCTTTTGGAGGTCCTGGTCTGATCGTTCAAATTGACGAATGTTTGTTGTGGGGTGCACGGAAAAATAATGACTTGCCGATTTAAAAACTCCATTTATACCTAGACAAGAAGATGAAGAAGACACTAATCACAATTATGGTCGGAGAATTGGTAGACCGTGGGTAGTCGGATTAAGTTGTGTTTTGGAAAATGGTTTAGTTGATGCAAGATTTTTTGTTGTTGAAGAGACAAAGAAACGTTACATTAAATAATTAAAAATGAGGTACCTATGAAATAATGTGTACTGTTTATTGTCTATATTATTTTATATTTTATTTTCTATTTTTAAGGTATTACCTGGTACAACAGTTCATTCTGATTCCTGGCTTGGATATAAAGGTATATCTGAAAAAGGAATGTACATGTACATAAAACAGTTAACTATTCAAAGAATTTTGTAGACCTGGAAACTGGTGACCATACACAAAGAATTGAAAGTCTTTGGAGGCCTTTTAGACTGAAAATTGTTAAAAAAATGTGTGGTATTAATGAAGACCTCTTAGAGAGGTACTTCGTCGAGTATTGGTGGCGAGGATTAAAGAAAACTGATGATATTTTTGATGCTTTCCTTAGAGATATGAAGATAGGATTTGTGGATAATCCGTAATATCGATAATAGTACCCATGTACTAAAAATTAAATTTTTTTTATAGTATAAGATTTATAAATAAATTTTTTAATAAATGAATTTTGTTTTAATTTTGTTCAATATTATTTGGTATCAGTATTATTATGATAGACCACTTCCATTTTGGTAGACCGCATATTGGGAGATAGCCGTACAAATATTCATAGGTAGGTATTTAGATAAGTAAGCAGCTAATTATTGTTAAATATCTAAATTTTCATATAGTATGTTTGCTACTTGAAGCAAAATAAAAATTAGAATTTATAGGCTATCTACCTATTTTCACAGGTTCACATATTTGATTCAGTCAATCAGTAGGTACTTCTCAAAAATCGAACAGCTTAATTATAAATTATTGGTAAGGAGAGAATGTAAATGCTATTAAGATATTCTGTAACATACAAAAAAATTGATGCAAAAATCAAATGAGCAAATAAATTACTTACCATCTTCGAAGTCAAATGGACGATTTTATTTTTATTCTTAAGATATAGATAATAGATTCAATAATTCAAATTGTTATTAGGTATTTGTTACAGATAAATGTATTAACAACAAGGTTTATTGAATATATTGTACGAACCATACAACGAGTGACGATCGGAATGAAACTAAAAGCGGATTTTGTTTCGTTGTAATTTGTATCAATGTAGCTGAAAGCTGGTGTAAATAAATAAATATTAATAATTAAATACCTACCTTATAAATAAAAATCGACTCGATGCGGACACGACCACATGGGTCATGGAACAATATACGAGGTACGACTTACGACTATGACGTTATCTAATGTAAAATAATATTATGTAACATGTAGTAAATGCGCCCGGATGGAAGGAGAGACTGACAGTCCTGCAATTTTCCCACTCATAAACACTTGTCATAACCATGGGCATAATACATAATATTACAATAGGTATTACAATTTACAATTTTACAATATAATATACCTAAACTAAATTGCGGTATTGTGAAATACTTGAGTAAAAGTACTTCAACAAAGTATTTTAAATACTTTCTGGAAGTATCTGGAATTTAAATTCAAATGCTATTTTTCAAATACATCTTTTTAGTTTATATATTATATAGGTAATAATACATTTTTTTACTGTGAATTATATACTGAACCGAAAATCAAATACTTCGACAAAGAATAAAAAGAGTTGAGTAGGTATTATAAAGTTCCGCTAAATGATGCGGTGTAAAATATACATTACCTATATACAATTAAGTTACTAAGAAAGTGAATCTAGTTGGAGCATTCGGGAGGTTAAAAACATCATACAAATTAAGAAAAAAATGCTAATTTTTACGCAAAATCGGTTTACGATCAAATCGATTTTGGTATTTGGTGTAAGTTATTGTAACTCTAAAACAAATTACCGTAGATAGGTACATGATATTTTCACTGATTGTTTATATTAGCATTGTCTATACACGATAAAATTATCAAACAATATTGATTTGTTTTAAATTGCAGTTTATGGACATTTTCAGTTTTCTTTTTTTTTTAGTTTTTTTTCCTATGAATGTCAATAAAATTTTATTTGTTGGGTAAAAAAGCTTGAAATTGTAATACAAGGCTCTTAAATCTTAATATATTGTTGCAATGAAATTTGAAAAATATTAAAAATTCAGTCACAATTTTATTCTATAAGCATTCAAAGTTTGAATTTTGACAAAAGACCTTGGATTGAAGCACGGACTAAGATAACATTTATTATCATAAAAATGATAAACATATTTTTAATGGAGGTAGAATTAAATTATATTAAATTCCCTCATGGCCTCATAGATATCTTGATATGTTTAAACAAAACCAAATTGTTTCATTTCACCTCGTAGTTCTAAGTCACCTCGATTGATGGTACCTTATAGGTTAGGTTAGAATTTGACGTCAAGTCTAGGTACTTGCAATTGACTTTCCCACATTTTTGATATTATCCCCTAAATTCCTAAAAATGTCATATTAAAAGAGTATTTAAAAATTGTTGTATTTCAATTTTCAGAGAAGTAATTTTTGCTTATATCATATAACTCACCGTTTGTAGCAGTTCCGGAGCTGAATTTATTTCATTTTTTTGGTGTATTTAAATTATTTAAAAACGAATTACTGTAGACACTCGAAATTACTAACCAACGAATAAAATGTTATTGACATTTACAAAATAAAAAATTAGAAAACTTTAAAATTTCAAATGTCTTTAAATAACTCCAAATTAATCGAAATATTTAGAAAATTGTATTATGTATAGAAAATGATAAAATAAACATTTAATCAAAATTTTGATTTAAAGTTTTTTGATTGTTTTCCAGGTGCTTTTGAGAACTATTGGGAATTTTTGGTTTTTGGCCCCCCCAAAATACCAACTAGATTCACTTTTTTACCAGAATAGATGTTGTTGAAGAAAATTTAAAAAAAAATAAACCCACATCATTGATAAATTAATACATCCATCACACCACTCAGAATCTAGAAATGAATATCTAAACTAGTTACCTATATTAACAATAAACTAAAGTAATTTTGGATTGGAAATTTCAATTTGATGTTACTTTAATCTCGGATATTGATGAAATTATGATAGTTAAAAAATGTAAAAATGTTGTTAATAACACACATTTGTATGTAATTGAATATTTGGATATTTTTCTAATGAAACTGGAACATTAGTCTACAATATAAGTGGAATTATTAACCATTTAAATTTGAATATTAATCTTCTAAATTACAACTTAAATTGCAAAGTAAAAAAATTGTTCACATTTTCAATAATGAAACTTCTGTTCATCAATTAGTTAATTACACCAATTTTAATGAAATCAGTTTTTTTTATTATTATTAAAATAGAGAATTTACAATCTGTAGCATATGTACAATTATCAAATAGGATAATATGATATGGAGAATATTTGCATGATAGTATAATATATGAGATGGGATAGGCGATGTGATAGCAACCTTGTTTTCTTCAAAAACAGGGGTTCTAAACCTCGTATATAATATCATTCTAATACATTTGTATTAGGTAATTGTATCTATATCTAATACATTTTAAAATGCATGCTCTTTATTTTATGAAACCATCATACAATTCACCAGCAGAAGTGCGCGCGTCAGCGGCCACTTTTCATTCTCCCGACTATAGTATGTATAGTACATAATATAGCCATATAACAACATCAATAAATTGTCAAATTGTAAATAAATTGTTGCTTGCTTTTAACTGGATTAAATTATAACATAAAATAGTAAAACTATACAAAATTCAGTTAAAAAAAGTTTTTAAAATTATAAACATAATTGTAATTTAAAACTATTTATTCATTAATAATTTTTTTATTTTTATTTTTTAAACAAAATAACTACATTAACAGTCTGTAATATTATCGTTGACTCCAAAAACCGTAGACGTGATAAAATACAGGACAAAACCACACACTTTTCAAAATTGTTATATCCAAAAGCCGCACATTTTATAATTATTTATTATTTATATTTATTTAAAAAAAAAAAAATTATTTAAAATTTATATTATATTCAAAAATTGGAGATATAAAAATTTTAAACATAGTTCTAGACTAACTTAACCTTATATTTAATCACTATAAAATAATTGAGAACACAAATTCAGATTACAAGTGATTAAAATAAAATAATGTTATTAAATAGGTCTTAATCACTGTGATAGAGAATATTACTAGATAGAGTTTGCTCATATTTAAGTTTCATTAAATAAAAAAATATTTCCATTATATTTGGAAAAGTAAAAAATGTTTTCATCCTTATAATTCAACTTAATTTTTAAAATTATTTTTCTTCTTAAATGTATTACTGGCCACAACTGCATCCATTTAATATGCATTTCAACTTTTCCAAACTTAAATTGGTGTTTGTACAGTTTTCTTCAGATATTTCATATTGCAACGCATGAAACCAATTGCCATATCTTGCATTAATAGTTGCCAAATAATTAGTGTAAAAATTAAACCTCTCCATATTGTTAAATTCTTTATAAGTGTAAATCAATCTTTCTATGCCAGTCCCAAACTCTCTGATTGGTCCATCAAAGATACTTGCATCTAGGTATATTAAAATAATTTGGTTCTTTATAATACAATTTGGTACTTTTAACAATTATATGATATCGATTAAATTATTGTAACTTACAAATGTTAATTGTTAGCAATAAAAGTAATTCAACCTCTTGGAATTTATACAGGTAATGTATGAACAAATTAGTCAAGTGTACTATAGAATTAGCAAATTCTACATTGTTTGTTCCTAAAATTGATTTTATGATTTCAATCTCTTTTAAATACATTTCTTTGGATTCCTATAAACATTAACAATATTGTTGTCATAAGTATAACAAATTGATTAATTAAGAGAACAAAATTTTAAATATTACAGTATATTTTTCCTGATAAATATAAATGGTTCCTGGATAATCATATATTTTTGCTGTAAGCAGGTTGTTTTCTCCAAGTGAATGTAAAGAAACTTGTAATGCATTAGAAAAGGCAATCTCAACTATTTCCAAAAAGAACTGCTTTATTATTTCATTTTGGTTTATTCTTTCTATACCATCAAAGCCATCTAAAACAATGAATTTTAATTCTTAAAAACCAATACAAACACAATTAACATAATTCAAATTATAAAATATCCAAACAGTGCTATTTTAACTATTTAAAGTGTCTTATCAATAATGTGCATATTTTCTTAGGTTTTACAAAAATAATAAAAAACTAACTGATTTACTAATTACTAATTATTGTAATATAATATACTTTTATAATTCAATCATAATTGCTAACATAGGTAAATATTTTGTCATTTATATTTTCCTCTTCTAAGGGCTAGATCAGAGGTTCTCAAACTTTTATTTTCACGTACCACTGTGTGTTACCAATCAGTTATGTACTACTTATGACTAAAAAATAAAATAATAAAACTATACAAAAGTTTAGTAAATATTAGCATTGCTTATGAAGTTATGAATACTATAGATACTATGCTACGCTATGCTCACTGTGGTACAAAATATGCTACACTTAATCTACGATCCTGGTGTTATTATCCAGAATTGACTAGGCGGTGTATCTTATAATCTGGCCGCCTAGTCAGTTTTGAATGATAACACCAGGATCGCTAGTAGATTAAGTGTAGCATATTTTTTCTCTTTAAACTGATGATAATGGGAATAGTTATTGCGCTGCTGCTAGTGTTAGGTGGTTTATTTCAAATTTAGGGAAAATAGCTTATTATATATTATTATAATTTTAATAAAAATTTAAAATATATTAATTTCAAACAAAATTATATTTGAAGTTAATTGGAAAAATTATTTTACTCAGTATAATATTAACCTTATATTTTAAGTCAATAATTAACATATTCCTTGGAATTGAATGTACTTTTGTAACATGATTTTTTTTATTCTTACTTTTAATTTTTAATTAATGAGAAAAATTTTCTAAATAATAAATTGCATTGCATGTTATAGCTATTTATGTTTTTTTGCAATTTTTAATATTTAAAAACCAGACTTCTTGGCAGTGTCTATCATGAAAAAACTATCTATGATCTAAAAGTGGATGGATAATTTATCTTATCTGAAAGTAGTCGGTTTAAAATATTAAAATATTTATTATTAATTTAATAACTAAACTTTAAGTTATCATGAAATAAAATATATTAGATTGGTAACAATTTCCAAACAATTTTTTTGTTCTATTGATCTATTCCCCTCACCCCCCCCCCCCCTATTTTACCACCACTGTAATCACCATGGTACTATAAAGAAAAAAATATTAAAGATAAGTACTTGTTGATTAGTGGCAAAGTGTTCAAAAATCTCAGGATTGATTATATCAAGAGACATACAACATTGTAGAGGTTCGAAATCCATTTGAACAATATCGAATCCTGATTTTACTGCATTCTCATTAGCATCATATAATTTTAAACCTAAGACCTATAAAAAAAATGTACATGTTTACTTTTGGCAAAATATAATTTCATGCACGTACAAAATCATTTTGAACCTTCCAGATGATTTCCATACAGATTGTTGGAGTTGACGATTTCAACACATACTGCAGTGTATCTTCATTCATGGTTTTGCATAACTGATTCAATGATAATTCAAAAAGTGTCTCAATGGTATTCAGGGTATTCATATTGATCTAGAGAATAAAAATATTTCAACAATATTGCTATAAAAAATATTTAGTAGGTTTCTAATATTTCTAATATCAATTACCTATAGTATTAAAATAATATAGTCAGTATAATGTATTATTATGTTATTATTACCTACCTATAGCATTCAATTACCGACAGTGAAACAAATTAATATTATTTCGCCAGCACCGTAGTTACATACGTAGTTTGGGAGTTTGATGTCAAAAAGTCGTATCGTGATAGGTTTAACTTGAGAGTTTGTCAAAATCTTTTGCCGGTTTCAAAAAAGAAAAGCACGTTCTCAAGACTTAAGTCAACAAGTAAGTGATACAACAAGTAACAACGCGTTGATCGCCAGCGGTTTGATGCAAAAGTATTTTAAATTTTAATATACGGAGTGTGCACCACATACAATGCCAAACAGTGTCTAGAGCAAAAATTATAAACAAAAAGAAGAGATGGAAAGAAAAGGCCAATAGCCGTATATAATAATAATTATAATGATAGCAGTCTTCCAAGACGTATGCTATCTTTTTCTAACAACTGTATTTTTCCCAAGCTTCTCTCTCTACGATCAGTCCATATCGTTATGTAATGTCTTTGGTTTTTAACGTTGAAGCCAATCGATAAGGCACTATTAAGGGACTTTAAGGCACTATACTACATCTTTAGTGCTCCACACTCGACAAACACGGTATCTCGATGCCATGGTGACGAAAAGCGTCCGCGGTCCGCGTCGCAGATTATTGATTATATTCGGTGATAGCACGGAAAAGAGATTAGAGGGTGGTAGTGTTGAGTGGGTGTGGCATTGGATGGTTACATGGTGTTTTCATTGTGGGGTGGTGGAGGTTTACCCTTTCACTCATCGCCCGCGAAATTAATTGTTCTATAATATTTTACTATTGATTTATATTACATAATATTTTCTCTGCCGTAGTAGACGTACAATCAGACGGATGTAACTCATCGGCGGCGTTTGGTACAATGTTCGTTATTTTATCTTAAAACAAATACAACATGCCACATACCTTTCATCAAAATAAAAAAAAATGAATAAGGTGCAAACACGACATTACTGAACTCAGGAGCGTTCTCAATGGGGTAGGGGGCGAAGGGGCATAAACATTAGTCTCATTGTTAACAAAAATAAAGAAATAAATAGAACTAATATTCTTTCAAATTTAAAATAGTTATCCTTTAAAACGCATATTATAATGATTAGTGGAGTAATGTATAAAATTTAAAATAATTTCCTACTCATTGGCACAAATAGGGATGGTTTAGGGATCAGGGTATTTGATCCCTAAATTTCTGCCATGTCTCTCTAATTCAATAATGTATTTGAGGTTCGTCCGCCTAAAAAATGTACACTATAGTAGAGATGTTCCGGGTACCCGGAAATTACTCGATGGCCGGGTACTCGATATCATATTTAAGACTCGGCTCTTACTCGGTACCCGGCGTAATACTACATTTTTACTCGACTCATATCCAATGGGAAACGCTGAAAATCTATTTATAAATATATGCATACTCATTAATATAACGGGAAAAATCTAAAATTCTAGGGTAATAAATTATAATTTAATTTTGGTACATATTGGAAAAACTGAACATATTTACAATAGCCAAACTGATTATAAATAAATCATGTTTTTTTTGTACGAATTACAAAAATAAATCTCGTGTTTACTGTCTAATGTTCATATAGTTGATACATGGTACTTTGATAGTAGTATAATACCCATTTTGTATTTACATTTCTACTCAGCCAATACTCGATACCCGGTTAGTATAACAAATTTTACTCGGCCAGTACTCAGTACCCGGTGTAATACCAGATTTTCTACTCAGAACATCTCTAACTATTGTGCCTATGGTCTTAGTATCAAGCAAATTTTTTAAGTAGTTTTAATAGATAATATGTTATTTGTAAACATAAGAATGGAGACTTATATCTATATTTTTTATTTATTGTGCGTCAAATACATCCTTACAATGAGAAAGAAGTTACAATTACAATGAGGTTACATTTGTGTACTGCCAAAATCTTTGCAAACATGTAATTAATTAATTTCAAATACACTGTATAAGTAATTGAAAATTTGTAAATATTGATTTACCTTGAGCCGAAGAAGTATCATAGACCATTTCACAAATTGATTCTTACGAATTTGTATGGCCACTTATTCCAATGATACCACTAATCATCAACATTGCATTTGCCTGTGCCTCGGACATTACTATGTTGTATGGAGGTCCACCCCCAGTATCATTTCTATACAGTTTTATGGCTGAAGCTTTATTTTTAGCAGTTATTTTTGTATCTTGCCATGCCTGAAAACATTTAAACTAAAAATCAAAAATTTTGTTGATAAGTAGGTACCTATTTCTAAAAACTAATATCAAGTGTAACCTGTGGTGCACTTAGAAAATGATTCAACTACACATGTATAATTTTTCTTTTAAAATCTTAAATCAATGTACAATTTTGCTTTGTTAGAATATAAAACCTACTTTATTATTTATATTTTTATTTTTATTTTTATATCATATTGTTATTTTCAAAAACCCCAAAATTGATATGTTTTTAAAATGTGTCAACTATTCAAATATTTCTAAATATATAACATTTTTTTTATATTTATATATAATTGCGGATACTTAAGACCAATTAAAAAAAAAAAATATTTTTTATTTAGCGCAAATTATGTTATAGTCAGGCCAAAATACAATCTGTGTAAGCATACCTGCATACCTCATAATATGTGAAATGAGTAATGACACCGCTGGTTTAATTGTTTGTGATTTTGTTGTTTTGAAATAAAATGTTATGTACGTTTCCAAGAATCTTAGCAGTAGTTTATCTTTAACTATAGCTGAATAACCCGGCCTTGCCCGGGAAAAAATGTTGATTAATTAACTCCTTTTGGGTATAATTTGCTGTGCACATGGAAGCAAAATCATATTTAATTTTAATTTTTAGCTATCCCGACTTACTTATGGTTATGTGAACAGTATATTATCAGGTAAGCAATCTACCTGTGGTAGATTGCGGTCTGCGGACACAGCAGGGTGGGTGACAAAATAAAACCTATATTACTATATTAGTATATCTTTATAGTTTAAAAAAAAATGTTTATACAGTGTACCTAAAATAGTATTGAAGTCATAGTTGATCATCCCGAATTTTTAGGAGTATTTAATATATTAATATATTTTGGGGGTTATTTTGTTTTAATTTATTTCTTTTTATTTTTACGGACAAATCGGCGTAATTTATTGTAACTAGCTTCGTGAAATAATTCGTTTACTTATATAACCTGCAACTAAAGGCAACCATAAACAAAAAAAAAGTAGTAATTTCCACCGCGGTGAATTTTAAGATCCCTGTTTGACCACCTCTTTAAAATATGAATATCAGAAAATCCTTTCTTATTGCTCATCTAGACCATTAAAGAAACCAATTATCCATATTATATCAAGTACGTGCGTTTTGTATTTTAAAACCAATATTGTATAATTGAATTAGATATTGCTTGATAGATGGCGCCACTATTGTATTCTTACAACCCCTTATTTTCCCCTTAAGTGGTTGAATTTCCAAAAATCCTTTCTTAGCGGACTCACAGTGTCTTAAAATCTAAAATAGCTGGCCAAAAGTCCATATTTCTATATCTTTTTCCCCTAATAATTATAAATAAGACCTGCTTACCTAACCAATACGATCATATCAAAAAAGTAATAGAAAAAAATTTATTCATTGGAATATTTAATGGTGAATGTGTAAATATACAAAATTTTGTATAAATTTGATAAATTATTGAATTTGTACTATAAAACATTTTGTACATTTTGTAACTATTGATAATTATGCGAGGAGTTGTATTGCGCTTGCTCAAATCGATCACCTATTTGGTGACTCGTCGCTATAATATAGGCGACAAAGTCATACGCTGTATCTAGTGTATCTACATCCATAGTATATGATCTAAGCATGCGGCGACGGTTGAGGTGGGCGATTATAATATTATATAATACGTTATCATGTACCTATACCTTTTTTTTTTTTGGAATATCCAAAATACGCGATACCTAATTGCAAATCGAAGAAACACTCAACAGACGAAGATTACAGATTATCTTGTATCGTATATAATGTGTATGTTTGACGTCTGTACAACTGTAGTTGACAACAGTCTGTTGTACACCTTATTCGGTATTTTAATAATTGTGCTAACTGCTTCGCGAGTTATTTTCCGGTACAAGGCTTAGAAAGTACCACGAGTTACAAATTGTAATTTCATTTAAAACCTACCCTGTTTACTTCAAGACTTAAAATATCTTATATCTACATAATACGATTTATCACTTTTATAATATACGAAATATAGATTATATTTGTATAGATTAAATATAGATTTTAAAAATATTATACATATCTTGTTTCACTCAGAATCTAATATTTTTTATTAAATTGAATCATATTTTTTAATAACTAGATTAAAACCATTGGTAAATAATTAGGTACCTACATTTTATGCAAATACAATTATTAAGATTATTTTACATTTATAAAGGTTATGAATTTATGATAGAAGAGAACGATTCTTATAATGTAGATAATGATTTGGCAACAATAATAATAAGTGATGAATTATAATCATTACCTATCTCATATGTTTGTTGACGTTATTACATTCTGATATAAATTAAAAATAATGAGTTAGGTATTTCTAAGTTTCAATTTAAAATTTAATTTAAACTAAAAATTGAAACATAAGGTAATAAAGAGATTATAAATTTATAGCATGTAACTAAAAATAACTTAATAGTTAATAGTTATCAAAAATTTGAATTTAAAATTCTAGTTGGCAATTTTGAAGATTACACCCCCCCCCCCCCCCATGATTTTTTTTTGAGATCGTCCCTGCCACCATTTTACCCCTGGGAAGAAAATAGGCTAATTTAAAAAGTGTTAAAATTGGTTTTTTTTTTATTCATTGGATTTTAGTAAGGTTATGTTATGTTAGGATTTTGTATTAATTGATTATATTAATCCACCATAGGTGGAATCAAGTAAAAACAACAAACTTGGTATAACTTTAATACTCTTGAGTAATCATACACTTACGTACGAACAGCACGGCCGCACGGGGTCTGCGTTCTACCACCTACCTGATAATATAATTATACTGCTCCGAACCAGAATTTTTACTCTGGGCAACAGAAAAGTCAAAATAAGTTTTGAACATCACACACCGAATTTTAAATAACGAATTGAACAAAGTTTGAGTCATATAGAGTTGGTACATTTAACGGGCAACAAAGTGCACGGGGTAAGCTAGTAAATATATAAATATGAATGTGTGTGTGTGTGTTCTTTATGCATTTCTAAACGGCTGGACCAATAAATTGCGATAAAATATGGTACAGAGATAGATTAGACCTGTGGTGAGAAGATTTAAAAAGGGTAAATCCAACCCGTGGAGGTGATCAAACAGAGATCATGAGTTAGGCATTCTTCACTACCTATAGTTCAATGCGCTTTAAGAGGACGTCACACCCGCATGTGTTGTCACAGTCTATATAGACAATATATAGAATTGCAGAAATTTTCACACGTCTGATATAGACAAAACGCGTATACGCTGTCTGAGTATAAATCGCTAAATTTTGGTTGTAGAGTAAAATATAGGTACCTATTATAAAATTGAATTGTAACAATATTTATGACGGCATGTCGTTGCGTTTTTCCATTATACCCAATAGAACGTTCATCATATCGTTTAGAAATATTAAACATTTCAACATACCTATAACTTCACAAAATTTTAATTTTTTCAAAATAACTTAATGTCTTGCCCTCCAAAATATTATCATCTTTTAATTTTGTAATTGGTGTTTTTATTCGAACACCAAAATTGAGCGAGTTCTACTCAGACTGCGTAAACGCGTTTTATCTATGTCGTACGGGTGTGACGTCCTCTTAAGATTATTCTTTCCATTAATTTGGACTTAACGGAAAGGAGTGATATTGAACGGTAGTTTTTTGGACCATTTGGCTCTCTGGTTTACCTGGTTTTTGGATTTCAATTACATTAGCTTCTTACCATGATTTGGAGACTTTTCTAGTTTGGAAAACGCCATATAGTATATACACTCGCCAGTCGCCAGGCAAATCTATATAAATGTCTAGGTACCCATAACATTAGTTGGTTATTTTGTTGTATCACAACGTCGAACACCGTGTAAAAAACGACTAAATAAAATACCAGATCTTTAAGCACTATAAAATGTGATATCATAAATAAATGCTAAGTAAATTGAATTAAAATACATTTATTTTGTTTCAATAATTTATTTACTTGACGAGAAATTATTTTGCGTAGAAATGTCCATTACAATATTATAAATTCTAATGAACTTCTAATGTCTTTTGTTTATTTTGTTCACGTTATTTCGTGTGCTGTGTCATAATATAAAGTATATAATTCTCGCCAAGTAAATACTATAAATTATTGAAACAAAATAAATGTACTTTATCAATTTACCTACTTACATTTATTTATATCACATATTTATACCCTGTGTACAACTATCAAAAACATAGAGGTTACATAGACTGCCTTTTTAGTGTTGCGAAGTTAGAAAATAATTCTTATTAACTATGAATGTATTTGATACGCCAAACACCAGGTTGAGTGATGTTATTAATTTGAACATCGCACACAACTTCTATTTTATGTAACATTTATAATTACGCATGATAATTGTATTTGGTCATACAACCTCGCATATAAGTTAACTAACATCTATGCGTTATAATAGGCATAACTATATTTATACTATGGAAGTTAATAGTTAGTATATCTACATTGAATAACCTTCTTACGGAAGTGGAAATTTCATATTATTTGCTACACCTCACAATATAGATTTCTCTCACTATAGTCAAGGTGGGTAGCCCTGAGTACAGTGGTGTAATTAAAGGTGGGGTCGAGGGGCATACACCCTCTGTACTTGAAAATATAATGAAAATTAAAATTTTTGTGTAGGTCAGTCTTCCTTCAGGAAAAATTACCAATTTTGTAACTATACCTGAGTGAGCCTCTTACATTTTTTGGCCGAACTAGAATGCAATTTTTAAACGTTTGATCTCTAATTTATTGCAAAATAATAATAATTTAAGTTATCAATAATAAATTGGTATATTTGTATAGCTAATTAATTAATTATTAATCACATGTGTACTATGTACACGTCATACCTATTAAAGGATAGAAACCTATATAATCTGTTTCCACATTAAAAATTGCACCTATACATACATATATTCTACCTTGTATCTACTATAAATACCTATGTACACTTTATTGCATATCAATACATCCATCATATTAGTTTTTCATTAAGAATTTTACATGAGAATAAAAAAATAAAAAAAAATAGCTTTTTAATAAAAAAAAAATTTAATTTTTAATTATCATTATGTACATAAGTTATTGAAATAGCTTTTAAATTTCAGACATTAATAAACAAACATTTATACTTTATATCACATAAATTAATAAAAAAAGAAATGCTTTGACTAGATAAATCTACATAAAAATCACCAATCAAACTAGAATTAAATGGATCATTAAACATTGGCATTGAGTTAAACTTAACAACTTCTAAAATTATATTTCCAATTGCCTTTCTTATAATCTTTTTTATACAAATAACATTTTTATTTTTTTAACATAAAATATATATTTTTATTATTCACAGTACTTATAATCCATTTTTCTAAAACTATTGCTTCATACAACGTATCAGTGGGATCACTGTACAACAAGGGATAAGCAATTTCTTTTTTTAAAATCGGGTAATTCACAAAAGGAGCAATATCAATATTTTTATATTCTATTAATCTATTATACACATCTTGAAGAGGAAATCTACAATTTTTTTAAGTACTTTGTAAACAGTTTTCAAATTTAAAAGCGCTAAATTTATCTAACGAACCATGAAATTTTACAAATTGAGCTAAATATATTAAGCCATGTACATTATAAGTTATATATTCCTCCCGGTATAGATTTGAATATTGAGTAACAAATTGTCTTAATAAACTATTGGCTAATTCATTGTAGGTGATACATGTTTCATCCGACATAAGTATTCGGATTGAACAGTGTAGCAATATAAAATGTTTGTATAATGACTTTTTTAGTTTTCCTTTGAGTACAATCGGGCCAGAATTAAGTAAAAATGAGCAAAATTCTGTGGCTTTCCGGAACTCGAGCTCTTCTAATGAACGAGGTAAACGGCTAAATTTTTTTGAAAAATAATTTAAAACGTATAAGATCTGTTGATGTCTCATTAGCAATATCATCGTTAATAAAACGTGTAGTTTTTTTCCTTTTTTCCAAAATAATAGTAATCGCTTCATCACACCTAGGCATACACAATGCATATATTCTAACACTACAGCATCTGTTATGTTTAAATCAAGAAACATTTCTAAAGGACTAATGCCTTTATGATAGTCTTCATCCTTTTTACTACGAAATAATACATTTGTTCGTAATTTGGAATTTATACCTGAATATGACATACGATTATTTAAAAAAGTTCCTTCTTCTACAACTGTGATACGCATTGTGCTGCTTAACGTTAAGTATAAAGGCCTTAGCGGGACTATCACAAATTACTTGGCTAATATCAAAACTAAATACTTTATTTTTTTATTTTTATTAGTCTTGATAAATTGCATTTCATTAATAAACGGATTTAAAAATTCAAATATTGATGTGGGTTTTTTATACTGACCATGGTAAATACCAACAGGTAAACATTTTTGTGATAGCTCAAGAATGTCAACAAATAAAATTAAAATAGGCCAGAAACTTGATTTAGAACTTTTTGTCAGTGGTAGTCCATCAATATTTAAACTTAATTTTATTAATGAAATATCATGAAGTTGATTATAATACGCTTCTAAAATTGGTCATATCAAAAACTCAATTCCAATATGAATATAAGATCCAGGATGTATATTAACAATTTTGTGTGCACGAGGAGTTTTTAATAGAGTTCTTACATCTTAAGGTAATTTTAGACCTGCAGATCTTAATACAATTAAGAGTTTATTTATAAAACTATGGGAAACATGGTATTTAGATATTAAATATCTTAATTAATTTTCAAGTGAATTATTATTATCACATCTAATACTAATTGTATTTATAACGTTATAAATAGATATTATATTATTGGCCATATCATTAGTATAGATGTACCTATATAATATATATGATATATATATATATCATATATCATAATTTTTTTCATTTATTTATGTATATATTATATAGTTTTCATTATTATTTTATTAATACTCGCATAGAAGTTTTATTTGATATTGAAATCAACTTAATATCTCTACAACTTAAAATATACGTTATGTTTTTAACTTCATTTTATCAACTTCCAATAGGGATTAGAATCAGAACTTCTTTAAGCTGATACAAATTGAATGTCACATGTTCATACAAGGCTGAATGTTTTCATATATAATATCTATTAAATTAATCATAGAAGTTATACAAGCAATGTTAGGTTTGAGAGATAAAATTATCCTCTCCGAGATGTAATGTTGATCGATTTGCACACAGGGTAGTGCTTAAAGATCAATTTTTTTGACATAGCTGTTTTTTACACGGAGTTTAACACAAAGTGTTTTGTTGTGATATAATCACCAATTAAGAGATATCACCAATTTAAAAAATTGTTGAGACAACAGTTTTTTGGGAAATTTATTTTATCACTACTAAGTTTCTTCTTTTATTCAATAAATACTTTTCCTTATTTGTTATTCTTTGTTTGTACACTTAAGTTGACATATTTATACATAATTAAATAATGCCAATAATATATTATTGTACGTGAGGTACAAACACAGTAATAACTAACAACCAGTGTAATTTAAAGACATATTGTATTGTGTGACTTAGCACCCCCCCCCCCCCCCCCCCATACAAAATGAATAACAGTATAACACACTAATATTCTAGTATTAGTATACTAGCAATAATTACAATTTAAGAGATTATATTTAAAAAAAAGCGGATAAGTGGATGTCGCTCTGCTGTCGAGGTTACAAGTGGGTCAATGTATAATGGATTGTATTAAACTTGAATTCAATGATATAATATCATTGTATAAGAAAAACGATTCTGAGCTGAGACGGTTTGTCAGTCTGAATATTTTATATTGTTATTATTTATTTTATCCTGTAAGTTGAATTAATATTATAATATTATAACTTTTTATTCGTTTCTATGGTGATAAACAAAGCGTTAGAAATTAAAATCCCATTTTTAGCGGTTATTCGTAATTTGTCGGTGGTTTTTCCCGTGGTATTCAATAACTATTGAGAAAATCGAAAAATGATCTAATAAATCTAAAGTACCATCTTGATCCAATTTGCTAAAATATAAGGTAATATATTTTGAAATCGAATCATTCTTTCTGGTAGAAATTTTGTATACAGGATAAAAAAAAAAAAACTTCATTGTAAACCCACTAGCTTTCTCGTTCCGCATCTAAGAACATAACAAATTTAAGGTATGAGGTGATTTATTGAAGCAATAGTTGATATAACGAAATGATACTAATAATAAATACGTGAAGTTCTGAAACAGCAATGATAAAATGTGCTACATATACGAAATGGAGTGGGGGGGACCAGTTGGCACGACAACGCGAGCTGATGCGGCCGCCGTGATTCCAGATTTCATTATAATTTCTCATTAAAAAAACACTGAAATGTACACTGTTTAATGAGCAACTCCTGCTTCGAGATAATATACACTGTCGTGCCGCTGCTATATTTTTTTTCTTAGCTCGCAACACGACCGTGGCGGTGAATACCATATTGACATATTATCATTCTCTTCTATATGAGTCATATATTTTATAATGGCAAAAAAACATACAAAAACATTTTAAAAATATTTAAATGTTAGCTGAACATATTTTGTTGCCCGTAAAAAATAACAACTCTTAAAAATTGTGATTTAGATTGTTCAACTCCTTTTGGGTTTAAGTCTCTGCAATAAATGCAACCCGGCCACCTTGGTAGGTAATGTGCAATGGAAAATGAAATTTGATGCATTATTGTACCTGATCTGTCCGATAAACAAATTGCAACCAATATACAAATAAAATACTAATTTCTACTAATTATTTCTCCTATTACCAAAAGCAACCATTTATAAACAAAAATTCCCATCGTAAATATCAAAATCCCTGTTTGAGCATCTCCCGGAACCTATACCAAATTCAATTGTGAATCTAAATTATCCCGGGAACCACTCAAACACAGACGAAAATTGTTATCAAAATTGTTACAATCGTTTAGAAATGCATAAAGGGCATACAGACAAACAGGATCCCGTTTCAAATTTTAACGGTTACGGTTTCGATTTTTGAGAATGGTTTTCTACATTTTCTGGTTTTGGTTTAGGTTTTAAGATTGGTTTTTTAAATTTTTTGTTTTTGGTTTCGGTTTAAAAGATGGTTTTTTAAATTTATTGGTACCTATCAAAAGCGGTTTTTGAAAATGTTGGGTTTTGATTTTTGGAACGGTTTTTTCCAATTTGGATTTTATTTCCCTGTACTTAATAACTGCAGACCCAATTTTTAATATCTATTATTTATTAAGGGCTGAGCCTAAAGCTCTAATATATGTCCGATTTGTATAATTAGTGTAGGTACATACAATATAGCAAATTTACGTCCAGCAGAACTAATTTCCTGTTGTTAACTTTAATATGTTATGCTTACTTTTGCATACAATATAATATAGTTGAGATCATTATTCGATTACATTAATATTTAATTGCAATTTACAATAACATCACACTTGATATAATAAATCTCAGATATCTTGTTATATGATTAATGCATATGATTTTGAAAATTAATTTATACGGATACTAAAAAAGTGTATTGGACTATTGAAAATATTGTTATTTAAAAAGATTGCTGTTAAGATTCAAATTCAAATACACGTTATAAGATTTGGTACACACATTTTTAATTCATGGACACACTGAGGAGAATGATGATAATAACATAAGCGATTGATGACTGCGGAACGGATCCGTCGAATACGAAACATTTGCAATAACATTAACAATTAGTAATCATAATATATGCACAAATACTTCCAAAACAATACAGACGTCATAGACGTACATAGGGATTTCACCCCCTGAATTTTTATAGCCCCCTCAAAAAAAACAAATGATTTAACCTAACCTAACTAAGAGTATCAAGTCAAGACCTGATGTCAGCGCCCCCCCCCCCCCAAATTTTAAACACTATTTATGCTTATGATAGATGTGCATGATCGCATAAGGGCGAACAAAATAATAATTGTAATATTTGTATTTTAATTTTGAATCAATGAATCTAGTAATAATATAAAATATAAATAGAACAATATTCGTATTACCTAATAGTATTTCGTAATACTCAGTGATTCGAGATTCAAACATAATATTTTCTTCGCATACAAATACTCATTTTAACTAGAATTATAAATAATATAGGAATTAACTTTATAAAATTCCAAATTCGAAGAAACCGATATAAGTTTTGAATTTTAAGAACAGTTTTTCAATTCTATGGTTTCGGTATGGGGTATGTTGACAGTTTTTTAAAGTTTTTGGTTTCTGTTCCGGTTACGATGTTAAAATATGAAAAAACGCGGTTCAACCGGTTTTTCAGAAAACCGGTTAAACCGGTTTCGATCTCCGTAGACACCGTTTGGGTATGATAATATAAAAGGCAATATGAAATGTTCGTACATTTAATGTTAGAACATTTAAATACTGTGTTAGTGAAGTCCAACATACTCCTGATCCGGAAAAAGTAATAAGGAAAAAGAATAATACTTCAGGAATAAATTAACGTAAAAGTAAAAAAGAACTTAAATCGTTTCTAGGTATGATAAACTATCTAAAATCTTTATACTAAATTTGTCAGAAATTGTTACCCCATTTAGGGAATTAATGAAAAAAAAATGCTTGAAACTGAATAAACAGTGCAAATTGACCTTTGGTAAAATATCTATATTAAAAAATGTTGATAGCAAATTGGCTTTAGAAATGGAATGTGATGTATCTGAAAAAGTGATGTGTTTATTGTATATTACAGATGAAGAGTCCCATTTATTTTGCTTCAAGATTTTTGATTGAGACAGAGGTTGCTTATGCCTAGGTAGTAAAATAAATGCTGGCAATATCATTTGCTTGCACAAAATTTCATTCGTTAATTAATGGTCAACAAATCAAGATATACACTGACCAGCAACCTCTTGTTACAATAATGTATAAAGATATTCATAAAATACCCAATAATTGTTTAAAAATTCTAAGACTAAAACTTCTAATATACAAGATAGAGTTACATTACCTATTTACCAGGTCATTTTATATGGTATTACTGACCTTAACAGCAGCAATTTTATAATGATAAGTACCTAATACTGGTCCTAAATTCTAGCAGACATAATTCATATGGTCTATGAGATGAGTTTAGATTTAAATAATTTAAAGGAATAAGAGTTTAAAAAGAGCTATTGGAAAAGTTAAGTAGTATTGAGTAGTTGAGTATTGTAAAAAAAGTTTGCTAAAGATAATGAAGGAGGATGTTGAACTGAAACATTACTAGAAATTGAGAAAATAAAAACAATAAATAATAGAAGAATTTAATATTACCAAACTAGATTTTTGATTCCAAAAAAACTAATAAATTATATAGTTATTATCAAATTACATGAAACTTACTTTGGGATCACTAAGACAAATACAAGAGCTAAGACATTATTTTATTATTCTAGTATAAATTAACAAATAGAAAATTAAATACAATTTTTCCTTGAAATTAAGCAGTTCAAAAATTAGAGTACCAACGTTATCTTATAAGATCACAGACATTCCGTTTTATAAAATTGCTATAGATTTAGGTAGCAGACTTTGAGGGAAAAGCTATTTAGTGGTTGTTGATTACTACTCCAGGTCCTAGGTGGATTTAAATATTAAAATTATATACTAAAACCAGAGAGGTGGTAATAGAGTTTGGGCCTTAAGGAATTGTTCAGTAGTTTAGGGTTTTTTTTTTATATTTTAATTTTAAAGCAAGTTATGAGTATTTAAAATTGTAAATTGTTTGTGATTTTTAAAATACTCATAAATTGCTTCAAAATTAAAACCTAATAAAAACTTACAATGTTCACTAGATAATAATCTTACTTTTAAATTTTATAAGACGTCAATTCACTCTAATTTTTAAACAAGCAGAGCTAAACGTGATCTGCTGAGCGTATAATTTGCTATGTTATGCGTTTGTAAGATACTTATATAGCGCTTTCTTAATCTTAATTTGCTAGCATATAGGAATATTCCTATCAGTGGGCCACAATATAGTCCTGCTCAACTACTTCAGAGCAGAGAACTAAGAAGTACATTGTTTTTGAAAGTACCGTCATATTACATAAGCAAAAACAAACATTTTTAAAAATAAAATCACCGTAAATCGCTTGTGATCTTAACTGCATTTGTTCCCCAGATGTCATTTAATCGAATAAGAAAACAAAATGTTGACACTATTGTGGAAAAAGAAAGTTAATAGGATCTATTACCTGGTAGTATGAGCAATCACAAAATCGGTGGTGCAGAAATTGCGCACTGAGTTTACACGAGTGTTGTCACTGACAACTTGACAAACTTGACAACTTGTCAGTGCAATTAAATCGAATAAAAAATAATAATATAATTTATCGACTCCAACAACTTCTCTTAACAGTTCTACAATCTATAGAATCGATAACACCACGGAGCACTCATAAAATTAAACTTAACTTCGCTTTAAATTATTTAATCTGAGATTCTGTGGCCATGTCTGGTGTATAAAACAACGTTAGGTAATAATAATATTAATAACTATTTATTTAGTCACGGTAGTAAAGTAGTACTTTTGTGACTAGCACAGATATATACTATTATAATAGTTTATACCTGTGGTATATAATATATATAATATATGAATACTAGCCAAGTACAACAGCTTCTAGAGAATGGATATGTCATCAGCTGTGGTATCACACTATCACGTCATATCATCACCGCATCATGCCAAATCATTATCAATCCACCTTGTTATTATTTTTTTCATTACGTGTGTGATATAAGCAACGAATTTTCCAATGAACCGCAACTACCATTACATTATAATATTTATAAAGGTACTACTATTGCTGGTAGTCTACTGTTTACGAGTCACGATTCACAAGTCACAATCGTCTGGCTACGCAGTATTCCGCCATTTATTATCATTTTTTTTTTTTTTAATTTTTAGTTATAGTTATTATTTAGATTACCTATTTTAAGTTTTAACTATTTTTGTGTTTAAATCGTCTCCAAATAATAATTTAATCGATTTAGAATTTTATTTTGCATTAGTGATTCGCAATACCTTGACAGCGTGAATTTGTCTGTTGTGTACTTGTGTTTGTTTTAACATTTTATGAGTGAGTGGTCCTTTCATATTTATAAAATTAAATTTAAAATGCATAATTTGTTTTATCATTCATTTAATAACGTTGTATTAGTATATTTTAATTAAATAATGAATATTTCCAGGTATTTTAATTGTTCTCATTGTGCAACAGTCAAAATGTTTGGATTTCCAAAAGATTTTAAATCGAAAAATATCACCGTGAAAATTGATACTAATGTGAAACGCAGAACTTATGGTGATTCTTCTCCTTCTATGCCACGTAAAAAACTTCATAGCAGTGTTAATAAGTATGATGGTAGTTCAGATGAGCGAGGGTTGTCCGAATATGTACGTAGTAGCGCTCGAATGCCACAAAATCCTAGAGTGTCTAGGTATTCAGAAATTGAACAATTTGACCGATCTAGGGATTTGGATCGATTGCATGCCACTTATAAAGTATTGTGTGTGAGTGCTTTACATCCCAAAGCAAGTGACGAACAAGTTAAAGATACTTTGTATCGAGAATATCGCAAATTTGGTGAATTTTCTGTTAAAATATCACATGAACTAAATGAAAGAATGGCATATGTATGTTTTAGAAGCTCAAAAGATGCTAAAGATGCCAAACATAGTAAGCCTAGAATACATTTGTTTGATAAAATAGCTTTAGTTGCTCCTGTATATGAAAGTCGTGGTTCTAGAGATCATCATGCATCGAGAGCTAGACGTTCACAATCCCGAAATTTTTCTCCAGATGTTGAAAGGTACTATCCTGCTTCTACAGAAGTTCATAGACCACATCAAATTGATAGGTTATATGAAAAGGTTATACCATATGGTATTCTTCCCTCCATGCGGCGGCCACAAGTTTTTCGAGAAATAGGTTTGCCACCATTACATGCACGTGAACTTCCAATATCTCGACAACAGTTATTGCACCATATGGCTCCTATTCATCCTCATTTAGGGCCAATTCATGCATTGTATGGCCCACCAAGACATCTTATGCTACCATTTAAACCATACATTCATCCTCATCTGATGTATGACAAAAAAGATAAATTTCCCAACTATTTACACCATATTCCACCAGAAGACGACCCGTTAGCTACACGTACATTGTTTGCTGGAAATTTAGAATTTTCTATTACGGATGAAGAACTTTATTGTTTATTTGGTAGATATGGAGTTGTTGAGGATATAGATATTAAACGTCCATTGCCAGGAACAGGAAATGCATATGCATTTGTTCGTTATCAAAATTTAGATATGGCTCATAGAGCAAAAGTCGAATTATCTGGTCAATATTTAGGCAAATTTCAATGTAAAATTGGCTATGGAAAATCTATACCTTCACAACGAATATGGGTTGGTGGTTTGGGTCCTTGGACATCACTTGCTCAGCTAGAACAAGAATTTGATAGATTTGGGGTTATTAATAAAATTGAATTTGTCAAAGGTGATATTTATGCCTATATACAGTTTGAATGTATTGATGCTGCAACTGTAGCTGTCAACGAAATGAGAGGAGTGTCTTTAGGAGGTCCAGAACATAAACTTAGAACAGATTATGCTAAAAGTATTTGTGGCAGCCCTACATTAACTAATTCAACAAAGTCATCCCAAGATGATGTTGCAGCAACTGCAGGAGATTTACAAGAACAAACAAGACAAAATGAATATCCATTTAGTTGGGCAGATGATGAGTATCCTTTGTATAGTTCTAAAATGTATCGTAAAGATCGTATAGAATATAGTGAAGAAAGTGGAGAATTTGACAATCATGAGAATAGATCATTCAAGAAGCATTCTGTTTCTGATATTAGTTCTTCTCGATCACCACTTCACCAATCGATTGACAGTGATGTTGACTCTGAAGAAGGAGAAATACAATCTCCAAGTCCTTTGGATTCTGTTCGTACACTAGAACATTTGGCTTGTAAATGTTCTTATACATGGCAAGGCAGTCTTGTGTTAAAAAGCTCTCAGTTCCCAACTAAATGCCATTTAACATCCGGTGATACAAATGTCATAAAGTCAATGATGAAAGATTTTGATGGTAAATCAATATTACGCATAACTCAACGATTGCGTTTAGATGAGACAAAGTTGGAAGATGTTTCTAAACGTATGACTGCTGATAAGCATGCTATATTTTTGGCTATGCCTTTTTCTACTAACTCGATTTCCAACAATGATGCATTGGTACAAATTAGACCGTTACGTAATTTAATATCCTATTTAAAACAAAAAGAGGCTGCTGGGGTAATATCATTAATAAGTGAAGATCCGGAAACAGCTGGTGTATTATATGTATTTCCTCCATGTGAGTATTCAGCTAAATTATTGAAACAAAGTGCAAAAAATTTAAGCAGTGAAGCATTAAATGATGATCATTTAGTCGTGGTAGTAGTTAAAGGGGATATTTAATAATAAGAAATTTGTTTTTTATGTATATTTACTTAATAATAATATATCCATATATTTTTTTTTATCAATTAGATTTAATAATTGGATAGAATTAATTATTATGAGTTTATTACAATTAATTATAAGTTTAATACAAGTTTATTTAAAATTTATTAGGTACAAGCATGAACTAAAATAATCTTAGTTTATCTTAAGTTTATCTTAGTTCATGGATACAAGTTTGTTATTAGTATAATACTAGAATATCTTCATTTTAAGTTTAATATTTCTTATGACCATAAATAGATTTTTTTGTTACAATATTGATGTTTTTAATTTAAACGCATATGTTTACTATAAAACAAATAACTGTAGTTTATTCAAACTATGTATAAGTTAGCTTGTGTCAATTCAAGTTCACACACAGAGTTCAACTACGTATATGACATGTAGAATGCGTAACATAATTAAATATACAGATTGGGCCACACTGTCTATTGTAGAACAACTATTACAAGTTTAAAAATGTATACTTAAGTGATTCAATATGTTTCATTACCATTTAAAATAATGTATTATTTTATTATTAATAAGTGTTAATATTTATAACAACCTTACATTTCGTTAAATTGTTTCTCTTATAACTTTTTAAAATATAGTGTAAATTATCAAGGAACACTTTTACCTACCACTGATTGTTCAGTTATAATTTTTTAATTGCTGTAACTATTTATGACAAAATAAATACTTAAGTTATTAATCAACTAATCTTGTTCGTTAAAGAAATTTTATAATTAAGTGTAATTTGCGATTTGACTGTTATTGTTTTAAAAAATAATTTTAATCCATTACACATAAACTATGTATGACATATTTGATAGTAATAGTAATATTATTTTTGCCAATTTAAATTAATTGTACAGTTACTTAAGATATATGAAGCATTGTTGTTTTTTTTAAAAAATTTTTATTTATGGCGTTTATTTTATTTCGGGTTTCTACCAACATGTTTAATGTTTAAGAGAGTTTGGGGATTTTTTTCTTGTGAAAATATATGTAAATAATAATAAAATCCAAATTGTTTTTGAAAAAAAATGTTAACTATATAAAAATTCCAATATTCTATTTTTTTTTTATACATTTTTCAAATATTTTAGAAATAGACAAAGTTAGTGATATTGGGCTACAATTATCACTATAAGTAGGATCACCTGACTTAAATAATGGGTAAATTACACATTTTTTAAAGTTAGAAGGGAACAATCCTAAGCAATTGTCAAGTTGAAAAGATAAGCTTAAGGAACTTTTAATAAAATATAATTTGTTAATCTGGATTTAAAAAAAGAGGAGTGATCTTTTATTTTATTTAAAAAGAATCCTATTTCTAAGATGGACACCGCTTTTATAAAAATTGAATCTGTTATCTCACAGTTGTTATTAAGATTTCTAATTATTACCAGTTGATTTATAAAAAAAATTTATTAAATTTATTACGTAGGCAGGTAACCAGTATTATCATGTATTTCATATATTATGTATTAATTTCATTTTCTACCAGTAATTTTTTTAATTACTTTCCACAGTTGTTTAGTATCTTTGCTAGCTTTAGTTATTTTACCATGATATAACAAGATTTTAGCACTTTTTATTAATTGGTTCAATAAATTTCTGTACCTAATAAGTATATTTTATTTTAAAATCTCTATTGAAATGTCTATTTTTTAGCTTATTTGGCTATTTTATTTTTATTTCCAATTGAAACAATTAAACCCTGAGTAATCCAATTTTTAATTTTTTAGCATTACATATCTTATAACTATTTGATGATAAATTAGTATGTTCTGTAATCTTAACCCAACTTTCAGTATTAGAAAGTATATTATTCAAATGGTTAAAATAAATTTTGTAATTTTTCTCAATAATACCATTATTATCATTTTACTTGTATATGTTGTTGGCTGATTGGTACTCCAGTTGTTTCCATTTGCATTTCCCTTATGGATTTTTCCAATGCTATATTAAATAGAGCAGGGTATACTAAATCTCCTGGCCCCTGCTTTAAGCCAGTTCTTACTTCAAAAGCTTCTGACACTGTATATTCGACCCTACATAGTTTTATTTATCTATCGTTTAAGTAATAGAATATTATTAGTAATATCAATATTAATATCACCATATAAAATATAGTTCTCCTATTTATTGATATTATTTTGATGCGATTCTAAGATATTTAAAAAAAAGGTCTTTATTATCGTTTGATGATCTATAAATTCCTATTATAGTAAAAGTACTTCAATTTATTTTAATTGATAATTTCAATGAATTACAATTACTTTACTAAGGTTTCACTTAGCACTATAATATCATAATGCCAGTTATAATATTTGAATCTAAAAATAACACTAATTCATCAAAATGCAGCCTTGTACTTATAATATTTAATGAAAAAACAGATAGAATTAGAAAACTTATCAGTTTGTATACAATTAAGATTTTCTAACAATTGTTTTGACATTATTTATCAAGTTAATTTCATCAACATATCTAAATTTATTATTAGTTAAATAATTATTTTTTTTTTATAGATTATTAAGCCCGGCAACTATGGCCATTAGCTGTTTGTTTGTTTGTAGGGGAGGATACTGTAGGTTGGTAAATACGTGTGTTTTGGTTTTGGCAAAATTTCAATGTCTGAATTTCATGCCCGGTCATGGGATAGTGGCCTCTCTTTTGACAGTTACCTGTCCAGAGAGAAAAGCCGTTTGTGGTTGAGATTCGAACTGGCAATGGTACATGTTGTAACCGACGCCATAGTTCGCTCGGCTACTCCGTGTCTCCGTCCCCCTTAAATAATTATTAAAAACCATTCTAAACCTTAATTAATGAGACTTACGATTTCACTATATATAAATCTGATTTAATTTTGATTACTTTTGCAATAGTAGAGACACAAATAATATTATTAAAGTAGTGTAAGTATAAAGTAAGTAAATTACATTGAAATAGACATCATAATAATATTATAAAAAGTATCATCAGCATCATATTTTATCAATAAATATACATATTTATTGTCAGTAGATCAAACTCAACAACATATTTATTCATTTAGGCTTAAACAAAAATTAATTTAAAATTTGAAGCTAAAATATTATAAACATATAGGTATTAAGATTTTAAAAAGAATTTTTTTCAGTTTTCACAATAGCTAATTAGTTATTTTGTATATCAATCATTATTATTTTCCCTAATTTATAGAATAATTCCATTGGAACAGCAATAGATTTGGCTTATGCTGAAATAGCACTTCAACTTGAGTGCTACCAAACTCTCTGTTTGTTTTTTTTTCAACCAAAATGCTATTTATTAAAAATTCTAATATTTCATTTGTTGATGCTTTATTTATTAAAATATATGAACCTAGTAAATCAAGATTTTCAGTACTGCTTAGTAGTATATTTGATGTACAAGTGATTTAAGATGTTTTAATTTACCTAAAGGCTAAAATCATAATTTTTTATCCTCATAATTGAGATAACACGGTTCTTGTATTTAATCCAATTAATCTTGAACATATGTTAACCGAGTTCACAAGTATAACTAAAAAATGATTTGAAGTTTCATTTGACACTGTTTTCATATTATTTTAAAACTTCCTTAGGTTATTAGGTTATTAGGAAAAATATGTATTAAGTTATTTTATTAGTAATTCGTGTTCATTAAATTTATCAATGTTAAAAAAAATAAAAATGTTCTGCAATTATTAAAATATATATGTACATATTAATATATTATAAATCAAACAAAAATATACAAATATCATTAAGAAATAAGTATATAATTATTGCTTATTGTGTTATGGACGTCTCCAAAACCGAGTTTGTTCGCTAATAAGAAATACGTGGTGTAGGAGTTATCACTAATACTTTATTAATATAATCAGTTGTACAGAATACTTAGATTTAAATAATTAGACTTAAAAGATTAACAGAGGTTCTGCTCGATGGTCTGACAGTACTACACTCACTCTTATACAGACAGCGAGACACGGTAGGGGCTCGCTCGGGCTCAAAACTGTCCACACAGCGAATTCCCTTAGCCCGTGTGACTCTGCCTGTTCACATATTAATATGCTTACACACTATTCTATATAATACTATTACTATATCTTATACTGCGTATAGCATACAGACAGGGGTTCACAACAATTGGAACAATTATAATAAAGAATAGAAAATATTTTAACTATACAAAACTTGTTCTACATCCGAAATATTCTAGAACTAAATTGTTGTTCACAAAATTTAAAAATCAATGTTAATATAATAATTACCTATTAAAGTTATAGTAGTAAATTATTAGTACCTACACATAATGTCGGTTTTTTGTTATCAATTAATCACAGTTAACCTGTTTTTGGAACTCCAGTTAAATTAACCATCAGGTTTAACCAATAAAGTTAAATGAACCACAACAACTTTAACTTTTGGTTAATTTAATAATTATCATTGATTGTGTTAATTTTAGTAGGTACCTACTTTCAATTTGAATGTCTATTTGTATTTTACAATTTAAATTCTAAATCCCTTAGGTACCTATACTTATAAACATAATGAATTTCGAAAATTAAATACCTACTTTTTTATGATGATGACTAACCATGAATATTTAAATTAAACCTTATAGTGTAACCGGGTAGCTACAAGCATTGATAATTTTAGTATGTAGGTTTAACATGCCTTACAATTAAATTTTAATAATTTTAAATATGATTAGCACTATAATATCATTTAATAAATAGGTCATATACTAATATATAGGTACAATGTACATTCATAGTTGTTAGTTGTATATAAATTGTTTACAAATTAATTCTAATTTAATGCTTGGCAATTTTTTTTTTGTTCAGAAAAATGCCATGACAACTATACAAAATCTGTTATTAGCTTTAAGATTTTATGTCATGGGATCTTTTTTAATTTGTACTGGATATATTGTAGGTGTAAATAAATCTGCCGCAAGTTATGCTCATTGATGAATCCAACCACTAATTTTCGAAAAAAATCTTACTACACATTTTATTTACAATGATATACCTAATGCAGTGACGTGGGGGGCAAAGCATAGGCGTAAATAACGTTTAAAATTTGGTGGGGGGAAGGGGACTGTAGTTCAGGTGTATACTTGATACTAGTATGATGCTTTTAAATTATAGTGGTCAAATCATTAGTTTGGGGGGGGGGCTATAGAAATTCTAGGGAGGCTAAGATTCTGAACCGAGTGAGGGATGAATATACAGAAATTGAGATATTATATTATTATTATATTATATTTAATAAATGCCGGGAAAAAAATACAATGTTCACAATAAGATTCATTTTCAACTTCAGTATCTTCTTCGATGGGAAAGTGAATGTAGTTGGTGAATTGGGGAGGTCGAAATTTAAAATTACCTGCAGTAGTTTTCAAAAGCACCAGGAAAAACAAAAAAAAAATTAAGGAAAAACAGGAATTTTTATGCAAAATCGATTTTGGTTTTTGGTATGAATCCAAAACAAATTACCGTAGATACAAGAAATTTTCACTCAATTTATATTAGCATTTGGTATACACCATAGTCTATAAAATATTAATTTGTTTAGGTTTTTTTTCTATAGGTGTCAATAAAATTTTATCTGTTGGATCAAAAAGCTTAAAGATGTAATAAAAGACTTCTAATATATTATTACAATGGCAGTTGAAAAATATTAAAAATACATAGTGCCAATTTTTTTTTATAAGCATTTAAAACCACTTGTAATCTACTGTCCTAGGACAGCGGCAGAGCAACATCCACTTACCAACCTTTTTTTTTTGGAAACCTAGGTAAATCAACATTTTGAACATATTGTGGTGCTAAAATAGCTCTGACACCCACCCATGGTGGTTTCACATTACAAGTCGAGGGATGTTTTCGATTTTAATTGTCCGAGCGAAAGAAGTGATCGAGTGACCATACCGCTACGCCGGTTGTAAATGAAAATACCAACAAGTTCAATAAGCTATAGCCTATAACTATTTAAAATAAGGTGGACCTCCAAAATCAGACTTCCCCACCGTTTTCAGCATTATTAACTACATAGGTACGTAAAAACAAAAAAAAATTGAAAAGAAAACAAGAAAAGTTCCAAACGCGGTTAAATATTGCAGCGTTGTACGAATGCGTAAAACACCAAAAATCATGAACTTTGTAATGCTAGGTATAACTTACAAACTAATGATTTCTGGCAATTTATTTTTGCAACATCGTCAATACCCGTCAAATGATCGATAATACTGATTTATATGGAATCACTTTTATATTCTTTTCCGAAATAATTAGAAAATGAGCTTATTATCTATGTGGTGTTATTTTTATAACATTCCAGATTTTTCCTGAAAGTTTTGATTTATTTATCTAAAAATCATTTTTTTTACTTACGGCGATAGTTACGAGTTATTTCTATCTTGAGGTTAGTAAGCGGTTAACCACATTTTATATACAACATATATGTATATATTATTATTTAATAATCTATAATTCATAAATTTAAACACTCCAAACCTTAAAAAATTACTATATAAATTAAAAATTATTTTTTCCTGAAATTATGTTCACGTTATCATGGTATCTATATATTATTATATATCTGTGGCAAAACGTATTGTGATCATAAAATATAAAAATATGTACATTAGACGTGTCATCTATGCTGTTTTTGATTATATTTTTTTTTCGTTAGACGAATGTGTATTATTATATTTTTATCGTCAGGTTTAAATTTTTTATCGTACATTATTCAATATCGCAATTATCGTTATTAGGTACGTTTCAGCTTGCTCTATATTTGGTATACTTAATAATATATCGATCGTCGTCGTAGATATGAAGACGAATGCTCTGCGGTGCGCCACGAGGTATTTCGTCGTCAAAAACCAATGGAGTTATATGCTTACCGTCATCGTCGCCTCGATCACCCTGGGATACCTGATAGGTCGTTATTCTAGCAGTGAAGCTAAGACCTATTCCGGCACCGAACTGGCTGCGTCCACCACCGCAGAAATATCGGTCGAAGTTTGGCAAAGGATCCAATCAAAAATCGAAGAGATCGCTGGTGAGCTCCAAGACCTGCAGGCGTACATGTGCCGACAGAAATTTCACGTGCCAAACACAGCAAAACGTTAGTTAACAGACGACGTTTGAGTTTTTAATTTTGGTTGCATTTAAAAAGTGTGCAGGAATTAAGATTTCGATTCAAGAAAGGTCGATAGACTAAAGCAGAGGTCGCCAACTTTTTGGACCTCGTGGACCACTAAATCCATAACTCTAAATTTTACGGACCACTTATATCTTATACTCATGTTTTGAATACCAATTTCAAAAAAAAAATTAAATGAATGCATATTTTATAAAATATCAATAAAGGGTTTTATTATTAATAACAAAATTATTTAAGTTCGTTTAATTATTATTGATTACAAAAAAAATTAACTTGATATAAAACTGTTAAGTATTGAAAAAGTCTTAATGTGAGATTTGCTCTTGCTTGTTTTGAATAAGTTTGTGCATTTTTGGCTCCAATGAAGTAACTGCAAGACGGAGAGCTCTATTTCAAGCGTAGACCGGTAACGAGTTTTAATAGTTGTTACTGCTGAAAATGTTTTTTCACATATATACGTAGTTGAAAATTGAATTAAAATGTTCATGGCTTTTTCACTCAGCAATGGGTATTCGCTTTTAACGGAGAGCCAAAATTAAGATTTTGATAGAGTTGACTGAAATTTAAATTTAAGTGTGCTGTCGGATGATAAATCGATGAGGCTTTCTTTTTCATTCATATTTAAATTGTTGTCTCCAGACTCCAATATTTGGATTTATTATCCACATATTTCCATTTCTAGGATCTTCTTTTTTGGGGAAATAACGATCAAAAGATTCTGTGAGTGATTGTAGGTGCTGTTGTACAATAACTACCACTTGCTGGTTAACGTCCTTCTCTCTCAAAAATTCATCAAGATTTGAAAACATTTTCAAATCTTCTTCAGCAACCTGTGTTTGCCACAGTAATATTTTTTTTTGAAAAGCATCCATTTTATCTAGTATTGTAAACACGTCCTTAAGTTGTCCTTGCATGGATATATTTAGTTAATTTAACAGCGAAAAAATATCTGCCAGATATGCAAGCTTGGCGATCTAATCATCATCGAATAAGAGTTCTTGAAATTTGGTCAAATTACCTAAGACATAGGTCAGGCCAGCGAAGCAATAATGTGCTGAGGCGACAATAATATTTTCTATATTATAACACCGCCGTAAGCGCAGGCACGGCCCCCGTTGTCGCTGAGTGAAACGACGATCATAGTACGGGCTAGGCGATCTGAATTTGCTAAGTGTTTTATTTATGTTTGTTTTAATACAATAAAAGTGTTTCCGACCTGAAAACCCGAGTTCAACATTATTTTAGTCATTCTTACGTTCTTACCTTTTATAGGAATATACGTACTATGTGTCAATGAAGTTTTATTAAACTGAATAGTGCCAAGGTATATGTAATCTTTGAGTCATTTCAACTAGATAGGAACGAACTAAGAATTGACAAGCGCATACCATCGTACCTCAACGAGTTAACAGTGCCATTCTAATTAACTTTAGAGAGTGTCATTAACCAGAGAATACGAGGGTAAGGCGTATAGTTGGTTTACCGCGTATTGTCTAAAACGGGTGATACCACAGTATTATAGGAAACAATAAAATATTCAGAGCTCAAAAAAGCATATTTAAAATAATTTTAAATAAACAAAAAAAATATCTCACTAAGGATCTGATTAATGAATTTAAAGTATTTACGATGTAACAATATTATTCTACAGAAATGCCCAATATTATACATACAAATTATTTAATTTTAATTAATTAAAATATAATTTAATTGAGTTTAAACCTAGATACTATAACACACGGCTAAAAAACAACTTACGCATTCCTACTGTTCGTGTATTGAAATCTAGTCGATGTTTTTCACAATTGGGTTTGAGATTACTAAACGATATTGCAGTGAAAATTAATAACAATCCATTTAATAAATCTTATAATCATTAATTATTCACTTAATTGTAATTTTCTTTGACCAATAAATATTATTATTATTTATTTATTTATTTGACCACACAGGTTCAAATTCTTATTTATTTTTTGTAAAATTTAGCTCACAAGTAAACGAGTTGCAAATTCTAACATAATAAGAATAGAATCAAAAATAGTTGGAAAATAAAATTTAAGAAAAAACGGGCATTTTTACACAAAATTGATTTTGGTTTTTGGTGTTTTTGGTGATTTGAAAATGTAGTACAAGATTATCCATAAGTTTGTCTACATCTGTCATAAAAAAAATGTCTACAAGAAAGTCAAATTAAATTTTTTGAGTATTTTATTATAATTACATTTTTTCTTTAAGTAACACTCGTCTTAGTAACTAACCTCATATAATTAAAAATAAACTTGAAAAATTCACAAAACAGATTATGTTCCATACTTAAAATAAGTAATTATACAAAATTATAAGAATAATTATACAAAACTATAAAAGTATTTTTTTTCAACTTAATGAAAATTGTATTCAAATATACAAAATCAGTTATTAGCAAAGATTAAAATATAAAATTAAGTCTGATGTATACAAAATAAAAAGCACATTATAATACAATCCGAGAAACAAATAATTTAACACTAGTTTAAAACTGACAATGACAATTTTTTTCGCAGCAAATACTTAAAATCAGTTTCTTGGATTTAACATAACCTATGCATGTATAAGACCCTGTTACCCTTATATTATAGGCAGGGCCGGATCTAGGGGGGGGGGGAAGTCGGGGATTTATCCCCGGGCGTATAATTTTCGTGGGCGTATTTTAAAGGTTTTAAATTTTAAAAATTTAAATTTAAAAATGGACTTTGAAACAAAAGTCATAACTACAAAATAATATTTTAATAGAAATGTGTCATAATGAGTATGTGAATAAAATAATATTATTTTTATTTTTAATTTTAACAAGTAATAACAATGTTATTTTTAAATGGACAAATAGGTACGTATTGCAGTTTGAAAATAATATTAGATGTGTTACTTTATTGTGCAAATAATAATCTAGTTAAAAAAATAGTTTAGCTACTTTCATACCTTGTACTGCTCATAGTTTAAATTTGGCTGGTGTCAACGCTGCATCATCAAATGTTCAAATGAAAAACTTTTTTGGCAAGATTCAACAATTATTCAATTTTTTTTCGGGTTCACCTTCTCGTTGGGAAGAATTGAAATCATTGAAACTCACACTTAAACCATTTTCTGATACAAGATGGTCTTCTAAATCTGTAGCTATAAAAGCGGTTTTTATACAACTACCCGAAGTAAAAAATGCCCTTAATAATATAATTGAAAAAGGTAATGCTGAATCAATATTTTTGGATAAAAGTTTATTATTATTCATTGACTATGAATTTATTTGCTTGTTATCTATTTGGAATGCTATCCTTTCAAGCATTGATCGCGTTAATGTTTGTCTACAATCGAAATCATTAACAATAAATAAAGCTGCAAATCTAATTAAAGGATTAATTAATGAAATCACCGATTTGCGAACTAATAGACCTGAAACATTATTTCAAAGTGCTGAAGAATTAACTCAAAAAATTGCAACTGTTTTTCCTCAAAAAGAATAAAACGAGTAAAACTATTGGATCTTGAAGAATCTACAGACGACTGGCATGCGACTTCAAAAAAAAACTTGTATTATTAATTTAAAAAATATTTGTGATGTATTAATTATGAATATGAACTGGAGATTTGAAAAGCTTAATCAAGTATCTTCTGACTTTGGACTTTGAACCTTTGGAGCTGACCTCGTTGAAAGAGATTCAAATTATTTAATTAAAGCTGCTGCTGACCTAGCCATAAATACGACAACGATTTATAACCTTCAGACTTTACTTTGGAAATAATTAACTTCAAAAACCTTGCATTAGGTATGTTACCTGACCTTAAAAATCAAACTCCATTAAATATTCTGGAGTTAATACACGAATACTCAATGACTGACATATTCTCAAATATTTGTATTGCTATTTGTTTGTATCTAACATTGCCCTGTACTACTGCATCGTGTGAACGAAGTTTTAGTAAACTAAAATTAATAAAAACGTATTTACGATCCACGATGAACCAAAACAGACTTACTAACTTGTCACTTCTGTCAATCAAAAAAGAGAGCACAAAGACAGTTGATTTTGATTCAGTTATTGATAATTTTTCTGCAATCAAAGCCAGAAAAATAAAGCTTTAAATATTACGTTTAACATTTTGGAAATTTGGAAAATGTAGAATAATATATTTTATTATATTATACATTTAATACATAAGTTATAGGTAATCATTATACTATTTCAATTTTCAGTACTTAGTTATATTTTTCTTTCATTGTAGTTTTTCCGTACCTAAGTAGATACATAATATGTAATAATTATGAAGTTTTGAGTGTAACAATAACAAAAATTGAAAATGTATAAAATATAATTGTTTATTTACATAAAGCTTTTTGCCTTTTTATGTTAAAACTTAAAAGTAAGCAATAAATTATTAAGATTTGTTAATAAATAATTTATAAATGTTATTATTACCAATATTATTTTTTTTAAACCAGAAACTTAGAAATATTTACTATAGATTTTAGCTTTAAATACACCATTAAGAAGTTCTTCTAAAAATATTACTTGATCATATAAAAATTAATTTTTTTTGGTTTTTAAGCTACAATTGTTCAAATAATTTGTGATACATAATTTATTGGTCCAGTATGTTGCAAACGGCTTTATAATTGGTTGAGTGTGCTTGATTTTTCATAAAAAAAAATAATACTACTTCTGGTCATTTCCCTGAAATTTCCTGAAAAGGGCATATATTTTTAATTTTCCCCGGGTGTTAAAAAGTTAAGATCCGGCCCTGATTATAGGTGAGTTTAGGTTCAATATTTTTAACAGTCTTTCAATGATACTTGTGCAAATGGTGTTTATAGGCATGAATAACAATATCTTTTTGACAAAATGCACACTCAATAGTGTTTTCACTATTTTTAAATGAATAAGATACTAAATGAGATTTATGGAATGTCAATTTATGTATACTCAAACCTTCAAGATCATCAAATTTTGCAGAACATTTATAACAATCAAATTTATCAGGAGTACGACAACTTCTCTGTTGATGTTTTCTCAGTTGACTTATATTAGAAAACGGAATACAACATGCCCAACACATTAAATTATCCTCATATTCAAAATGTTTTCGAAAATGACATTTAAAAGCATAAATGCTTTCGAAGATGAGATCGCAAGAAGGTTTTAAACAAGTAAAAAGTTTATATGATGATGGAAGTCGAATATTTTGCATGTTTCTTCTTTCACATTCAAATGTATTCTTTTCAATTCCTTTTTCAAAAGGTAATAATTCTGTTTCCTTTGATTCAGGTTGTACTCTGGTAGGTTTTTCTTTATTGTTTGAATTCAGTGATGTATTAGGACGTGCATCAGATGTTGTAGGGGGAGTAAACTAAAAACAAAAACAAAACAATAATTAAAAATAATACACTTTATTAAGGTTAGTAAACAGAGTACGTGGGTTGATTATTAATATTAATACAATATGGTATATTCCCAAAGAGAATAAATAAATTACTCTATTTCCGATCAGTGACAAATATTTGTGACATATTAAACATAATAATTATTTAACTACTGTATAATTTAATTGATTGCCTGGACTTTTAGAATGTATTAACTTCAAAATAAATGTAATTAATTCTAGAAATGAATATACTTTTTATTTATCTATAATTAACATTAACTACATGTCTTACTACCCTTCTAATACATTAAGTTCTTGTGGAAAGTTTTTTAATAACTCGGACCTGTTTAGTATGATCCTTGATAAATGAAATGGATGTTTTTAAATCAACACCTAATTATTAAATTTAATTATATCAATTAGTTATTTAATTGTCATATTTTAAGTTTCTAGTATGTGCAATGTTTAATATAAACACATATAATATTTTATTTATTTTATTTAATATATATATTTTTAGTAATATTTTTATTAATTTTTATTATAACTCAATACACTTTACTTTCATGATTATATTATTGTAAATTGGAATATTAATCCGTAAATAAAATATTAATTTATTATTATTATTATAAACATCTTTGTTTTATTAAAAAAAAGATAAATATTTTTTTGTATGAGAAGTTGTATTAAGGGTTGTAACCTTTTATCATATGCTATGGATTTAGTGAAGTTTGTTACACTCAACTGTGTCTAACATAACCGCCTACACTCACTACTGTGAATAAGTGTCAGTTTACAACAAATACCGTCGACCGCTTTGAAATAATTGTGCACTAAGGAGTGTAACCAAAAAATTATGACAGTAAGTGATGTGTTACGTTGCAAACTTTCATACATAGTATATGATTAGGGGCGGATAGGCCAATTGGGAAATCAGAAATCTTCTAGATGCCTGGTCCTTGTATAATATATAAAAATTATAAAATAACAAAAAAAAAATTAAATATAATTTGATTTGTTTTATAGGATTGAGTTATTATACATTAAAGATAATATAGATATATTAAGACAAGATAGGTATATAATAAAATGTACTTCCATAAAAGGTTTGGAAAATGTAATTAACTTCTATACAAAATGTTAATATTTATATTTATATTGGTTACAAAATATTTAAGGATATTTTTTGTAAATATTAAAATGTACCTATTATGTTCAAACTTCAAATTCTAGTTTGGAACAGCTTAACCTTACTTGATTAACCTAAGACTATTAAAGTTATTAAATATTTTACTAATTTTAGGCTTGCTACTTTTTTTTTTTTTTAATTAAGAATAGTGAGTATAATTTTCAATGAAGTAAATTACTCACTTCATTGAAAATAAACCGAGTTTGGTCTAATACATATGTTACGCATTCGTGTTAAGAATTTATTTTTTACATTTTTTTAGGCTTGAACATTTTTGGGGAAGGGGGCTCAGTCTAAAAAGTTGTGTTTTTTCTAGACTATTGTATTAACTAATATTAACCCGAATAATAACGGTTATTAAAACCCAAACGTTAGTTTAAATATTTTATTCCTGTGTTTGAACACCCGAATATATCCAGCACCCGAAAACCGAATAAATGACCTGGGTACTATGCCCTGGTTTTTAAATTAGCACACATAAGAATATAAACACAAAAAGACTACTCAAAATCCACTGCAAGCGTTGTTGCCCTCATAGTTAATTAATTAAATCTAAAACTGCTGAACGTAAATGTACTGTGTCATGCGCTTGTAAAACGTCCTCTCAAACGAGTAAACAATCATTATATTATAATACTAATCTATTTTACAGATTTCGGAAAAATATACTACCTAATTTACCTATTAGTTTATAATTTACTTACTAAAAATTAATAAACATATTATATTGTATCATTTTAAAAATATTAAGGGAGGTACTTTTATATTATATTTAAAATACAATTAATATCTTTAACACTTGCCTTTGATTTTGCTAAATAATTAAGAATGATCGACGATTCAGAATATGTCTTTTTCATTGCTGCCCATTTCGAAATAGCATTTAGACAATTTTCGCAGATTATTTTTGGTTTAATATCTTCTTTTTCAATCTAATAAAATATTAATTAATATATGTTTAATTAATAAGTAATTCAATGTCTTATTTTTTTGTTATATCTATGTAAGTATAAGTATAAGGTAGGTGGATATTTACTTTTTCTCCAAACATTTCTTCAATTTGCCGGTGCAAATTGAAATCATTTCCATCGTCATCTGGAAAAATCATTGAGAATTTGACATTTCGGTCCACTTCTGGTTTCAGCAAACAAATTCTGCAGAGGTCAAAATTTTCGCTGTGTAAATTTATTTGACTCATGGCGAACGGTTCTTTTAGAAATCCAGCACCAGCGAAACACAAACGATAAGGCGACAACACCAGGGGAGACGCGGCAACCAACAAATACGAGTGGAAATACGATAAAATTTAGTTTTGTACCACAAAGCTTAAAATGTGCTAGTGAGCGTTGTCGTCATGAGGTGTGCCAACGGCAATTCATTACTCACAGTACGCAAATCGCAAATGGCGTCGTCTTAACAGAAGTACAGAACTACAAAAGGGCGAAAAGACACCACAAGACATGGGCGTTAAGATAACGTTTATCATGAGTCTTGATACAGGTTGGGCAACTTTATTATAACATGAAGGCAACCTCACACCACCATATATCAGACATACAGCGGCTGCATAGAATTTGAAAATAATGTTCTTGGTGACATATGGATAAATACACACAATACATAGCTCAGGTTGCGGCGGGTATAGATTCTCGGGTATAATGCAGTGGCGTATTTAGGGAGGGGCTCATAGGGGCCCGCCCCCCCCCCCCTTGGCCCGTGTAGTACATATTATAATAGTATAACACAATACTACTCAGTAATCGACACTCGTATTATACTTTAATATTTTATAATGTATGATGAAATAATGATTTGATATGAAAACCAAAATAAAAATAGTAAATTGTTAATTCGCATTATTTTGCGATACCCAGTAAAATATAAATAGCAAAAGATAAAATCGATAATGGATTATCGTATCTAGATTCTAGACTAGACTGTTTCTCTGGAACCGTTTGATACCGCACACGCGTTGCTCAATTTCAGTTGCTGTTTAATTGCCGATAAAACACAATATAGTGTGATCCTAGTCTAATCGTGTAGTTGTGAATAACGTATTCTTTTACTTGTCAATGCATTGTTTATAAGTTATAACTTAACTATCTACTTGTGCATATATTTTAATATTTGTATAAATTGACAGCCGAATTTAAAAATAATATGCAACAAAATAAAAGAACATCGAAGATAACTAATTTTTTTAACTCAACACAAAAAAAAAATTAAAACAGAATCTAACGACGTCGTGGATGATGGACAACAGCAGTCACAGTCTGACTCACAGAGACTAATTTTAAACGGAAATCAAGAAGGTATTATATAATAAAATAAATAAGCAAGACTGTAGGTATATACGCTATACGTAATGTCGCAATGATACTATTGAGTAGTATTTGAGTAATATGACGTTTAGTTTTTCAAATATTAAAAATCTTAATGTCTCAGAGCTCGCGCTAAAGAAATATTAGAGCTGCACATACTTTTTGTTTTACAGAAGTAAAAAAATTTGATCATTATCATATTATAATCGTAATATTAATTATGGAATAGTATGGACATAGCAGTTATAACAAAAATAAAATAATACAAATTTATTGTTTTTATTTTAAAAAGTTTAATAATATGACACCACACATGTATAGAATTATAATAATTATTAAAACACAGTTATCATCAAATATAAATTTTAAAACTTATAGAAAACCTTGTATTAAATTTTCAATTCTTAGCTATGAATACTAAAAATGTAGGTTTAATTAGTATTGTAATGTAATACGCTTTTGTTTTTATTATTTTAGAAATCAGGACATTTGTATGATATTGCCAATTTTGTGGTCAAACACACTTTACAGTCTTCTGAAATATTTAATTGTTTGAAATTGACTTGGATACCCGACCCAAAGTATGATTTTCCTATACGTGCAGAAGGCAGACATAATAGAAAATTTCAATCTAAGTATTTAGAAATATTTCCATGGTCAGCTTATAGTGAGATTAATAAAGGAGCCTATTGCAAATGGTGTGTTGTATTTGCTTTTTCAGGCGGTGGATCAGGCAACCAGGTATATTACACAGAAAAAAAAACTATTTCCCTTGATTATTTATAAATATAATAATTTTATAATAACTTCTTGTAGTCGTTAAAGAATCTAGTAAGAGAGCCGATGACCAAGTATAAGAATGCAATGGCTGATTTAAATGAACATTCTAACCAATTATCATATGATCTCTAGTCAAAGGGCAAAAGACTTCTTAAAAAACTATGAAAATGGAGACCAAACAGCGGTAAACGTACTTCTCAGCAATCAAAAAAGAGAAATAATTGAACACTATTGTAAGAGACTTATACCTATAATTAAAACTATACTTTTTTGCGCACGTAATAACTTGCCATTACGTGGTCATCGAGAGTCCGGTTCACTTAAATTTGATAATGTACGTGAAGATTGTTTATCGGGTAATCAAGGAATTTTCCGAGCTTTATTGTCTTTTCGCATGGAATCTGGTGACAGAGACCTTAAGTCTCATTTTGATATTTCTGCTAAAAATTGTACAATGATAAGCTCTACTATTCAAAATGAAATTATCGAATCAATGGGTTCTGTAATTAAACAAAAAATTGTTGATAGACCTAACCTAACCTGCAATTGAAGCAATACAGCACTGCGAAGATCTTTTTCCGAACATTAAAACACTTTTACAGTTTTTATCCACACTACCGGTTACTTCTGCCACTCCAGAACGCACGTTTTCTATTCTTAAAAAAATAAAAACTTACCTGAGATCAACAATATCGCAAGAAAGACTAAATGGCTTGGCTTTAACAAACATTAATGCCACTGGTATAATGTACCTATGATATTATGTAGAAAACGTCTAGCAGCGCCATCTATTGTCACCAAATTTTTGTTTCCAAATTCTACATAGCCGTTGGCTCACTATGTATGTTTAATCTATAACCCCACGGCTTTAGATAGAATGGTTGCACAAAAAGTCATTATGTTGTGATCACCAATTGTTCTTGTCAAAAATCTGTTAAAAGTTATATTATAGCGCTATTTAGTTGCTTATATAAACATCATCAATATTATATTCTTATGGGAATATGGGAAATGCAAATATTATAATATTGTAATTCTTTTTTTTTTTTTTTCCTGTTTTGAACCGACGACGCCGCGGGAACTGCTTTCGCAATGCGTCGTTTATTGACAACAAATATTTATTATACATACAGGGTAGGTAGACGGGACAATACCCCGACTTACCTCCCCTAAGACATGACATATATAGCATTTTATAATTTTAACGACTTCCGCGCCTTCCACGTCATCTAGGGCCGACCGGAGTCCGCCGCCCTGGTGTAATTATGTAATATTGTAATTCCTACTAGTTGCTACTATAACCCGCGTAGTATAAGGACTATTAATGTTTTTTGCGTTTTTTGGAAAATATATGCATTTTTTTTAAATATGACCCTTTTTAGATTTTATAGCTTTTACGATTACTTATCTAGTAGAAGCTCTAAAATAGCACTAAATATGCAAGTACTTATGCACTTAAAACCTCTATAATATACACTTAAAATATGCATTTAACAAAATTGTCTACATTTTTTTAAATTCTTATCGAATAAAAGCCAGCAATCCGCAAAGTGCGCAGATCTCTGTGCACGGCTCACTGTGGTGGTGATGTCGTATGGTGTACGACGTTAGATCGTTAACGATTATCTATAAATAAAATTTATTAATTACAGCAAATTATATTATTAGCTTATCGGCGATTCTCAAGCGCTTGTAGAAAATACGTGTGCCCGCGGATAGTCAATATTATTATATGACAAACATTCTTTAAATTTTTATCCAAACATTTGGACTGTATTGTTTGAAATAAAAATGTGGGGTTGGAAAAAATTGATTTAAGTTCAACATGTCTAAAAAGTATAAAATTGCGTATATAAGAGTGTAAAAAATATACCCTAAAAACAAAAAAGAAACAAAATATGCATTTATATGCAAAATATAATTTCAAAACTAGCTTTGTACGTACTTGTTTAATACTCTGTTATTTTTGTGTTTAGCAAAACAAATATGCAAATGCTACAAGCCTCTGCCCTAGTAATAATTATGAATCCTCAAAAAAAGTTTGAGTTGAAATCAGTTACATTATTGTCTATTGAGCAAAAACAAGCCTTAGTATTATTCATGCAAGAGCTACTAAAGGGTAAGTTTAGCCCATCGTTTACTTATAAACATTGTAAGGACTTATGGACACAAATAGGCAGTGCCGCATTTAAACATTTTGCGCCTCAGTGCAAAAATACGATCACTAAAAATATTCTCCTTTACAAATTTTATAATATGTATTTTTACTGTAAACCGTTTCAATAAGCCGCATTACTTGAATAAATTACGAAACCATTTTTTTCACTAATGCGTCCTACGTAAGGAACTATCATTAGGCATATTAAAACTCTGATATCTAATAGCTATATAGTGCTATAAATACATTAGTTGTTTTAATTTCAAACCGCATAATTTATTAGTATTATATAATATTATATTTTGTTATATTATCTCTGTTATTGAAATAATTAACATTTTTAAATTTTTAATAATTCACAAGGAAACAAAATTCCGACCACAAAAATTATGGCACCCGTGGCAGTTTTAGCCAATCCCCCCCCCCTTCTAATTGTGTCCCTGTAAATAGGCAATGAGCTAACTTCTATAGTTGATGCGACAAAGGAACCATCAAAGTAGAAAAAAGTAAAAATAATCGTTACGTACCTATTATTTTATAGTAGGTCCCTACCTAATCAGTTTAATTTAAAATTTAATTGAAGTATACTATCTATACTCAATGGTTCCTATTACATATTTGGAATTTCATACCGACTATAAGGTCTGGTTATAATGTGTTTATTTTATCAATTTCTATACTTGATATATTTTCAAAATAATTTTGACTCGTTTTGGGCTGTTTACGGACATTTAAAATTAAAAATTTGTTGAGTTTTTTTTTATCTATAATTGCCAATAAAATTTTATATACGTAAAGTTGGTTTACCGCGTATTGTCTAAAACGGGTGATACCACAGTATTATAGGAAACAATAAAATATTCAGAGCTCAAAAAAGCATATTTAAAATAATTTTAAATAAACAAAAAAAATATCTCACTAAGGATCTGTTTAATGAATTTAAAGTATTTACGATGTAACAATATTATTCTACAGAAATGCCCAATATTATACATACAAATTATTTAATTTTAATTAATTAAAATATAATTTAATTGAGTTTAAACCTAGATACTATAACACACGGCTAAAAAACAACTTACGCATTCCTACTGTTCGTGTATTGAAATCTAGTCGATGTTTTTCACAATTGGGTTTGAGATTACTAAACGATATTGCAGTGAAAATTAATAACAATCCATTTAATAAATCTTATAATCATTAATTATTCACTTAATTGTAATTTTCTTTGACCAATAAATATTATTATTATTTATTTATTTATTTGACCACACAGGTTCAAATTCTTATTTATTTTTTGTAAAATTTAGCTCACAAGTAAACGAGTTGCAAATTCTAACATAATAAGAATAGAATCAAAAATAGTTGGAAAATAAAATTTAAGAAAAAACGGGCATTTTTACACAAAATTGATTTTGGTTTTTGGTGTAACTCTAAAACAAATGAACGCATATACATGACATTTTCACTGGTTGTTTATATTTGCAATTTCTATACACGATAAAATTTTTAAAATATTTTGATTTGTTTTACACTGTTTAGGAACATTTTCAGTTTCCAATTTTATTAGTATTTTTTTCTATGGATGGCAATAAAACTTTATTTGTTGGTTAAAAAAGCTTGAAAATTTAATATAAGGCTCCTATTATATTGTTACAATGATATTTGAAAAATATTAAAAACCTTAGTCACAGTTTTTATTTATAAGCATTTAAAGTGCAGACCTTGACAAAATACGGAAAAATCGCGAAAATTAGCAAATTATTTTGACTTAAAAATTCATAAAATGTTTTCTTTTTAAATCTAAGATTTGAAAATGTAGTACAAGATTATCCATAAGTTTGTCTACATCTGTCATAAAAAAAATGTCTACAAGAAAGTCAAATTAAATTTTTTGAGTATTTTATTATAATTACATTTTTTCTTTAAGTAACACTCGTCTTAGTAACTAACCTCATATAATTAAAAATAAACTTGAAAAATTCACAAAACAGATTATGTTCCATACTTAAAATAAGTAATTATACAAAATTATAAAAATAATTATACAAAACTATAAAAGTATTTTTTTTCAACTTAATGAAAATTGTATTCAAATATACAAAATCAGTTATTAGCAAAGATTAAAATATAAAATTAAGTCTGATGTATACAAAATAAAAAGCACATTATAATACAATCCGAGAAACAAATAATTTAACACTAGTTTAAAACTGACAATGACAATTTTTTTCGCAGCAAATACTTAAAATCAGTTTCTTGGATTTAACATAACCTATGCATGTATAAGACCCTGTTACCCTTATATTATAGGCAGGGCCGGATCTAGGGGGGGGGGGGGGGGAAGTCGGGGATTTATCCCCGGGCGTATAATTTTCGTGGGCGTATTTTAAAGGTTTTAAATTTTAAAAATTTAAATTTAAAAATGGACTTTGAAACAAAAGTCATAACTACAAAATAATATTTTAATAGAAATGTGTCATAATGAGTATGTGAATAAAATAATATTATTTTTATTTTTAATTTTAACAAGTAATAACAATGTTATTTTTAAATGGACAAATAGGTACGTATTGCAGTTTGAAAATAATATTAGATGTGTTACTTTATTGTGCAAATAATAATCTAGTTAAAAAAATAGTTTAGCTACTTTCATACCTTGTACTGCTCATAGTTTAAATTTGGCTGGTGTCAACGCTGCATCATCAAATGTTCAAATGAAAAACTTTTTTGGCAAGATTCAACAATTATTCAATTTTTTTTCGGGTTCACCTTCTCGTTGGGAAGAATTGAAATCATTGAAACTCACACTTAAACCATTTTCTGATACAAGATGGTCTTCTAAATCTGTAGCTATAAAAGCGGTTTTTATACAACTACCCGAAGTAAAAAATGCCCTTAATAATATAATTGAAAAAGGTAATGCTGAATCAATATTTTTGGATAAAAGTTTATTATTATTCATTGACTATGAATTTATTTGCTTGTTATCTATTTGGAATGCTATCCTTTCAAGCATTGATCGCGTTAATGTTTGTCTACAATCGAAATCATTAACAATAAATAAAGCTGCAAATCTAATTAAAGGATTAATTAATGAAATCACCGATTTGCGAACTAATAGACCTGAAACATTATTTCAAAGTGCTGAAGAATTAACTCAAAAAATTGCAACTGTTTTTCCTCAAAAAGAATAAAACGAGTAAAACTATTGGATCTTGAAGAATCTACAGACGACTGGCATGCGACTTCAAAAAAAAACTTGTATTATTAATTTAAAAAATATTTGTGATGTATTAATTATGAATATGAACTGGAGATTTGAAAAGCTTAATCAAGTATCTTCTGACTTTGGACTTTGAACCTTTGGAGCTGACCTCGTTGAAAGAGATTCAAATTATTTAATTAAAGCTGCTGCTGACCTAGCCATAAATACGACAACGATTTATAACCTTCAGACTTTACTTTGGAAATAATTAACTTCAAAAACCTTGCATTAGGTATGTTACCTGACCTTAAAAATCAAACTCCATTAAATATTCTGGAGTTAATACACGAATACTCAATGACTGACATATTCTCAAATATTTGTATTGCTATTTGTTTGTATCTAACATTGCCCTGTACTACTGCATCGTGTGAACGAAGTTTTAGTAAACTAAAATTAATAAAAACGTATTTACGATCCACGATGAACCAAAACAGACTTACTAACTTGTCACTTCTGTCAATCAAAAAAGAGAGCACAAAGACAGTTGATTTTGATTCAGTTATTGATAATTTTTCTGCAATCAAAGCCAGAAAAATAAAGCTTTAAATATTACGTTTAACATTTTGGAAATTTGGAAAATGTAGAATAATATATTTTATTATATTATACATTTAATACATAAGTTATAGGTAATCATTATACTATTTCAATTTTCAGTACTTAGTTATATTTTTCTTTCATTGTAGTTTTTCCGTACCTAAGTAGATACATAATATGTAATAATTATGAAGTTTTGAGTGTAACAATAACAAAAATTGAAAATGTATAAAATATAATTGTTTATTTACATAAAGCTTTTTGCCTTTTTATGTTAAAACTTAAAAGTAAGCAATAAATTATTAAGATTTGTTAATAAATAATTTATAAATGTTATTATTACCAATATTATTTTTTTTAAACCAGAAACTTAGAAATATTTACTATAGATTTTAGCTTTAAATACACCATTAAGAAGTTCTTCTAAAAATATTACTTGATCATATAAAAATTAATTTTTTTTGGTTTTTAAGCTACAATTGTTCAAATAATTTGTGATACATAATTTATTGGTCCAGTATGTTGCAAACGGCTTTATAATTGGTTGAGTGTGCTTGATTTTTCATAAAAAAAAATAATACTACTTCTGGTCATTTCCCTGAAATTTCCTGAAAAGGGCATATATTTTTAATTTTCCCCGGGTGTTAAAAAGTTAAGATCCGGCCCTGATTATAGGTGAGTTTAGGTTCAATATTTTTAACAGTCTTTCAATGATACTTGTGCAAATGGTGTTTATAGGCATGAATAACAATATCTTTTTGACAAAATGCACACTCAATAGTGTTTTCACTATTTTTAAATGAATAAGATACTAAATGAGATTTATGGAATGTCAATTTATGTATACTCAAACCTTCAAGATCATCAAATTTTGCAGAACATTTATAACAATCAAATTTATCAGGAGTACGACAACTTCTCTGTTGATGTTTTCTCAGTTGACTTATATTAGAAAACGGAATACAACATGCCCAACACATTAAATTATCCTCATATTCAAAATGTTTTCGAAAATGACATTTAAAAGCATAAATGCTTTCGAAGATGAGATCGCAAGAAGGTTTTAAACAAGTAAAAAGTTTATATGATGATGGTAGTCGAATATTTTGCATGTTTCTTCTTTCACATTCAAATGTATTCTTTTCAATTCCTTTTTCAAAAGGTAATAATTCTGTTTCCTTTGATTCAGGTTGTACTCTGGTAGGTTTTTCTTTATTGTTTGAATTCAGTGATGTATTAGGACGTGCATCAGATGTTGTAGGGGGAGTAAACTAAAAACAAAAACAAAACAATAATTAAAAATAATACACTTTATTAAGGTTAGTAAACAGAGTACGTGGGTTGATTATTAATATTAATACAATATGGTATATTCCCAAAGAGAATAAATAAATTACTCTATTTCCGATCAGTGACAAATATTTGTGACATATTAAACATAATAATTATTTAACTACTGTATAATTTAATTGATTGCCTGGACTTTTAGAATGTATTAACTTCAAAATAAATGTAATTAATTCTAGAAATGAATATACTTTTTATTTATCTATAATTAACATTAACTACATGTCTTACTACCCTTCTAATACATTAAGTTCTTGTGGAAAGTTTTTTAATAACTCGGACCTGTTTAGTATGATCCTTGATAAATGAAATGGATGTTTTTAAATCAACACCTAATTATTAAATTTAATTATATCAATTAGTTATTTAATTGTCATATTTTAAGTTTCTAGTATGTGCAATGTTTAATATAAACACATATAATATTTTATTTATTTTATTTAATATATATATTTTTAGTAATATTTTTATTAATTTTTATTATAACTCAATACACTTTACTTTCATGATTATATTATTGTAAATTGGAATATTAATCCGTAAATAAAATATTAATTTATTATTATTATTATAAACATCTTTGTTTTATTAAAAAAAAGATAAATATTTTTTTGTATGAGATATTGTATTAAGGGTTGTAACCTTTTATCATATGCTATGGATTTAGTGAAGTTTGTTACACTCAACTGTGTCTAACATAACCGCCTACACTCACTACTGTGAATAAGTGTCAGTTTACAACAAATACCGTCGACCGCTTTGAAATAATTGTGCACTAAGGAGTGTAACCAAAAAATTATGACAGTAAGTGATGTGTTACGTTGCAAACTTTCATACATAGTATATGATTAGGGGCGGATAGGCCAATTGGGAAATCAGAAATCTTCTAGATGCCTGGTCCTTGTATAATATATAAAAATTATAAAATAACAAAAAAAAAATTAAATATAATTTGATTTGTTTTATAGGATTGAGTTATTATACATTAAAGATAATATAGATATATTAAGACAAGATAGGTATATAATAAAATGTACTTCCATAAAAGGTTTGGAAAATGTAATTAACTTCTATACAAAATGTTAATATTTATATTTATATTGGTTACAAAATATTTAAGGATATTTTTTGTAAATATTAAAATGTACCTATTATGTTCAAACTTCAAATTCTAGTTTGGAACAGCTTAACCTTACTTGATTAACCTAAGACTATTAAAGTTATTAAATATTTTACTAATTTTAGGCTTGCTACTTTTTTTTTTTTTTAATTAAGAATAGTGAGTATAATTTTCAATGAAGTAAATTACTCACTTCATTGAAAATAAACCGAGTTTGGTCTAATACATATGTTACGCATTCGTGTTAAGAATTTATTTTTTACATTTTTTTAGGCTTGAACATTTTTGGGGAAGGGGGCTCAGTCTAAAAAGTTGTGTTTTTTCTAGACTATTGTATTAACTAATATTAACCCGAATAATAACGGTTATTAAAACCCAAACGTTAGTTTAAATATTTTATTCCTGTGTTTGAACACCCGAATATATCCAGCACCCGAAAACCGAATAAATGACCTGGGTACTATGCCCTGGTTTTTAAATTAGCACACATAAGAATATAAACACAAAAAGACTACTCAAAATCCACTGCAAGCGTTGTTGCCCTCATAGTTAATTAATTAAATCTAAAACTGCTGAACGTAAATGTACTGTGTCATGCGCTTGTAAAACGTCCTCTCAAACGAGTAAACAATCATTATATTATAATACTAATCTATTTTACAGATTTCGGAAAAATATACTACCTAATTTACCTATTAGTTTATAATTTACTTACTAAAAATTAATAAACATATTATATTGTATCATTTTAAAAATATTAAGGGAGGTACTTTTATATTATATTTAAAATACAATTAATATCTTTAACACTTGCCTTTGATTTTGCTAAATAATTAAGAATGATCGACGATTCAGAATATGTCTTTTTCATTGCTGCCCATTTCGAAATAGCATTTAGACAATTTTCGCAGATTATTTTTGGTTTAATATCTTCTTTTTCAATCTAATAAAATATTAATTAATATATGTTTAATTAATAAGTAATTCAATGTCTTATTTTTTTGTTATATCTATGTAAGTATAAGTATAAGGTAGGTGGATATTTACTTTTTCTCCAAACATTTCTTCAATTTGCCGGTGCAAATTGAAATCATTTCCATCGTCATCTGGAAAAATCATTGAGAATTTGACATTTCGGTCCACTTCTGGTTTCAGCAAACAAATTCTGCAGAGGTCAAAATTTTCGCTGTGTAAATTTATTTGACTCATGGCGAACGGTTCTTTTAGAAATCCAGCACCAGCGAAACACAAACGATAAGGCGACAACACCAGGGGAGACGCGGCAACCAACAAATACGAGTGGAAATACGATAAAATTTAGTTTTGTACCACAAAGCTTAAAATGTGCTAGTGAGCGTTGTCGTCATGAAGTGTGCCAACGGCAATTCATTACTCACAGTACGCAAATCGCAAATGGCGTCGTCTTAACAGAAGTACAGAACTACAAAAGGGCGAAAAGACACCACAAGACATGGGCGTTAAGATAACGTTTATCATGAGTCTTGATACAGGTTGGGCAACTTTATTATAACATGAAGGCAACCTCACACCACCATATATCAGACATACAGCGGCTGCATAGAATTTGAAAATAATGTTCTTGGTGACATATGGATAAATACACACAATACATAGCTCAGGTTGCGGCGGGTATAGATTCTCGGGTATAATGCAGTGGCGTATTTAGGGAGGGGCTCATAGGGGCCCGCCCCCCCCCCCCTTGGCCCGTGTAGTACATATTATAATAGTATAACACAATACTACTCAGTAATCGACACTCGTATTATACTTTAATATTTTATAATGTATGATGAAATAATGATTTGATATGAAAACCAAAATAAAAATAGTAAATTGTTAATTCGCATTATTTTGCGATACCCAGTAAAATATAAATAGCAAAAGATAAAATCGATAATGGATTATCGTATCTAGATTCTAGACTAGACTGTTTCTCTGGAACCGTTTGATACCGCACACGCGTTGCTCAATTTCAGTTGCTGTTTAATTGCCGATAAAACACAATATAGTGTGATCCTAGTCTAATCGTGTAGTTGTGAATAACGTATTCTTTTACTTGTCAATGCATTGTTTATAAGTTATAACTTAACTATCTACTTGTGCATATATTTTAATATTTGTATAAATTGACAGCCGAATTTAAAAATAATATGCAACAAAATAAAAGAACATCGAAGATAACTAATTTTTTTTTGTTGAGTTAAAATGCGTGAAAATGTAATACAAGTCCTGATAGATATTGTTACTATAACGGTTGAAAAATATTAAAAATACATAGGCGCAATTTATTTTTTAAGCATTTTAAGTTTGAATTTCGACAAGATTTATCAAATGTTCAATTTTTAAGGATTAAAAATTTAAAACAAGATTCCACTTAAATAGGTTATATATAAATTACTTTATAGTTTATTCACAATAATATCATCAGATATACTTAGTAATATCATAGGCTGACTGACCGTCTTCATTTAGAATCGTTTTTCTTATACTTATACAATGATATTTTCATTGAATTAAAATTTAACAACATTCATTACAACGACCCACTTGTAACCTACTGTACAGCAGACAGACAACCACTTGCTTGCCTTTTTATTTTTCATTTTCAAAACTATATTAGGACGCCGCACACGCATTTTAAGGGGTTTGATATAGGCAATTATAATGCAATTTAAGAAAAGTGAACATTTAAAATATAATACAATATTGACATTTTAATTAAAAATATTTTAAAGGTGATCATCTAATGGCATGGCCGTTATTAATGTTTTGGTGATGATGTGTCATTTTGTTCGTTTTAGAATTAATTTAATAATATCTAACTTACAATTTAAGCTATAAAATAATATTTTTTTTTAACATATGTAACTTTTTTGTTAAGCACTTTTTTTAGCGAAATATTATTGTAAAAAAAATAAAATGGTAAGAAAATGCTTGGTAAGCTAGTAGAATTGCATAATGGTGTGCGCGGCTGCCTAGCTCATACATCATTATAACAATTAATAAACTAAAATGAAATAGATTAATTTTTTTATGTGACTGTCTTCACCTTGTGGCGGTCTAGGACATTTCGGCGTGGCTATCTCGGTGGGCCATTTCGACGTGGCTGTTTCGGCGTATGGGTGTCAAGCCTTCCACCACCCCCCCATTAGTAAAATCGCCACTGTTTACAGTTTTAAATTTTGACCTTTTAAAAGTACCAACTAAATTCACTTTTCTATCAGAAAAGTTGTTAAACTCAAAAATCGGAGAATTTTTACTTCCCAAAATTGTTGCCGAGGCAGAAAAAAAAACATCTTAGTAAAATCAATACATTCTTTCACTCCGCTCAGAATCTAAAAGTACCAAAAATCTTAATATTATGGTTACTTACCAAACAGTTATTTTTAAATTGTACCTATAGTGTAAAATTATAGTTTATTGCGTTGTGTTAAAATACGTATGTAAAATTGTAACCTGGAATTTAGAACGTTCGTTGAGTGAGCTTTCCTAATTTATTTTTTCTATAAATGCTAATAAAAAATATTCTTTAGGTCAAAAATCTTGAAAATGTAATACAATAAATAAGGTCCCTTCACCCTTTTAAGGTTTTATAAGTATTGTTTTTTCCTAAGCACTTATTAAATACTAATTTATTAGTTTATCAAAATTTTCTTATAAACAGACTTGATCAATTTTATCAGGTTGATTCAACATATACCAAATTTTGAAAAGTCGTTTAATAGGTAAAGTAAACCACTCTTTTTTATTTTTAAAGTTAAAACATTTTGGATTTGTTGGAAAATTTCTAAATTGGTTATCTTCTTATCTTTGTAATAGAACTCAACTAGTTTAAATTTTTTTTCAATTTCACTATTCCAATGAATATAATATTCAGTTACCTCGGGAGTTCCACATAAGGATCTCATTTGGGACCACTTCTTTTCGTGTTTTTATTAATGATCTTCCTCTTATTTTAGATAGTTCAGTGAACATTATGATGTTTGCTGATGATATTAAAATGTACTATAAAATCAAAAATGCTATCGACCAAAATTTGTTGTAATCTAATTTAAATAAACTTGTGTTATGGAGTAAAAGAAACTATCTATCCTTAAACTATGACAAATGTAAAATTATAACATTTTTACGAAGTAAAAGTCCTGTTTTTCATAATTACCTTATTGATAACCATCCTCTTGAACGACGTTTTTTTATTACAGGTGTAGGTATTTGTTTTGAATCTGACCTGTCTTTCAAAATAAACCATAAAAAAATCATAAATAAGGCGTATACAATTTTGGGTTTTATTACTAGAAATACTAAGGACTTTCAAAATCCTATAAGTTTAAAAAAATTGTATACTTCTTTAGTTAGATCAAACCTTGAATTTGGTTAAATGAGCATAATAATTTTCAGTATAAATTTCTGAAAAGAGTTGCCTTTATTACTCATTGTATTATTTGTACTATCTCCAGAGACTCTTTCCTTTTGGTTCAAGACTCTATAGGTATTATAAATTTAATTGAATTTAGAATCCTTATAGCAGGTATACACGTAATTCTGTTTTGTTCCATATACCAAACTTTAATACTAATAGTGGAAAAAATTCATTTTTTCAAGTGCCATTTTTAACGCCAATAGAATCTCAGTGTCACACATCATATATATATACATGTACATCATAGTGCCTAATTATTTATTTTATAGTTTTGTTTTATAGATTAAAATTTTTTCTTTGTATTTCTTGATATTTTTACTTTTATTATCATCACTTGTCTATTAGATTTCATATTGTGCCAATTCATATGTAATGTTTTTCTTTCTTTGTTGAAGGGCTTTTCACTTTATTCCAGTGAAACACTTCAAAAGAAATATTAATTGTAACTTTAATAACTTGCATACAAACGTGTATACCTACCGATATAAAAAAATATTACTACAAAAATACAGACTAACCCTTTGTAATATGTTGTATGATATATTATTTCTTAAGTTTTTATAAACATAATAGTCCCCATAATAAATCCCATATAAATAATATTAAATAGGTATCTGATATAAATGTTAGGTAGTTAAATATGTGTTCATTTAACTGAATTATATGGAAATATTTTAGAGATTTTAGAAATTTAAGTTGATTTGATGAAAATATATCTAAATAAGAAACTATAATTATTTAGAAAGTTTGATGGGTTTAGGTATAACCAAATAATTACAATCCACTGAAAGACACAATATTTATTTCAATTAAAATTCATGAAATAGATTGTAAATCTAATAATTGTTCATGTAATGTTATAAATAAAACAGTAATTATTAAATATTTAGGTATTACATTTGATCAACACCTAAAATGGAATACACACATAAATAACACAATTATGAAACTACGGAGAATGCACTATCTGTTCATTAATGCAAGAAATTTCCAAAATAACCATGCTCTACGTTTAATATATTTTGCCATAAGCCAACGACAAAATCTATTTTACAATATGGAATAACCGCAATAATGTGCTGAGGCGACAATAATATAACACCGTCGTACGCGCAGGCACGGCCCCTGTTGTCGCTGAGTGATTCGGCAAGGACGTAGCTCGACGTGCGTGTGAAACGCCGATCGTAGTAGTGGCTAGGCGATCTGAATTTGCTAAGTGTTTTATTTATGTTTGTTTTAATACAATAAAAGTGTTTCCGACCTGAAAACCCGAGTTTGACATTATCTTAGTCATTCTTACGTTCTTACCTTTTATAGGAACAGCGCCGGGATATACGTACTATGTGTCAATGAAGTTTTATTAAACTGAATAGTGCCAAGGTATATGTAATCTTTGAGTCATTTCAACTAGATAGGAACGAACTAAGAATTGACAAGCGCATAACATCGTACCTCAACGAGTTAACAGTGCCATTCTAATTAACTTTAGAGAGTGTCATTAACTATAGAATACGAGGGTAAGGCGTATAGTTGGTTTACAGCGTATTGTCTAATACGGGTGATACCACATAACATTACAAATAATGTTCAAATTTTTCTGTGGACCATCAAATTTTTACCGTGGACCACCAGTTGGCGACCGCTAGATTTAAGTACGAAATGTAAAAGTACTTAAGTACGAAACTTTATTTTATTGGTTCGTTGTACAACAAAATATATAGCGCACACTATTTTTATAATCTATACAGACTAGGTGTTCTATGAACGTCAATGAACTTTTACAAAGTTTACCAAAAAGTTTGAAAAATCACTACATTTTATTTTACTTTGGGATATTTTCACCACCCAAAATTAAAAAAGGACTTATGTTTACAAAGAAGTTAAAATTGTTATTGTAACATGCTAAATAAATATTGAATATATTATGATGTTATCATTGTGAAGACTATTAAGCTGACGCCCGACGGTGATTTCTTTTATATTTTTTTTTATTTAAATGAACATAAATAATTAACATTATACGTTATCAAGTACCTAATTATAAACTAATTAGGCTTTCTATGCCGGCATCGACATGGAACGTTCTGCCGGTCCTCCAGAAACAATTGACATATAATATTTATATTTTTTTTTTATTATCTATAAATAAGAAATACCTCGATTTTTACAATATTACTAAGGTAAAAATTAATATTATTATACTTATACAATATACATAATATATGAAACACATGCTGTTATATAAGTACACGAATGTATGCGGTGTGCGTATGTAAATATGTTTTAAAATGTTGGTCTAATGCAACCTTACGTATACTCAACAGTGGTGTACACATATTTAAAAATGGGAGTGGTTATATAAAAAATATATGTTTATGTATACTGTATATAATATACAGACGTCCTGCGAGGATTTACCCATTAAGATATCTCCTGAGATAATACATTTATCATAAATCTGTTTTTTTTCAGACTCACAGAAATAAGGACAACTTATAATATTGTATTTTTTAATATAATTAAACTTTTGAATTTTTTAGTTTTTGAAATAATTGGAGATACTTAGATCAATTTTATAGAGTTTAATTTTTGAAAATGTTGACTTTTCAACATTTTATTTTCATTAATCTCATGACTTTTAATATATTTTTTAGTTTATAGGTAAAACTAAAATAGCAAAAAACCTGTTTTTGCCCGGGTGGCGAGATCCCTTCTACGGCTAATGGGTATATCCTAACGGGGTTTGGTAAGTTCCCACACGAAATATAGCAGGTAAGCGGGTACATATGTAAGTTCCCACACGAAAAAACTAATAAGTTGATAATGACGCTTGCGAAAGTTTCCATTCTGAATTCAATTCAAATTTTTATCATCATTATCCTAATATATTCAAAATAATAGAAGTTTTTAAAATGTTTCAAACAAATACATACATAAAGATAAGAACATCAGAACTAAATTGACCTCAAAAAAAAGTAAAAACAAAACTATATAAATAATAAAATTTCAGATTATAACTTACAAAAAATTACACAGTATGACTATGTGAAGTGTTTGAGCTATCACAGTAAACCTAATAAAATTTGATTTTTTCTATTATTATTTTTATTTTATACATATACAAATATTATACACATTATATTATTAATTTTTATTATATATTATACGGACTAGATTCAATTAAAAATTGAATTGGACATTTTTTTATGCAATACAAAAACCAAACAAATTTTAACCACACCAACCACGTTTAAGTTGTCAGTCCTAAGTCTGAATAAAGTGGGAAGGAAGTTTGTGTTTGGCAAGGCTGAGCATTAACGAATTAAAAGTTAAAATTATAAGCAATTTATATAAACATTATTATGTGTCTGAAATTTTTTATTTTGAAAATAAGAAAATTTTAACTTTAAATTAAGTTAAGTTACTTTTCTTTGCCCAGCCTTGGTGTTTGGCATAATTTTTTTTGTGTGGGAACTTACGTACAAGTGTAATTTTTTTCGTGTGGGAACTTACGTATGGATATCCAGGGGTAATTTTTACCTGCTATATCTCGTGTGGGAACTTACATTCGCCCATCCTAACGGGACACTTAACAACTCCCCCCCCCCGCCGTGCGTACTTAACTCTGAACTATTTTAGTATATTTACAAATTTCTCACGGACGCTGGTGATAAGTAATAGATAATTTTTCCATCACTGCACCTCATGTACACTACAGCACACATTCCTCTCTGCGTAATATATAGTATAAATATAATATAAACCTATAATTTGTAGTTTAATACAGTGGCGTAATTTCAGTTTTTGAGAGAAAGGGCAACATTTTTGACGGGCCCAAAATAAAACTAGCCTATACCCGGCCCGACAGCGAAAAAAACAGGCAAATGCCCACCCTGCCTCCACCCAAATTACGTCACTGGTTCAATTACTAATATTCAAAGATGGCAAGGCAATGAAATAAACTCCAGTTAGTTATAATATAGTTAACAAACAATATAAGTACATTAAATTCTAGTTGTTTAAGGTTTTAATGTGGAGAAAATATTACTTAATATCCGCTTTTTAATCTGGCCAATGGCATCAGTACTCATTAACCATAACTCTAAACACGCATCTCAACTTCATTAAGACTTAAAAATTGTAGACCAAAAAAAGAATTGAAAGTTATAGGCCATCAAACGTATTAAATAATATGGAAATGTTAGAAAAAAATTATTTAAATTGAGCGCTCTTAATTGTACTTACTGGGTCATAGGTGTTAGTGGCGTTACATTTGATATGGATTTGTTAGTACCAACAGACGTGAATCCAAGGGGTTAGGTTATAATATCTTGTATTTATTAATAAAATATATCTATAGGTACCTACTATAATTTATTATGCACTAAAATTATAAATTTTGTATTTTTTTTAAAAAAAGTGTAGCTCTCCCCTCACCCAATGAATGAATCATGGATTGTGTCTGAGTTCCAATGTGGAAATATATAAACCTGACACCTTGGTCAGTGCTTTGTATAGTTATTAGTTAGGTATCTAAACTATAATTAATACTATTAATAATAATAAAATTATCTTAATGTATTTAGTAGCACAGATCATAGTAGGCAATAATAAGTAATAAGTATATAATAACAGTTCTATGAAGTAAGAATAGTGGTGAGTAGGATAATAGCGGGGGGCTTATAACCTCTAACCACTCATCCACTGAGTGCTGACCCACTGACCCAACTGAAGTGGCCAATGTGTATACGCAGTTGATTTTTGTTTAAAATGTTTTCGGATGACGACGGCGACCCGTTACAAGTTTTATTCCGACGAAATATAAACATGGGTAGATAGAGAGGCAGGTAGGTACACTATACACGCGCTTACACGTCCGACGACGGTTCGCCCGACTCGTCGTCGCGACTTTTAGCGGATCTTCCGTACAGCTGCGCCAGGCTGACGCACTTCGGGTCGGTGCGTCTGCTCCGCAACATTGAACTCGCCTTCTCGGAACGCTCACCGGTGAAGTCTGACGTCATGCTCGGCCGTTCCGACCATCGGAACGGCATCCCGCTGTTCGAGTTCCGTTCGGCGCGCGATTCGGTGGACCGCGCAGGTCTCAAACCGGCCCGGCCACCGCCGCATTCGTCGTAGCCTCCCGGACTACGACGTCCAGACGACGGGGCCCGGTAATCGTCGGCCGGGGTCGGACGTCTCGCCGGCGGATCGACGAACGTGTTGCGGCTCTTGTAGTGGCCGGTGCGGCCGTCAGGGGCATTTAGCGCGGCCAGTTTGCGCGCCAGATCGGAAATCCGTGGACGCTGATGCTCCGACGGCAATGACTTCTCGACAGCGGGCCTGCTTTCTTCGGGCGGCGGTTTGACGTTCCCGTGGCCTGCGCTCTGCCTTATCGTGCATAATTTCGGCCGCGGGCACTCGCGTTGCTTTTTCTTCGCGCCGCCGCAGCCACTGCCGTCCTGTGCCGACGGCTGTTTCTGTTGTTCATCTTCTTTGATCGTTTCTTAAAGCGTGTCATATTATTATTGATACATTGTGTAATATTATGACAACTATTATTAAATACACACAAACCATTAGCTTATTTGCCATCTACATTCTACATATTACAATACACGGAAAAAACAAAACAGTTGTTTGTACCATGAAAATAATAGGATTGACTGTACATTATAATTGCTATAGGGATAGCTATAAGATTAATCAGATTTACTAAAATATTATAGTCAAGTTATTATAGTTAACTGAAATATGCTATTTTAACTACATTTTTTAGTTAATTCAAACATTAAAAACTGCATTAACTATAAAATATAGTAAACCTAAAACCATAACTAATAACTATATTTATATACCTAGTAATAATACGTATATTATTTTAGTTATTTTACCTATCAAATAGTTATATTTACTATAATTTGTTTAACTATAATATTATAGTAATTTTTTTTCCGTGTAGGTATACCGTATACCTACATAGATATTATGCTATATAAGTTGTATAGTTTGATTTTTTTATAACATGATGAACATATCAATAATGTGATAAAACGATGAATACATTATATTATACATTACAATGTAGTACCTATGTACAATTATAGCCAATCGATGACTAAATATTAAATATAAATATAAAATAGTAATGATTTAAGTATTATTACTTATTACTTATTAGTATTTAATATTTATCAATTATGAAGTTTAATTTCTCATAAAATATTAAGCTTTAGTTTTTTCATATCAAAAATGGTAAGTTGTCTTTTTAAAGTTTAATTAAAAAACTCCAAGCAAAAAAATATCTTATCCAAAAATGAATTATTCAAATATAGACAATTTTGAAACAAATTGCATTAATATTTATTTTAACGTTTAAAGGAACATTATTTTATTTTAAGATTAAAGGACGCACACCCACTAGTATATTTTGTTGTCTCCATCTTAAAAACGTACAACAAGTCAATTTGCATTCAGCAGAATCAATTTTAAATTGTCGGAATTAATATTAGAGTGAATTGACATAGCTATTATTACACTTGAAAGTAAGAATATTATCTAAGAATCTCATTGGATTTTAATAATATTTAAATTTAAATGTGAGTTATGACTCATGAGTATTTTAAGATTGTAATATTTTACATAAGTATAAGTTTGATAATCAATTCACTATAATATTAAAATTAAGAACATAAAATTGGTTCTTCAGAATCCAAATTTTGATACGTTTTTAAGACTTCAACGACAGCCCGTCGTCCGTGTTCGGTGTCCTTTGATGTATTAATATATTATACGAATGTATAGGTATTTTCATAGTTTTTGGTGTACAAATAATGAATACTTTGGTCCTAATTATATTATAATATATACTATACTTTTATCGCCGGATTCCGTAACAACGTTGATTTTTATTGGGATTATATCATCGATAAGCGACTGCTCTACGTTTATCAAGAAATCGCCTGGATAAAGTTTATCGTAGGCATTAAATGCTTCTTTGTCAAGTTCTATTTGTGTTTTAACTTGAGCATCAACTTTGCGATCCGAACACATTTCTGCGCCAAGTCTTATATCTCCAGTTAATAGACTGGCATCATTCCATTCGAATGCTTCGTTCACATTTCGGTTTTGTTGTTCTATGTTCATTACATCACAAAGATCTGATGTCTCCCCGCTTTCTTTTAATCTATCTGACCTAATAATAATAATTATTATTATTTTAAATGTATCTAGTGTTAGGATGATTTAAAATTTTCTACTATGTCCATTTCATAATATCTACAACAGAATTGACTAGGTAGCTATTTACTAGAAATAAATAATAATAGTTCAGCTTCATTTTTAAAATACCTACCTATATAATCATTATAATCTATATATAATACAGTATTTTATACAAATGATTCGTACCACTTTCGTGCTCTTTTGCTATAAATATATATAAACAAGAATAAGTATAATAGTATAAAGCGTTATAGATTTTGGATTTAACTATTTTCCACGCTCAAATCATATACCTACCTACCTAATACAAAAAGCGAGATATTTGATGAAAGTGACATTCACATTAGACAACAATTATTATTATTATCTAATACTATACACCAGCGTTTCCCAAACTTTTTCTCCGCCGGACCCCTAAGAGATAGTAAAAATGATGGCGGACCTCTTAATAAAAATACAAATAAAAACAATAGTAAATAAATATAATAATAAACTATCGGTTGTTTGACCGACTCGATTAGAGGTCTCTAATCTCAATTGATTTTCAACGATAACCATTTCGACAATGCGTTCTTACAATTATCAGTATTTCCCGATGGCCTATTTCCTAAGTGATACGAATTAATATCCATCAGTATTTCAAATTTACGTTCGTAGACCACAATTCGGGAAACGCTGCTATAGACTGATAATTTTAACCTCAATACCTACTATGTAGATATAAGTTTATCAGGTACCTAGGTATACATATTATAGATACAATAAATTATAATTTAGGTCGTTAATAAACGACATAGGTAAACAAATTACTTTTTCCTAGAAGCCCTGCTGCCAGAAACTGATGACTTGACTTCGTTTTCGTCACTGTTGATAATGTATCAAAAAAGCACAAGTATTAGTAGGTAATTTTTGCCATAGGTAGGTGCCTATATTATATATTATGGCATATGTTATCAGCTATAATTTTCGTGTCTTACTCTTTAGCGGTTGCATTTTTTCGGGCGTTCGGAAGTTTTATATTGTCTGTGCTCGGCTTGTGCAATTTTAATTGAATACCCGCTAGTGCTCTTTCCCATTCGATGTCCGTGGCGTGTGGTCCACCTTTAGGGACTGATATTTGGGATGATAAATTCCAATTATACATCGGTTCATCTGAAAAGGCGTAATAACACTGAACACCAACATTCGGTATAACTTGATATGAAGCATATTGGCGTTTGTCATAAGACATTGCTGTGCTAATTGTTGGAAAAGTTTCTTCTTCGTTATTTCCAATACACGTCGCAGTACCTTCTTTCTTTAAAAATTTTCTCGCCATTTCGATCACCTGTGGAAATTTGATGCTGTGAATATAAATTATACGGTTCACGATTCATTTACGCATGTCTTACGCCATTTTCCAAAGGATCAATTGTCTCGGGAGGAGGGTCTTTAAATGGACATATTGGTTCTGGATATTGCAATGCCAACGTCATAAGTTTTATATATTCATTTCGAACAAATTTGTTTTTATTTTGTTCCAACACTTTCAACCAGCTTGATAATACACAAGAATCTATAACAGTATAACATTAGTTCATATAAGTAGGTATATAACTATACATTATATAACTTATACAAGTAGTGATAAAATTATTTAATGTTAGAAAGGAACCTATACAAATAAATTAAATTAAAACATATACAATTTAATTTATTACCTATAGGGTTTAAATCCGTTTATCGATTTTTTTTCCCGAAAACCGTTAAAACCCTTAAATTTTAATTTTAAGATCCATAGACCGCGGTTACCGATACTCTTGGCCAGTTTAGAAAGCGGATATCAGTCACAGATTAACAAAAGTTTATTTTTACAAAACCCTGAAAATCGCTCATTTTGTAATACCCGGTAACCAGTACAATGAGGAACAATTTTTTTTTTGTAGATACCATTTACCTTTAATATATTTTTAATTTATTTTAGTTTATTGAGACAACAGTTTTGTTTTTAATTAGATAACACTTTTCTTGTAGTATTTAAGTTTGGGGTTTATTTTTAATTCAGTTTATTAGGTACCCAGAAAAATGTGCAAATAAGTAATAAGTAGTATAAATTATATTTATGAATTTATGATAATGTGATATAATACTATTTAGATATAATATATCAAAATACGTTAACACCGTGTGAGTAATGGGTATACCGCCTATTATATTTTATATTTATGCCTAGATGTACTTCATTATATTGTATACCCACAGTATCAGGTTACAGTGGGTTAAATATAAAATACCTACAAAACTATTAAATACATTTAATTTATATTTTTATTATTATTTTTAACATAAAATTAGGAATTTAATAATTAATATTAAATGATAACCTATAAATAATATAATCCATTTTAAAGTTTTTAACGCGGTCACTCTTTATGTGATCCATATAGGTTAGGTTAGTTACTAATTAAAAAAGAAGATTAATTTTTTATAGACTGAGTTAGGTTAATTTTTTTTCCGTATTAGTTTTTAACTTTTTGAGATAAATTTATGATTTGTTAACTGTTAACTTTTAACCTATCGATCTTGTGTCCTCTTAACTTATCTTAACTTGAATTAATTATTTCCATTGAGGGGCCTCGCTACTGCCGTCAATTTTAGCTGAAAGACCTAAAGTATTGACAAAACTAAATTTAACTAACGTTGTCTGATTCTGAAAAAAAAATTTTAGCTCACCAGAAAATTGTCTGTAGATCCTACAAAGCACTTTGTAAAAACTAAATTTTATATTATAGTAACTGTAATTGAAAACTTGAAAATATGAACTTTTTCGAATCATAATTAAAATTAAAATTGATATTAAAAACGGAAAATGTTTCACACGATCTACAGATATTTTTCTACTGAATTAAAATATTTTTTGAGAATCAAAATCAGACAACGTTAACTAACAATAAGTATGTTGTTGTAAAAATTCGTGTAGTGAAATTGATATGGTTTTTCGAGTTATTGACATTTTCATGCGCGTACGAGAGAGGTTTCCGTCGGCGGCTCCACCGTATGCGCGGCAACTGCCGGTACCCGCATTTAATTTCACTCACACTAATCATTTACAACTAACACATAGATCCCGGGCGGCTATGACGAAATTAGAAATTGCCTAAATGTTGCCCCTTAAATAATGACCGTAGCGAGGCCCCTTAATTTGCCAACATTTGACTTTATGTGGTGCAAGGAATGAACCAGGAGATACTAACTATTGAAGACAGAACCAAATGTAATCAGAAGTTAATAACGACGGATTTTCTTATTATATAGTATACCCAACTAGTTTAATCATAACCGTATACAGAATATCTATAATTCATAAAATGTAACGTAGTTAAGAGCAGTATTTACTATTTACCGGTTAGAATCGTTTAATTTTTATTTAAACCACTAGAAAATCGTTAACATGACGTTAACGGGTCATCGCCCATCGGTAATTACTTTATTATGTGAATGGTAACCGATAACCGCCACTTCTCTAAAGAAGAAAACAAGTCGACAGTTTTTGAAATATTTTCGGTTCCTACTCGAGGTGATTATCTCTAATTTTTGGAAACAGTTTTATACCCGGGTTTATTTATTAGGCACCTATCACCTAAAGGTGCGTGGAGGTAGGGGTGATAAGTAGGACAGTTGCCTCGTTGGTTATTTTCTGGGTCAATCTATCCAATCATCATAATCATTATGCAACATAAAATATCAGAAAATAAATATTTTTTAAATTAAAAATTAAAACATTTTTTTTACGAAGTGATTTTTATTAAACTTGATTATGAACGTAAGACGTTTTATAGATTTATGACATGTAATGGTGTGGCCAAGTACGGTGTTACCCAAGTTTTTATTTTTTTGATAAAAAATTAAATGTTTATAATATAATATATAGCATACAATAGTTTGAAGTTTGTGGCATCAATGCCTGGATAAGCTAGAAACATTTTATAAATAACCTAACATTATAAAATCAATGGTATCATTAAATTAATTTGAAAAAAAAAGCATTTGTTAATTTTAAATTACATAATATCAATTAATTTAAATTAATGATGTTGTATTAAGAATAAATACCAAACTATCTACATATAATTTTAAAATTTCGTACCTATATGAAATAAAACATGTCACACACACAATACCTTATCACAAATAGAATAGACAGTGAAACAAAAAATTGAAAAATTTTTGGGGACGTTCGTTAGTTACAAATTAATGAATAGTATGATAACTTAAAATAAAATAATTTAAAAAACGTTGGAATAAGTTATTTAGCATTAAAAATAATAAAAGAAAATATTAGTGTATAGGTACCCACATTTTAACTTTACAAACATTTTCAAATATACCCACCCATTAATAATGTATAATTTAAATTATACTAATATAAATGAAAATAATCGAGTTTATTTTGAGTTTTTAAGTTTATCATCACATTTAAAATTATAATTTCTTAAAAATATGACATTAATTATAGACCATAGTCTATAGAACATTTTTTAACTACGTAAATAAATCGTATAAAGTTATTCTTTACAGGATATAAGATAAAGGATATAAAACTATATAATATCTCAAATTATTTTATTATTATAAATAATAATAACATTTATTAAAGTACTATTATAATATAAATTACCTCCGATATCATTACGTTTTAAAATTAGTTGTTTAACTATATCGTAAAAAAAAAAAAATGTTACGTCTTCATCATCTGTCGGATTGGAATTTCTTGTTAATGTATTATCTTTGCTTTCACTGTCGTTATTCATATTTAACTTTTAACTTACAAATCAGAATTTAATCAAGTACGAATTATTTTAAATCAATATTAACAATTTAGTTAGTAAAACACATTTCATATAGGTACATTTACTTAATACAAACATTAAATTTAAATATAAAAAGTTATTTAATTTTTTTTTTTAAATATTATGTTGCTAAGTGAAAATGTAAATGTATATAAATAATAAATAATTGCTGGTACCTATAGTAGCTATCGGGATCAGTATTATTAAGTATAACTAGTTAAGTATAATGTTATCAATGAATAAAGATATTATAAACCCGTATTTCGCAATAGTACCTATATATTTGTGAGTTCTAGTAGTTAGGTAACTTATAAGTCAATAAAACGATCAATTGGAAGTACACAGTGGCGTAATTACGGGGGGGGGGGGCGCTAAAGGTCCCCCCCCCACAGGGATTTTTTTGTGTCAATGCTGAATTTATTATTCTGCTGTTTCTTTATATTTGTATATAGTAATATGTAATTAAAAATATACATAACCTATAGCCTTTAGTATAACCATTCAAACAATTTAAAAACCGCAATTCAGAATGTGCTCTGTAGTCTGTAGGTATTAATTATTTCTATGATACATTGTATTTAATGCAATTATTATTTATTAGTTATTATTTATTAACGAACTTGGTTTATTGTATTCAATAGTTTCTAAACCTTACTTAAAAATCCAAGTGTTTTCATGTAACTTATATTATGAGTAATTTATTTATTGATAGGAAATTAATACACAAGATTTATGTTCAACTTCTGTGTTAACTGATGTAACTTCAAGAAATTTAACGTCAGTTGAAATAAATAAAATTGTAACTAATTTTTGGAAACCTGATTTCAATTTTATATTTCTTATTAATAAAAGTTATAAAAAATAAAAAAAGGCCAGACAAGTAGATTAAAATTTAATTGTCTTTCACGTTGATCCTAGTTAGCTTACTCGACAAAGGAAGATGGAGCTTTTTGCTAAGTATATAGTGTTTCTTTTGTTAAATCTATTGCTGGTATTAATAACCAAAGTCTTGGGGCTTTAGTAAAATGCAAATTTTATAATTGGATTAATCAATAACTTTTAAGATCGATGAAGTGATAGATGTTTTAGAAAATAAGACCAGAAAGCATTAGTTAATTTTGTAATTTTACTATATTTATATACGTGCCGCACACGTCGCCCGCGGCTGAAATAGCTCACTTCCTGCACTTGCAGCTACCCAATATACTATTACAGTATTAGACAAATCTTCAAACCTGTGATTTAGTTCCCAAATTAATCTAAAATAACAAAATATGCATTCATTTTAAAACTCACCCGATTTATTTAAATTATCATCAAAGAAATGTGGAGTCATCAAATTGTATTACCGCAGCAAACGTTACTACGGGTACGTCATGTCGTCATACAAAATAAAATACGATTTACTCAACTTTTTACTAAAATAATATATGAATTATATTATAAATTGAAAAAGTGTGCATTTTGTATATACATAATTTAACATAAACATAGCATTCAAAATGGATCTTGAAACAATGTGAACTTTTTTTTGTCTAAGTTATATTATATTATAAAACGTTTATTGCATAGCCAAAGCTCTCCTTATTATGTGGTGAGAATTTTGTTTCTTAGTTAGACCGTAATGCTCGTCACGAATAATGTTGGTCCGATTAAATGCGTTTATCGGGAAATTAAAATTGTTACTTAAATGTGGGTTATACGGTGGGTTGCGGTGGGTTATACGCTTCGAGTACGGGGTTGGAGTACCAGGGTTGTATGGTCAAGTTGTATCAGTTTCAGCGGCGGTACCAGTGATTCCGACGGCGGTATCAATCGTTCCAAGTCCGTCACAATCATAGCATACGTTCCTGTTACATTAGGTCCCATAATCGTCGACACTCACACTCGCCATCACATACGGTATTAGGATATTATTACGATAATATTACGATAGTATCAATAATAAATAATTCTACTTGCATATTGAAAATAGTGGAAATCACTGTGATCAAATTTGCCGTGTAGGTAAATGCAAATAAAATTCAAAAAATAGATGAATTATTAACATCTAATGTGTGTGTATAATATTAATTTTACGAATAACGGATAATTGCAAAACCTTCCTACAGTTTTGTATTCGCTTAACATCTCTAGACTCTAGTTAGGTCTTAGGTACATGTAATTTATAAAAATTAGTATTCACTGTATTAAATTTGTTTAGGTACGATGAAATACTATTTAGAGCAAATACAATATGTTTACAAAATAATTTAGGATCTTTACGAAATTCGGCCTGATCATAAAAATAACTAAATATATTTAGTACCTACGCATAGAAATTTGGAGTTGTTTTAACTACAACGAGTGTCAATGCTATAGACATTTGAACGTCGATTTTGCGCTAAGGATTTATAAGTGTTATTTTAACAACAGAACTTTTTTCGGTCATTTGCACAACCCAGGAGAGTTGTTCTAACAACAACGTGTTTTAAAAATAACACTAGATCGATGGTTATTACAAATTATTCATAATTGTCCGTAACAATAATTGAGTGTTGATTTAACTATCGAATATACTCAGCTTAAAATAATGATAACGTCAAGACAAATTTTTCCGGATAGTCACAATACTGAGTATTTGTAGTAAATTAAACCTTTTTCATTAGTTATATTAAACTTCAAAAAGTGTTATTTCAATAAATATTGTATTTAAGATATATATTATAATAATATGGTATTATTATTATTATTATTATTATTACTATTATTACTTACCAAACTATTTAAATGTATTTTTTATAACATCTAAATAACAATTACTTATACATTATCAAATAGTTCAATTAATCGGATAAATTATCTTATAAACACTGCCGGTTTTTTTAAATATTATCTGGTAGTGGTGGAAGGAGGAGGTAATAATCAGTGCCTCTAAAAACGGTATTAGGTTTATGTATTATAATTAATACAAATAACAGATATAATAATAAAAATACATTTTATTGTATACAAATAAATATAGGTAATACAACACATAAATAAAATAATTACATACTTATAGGTATCTACATAATTGTCGGATTAAAATTATTAATATTTACAATCATTATATTTAAAAAAAACCAATAGGTAAATTATGATTTATTCATTCATTATAATACATATTATAGCATATATTTTGCCATCGTAAAAAATATCAGATAGAATCATATAAATTTATTTTATTTTATACAAATATTAACATAAAAAATACAACACAAATAACAAAATAATATTATTATTATTCAGTGGAGATAAAATAATTACATACTTACAGGTACCTACATAAAATAATTATTGTCAAATAAAAATTATTAATAGGTATTAGGTACAATATTTACATAAAAAAAAACAATAGATAAATATTATTATTAGTATACTAATAAGTACGGAGAATTTTTAAAAGTACCAATCATCTCCAAATGGTTACATAAAACCACCCTCAAAGTTGAAGATTGAATTTTTCTACTACAAAAAATGGCTTATGACACAAAAAAAATACAAATCACATCAACGTCGTCCCGTTCAGTATTAAATTGCGTGACAATTAATTCGTGTTTCAATTTTAAGAGTACTAAAATCAACGTAACCAAATACTGCACGCACAGGTATACTCAACAACGTGTCCCGCAAAAGAATACAATAATTTACATGACTGGGTTAGTGCAACGAGCCAGCAGTGACCTCGTGGTATTGTGATATTGGTACCTCGTGCAGTGTATTTTTAGAAGCTGTATAGGTAGGTACGGTAACTGCACTCGATTAATGACGTATGCGAGAAACTTTGTGGAGTTTACACTTTACGAAGCGTTAGCGCAATTAAATAGTTTTCAAGCCCTCTTTAAAAATGTCCGTGTTTGACAATTGTTATTATTTTTTTTATCTTGTAGTACCAATGAAGTATATTGGAACAGTATTATTTTTTGATAATTTTTTCTTTGGCAAATCCACCATGAGCAATTTTATAAAAAGGTATTAAATAAAAATGTATTGCATGTGTCATGGATAAAAAAAAACAGTTTTAAAAACAAAACTCATTCCATCGGCTGGTGGAACACGAGCGTTAATATTCAAATTATTTTCAATTATTACTGCATCCAACCCGATCGTCGGCGTCCGTCTCTATCCTAACATAATTGAGATTAAGACTACGAGCATAGACGCTATTTTGACAACTGTTTAAGGGGGGGTGGGGGGTGCTTAATATATAAAATCAAAACAGACACGCAGGGGCTCCACCCCCGCACACCCTCTCCACTTGTAATAATTTTTACGGTTATAATATAATACACAAACATTTAGTTTGGTACTCAACAATAAAAAACAAAATACTTGATAAATAAAATACAATATACAACTCAACATTTATCGATGCACAGTGACGCAACCAGGTGGGTCCCTGGGACGAGACCCCCCTTGGGCCATACTTATAATGGGTGGGTATACATGCTACTCAAATAGTAAGAAAAACGTTTCTTATGGGGATTGCATATGGACAGTTTTTAAGGAGTTCAAAATAGGCAATTTCCGAATTGAACGCGTGCGGGTCTTGTAAATGTGTGTTTACTGCTTAATAAGTGATCATTAGTGTATAATTCTACCAATGGACTTGATAACGCGATAAGACTTCTAAAAATTGATTTGAATTCGTTAATATTTGTACTTCAGATCAGTGGTATACTGGTGTCATTTCAGTTTTTGAGATGGGGACATTTTTGACCAGCTCATAATAAAACTGAAAAAAAAAATCACTCGCTAACAATTACATTACAGTATTACATTACGATTGCATTTCAATACAAATAGAATTCTTACATAATTTTAAACTTACTCGCAACTCACTGTCTTAGAATTATTACTAGTTACTATCATGGTTATCTGAGATAACCGTGGTTACTATCATAGGCATAAATGACCCATTTTTTTAAGAGATAAGAATGACTAAATTATTAATACATATGTAGAGGGATACCTAAATATATTACTTATTAGCTACTATATAAAGGTTCAAAACTAGCCCATACACGGCCCGTTAATGACAAGGGGGCTGATGCCCACCCTGCCCCCCTCCAAATGACGCCACTGCTTGAGATCGATCAAGCCACATTTTAAGATATTTTATTTAGTTTTCCAATAAACAACATTTAAAATTTCGTAAATTTCAAAATTTATAGGATTTTAGGAACACAACATTAACATGGATCTCAAGTTGATATAATATTATTTAGCGAATTCAAATAAGTTTTCAGAAGTCTTATCTATCAGGTCCATCGGTAAGTATGATTAACAAAAGATTGGTAACTACATTTTGGTGGAAATAATTGTCCGTTTGCAATCCCTTTATAATAACAACACTTGATTATATATTCTGTAAATTGATATTAGTTATTACTTGTTACTTATTAGACAACATGTAGCTTGTACACTAACTATAGAGTTGGGCGTTGGCTAAAAAATCCCATAGTTATATTTTTTTTCAGTTTGATCATTTTCTTATCAAGAAGTACAGATTATGGATTTAAGAATGAGTATATTTAAAAATAAGGGGCTTAAATAAAACTAGGGAGCTAAGCCCCCCCCCTACATCCTTCTAAATTTCGCCTATGAATATATAAGCCCGGAAGTAAGTTTCTTTCTTCTTAGTAAAGTATTATACAATTATTTGACTTTAAAAACATTTATAATTCAATAAATTTACTATTTAGTAATAGGTACAATGTTGTTTGTTTAATTTATACGATTAGAAATGTATGAAACCTAAAATCAGGCAAAATGACAGTGAAGGGTTATAGTTTAGTAACAAACGACTAAACTACTAGAACATTTTCTTGAACTTAAGTGTAATATTTTTTAGGTACTAGGTAATTTATTAGCATAATTAAATAAGAAACATACAGAAATCATTTATATTTCATTACATTTAGTAATAGATACAATATTTCTTATTTAATGATGTAAATAAATTACCAATCATTTAAGCTAAGGTTACATTTTTTCACGAAATATTGCACTCTAGTATGTTCTAGTCATCATTTAGTCTTTTGTTTCTGAAATATAATCTTTTACTGTCTTTTTGCCTGATTTTAGGTTTTCATAAATTTCTAATCGTTTTACTAGTTTTTTGTAGAAATTAAAAATGTATGCCAACTGTTCTTCTGCCATGGGAAATTCCGTTGGTAATTTTCCATTATTTTTGAGATATAATTCCCTATATTGATGTAAAATTGAACTGATAACCTTTAAACAAAAATGTTAACATTCGAATTTACATAATAATTCACTATAAAAATAATAATAATTCTAGTTCATCATACAAAGTTATTTTCTGTTTCTCTTTCCTGTATTTCATTTTTAAAGTCTTCCATTTGTGCAAATCTTTGTTTATCCTTCATTATATCCAGATCCGATTTGAGATAAATTTGATTGACAGGATTTAATTGTATCTAATGACATGTTAAAAATTATTGTATAAGGACTATCTACACGGAATAAAACTAAATACATATAGGTACCTAACAGTGTAACATGTGTATTTCATTTTGGCACTTGGAAACCGTTACGATTTTAAAAAAACACAGTGGTCCAAAAACGATATTATATTAATAAAAATATATTTTTCAGACAGCTGTTTTTTTTTTGGTGGGGTTCATACATATTTGAATTAAATGAAAAATGTATTTAAGATTTTAAGAAGTATGAGCCGAATATTAAAAAAGAACGATCCTTACGACCTTGCATTGTTCATAGTTATATTATTATAATATAGGTACCTATTGACACAAAGCAATATTTTTGTGCAAAATGATATCTAAAGACTAAGGTGTACAATATTTAATAATTATTAATTAACAATGGTTTTTCTTACTTTATTGGTATACTCAGATTTAACGTTCGCCTTCCTCTTAATATACATTAAATCAGCCTTTTTAAGATCATCTAAATAAGTTCGAGCGTCGTTAAAATTTACATTTAAAATTAATTTTTTATTTTTAGGTTTCTTATATTGAATCTAAAATCATAATAAATTTAAAGATTAACATGTAATTTATTGGATAAAAAAAACTTAAAAATATTTACTATACCTCTTCAGAACTGTCGTTTAAAGCTTGTTCTTTTTCGTTAAAATCAGATATTTTTAATATTGAACCTATGTTTCTTATACAAGCCATTTCCTCTACGTGCTGGATGATGTCATAAACATTTTGATATCGAGGATTTTTCGCAATTACTTTTGAAATGAATTCCTAAAGGTGTGATAGATAGACTCATTATATAATAATCATATTGAAAAATATGTACTACATAAATGAAAAAACACACGCTATTATATTATTTAAATCACAGTGTTAATACTAAGTATGCATTAAACAAATACACCCAAATACCACCCAAACCTGGCCAAAAAAAAACTGCCTATCGAAAGATTTTCGATGTTATCCGGATTAGCATTTAAAACTCTCTGCCCTATATCAAATTATATTTTGTCTCTAATTATTGTACATTATATTAGTTTCCGCTCTTAAATTGTATACATTTATATTGTATGAAATATTAACATGATAAATGCATGCGAAACTTAATAATCTGTAAAAATGTTTTTAATAAAAATGAAACATACAACCTAATCATTATAAATATGTATAATTTAATATATATATTGAGTGTTCCACAATTCAATGTAACATCAATTATTTTAGTCTACAACGTGGTCAAATCGAATTGTATTGAGATTTATGACTTTAGGGTGAAGAGTAGGGAGTATCGAAATACATATATTGGGAAATGGTCAAAATGTAAACCTTTTAGCGATAAAAAGTCTAATACAAATAGTTGTTCTCTTTTAAAATGTCAACTCCTAATTTAACTACTCGATTCTGATTTTAAGATCTTAGTCTAAATTGTATTTGTATAAGTTGATGCGATTGTTTGAATATATGTTTGTAAACTTATAAGGACTCGATTTCAACCATTTTGATTTAAAATAAAACTAATCAAATAGAGTATTTTGATGAAAATTGGAATCATGTTTCCATAAATAGAGGTTGATACTTGATATTTAAAAATGCATGGTTCAACATAGGTGTATTAAATTCAAAAGGGTTGACACTTTTAAGTATGTATTTGCAAAATGTAAAAGTACTCCAATACCGACACTAATATTTAATAAATATATCACAACATTAAATCTGGATTATGTTATCTATAAAGCGTGAACAAGACTGTTTTAGGAATAGTTTTTACATTATAATATTGCTGTACTAATATTGTACTCATAACACTATAACATGCCTCGTAAGGCTTATAACTTTCAATGCGGGACTTGGCATCTTTAACGATTTTGTCTAATTTTTTTATATTAATACCAATAGATTTAATATTTTTATTATAATCTTCCTGCTTTATTTTTTCATCTCTAATAATATTTTCACATTCATCAATCGTTTCTATGTAGTCCTGCAATATAATATAGAAGAAGAGTTATTATGAAGTAAAATATTGTTAAATATTCGGTGCATAGGTATTTCGAACATTCATGTTGGCCATATTTTAAATCGTACGAAATAAATAAAAATAAATATACATATTTGATATTTTGATAACATGTAAATAATTATTAAATAACTATTACCTATTTATTATTAATATTATTATTACATAGCCAACTTATTTTATTGTATTATATATTTGGTTTAATTTAAAACACATTTTTATCTGCCGAAACTGTTAACATTTGGGCTAGAATTTCTATGATTTTTCATGTATTTTCCATAAGTCCAAATTGATTGGTTGCCAGATAGGTACACGATTTGGATTATGCTTGATTAAATAGAACAACATTTTGTTGCATATTTTGAATATAGTGCTTATAAATGCATAATTTGATTTTTGAAAATGTTATGAATTTAAAATGGTATTTATCTAATAAACGTCTACAATTATTGGGTAATTTGTCGAATGCCAAATGGTCGTAAATGTACTATCTAATTTTATCTTGGTCAGATGACGGATAGGATTACCTATACTTTATTATTGTTTTTTTTAGTAGTACGACAAGTCTTAGCCAAATAAATCCATGATCGTTCCAAACACCGGTTATTCGTGTTTAAAAATTTAAAAGAACATAATATTATTATTACAGTAATACCCCCCACATAGGCGGAAATCCATTAAAATTTCAGGGAGTGGGAGCTAACATTATTAACATAAATGTGAGAGGAGGACTTCGATCCTACCAAACTAAAAAAGGAGGGGGCTTGACGGACTTTTGAGTGGCTAAGCCCCCTCAAGCCCCCCATTGATTTCCGCCAATGGTAATAAGGAATGTTATAATAGCTACTTATAATAAATAATAATTATATATATAAATAATAAAATATGGTTATTAATTAGTAAATAATAGGTTTCAATTAGTTTCTGATTTGTATGTAAAAAATATTAGATGTTATGTAGAAATAAAAAAAATTGTTTTTGCATACTTTTCATATGTTTGTAAATAAACTGCATATTTTACTATTTTTTATTCCATATAAATCCTACGTTCCTAACACTAGCTTTTATTATTAAATATTTATTTAATGGAATTTGATTAAAACTAACTCCCGAAAAAGAGTAAAAAACGATTTGTAGATTATAGTTCTGCGTAAGTACATTGTAGTAGATAATAATATACTCAATATTCTCTTATTATAAACACGTCTGTAGTTAATGTTGATAAAAAAAAACTCAAATATAATGTAGGTAATAATATTTTTTATTTTACTATTGATCGGACTCAGTAACATACCCAAAGGGTAAGAGGTTTGGGACATGCAATCATAAGAGTAAAGCTCACAGTTAAGAGTTTTAGTCATTATTATACTATTTATATTATTTTATATTTTTCTATTTAATTGAAATAGTTTTTGGACCCCTCTCCTCGATAAATTCTTAGCTAAACCGCCCCTGATCAAACACAATCATAATATATTAAACACAATAAGTATATATAAGTTAATGAACATTTAACAAATTGTATTTTAAATAAAAATAACTAATATTTTGTCGTGGATGTTTTATTATCACTTTTTTAAGAATATACGTAGATACCAAATTTCTGTTATGAAATACGAACACCGCCATTTACGCACCGTGACGCTACTATTTATATTAGTAATAATTGTATTTATAATATTACATAACGTACTTCAACTTTAAACGACTTGTCATGTACGTATTTTTTAAATTCCTCTAGTTCAACATTAAGTTTGTCCATATCAATGTCCATTTTTTCTCTTTCTTTTTTTATTGAATCCAGTTGAGAAAAAGAGCATTTTTGTTCTTGTAAAATACGGTGAATTCTATAGGAAATTGTTAGTTTAAACAAAATCCATATTTTGATACCTAGCCTTTATTATTCTTACTGTCTCGGATCATCAAATTCTTTGACAAACTTCCTTATCGGTTTAACTTTAATAATTTTTTTCATTTTTCAGGAATAATACTGTTTTTATAAAATGTTGAACACAATGAGACACTTATCATAATAGGTACATCAACATACTAATATCTTAGCAACATAAACATATGAAACATTAACACATTGACATTAGTGTGATACACACATTATAAATGTAGGTACCTTTAGGCATACATTATAAATATAAAATAATTATGAGTAATACAAGCTAATTCTTATTTATTTTTGTGTCTGTCTCGTATTGTGATTGTTATTTTTTAAAATATGTATCACTGAATCACTATAAAACTGTCTCTCAACATCATAGTATCGTAATTACGTATCGTAATTCGTAGCATATTATTTTTGTCCATGTTTATAATATTATGTACAATGTATTATGTACGCAAGGCCGTATGAGGGTCCAGGAGGTCTGGACCCCCCAACATGTCTTCAATATGTATTATTTTTATCCAAATATCAAAACATAAATTAATTCAATAAAACCACAATATACATGTTTTGGACCCCCCCCCCCCGAAAAAAATTTCTGGATACGTCTTTGATGTTACGTTAATATGTTATCTATTACGTAACATATATTATGTAAATAGTATTTATAATTAAAATGCTTATAACCAGTGTTCGGACTTATCTAGATGAATATCTAGATAATTATTTGTTCATCTTTTATCTTATCTAGATAAATAGTTACAAGATATCTAAACGTTCATCTTAGATAATTTTTTTACTAATCTAAATGAATTCATCTAGATACATTTTTTATTGATAAAAATCGCGAAATTGTACAAACGCATTTTAAATATTTATACAGATTCTCATACCAAGTCTATGGTTTATAAATAATGTAATTATTTTTATTTATATCATTATTATTATTATGTTCCTAGTGCCCAACTAAAATATACCTAAATTTAAAACCCATTTAAAAAAAAATTGTATCTTTTTTATCTAGTTAAAAAAGTATTTATCTTTATCTTTATAAATATAAGTTAAGTTATCTTTTATATCTGTCTAGATACATTTGAGTTGAATTATCTTTATCTAGATAAAAAAACTACTTATCTAATCCAAACACTGCTTATAACATACATTAATGTTCATATGAATTAATATAGTATTACCTATATTCGATTTAGTAAACCCGTGTATAATTTTACTTCCGTTAATGTACCTAAACCTACTTATTTTTGAGTTTTTTATTTTTAAAATTGTAACATGTTTTATGAATTTTTCGAAAGTAATATAAAAAATTAGCTGCATATATTTAAGACTGCATATTTTGATCATTTTTGTGCAACAATTATTGGTCCCCAATTCTATATATTTTTATAAATTTATTCACTAACTTATTTTTTAAATCTCCCCTCCCCCTCACAATTAAAATACCCCACTAAACTTAGTATTATTAGGTATACTAATCCGTAGTATATAATATATATTAGATTATTACATTGAAAATAAAAAGATGTTACTTTCGAGCCTACCGAGAAAAATTTTTTTTGTAATAACTCTGTACAATATAAATTATATTGGTCTGCTGAAAATATTTTTGGCCTTCTTAGTTATTAGCATAACATTTAAAAAGTTGAAACGATGCCTCTGAAATAAACAATTATAGTACACATTTAATTTTCTTTTTTTTAGTCACTTCATCAATTATTTCTCAGCACTAATAGGAATAATATGTATTTGATAAGTACCTTTATATGTCCATTGTCCTCGGTAATACAAAATTGATAATATTTTAGTATAAAACCGATCCGTGCATTATCTTATTATTTCTCAAAACGTTTTTTAATGTGGAGAAAATGTAAAACCTCGGTTAGGAGTCCAATAAGGTCTAAGAATAGTACCTGTGTTTACTTTAAATTTCAGTACACAAAATTAAAAGATGTTCATAGTTCGTGAATTGTGAGTGTATCTACTATACCAGATAAATGAAATACCCAATTATTTGTTTAATTTCGAGAGTTTATTGTTAAATGTAGAAATATTTTATAAAGATATGAATATAATATAAGATAGTACATAGATTTGCAATGTGTAAGTACACGGCACAATATAATTAAATTAAAAAAAAATAATAGTAATTATTTTCACAAAGTCTGCAAATGGATAGCAGTATATTATAGTACTTGTTTCATTATGGTGGTCACGATATTTTTGAATTATTTTTTGGCCAACGACTTCGAGCGCCTGCGTCTTATTTGCGTGTAGTCTGTATCCTTAATTGTACTAATGCCTACATCTTTGTCGTCTGTATCGGAATGCAAGTATTCATAACTGGCGAGGTCCATGACTGCACCATGTCTGCCATCTGCATCACTCATTTGTAGTTCACTTTTTGAATAGGTAAACAAAAAAAAAAACCTTTTAGTATTTAGATAATAATAATTAATAGAAACACATATTCAATGTTTTTTTTTGAAATATTACCATTTACCGCTTACCATTAACTACTTTAGTCTATAATATCACTTCATGTTAATCTACTAATTGTACAATGTATCTATAAATTGCCGCTTGGCGTTAAATAAATAAATAAATAAAAAAAAAAAAAATAATAATATGTTTAATACATTATTCAACAACTAAATGTCCTTAATACAATAATATCTCTTTGACCTACGACCTCCATCCGTAATTTTTAGTGTCCATTATTACCTACTTAATAAACACTTAAGTAAATATTTATTCCTACTACCTAATTCTTTAAAATATATCCGCTTGATGTACAAATTTTTATATTCAAAATATCCACATATAAGCATTCAGTAGGTATATAACAATGTGGATAACACCATAATTATGGTTTTCAATATTATTACAAGAATTGCAAGTAAAAAAGAAAAATGAAAAAATAATCCATGACTATTCTTAGTTGTTTCTAAGTCAAGTGCTGTATGATAAAGTACATAATAGCACTGTATGATAAAATGTATAATAGTACAGTACTGTATGATAAATGTTTAGGCTGTTCAGAATGTACGTTTATAATATTTTATATAGTTTTTTTGATACTTTTTACCATGAAAAATAAATTAAATAGACGTTTAAAGTTATTTTACAATGAGGAAAATGCCAGTAGTAAATATTTTAAGTTAAATCAAATATACGCAATTAAGGGGCTTATCTATTACTGTCAGTTTTAGTTCAAAAGACCTAAAGTTTTAACAAATATAGCATTAGCTAGTGTACCTACATTTGCTTCGGTTGTCAGATTATTATTTTATTCTAAAAAAATCTGAGTTCAGCAGAAAAATGTCTACAGACATAACGAAGTAGGTACGGAATACATTAAAAAAATGGAAACTTAATTCTTATATAATTTTGAACTGTGGGTAGTAATTATTGAAAAGTCAAAAATATGGGCTTTATCAAATCATTATTGTAATTAAACTGAAAATTAAAAATATTTCGTACATTTTTGATATTTTTCTGCTTCGTTAAATAACTTTTAATTTTGTCATAACAATAAACAAGTTGCCGTAAAATTCTGATAATGAATTTTTTATTTTTACATATTTATTGAAATGTGCGATGTGCATATACGCGTACGGGAGTGGCATTCGTCGGTACCCGCATTGAACCCCACTCATTTACGATTGAAATATGGTAAACGGTCACTTTTTACGGTCTATTATTTAAAATGGTTAACGCGGACACTTTGTACGTTCAGCCAAAAATTTAGTTTGGAGAACACGGACACTTGTTTCTATTTTATACATAAAATATATATTTAATATAAACAAGTCTGAGTCATCTAGGTACCTAACTTATACATTCCAAATAGGAGGAAACCATTGGTTATTAGTTATTACCTATCGAAAATAAGTTTTATTTGTCATGCTGACATATTTATATTGTACACATTTTTAATTTACTTTTTAACATAACTTTTGATAATAAAATAATACAATTATAATTTATAATCATATTTAATTATTTGATTATTTTGATAATTTCAAGGTTTTTAGGTCATCAATTTCCTAAATTAATTTATAAATATATTATAGCACTAAGTAATATTTGGCTGTTATCTAACCAGTTAACTAAAAAAACTGTTTGTTTTGTTAACTATTGTTACCTAATTTACAATATTTTTAAAAATGTTTAATTGATTATTTATTTAATTTTTACATTTTAATAATTGACAATATATATACCTACTTACTAGTTACTACTTAGGTATATACTGTATAACTTATATTTACAATATATTTACTGTATGTATAAGATAGTTTAAAGTGCCCGCGTTCTGAAATGAACATTTTTATGAACATTTTTATACCCGACCGACCGTACAAAGTGTCCTAGTTCTACAGTGTATATTTTTACCCAACCGTACAAAGTGTTCATGGTTTGCACTTTTTATGCTTGACCGTACAAATTGACCTAGAACCTTAAAACATATACCAAATATACAATTGAATACCGGGCGGTGACGACGAGATTAGAAATTATTTGATTTTTGCGCCTTAAATAAAATCCATAGTGAGAACTATGACTAAAACAGGTAGTTTATTTAAAGTTGTAAAAAAATTATGTTTTTATGAAGGTGCCAGCGGGCAAAATTGAAAAATATGTCATATCATTATATCATTACTACCTACTTCTAGTTCAATTAAATTCAATGTTTATACTTTATAGGTAATGAAGAATTAATATTTGAAATTATAAATTAACAGCTGTGCCTATAAAATATGAAGTAACTAATGTTTTTTTTTTGTTTCAGTAAAAAAATATTTATATTTAAAGCTTTGTTGAGTATCATAGATGTAAGGGAGCATTAAAATGTTAAGTCAGGTAGAGGAAGGGAAATAGGGGATAAAACTATTCTGAGCCCAACTTAGTGACCCACCTATGTATGTACTGTATACTACAACACTATAATTAAATAATATAATGAAAAGTAGTGAGGTGATTTAAGAGAACAACCTTTTGTCACTGTCTGGAATTTCTGTAATCTTGGCCCTCCAAAATGGATTTGGTCGATTGCCATAATTCTGTAGAATGTATCCTCGTCTCTGGTACCGATTGGATATCGATTGTATTGATTCAGTAGTAGTTGTTGGGGCAGCCGGTGTTAGTGGTGCGTCGGGTCTGGTCCTGCTAAATGTCAGCAACATGGCCCCCCTTCTGTGCAAACGTATCTTCTCTGGGTGGTCCAGTATGTCTGACAAGCCGTCGCACGAATCGTTACTGCTAATCGCCAACCGGAGCGTTGTGACGTAGTCTTTACTGTCGGTCTTCTCATATACCTGTGGTTCGCGAGAACAACATAAAGAGAATAAATATTAATCCACATTATAAAAATAAACTCGGGAAGCACGTTCCCTGAGTTAAAGGGGATAATTCTGTAGTTATCTCAAAATTATATTAAGTTGTTGTTCATGTATTTTATGTACACAAATTGATAATCAAATTTATATCTTATAAAATAGTTTGCCAATAATTAATTTTAGGTTGGCGTGAATCTAAAAATTTTAAAATACTATGGCATAATGAGTACATATTGTATACTATCATTGAAATAATGTGGTACTACCTAATCAAGTGTTTTAAAGGCACCAAGCTAAGTTCAATGGGATTATTAATACTATGAAAACATATAATATATTTAAACTAATTAGGTATACAGAAATATATGTTTTTAAAAATAGAACGATCGATCAGAAGTTGATTAAATGATGAATTTAAATAAGTTTTCAGATGCGCAAGTAGCAGCAGTAGGTACACCTAGTTGTAAACATAATATACTTACGGCACATCTGCGATTTCGTCTTTCCACCTTGTGGACAGAATCATCGTATAACTGTATGTACATACGTCCCTTTCTGATGTCTTCTGATGGTGAGGGTGATTTTGATACACAGTAAAAACGAAAATATTCAATAGCTAGATAACAAATACAAATACAAATTAATGAGAGTATGTGTTATTTTTAAAACGTATTTATAAATTATTACAATACAAAATTAGTGATATTCGATGAGGGATACAACCACCAATCATCATCAAACAGTTTACCATAGGAGATGATTTTTAGAACCAGAATGACTAGTGACAGTATAGTTCCTAAACTATTAAATGCCTTTGAAGTGTGGTAAAAAAAAGAATTTTTATATTATGGTGTAAAAATTTATGAAATGAATGGAGCATCCTCACTCTTAATATCTGAATGTAATTTTAACCTAATTATAGACTGTTCATAGTAGTAGTTTGAAATTTTGTTCAGGATATGCAACTATTTAAGAATCTTGTGTACCAATTTAAGCCGTGGGGCAATAATGACACTATAGTATTATTAATTATCAAACAAACATTGCCATTGGTGAATAGCAAAAGTAATTTATATAATATTATAATCCATTTTAGTTAATTTTGCCTAGGTACCTATTGGTTATGAGTTACGAAAAATACTTCAAACAAAATTTTCAATCGTTTTTTAGATTAAAACGAGTTTTGAAATTCAAATTGAAATCGAAATTTCCTATGTTTATAAATTGTAGTTTTTAATTTTTATATTGATAAATAACTTAATTTTTATAGTTTTATGACGACCATTATTTAGGTCATAAACATAATATACAACTTTTTAAGGCATTTTTTTGCGTTTGTTTATCATAAATTAATATTTATTTATTAATCATAAAATAATTTTAAAACTGTCGAGGTTTTGAAGAAGTTTGTCAACATTTTAACTTTAAATGCTTATTAATAAAAAGAACCTATCTTTAATGTTTTTAAATTGCTATTATAACATCTTATGAGCCATGAGGAATCTTGTATTTCATTTCCAACTGTTTGACACAACAAACAGTTGAAAAAAAAAACTAAAATTGTTTTTAAATTTTTCATGTTCAATTTTCAAACCAATACCTTTATTGCTCCTCTCAGAGCCTAAAATATTATAAACCACCAATATTTTGTAATTAAAATGAATGAAACCACTATTTTATTATTCACAAAGTTTAAATTCATTAATTAGTTTATGATACATTATTTTTATATGGACAACACCCGACACACAGTACACACTACTCTAGGTGATTTGAACGTTCACGTTTTTAAAATTTCACAATTAATATATTAATATTTATTACAGAAATTTAGATATAATAATATTATATTATTAGGTATATGCCAGGAAAAAAATATAATGTTCACAATAACGGACGGACGAAATGTTTTTTTTTGATGTTGTTTTCGTTTCGAATAGATTCGTATGTAATTCCACGACATTGACGCTTCCGAATAATCGGATCCGGGTTCAGACTGTAGGCATTGTCGGACCATGATAGCCGCACGCAAGGCGGGTGCCTGTCGGACGCCCGCCGCACGGAACCTCTAAGAGTCACTGGAACTTTGCCATCTGCGAGCTAGGTCCACCGTACCCGTGAGCCGACCGCTTCGTCAGAACATAATTTTTACGAATATACAATCTATTGGAGAAACGTAGAAACAAAACCTTCCGAAAAAGACAATTTCGAACGCTTTTACCGCAGTGTGAGCGCGTGGCCCTTGACGAACAGTAATAAGTAGTTTACACACATTAGCTGACATTTTTTGAAAATTTATATCAAGGACTCTTGTAAGTATTTTATAGTTTATACTGATACCAAAAAATCTATAAATATATTAAATTAACACTTGAAATTTACACCATATGATTATTTTATCATTTTTATACTTGATTTTCAAAATATTTTGACTTTTTTGAGATGTTTACGGATATTGTTTTCAATTTTTTTAGTTTTTTTTTTCTATAATTGTCAATGAAATTTTATTTGTTGGGTAAAAAAGCGTAAAAATTTAATACAAGGCTCCTCACACATTGTTACAATAGCAAGTTAAAATATATAAAATACATAGGAAAGATTTTTTTTTGTAAGCTTTTAAAGTTCAAATGTTGACATAATATATAAAATTGAAAATATACAAATTATTTTGCTGTAAATAATTTTTTAATATTCAACTTTTATAGCTAAGGAATGAAAATTAAAAAGAAGGTCTTACGTAAGAAGTTAATTTTGTAACCAAAAAATCTAAAAATTATACATAAACACAGATTTTTTTTATAATTATTTTAAGTTAAAATTTGGACATACCCAAGATTTAACTACTGTATTAATAATATGTTATAAAAATATAAATATAATATAGCCAATAACAAAATACCGTTTTCCTCCACTGTCCATTTTCCTCCAATAAATAATAAATAAAATAATAAAATAGTTAATATAAATAATTAGGCATAATCGATAGCTGATATAGATAGCTAAAACCAGAATGTAATCATAAACCGATAAGTACAAAATGAAATCCTAGCCTTACTCTACCCTTATAACACGGAACGTAATATTACAACGCTGGATAAAATATTGGAGGAAAATAGACATAGTCTTAGTCAAAAATAATGGGGAGGAAAATGGACAATGGAGGAAGATGGTATCTCGTTTTTGGAGGAAAATGGAACCGCCCAAAACATCCTAGACTGACAAACCGTCTTCGGTCAGAATCGTTCATCGTATAGGTACAATGATATTATATCATTGAATTCAAATTTAATACCATACATAACAGTGACCCACTTGTAACCTACTGTAGAGTAGAGGGACCACCTTTTATCTCCTTTTTCCTTTAAGAAATAATAACTAAAAGACTAATGATAAGTTTTTTTTAATTTTATTTATTTTTTATAGGCATGAAACAATTTAATTTTAGTTTATATCTAATAATTCTATAAATAAACAAATTGGGGTCTGTGTGTTTATTATAATTTTTTTGTGTATAATATGTAAGTAACAGACTAATTATAATGGCAATGGTGCGCGATCAGGTATCAAGCATTATGGATTGTACTGATATATTAATTTAATATATTTTACAGACAATGTCGAATATTGGGGAATTCGATATTTCCTGTACAACATAAATTGTTAATCTAATAATTAATGTTACATCTTGTTTTACTATTATTAAACAAGAAGAGCTTTCTTAGAGTCATGGGTGCAGTGTAGAATTCTGTATTGTACTAAAATAATAGTTTGTTACACTTACCACTATCACTGCAATTTTTCGAAGTATGATATATATTTCCGAACCATAAGCTAAATGTTTGTGGTTTTATGTCACTAGTATTGTAGTTTATGTAGGCACATCCACCATTCAACGTCGAAACCGAACCCTTCACGGTAACTTTATACCCAGCATTATCTAGATACGGACAACCTTCGATTTCTGAAGCGACTGTAATACATAGTAAATAAAGGTAATTAGTAGGTTTAGTTTTTATAATGAGTTTTCTACCTAGGGGTGGTTTTTTATTTGGAAAAAAAAGTTAGTTACTTAAAAACGTAGTGTATTTATTTAATAAACAAAAAAAATATATAATAAAAAATTAAATATTGTAGTAATTAAATATTTAATTTGTAGATAAATTTAGGCCACATCAACCGGTGGCACTGCAATTTAGCTATCTCGATAAGGTACTCCGAGCCACTTTCGATTACGCGCATCGCCATGTATTTGACATACACTAAATGGCACAAAGTGGGGGAATGCCTACAGTCTGCATGCGCGAAACGAGTTCCTTATCTCGTGGCGCGGATTATAGATAATATTATTAAGAATAAGCACGGACCAAGGTGTATTGATAAGGTGTCGTCACTCTGGACTCCTATACGTATAGACTCTTGATTGAAAATATTACCACAGTTCTATAGACACCAGACCGCGCTTCCTGTCCTATGAAGGCCTATTTTTTCATATTGTTAAATGCAAAATGCCTTACAACTATGAATTCAAATGTTATTTTTTTGGAGTTGGCATCTAATATATTATATAATAATTTGTAATAATTGGAGCCTGTAATTAAACATGTTTAAAATATTTTGCATATTTTATTATATGATTAGGTATATTATTTATATTATAATATTATTCAATAATAGTTATCTTATAAACTTCAATTTTGAATAAGTTAGTGAAAAATTTTGAATTTTATTTCTGAAATCATAATATATTTTCAATTTTCTATAGCTTTGGTGTACAAAACTGTTCATTTATCGGCCTCTTTAGGACATACAGCGCTCCCGGTGGTGACGACTATCCATAGTAAAATGTTCAATCAAGTTTTCAAACAAGTGACGACACCTTATCAATACACCTTGGCACGGACTAAGGTATACTGGACTGGTATTGACTACCTTATCAGTGGCTCTCAAATGTTATAAATGTACGACTAGAGGTAAAAGCGCCATCTATACATGTGTTATATAAAACTCAATGATGATAATGATTGTTCTATGTAAATTATACCTATATATAATATCAGTTACGTTATTTGTTACTAGGAGGCGTAGGAGCGCTTTTACCCCTAGTTCACGACTATAAAGAACATTATAATCGTGCCTTACAGTTGTACCTTATGGCGGCCTATTAGGATGGGGGAGGTGTGGTGTCGAAACATTTAAGGACCGTTCCTCTACTACCCCCCCCCCCCCCCACCCCAAACTATATCGATGCCTGTCCAGTATATCTAAGTTTTTTTTATGCGTTTATTATGTAGTTACTTATACTTATTATTTGACTAGGTAACCGTAGAACAATGAATATGTGATTTGCTACAAAATGAATTAAATACCTATGCAATTGTCAATTGTCAGACCGATTGACTGATGTAACGGTAATAACGGTATTAACTAGTGATGTAAATTTTCATGAACATTTTTTGTAAGATTTGTAAGATTTGTTTTCAAAAATAATAACAGTAATGATATACTAACAATAAACAAAATGATGTAATTAATACAATAGGTACTTACCATCAGGCAAATCCTTATCGGGTTGCAAGTCTGTTGTCTCTCCGGTAACAGCTATGATGGTGAACATCGATATAATCAGTACAACTATCGGCGTCATGTTGTTTTTGTAAGCGCAGGTCAGTCGATAAAACCAAGAAAATTTCAGCCAAAGAAAAGCAGTGAATAAAATTATAAGGTTTCCAGATAAAGGTAAAAAAAACGTGGTATAGGAAGCTGGGTCACGAGTGGAATGACGCACTGGTGAACTGGAACAAGGCGCTAAACGGAATGCACACTGGTCACTGCTACACCGTGTACACCCTCCTCGAATTACTTCACAGGCTGTTTCGTTAGCTCTAGTGGTGCTATACTCTGCGTACGTTATGAGCATGACAAGGGCAGTTAATATGGAAAAAAAACTGGTTTTAGGCGGGGGACAATACAGGTTCTTAACAATGCGCGGAGTATAATAGTCGTTTCCGCCACCAGCTGCATATCGACCTATAGAAGTGGCATCACCGGCTCCACCATTCGACACACCCGCTCGCCCACCCTACAATAATGTGTTTATGTATCCATATAAGCACAGATGGTATGGCCAAGATAGCAACAAAAAAAAAATTAACGATAAAATATACCTACTACATATTAATAAACATTTATACCTAAGTATTTGATATATACTATTTATAACTATTAATTAATTATTATGATAGTTAAATTAAATTTGAATCAAAATGTTACTATGAACATAGTATTATCATTTGGTAGGTATATAAAGTAGGTACCTATATTATATATTATACTCAATGATATAATGTACAATTATTATTATATTATATAGCCATAATTATATAAACCTGTAGGCTTAACTTAGATATATACCTTATATTACCTACCTATATAATATGTAATGTTTTATCTGTTTTATTGTTAATATTGAGCTACCTGATAACTATTTGTGTCTATAATTATTTCAAATACTTTCAAGTAAAAAAAAGAGGGTAAATGGGTAAAGCTCTGATGTAAATTAGGTGTCTAGAGAGTCACTGAACGTAAAACGTTTCTGAGCCTACAATTTTACTAAGTAGGTATATCTTATGATATTATTATGATTAATGTAATTTATTTTACTAAATTAACTAAAATTGTTATTTTTGGTTTTAATATGTAATTTCGTACAAAAGTGAACTTAAACAATAATTAAAAAACTAGTGTCTAAGTAGTCCATAACAAATGTTTTTTCGTGTGTACCTACCTATCTATAGCCATGTAGCCTTATAGATAACTACACCACGTCAACACATACACATTTGTAATTATAATATCGTTAACTACCTACTAAAATATGTTGTTTATGAATAATGACTAATGACTAGGTATAATATATTTTAATTGAAAAAACATTTAACATTTAACCCATATGACTATATGAGTCACCTTAAACCGTATAATATCATATTATGATTAGATTATCTGTCCACCCAGGCACATAATCAGGGGCAGATCTTCGATATTTTGATAGGGCAGGGCGCATATAAATTGTATAATTTTAATTTTAATTAATAATACCTACATACATACTATCATTTTTAAGCAATAATTATTATAATAAATAATAATATATAGTTGGTAATATTATTCTTATTAACTGAATTTTTCATTTATATGATATTCGTAGTTACCTGCATAAAAAAATTTTTGATAGAAAATTTACAGGGGGCACGTGCCACAGTACATAATTTTTTCAAATTAAAAATGTTTATGTAGTTTGCCATTTCAAGGGGCCACATTTAACTGGGAAAAAACTGGGGGTCAGCTGACCTCCCCCCCCGGGCCCGACCCTGCAAACGACACTCTCGGGCGATCGATGTTAATGAGTAGAAGATTTAGGATGGCCTTGAATTAGTTCATAGCTTCCTTTTTACCGCCAAGCTTACATCAACCTTACGCCCACTAAATAAAAAAATTACCGTGGAGGGGTGAGTGTCGTTTCTATAATGCTCTATGACAAAACGTCGTCTTGTTTTTTTAGCATGGACGAAACCGCGAGGACTTTCGTGGCTTCATACTATTTGGGAACCAGTAAACCACTACATCTCTAATAGGATGGACTAATCGGATCACACGCATTTGCCTCCTATGTTAATTAATCAGGATCTACAGTATAAAAGCGTCAAATTTATAATTTATTCATAGATTTGACTTAAACTACATATTTATTATAGCTATTATAATAATTAATAATGTAATATTATTCATCTAATAATCCTTATGAAATGTAATAAAATATGGATTGAATGAAAAATAAAATTGTATAATAATAATATTAGGAATGTATTAAGATAAATGTGGTGGTTGTGATATGGAGGGGGGGGGGGTAGAGTCAGAATGTCGGCTTTACGGTTTTGTAGAAATAATATATTGTGCAGTTCGAAATATTAAGTATAATACCGATGGTCGGTGGGCGGGTAATTTCTTATATACCTACCTACGGTCTATAACCGACACGAATATAACATAATTTATTGTAAGTAACGTATTTTTTTTTTTTCGTTTTCAGATCTTTGAGAACACAGCACCATGTACGTGACTACGTGACTACGTGACCCGTATGAGGTTTTTATTATAATATATTGTACACACAATGTTTGCTGACGCTATTCTTCTTAAACGCTGCGGGATATTCTAACAATCCCGCGCCGTTCCGCATTAACGAAGGTCTGGGGATGAAATGATGTTATAGAATATAACTATATAAGTATTTTTGTGTCCCGTATATATTCGGTGGGCACACCACATGCCACAGCACCTACCCACTCTAAAACTGCGCGCACACACACACACACACACACACATAATAATAGTATATAGGCGTGGGTATTGTATTATGTATACTGTAGGGCAGATGTTTTTTTTTTATATTATGTAGGTATGTACTATATAGGTACAGTTTATCGAAGGTTTGGGACTTTTTCCACTATAGATATCCTTATAACTGCCAATATATAATATGCTTGAAAATATTTTAGGTACCTACAACTAAAATTGATTTTATTTGAAAAACCTATCACCTTCATACATCATGATATATTTGTTCGTTGCCGGATATTAACTAGCGTTTGGCCAAGCAACTATTATAAGTAAAAATTGGTATTCACGGAGTCGGATATGAGTAGGATGAATAGAAATAATGATAAAATAATATTATTTTGTAGTACAATAATACATTATAATGGGACGAATAATAATGTCCAACGGAATAATAATAATACAGTGGCTGGCGATGACGTCTCTCCGACCGAGCTCAACCAACTACCAATAATAATTATAATAATACTCAATAACGAAGATAATAACATAGTACCGTATCGGTTCACAGGGTGGCCCTGTGGTTTAGTTTATATTACTATTTATATCGGTGGCGTCAGTGACAATTATTGAATGCATGGTTTGGATTATGCGATATCCGGATTACACAATCGTATCGAACTTGGCAAAACGACATAGTCACTGACCAGAGGCGATCCTAGGGGTGGAGAGGGTGTTACCCACTCCTAGAGTGTCAGCAACTCTTATTTTTAGTCGGTATTTTATAGCAATCTCAAAATGTAGGTATAAAACCTAAAATTTTCATTTTTTTTTAATTTTTTTCATTGAACTAATGAACTAACTGGTCGTAAATCGACAGTCGTAATGGCTATCAATATGTAGCTTATTATGCCATGCTCTTATGCATGATAATTTAATATATTAAGAGGACGTCGCTCCCCCCCCCCCCCCCGCCCGTCACTGTCGTATTGTATGATGCATTTGAATCATTATACTGATCATTTTATACTGATACAAGTTTCAGGGTGTTGATTCAAGAGTTATATAAAATAGAACATGATAAATTAATTAATAGCTTAATATAATATATATTATATATATTATGCTACAGGAAAATTTTTAGTTTTAATCACGGTTAATATAATAATCTGAAATGGTTTTAAATTTCATCATTGATTCATGTAATACATTTAATTTTCTTCGACAACATATGAAATGAACTTTTGAAAGAACGACAATTTCCGAGCTCATGTCGTACGAACATTATTTTACAAATTATATAACTAAAAAAAAAACTTTAGGTGCCGGACGCCACCTGTTGATTTTTAAGGGAACACGAAATGTAGGTACTATCATTAGATTGTAGTTCATAGTTATGTCAAAAAGTCTAAATTATGTTTTTATTCGACAATACACTATATAGGTAATAAAATATTATAAAAGAAATCATTTTTCCCGTTGAAATACCATCCCTCCTGCATTCTATATCGGCTGGCGATTGGACTTCGACGAATAAAATGTTATTATTATTTTTATTATTGCCTCGCGCAGCATGAAAATAATTGAACGAGGTCGTCGGCGATCGATGAACACGCACCGCTCAACAATGGCGGCGGTGGTGGAAGAACGCGTTACACGTACGAGCCGCCGAGCCGGTAACTGGTTGTGGTAGAACGGTACGGTGGTGCTGGTGGCGGTGGTTTTCGCTGCAGCCCGATTTACGTGAACGGCGTTCGCGGTGGGGTGGTGCGCTCCGATAACGATCGATGTGGTCGAAGGCCACCAGCGTGGTCTTGGGTTTCAGCCTGGGCCACCCACTTCGGTAATTGGCCACCGTGGCACAGTCCAGGTCTTGGTTGTATCGCGTAAAAGGTACCGAAAAGGTCGCTGTAGAGGACAGTAGGCGGCCACAAACCCGGCAGCAGCAGTATACACGATTCGTGTTTTGTTTTGCATGGGAATATTATTCTAATGAAGTCTACATCTTAATTTTCTTAATCGCCTTTTTACTTGGTCGATTTTCACGCAGTTTTAATAATTTTTTTTGGAAAGGGTTTTAAAAAGTATGATCAAGAAAATAGTCATAAAAATATAAAAATCATAAATATGAAAATATAAAAAAAAAACTGAATAAAAAAGTATTTCTACATTTATGAATTTTTTAAAAGAGTAAATTGAAGCTAATTAGAATTTTCATACTTATTACAGTAAAAAAAATGTATTTAAATACATTTGCCAAAGAGATACTCTAAGGGTGGTACAGGATTGTTGGGACACATTATATATTAAATAGGTACGTTACAGTTAAAACCTGATAACCATCAAACCTAGTTCTAATTAGACAATACCTAATAGTTTTTACAATCCCCTTTCATCAAAACTGATTTTAATTTCTATCCCCAACTCTTGAATACAACATTTGTTTCAGATTAAAAAAAATATAAAATCATTAAACACTGGATAGTCATTTTATAGTATCAGTGATCAAAAATCAGTTACCTACATTATTTGAGCTTAGTGATTCATGACAATAATAATTAGTATAAAAATGGCACAGAAGGTATATTTATAAGCATATTTGTTAAAAATAGATACTTATAATTGAACGGTACCTTTATGAAGCGGAAATAATGTTTCCATTGCAGTTTAAAAGTCTGAAATCATATTTAAGAAACAATATGGTCTATGGTAGAAGTAAATTACTGTACTTATTAAATGTGCTTTAGGCTAAACGATAATTTTTATATAAATAAAATAGTTACAATTAGTATCCAATTAATAGATACTTCATACATTTAATTATTCTTAATCTATGGCCCTATGGGCATCCTAACTATTTATGTTTTCTCTCATTTATTTTACAAATAAATCAAAAATATGTTTAAACTTATTATTTATGACTTTGATATTTATTAGTTGTGTTGTTATATGATATTCTAGAGTCATTTTAATGGCTGTTCATTGCATGGTTGTAAAAAATAATCTATAGTTAATTTATTAGATGAAATGGAAAATAAAAAAATGATTACTAATTTATGTACAATTTTTAACAATTCAATATATTTTTAGTTAATGTTTTTAATAAATAAATTTATCTATAATCCAATCCTTTAATTATGTTTTTAATGATCAAATTAAATGTTAAAATATTATCTTCATACCCCCATCCCACCCCCCCCCCCCCCTTCACACACGACAAATTATTTAAACGCCACTGGACAAAATCGTCTCCAAAAAAATCCTTGAACTGTATTTTTATATATACCTAACCTAAATGTATATGATTTAAAATATTATAATTTAACAGGACATAGAGAAAAACGACTACATAAGCACTTAAAACTACATGTATGCAGTAAGTATGGTAGTATATTATAGTATAGAGACATATATTTAGGGAGACAGGAAAGTAGCTGTGTATAAGTTGACCGTTTCCTTATCCGAATTCTAAAGCCATTAATCATGTCCCATGGGGGGTATAGGCCGTAGGTACAACCGGTATCAAGTCGACATACCACATACTACATACATTGTAAGTGAAGATTTAGTGATATTGTCAGTGACTGTTTTTTTTCTCGTATGCCTGGAATATCCTTTAAAATATTTATTTTTTCGGAATTACTTGGGAACTTAAAATATGGACGAAACACCAATAGCACCTACACCAATCATGTAGGTATTAAAATATACAAAATAAAATATGGACCACCAACATCGAAATCCAAAAAACGCATATTGTTATGTGACTACGATAGGTATCGGTAATAATAAAATATATTATGTCGATCGACAAGTAAAATTACGTTTTATGTTTCGAGTTTCGAAACGACAGCCATTTAAATTTCTCTGCACAGTTTTTCGTATCAGCTCAAATTTGAAATCGCGGATGTAGGTATACTATTAATTGTAGGTAAAAGTACAATCAATATTTTGAGTTAAATATCTTTCAAAATGTCTTCCTTGGGCTAGTGCTTTAGGTATTATTTATTTACTCGTCAAATATTGCTAGTAAATTAACAAAAAATAAAATAATGAATATTGATAAAAGTAAATAAGTTTTCTTTAGGGAGCCTAATTTATAAAATAACTATTAAACAGGGGTGGCTCAAATATTGGATTTTGGAATCAGGGTAGACTTTAAGATTGAATTTCTCTTTAGAAAAAAAACTAACTGCTTGTAAATAACAATTAACTAAAAATAAAATATTATTTGTTTCTGAGCGAAGCGATGAATGTATTGATTTTACAATGATGTGTGTTTTTTTTTATTTTTATTTTTTTATTTTTGTGTCTTTCATCACCTTTTAGGACAGTAAAAGTGCTTGGATTTTCTTCAACAGTAACTTTTCTGATAGGAAAGTGAATCTAGTTGGTACTTTGGGGGGTCAAAAGCTAAAAATTTCCCAGTAGTTTTCAAAAGCGACGTGAAAAACAAAAGAAAAATTAAGGAAAAACGGGAATTTTTACGCAAAATTTGTTTTCGAGAAAATCGATTTTGGTTTTTGGTGTAACTCTAAAACAAATGACCGTAGGGACATGAAATTTTGACTGAATGTTTATAATTGCATTTCCTATACACCAAATATTTTGACTTTTTTGAGCTGTTTACGGACATTGTCAATTTCCGTTTTTTTAAATTTTTTTTTCTATAAGTATCAATAAAATTTTTTTTGTTGGGTAAAAAAGCGTGAAAATTTAATATAAGGCTCCTAGGTTATTGTTTCAAAGGCAGATGAAAAAAATTAAAAATCCTTAGTCACAGTTTTTATTTATAAGCATTTAAAGTTCAAATTTTGACAAAATACGGAATAATTACGAAAATTAGCAAATTATTTTGAGTTGAGAATTCATAAAAATTTTTCTTTTTAAATCTAAGATTTGAAAATGTAATATATGATTACTCATAAGATTGTCTACTTTTATCAAAAAACAAATGTCTACAAGAAACTTAAATTACATTTTTATGAGCGTCTGAAATTTATATTTTTACAACATTTGATATTCACTCGATTTCTCATGTAACAATTTTCTTATTTTATTGTAATTAAAAAACGAATGACTGTAGATATTTGAAAATTTCACTGAATGTTTATATTAGCATTTTCTATACACCATAAAATGTTGAAAATATTTTGACTCTTTTTGAGCTGTTTACGGACATTGTCAGTTTTCAATTTTTTAGTTTGTTTTTCTATAAATATCAATAAAATGTTATTTGTTGGGTAAAAAAATGTGAACATTTAATATAAGAATCCTGATATATCGTTATATTAGCAGTTGAAAAATATTAAAAATACATAATCACAATTTTTTTTTATAAGCATATAAAGTTCAAATTTTGACAAAATTTATCAAATTTATAATTTAAAAATTATTTTGTAGTTAAAAATGTATAAAATGTTTAACTTTTATGGCTAAGGATTGAAAATTTAAAACAAGGCTCCAGCTGTAATGTTGCAAGATAAAGGCTTAATTAAATTTAAAAACCACAATCATTTAAAATAATAAATTTACACAATTTTATTTTAATTAATATTTACAACGTTGAATTAATTCTTCTATGCAAAATTATTTAAGACCGATTCCACATCAATATTTATGTATTTTTATATACTAAGTAAGTCCAAACTACTAAAACGAAATTGATATCTATTGTTGACACTATCGTGCTAAACACAAACATAAAACTAAACTATTAATATTTTTTCCGATAATAGTAACAACTAACAGGTTTATCGTTTATATGTAATTAATAATTATATGTACCTATATACTGTAAAAATCGTTCAAAACCTCGGAACAATTTTTATAAAATACTAGTATATCATTGATTTTTTTTAAATTTATTTTGATGTATTATGCATCTACTACGAAGTATTTTAGTTTTTTTCTTCACAAAAATGACATTAATACGATAATTAATCCGGGGGGGGGGGGGGCTGAATTCAAACCCACTCTATTTGCACCTATGAAAGTAACATAGCTCAAACCATTGATTTTGATAGTGTAAAATATAAATTTTATAAATGTATTATTTTTGACTTTTGTATTGTATTAGAATTTGAACCACCTTCTCTATCTCTTGTGAAAATTAAATCAGTCATTGAAAACTAAAATAAAATAAATATGGTACTGCAAATATACGTATAAAAAAAATAATAAATATGTATAATTCCTTCTTAAAATGATTTAATTATTTCAGGTAAATTTTTTAATTGAATATACATTTGAATGCAACAAATAAAAATAACAATTAATTAAATATAGCTTTGATATACTAAAGCTTGTAAGAAAAATTTTAGATTTTACTTAAAAATTTGTTATGACTCATGTGGGTAATATAGTTATATTGAATGTTGGTATCAAAATGTGATGTAAATAACTAATGAGGTAAATCGCGATCGCATTGGGCGACTTGGTAATACCTAGTTGGTTGAAGTTTCTATACAGTGGCTTCTCGTAAGTAAGGCAGACTTACAATTCTAAAATCCCGGGTACGCCAGCCAGAATAAACTCACATCTAAGAAGAGTCGATATTCCAGCTGGAAACTAATAAACTGTATTTTATTTTAAGCAGAAATAAAGACATGTGAGCATGTAAGACATTGTTTGTATTATTGTCCAAATAATTAAATTACCTATACAATCCGTTAACATTAACACTAAATATTATTATCTAGTTATTTTATTCCTATTTATCTGTGATTACAGTTAAAAGTGTGAATTTGGATTATAGTCTTTTTGACCTTCTTTCTTATACCCATACGTGTCGTTAGTCATTGGTTGACAGTTGTTACACTTAAATTTGCTACTTAAGAGTGTTAAATGTTTATTAAATATACATATATACAAATACATAACCGTACAAGCTACACAATTTAAAAAAAAGGCCTTGGTTCAAAATAAAACATGAATAATCCCTATATTAAGGCCTTAAGGGATTATATATTGTATAGATGGCGTAAGAAAATAGACCTCGAGACAAGAACCGCTATCAATTGAATGCTCTTGCTGGACAGACGGACAGAGTAAATGTAATCGCCCATAATACCAGTAGGTACTGAAATGAAAAATCAATAAAAAATGCATGCAAATGCACATCCGTACAACATTAAATTATGAAACAATAATACTTTATAGTGAACAATTATTGTGTTTTAATTTTCAATAATTCCTGTCTATAGTTTTTGCTTATTTTTAAAAGTTATATACAATTCAATAGTTAGAAAAAGTAAAAATACATGCTTCAATTTAGAGGTTTCATAACATTATGAAAGATAATATTGAATAACACTATTATTCCTGAAAATTGGGCCATCCCTAATTTGAATTAAATCTAAATATCTAATAATAAATTATATTGATGAAATAAATATGCAACTATTGCTATAATTATATTACAATAGTACATATTTATAAATATATATAAAATAAATAAATAAATCCAGTTTATCAATATAAGTATTTGTAACATATTTTGTTGAGGACAGGTGTACACAAAAGGTATTTAAGGAATTTGTTATTTGTACAAAAACCTAATAAGGAGTAATAACTATACATTTATTATTCCATTTACATTATATCATAATATATTAATAAATTGAAGTATTATGTGATAATAATATAATAAATGAAAAATATATTTATATGGATAAGTTTATTTATTTGGTATATTTGTATATGTAATAAATAATATTATATATATATATATATACAATATATTAAATCTAAAAAAATAGTAATCTTCACATACAATAATAATATAATAATATTACCAAATAACTTTTTTTTGAGCAACAAATAAATATTATTTCTAAGTACAAATTATCTTATATAACACTATTGTAATCAAAAATAAGAATACCAACAAACAAATTACTTTTAAATCAGGTGTTTGAGAAGGTATATCGGTAAGTCCACATTATAATCACAAGTCCAATAAACGATAACATACAACTTTGTTACAAAAACCTAACTAGTTTAACAAGAAAGCATAAACAGAGCCTAAATATTGATAACTTTATCACAACAATAAAAAATATGATAATAATATAATAATAAAAAGATACTGTAAAATCAGATCTACTGTATTTTGTTTGGTTTACAAATAATAGTAAACTAGAAGAAAAATTTGATTATTGCTAATTTTATATGGAATAACATAATATAAGTATAATTTATAAATGTACAGCATACTATTTTATAAATACTTATTTATTTTGAAAATGGATGTATAAGCTAGCATTTTTTGGATATCCCTGAATAAACTTAAAAAACAATTAGTTTTAAATTCAACTACTTTGCTTATTTATGGTTAGTATGAGAATATGTTTCTAATGACTAATGCTGAGTAATAAAATGTCTTCTTTGTCAGAGAGATATAATATGTTAAAATGGAAACAATATTATATAGTTTAATACAATTCATTTATATAAATATTAAAAATCATTCTTATTACATTGGTTTTTTTTAAAAAAAATGTTTAATTTAAAAATGGTAGATAATACTGTAAAATTACTAGCAGACAATTTTATTTAATAGCATGATAATTACTAATAGTTTTTATAATTCCGCATTAAGGCAAAATCACATAATATTTAAAAGCTGAAGTTAGTTTTAAGTGTCAATTATTTTATCAAAATAATAAATATAAACTAAAATAATGAAGAAAAACATAGTCAACAAAAAAGATATTTTGAGATTATAATACTCGAGTTTAAATAAAATAAAAAATATAAATGGAAATATATAATAAATAAACTGATAATTCACAATCTGATGACACAGTGGAATGTTGAGTAGAGCTTTTTGTACCTGGTATAATACACATACATACTTACCTGAAAAAGTTAGTAATTATAAATTAGTGTAACATATTTAAAAAAAAAGTATGTGATTATTTTTGTGTATAAAATATCAGTGTCAATGGCAACTTTCAGTAATAGAAAAAAAAATTAAACTAATAGTTACAGGTGCTTACAATGTAATATGTATACATGTAAGATAAAGTATAAGAAACCTAGTAAAAAAAAAAAGAAGTTTGAAAATATTGTAAATCAATATTTATTCTGACTGATACTTTAATTAATATACATGTATAATGTTAAAAAGTTTAATATCATATTTACTTTGAATAATTAATAATGGAAATTTACCAGCAACGAAACATATTTTGATTAATGACACTCTATAACCACTACTTGCTAGCTCAAATTTTAGTCCCGATAATGTAGTATTGTTGAATTGAGTTACTATGGTTGATATTGGGCATAAGCTGTCAATCTTAAATCTTGCTTTTAGTGAACCGGAACCTTGACTTTCAGAATATTGAGCGAGTTCTGCAAACTTCCAACTAACTGTTTTTGTATCAAATGCCCTACATTTAAAACAATCTACAAAATTATTGATTCAACAAAATTGTGGTAGATCAAAATTACCATTCAGCAGTTGGCTTAGACTGCATATTATGTATAGCTAAATTAAAATTAGTAGAAGCAGTAACATTCAGTAAAGGTGAAGAAACACTCATGAAGTGACTATTAAACTTGCAGCCAATTTTAAGGTCCGTATGAGTATTGCTACATTTGTAAAATGAAACTAATTGGAACGAACATGAAGCGGCTGCAGTAATGAGCAATTTTACTTAAAACATACAATAAAAAATTAAAAAATGTTCGATTAATTATCATGACATTAATATAACTAACTTGATATTTAAGAATATCAATATTAAAATAAGATGCAATAGGATTTTATATAAATTAGAATTTTGAATAAATTATCACTGAAAAAAAAATATTGAAAACACTTGTATTTTTTATATTTAATACAATTTTTCCTTACGTTAAGACTAATTGTTAGTTCGGAAGAATATATTTTACCCATGTAAACAATGTGTTTCCTCAATCGAAACGTTAATTTCGCTCGTTTCGGATTATTTGCAATACCTGCAGGAAATAATACTATCAAACATTTTTACTTGACATCTAAAATAACATTTTAATAATAATCTGATTGACACATCTTATAAAATATGGTATTATTTAAAAAACACGATGTACCCAAACACTGTATTCATTTTTAGTGACAACTGAAAAAATTGTACCTAATAGTGTGTCTAATCGTTCTCCCAATTTCCATGCTAAAATATTGTTTTGTTCCCAAATGTGTTATAGCCATTAGCCATTATTTTTACAAATAATCAGTTTAAAATTGTTGAAAAATTGCCGTGGAGGTGCTCTTTTTAATTTGTTTGAAATTGACAACATTTTTTTTTGGGTGGGGGGAGGGGGGGCGTTTATCAGATAATAAAACAGTTGCTGGTTTTTTCTTTTGGCTTCCCCCCCCCCCCCTATCCATAATCATGGCTACGTTGGATGATTTTACATAATTTTATGGTAATTATTGTACAATATAAGATACAGCTGAGGTGAAAGTAATATTATCATGGTTCACACCTCAGTTGCAAAACCTCACGGAAAAAGAAGAACCTACTCAATCCTGTAATTATTTACTTAGGAAGAATATTTATAAAGATATTAGGAGACAATTCTATATCTCTGTAAATATGTTTTATTAAGTAAATAATTATCAGTATTAATATTCTCGGTTTACTTAACACAATACAATATGTATGATATAACACAAATTTATAGCGATAAAAGATTTTTATTTTTATTTAAATGAAACATTATAGAGGGTTTTTGATGTTTCAAAACATTTAAAATAATACCTTTTTATTCATTTAATCCTTTGAAATATGCATGGATTATTTCATGAAAAGCAACAGCCAGTGTAATAGAATCACATAATCTAATAGTTAATAGAGATGGATCTCAAGATCCTATAACTCCAGACGATTGAAAATCAATACTTGATACACTATCTGTTCTGCCAATACTTATTGGACTAAGTTGATTACGAGGTCCATTGTTCTGTGAACCAAACATTTATTATAACCGATTAGAAATGTATCATTTTTATACAATATATACATTTAAAGAACATTAAAAATATTTATTAAATATAGTAGCTTTAAAAATATTTAAATAGTTCCCTTTTTTTTGAAAATATTGAAAGTGTTTTATTTAAATGTAAAAAAATTTCTCATAGACATTAAACTGTAGTTATATATTTTTAATTCTGCATACTAATACAATAAAAGATCTCCACCATATGCTGTTTGGTTTCTGGATTTCGAACAAACACAATATGATAGTAACAAGTGCAAGCAACTGTGGATAGGTCTAAAAAAAATTGGTATACCCAATAAACTACTAGTGAGACTAATTCAGATGTATAATGAACAAACCTACTGTAAAATATGGTTTTAGAAGAATTATCCACATTATTTAAATGCAAGACTGGCCTTAGACAAAGTGATGTGTTGGTCCCAGTGACTGTTTAAACTAACCCTAGAAGAAGTGGTTAGATACATACCAGACCTCAACGATATGAAATTAATAGGACCTTATACTCTGCTCGCTTATGCAGATGAAAATGCTGAGGAGAGTGCAAAAAAGCTAATATTATCCATAAACAATATGGTACTACTTGTTAACGAAAACAAGACATACTTAATGGTAATGATTAGAAACACAACAATGAACGGTACTCTCTGCACCAAAGCGTTTACATTCGAGCAAGTAGAGGACTTCAAGTACTGGAAGTTAACATTAATGATAAAAATTATATTTGCAAATAATATCAAGATAAGAATGAATACGGCAAAGAGATGTTACTTCACAATGAAAGAGAGGTTTTCCTCCAAGTTACTATCTAAAATTTTAAACGTACAAAGGAGCGCTTTAACTGTATGTAAATGAAGCCTAAAGTGACATACACATGAGAGACATGGTATAGCACTAAAGGAAATGAAAACAATTTACAGAAGCTTTGAGAGGAAAATACCGAGAAAAATAAATGGTCAGGTACCTATACAATAATGATTTAAAAAGATTTCAAAGAAGAACCAATGAAAGTCTGCAGCCGTTGTATAATAAGCAAAGTCAACAACATTTCTTAGTCAGAAAGATCCTGGAATGGGCAGAAAACGTCTGGCTAGCAGAGGTTTCACTATTAACACGCTGACTGCAATGCGGTTGCCGACGGTCACACAATATTTACCATGGGTACATCAAGTATATTTTTCAGTGTCAATACAAATTTGTATATACTATTGTAATTGAAAAAAAAATTTTGACAAATGTTTATTATATAATATTAATAATATTAAATAATTCTATAATTACCTCATGCCGTGAAGGAGGACCAGGAACAGAAATAGAACACACCGGAGAAGTGGTTGATGGAGGGCCCTGTTTTTGAGCGGACTATTGAGCATCTCCAACATAAAAAAACAAGTCGCCTAGATCTAAAAAACTTTAAATTTTATTACAATATAATTTTTTTTATTATTTTTATTATGTTAATATATTATTATAATTTTAAGTAAAATTTGATGCATTTTTTTTCTAGTTACCTTTAAAGTATGTGTTCCTAATGGTAATAATGATATGTTTTCAACAGTAGCTCTTAATACATCAACACTTGCACTGATTGGGCCTGCCCCATTGCTGAATGGTTTTATATCAACATGTAGTCTTGTATCTCTCTCTTAATCTATTAAGTCATTCATAATAAGAATACTTGGTTTTGAATTACAACAAGTACAAATCAAGAACCTGAATCAGAAGAGGAAGCAAATTTTTCTTCTTTATCAACAGTCCATTGTCCTGATGGCTGAATACAATATACTTCATCATCAATTTGAAATAACGGCAAGTACCAACTGACTCTGTACAGTATAATTTAAACACTTGAATTTCTTTATCAGACTACTAATAATGAATACTAAAGATTCTTTAGCTAAATTTCTAGTATCTGTATGAGCAATACCACCAAGATACAGTTGCCACAAGTTTTAAGTTTGTGTTTAAAATATCCTATGACTTCACATAAAACATCAGGGGTTCAGGGTCCTGTTGCCAACCACCTACGGATTGTGGACGGATCAGGTAGTGTACTTTTTTGGCATATAAAATCATAATCTAGAAGAGAATACAAATGTAACGTTAAGCAAAATTCACAAATTTCCTCAAAGTATGACTTGTAGTATGATTTATTTTAAACATTTGATATTTCATTTTGAAATAATATGAACAGTAGTATAAAATACTACTTTTCGTTTTTAAAAATATCTTCTACAATTTATTTCTTCAATTAAATTATTTTTTCTTAATAAATGTAACATTTCTCCCATATTACTTACTCGATTATCTCTTCTCATAAGTTTTTGTTGCAGTATTTTCTTTTCTTGGTGTAAATCAAATATTGTATTATTCAACTCTTCACCAGTTAGTTTTGTTTCAACAAAACATCCTTTTTGTGCCATCTGAAGCATGCACATTTGTACTAGGTACTTTGAACTGGTTTTAATTCATCCTATACAAATATTTATCAATATATTATTATATATTATGAAAAGAAATTTTAGCAAATATGTTAATAAGGAATATACCTAAATTATATCTAACTATATAAATGTGAAATGAAAATCTCCCTACAGGCTAAGCTCTGGAATTACTTATCAGGTCTTTTAGATTTTTTTTTAAACGAAAGAGTATATCACGGAGAAGGTTAATTTTAGGAAAATCCATCGGAAAAGTAGGAAATTTAGATGTCAAAAATACAAGTGTCCAGAAAAAAATAAAGTAAATAATAAAATAAAAATTTAGTTTATTGTTGCAGATTAAAATAATAATAGTGTATTATATTATATTGGTTTCTATTAGTTAATTGGGCACGTATGTTGAATTTTATTATTTTTTTTTGTAAATATATATATAAATTAATATTTATGTGTAGATTAAACCTCTGGGAAGTAGATAGGCTAATTTAAAAAGGGTTAAATTTGGTTTTTTTTTATTCATCGGATTTTAGTACGGTTAGATTAGGTTAGGATTTTGTATTAATTTATTATATTAATCAACTATAGGTAGAATTAAGTAAAAACGACAAACTTGGTATAGTTTTGATACTTTAGAGTTAAATCATATAGTTACGTACAAACGGCACGGGGTGTGTAATCTACCACAGGTAGATTGCCTAGATACCTGATAATATACTGCTGCGAATCAGAATTTTTATTCCAGGCAACTGAAAAGTTCAGATAAATTTGGAACATCATACACCGAATATGAAATAATGAATTGAACAATGTTTGAGTCATATAGAGTTGGTACATTTAACGGGCAACGTAGTGCACGGGATCTCAGCTAGTTATTTATAAATTAAAAAATAATATGTTGTTTTTTAATTTGGAATTTTAAACATTATTATTTTGTGTTTATTACTTGAAGGTCTAAATCATCCCTAGATACATTATATAATCATAATTGTATTATAATTAATTTTATTATTATTAATTATACAGAGAAAATGTAATATAATATGATAACTAATATTTTATTGTTTTTTTATTATCTAATAAAAATAATTATTAGGTACATAATAAATTATTAGCATAGTAAATTAAAAATAATTCTTACTTGAATTTCCACAGATCGTTGCAGAATTCGCCTTTCTTTCACCTTTGGCAACTAAACCAGCAACCTAACCTTTTACAACTGCTTTATTGTTATCATTTACAAATGTAGACTGCATAAAAATGAACCACAATTTGGTTTGAAATTTGTCCATCTGACAGCATGTACCCATTTTTTTTTAACCTTCACCATCATTGAGTGGAAGCCTTGGACGATAAAAATACAAAGTTAAATTATTTATATAATTATATAGGTAAGTACCTATAACTTAAATAGTACAATAAACAAAATTACGAAATAATCAACCACATTAATACTAACTTTTGAAATATTAATTCTTTTATGACGTCACTTATACCGGAGTAATGAAAAGCACAGCAAAAATTAACCATTGTTTAATTGTATCTACCTATAGAATATAAATTATAACACAAACACAGTTCAACTTTCAAGCAGTAAGTAAAAAAAGCTGAAATTGACGGTCGTCGTCTCGTCGATTACATTTATGCCGGTAAACATTGAAAAGTGAATACCATGATAAAGAAAACAGGTACGTCAGCAACTTTCCGAATTTGAATCATGTTGGCGCATCCCCATTATTTCCTATGTGTTTCCCATGGCGTTGGCAGCCATATTGCTTTTCTCCATAAATTTTATCATCAGTGTCCATGTTATAAACATTGTGGAGAAAAGCAATACGGCGGATATGCGTATCACAAAAGTTGCTGACATACCTCTTTTCTTTATCATGGTGAATACGATACGCCAATTTTATTATCAATAAAGACAGAGAGTATTACAGTAAAGTATTCGCTCTCTTTCTAACACACTCGCTCGGTTTTCTTTTACATACTAGCACGAACTAAAACTAACTTTATCTCTTCGTGCATTTTAGTTGTGACCATAGATAATAGAAAATCTATTATATTATTTATATTATCTATGGTTGTGAACGTTCCAGTTAGAGAGCCTTTATTATAAATGCTCTCTAGTTCTAGTTATATAGTTCAATGGTTGCCACTCGCTCGATGCGTTGCGCTCAGACAAAAAAAAAACCGAAAATATTCCTCGACTTGTTATGCAAAATCAACACAAGTAGGTTAAATAACAAGAAAATTGTTCCATGAGAAGTCGTTGGCTTACGGGTGAATATCTAATGTCGAACAAATTTGAAATTTACCGCTCATAAAATTTTTATTTTATTTTACGTTGTTTTTTATGTAAAGAAACTTGTGATGAATCAGTATTACTTTTTCAAATCATAAATATACAACTCAAAATAATTAGTAAATGTTCGTGATTTTGACGAATTTTTCAAAATTCTAACTTCAGGCGCTAATATAAATTATTGTGAATACTGAATACACTTTTTTTTTTTATGAAATTACCTACATCAATAACCACTTATAAGAAGCGTTACAGTATATTTCCAATTTTTTTTACCAATAGTAAAAATTTTTATCGACAGAAGTTTTTTAAAAAAACTGATAAAATTAACAAATTTCTTATTCCTATACCTAATTAGCTTAAAAATAATCAATATTTATAATTTTATCATGTACAGAGACATTGATAAACTAAACATTTGGTGACAATGTCAAGTACCTAGTTGTTTTTCTTGACGCTTTTGATAACTACTGGAAATTTTCAATTTTTACCTTTCGTACGCACCAACTTAATTCACTTTTTAATAATAAATAACCTATATTATTTATAGCCTTCTTAGTTCATATATCTACTTAATTACGTTATATACGCATTAGTCAGTATAATTTATTATATTTTTAGAAGGAACTATATGACCACCAGTTTCTAAAAAAGGTTTGACTCAGTAAGGCTTTGGTTCATGAGTAAATACTCGTTCAATAATGCACACTACAAACCTTACAAATTTTATTACCACACTTCTATGAATAATCGAAGCCCGAAGGGTTTGTAATCTTAGTTCATCCCCGCCTCCCATTGAAAACTGTACTCGAATCTGAAATTATACATCCGGTTCCCCATTGCCATTACTAATACTATAAAGGTACTTCTTTATTTTCGAGCCATTAAATAGTATTTTTTTATTGTTACTAGACTACAACATATTTTTTTACTATACACACACAAAAGAGTTCCTCATCATAAAACTAATAGAACACCTCCACACGATATAATATAATATTGATCAATGTAGCATGGTCAAATAGTATGAGATCAAGCTATCTTATATTTTTTGTAATGTAATATCAACTCATATTATCATCGTACAATTAATAGTATACCATAGTATACCTGTTTATAGTATTAAATATTAATAAGTTTGCAAGATGATGAATTCAGATTCCCAAAGTGATCGCAATGGCTAAAACATTCATTTTTATACTAAATTGAAATTTATTCTGTTTTGTTGTTTATTTTTATTTTGGAAATAAAAAACAGTACCTTTAGGTACCTATTGCATTAACAATATTAAATAAACCTCAAATAAATTTTTATTAATACATTCATTTTTTGCATAACTACAATTGGCTTGGAATTTTCAAAAACTGATAAAATAGCATCTTTGTGTCATAATATAGCGTTTACATTTTCTTTAAACTTAAAATAAGTAGTACAATAATTGTATTCAATTTGTAAGAGGTACTTACTAGTGTTGTTAGTATTTCAAAAGCAAGCTTGGGTTGTTGATATAATTGATTAAACATTATAAAATGGGCATACTATTATAAAATTATCCAGAATAAAAAGGAAAACAATCATTATTGTAAATAAAAAAGTATTTTTTTACAGGTATAAAGTACTTTTAAAAAATATACTGAATACTACCAAAGACTCTTCAAAAGGAGAAGGTCCTAAAAATTTAAAAATTGCTGTCTTTTCAACAAGAAGATGGTATAAAATGTCTACAAATGTGTATAAAATGTTATTGTATACCTATAGGTATATAAAAAATATATATAAATTATAGTTAGTTACAACAAAATTAATAATTATGGATTAATAAAAACAAAATCATCATCATTGGCATTACCATCATTATTATAAAAAATTCTTGTTGTAATTAGATTATACATTTTTTATGGTTTAAAATTTAAATGTATGACAAGCAGCGTTTTTTACATGTACCTACTGACTAGAATTAATGAGATTTAAGTTATTAAATGAATATGTAAATATATAATATACATGGTGTAACAGGAAGACATGACAGATGAAATAACTTTTCAACTTTTTTGCTAATCAATATTTTAAAATTTTTTTTTATATATAATTTATTTTTATTTGCGTTACACGTATAATATAAAATAAAATTGTATTTGATGGGTAAAAAGCTTGAAAATTTAATACAAGGTTTTTAACATATTGTTACAATGACATTTGAAAATATTCAAAATCCATAGTCACAATGTTTTGTTTATAAACATTTAAAGTTTGGATTTTGACAAAAGGAGTAAAAATTATGAAAATGCGCAAACGATTTTGAGTTAGAAATTTATAAAAATTTTCTTTTTAAATGTAAGATTTTAAAATGTGAAATTCATCATAAGTTTGTCTACTTTTATTGAAAAATAAATGTTCATAAGAAAGTCATTTATGAGCGTTTGAAGTTCAAATTTGTAAAATTTTGGGTATTCACTTGATTTCTCAAGTAGCTATTTTCTTATTTTGTTGTAATTCAAAAACTTATGTTCATATTCTCATTTTCTATACTTCACGTTTTGAGCTGTTTACAGACAGTTAAAAAATTTAAAATTTCAATTTTTTTCTATAAATATTAATTTTAATTTCTGTTGGGCTAAAAAGCGTCAAAATGTATTACAAATGTCCTGATATATTGCTTAAATAGTAATTGAAAAATATTAAAAATACATATGTACAATTTTTTTTTTTTAAAGCATTTAAAGTTCGATTTTTGACGAAATTTGTTCGATTTATTTTTAAAATTTACAAATGATTTTGTAGAATAAAAATGTATAAAGTGTTCAACTTTTATAGCTAGGGATTTAAAACTTACAACAAGGTTCTACGTAAGTCGGTTATTCTGTAACCAACAAATCTCAACAATATATGAAAAGAGCTCTCATCTAGGCACCGTTCAATAAAAAAATTAATATCCAATACAAATGCTGAAATGCAACTGACTAATAATTTTTTGTTATATCTTTTTAAATGTGTTAAAAAAAGTTTTTAATTTTAAGTTAAATAATATGCATATTATGATGCTGTCAGGTAGGTACACATAACAAACATTAAAACATAGCTATTACACATATTATAAAACTATAAAAGATTTATTAAATCAAATTAAATTAAGACTTTGGAGTTATATTTGATGCAAAACTATTATTTAACTTACAGAATTTTAAAATTAAAAAAAAACTCTATTTTGAAACTGTATCAAGAATAATAATTATTATTATTAAATAACTCGTCTGTGTTGTATGTTGAGGCCCCTCTGACTTCAGCCCTGGTACTAAATTGTACAAATATCAGCTTGAATTTGAACTCAAATTAAAAATTGTTACGTGTTACAAAATGATATAATGGCTCTTGTATTCGTAGCAGAGCCTTGCACCCGAATCATTTATTCGGGTTTCGGGTTTCGGGTGCTGGATGTATTTGGGTGTTCAAACACCCGAATAAAAAATTTAAACAAACATTTGGGTTTTCAAAACCGTTATTATTCGGGTTAATATTGGTTAATATGGGTGCTGAGAAATCTGGATAAAACAGAACTTTTGATGAGCCCCCCCCAAAAAAAAAAAAAACAGAAAGTGTTCATGTTTATGTTATTTATAATAAAATATAAATGTTTTACCCAAATTCGCAACGTTTGTTTTAAACTAAACTAGGTTAATTAATGTACAGTAGTTACCTTTTTCTATGAACTATAAGAAATAAAACAAAGGGAAACTAATTATTTAACTACCTATTCGTTTTATTATAGGCATCAGAGTCCACGTAACTTATTTTTTTTACTATATAACATGTCTAAAATCTAAATAGGTACTGGACTTAAATATCATACTAGCATATTTTAAAAAAAAATTGTACTTATTAAAAATATTCTGAAAAAAGTCATCAAATATCAAAATATTTACAAGGCTTTCTGTGGTCAAAAAATAGTTAACTTGCTAGAGCCTAATCCCATTTAAAAGTAAATACAAAAACATAATGAATAGGTATATTTTGCAAAATCAACAGTTGCAACAGATTGATATTTTAATTTTGCATAATGTTACGTACCTATTATATAACAGAATAGGTATTGATTATTTTGTGATGACTTAAAAATTAAAAAAATTAATCTTTATAAATATTATGAATAATATTATTATACTATAACTAAAAGGTAATATAAAAAATATATAGGTATTTACAAATTGTACGATGAAATAATAATAAAATTGAAAATTGAGTAGGTACGTAGTAAGAGGCGCGTCGTAGACTCGTAGACCGAATGTAATACAAATTAAAAATGTACAATTTCCCCCATGCCAAGTCGATGGATATAATAAATAATAAAATATTAAAATGTTTAAAATAGATGGCCACAGGGGTGCTGACTGTTGAGCCATAGACAAATAAAATAAAATATAAATTATGATTTCGTGATTACCGAAAAACTGGTAAATAATAAATATAGCCGCGTATTACGATATTCGAGTTACTAAATTAGATATCATAGGACATAGGTAATTCCGCTTTGGAAGTTCGTCGCAAATAATGAAATAACACAAGTTATTATTAGTTATTGGTCACGGCTGTCAATATTTTCAGTTTTGTTGAGACCACGTCTATTTTATATTGCTATTGGCTATATTTGGATTTATTTTACTAATAAAGTAATAAAGTAATAAATTATATCATATAATAGGTATAAGAAATAATTAAATACTTAATATTTTAATCAGAATCAATTAAATTATTAAACATTTTAATGGATTTTATTTTCAAGAAATTACCTATGATTGTTTGTTAGATTGTTCCTGTTTTTATTATTGTTGATTATTTAACTCTACAAAATCGAACTCACCACAAGAAATACATACGAAATGATATTTCGCATGAAGAATGAGAAAAAAAAATTATTCGGGATTTCGGGTTAACCCGAATATTTATTCGGGTTTTGGTTAACACGGGTGTTTTGAAAACAGAATCATTCGGGTTATACGGGTTTTGGGTGTTTGATTTTTTAAAGGTGTTTAGGGGTGTTAGGGGTTCGGGTTAAATCGGGTGCAAGGCCCTGATTCGTAGTATAGGTACTGTATAGGTACTGTCAAATTACTAATTAGTACCTAGCTTGGCTATCGTGTGACCTGAATTGGTGTGTTAATGTTGTAGTGGGTGTTAATGATGTTTAATTCCCAAGCATATAGTAATGAATACTAAATTGGAAATATAATCGATTCGTTTACTATTGTTCTATTTTTAGAAATCAGTTTATCAATATAATATGTTCATGTTATTGATAAATGTATACAATATACATATATCATTTTCACATTTATATATAAAGATGTAAGAAATTATTTTAATTATGAAATTATAATTTAAATATAATTTTTACTCGAATAATTAAAAGTTATTTTTAAACAATGCTGTTTATTATTATTAATCTTAAAGTATTTTAGAATATAAACAAAACCTTAGCTCTGTTGAGCCATTTTAATACAAACTAATAATTATTGAACAAGCTATGTACCTATTTAAGATTAACATGTTAATGATTTAATTTTTGTTCATCTGAAACAATAACGTTTTAAACAACTTTAAATTCCCTATTTATTATAACTATTTAATTGAAAATGTACTTTTAACAGGATCTAAAAGTCAGGTGCTTACATTTACATACAATTCGTAGCTTTTGTACATTTTAAATAATGTAGGTATTATAATATTTTCATACATTTTTTTAAAATTTCATTTCAAACCAGAGGTAAGAAGAAAGATTTTTTGCATAAAAATAATATATTTAAAATAATATTGCCTTTGTTTGTATATTTTTCATTATTTGTATTATGAGGCCCTAGCAAGGTAAGGTATTTACCATGGTCTGTCATGGTATATAAATCATGGAAAATAAATACTTAACACGGTCACTATAATCTATACTAGGATACGTATTGGCCGTGGTAGTAGTAGTTGTTGATGGATGACTGGTGGTAGTTGTAGTTGTTGATGGACGACTGGTGGTGGTAGTAGAGATTGATGGACGACTGGTGGTAGTAGTTGGACGACTAGTAACAGGAAAATCCGGGTATTTTTTAGTAGTGTAAAATATTTTAGCCTTTCTTCCTAATAAATAGATGTACAATGACCCGTCGGGCCAATATCGATATCCCTCAGGGAGGTATGGAAGTAAATTCCGTGCTAAAAGATCCGATAGCCCATTGCACTGGCTTACATTGAATTCCTCTCCTATTACCGGCTTGCTAATCACCATCCGGATTATTCTAATCTTCCTATCATCTTCGTCATGTACATCGTACAACTGTGGGCAGAAAAAAAAGACAGAGATAGAGAGAAAGAAAATAATTAACCATAACTAATATAAATATAATATATAAATAACCAAAATCCACGTAACATCTCCATGCAACAATATACGGACTTTAAATCTAAAGTGTCATAAAGCCAAGGATTTTATTTGATCTGTTCACAATGTCGTTGATATGACATTCACATTTCAGTTTAGGATCGAAAAGTATTCCAAGGTCTTTAATAGATCCCATAGTATGATGTAGCGTTATACCATTTAGGTTGTAATCAAAAGTTGAGAGAACTCGTGCTCTTTCATTTGGTGAAAGTATATTCATACAACACGAGGGCCTCAATAATTTGACTAGGTATGCAAAACTATAGTTCAACTATGTTGAGGAAGGTGTGTCATACATAGTTATTGTTTATAATATTTACGAGTTAGACCTATTATTATTCTTTTATAATTATTACAATAACCTATTCCTTGGAATACATTTTTTTATATAAGTATCTATTATATCACTAACCACCCGCGTAAAAACGAAAAACCTATAATAGGTATGTCGTATGATGCATATAAGAGTGATCTTTAGACTTAAATCACCTGTGTCTCCCTCTCATCCCCAGGCACTGGATGAATAATCAAATTGGTTGTACGAGTTCGCCTACTACAATAATATACATATAAAATAAAACGTAGGTGAACATAGTATACTCACGGCACATCTGTGGGTACGTGTTTTAGTTTTACTTTGCATTGACTCTGCAGTATGTTCCAGTAGTGATATATATTGCCAGCCCATTTCCGATTCGTCTTTATTGGTCGGCCTGTCATGTTTTGACAAACACTCAAACATGAAGTGGTCCATATCTGATAGAGGCATAGAGCATAACAGAACAAAATATACATGAGTATGACAAATGTTTTTGATCCAGAATATTATTTGTTGACTTAAGAAATATTTAGTGTTATTTTGATCAGCACGTTTGCGTGAGTGTATACACCTGTGATTTTGCACAATAGTCAATAGTTATGAATTATAATACCTGAATTTATACTACACTCTTGAATATACTTTATGTAGGTACCTAATATTAATATAGTAGGTACCTATGTCAATTTCATAATGTTACCATACAAACATACTATATATTAAGAAATAGCGATAATTAATAATACAGTTGATTTTATTTTGATTTTTATATTGAGCCGGGTAATTCAAAGTTTTAAAAAGCTGTATAGCTCCGGGGCTAAAGCCCCCCCTCCCACACCCCAAACGCGGTCATGTAAAAACACAAACGGTCATATATTAAATATAAGAAGCATAATTGTATTCCGTGTTTAATGCATAATATGGGTTTTTAATATTAATAGTAATACCTACTTCTGAAAACTTCCACGACATACCCGATCATCTATACACCATGTAGTGACATTAAAAGGTAATGTCCGTTAGTAGAGTATTTCAGTATATGCAAGTAATACATATACTTATGTATTATAATGTACGATATATGTTCATAGGATTAGCGGTAGAGAGCTTTACTGTAACCACAGGTGCAGCGCACCTAACCATCCTTCCTACTGTGCAATAAAGATTCGTTATACGTACTCTGCGTGTTGTCGCAATGTCCGTGTCCAAATGATTGCTCAGGACGCTCCAACCACAAATGGAACAATGGAGCAGTGCTTAGTAGACTTTCATTTCCCATATAGGCACATCCGTACATCAACGACTTAGTTTGTATAGTTTCTACCTCAAATTTGGCCTTTTTTCCAAATGGAGGACATACACTAGGACTATCTAGAACTGAAACACACAGAAATACAAATGCCGTATTACATTGTAAGCATATTATACTGTCTGTAATATTAAACGACTAAGATCGAACTAAGATCTTTTGAATTCAAATATCCACTTTAAATTTACATATAAATTATATAGATAAATAAAATATAAAAAAATAGTTAAACATTTTAAACATAATATAAGTACCTGTTCGTTTAATGTCTTCTATTGAACTCGAGTCTGCCGCCACGGAGGAGATGATGGCAAACAAGATTAATATATTTGCTTTATTATATTCCATCGTGTTGTCGGTCTATTCAGAAAATAAGTTTAAGTGAACAGTAAGTAAAAATACGGATTTAAACGGACTGAATAAAATCAGAACCGGGGTTAACACACGAATGGCGATCTGAGCTCTGCGTCCTGTTATATATGAGCCACGACGGAAGGCATTATCGTATTATACGTCATGTATCGGGTGTCCGCAACAGTACACGCCTAAGAGGGAGGGGGAAGCACACAGGTCGCAGCGGGCCCAGCAAGTTATGTATTCTGAATATTACTTTATCTATAAATAATATTATCCCAATAGTACGCAAATTCCAACCCATGTGGATGAGTGGTTTTTTTAAGAAATGTGTTTTTATCGACGAAAATCAAAACAGTAGCAATATTATACATAGCTTAATCATTGTTATTGGCTTGAAGATACTCAAACATGTTTTGTATTCTTAATTTAATTATAAGAAAAATTAATCAGTAATACCACCATTGATTATAAACACAAGTAGTATTTTTTCTACCTGATCAATGGGTGCAATTTACGTGATTTATTAAGTTCCCACACAAAACATAATAAGTAAATGGGTACATACGTAAGTTCCCACACGAAAAAAAAATACACTCGTACGTGGTTGATTGTAAACTCGGCCCGAGGAAAAACACTGTTTAAAAGGTTTATACAATCGTATAAACAGCCCGTGTTTTTTTAGGTAAAAATTATTTAGGTGTAAAATCGACACGGGTTTTTTCAGGTAAAAATGATTAACGTGTACACTCGGCCCGAATAAAAATATACATATAATATTTTTGAGGACTATTTAGCATTACCCAGAGGACACCACGAGGAGGCAATTCTCATTAACCACCAAAAATTATTAAATTATTTTAATTTTCATATTATTATTCTTAGTATGAAATTCTTTATATAAAATTAAAATTGTGTAAAAATGTATGTTGTAATATGTTTCAGTATAAAAAAATATAAATAAAATATATTTTCAGATTAAATTATGTCATGCTTATTATATATTATTGGTCAAAATTATCGGTCCAAGATTACAGCCGACCTTTTTTATATCTTAAATTTCCGGTCCGATTTTACAAAATACCTATTTTACTACCTACAATTTCCGGGCCAAGTTTACAATCAACCTATTTTATTACCTAAAATTTTCGGTCCGAGTTTACAAAAAAAAAAACCACGGGCCCAGTTTACATTTGCCCTCGTACGACAGTTCCAACACGAATAAAAAAATCAAAGGTTATTATTTGTCAATCAATAATTTATTTGAAGCTATACGAACAAAAATATACTAATATGTATTTTCCCACGTTGTAACGCGTTGCAATAAAATGAAATGCATTACTTTCAATCTAGACTTATCGTTATTCCCCATGGGCTATGATAATATGAAATAGTATGGACTGTCAATTTTATTAATTTATTTCGTGTAGAAACTTGCTTTATCTTGTGTTACCTAACTTACATTCGTCCCAATTTACAAGCACTCATAAATATAACTTCCAAAATAATGATTTTCACTAGGTAGTTGTTTTTTGCATCATGAGACTTAACAACTTGTTAAAACAAGCTTGTATAAAAAAAAAATGCTGGGTAATTGATTTTTTTTTGTTTGTATTGTAACAAAATAAAATATACTTATTTAGTATTTTTTTTGTATGGTTTATAAAAGAAACTCTATTTTAGTGGTTTTATTATATTGTTTTTTTAAATTTTTTTTTTTTAAAACGATGTTATAGCGATTGTATATAATATATAATATATATTCTAACATATTTTAATGCTCGTGTTTTTTGAATTATGGTACATTATAAGTTGATAAGTTTAAGCACGATGTCGTACGCGCTATTTTACTTCAATACTCAGCCCTACGGCTGTATATACCCCTACATCATAATATACTTATACATTTATAAAATTATATTTGTAAAAATTCTTTAGCCTGTGTACATTTTATAAATTATTATTATTTAATATTATTTTATTATTGATCATTGTACATAATCAGGGGTGGATCTTCGATATTTTGATAAGGATGGAGACACATATAAATTGTATGATTTGAATTTTAATTAATAATACATACATACTTTTATTTTTATATAATATTGATTATAATAAATAATAATTAATAGTTGGTAGTATTATTCTTATTAACTAAATTTTACTAATACTCGTAGTTACATAAAAAAATTGCCCCCCACCCCTGGGTCCGCCACTGAGTGGCAGCGGCAGTAAGCTTTTTAACCTGCAAATAGGGCGATGGCAGACATAATATTATATATCTGTCACGATTGAATTGACGTCATGGCGATAGTGTTTTTGTCGAAATGTTGTATGGGTATTAATCTAATGGATTTCACTACATTTTTAAAATATCTATAGTATACAAAAACGTCTGAACATTAACCTTCCTATCATGATCAGTTCTAATGGATATATCATATTTAATACAACATACATGTATTATATACGTTAATCACTTGTTTGATGTGTCTAGACATGATTGATGACACACCCAAAGAAACACGGTATAGTTAGTATAAAAACCTCAACATGAGTCAAAATATTTTGAAAATGTTATGGCGTATAGAAAATACTAATATAAAAATTAAGTGAAAATTGCATGTATTATCTTTACGGTAATATTTTAAGGAGTTACACCAAAAAGTATTTGTCAAAAATCCATTTTGCGTAAAGATTTGCGTATTTGTAACTTTTTTTTTCCGGAACGAACATTTTTTATTGATATTTAAAATAAAAAAACTAAAAACTATTTTAAATAACACAAGAAAATTGAAAATATTTTGAAAGTTATACCATATATAAGAAATTCTGAGATAAACAATTTGAAATTATCTGGTCATTCAGTAAGTAACTGCAGAAGCCTGTAATGTAGGTATCGGTATGTGTATATGTGTATAAATATTCAAATTTTATAGCCATGATGCAAGGATGGAAAATTTACGATAAAGTTTTTATTTCGTAGTTCATACCGTAACCAAAAAATCTAATAAATAAATAGACCCAGTTTTTTTATATACTTTTATTATGTTCAAATTAGGACGGAATTTGTCAACGGAACTTTTAAGTCCTCTTAAAATAATTGTTTTATTTTCTTAACATTGCAGCCCCCTCAGCCGCTCACCTAGCTACGCCACTGGTATATCACACCAATGTTAATCGATTACCTACCAACATGGATACGAATGTTCTATTATTCAATAGAGGCGTTGAATAATATGTTATTTTATAAAATAAATATAGTTTTGCCCAGGTAATAAATTTCAATATTTATAAAAATAGCACTTCTACACAGAAATGTTTTTTCTATTACTTTTTTTATTTCATAGTGTTGAATAGTCTTTTAAAAATTTATTAATTTTGGTTATTCAATGAATTTTTCAAAATATAAATAATTGAATAAAGGTACTTTTAATGTGTCTAATGTACCTATATACTTGAATCCTATTAATTGTTCGTGGGCACTTATGATTATATTATTATATAAAACAGTCTCATAATAATTAATAATGTAGTACCTATGCTTTAGGTAAAACATTAGTAATGTTAGTAAAATATTAATTTGATTGATTAAATCAGTATTTATTGGTGTGAAAATATTAAAGTTCTTGCATATAAATTATAAAGAAACCATCCAGTGGCTTGTTTAGTACGCACTTTCGAAAGTAGCCTCTCCTTTAAACACAGAGGCCTTAAGCTAGGACTATGAAAACTGCATATTATAAACAGTCTTTGGGGGGGGGGGGGGATTTACCCCCTTGGTACGCCACTCCACGCAGGGCCGTCCTAAGGCTGGTGTGAGAGGGGCCCAAACCCCAAGCCCGTGTCTTAGAAACCTCGTTTAGGTCCCACACGCTAGCGCACTTGAAAAATCATAAGTTTTCTTTAAATACAATAATTTACATATTATACTACAAAATATGTTTGAATTTTTTATTTGACAATATTACATTATGAATTGAATGTAATTAAATTCAATTAAAGTACAATTTTATGAAATACGTAAATAATCTTTTAAATAGTGTACTAAACAAATAAAGACCTGGGACTAACTGAGAGCAACAACAAGACATCTCCAATGCATACAATTTTTTTGTTCATATAATAAATTAGTAGGTATAGTCACTATAGCCAGTGTAGTAAGAAAACTTGTAAAGGTTGTTATAAAATCAAATTTGTATGATCTTAAAACCAAAAATTAATTTTAGAGATGTCTAATTATTTATAATATTACAGGATATATAGTATGTAAATATGTAATACTCGTATTAAATTAAATTTTTGCAACAACAAGTCATCTTCATTTATATTATATCTAGCTCTGTATTTAACATTCGGATTTTTCTAGTTGTTGGACCAAACGAAGCAAGTTTTTTTCTTAATTACCTATGTGCAATCAAAAACTAATTTTGACCAAAATACGGAGATTTCTTGTTGTTGCTCCGAAGTCTTTAAATTATATATTATTGCTATCAAGTCGTAAAATGGTTAGGTGAGATATTGGTAAAGGCAATAAGTAAAAACTCTTTACGTATGTTTACATTTTTTTGGGAGAGGTTATGGAAATGTATTTTTTTTTGCCTTTGTGCGGAAAATATCACATATTTTTTTAGGCCCCGATAAAAGAGTTATGCTCCGAAAATTGTAGGCTTGGTGCGTAGTAATATAATACGTAGTAATATGTATTCGGACACACCACCCAAGTGATAATTAAATACATAAAACTTAATGCGCTGTGCTCGTGCAACTTGGAGACCATACTAATAATTACAGTACACTGCACGGGCGATATTCTGAAATAAATAAATAATATTATACTAATAAAATGTATGATATTATAATCATGAGCAGTTCACGTTGTGTTATTCCGATTAATGTACTATTTCCACGATGAAAGTTGAGTTTTTGTACGATAGTTCGATGCATTTCCGCCATCGACAACAAATGCAAAATTTGAGCCAAACAAAAGTATACACAACGTAAAAGTACAAAAAATTACCTTTTTAACAACCTATATAGGTACACAAATAAATAATTACTTACGAATAATTGAGAATTATTTCGTATGAATAATATTAAAAAAAAAATATTAGGTTTCAAATTAAATAAATAAATATATTATTGACAATAATATTTTCATATAAGCAACGTAGTATCCAATAGGTATGTAATATATACAGTAGATTCTCTTTTATTGTGTCAAACATTGCTACCTAATTTTTTTGAAAAAATATCGATAATAATGAACCATTTTCTATAAACAATAAACATATTGGAAAAATAAGTTTAAAATTACGGTTTAAGATCAAATGGGGACGGATACTTTTTTTGCAAACGTTATGTGTGGATGACAGATTTAAGAAAAATTTTGCCGCAAAATACAACCAAACAAACAATTTTATTATTATCTGTGTGTCATAGGCGCAACTAGGGTTAAAATTCTGGGAGGGCTAACAAAACAATTTATTTAAAATAACCTATAGGAGGGTTATATCTAAATCAATAAGGGATATTTTTTGGGGGGCTAAATCTTAGTCAGGGGGGCTAAGCCCCTAGCCCCCCCCCTAGTTGCGCCAATGCTGTGTATCCATTTACTTATAAATATAAAATATATAGTAAAGGCTAAGATGACCAGAAAATATCGACGTCGTGGCTGTATTTCTGACCGACCGCGCAATACGAACGCTATATATATAAAGCTTTTAACCTACAAGGCTACAACACAAATGGACACGAAACGCGTCATGAAACGAGTTATGAAACGAACTTGAAATTAGGTCAGGAATTGAAAATTTACAAATAGGTAAAATTATAATAATATAGTTAAATTCATGATAAAATGTCATTGTTAAAATGTTAGTGTCGATATACGGTACGGGTTCGATAATAACGGGCCTGCGGCATAGAACTATAACCATGGACATAGCAAGTGATTAACTATAAAAGTGTTAAATAGGTATGAGTAGAAATTAGGACAGTAGGTACATTAATACGGTTAAAATGTTTTGAAAAATATACAAAAAACATCATTTGATGAGACGTCCTCATAAGAGAAAAACATTTAATTTAAAAATAATAATAATACTTGTTAGAGATATGGGTGTCAGAGTAATTTAAAATATGAATCATAAGACCATTGCGCTCTACTGATCGGTAGGGAGAAGGCCAGTTGCCACCGCCAGATATTGCAGTGCCAGACAGCTGTCTCCGCGGCTATGGACAGTATCTGGCTAGCTCGTTCTAACTTGTCATTACCAGTGACGATGTACTATGTATATTATATAAAACCAAAATTGTACCCTCCGACGTGAGACGCTCGTAGTAGCCGGCGTCAAATCAGCCGTACGGCAGGCTCTAGCTAACAGCTAGATTAGTGTTCATCTATACCCCATGTTAAATTGTAAATTGCAATTAATTGCTTCACTGTGCACTATGTTGTCCATCACGGGCCGCGCACCGGAGCAGCAGTCGTAACGTTCGGCTAACTGCGAACCTGTCTCACACAAATTTTTTTTTTGATTTTAGGCGCAATATTTCACTCGCTAGAGAGGAAAAGCGTAATGATATATTATCATTTATTTATTTTTTATTCTGTGATATTATAACAATAAATTATAATCGATGTTATTGTTATCGCATATCGATAATATTTATGACGTAGGTGGTAGGCATATAGGGACACTTTTTCCTAAACATGTTATGAAGATATTATCAAGTTTTTGAACGTTGAATTGTATTTATTAAATATTAATTATTTTATTATAATATTGAATACGTTTTGTTGAAGTACACAGATATACTGAAGCTAAAGGCTTATAATAATAAGATCGGATATGTATAATATATTGTAATATAGCCAATATAGGTAAGTAGGTACAGGTACCAAATAATAAGTATACCTACAGATACGATACACAATAGGTAGTGGTATAATACGTAATATAAATTAACGACGGACTAGTGTAACTGTGTATACAGGCTATCATAGGTACAATACAGGACAATAATTATTATATTATACTGTTAGCGCTACAGACAAGGCGTAGGATTTGTGTTTCGTGTTGTGTATCAGTGTTGTCCATATTTGTGTAATCGTATCGATAACGCTACGCATCGTTGCTGAAGCAACTACAGGCGGCATCAGCCCTCCAGCTAATACGAGAGATAGCGTTTTCATGTGTTGTTATTGTGTATTTGCTTGTTCAAAATCTAAAATTATAATGTCAATTTTACTGTTTTTCAATTGCATAATATGTTTAATTTTATAATTTTATGAGTGCAGGTCCTATACCTAGTCACCGAATGTCATATAGGTATCTAGTCATGTTTTTCTATGTTTGTGTTGTGTTATGCTGGCACACTTGTAAAAACCGACACATTTTTCGATCATTTTTCCACAATTTATGAATTTATGATGCATAATATTAATACTTATTGCATTTTAAACCTCGAACTGAACCGGGAGTCGAGTGTCATATATCTAATCAGAAGTTATGTTATATCCTCATAGTTCCTTGTATATCACAAATCAGTGGCGGTCAAATGATTTTGTCATGGGGGGGGATAATATGGCTAATTTTTTAACATCCATAATTTTATCATTAAAAATATAATTTATGGTTATGTCTAATTCTAATATCAATTAATACAATTATGGGAAATACAAACTTTATTTATAACTTAGTTAGGTATACCGACTTTATAAATATATTATACTATTATAGCATTAACAATATTTTTATTATATTAGTAAATCTATTTTTTTGTTTTTTTTTGCTAATTCATCCAGTACTTCGTTGGATGTAATGTTTATAACCCCACGATGAACAGCCATAGTGGCCAAGCCATTGAGACGACTCTAGAATAATAAAATTATACAATTTACATATAAGCATAAAGCATTAAATTGACATTTCAAAAATTCATAAGGATAATTGAAATATGTACAAAAGAAATTAACAAAACCTAAAAAGTTAGTCCTAAACATAGTGTTTTATGTTTGAACTATTAATTTAATACTTATTCCAATAGATTATATGTACAAATATTTGACCACAGCAATACAGAATATTTACCTCTACCATACTATTTCTTAAATATGTTTTCAACCGTTTAAGGCATGAAAACATTCTCTCTGGTGTTGCGGTTGATACCGGAAGTGTACAAAATATTTGTAATAAATCAAACACATTAGGAAATAATTCACGTCTACAGAACTTTATAGCATCAAGTCCTGTTCTTGGAGATTTTCCTATGCGTGAAAGTTTTGTTTTCCATAAATTCAATTCCGCTTTCACAGTTTCAATATCAGTAGAAAGGTAAAAATTTACTAATTCCTCAAAACCTTCTAATTCAAAATCATTTGAAAATAAACATTGAAAACCTTGAAAAGTTAATATTAAGTACAATTAAACTAAATTTGCAATAAATATATTAAATTTGAAATAACTTAAAATTAGATGATATATTACTTTTATTTGATTATTTAATTTTTAAAATAGAACTATTCAAGTATGAAGTATTGAACTATTATTTATTTAAATAGGAAATTAACCTTTAAAAATACTACGGTGAGCCAAAAACCTTTCTTCCAATTGACTTATAAAGAAGTCAATATAAGGGACACATATGGATACTCGAAAATACTCCTCAGAATCAGGCGTAGAACCATCATTTCTTATGATAGAATTATCTCTATATATCTGTCTCTTGTTAATTCGTTTAATTTTAATATCGAAATCCAAGAATTCAGCCATTTTCTAATCAAATAATAAATTATCATAAATGTTTTATAATTAAAATTTTACACTTCCAAATTTAATTTAAAATATTTAAGTTTCAATCAAAGTAATCATAATTACCTGTGCTTTTTTGAACATTTGATTAAACTCTGTATTAATATTACTCCTTAAGTTTTTAAGTATTGTAACATTATCACCTGCAAGATCTATAGCTTCCTTTAAGTCAATGCCTTTACTTTGTAGTAATTTACACAATGGTAAACTATAAGAAAATAATATCTAAAAACAATTATTTTCTTTAAAATGATTTATATAAATAAAATATAACATTTAAAAGATTATTAATTTACATTTACTACTTGAAGTGACACCAAAAATTCAGAATCAAGCGCTTTAATTAAAATAGTAGCATCTGTAGCACTAGTATCTTTCCAACTAGAAATGGTTTCCAAGGACACCACTACAAACTTAAAAAGCTCTATAAAATCATTTACAGCTTCATACCTCTGAACCCATCTTGTTGCGCATAACCGCTTTAAGCTTTTTACTTTTGGGTCTAGATCACTTTCTTCAATTGTATTTAAAAGCACATTTTGGCGTTTAGGAGAATTAAAAAAGCAGTATATTTTTTCTACAACGCCCAAGCAATTTCTAATTGGTAGAATATTACTAGCTTTAGATACAGCTAAATTTAAGCTATGAGCCACACAATGCACATACAATGCTTTAGGGTATGTCTCCCTAATAATAGTTTGAACACCTTTTAAATGTCCTGACATATTGCTCGCTCCATCATAACCTTGTCCTACCATATTATTACAGTCAATTCCACAAGCATTCAAACCTTAAAATTAAAAATAATTTACATGCATACAATTCAAACGTTAAATGAATAAAAGAGTTACCTAGTTGTTATAAAATAAAATAATCTTGTTATTTATTACCATTAAGAATAACTGTAGCCAGATTTTCTCCTGTTAGACTTTGTACTTCAATAAATTTTAAAAAGCTCTCATTCATAGACACATTTTCTCCAGATCCACTTAAATATCTGACACATAAGGTGAGTTGCTCTTTTACCGAAACATCTGTTGTCTCATCGACTAAGACAGAAAAAAAACCGGATTTATTGACAATTTGAACAATTTTTTTTAAAATAATATCTCCACATGTTTCAATTATCTCATTTTGAGTTCGATTACTAATATATTTGTTTTTAGAGCCTGTTTCTAAATAGGTTTTCATGTAATCTATATCTTTAGCTTTATATTTCAAGATAGCACGAAAGTTTCCTTCGTTTTCATTTGATTCACCTAAACAATAAATACTATATTATATTATAACTATATAATAAAAACTATATTCTTTAGTATTTACTCCTATTAAAGTATTGAACAGTCTAATACAATTTTGGCATTAACTATTTTTTCTACTTGAGCCTTAACAAGTTGTAAGCTACCTATATAGTATTATATAATATACATACTACTGAAACAAATAGGACCATAATCTCTATGACCTCTTAAAGCTATTTCCTGTTGGCCGCATAACATCACACATTCAATGATTGGAATTAAACGCTTTCGATTTTCTTCAATTTGTTTCATTCTAAAAATTAAATTAAAAAATTAGTTCAAATATATTTCTTACATCTATATTCTATTTATATTTAATTAAAGGTTAAATAGGTATACTTATTATTTGTATGTACCTTTCACTATCAATACGGTTTATAATCGAAGAACTCTTATTTAAATAAACATTTAAAAAGTTATCAGATTTCAGTAATGCAGTTTTATGGTATTCCAAATTTGCATGTTTCTTAAACACCTATCAAAATATAGAAAAATTATAAATAAAATTTTCAATAAATTTGTTTATAAATATACATACTTCTATAGCTTTTTTGTAGTTAGTAAAAGCCTCCAATACAAGGGTTCCTAATTTTTGACCACCAATACCACCATTTGTTGAGAAAACAACACAGTATTTGCAAAAAGCACCTTGGTATTTTTCAGAATAGGCCAGCCATTTATAAGCATTGAGCCAATGGTGTTTGAATTTTAAGCCTCTTTTGGCATTACAATCAAGTAATGGAAATGGAAATGTAGCTGGTGGTATCCACACATCTTTAAGAATCTGAATCAATTTTAGTTGTATTAATTGAAGGTAATAATGAACTATAAGTTATAACTACACATGGAAGTAATCTAAACAATAAATAATAAATTACTAACAAAAGTTGTAATTCTTACCAAATATCTATCAGCATCGGTCAAGGTACTATTAATGTAGGATCCAATGTCATGAACGTTTAAATCAACAGTCTAGAACAATAATTTTAATCGAAATTCCCATTTTCCTCATAAATAAAACATTTATATTAATTTTAATAAAATAAATATTACCACTAAGTCCACAACTTGATTTTCTGTAACGATATTAGTGATCTTACTTATTTGTTCATCTGCCGACACCGAGCGTTTAGAAGTACAGCAAGTTGCATCAAAATAACTAGTAATTTTCCTTTTATTAGACATAATAATGGTAAAAAATAAAAATGTAAAATAAACAATAGTCAATAATAAAAACACCGACTGTATAATTGACACTTTAGTACACTACACGGACACACCACACACAGTAGAAAACTCGTGTACGAAAGACGATGATAGATGATAACTAATATTATGACAAATAATAAACAATCAATGTTTCAAGTTTTCAACCGACTACGTAGTATTGAAAAATATACCTACCGATCGTAATGTAATCGCCCGTATCGGCAATATTCTGGAAATGTGTAGAGCGTGTTGTTATTGAAAATTCTTAATCATCGAGTAGGATAATACGGGATTCCCATAATATTATATATTGTGTAAACAACTAAATATTAATAACAATAATAATATCCTAGTAGTAACTAGTAGTACCTAAACTTGAGTCTAGATAATAATATTATTATAGTCTTGTCATATATAGTCTATCGAAATTTATTTTTAGAAAAAAAAATAGAACAATATGTAATGCTTTATTATAAATTGTTATAAATAGGTATTGAAAAAAAATTCATGGGGGGGGATCTATCCCCCTCATCCCCCCCCGTTTGACCGCCACTGTCACAAATCACAATACTATTATATATTGTTAAAGTGCCCACCGTGTAGAATATTTTTCCAGTTCCGGTTAGATGAATAATAAAAAAACATTTTCCAAAAACTGGCTTCAAGCGTTATCGCTATTAATTACTTGTCTAGACGTTACTATTAATTAACATTCGTATTTATACGACTATTGTAATATAATAATATTCAATAGTTGACACACCCATCTGTGGAATGCGACGGTATTTAAGATATAAAAAGTAAAATAGGATCCTCCTATTCAATTAAATTTCATTTTGTGGAAAGACACAGAATATGCGTTTTTACCAATAGCAGAAATTTATCAGGCATGTTGTTAAAATATAATTTATTACTGTAGAATATACCAATTAGTACTTGCATACACTTTAATTTCCCATGTTTACGACAATGGTACGAATGACAATCAATGGCCAGTGTTGTGGAATAGCAGAATTTAGGGACTGGAACTTTTGAATTTCCTGTTCAGGTTCTTAATATTTTTAAGGTTTCGGTTCCAGAACCGGTTTTTTTAGGTTCGGTTCCAGTCCGCGTAAAATAAATTATCAAAAGCCAATTTAACTAGAAATTATTGTAGTGTATTTTCAACATTTTATTAGGTAATATTTACCACGGCCTGCATTACAAAGAAATGCAGGCACAATAATCCGACACCTATGGCAACCAATAAACAGAAAAAAAAATATTATTATTTATTTTTATTATCACTGGTAAAGTCTGGTAGTTGTATCCCCCTTTGGCCTTTTCCCCGTTGGTTTAAGGGTGGTTTTGGATGAGCCACTTGGTGTTAGGACCTATGCCAACATTATGGTTTGAACCCACTGCAGGGGCGGCTCCAAGGGGGGGCACTAGTGGCAGAGGCCCCCTCCCAAGCGGTATTTCTAAAAAATTGTATACTTTTAAAAACAAAATTACAAAAAAAAACTAATTACAATACCTATAACTAACTTAAAATTATGACACTGACAATCTTTTTCGGAGCAAATACAATTAAAATCAGTTTCTTGGATTTAACATATTAATCTATGCATGTATTTTTATTTTATTTTATTTTATATCGGTAAAGATTACTAGGCCTCACTGAGTAAAACTCGTACAGAGGCCTAGGAGTTATCTTATATACAACACATTTACATTTATCCTTTTCTCCTTAAATAGCTACTCAAATACACAGTAAAAAAGAAAAAAAAACCATAACAGAAAAACAGTAGTAAAAGTTTGAACAGCTAATATAAAAAAAAACAAGTTGTATGTGAAAAAAAAAATAAAAGCAAACAATGGTAGTGTAAAAAACAAATTAATCCTGAAACTTCAATATTGTAGCATCGTATTCATGGTGAAGCCAATGAGTAATGTATTTTTTGAAAATAGAAAGAGACATATTAGCCACTTTTTTGGCATTATATTATGTATAATATACATTATGTACATTATGTACATTATAATATTATGTGTCCCAACAAAATCATACACTTTACGACATCCAGCTTTTTTTGGAAATTTTAGCGAATAGTTATTAGTTGCATATCTAGTGTTGACTTTGTGATTTACAGGGGATAACAGGTTATGTTTTTTTAGGAAAATGGTACAGGTTTTTATATATAGTTTATTTATATATAGTACATTCAATTCTTCATATAATTGTTTTGTAGGATATCTCCATTTTTTGTTACAAGCAACTCTAATAATAGTATTTTGGCATTTTTGAAGTCGTAATAGCACATTATCATAGGCGCTACCCCAACCAATTATGCCATATGCGATTAAAGGTTCAAAGAGAGTTAAGTATATAAGTTTTATGTCTTTACAATCTAGTATTTCACGTAGAGATTTCATGATGAAAATCATCTTTCTCAACTTATTGGTAGTATAAATAATTTGAATTTTCCATTTCATATCATGACACATTTCGATACCTAAGTATTTGTAATTTTTGACAATGGAAACCGATTTACACTGGCAGTGATTTAATAATAAAATTTTACATTCATGGATTTTTAGTTCATTTAAAGTAGGTAGGGTACATTCAGATAGGGAGTGAAGTAGTATGGCTGATTTATCTAAATTAAGAAATAGGTTGTTTTTCTTTAGCCAGATTTTAATTGACAGCAAATTAGCCTCAATATTAGTGAAAACTTCTTCCCAGGTTAAACCATTACAAATCAATACCGTATCGTCAGCGTAACAAATAATATTGCTATTTAAGTTCAGAAGTTTTATATCATTTAGCTGAATATTGAAGTGTACAGGAGAAAGTGTTGTACCCTAAGGAACACCACATATAATAGTTTGCTCACAAGAGATGGTATCATTTATTTTAACCCTCTGTTTTCTTTTTTCCAGATATGATTCGAATAGTGAGTGAGCCGAACCAGTAATACCTATGTCGTGCATTTTTTTTAGAAGCTTTACATGGTCTACAGTATCGAAGGCTTTCGCCAGGTCAAGATAAATAGTTGCGCATTTTTTTCCTTCTTCCAGTGTATTATAGATCATTTTGGTTACATTAGCTACGGCTTGATCAGTGCTTACCGGGTCTAAAACCATATTGGTGTTCAAATAGTAAGTTATTCGATTCTAAGTAGTGTACCAATCTTGCTTTTATAATTTTTTCAAATATTTTTGCTACATTTGATATTACAGATATTGGCCGAAAATTACTAATGATAGAAGTTAGACCTTTCGTGTAAATGGGTGTTATAATTGCTACTTTAAAAACATCTGGAATTTTATTTTGGGTTATACATAGATTAAAAAGATGAGTGAGAGGTTTAACAAGAAAAGTAATATATTTTTTTAGAAGATTAGAGGATATGTTGTCGATACCGGGGATGCACCATTTTTTAATTTAGAAGTTGCTTCTAGTATATCTTCATGTGTTATCAGCTCAAATTTATTTAAGGGGGAAATATTTGCCATAATTATACTGATAGATTGATGGATGTTAGACAAATTATTTATATTAGCATCGTTATTTAGTTGTGTTACTAGATCAGTTGCCACATTTATAAAATAGTCATTAAAATTATCGGCTAAGATAAAAGCTGGTTTTCTGTCATTAGGTTCAGTATTAGCTTTTATATTATTTAGTAATTCATTAAGATTATTTGATTTATTGTTTCTGGATATGATATCATTGATTAATTGCCATTTATGTTTGGTATTGTTCCCGGATTTATGTATTTCTTTTTTGTAGTATTTAGTTTTAGTTTCTTTTATTAAATACGTTAGTTTGTTTCTGAATTTAAGGTAAAAGTCTTTTAGTTTTAGATTTAAAGGATATTTCCTAACTTGAAGGTGAAGGTGGTCTCTATTCCTTATGGAATTAATTAATGCGGTGGTGGCCCATGGTTTAATTTTTTTAGTTTTAGAATTGAAAGATATTTCGGAAGAAGCCTGTTTTTTAAGACTAGTTATTTTTCCAGTAAAATAATGTGCTGCTCTGTTAGTATAGATAATATTATACATTTCAGACCACTCGAAATTTTGAATTAGGTCAGTTAACTTAGCTTCATCTGCTATAAGTATTTTTAAAGGATTTGGTTTATTATGTCGGTTGTCTAGTATGTTCCCTATACTAATTATGTTTGGGTAATGATCTGTTATATTGGATTTAATAACTATCGGCTTTATGTGATCTAAAGACTTTGTTTTAACAAAAATATGATCAATACAAGTATTGGACGCAGGTCTAGTTATGTTTTTAATCACAGGTGTAAATCCGAACTGGGCCATTAACATGAGATAATCTTCTTTTGTTTTTGAAGGTTTTAGTATGTCGATGTTAAAATCACCTAATATAATTTTATATTTAGCTATTTTTAGGTTGGAACTACTCAGTATTATATCGTTTAATTCTTCTAGGGCTATATCAATAATACCATTAGGAGATCTATAAGTAGGATAGATTACAAAGGCCGTTTTTGATAATTTTAAAGAGATTTCTAAGGTTGTTAGTGCTGATGTGTTAAATTCTATTATCGAGACATCGGATAAGGTGTCTTTTAAGTATACTACGCGATACCATCATTTTGATTTTTATTGTTTAAAGTTGTATGAGTTGAGTAACCTGAAATTGAGAAATTAGTGATAGATATATTACCAAGCCCTAACCAAGCCTCTGTTAAAATAATTACATCAAATTTGGTGTTCATGTTATCTAAATTGATACATAGTTCATTAAAATGTTTTTTAATGCTACAGATATTCATAGTGAAAATATTTATTGAGTTTTGTAAATATATAGAGTTGTTTAGTTTATCAAAAGAACAATTAATAGTATTTATTGCCACATTATTATCAAATAATAACGTACTATTAGTGTTTTTATTCATAACAGATATTGTTGAGGTATATACTAGCTAGCCTGGAGGATCAAGTCATTCCATGAATGTCAATAAAACTTTATTAATTGGGTAAAAGAGCTTGAAAATTTAATACAAGACTCCTACTATATTGTTATATTGATATTTGAAAATTATTGAAAATCCTTAGTCACAGTTTTTTTTATTGAGCAGTCGAAGTTTGAATTTTGACAAACAGCGTAAAATACAGAGAATATGTGCAAATTATGTTAAGTTAAAAATTCCTAAAAATTTTTCTTTTTAAATCTATTATTTCAAATTATAATACAAGATTCCTTATAAAGTCATTTACCTTTATATAAAAAAAAATATCTATAAGAAACTTAAATTAAATTTTTATGAGCTTTTGAAGTTCAAATTTTTACAACATTGGATATTCACTCGATTTTTCATTTAGCGATTTTCTTTTTTTGTTTTAATTTAAAAACGAATAACTCTAGATAGGTACATGAAAATTTCACTGAATGTTAAAATAACAATTTTTTAAGTATGGTAATATTTTCAAAATATGTTTATATTTTCATAGATAACATAAGACATTTTAACAGTATTTATTGCCACATTATTATCAAATAATAACGTACTATTAGTGTTTTTATTCATAACAGATATTGTTGAGGTATATACAGGATAAAGTGTTAATAAATGAGCTGGGTACATAGTTCTTTTGTAATAATAGAGAGCTGAAGTCTGTATAATGTTTTGTAGAAATAAACATTGAGTCATTTTCTGAGATTCGTATGGCTTCGCTATGAATACGCTGCCCTTAGATATGGCTATAAAGGCAATTATAAAGTAATAAAGATAATGAATGTGTGTGAGAGTTTTAACATAGAAATAATGATTGTATAAGGTAATAATATGTATAAAGTTGAAATGTAATATTAAATTTGTATAAAGACGAGATAATATATGTGTATGATAATTAGTATAATCGAAATCAGGTATAAGAGTAATGAGTATATACATTTTATATTTACAAATTTAGGTTTGTTGAGTTTAAATGATCATACTGTGATTTTAAATTCGAAATTACTTCCTCATTGTCAACACGTATGATTTTATCCGTTTTGTTTTTCCGTAGGAAAACCAGACCATTTTTTGTCCAAACGAATTGAAAGTGGAGTGATTTTTTGAGGTCTCTTGCTTCTTTGAATAGCTTGCTACCTTTTGTTGTTAAATTTTCTCTAATGTAAATAGGCATATCAGGCTGTATACCAATGTCCTTAGTAGAAAAATTTCTTTTTATTTGGCGAGCTTTAAGTGTAGTTATTTAAACCAATTCTGTGACAATCATTTATCATTGTCACGTTAATATTTGAATTCAATTCTTTACATATTTGTTGGACTAATTGAGTGCAATCGTCTGTTTTATTTTCAGGTATTCCATCAATGATAATATCATTAGATATTTGGCGGCATTCCATGAATTCAATTTTGTTTTCTAGTTGGATTACATGTGTTTTCAAAATATTGTTTTCTGTAATAATCTTATCGATTACATTAAATTTGGCGTTTAAGTTATTGAAATTAATGCAGGTATCTTCTTTAAAATTTTGAAATGTGTCTTTAAGTTGAAGTATGATTTCTTTTATTTCAATTAAATCAGTGTTACCTGAGTTGACTGTGGAGTCAAGTCGGAGTGAGGCTCTTTTTAATAATGTATAAGACCCTGTAACCCTTATATTATAGGTAATTTTAGGTTCAATATTTTTAACAGTCTTTTAATGATACTTGTGCAAATGTTTTTTAAAGGCTTGAATAACAATATCTTTTTGACAAAATGCACACTCAATAGTGTTTTCACTATTTTTAAATGAATAAGATACTAATTGAGATTTATGGAATGTCAATTTATGTATACTCAAACCTTCAAGATCATCAAATTTTTCAGAACATTTATAACAATCAAATTTATTAGGAGTACGACAACTTCTCTGTTGATGTTTTCTCAGTTGACTTATATTAGAAAACGGAATACAACATGCCCAACACATTAAATTATCCTCACATTCAAAATGTTTTCGAAAATGACATTTAAAAGCATAAATGCTTTCGAAGATGAGATCGCAAGAAGGTTTTAAACAAGTAAAAAGTTTATATGATGATGGAAGTCGAATATTTTGCAAGTTTCTTCTGTTTCTTTTTTCAAAAGGTAATAATTCTGTTTCCTTTGATTCAGGTTGTACTCTGGTAGGTTTTTCTTTATTGTTTGAATTCAGTGATGAATTAGGAGGTGCATTAGATGTTGTAGGGGGAGTAAGCTAAAAACAAAAACATAACAATAATTAAAAATAATACACTTTATTAAGGTTAGTAAGCAGAGTACATGGGTTTATTATTAATATTAATACAATATGGTATATTCCCAAAGAGAATAAATAAATTACTCTATTTCTGATCAGTGACAAAAATTTGTGACATATTAAACATAATAATTATTTAACTACTGTATAATTTGGGGATATAATGTGGCGGATATCCGGGTGGGGGATAATTGTTGGACCCCCCCTTGGGCTTTTTGCCACCACTATACATTATGACAATATTGGCTATAACTATTGATTATAAATATTTAAAATGAAATTCAACCCCCTCCCCCTTTCAGAACTTGGATATATCCGCCACTGACGCTATGGATTTAGCGAAGTGTGTTACACTAACTGTGTCCAACATGACCGCCTACACTCACTACTGTGAATGCGTGTCAGTTTACAATAAATACCATCAACTGCTTTGAAATAATTGTGCACTAAGGAGTGTAACCCAAAAATTATGACAATAAGTGGTGGGTTATGTTGGCCTTAGTTACTGGTTGCAAACTTTCATACATAGTATATGATCAGGGGCAGATAGGCAAATTGGGAAATCGGGAATTTTCCAGATGCCTGGTCCTTGTATAATATATAATAATTATAAAATAACAAAAAAATAATAATTTTTTTATAAATTTGCATAGAAAAATGATTACATAGTTTTTACATGTAAATTAATAAATATTTATGCAATAATAGGCATTACAAATGTGTTGGCAGAAATAAACAATATTAAAATTATAATATAAAATCATAGCATATATATTATAGTAGCCAATAAGTAATAAATGATTGTAATTTGATTTGTTTTAGAGGATTGAGGATTGAGTTATACATTAAAGATAATATATAGGTATATAATAAAATGTACTTCCATAAAAGGTTTGGAAAATGTAAATAACTTTTAACTTCTATACAAAATGTTAATATTTATATTTATATTGGTTACAAAATGTACAGCTTAACCTTATTTGATTAACCCAAGACTATTAATGTTTAATAAAATATTTAATAACTTTAATAGACATCTATTTTTTTTAGTTTAGATTTTTTTAAATTTATTTAGTCGAAAACTATTAATTCTGGGGGGTTGGTGGAGGGTGAACCTCTATCTCCTTCTCTCCTCCCACCTGAATACGCGCATGCGCCATTGCAATCAAAAACATGACATATTAAAATTGTGAAACTAGCAGCCTTGGCAGTTTTCTAAAGCTTTGTTAGATTTAATATTATTGTACATTTACATATTTTTAAACTGAAAGGTAAAAACATTAATATTATTTCGGTGGTTATTAGATGTTTTTTTTAAAAATATTTTAAATTTTCTAATCTTAAAGCTTAGACCTACTTATGAGAATTTTTAAATTGTAAGTTTTTTAAAAAGGGCCTTGCACCTGAATTAACCAAAACCTCTAACAGCCCTAAAAAATTTAACTCCTAAAACTTATATAACCCGAATGATTCGATTTTTTACAATCTTCATGTGATTTATAATTTTATTTGTATTTTTGAGGCGAGTTTGATTCTGTAGTTAGTTATTTGATGATAATAATAAATTAACAGGAACAATTTCAAAATTACAATTTTAATTACAAAATCATTATTTATGTTTTATTTTATTTTTCTATAGCTCAACGCCCCTTTACCATAGGTACATTTTTTAAGCATTTTCGTTAACGTATATCTGTTGACTTAGCAAGTGGTAAATAAATACAAACCTATAATTAATTTCAATTTGAAAACACTGTCTTTGTTCTTGTGCTTTCTTAGAAAAATGTAATTACTGTACGTCTGTATATCAATAAACCGAGTTTGGTCTAACACATATGTTACGCATTCGTGTTAAGAATTTATTTTATAAATTTTTTTAGGCTTGAACATTTTTGGGGAAGGGGGCTCAGTCTAAAAAAGTTGTGTTTTTTCTAGACTGTTGTATTAACCAATATTAACCCGAATAATAACAGTTATTAAAACCCAAACGTTAGTTTAAATATTTTATTCCAGTGTTTGAACACCCGAATATATCCAGCACCCGACACCCGAATAAATGATCCGTGTACTATACCCTGGTTTTTAAATGAACACACATCAAAATATAAACACAAAAAAGACTCCTCAAAAAACCACTGCAAACGTTGTTGCCCTCATAGTAACTTAATTAAAACTAACAATACTAAACTAAAACTGCTGAACGTAAATGTACTGTGTTATGCGCTTATAAAACGTTCTCTCAAACGAGTAAACAATCATTACATAATACTAGTCTATTTTACAGATTTCGGCAAAATATACTACCTAATATACCTATTACTTTATAATTTGACTTATAATATACTTACTAACAATTAATAACATATTACATTGTATCATTTTAAAAATATTAAGGGAGGTACTTTTATATTATATTTAAAATACAATTAATATCTTTAACACTTGCCTTTGATTTTGCTAAATAATTAAGAATGATCGACGATTCAGAATATGTCTTTTTCATTGCTGCCCATTTCGAAATATCATTTAGACAATTTTCGCAGATTATTTTTGGTTTAATATCTTCTTTTTCAATCTAATAAAATATTAATTAATATATGTTTAATTAATAAGTAATTCAATGTCTTATTTTTTTGTTATATCTATGTAAGTATAAGTATAAGGTAGGTGGATATTTACTTTTTCTCCAAACATTTCTTCAATTTTCCGGTGCAAATTGAAATCATTTCCATCGTCATCTGGAAAAATCATTGAGAATTTGACATTTCGGTCCACTTCTGGTTTCAGCAAACAAATTCTGCAGAGGTCAAAATTTTCGCTGTGTAAATTTATTTGACTCATGGCGAACGGTTCTTTTAGAAATCCAGCACCAGCGAAACACAAACGATAAGGCGACAACACCAGGGGAGACGCGGCAACCAACAAATACGAGTGGAAATACGATAAAATTTAGTTTTGTACCACAAAGCTTAAAATGTGCTAGTGAGCGTTGTCGTCATGACGTGGGCCAACGGCAATTCACTACTCACAGTACGCAAATCGCAAATGGCGTCGTCCTAACAGAAGTACAGAACTACAAAAGGGCGAAAAGACACCACAAGACATGGGCTTTAAGATAACGTTTATCATGAGTCTTGATACAGGTTGGGCAACTTTATTATAACATGAAGGCAACTTCACACCACCATATATCAGACATACAACGGCTGCATAGAATTTGAAAATCATGTTCTTGGTGACAATCACGGTTGTAGATAATATACTGTTGTATATCTTAAACCGCGGTGACAATACGTTGCTCAGGTTGAGATAAGGCACTATAAATGTGGGTATAATCGTCCGCCTTGTTGCGACAATTCATACACACAGATAACAGAATAACAAATTCAGTTGAACGTCATAAACAAAAATCTCTTGTTTTTGCGAATACGTTTATGTTTTAAATTTTGAATTAAAACTGAATAGTGAATAGCGGATTTAATGGATATATGGTTTAAAGTGTATGTATTTTAAATATCATGTGAATTTATCTATTCAATTCTACAAGAAATGGGTGGTTGTACAGCTGTAAAGCGTTCAAATACACGTAGTAAAGGTTTTCGTCTTTTTCGATTTCCTAAAGACCCTAAAATACGAAAAACTTGGTTACAAAATTGTCGCCGTGTAAAGTAAGTATTAGATCATAATTTATTAATACAATTTATTCATGTTAATATTTTTTGTCGTTTCCTTCAGAATATAGGCATTAGATATAAATATCGTAATATAATAAAATATAATTTTATATCTTATCCATATTCCAATGGATCCATTTTGAAGAAGGACAATTTGAACAACATCGTCAGGATGGTGTAAAAAAACTCAAGCCAAATGCTATACCAACACTGTTTGATATACCAAATCCACCTCGCTTGTTGAAAACCAAAAGAAAATCTTTGTATGAGGTATATATTATTATTAAACCAAATTTATTATAGTTAAAAATTTGCTTTTGTTACCTAAATTATATATAAAAATATACTATTATTGTTATTACTATTAATAGTTACTTTAAACTATTTTATCTATTTCATTTATTTACAAGGCATATTCTTATAATAATCTTATTTATTATAAGTAAAGTTATGCAGTTATTCAAATTTTAAATAAATATAATTGTAGATCTTATTTTTTCTAACGTTTCTGTAACTATACATTTTAATAATCGTTAATAAATTTTTTTTAACCTTAATAATTCTAAATATTATACTAACATAAACAAACAAATAATAGGTAACTGAGTCTAAAGATTCTGATTTGGCCCATTATCAATCAATATTGTTAAAAGAGAAGCAAGAATTGTTTTTTGTTCAACAAGAAAATAACAACTTGAAAATAAGACATCAGGTATGAACACAACTAAATGTACATACTTGTAGATTGATATCATTTAGTTTAATTTCAATTTTATGTTTTGCAAGTAGATAATAATCAATGTTATAATATAACAGGCAATCATTTTTCAGAACTATTGAAGGAAAAAATAAATTGTTATCATTACAAAAAAGAAATTATTGGAATCAAAATTACAAATGGTCCATGAAGCTTTGGATGAGATTATGTACAGTTGAAAAACAATGACAGCTTTGTAAAGTATTAGAGTAAACAAATAGATATAGTTAAATATAAATTATGTATTTAAGTACCAAATTTTTATTTGATGTATTTTATCAGTGTTGTAAAGTATTTAATTTTATTTTAAACTAGTTTAGTAATAGGTATATTATTATTAATTTATCACATACATTTTGAAATAATAAGTACAATAACATAATAATACAATAACTTAACAGTTTTATTAAATTAAGTTATGCAGCTTAAAATAACGTGTACAATATTAAAAAATAAATAACAAATATCACAGGTTTATCTTTTTTTAGCAGTTGCTGTGCCGTATATTTTCTTTCTTTTTTTTGAGTTTACTGAAAAGCTTACTGTAGCATAGGATCTTACTGTAAAAAAGTGTTTTACAATTCTTTCTTTAATATTACAGGATTTAAAACATGTAGGAAATTCAATACATAAATCATTTACAATTTTATTAATTAAGTTATGAGAAGAGTTATGTATTATATATGTCTTATACTCAATATAGAGAATTTCACAATTACAAATAATTAGAAATAGTTCCATGCATGGATGTTTCAATCCACCTTTATTCAATAAAGTGGTGTATGTCTCAATACTTTCAAACAGTTTATCATTAGGTTCATTTTGCTGTAACTTAATCGCACATTCTTTACAACAATGTTAGTTGTACTTCCAGCAATGTGGTATAAACTGTTTAGATCAATTTTACTAATGCATGTTAATATATGGTTGATAGTTTCTGTTTCAAATGCATCATTAGGAAGGTTACTAGCGTAATGTGTAAACATGTCACTAAAATTATTAATATTACTGTGAATACTCTCATAATTGGGATTCTGGAAAAAATCTACGAGATAAGTATCTGTAACCTACTGTCCGTTACCTAACTACTTCTTTTAACATCGGAAATAAATTGAGAAACTGAGATTATTTTTAACGCACTAAGACACTGTGTGGCTGTAGGAGTTGCTCCAGATTTTCGTTGAATTTGAGAAAAAACATTTTCAATTGCATCTTGGGTGAATCTATGACAAATCAAGAAATCTAAGCCAAAATTGACTAGAGTTTCTGCAATATCAATCAAAGATAATGATGACATCATAAAACCGACATTCAAAGGTTTCCAATTATTTCCGATAGTTAAGTTTTTAAATAAGTAATAACTTTCTCTAAAAAATCATATTTAGATTCTTTGTTATTTTTAGTTATTGATGTTTTTCTTAGTTTTGAGGCTGTCAAAGTGAACCATTCATCAATTATTTTAATAAAATGGGCCGTTACTAATGCATCTTGAGGTCAAGTTCTTAACTTTACAGCTAATTCAAGAGCAACTAAAGTCTTTAATGGAAAAAATCTAATAGCTGATCCAACGTTCATTTTCTGAAAATTATATGAGGTGCGTTCGAAAACGCAACTCTAGTTAACTCTATAAAAAAAAATAGTTACCCAACTTCGTTAGGGAACGCAGAGTTAACTCCGTACTACCGTTCCGTAACACCGAGTTGTTATACTCCGGGTTAACTCTTTGACCCCGAAAAAAATAGGTAGGTTGTTTTAACTCCACTGATAATAATGCTTATCCACGAAGATAACAAAATCAACTCTACTCTAACTCTAACCTACTCCAACTAAACGTACTCTACTCTAACTATTCATATTCGAACGCACCCCTGGAAAGATATCTTCACGTTTCAAGTGATATAAAGATCTGAGTTCTTTACCTCCATAAATTTCTTCTGACCACAGTTTAGTAACATAAGATCCTTTGACTATTTGAGAAGGAAGATTATTTATGTCGCAGTAAGTTGTGGGTAAAATTATATCCCCTTTTAGTGTGGCACTTTCTAATTTTTTTATTAAATTATATACAATCAGGAGTAATGAAAATATAATGCCCATTGCAGAAGAACGTATTTTCTCTAATGCCTTCTTTTTTTACTTGTATACCCAATACTGTCTAAAGTGCTCGATTGCTATTGCCCATATCTGATGACAATGACAATACTTGAATACCACAACTTTCGACAAAATTAATACATTCAAAAATTAAATTTTTTAAATATTCATTATTAACAGCACCATCTGTCACATGAGCACCTATGATTTGTTTCCATGTATGGTTTACACCTCGTATTAAGACCACAAGTAGTTTGTTCCCTACTTTAGTTGAATTTTCTATTGTGATACATCCAAACATTTCATGGCGATTTTTATCAAAACTTATATGTGGGCTGATTTCCATTTCGTCCACTGACATACAACAGAATCTATCACTTTCTTCCATACAGGAAACTATTTTTGAGTGGGTCAAGTAAATCATTAAAAACTCCAAAATTTAATTTAAGCTGACGCAGTCTTCTTGTCAATGTACTGTAAGCAGGTAAAGGATATTTTGTTTCTCTAAGATAATCATAACCGTGTACACCTAAGGCAGATCTCATCTTTAAACCCTTAACAATGGTCTTGTTTGCCTACTTTCTAGGCGGTTTATTCAAAGCCAGAATCTGGTCATCGCAAAGGAAAGTATTTAATAATTCATTAATTTTTTTGAACTTTGGTCTTCAGGTGTTCAACTTCCAGTTGAGCTAACTTCTTTTTTTCTTCAATTTTTTCAATTTCTTGAATTTCTTTTTTCATAAGGTCATTCTCTTCTTTTACACGTTTTATTTCAGCTCTAGTTTGTTCAAGTTCTTCCTGTGAAGCAAATGAAAAAATTGAAAAACTACATCCGTATAAATATAATGTATAATTTAAAGTTTGTTTTGTCTGTTTGTATAAGAGAACGCCGTACCTGCATGTGTTGCCTCAACAGTTGCAAAAAGGTCATAACTTACTCAAAAATAATGATATCAATAAAAACCTATATGGGGCCCTTAGATCTTACCTTTAACTATAATTTATAAGGCTTACTTTTGGATCCAGTAACAAACATTGCTCACTAACCGGCTCAGAGTAATTGTCACTGATGGTTACATTACTTTCCATCAACTAAAATACAAAAAATATTTGTATATTTGTTGATATATTTGGTTAATATTTGACTGTGTATTGAGCAACCAACCTTTGTCAAAAATGTTATTTATATTTTTCTTCAATAACTACAAATTATGTTTGAAAAATGTATATGAAGTTTTTAAATTGAAATGCAAAATTACAAACATGATTGTTTCCTGGGACCGGTAGTTATATATATTTAGATATTTAACAGTATAATCTAGTAGTGTCTTAATTTTTTTTTGTCAAGAGGCTTCCTAAATTTAATGTAAAACTGTGAAGGCTCCCTTAATCAAAATTACTAATTGTTTTTTCTAGATTAAATATATACTAAAATTACATGTACTATTTCACACAGATAATTTATTAAAATATATAGTAAATTAATGTTTTAATATACTTTTGAAAAATATTAATAATAGTATTAAAATTTAAGCATTTAAACTTTTTCCATAAACGCTTAGTCTAAAGAAAATAAGCACTGATCTAGGATGACCATATAAATCTCTCTACCATTTAGCATATAGATATGTTTCTATCCCCAGGATCTCTGTTAATAATATATAATAATATATAGGTAATAGCATTGATTTTATAATATACTATAAATACTATGAATATATTATAAAACCAATGGTGATAGGTACAACTGAGTAATTAATGCTTATAAAAAGGTATTTAAAATACATGCATTTTGGTAACACATAGGTAATATGAATACTAGTATTAACCTCAATATCAACATATTATGAATTGTATTTAAAATCTATATATTAATTAATAATTAATAATTATTATTTGTTAATTGTAACACTTTGAAAGCATTATTTATGATAATTTAGAGAATTAACTCTCACATTTTTCATATATTTTTTTATAATAGGAAATTTAAAAATGACAATATTTAATAATACAGTGGGTTCCGCTTAATGTGATCACTTTGGTGCAGGTTATTTTGATTCTATTAACCGGTTGATTCTATAAAACATTTACAACATTTTTTTCATAATTCAATCTTTTAATACAATTACATGTTTGACTATTGTTTGTCTATATAATTTATAAATGTAAAAATGTAAATTTGAACATAAAACAACTATAAAAAAGGTGGATAAGTGGATGTCGCTCTGCTGTACAGTAGGTTACAAGTGGGTCACTGTAATGGATGGTGTTAAATTTGAATTCAATGATATAGTATCATTGTATAAGAAAAACGATTCTGAGCGAAAACGGTCAGTCAGCCTATGATTTTACCAAGTATATTTGATGATATTATTGTGAATAAAGTAATTTATATAAAACCTATTTACTCGGAGCCTTGTTTTAAATTTTCAATCTTTAGCCATAAAAGTTAAACATTTTATACATTTTTAACCACAAAATAATTAATAAATTATAAATTTGATAAATGTTGTCAAAATTTGAACTTTAAATGCTTATAAAAAAAAATTGTGCCTATGTATTTTTAATATTTTTCAACTGCTATTAGAACGATATTTCAGGAGCCTTATATTAAATTTTCACACTTTTTTACCCAACAAATAAAAATTTATTGATATTTATAGAAAAAAAAAACTAAAAAAATTGAAAACTGACAATGTCCGTAAACAGCTCAAAAAGAGTCAAAATATTTTCAACATTTTATGGTGTATAGAAAATGCTAATATGAACATTCAGTGAAATTTTCAAGTATCTACAGCAGCCATACTCAACCTTTTTTTTATTTGGGCCACATAAAATATTTTAAAATATTACGCGGGCCGCAAGTTGAAATGAATAAAACGGAAATAAAAAAAAAAACTAAAAATAAATTTATATATTGTGTATATTTATTACATTTGAAAATTTATTATAAAAAAAATGTAATTAAATATTTATTCTTAATAAGCTTAATAAAATTCACATTAATTAAATATTTAAAATAAAATATTTATATTTAATTAGTGTGAATTTTGAAATTGAGATAGTTTTTTCACTATTTTGGACATATCTGGCTTGTAGTTGCTGCATGCTACTCTTAACAAGTCGTCAAGTTGTGAATCAGTAAGCCGATTTCTGTACACATTCTTTGCATATTTCATTTTTGAATATGAAGTTTCACACTATCAATTCAACGAGTTCTCTTGCGGGCCGCAGGTTGAGTATCGCTGATCTACAGTCATTCGTTTTTTAATTACAATAAAATAAGAAAATTGTTACATGAGAAATCGAGTAAATATCAAATGTTGTAAAAATATAAATTTCAGACGCTCATAAAAATTTAATTTAAGTTTCTTCTAGACATTTTTTTTTTGATAAAGGTAGACAAACTTATGAGTAATCTTATGTTACATTTTCAAATCTTAGATTTAAAAAGAAAAATTTTTATGAATTCTCAACTCAAAATAATTTGCTATTTTTCGTGATTTTTCCGTATTTTGTCAAAATTTGAACTTTAAATGATTATAAATAAAAACATTGACTTAGGATTTTTAATTTTTTTCATCTGCCTTTAAAACAATAACTTAGGAGCCTTTTATTAAATTTTCAAGCTTTTTTACTCAACAGATAAAATTTTATTGATATTTATAGAAAAAAAAACTAAAAAAATTGAAAACTGACAATGGCCGTAAACAGCTCAAAAAGAGTCAAAATATTTTGTAAATTTTATGGTGTATAGAAAATGCTAATATTAACATTCAGTCAAAATTTCATGTCCCTACGGTCATTTGTTTTAGAGTTACACCAAAAACCAAAATCGATTTTCTCGAAAACAGATTTTGCGTAAAAATTCCCATTTTTCCTTAATTTTTCTTTTGTTTTTCACGTCGCTTGTGAAAACTACTGGGAAATTTTTACTTTTGACCCCCCAAAGTACCAACTAGATTTACTTTCCTATCAGAAAAGTTACTATTGAAGAAAATCCAAGCACTTTTACTGTCCTAAAAGGTGATGACAGACACAAAAATAAAAAAAATAAAAAAAATAAAAAAAAAATAAAAAAAAAACACACATCATTGTAGAATCAATACATTCATCGCTTCGCTCAGAATCTAAAAAAACTGTGTTTATATGTATATATAATATTTTTGAGATTTGTTGGTTACAGAATAACCTACTTACGTGGAACCTTGTTGTAAATGTTCAATCTTTAGCTATAAACGTTGAGCATTTTATACATTTTTAAATTTAAAAAAAGGTGGATAAGTGGATGTCGCTCTGATGTACAGTAGGTTACAATATCAGGATATAATATCATTGTATAAGAAAAACGATTCTGATCGAAAACGGTCAGTCAGCCTATGAAATAAGTATATTTGATGATATTATTGTAAATAAAGTAATTTATATATAACCTATTTACGTGGAGCCTTGTTTTAAATTTTCAATCCTTAGCCATAAAAGTTAAATATTTTATACATTTTTAACTACAAAATAATTAATAAATTATAAATTCGATAAATGTTGTCAGAATTTGAACTTTAAATGCTTATAAAAAAAAATTGTGCATATGTATTTTTAATATTTTTCAACTGCAATTGTAACATTATATCAGGAGCCTTGCATTAAATTTTCACGCTTTTTTACACAACAAATAAAATTTTATTGATATTTATAGAAAACAAAACTAAAAAAATTGAAAACTGACTATGTCCGTAAACAGTTCAAAAAGAGTCAAATTATTTTCAAAATTGTATGGTGTATAGAAAATGCTCATATAAACATTCAGTGAAATTTTCAAGTATCTACAGTCATTCGTTTTTTAATTACAACAAAATTGGAAAATCGTTACATGAGATATCGAGTGAATATCAAATGTTATAAAAATATAAATTTAATTTAAGTTTCTTGTAGACATTTTTTTTTTGATAAAGGTAGAAAAACATATGAGTAATCTTATGTTACATTTTCAAATCTTAGATTTAAAAAGAAAAATTTTTATGAATTCTCAGCTCAAAATAATTTGCTAATTTTCGTGATTTTTCCGTATTTTGTCAAAATTTGAACTTTAAATGCTTATAAATAAAAACTGTGACTAAGGATTTTTAATTTTTTTCATCTGATTTTGAAACAATAACCTAGGAGCCTTATATTAAATTTTCACGCTTTATTACCCAACAAATAAAATTTTATTGATACTTATAGAAAAAAAAAACTAAAAAAATTGAAAACTGAGAATGTCCGTCAGCAGCTCGAAAAGAGTCAAAATATTTTCAAAATTTTATGGTGTATAGGAAATGCTAATATAAACATTCAGTCAGAATTTCATGTCCCTACAGTCATTTGTTTTAGAGTTACATCAAAAACCAAAATCGATTTTCTCGAAAACAGATTTTGCGTAAAAATTCCCGTTTTTCCTTAATTTTTCTTTTGTTTTTCAAGTCGCTTTTGAAAACTACTGGGAAATTTTTACTTTTGACCCCCCAAAGTACCAACTAGATTTACTTTCCTATCATAAAAGTTACTGTTGAAGAAAATTCTAGCACTTTTACTGTCCTAAAAGGTGATGACAGACACAAAAATAAAATAAAAAATAATATAAAAAATTAAATTTAAAAAAAAACACACATCATTGTAAAATCAATACATTCATCGTTTCGCTCAGAATCTAAAAATTAATCGAATAAAATTCGTCGAAATCAAACTTTAAATGTATATAAAAAAAAATTGTGTATATGTACATTTAATATTTTTATATAGATAAACAGAACAATAATTATCATAATAAAAAAATCTCCAAATACTGTTATCATGTTGAAAACATGAATTCACGAAGATGGCAAATGAAAATAATATTGATCATCATAATAATATACTTATTATTATTATTATAAACTGTGAACTACTCATGTTTTAAATTTGACAAATGTTGTCAAAAATCGAACTTTAATTGCTTATAAAAAAAAATTGTGCATGTGTATTTTTAATATTTTTCAACTGCAATTTAAGCAATATATCAGGAGCCTTGTATTAAATTTTGACGCTTTTTGGCTCAACAAATAAAATTGTATAGATATTTATAAAAAAAAAATTTTAAAAATTGTCTGCAAACAGCTCAGAAAAAAATCAAAATGTATCAAATATGGAAATTGATAAAATAAAAATATGATGTAAATTGAATGTATCTACAGTTATTTGTTTTTGAATTATAACAAAATAAGAAAATCGCTATATGAGAAATCGAGTGAATAATATTCAATGTTGTAAAAATATGAACTTCAAACGCTCATAAACATTTAATTTGACTTTCTGGTAGACATTTTTTAACTTACTTTGATTTTAATATCAATTTTTTAGCAGATTATTTTAAAATAAATGATAATTATAGTTCTAAGACTTAAAGCCGTTTTTTTGAGTATGGTGGAGTGTTTTTGTTGCAATAATCTTGATGTAAAAACTTCTTATACGGCGTACAGATATTTTCGCTTGGGGAGTGAAAATTTTCGAGCGGTATCGTTTATACGTAACGCGCAATACCTATTATATTATTAAAATATAAAAGGCGATTTTTATATCTGAAGTTCTACAGGTTTTTAAAATTTTTCGAAAAACACCGAAATTCTTTTGCCACTAACAGTCTAATTCGGACGTCGGACTGGGTGACGAGTGTCAACTTCGAAGATAGGTCGAGATCAGAATTCGTGCCAATCGAATTGTCTTGTTCGTCACTTTTATATACCCATATGCGTGTAAATATGTAGCGTACCTACCTATTATGTAAATATTTTATTCTATTAAATGTTATCTCTTTGTGTTTTGAAATATAAAATTTTGACAAATATAATTCTTCAAAAATGTTCAATCCTATCCTACTAAAGCACGTGTTTTAAATTAAGAATAATAATTAGTTCAAATTCACCATAATAAATCTATATTTTCTAAGCTCATATATGTTTTCACATCTTCTGCGGGTCGCTCGTGACACGCACGTTTCTTGTTGATACCTAATTATTTCGGGAACATATTGGTTTTACAATGATGTTTTTTTTTGTTTACCCATTGGTTGCCATAGGTGTCGAATAGTGCATTGTAATGCGGACCGCGGTGAATATTATCTAATAAAATGTTGAAAATACGCTACAATAATTTTTAGTTAAATTGGCTTTTGATATTGTTCAAAATGATTTGAAAACAACACCATGCACTTTATAGGTAAAATTTCCAATTAGATTATTGTATTTTCAAACTTCATTATTTAACTACAAATTTTGTTCGTAAATCTTGTTTATTGCTGTAATACATCCGCTTCAGCCCCCCCAGAATTTCTTAAAGCCCCTCCAAATTTTTTGGGTAAATGTATGGCAGTATGTGCCTAAAAACATATTCGTATTAACTTTATTTTTGCCCGCAATGTCAAAAAATATATTATATAATGTATCATTTAAACGAATACACCAATATAAACAATAAATAATTATCGAATAAAAATAAAATGTATATAATATTGTGTTTTTATGGTATTATTATATATTATAATTTATATTATTATCGCTAGACACTCGACAGCTGTTATATCAACAATACTATCTAAGACGTGTATTTTTGATTTGTTTTTAGAACAGTGAATTTGCATTATACATTTAAATCTATTTTTAAATATAGGTACATTATTGGATGGACTCGTGTAGAGATAATTTTATAATTTGTAAAATTTTGTATCAATTGTATCCTTTATATCTTGTTAGGTTCACAAAGAGGAACAAATGTCTATTTGTGTACGGTATACAAAAAAATTTCAAGTGTTTGAGAGGTTTTTAGGATTTATAGATGTTTCCCAAAAACAAGATACTCTCTTACATCAGCTATTTTAAACTTCCTTGAGCAATCAAATATCCAAAATATTCCAATTGTAGCCCAGTCCACGATGGAGCAGCTGTGATGTCTGGTAAAAGAGCAGGAGTGTAAACTAAATTAAAAGAAAATTACCCAAGTGCCATCTATGTTCATTGTATGGCTCATAGAATTAATATAGTTGTCGTAGACATGTGTAAAAGTATCAAGGTACCTAATATGATTTTATTGTACTTAGAATTTATTTAAATTATTCAAAAATCTTACTATTCATTGGAAATGTTTAAATTAATTTCTATTATCATGTAATTTTAATTAAAAATATAAACCTATATTTTAAAATGTAATTCACTTTTTAAGGAAGCAAAACAATTTTTCAATTCTATTGAAGCATTATATGTACATTTTTCTCGGCCATCAACTAATTTTAAATTGAAAGAAATGCAAAATAAACTCAATATTAAAGCCACCACATTAATGGCTATAAGTGATACACGTTGGGTATGTAGAATACAGAACTGTGATGCAGTTTATAACAAGTTTGAAGTACTTATTGAAGTTTTAAACGATGAAGTTGATTTAAACAAAGACATGGATGTAGCTCAGGCTATAGGTTCGTAATTAATAAGTAATAACATTTTTGATTTACTACTTGCATATGAAAATGTAATCCAAACTTAATTTTTCTAGGCTTATTAAGTTCTATTCAAAAAGCATCATTTATAATTTATTTAATTATACTTCAGGATGTACTTAAAGTTATAAATATTCTGAGTAACCAGTTACAAAAAAAAACTTCCATATTAGGTGAAGCTTCTAATATTATTTTTGGAGTTATTCCAACATTTGAAAATTATAGAAGCTCCAATAAGTTTTCTGAAATATGGTCTAAAATAACAAATTTTGCTGAAAAACATAATATACCAATTGAAACACCTTCTAGAGGTACCTACTTTTTTAATTATATTAATTATCATTCTTAAAATGTTATTAATCATAATGTTTAGTAAGTTTGATGTTACATTGTCATTTGGTTTATTATTATGTATTTAATTTAAGGCTCTAATTCTAAGCGTAAAAGAAAAGAAAGCACATATTTAAGAGATTATTGTACCTCTACTACTACTGGGAATGAATACTCAGAACTTGATGAGCCTTCTTTAAATATATCGGATCAAGAAAACTGGAAAATTAATGCATATTATAGAATTCTGGATGCAATTATTACCAGCATGAAAACTAGATTTTCATCTGAAAGCTTAAGTTTAGCATCATCTGTTGACAGTTTTTTTAAATTACAATTCAAAGAAAGTTTACCATTCATACAACATTATGAGGTATCTATCTAATTAAAATTATATACAAAGTTGAAAATTAAAATGTGTAATTATTCACATTTTATTATTTTATTATAATATATCTACTAATTTTTTTAATTTTATATTTAGAAATTGTTGGATATTAATATTGAATCATTAGAAGCTGAAATGACTGTAATTAAAAATAGTATTCAAAATTCTGATTTTACTCTTAGTGATGTATTACAAAAAATAGACCAGAACGTTTTTGCCAATTTATATAAACTAATGCAAGTTGCTTTAACTCTGCCCATCAGCTCTGTTACGTGTGAACGTCCTTTCTCTGTCATGCGGAGAATAAAAACATGGATCAGATCTAGTATGAACCAGGATAGATTTACTGATATGTTAATTTTACATATTGAAACAGATATTTCAAATGTTATCAATTCAGAAAACATTTTAAATACCTTTGCTTTGAAGAATAGGCGTATAGATTTGTAATCTTCATTTTATTTACTGTTATTAATTATTATATAAAAATAAAGTAACAATTCAAGTTTAAAAAGCAGGTAAGTGGATGTCGCTCTGCTGTACAGTAGATTGCAAGTGTGTCAATGTATAATAAAGTTATATTTGTGTGGGGGCGATTATGTTTCCATAGGTACCTCATTTTTCTATTAATTTTTTTTAGGACTCAACCCCCCCCCCCCCCCCCCCCCCCTAAAGTAAAGGGCTAGTTACGCCTATGGTATTAATACATATTAAATTTAAAAATAATAACTAATGCAGGTAGGAAATGAGCCAGATACGGAATATAATATAATCAATTCTTAGATTGTTTGCATGAAATTAATGTTTCTAAGAAACCAATAGACCTTTTAAATAAATAGATTTTAAATTATTTCGTTTTGCATTCTTTTTGTTCAATGATATTCTATAAATTACGTTTTACGTTATGTTTTCTTTAATGATATATTTTGTTAATTGTTATGTTTTGTTATGCGGTATTTAATTAATTTTGATTATCGCTTTCCGTTATAATAACGTTTATAAATTTCAATCTTGAAAATACTATGAAAATAATTTTAATTAAATTACCGGATACCGTATTAATAATAACAATATAATTAGGTATAATATCCTAGGCTCACAAACACAAACCGTCTCCGCTCAGAAACGTTTTTCGTAAATCGCGAACAAAGATATATCATTGACTTCAAATTAACCATCCATTACACAATTACAGTGACACCCACTGGCCACTGTACAGCAGAGCGACACCTACTTATCCGATTTTTTTATTATTATCATTACATTCTTTATATTATAAAAACAAAAAATATAATTTCTTATACGTATATAATCTGTGTTAGGTATTACGATAAAATATTTAGTGAATTTTTCAAAGTTAAGTTATGACTTATGAGTTTTGGGCAATAAATAGTTTATTAATTATCTTAAAACTTAACTAACTAATTAATAGTTAAGATAACTTAGCTTTTTTCAGTTGTTTTGGGTAATATTCCAATATGTTAAAATTAATTATTGAAATAACTAATAAGAATATGTACCTTAAGCGAATATAAATAATTAGGTATCTAACGAAATATAACACTTACTTAATTGAATTTTAAAAATATATTCTTATGATTTATAATATTAATATAATATATTATCACTTAGAAAATTAGAAAGTATAGTATTCATTCATTGCATGAAAAAACCATGTCAAGATTTTTAAATTTTTCCATACTAACTTTTAAATGGAATAATTAAATTTAGTATTTTTTAACTATTAATTTGTAAATTTACATTATAATGTCTCATTTTATAACTACCCTTCAGTATAAATAATCTCATGCCACCATTACTTCTAATCAGTCATTGTGCTAAGGGTGAGGGGGATCCCAGGGAGTAATTTAACCCCCTCTATAAATGATCTAGCCCGTCCACAGAAAAATGGAATAGAATATCACGTTATTTTTATAAGACTTAAAATATTATTGTTTTTAAATAATAGCAATTGTTTTCTAAAACTTCAAGAAAATATACTTTATGAATTGTAAAAAAAGAATAAATATTTTATTAATTTATAGTTGCATTTACTCACTATTAAATACTTGTTAATTATTGAATGGAAATAAAGACAGGTACTTCCAATCGTTGTCTAAAATTCCAGTCAAATTCAGCTGCCCAATACTTAATACAATTATTATAGATATGAATCAAAAGTTAAAAGTAGCCTGACCGTTCAGTCATATCCAAGGCTGGGCAAGTTAAAGATTTTTTTCAACCTCATTAAGTTAAGTTTTTTAAAAAAATAATAAAGTTAAGTTAAGTTGAAAGTTACTCGTATTTTTTTTCCGTTAAGTCGTTAGGTTTAAAGTTAAAAAAAGTAACTTTACTTAGTGTGAAGTTAAAATTTGCTAATTTACAAAAATAAAAAATTCCAGACACATAATATGGTTTGTTAGATAGTTTTTCTTTATGTTCAAGAAAATTACTGGGGAAATTTAAAATGATACATCAAAGTAAAAACCCATTTAAAAATTTTCATTATTCTTCAAACGAAAATTAACTTAATTTAGATACTTTTAAAATAAAATTAACTTGAAATTAACACTTTAATCTTGAAAAAAGTAACTTATTAAGTTAAAAATTTGAAAAAATTATTAATTATTCAAATGTTCATGCATAATATTATTGTCAATTTAGAACTTATAAAAATAATAAAACGCTACTAAGTGTTATAAGAAGCTAAATGTGTGCTACTATAGCTATGTTATGTTAAAATAATTTTAAATTTTTATATGAGTAATCACTAGTTTTTGAAAAATATCTAATATGGTACAAAATGTATCTGCTTCACACAGCACAGCACCCTTTTGAAATAAATACTAATGCCGTGCCTGCTTCTAATCCTCAAATCGTTAAAATTCCCAATTTAAAGTCTATTAAAGATACTCCACTATGTATTAATTAAACTTATTACATCATAGTATATAATATTATGTAATTTCAGTATTTTAGTTACCTATTCATTATGTCATGCAATCAGTTATCAGGTATCTTCACTATAAATTATATTTATTCAGAGACCGCTCATTTATTATTATTGAATAATTATTTACTACGTTCTTATCTTAATAATTATTGAGCTATAATGACCAAGTAAAAAAAATCACTGAAACAGCCAAACTATACAACTCTAAATTCAGATTTACTAAACATTGTTTAGTTAGATCTGTGTTTCCTAGTTCTGTTTCATTTTCCATAGCTTAAATTCTCCTTTTAATATGGATTTATATACAATATTATTTAAATTACCAACAAATTGTGATAACAATTATAAGCCTGTTTAAACATCATAAAATGTATACTATTTTAAATACATAGTATAGGGTTTGGATTAGAAAGTACCAAGCAATAAACAGTCAAGTTAAAATCTTTGAATTTTATTTAAACCTTTCATTAAAGCAAATTGTTTAAATATCGAAATTAATAATAGAAACCTCGTAATAAGTGAAACAACCATTAAAAGAATTAATTAATTAGGTACGTGGTTTTAAGTTTCCATTATTCTTGGAAAACTGTAGGAAACACGCAACTTTTCTATAATTTTACTGGCATAATCAAAACCATTTTAAAACTGGCATCCCAGCATAGATCATAGTATACCTTATTACCCTGTCTTCGAGGCTCATACATCCTCCATACAACAGCTTGTCTCATCTTGTCTCCATCTCATATATGTGGTGATTATAACTATCCAAACCTTAAATCGTCCAGTGTTAATCTGGGCTTTAATGACTCCTGAAGTCTATTTTATCTGATGCGTCTTCTCATCATATTATACTCTTCTTTATTTTAAAATTTTTCCCAACTTAAGAAAATGCTTATTAAAAAGCAAAAAAAAAAACGGCAACTGTTCTATTACCTGATAAACACGAAAAAAATAAGAATAAACATTATAACATTAATATTGTCAATGTGAAACCAATTAAAAAGAGCTCCTCTATGGCAATTTTTCAACTTTTGTATACCCACTGATTATTTGTAAAAATAAATGCCAAAATACGTTTAAAAATATATTTTTACATTGAAATTGGGAGAACGATTGGGAACACAAGTAACACGTTTAGGTGCACATTTTTTTAGACACCAAAAATGAATGTAACAATTGGATACATCATATTTTTATAATAATACCACATTTGAGCACCAATACATTTAGATGCACCGTATACATTATTTTCTATTTTATTTTTTAGAGTCTATTAGCGTTACCCAGGAGACACCACGGAGAGGTTGGCTCATAACCATTTCCCCAATTTTATTTTTTTTTAGAACTAATTTAAAAATATTTTTTTGTATTACATAATATTATATTAAATCATAAGTTTATTACAAAAATACTAAATCTACTAAATTCAAAAATTGTATTTGATTTTATTTACTGATATCTTATTATTTATTATAAAATTTTATTTTTTACTGATATAACCTGGACCCCAATGTCATAAATATTTCCTAAAATTACTGTCAAGTTTAAATTCATTATTTTTTTATTTAAATATGTTCATGTTATGTTACAGTTACGTTCAATTGGTACAACAAAAAATGTTGCGCTTGTCTTTGTTTATTCTAAATTCACTACATTCATAATTACCGTTTATAATGCACTTTTAACCATGACGGGTTTCAAAAACTTCAGTAATATTCAAATTCATGATTCTTACTGTTCAGTTAGGAAAAACGAATCAAACTGAGATACTGAGTCTGAGTGATTGAATGAATAAAGAAATCTGCTAATAATGATATATTATCTAATATTGTACATTTATTATGTTTACCCAAACGTTCTCTGAGAAGACTGATTTACCAGGTAAAATTATAAAATACCTTTTATTCTATGTTCAAATGTTGTGTCTATGTGTATCCAAACGACCATCACTCAAAATAATACGGTTAATAGGGTGGTATGGTCCATTGCCCCCCCCCCCCTTCTTGCCTACGCCACTGATCGGTTCTATCTATGCATAAGCTTTGTACATGGGTAATATTCTGTTTAACAGACTCATTTTATACTCTTAAAATTGAATAAGTAATTTTAATAAAATATAATGATAGTTTAATTAAAAATATAACTAAGAGTTTGATGAATAACTGTATCTACAAAATTATAAGTTTTATTAGATTTGATTTGTAGGAACAACAAACTAATCTTCTTCTACAACTAATGCATTACGCATAATTTCTCTCTTTGTGTTTTTGTCTGATGATAGATCTTTTCTGAAACCAGTGTCCTTGAAAAATATTATTACTTATAAATACAATACAATTTAGAACGAAAATTCAAAACAATTAAATTCATTTATTCATTAATAATGTATTAACATATAATTTCAGTTCACATTTATGATTTATGTAGTATGTACAAACAAAAAATACATTTTAATAAAATATAATTTAGTAATTATTTATTATTTGAAATAAATAATAGAAATGTTCATACAATTATAAAGATGGTAAAACAAGTACAAATTAATAATTTAAATTTTAACTTGGGAAAACACTTCAAATCTAAAAATAATAAATACTTAATATAAAAAATGTTTCTAGTATTTGTATACAAAACTTATCATCATAAATTGTATTGGTATTACATTTTTACTACATAATTACTTTTATAGAATAATAATCTAATTAATCCAAAGAAATTATTAGACTTATTTATCTCGATATACCAGATCGGTTAAAAATATTATTTTTAGTTGAAGTTTGATTATTAGGATACCCTGTTTGGTTTATACTGTATGGATATTATTTGATTGGTTTTTGAAGTTTGGATTACGTTGATGTCTGATATTTGGTAATTTAGTTGCATAACGAGGTGATGCCAGATACCTCTTATGGTGATAAAAAGTTTTATGTTGAAAACTTCTGAACTGATTTTGTATGGGTTCAACCTGTCCAGAAAAGTCAGATTTTTCAAACAATTTTGGAATTTTAAATTGAGAGTTTGAATGTGTTGGATTGTTTACGGTATCTGTAGTAATTGTTAATGTTGAATGTTTTCTTTTAGATATGGATGTTTTTGATTGCTCGGTACTGTTGAAATGTGTATGCATTCTAGAACCATGACTTTCATCAGAATGTATTACAACTTGTGGCTCTTTGAGTTGGATGTTTTTTGTAGAACCAGAAGACTCACTTGTTTTTTTATTTGTTTTATATTTTGCTATAAGCTCATCAGTATTTAGTAACTTAATAAGTGGTTTTGGTTTAATCAAACTTTTAGTTGGCAGTTGGTTGTTCTTAAATGATAACCAAAGAGCTTCACGTTCTTCAATGGTTAATTGTTCTTCCATGGACTCAACAAGCATCGAATCATGTTCTTTAAAATCACTAATTAATTCCAAATTGTATCTGATTAGTTGGTTAAGTACAGGATCATTTGTATTAGGAAGTAGTTTATTAAAATGTTTTGTCCAATCAAATGAAAATAAGTCGTTAGCTTGATCAAATGATACTTTTCGACTCATATGTTGTGAATCCACAACACTGCTAGCCATTCCTAATTTAGAAATTTGTCGATAATATGCTTTTGGTTCTACAGTTCCTTTAGCTAACAATCTGTTAACATAAACTGTTTTTTTCTGACCAAATCGTACACATCTATAAATGGCTTGTAAATCATTACTTGGATTCCACGATGTATTGAGTAACAATACTCTATTAGCACCAACCATATTATATCCAAGAACACCAGTACCCATGGATAAAAGAAAAACTTTAGCAGTATTTTCAGGGTTATTAAAAGCTTCACACATTTTATTTCTTATAGATAATGGTGTTTTACCATCCATTCTAAGATAATCTTCTCCTAAAATCCATTTTTTCTCTTGTAAAAAATATTCTAAGGCATCCAAAGATAATGTTGATTTTAAAAAACAAAGTACCTTTTCATTTCTTTTGGAACATTCGTGAATTGTATTTATAACATATGTGATTTTTTTGCTTTGTTTAGCTTCAAAAAATCTTGGATCTTCTCCATAACTATCAATCCATGATAAGTCCTTTGATAATTTTTCATCAACTGCAGTCCCTAATTCACGCTGTTTGCTATTTCTAAAATGTTTCAGTTTGTATAATGTTAATGGATGTAATGTTATTAATGTTAACACATGTAAGCATAAAAATACATTATAACCATCTTTAGATATATTATGCTTTATGCTATGTAAGAACTTCTCATATAATTCACATTGGAACTTGGTTAAATTAACCTCTATTGTGTATTCTATTTTGTTTGTAAATAAAGGTTTTAGATTTTTATCATCAATGCGATGGACAGTATTTTGTAAGAGTTTATGTAAAATGAATGTACGTTGTTTCATTATCTTAACATCTTCATCGTGTGAGTCTATAAATTGGCCAGCATTAATTGGTTTGATAAATGTTGTAACAAAATCTGTAAAATTTCCCAGTATGTTAGGTTTGACAAACTCTACCAATGTATGATATTCTTTAAGAGAATTTTGCATAGGAGTTCCTGTTAATACTATTCTTCTTTTTGTCCTGATTTGTGTTAAACTTTTTAATAGTTTAGACTGGACGTTTTTAATATAGTGCCCTTCATCCAGAATAACAACATCTGGCCCTGGATCAACTAAAGTATGATAGAATGCTTCTCGTAAATCACTTTGTTTACAATTAACCAAACTCTTAAAGTTCTCATAACTAAGAATAAGAATACCTCCTTTAGATTTCCATGTCGCTATGTTTGTTATATTATATAGTTTCTGAGTCTTAGGCAAATCATAAACTTTGACAACTCCATCTATGTCAACATCTTTTAACCATTTATATATTTCATCCATCCAATTATAAACCAATCCAGGTGGACATATGATTAAAAATGTTTTTATATTAATTTGGGTATGGCACAATATAGTGTACATTAGTGTTATAATTTGCAATGTTTTACCAATGCCCATTTGATGGGCTAAAACACATCCTGTCCCTTCAGTGGTATTTGTTCTTTCTACAGTTTCAAAAACTGTATTCCATAAAAAATAAATACCTTCCACCTGATGTATTTTTAAGACTTTAGCTAATTCTTCAGAAATTTTTACTATTGGTATTTTTTCAACAGTATCAAATTCTAACACTATATCCTGTGGCTTTAAATGTAATTCTTTAACTATACTTGACATTTGATTATTTCGATCAATCTGTCGTTTTCTTAAATCAAAGTCAGCTTTTCTTGCTTCATCTATAGTTTCATTAGATACCTTTGGCTTAACCTTCCTAATTGTTGGTACATGTATTTTATGTTGTGATTTAGATATTGGATTAATAATATCTTGACTTTGTCTAGATGGTGAAATTACATCATGGCTAGAACTATCATAGCTAGAACTATCATGGTCAAACATACTTTCAATGTCTGATCCTATTACATAACTTACCAAGTCTTCAGTTTTGATAGGTTTACTTTTTGTTAAATTTTGTTTCTTGCAGCCATTATTGTCATTGAATTCTTCATACTCATCATCTGATGACAGTACTATAGTGTATTGTTCATCAAATATGTTTGTAATGAGTTGGTCACTTATATTTTCAGTTTTTATTTTTTGATTTAAATAATTATTAATACATGATTGTGAACTTGAAACCATAGGGTCTTCTGATACTATAGGCACACTAGCACAACTAGATACCAGACTATCTGTAACTTCTTGAATATCAGTGTCAGTTGTCAGTGGTATAAAATTGCGTGCAAAATTTAAAAATGTAGATTCATTTACATCTAATTGATTTACAACATGAGATAAATTAATTGCAGTACTTTGGATTAAACCTTTAATTTTATTATTTAGATTAATATTTTCGAAAATATTTTTATGGTCAACATCAAGTTTTTGCAATTCTTCCAACTTGGAAAGTAGCATTTTTATAATATTAAAAACATCAGTTAATGTATGTTTATACTTGTTAGAATATAAAATATATTCAAATGTTTGGTTTAGCTCAGTATATTTTGTCATCAACTCAAGTATATTATTATTTGCTTCACTATTATTACCAACTTGTTTTTTAATTAATTCTGGTTTATTCTTTGACATACTTGTACAGTTCGTTTTTGGTGTTTTTGCTTTGTCTTTGATTGTGCTTCTGCCAGTTTTTGCCATATTTGAACTCAGGATCTACATTAAAAAAAAATTCTCTTATAATAATTACTTATCAGTGAATAAATTATAGGTATATACTAATTTTATTTAAATTGTTTAAACGTGTCTTTTTACTGAAAGAACTTTATGAATTAAAATTACTAATTAATCAACTCTAAATAAATAGCTTATTTAAAAAAAATAAACAAAATACTTTTAATATTAAATTGAGCACGCTATAATACCAAATGTATGTACAGCAGTTTATATTTAGTTTCACTAATGTTAAATGTAAATACTAGTCAATTGACCTATTATACAATTCAAAGGTAACTCAATTATCTATGTTAAAGGATTTTTCAATATTTTTACATACAAATTAGTTATGTTAGCAAAATATAAGAAAAAAATAGTAAAAATAACTTATGTATAATATATTTATTTAACCTTACTTTTCTTTGTGTATGGAAAATAAATTTTATTTAACATTAGCTGTTCTCTTAGAGATGTCACTGGCCTTTGATTGGATGTATTACAAGGAAATTTTATTCAAGTTGAAAAAAAATTGTCCTCCTCCATTAAATCCGACTTAGAAAACCGTGTATTTAAGATTAGAATAATTAACTCCATTGAGATACCCTCCCTACACTTGTCTGGAATTTTTAAGGTAGTAACATTGCACTTTTTCTATATTCAATTTTTTCCCACGATATCCCTAAATCGCATTTTATATCCATTGGTACATATTATAACCAATGATACAATAATAATAGTTTATAAGACCTATAATATTTGTCTTTAAATGTATTTAAATTTAACCCTTGGAAGATATAAATTAATAGAATTAAGTCTTCATTTATTACCTTCTCTTTATGCAAAAGGGTATGTCTTAATCTAACCAGTCAAATTAAACAATAACATAATATTTACCATTTCCTATATAGAATACCCAGTGTTGATTTTTGATCAAGTCTCTAACTTGGGTTTCTCACTTTAAATCTACACAAAAATCAGCTCATTCCAGACTTTACCAACTTGAGTTGTTGTTTTATCCAATCAAAATTATCAACTACCCTCAAACTCATCTACAAAACCACAATAATACCAGTATGGTGATATGGAATTCAAGTATTGGGTTCAGCTAAACTTTCAAATCTTAGAATGCTTCAAGTGTTTAGTCTATTTTTTTCGCTCCATGGTATGTAACAAATAATTATCTCCATAAGTATCTCAAAATACAAACACTTAATCAGCTAGCAATCAGCCACTATATCTCACTATGTCAAAATCCACTAATTAAACTTTTTTCCCAAGTTGACCTAGGGATATCCAGTAGTCTTACTCAATTGACCTGTCGGGTGGCATTACTGGGTGCATACCTACCTTTTATTCAGCTATTGTAAACTCTGTCACAAATATTACTTATTGTTGATAAACTTGTATAGATTGTAATTTATTTTAAATTCAAAATAAAAAATGTAATAATGTAATAATAACTTAATATGAAATAACAATGTATTGTGTATCTCAAAATTTGATATTTTGAATTTAAAAACACCAAAAGTAAGCACCAGATAAATATAAATTAACATCATTACCAATATTAATATTTTATAGTAAAAATAGTATGTACCTAAATATTTTATAGTACAAATATGAGGTACCTAAGTATATTAAATTATTAAAGTATCATACCTAAATAAAAAAAATCATATATCAATTTTCATAAAATTATATTATGTCATATAGGTGTGTTACATTATTTTTTATAATTTATTACAAAGAGGTATAAATTGCAAATAATTAATAATAAGTAAAATTAGAAGTAATAATATCAACTTGTATTCACATAATGAACTTAATTATATTAAATATATTTAAAGATTTTAGACTGTAATATTGAATATAATACGAAACTTTTAAACCATGATTTTAGATTCTGAGCGGACCGAGGAATCTATTGGTTTTACAATGGTGTTTATTATTATTTTTTTTTTATCATGTATACAAAATTTCTACCAGAAGGCGTGCTTTGATTTCATCATATAGTATTTTATTTTTTTCGATTTTCTCAATAGTTATTTAATCCCACGGGAAAAACCATCGATAAATTACAAAAAACCGTTAAAAATGGGATTTTAATTTCTAACGCTTTGATTATTACCATAGAAACAAATAAAAATAACGATTTTGTTTATTTTGTTGTAATTTATAATATTAACTCAACATACAGGCCTATAATAAAATATCCAGACTGACAAACCATCTCCTCTTAGAATCGTTTTTTGTATACAATGATATGATATCATTGAATTCAAATTTGTATACGATTCATTTTACAGTGACTCATTTGTAACCTAATGTACAGCAGAGCGACATCCAATTACCCGCTTTTTTTAATATTAATTTCTTTCTTATCATGTTTTGGTGCTTTTAGACTACAAAAATAAATATTTTTTGCGATGGTAACAACAAACAAACTAATAACATATAAACTCCTACTGATGAAGTATATTGTCTAATACTCAAAAAAACAAACATTTTATATGAAATATAAATAATTAAAAGTACTTACACATTAATTTATATTTTATATTTTACAATATTTTATACCTAGAAATAAATATAAACTAATGTAAAATATAAAAACAAAAAAAATGTTAGAATGGTAAGCCCCATTGTCAGACATGGTTTTTAGGTAGGTAAGGTATTTTGAAGTTTGAAGATTTATAAAATTGTGACAACTTATACATTATACCACTGTGGCACTGTAAACACAACATTGTGATGTTGCTTAAATGCTTCATACTGCCTATGCATACATTTGCCAATCACCACAATCCATATATCCATGTCAAACAGAAAACAAATTGTAAAACCAATCAGCTTAGTTTAAAATCTAAAATTTATATAGGAAATAAGATAGATGAAGCTAAGCAAAAAATGATTCAATTAAAAACCAATTTTACTTTGTCATTAAATAAAATTAGGGATACAAATTATATTTTTTTAAATGGATTGCAGTTATTAAATATTGTAGCAATTATCATTATTACTATATTAGTATTTGCATCATATTTTGCTCAAAATTTAAATAAATTATACTAATAGGCATAACTTAGGTATTGTAGAATATATTACATTTCTACCTAATTTTAACATTGCATTATTTAGGTAAATCAAAATGGAAATAATAGTTTTTTCTAACATGATTTAAATATATTACTAATACCTATGATATTACATACCAATTATCCAACATAGTAATGAGCGGTGGAACCTTGGAAATATCAATGTTTGCGATACGATCAGCAAATTTAACTGAAAAGACTTCAACAAGTGACACAGTTTCCTAGCGTTTAAGTAAATCTTTGTCCAAAGTAGTACTTTTTCTTATAATACTACCAAGCCACTTGACGACTCCTTTTGTACAGTGGCACAGTTGATTTTCCGGAGCGTTGTTGATAATATTTTGGACATGATTTAATTACTACTTGTGTAATAAGCGACCATGGGCGATGGGTTACGAACCATTTTACAAATACACGCAAGACAAAATAATTTTTTACGGAATTTAATTATACGGAATTGAGGAATATTATAAATTATAATCAGTTACAAATTACAAATTACAATACAACGCGCAGCTCGGTTGTACCTAACCTAAATTCATTCCTTCATGGTGACCACTGACCAGGCGAGTATATTATGACCACTATGGTCAAAATTGAGTAAATTACCTGCCTGAACATTGAAGCGCAAGTACTGTAAAAATTACAGGTTAACCATTTACATAAAATAAAATGTGTGGCCTGGCGCGACGCTAGACAAAAGCGACTAACAGTTGTAAATATCGCAACTTAAAACGTCCGTAAACAGCTCAAAATGAGTCAAAATATCTTCAAAATGTTATGGTGTAAAGAAAATGAGAATATGAACATTCAATCAAATTTCCATGTATTTACAGTTATTCGTTTTTGAATAACAACAAAATAAGAAAATCTCTACATGAGAAATCGAGTGAATATCCAATGTTGAAAAATTTGAACTTCAAACGTTCATAACAATTTAATTTGGATTTCTGGTAGATTTTTTATTATATAAAATTAGGCAAACTTATGAGGAATCTTGTATTATATTTTTAAATCTTAGATTATAAAAGTAAAATTGTTGAGAATTTCTAACACAAAATAATTTGCACATTTTCGTGAATTTTACGTATTTTATCAATATCTAAACTTTAAATGCTTATAAAATAAAATCGTGACAGTGTATTTTTAATATTTTTCAACTAATATTGTAACAATATATCAGGAGCCTTGTATTAAAATTTCAAGTTTATTTACCCAACGAATACAATTTTATTGACATTTATAGAAAAAAAAACTAAAAAAATTGGAAACTGAAAAAGTCCATTAATAGTGCAAAACAAATCAAAATATTTTGAAAATTTGATCGTATATAGAAAATGCTAATATAAATAACCAGTACAAATTTCATGTTTCTGCGGTCATTTGTTTTAAAGTTACACCAAAAACCAAAATCGATTTTATCGAGGTTAGTATAAATTCTATTCGGGTCGATAGGACTAATGCCACACCGTCATTCATAACACAATGATCATTGAACATATTGCGCCATCGGACTTATAAACAATTTGACGCACGCCATATTTATTATTAATAATAAATATTATATTATTATTAATAAGCCTCTGTGTGAAACGCGCCATTTACGCATGACGCACGTGTGAGTATAATCGTCCCGTTGCTTACGCAGTCTACAGAGTACATTTTAGTACAGACTACGGCATTAGATTTAATATCTATATGCCAATGAATATAATAATATTCTATACCAGTCAGTGGTCTACACGACTACCACAACTACACTCTACATTTTATCACAGTATAAAGAGTAATAACTAATATTAATCTTTATACTGTGACTTTATTACTGTGTGGACTGTGACCTAAGTACGTGTCGATAGTATGTCGTACTCGCACGTCAGTACGTCACGCTTGTAACTTCTCGAATGCTCTTGATTTTGAACCGATATGCATCGACACCATCAAATTTTTACATTGAACTTTATTGTTTTGTACGTTAGCATGATATAAAACCCGGTCTAGTAATATTAAAAATAATTATCGGTTCCAGGTTTATCGGTATTCATGGACATTATAATATTAAATATACTTTAATACCTTAATAATAGGTACCTTAATACCTTTATAATTATATTATAATTACCTACATTGCAGTTCGTATCACCCGACTACCACCGCCTATGCTACACGTCGTCGTACAACTGCTGCAGCTGTGGTATCGCTCGCCGGACGACATTACTGTTTCTTATCAACCGAAACGTATTCCGAGATTTAACACGACGATAAGAACGATTTCGGTTTTCAAACGCTACATTACGTTTTATTTTTTAATTTATTCATCATCCTTTTGCGGTGGCAAACGGTGTTTTATTCCTATTGTTTCAACAGTTCGTTTCCGCAATCTGCTCTCTGTCGACAACTGCTATGCGGTTCCTGGATTCGTTCGTACAACCTTGCCAGCTGACCAGATCAAAAAATCGGGACGTCGGACGACGTCGGCGCCTGGAATTCTGCTGAAACCGTTTGTCGTTTTCGCCTGCTGTCCGGCTTCCGACATCAGAAATTACGAAACACTATGCGCTTCGACCGCGTTCGCTTCGATATTAGACGCTCATGTCTGTTAATCGTCATCAGTGTTTTAATGTGAGTCCAAATAAATACTAATAAATTGTATCGTCGTGCCACACTGAACAACACAATGTTCATCAATAACTTTTCTGTTGATGCGTGTGTCGTGAGAGTTAGATTTTATAAAGGCAGAATAGTCAAAACTCAGTAGGAAGTTGGACTAGAGACTTATTATGTATTTATATATATACGTCACACCCATTTAGCGTAAGCCGAACTTAGGTTCATGTACCTAATAGACAAAAGTTTAATCCATTTCATGAATTAGCAACCATAATTTTACATCTTGTTTAATATATTAAATCTACCTATTATCATATCGATAACTTTTTGTAAAATCTAAATAACTACATCATATTATCTTATCATACAAGTTTTTTTAAATATATTAATATTATATTATTATGGGTGCGTTCGACATGAGCGCTTATTTACTTTTAGTGCTTACGCTTATCGTATACACTTTGAACCGTTCATTTAGACATGAGCGCTCACAGGCAGGCCTCTAATATTATATTGTTGGACTATTATTATTTAAATGAATAGCATTATGGCAATGACTGTTACCTACATTAAACAGAAGCATTTTAACATGTTAAATGTTCTGATTCACATTGTTCACACTTCTCTGTCGCTGGTTTCGTAATGTTGGATTTTGACCAGCTAACATAGGTACTTAATTTGACGGTTACACTATGTCTTGTTTTGATGTGAAAATCCTTAATAATTTTACTACAGGATATTGTAATAATTATAAAATGTAGTACTAGGTACTGTAATACAATTATTATAATAGCATATCAATTATCGTGAAAAAATAAATTTGCACCACATATCTACCTAGTTCAATAAAATTATAGGTATACCTATAAAAAAAAATCTTTTATAATAAGATAAGATCATGTTATTATTTAGATTTCATGAATATTTATCCATTTGATGTAATAAATTAAAAATATTAAATAGGTAGGTTACAAGTGTAAATAAGTGGTTCCATTTCATGAAAAATACTATTTCACTGAATGCCATAGATAACCTCAGTGGTCTTATTATTCTTATTAATTACTTCATTATGATAATTGTAAAAAAATTGTAAACTATTACCTATTTTCCTACTAATGTTTTTAGCAATAATATACCCTTGTGAATAGCATATGAATAGATAATTGTCTATGAGTCTCAATTTTTTAAACTTAAATTACTAACCAAACATAATATACTTACATCAAAAGTTTGTGAAATAAATATTTTTTTAATCATACAATAATAGGTACTATCTTCAGAAAAAATTATAATTTTAAAACTCAAAGTTAAAATAGATGAAGATAATATTTATCTATACTTACTGTAATTAATACATTATTAATGTAAGTATGCAATTAAATTGCATACTTACTATAAAAAAATATTGTAAAAAAAACCTTATGTTGTAGGTATTGTATAATCATTGAAAAATGTATAACAATAAACTAATATAATAAATCATATAAACATAGTTTGCTTATTACTTGTGGGCTAAACCAGGATATATAATTTTTAACTAATGTGAAAGACAAATAATAAGTTACAAACATATTTTGTTTCAAATAAATGATTTAGAAAATAATAGGTTCCTACTATTAATTCTAATATAATTGTATGTTGTCTGCTCACACAATATCACCGTGATGAAATTATCCATGGTTACACCAAAGTCTCATCATTCGTGATTTGTGAAGATAAGAAAATAACCAAATTAAAATTAAATTGAAAAATCTCAGGAGATCCTAAAAATTGCAATCGTTTTTAAAAAAATTATACGTAAAATATAATTTTAATGTCCGATATTGATATAGTATTGTATATTATTAATTACTATAGTAACAAAAATGGAACACTCACTAAATTATACAATATCCTTATTTTTTCTTTCATTACTTTTAGAAAATTCAGGGGCATTTGGTTGCCCTAAAGTTTTAGTGGTGCGTCATAGTACCAGGTTTCATTAGTAATCCATTTCTATTTTTACAAAATGTACAGAAAATGTGAAAAAAATAATATCTTGCTGACATATTCCTATACCCTTTCCGAAATAAGAATGGTAGTCACCGGCCGACTTGTGCACAATGATGTGGCATTACTACTCAGATATTCAACTCGTTGGAGGTGATAAACGGGTGCTGTCTGGCTATACTTCCCTATAAGAACTGGTGGTACCAACTTGTTTGAGATAGGGTATTGTTATTTCTATCATGCAAATAAATAATAAATCAAAAAATATAACTACATTAATTTATGAAAAATCGACTTATTATTAAATTTTAACTAATTAAATTTTTTTAAATATTTTCAGGCCAACCATAATTGCTGAAAATGGAAATATTTCTGAAAGTGACTATAATTCATTGGGCTATGATAATACTTCAACCATATTTATACACAAAGTAAGAAATTTCAAATATGTTTAGTTTATTTATCAAAAGACTACATTTTAATTTATTGCTTTATTAGTTTAGACAAGAATTAGCTTAACCAAATTCATATTTATTAAAATAAAATAAAATATGTATATTTTTGTTTAGAATACTGACAAAAATGCTGCTCAAAAGACATTCAATTATAAGTATAGGTGGAAAAGTATTTTAAATGTTTTGGATACATGTAATAAAGATATTATATTTACTGAAATACAACCAAATCTTGACACTGATAAAAGGTGATTACATTTTTAATTATTTTTATTTTTATTTTGTTAAAACTGTTATATAATTTTTTACAGAATAGTTTCCGAAATAGAAGATAATCTAATGACAAATAATTTTAACTCAAGTTCAGAATTTATAACCAAAGATAATTTGGCCGAAGATTATATTACCATTAAAACTCATATGATAGATGATGATGAATTCAAAGAAAGTAAATTTCAGTCTGTTGATGTAAGTACATCAGTCCGCAATGCTACCATAAATGAAGATATTCCGTCTTTTAGAGAGTGGACTAAAAAACAATTAGAAGAAGCTGAAAAACAACCTGGTATGAAAAAATAAATAATTTGTATGGCATCTATCGAACTTAATCATCATTATTAATTATTATTTACAGCTACTAACGAAACTAAATATAACCACAATAAGAAAATATTAAAAAAAAATTATGCATCACCCGAATGTGGTGCCAAAGTCGTGTCTACAAATCCTGAAGCAAAATATCCACACTTATTATTAACAAAACCTTCTGATGAATATTTATTAAATTTATGTAAAAGTACTACTTGGTTTGTTGTTGAATTATGTGAAGCAATTCAAGTGAAAAAAGTATGTAAAAATGATTGTGTCCACAAATTATAATATCATTATTATCATTGTGTCTTGTATAAATTATAATATTATTTTATCTTTAAGATTGAAATAGCAAACTTTGAACTGTTTTCGTCTACGCCAAAAGAGTTTTCAGTGTATGTTGCTTCTCGACTGAATGCACGAGTGTGGACGCCAATTGCTAATTTAGTGGCAGAAGATGTGCGAATATTGCAAGGTTTTATTTTAAATACAACAGATGAAAATGAATTTAACAAATACATTAAAGTTGAGATAAATTCACACTACGGAAAAGAACATTATTGTCCAATATCAGTATTCAATGCATATGGATTATCAGAAATTGAAGTATAATAATTAGAAGTTTTTAAAAATGTAATAAATAATACATTTGTAATTTTAATTTTAGGTGTTAGAAAGATCAGATGAAAATGGATTGGAAATTAACATTGCAGAAAACGAAGATAATGATGATTTTGATGCGTTGAATGAGGAAATCCAAAATAACCGAAATAAATCAATGGATAGTAAAAATACATTGCTCGACAGTGCCCGTGTTGCAGTGATGTCAATTGTTAAAATAGCTGCAGATGTTTTAGATATTAGGCAAAAAAATACCAACCATTTTTCTAATTATACATTAAATGATAACATTGATAATATAACAGCAGAAGTTCAGTTATCAAAATGTATTACTCCGGGATACATTATGGTCTGCCACAGTTGTAATGACACATTTTATAAACAGTAAGTTTTACATTTTCAATTTTATTTATGAGAGTTTAAATCATTTTATTTTTTAATAGGATGTTTGACACTATTAGTTGCGAAGCAGATCATTTAACCGAGATGTATAAAAATAGGTACATCCACAATACAATAATGAATAGTGATGCGTGTGTAGAATATGGATTAGATTTTTTAACAATAAAAAAAAAATCTCAACGGAAAATCTCTTTGATCAGTGATCGAAGAAAAAATTTTATCCTTTCACTTTTCCCACGTGTTAGAATAGCTGCTCTGTGTAATACTTTGGCAATTGTGCACAAAAAGATTGTATTAAATAAGGCAAAACGTGTTTACATTAGTGACAACTTGATAATAAATCTACAAGCATCGATTCCAGATGAAAATGAATCAACTTCTAACAATAGTACTACAAAACCTCAGCAATCAAAAAATGATACATCCTATTCTGATACAACTGATGATAATAAATCGTCAGTGTATTTGTCTAGTTATATTGAACCTATAATTTCTCAAATATTACCAACCAAAACATTTTTAAGTTCAGATGAAGATCCAGGATCATCAAACAAATATTATGTTAAAGAATCTGCGACAGTTATTAATGAAAATGCAACATTATCTTCATCTTCAAATACAGAGTTGAATTCAACAAATGAAGTTCCTATTCCAAGTTCCACTCAATGTATATTTTATCTGCTTTTAATATAATTCTCACCTAATTATTTCATAATTTTTCAGTTGAAACTAGTTATATTGTGGAAAAACCCATAGATTCTGAACTCCAGAATAATATTGAAACAAACATTACAAATGAGGGAACAATAGTTGAACCACCCTCAGACACATTTGATAGTTTTTTCAAAGATTTTGAAGTTGAAGAACAGGATAATGACAAATGTAACCCTACAGCAGCAGAGTCATTAGTACATCATACTGTACAACCTTCAGTTCAATCACAAAACACCAAGCAATCTTTATTCATTCGCCTAGCAAATCGTATTAAAGTAATATATAATATAATCAATTTAATAAGCATTTATAGTTAATAATATAGTTAATTCATAAATAGTTTAAAAACTAAAACTAAATAAAATATTTATGAATCAAAATTATTTAAATGTTCTTTTTTGTTTATAGGATTTAGAACGAAATATGTCTCTCAGTGGTGAATATTTACAAGAGCTTAGTACTCGTTATAAGAAACAAGTTGATGATATGCAACGTACTATTTTGGAGTTAACTGAAGAAAACAGAATGAAAAGGGAACAGGATTTAAAGATTTATGGTGAAATAAAATTTCTTAGTGATCAAGTGGCTTCACTTCAAAATTCGCTCCACTGTCTAAAAACTGAAACAGAAAATTTAAATTTGGTGATTAATTATATTTATTTTAATCTCAATTTTAGTTTATTATACTATTCAATATTTGTTGTTGTATGTTTATAATTGCGACAAATTCTTATGTTAAAATGTATTTTTGTTTGCAGTTTTCAGTTATTGTTCCTGAAAGCAATCCCCTCAAAATTGGAATAATTTGTTTATTAATATCAACATATATACTTCTCAGAATAACAGGTATTATAGGAAAGAAAAATCAAGAATTAGAATGGAAGAATTCTAATACAGGATTGGGCGCACGTAGGCAGTCTACTAATGATATTTCATCAAATATTAAAGAGAAACATCGACGTCCTAGTGAAGAAGCGTTATTTTCATCTGGTAAGAACATATTTACTGTTGTGACTTAAATATTATAAATTATAATAGTATAATAATTTATAATGAACATGAGTTTCAAACCCTATTTTTTTTAATGCATTTTTAAAGAGAAAAATTATTTTAAGATTGTAAATTGGAAACTTTGTTACTTTACGTATTTTATTTAACTTATGTAGTTAGGTAAATGAAAGACGATAGTGAAGTCAGAATTTGGCAGTCAAACTTGGTTTCAAAGTTATGGCCTAATGAAGTTTGTTATTTTTAGATTTTTACGCATTCACACGTCATTCTAGTTTACCGCTTATAACCAGAGGCGGATTTACCCATAGGCCAACTAGGCACGTGCCTAGGGCGCAAAATTTTTTGGGGTGCAATTTTTTAGTTAATTCTTACTTTTTAGTTTTTCATAATTTCATAATTATATTTACCTAAATTTATATTTTATATAAATTTTTTTTTATCTACAACTTGCATGAAACTGGAGAATAGCTCACATAGTCATGTTGCAGTAACGTTTTAATTTATAAGCTATAATAACCTTGCTGTTTAAGTTTAATCTTGTGACTGGTGCGCACCGTGCCGCCACCGCCTATAACTGGGATGGCAAATAGGATTTAGTCAAAGTACCAATTTATGACACACTTAAAAAAAATTTCAGCCGTGCCACTAATTAATTTTGTTAACATTGAGATTTTTACCATATATAAATGAAAAATTAATGACAATAATGTAAAAAAAATTATTAAAAAAATCAATTTTTATTGATTGTTAGAAACATTTTACTTCATATTGCTTCAAAGACTTTTTATGTCTGGTTAATATGCCGTTGCTTGCAAGGTTTATAATTATGTATAGAAACATGGAAGTCTCTCGGGTGCCATCGAAAATTTCTCCCGTGCCACTTATTTGCCATACCTGGCCTATAACAAATATTGATTTTTACTAATGTGGATGCGACTTAAGGGGACGTTATACGGACATATTTTGTTATCTACGTCTTACAAGTGCGTAACTAACAAATTTCAAGCTCAGGAGATCACGTTTAGCTCTGTTAATTTAAAAAATTAGAATGTATTGACCTCTTATAAAACTTAAAGGTAAGATTTTTATCTAGGGCATCTCCTAGGTTTTTTATTATATTTTAATTTTACAGCAAGTTATGAGTATTTTAAGATGTACAAACAATTTACAATTTTAAAATACTTATTTTATAAGTCAATTCATTCTAATTTTTAAAAAACGGATCTAAACTTGATCTGCTGAGTGTAAAATTTGCCATTTTATGTATTTGTAAAATCGAGATAAAATATATCCGTGTACGTCCTCTTAAGATATAATACCTATTTTGCAATTGTTTTTGGATAGGCAACAGGTCTGGTCCTAAGGACCTCTCGTTGGATGGTTTTTTTTATTCAGACTTATTACACAAATATCAATAAATAAAAAAATAAATATTTTTAAAATTTTTTCAGTTTTGTTGGTACAATATAAAAGTAAGTACATAGTGGCCAAAATCTAATTCCTCCATAAAATAAAGAGTAAAAACCGTTTTATAAAAAAAAAAAAAATTATGAATGGTGTGGTAAAATTGCGTTTGTGCAAAATAACAAAATAGCAAAATTGAAAACTTCAAAACTAAGTCTGACCACCAAATTCTACCTTGATCCCCTTTTTCAGTATACTTGTCTACATAAGTTTAAAAAAAAATTTCAAATAAAGAGTGTCTGTTAAAGTAACAAAATACTGTAAAATCTCTATTTTATGTGTGTAGTTGTGTAGAGTATAATATTATTTAGTGAGTAGTAATATTTTATACATTACTTTGGTTAGAAGATTTATTTTAATATTTAGATTTACATATTTATTTTAACAGTAAACCCAAAATAAACAAAATCATTAAAATTTCAAGAAGGAAATTAGTCATTAAATATGACTTAATTCTCTGAAATTGTTATTCAATATTATCATTTATTCTTAAAAATAATTAACAATTTTCAAATTTGTAAAATTTTTATTTATTTTGTAAAATATGCCTAATCTAATTAAAAAATGTCCTTTTATGTTAAAAATTTGAAGACATTCTTATTATAGCAATTAGAATATCTCATTTTTTTTTAACGATTACTCTTAAAGAAATGTTTTTTGGTATTTTAATTTTTATATAAAAACTACATTAATTTTATTATGACAAAACAAATATTAACTAAACTGTAAATTTTTTATATTTTCATTAGGAACCACTCATCAAGATTTATTAATTCGAAACAACAACGGAGAAAATATAAAAATTGAAAAAAAACGTAAAAAAAAGAGAAAAGAGCTTATTTTGAAATCAAAGTCAAATGCAATTAACCTAGAAGCAGGTGGTATTGATAGTAACATCAAACTAAAATCTATCTCTAGCCTTTCCCAATCAAATCGAAGAGCTTCCTCATCTGATCTTACTACATGCAATGGTTCAACACATGATTTCATAAAAACGGCACTGTCAGTTAGAAATAAACGAAGTTCAGGACCGTTACAACATACCTTAAGTGTCCTTGATTCCAATATAAACAAAAATGTAACTGAAACAAAGTCTAAAAGTATTAAAACTTTTTTCAAAAAAATATTTTAAATCCTTAAATTAACCTATAATTTAAATTTTGTTGATTATATTTGTTAACTATTTTTATGTTTTGTCCTTTGGTATTGTGGAACTGATGTTATCTATTTGTCAATATATTGTACCTATATTTTTATTTTTTTTGTCTATATAATTTATGGCTTTATGCAATATATGGTTCATTACAAACACATTTTTATCAATGACTGACAAAATCACATAGTTTGATCAACTTCATGTTTATTTAATTAAAAATGTAAGGTATTTCACAATAAAAGCACAAATATAAAGTAATATAATCCATATTTATGCATATTAATTAATATTATTGTATTTTATCTATTTTTATACACTGTATTAAAATGTTATAAAGTATTACATATAGGTACTTAAGTTTATTAGGAAATTGATAATAATTATGTATTTTTATAGAATGTATGCAATAACAATGTTATGTATGAACAATCTTAGTAGCAATACACAATTTAATGTATTGAATGAGAATATTCTAATTTAGTTATAAACTAATTGAATTTCAGTCATCATAGCCATTTTAATTAATATATTCTAAATAAAATTGATTGATTTATTGTGAATTTCCTCTGTACATTATAATAATCTTGTACACATGTTTTTATGATAGATTTTAATTAAAATCGCTGAGTATAGATGTGTAAACTTGCATAATTTTATTTAAATATGGAATACTGTTTTTTTTTTATCAGTTTGAGTTATTACACAAGAAATTATTATACCAACTCAAACGGTAAATTTAAGAAAGTTGCTATACAATATTTTTACACTTGTACTAGATATGAATTATGAATGCATTGAATGGCATTTTTATAATATCAACCTTTTTAGAGGCTAGTGCCAAATTTTGTAATCTAAGTTTTACAACAATGTTACTGTAAAGTAATATAATGTTTAGGGTTACTTCTGCATTTTATCTCGGTATGATCTTGGTTTTAAAATAATATTCATTAAAATTTTTTTAACATCGGGTGTATATTTTGTTAGTTTTAAATATTATAATGTAACACTAGAGCATTAGCTTCATCCATAAATGTATCATTCTCTGCTCAAATTCATTGTGGAAAATAAACAAAATATTATATCGGGAAGTAAGCTCCTAACTTTCAACATTATATAATCAGTAACTATATTATTTAGAAATTATTTTTACTATTTTTTTTTTTTAAATGTAAATTGAAATAAAAATGTTTTGGGTTGCCGTTAAAACTACTTGAGATTTATTTTTATGGTTTTTATTCACTGACTAGTAACTTGTATAAATTCATTGATTTAGTAGGTATAAATGCATTGATTTAGTAGGTATAAGTTAATAATAAATAAAAAGAATATTAATACCTAATCAATAATATAACATATAATATCATGCACGATTTTGTTTAAAATTTGTTCCACCTACCATATTAGTTTATTACTATAATATAGTAATAAAATTATTTTTTTGGCATAAATTAGTTAAACACACCATGAGTAATTAAGAATAAAAAAAATTAAGCTAACCTAACCTACTCATGTAAGATATATTGTAAATAAAATATAAAACAATAGTAAAAATTACTTTAAATTAACAAAATAAAATTCAAAAAGCACTCAAATTTTTGTCTGAGGTTCAGTAATACACATGATCATGATCTCACTGTTTCAATATTTCCATTTCTATTTAAAATAAATCAATAATAAACAAAATTATTTTATTCCAACTAAAAAGATTTATATTTTCATTACAACTTTGATAATGCATATCTAACTGGATTTTCATCATCTTCATCTAAAATAAAACAGATATTTAATGCATACATACCTAATGTTTTTAACCATTAATACATTTTCAATTTACCACAAAAAATATGTTTTTGGCATGATTTAAAACGTTTGTTAATATTTACGTATCAATATTAAATATTTAAATAAAATTTACGACTGCAGATGTATGAGTTATATTAGATATATTAGATATATTATAAGGACTCTATGACCTAAACAGGCCTTATTTTTTTATATCAATTAGCTATATTAGCTATATTAGCTTATTAGGTCTTAATATAATATTAAGCCTATCTAATCTACCAACTAAAAATATATCTATCTACAAAATTATTTTACCAAGAAAAGTAACAGAAACGTTTGTACTATTTTAATATAATTCTATAAATGCCAATAACATTTTATTCGTTGAGTCAAAAAGCACGAAAATTTAATACAAGGTTCCTTATAATTTGTAATAATAAAAGTTGAGGAATAAAAAAGATCCATATGGAAGGTTTTTTTTTATAAGCATTTCAATTTCAAATATTGAACATTTATCAAACTAAAAATTTACAAATTATTTAGTATTGTAAAATGAGGTTACTTTGATAATTTTTTACTGTTTTATGACAATTTTACTTTTTATTTTATGGATAACTCCTGTGGTTATGTGGTATTAACGGTAAAACTCTCAAAATTAAATCTTAGTTGCAACTAGTTGTGCTCAATTTTTCTAAGTTTTAAATTTTAAATTTCTGATATTATCTTCAGAAATATCAATCTTTTTAATATGCTATCAAAGTTACACAATGTCGTGATACCTATATTTCTTAATGTGATTTCAAAGTAACCCCATTTTATGAAAAAAAAATTATATCATCATGATACTCTTGTGAATAAAAATATACCCAAGTGTATCAAAGTAGCCAGACGAAATCAAAGTAACCCAGGTTATGCCCATTCTACGGAAAGTTAAAAGTATAAATTATAATTTCCAACTTTTATTACTAGTTATTTTTTACAGACATTATGTAAGTTCAAATTAGAACAAAATTAGATATACCTAATATATACCCTATATTAAAACCAAGAATATCTATTACCTATAGTAAAGTATTTTCGTTTTCAGTGAAAAATATTATTCGAGGGTAAATGAAAATGTTAGAGTATACCTATTATTCTATTATAGGTATACATACAATTACAATTTCAAATGTAATTGTTATACTATCTACTTTTGTACTAATGCTTAAAAGTAAAATAAATTACTTTAATCACAATAATATCATCAAATACACACTCATATACAATTATTTTATATAATTTAATTCAAATTTAACACCATCCATTACAATGTTACACTGTACACTAGAGTTTCATAATTTTTGTTATTGGCATTCTCTTAAATTATATATGTAATTTAATAGTTTTACCGATTCATTTGGTTAAATTAATAAATAAAACTACCTACTTATACTATTTTATAGATAGATAGTAGCTACTACTTAGGTATAGTGAATAATAATTAAAAAACACATATATAAGCACCAAACAAAGTTTAAACCTACCTAACTGTAGGAAAATCTACATATTTAGTTTATAATTCTTAATAAAATAACTAATAAACTAATAAATTGTGTTGTAAAGATATTTTATAAATTATTATTTAACTACCTATATACTCCACTTAGGTAACTCATTCTAAAATTCATAATATTTTATTTAATCACAATATGTAGTACTGTATTGTGGTTAGGAGTCAAATAGATGCCTATTATAAAAAATTAAAATTAGTACATCTAGCAGCAATTATAACTATGCTAAATAACTAGTATTTGATTATAATAGGAAAAAATAATAAAATAGGTACATTTCAAAGTTTAAAATATTTATTTGGTTAAAATTAAAACAGTCTTATGTTTTATCACTCTTTTTAGTCTTAAGATTTTCTCAAATTTAATAGTTAACAATTAAATTATTTAAGTTTCATACTTAACAAAATTTAATAATATTAACAATATAGAACTTAATAAACTAAAAACAATTACATGATTTAATTTGCATAACAAAATTTAAAAATAATTGAGAACTCAATAAACTAAAAAAAACATAGAACCTTGTTATAACAATAAATATTAAATAAGTAGGTAGTTGGTACATGTAAAAAAATCTTAATATGTTAAATTAAAAATATAAACCACATTGGTGTGCTGGTTAAATTTTTTGGCAGGAGTTACATATAAATAAAATTGATTCCCCTGATCCAGTTGGATCACTCAATATATCATATAAACCTTCTTCTTTTAAATACTGTTTAATACCTTCAAACCATTTTTTTATATCCTGTTCACTAATACAGGCACTTGCAGCTGTCACATGTTCACTTGTCCTGACAGATATATTTGGATGACGCTTCATGAAAGATTTTTACCATTCAATATAATAGCTATAAAAAGAATAATAAATTGTTATAATAATATAAAAATGTACTTCACATAACAAAATTACCAGGATAATTATTTTCAAAAATAGTAGTTCGCTCGTTTTTGTCTAGATATTGTTTCACACTAACTAAAAGATCATCTTTTCTTTGAGGAAATCCTTTCCAACTACTTTCCAGTATCCATTTTTCTAGTGTTTTTTCTTCTTCCTCAGATAATACTGGAGCTGGTCCACATGATACTTTTTTGTCAGGATTTTTAAGTCTGTGTTGTAATGTAGATCTCGATACAGAAAACTTTTTGGCTGCGGACTTTTTTGACATGCCTTCATTGACTACTGCTTCAACAGCAGCAGTCAAATTTGACTGAGAAAATTTTTCCCTTTTTTTTGGCATTTATATTAATAACAATAATTATTATTTCAGAATAAGTAATATTTAATGACTAGTCAAGTTAAATTTTACTCAGGTTCTATACTTTTTAAAGTAAGTGCCAATAACAAAAAATTCAAATATGTACATATTAGTTATTGGCATACCAATTTTTCTCAAAAATAATAAAAATTAAATTATTGAATATTATATTGATTGATGAAAAATGTTCTTAAGAACTAAAATAAACATTATGCTAGTACTTAGAGTAGTTACAACTAAATTAAAAGCTTATTTCCTAAGTATAGTCTACTAATAATAACAGTAAATTCTTACCAAATATTCGAGATCTCTGAGACGACTGAAAACTTTGATAATAACTAAATTAATGATAAATTATTATCATCGGGAACACTTGATTACACGACATGATCAGTTTAGCCAGATATATATAAAAAAAATCATTAAGAGTCAAAATGCTCACTAATTAAAAATAAAACACTTTCATAGTGCCTATTGTTTTATGGTAGTGCCAATAACTATACCAGTGCCAATAACTGTACACTTGTCAATTTTTCAATTTTTCATTCTTTATCACTTTTTTTGATATTTTTCAAAAACTAAATTTTTTAGGATATATGTAGGTTGCATCATAACGTAAAATTGTTTAGATTTAAAATGCATTAAACGAGATTTTTTACTGCATTATATTCATAGCCATAATTATAATAATTTAAAAATCAAATAAAGTTTTTTTTTCAAAGTTAAATAATATGTACAGTGAAACATCCATATTACAAAGTCTTATGGACTCATATGAGCATTGAGCAGCAAAAAAAGGTGAGCAGTGGGCGTCTCTCTTCTGTACAGAAGGTTACAAGTGGGTCACTGTAATAGATGGAATATTTTTCGTTTAATGATATTCTATTAATAATAAATTACGTTTTGCGTTATGTTTTGTTTAATGCTATACATATAATATATTTTTTTACCTAATCGTCCTAATCGTTATATTGTTTTGTTTTGCGGTATTCAATTATTTTTGATTAGGTATCGCTTTCCGTTATAATTAGGTTTATAAATTTCAATCGTTTTTTTATCAAATTGAAACTCAAGAAGAAATATTGTTGAAAATAGCTACGATAGAACAGGGTCAAGTTACTAAGAATAATAATAATATGTCTATGCCCTATGGTTATAGTTTAAGTAGATTTGGGAGCTAATGATTTGAAAATGTTAGTATAATTACTACTGATCTATTAATATAAATAATTTGTAAAAATGATTTAATAGTATGATGAATACTATATTTAATATTACATAGGTATAGTTTATATTTTGTAAAACAATATTTAAAGATTATTATTATTCTTAGTATGAACATTTTAATAACTCAGAAACTACTTATTAGAATTTTTATTTAGGTATATCAATTATTTTAATGAGAATCACCTACTAAATATGGGGATTTTCATTTGAAAAATTGAAGTTTGTATCGCCACAAGGCACTCCTTGAGTAGTACATAATTAACAGAAATTTGAAAATAATATGGTCTTCGCAGGTATACCTACTTAAAAATTCTAAAAATCAGAATAAATGAAGGTGAGCATGTTTAAAAAATTATTCTGTATTATATTACATATTTTTTATAAGTTCTACATATTATTTTACATGTTTTATTCATATTATATATTACATATTATTATGTGCCCATATATATATATATACAGTTATAATTATTAGTTTATGACTTTTTTCAAGAATATTTGTTTTAGGTATAGGTATATTACTGAATCATTCAATAGCCAAATAAATTATATCGCAACGTTGCACGTATATTCATTCTCAATCGCATTTTCCTATGGGTTTTTTTTTGGGTCAGCCATATTATGTTCTTTGTTAATTTTAAGTGTTCTTAATCGTTCAGCCAAAAAGGCATAACGTTCTAAATCGGCGGATAGCCGAAAGACAAATCAATTTTTTATGATCGTTTGAAATTTGATTTTTTTTTTGGTATTGAATATTCACCCTTTAACTATAACGATTACCTACTCATGAGTCATGGAATGATTTTCTTATTTTGTTGTAATTCAAAAACGAATAACTGCAAACATCACAATATTCGTATAGGTACAGCATTGTATGATATAATTGATAGTTACCTATTCAAATACGAACAGCGGTCCACCGGGAATTTTCTCGGCTTCCCGGCGTCCAGTCCGCCACTGTACCTACCTACCATCAAGGCTGGGTATTAACGAATTAAAAAGTTAATTTTATTTCAAATGTTTAACTTAACTAGTTAACTAGTGTTATAAACACTAAAGTCTATAATTTAGTTTTGAAAAAAAATAAAGTACCTATGCTAGCGTTGTATAAACAAATTAACTTTATTTTAACTTCATAAAAAATTAACAAAAAGTGTGTATCTATTAACTTTTGACTTAACCGAGTTAAAAAAAATCATTAACTTCCCCAGCCTTGCCTACCATATTATTTTTTTATTTATCTACATAGTGGACGAGATCACTATTAATATAATGACATTGTTAGTTAGCGCATGTACATTTTATATATGTATAGGTACCTATTATTTTGAAGTTTCCATGTTCTAATAATATAAATATTTAAATTTGTAAATTGTATTATTCTGTAACTACCTACCTATGAGTTTTTAAGTCAAATACTTACAAAGATGTATTTAATTATTAAATACTAAATAGTTATTAAAAAAAAGCTTTTTTTCATAGTATTTAAATCAAGTTCTTCGCTTTCCTCTTGTATAGCAGGTATAGATGATCGTAAATTGTCTGACTTTGTATCGCATTTGGGCTATATTATTGCATTATAGGAGTTGTGAACGTTTTGCATTTTAATTTATGCATATCTAATTGTTCACAAAGGGATTGTTTCATCTTTAATAATCCATCATATATGCAGTTCATAGTAGCTATTTCAGAAGTAATTGTTGATTCCATTGATAAATTTTGAAAATTTTTCTATAGATTAGAAATTAAATATTTTCTATGAAATTATTATTATTATTATTTATTATTGTTGGTTCTTAAATTATGTTTTGTATATTGGTACATAATGGGATAACATTTTAGTTAATTAAAAATCTGGATACTAAATATGTGAGCTACATCGGGGTATACCTAATGTGGAGGGGGGGGGGGCTATGGAGAATTTCGTTTACCCCACCAACAGTAAATTATTTTTTAGTTACATTTTTAGAAAATATTTTGTGTACACGAAACATTATAGGCTATAGCCCGGAGTCTCCCCCCCACCCACTTAAAAATTTATCACGTTACGAGTATAGTGAGCTAAATTGATGAAGGTATTTATTAGAAACAATATTATAAATACCGTAATTCTTTCTTGGTCCATATCCAAATACCGTCGTATTTTATTAATGTTTTCAAGAACATTTGTTAATAATTTATTTCGACGAGTATTTGATTTTAATAAGTCAGTTACTGACTTTCGTTGTGAACTAATTTTGTTCTGAAACAAAACAATTTCTAAAATAGTACCTACTTAAAATGTATCTTAAACGGCTATTCCTTAATATTATATAATACTTCTAATATTTTTAACTCTCGAATAAAACGTTCCTTTGAATCTTTTGCTTCAGACTTCGATTTAATAATCATGTAATCGATGATGGTCATTTCCATTTGGTCTAAAAAACTCCAATTTATTACAGTTTTAAATTTCTTTATCATTTCATCTTTAATGGCTATTTTAATATTTCTCAAATCATTCTCCATTTTGGCTATTTCAATGCGATCCTTTTTTGCACATAACTTTTCTTTTTTTAAAATGTTTATTATCTCTTTTTCCTCTTTTTTTAATTCCGCTGCTCTATTTGATAGATCTTGTATAACATTTCCATATAATAAGATACTATTTTTCAATGATTTAGCTTTAGTAATTTGAGATTTATATAGTACAATTGTGGTATGAACATCATTTAGTTTCATTTGTTTTTTTATCTATAATTTAAATAATCATGAAAATCTATAAGTCCACCATTATAAGTAGTTAAATAAAATTATATTTTTAATAATCATCAAAAATATAATATGTATACTAACATAGGTACATAGGTACTTGAGTATACTACAAGTATACTCATGTACCTACTTACCTACAGTGTACACATCAAAGACCTGAATGCTGAAGATTTGGGAACATTGACACAACTTAACAAATAGGTACATTTTTTTAGTTATTAGTTTATTACTAGTTTAAACTGATGGGATTACTTTCTGTATATGAAAATTATTGTATAGGTATTTTTATATATTTTTTATTGAAAGTTGTATACCTAATATAATCCCAAATTGTTCTGCATAAATAAAAATAAAACCATTTTCTACGCGAGAATCAGAGTAGGTAACACTTCTCATTTCTAAGATGATTCTTGTCGGAATCTTATGTTGGACCATTAATAATATTGGAATGTACTAAAAAAAAAAATGTGTATTTATATAATTTATAATATTATATCTGATACAATAATTAATGTCAAATAGATAATGATTTGATAATTATCACAAAGAGACTCGTACAATCTTACATACCAAATGCGCAAACAGGGAGGATTTAGCCTACAACTTAACAGCCCTCCAAACCTTTTTCTTTTTTTAAGCTTATTCAAATAATAGTAGGGTTTCAGGCTTCAGCCTCCCCAAATCTCAAATAATATTTAACCTATGGTACCCAAACATAATATTTCTTAAGATTTTAAGATATATTTTTTATGTTATCCAAATATTATTTTTTCCGACAATTGTACATACATATAGTAATACAAATGCGAAATGTGCTCAAATATGCTAAAAATCACTTGAATATGCACTTTTCCTAAAATATGACGAAATTATGTAAAAATATGCAAATTATTCAAACTTTGTATTTAATTTCACCATTTTATAAAACCAATTTAGAACTTACCTAAAATAATCTACGACCACTACAAAAAAACATGCATATGCAGGAAGTCCCGAACCCTAGTGATGACCCTGAGTATGACGTATCATGTCGTGTAGTTTTTACTATAATATATAGTACATAGAAGTTGTCAAAAAACTAAACACAAAAATAGTCTCCACCTAGAAGAATAGACTCATGATTTTATTTTTGTAACATTAATGTATAAATGGCGATAGCGGCTAAAGAATAACGATGAACGGACGACGATAATGTGACAATTCTCAAATAATGTGATCTTAGAAAATTTTAATGTGCCCAATCATAAAGTGTGTGACAAAAAATTGCTTACTATTCATTATATTAGTAGCTGTATTAAAAGGAAAGCTGTTGTTCTTTTATCGTTCATAAACAGTGTATCGGTAGTGTGATGAACCTATCCTAAAAAGTATAGTTACACATTTAGGCGTCTACTCGGCCAACCTCCAAATGGTGTCTCCTGGATCAGGGCGAAAGCACTCAACTCAAAGAATTAAAGAATACTTGTTTGATTCAATTCCGACGGTCAAAAAGTTTTCATAGGACTCCATTCAGTATTAGGGACTCAATTCAATATTATCGAGTAGTTGTCACATTTACTAGGTAGGTATAGGTACCTATTCTTTCAGGTGTGAATATACAGATAATGCGTGGACTTAAAATAGCTTATATATGTGGTAATTATAATTATTAAAGTATAATTCTAACCTGACATGCTTCTAGTTCATTTTGAATTTGTTTTAATTCATCTTCAATAAAATCAAGTTCTACGTAAATTGAAGTCAGATGTGTACTACTCGCGTCCAATTTTCTTTTATTATCCTCTATGGTTTGTTCAATTTCATATTTTTTAGATCTCAACTCTAATGTTGTATTAAATAATTTTGGATCACAGCCTATCGGTAATACTTTCTCATCAAACACTGGTACTCGACTCATTGCCGTTATGGATTCTCCACTTTCGTTATTAAATTCTGGTTCAGATTCTTCACTTTCGCTAGATGAAGACGATGAAATATCTATAACAAAAGTGTATGCGCATGAAAAATCGATAACAATGGGCTAGGTATTAAAAATATAAAAATAAATAATGAATTAATGTATTATGTTACCATCATCATCATATGATTTAATTTTGGGTATTTTCAATTTCTTATTGAATATTTTTTTAAGATGTTTAGCAAAACCGCTATTCTCCAATTTTAGACACATATCAAAAGTATGTTGATTGTCTATTAGCATATTTGTTTGTTTTATGTTAATATCATTAAAATATTTGATATCTTCTTGAATTCTTTGTATCTATAAGTAGGTATTACCTTTTATATTTAATCAATACTTAATTAATAGGTAGGTAGCCATTTATTACAAAATATTACTTGTTGAGCTTTATCATTTTGTTCTCCTGTTTTAATATGTACATTGTACGAAAGATCATCTTCAAGTAAATCAAAATCGTACAAAACTAGCATTTCTTCTTCTAACGTCGTAGCCCATAAATCAAGAAATATAATCTCAAGTTTAACGTCTATTCGCATTTTATTCAATTTAAATAGATTGTCATCAAACATTTTGATTTTATTTAACATTGTTTCATGCAAATGCATATGTCTGTATTTTAGTTTATCAATTCTCATTTGTTGCATAATGATTTCTTCACGAGTAGGCTCTTCATAAAAATATGCATTTTTATACAAAGGGCTTAATTCGGGATTAAAAATCAAATCCATCGGATCACAGTGATAAATCGGTTCAAACGAATCAATTAAGCTAGGCTGAAATAAAATTATAAAAATTATAAGCAATTATATATAGATATGTACGTATTTACTATTTCCTGTAGGTATCTGAGTACCTACCTACCTATGTATGTGCTACAAATACAATATTATATAGTAATAAAGTATAGTATTATATTATTATTATTATTATTATATTGTTGTAACTTATAATTTATAACTATGTTATATTTAAGCTACTCATAGCCAGAATTTACCTCAACTAAATTAGTATACTAATTAGCTGTAAACGAGTTGTGTCCTAAACACGCCAAATTGTGTCCTTCATCTTTTTCCTAGTTACACGAGTTATGTCCAGATGAAAAAAGGTACGTTTTTGTAAATTTGTGTAAGTTGTGTATCGATAAATTCAAATTAATACATTTGTCTATAGTAATGGACATATATATTTTACTCAAGAATAAACTGACTAGACGTTTGAGAATAAACATAAGTCCGGCGTGAACACTGAACACATAATATAGTAAAACTTCGATTTAAGAACATTTTATGTTTAAAAAAATATTTTGAGAAACAAACTAAATTTATTTAATTCTTTTTTTTTGTGTGGTCTATGTCACTTTGTAATATGGAAGTTTCAGCTACGAATTTACACCCCGGAAAATCGTGAATTGTAGAACCGACACTCCTTAAAATTTACCATCTCACCGAATATTTTCCGCTGGAACTCCCGGTTTCACCGCTATATATCAGTGGTAGCATAAAAACGATTTTTTTTTATAGCTTGTTAATTTATAATTAATATCAATTAAAACTAAAAAAAATAATTTCGTAGGTATTGGCCAAAAATGTAAATGAAACTACAGTTGCTTCATCTATATAACGACACTGGTTGTTATGACATATTGGGTAAAACGTCAATAATTTCAAGGTATTAGCGAAATTCCCTATATTTTTTACATATTTACGTAACAATAATATCAGCTAATAAGTAATAATATGGCATAAAAATTAGCGCTTATAATATAGCATTTGAACAGTATATAACGACCGAATAATAATAAATATTGTTATCACATGTTTTCATCAAATATCTTATCGGTGCAATTTATTACATACAGGACCGGCTCAAGCAAAAACAGTGAACTAGGCAAAATCAAATTTTGTCGCCCCTAACAATATAATATTATCAATATTTTGAAAATGCCGCCCTCTTACTAAGGTACTGCTTAAGTGCCGCCCTAGGTGTGGGCCTATGTCACCTACCCCTTGAGCCGGGCCTGATTACATACCTATTTGCACACGTCTTTAAATTAGTATGAATATTTACATCATGGAAATATGTGGGAATATCTGTAATAATATTTTAGTATTTTCAGTGAGTATTTTTGGGTAATACTGTATTACAAAGTGACCATAACAGTTTTTACTCAAAGCGGGACACCTATACATTTTAATATGAAAACCATAGATTTGTCCGTAAAATGACAACTCTAGAAACATAGTAAATCACAGTGCGTTTTTATAGAAGAAAAAAAACATTAATTTTTTATTGGTAGAAATCTGTCGATTGACGCGATTTCGGTTGACGCGATAACGACTTTAATCAGGTACTTATTTTTGTATCATTTTTATCTATGAAGTATGGTAGTATGGCTAATGGGGGTTTACTGTATAAAATGTATATCAGTGTACAGTATCTACCTATAGACGCCTCTTTTATTATAGGACACAACTATTTGACTATGTACTGATGATAAACAGTATTAAAAACATAAATAAATGTTGATACTTAAGATGGATAGTAACTATAGAATTTATACTTTAGAAGTTTATAACCTAACCGTGGTTATAGCTAAGATGACTTTAAAAATTAAAAATTAATAATGCAAAAATTGTATAATAATAATATTTTACTACAGCTTTATGGAGTATATTTCTTACATCAATAGATTCATCCATTAGGACTTCAGGGAAATCTGATGGCGTTATTATTTCTGGATCATTTAACTCCTTTTGTATCATACTAATATCAAACTTGAATTGTTTGTATTCCTGTATTAATCTTATTTTTTGTGTTCTGAGATCAAACACTTTTTCATTAAAAGTTTTTTTCATAATGTGTATCTATAATAGAAAATATAAATTATCAAAATCTATTTATAAATATTTTAAATAATGAAAAATTAACCTTATCTTTAACTTCCATGTAATTTTCAAACGTATCTTCCATTTTAATTATTGAATTTTCAGTCACTTTAAAATGTGATCCCGATTTCAAGTTTAAAAAACCAATAGAATCCAGAGTACTTTCTAGTAATGCCTCTTCTTCGATATTATTATCTTCACCTGGCTTATTTTTATACATGTCTTGAATATTAAGAATTTGCCGATTTTCAAAATCTTTTCTTGCAGCAAACTTATCTATGGCAAACTGAATTTTCTTTGGTAAAGACGAATACTTTTCTCGTACATTTCGAAGAAATATATCTGTTTCAGAAACCCCAAGTATGAGATTGGGAGCAGGTTTGCTTAAAACTGTCATTTCACGTCTTCTACATAAACATAATAATAGGTAGTACTAATTAATTTAAATATAATTTAAATTATTTGTTATTTTTACTGACACAGTTAACTAAAAATTGTAAACCTTGCAAAGTCTGGGACTATTATTTTCTCTATAGACTTAGCTGCAGCGTATACATTTATTAGTTGGTCAAGCAAATACTATTTTGTGTTTGATTATTAAAAAGAAAATGATGATCACATATTTAAGCCAATTAAAAGTTAAATGTGTACTACGGATAAAAATATATTACAACTTCTAAATTCTTTGGAGGTCATAAAAAAAAAAATTTAAAAAAATGGCTGCATCCGAATTGCATGCCAAAAAAAATTTCCGAATTGCATGCCATTTCTTAGAGGGGTCTGTCCAAATTGCATGCCATCTCTTAGGACTTAGAGGGTCTGTCCGAATTGCCCACCGTAAACCACTTATGTTTACAACTTAAACTTTTTTTGCACTTTCCTAATTTTTTTTTAAAGATGCATGTATGAAAATTTAATGCTCTTATATGCATGGTTGTTACAAAGGATATTATTATTGTTTTTAAATTTATTATTATTATTATTATATTGTAACGTAATTTTTCATTGTAATTTAGGCCCCTGAATAATTTTAAGCTATTCCCACCTTAGTAATAACTGTTTTACAAAATGCTATTACTATTTTAGTATTCCATAAAATATGTTTCTGGTATTAGAATTACTATTATACAATATATATTTGCCATATTAACATATTTTATTATTATGAACTATTATTATATTATTATTATTTATTATATATAATATATTTTTTAAATTTTTTTTGGGGGGTTTGAGGCTTCTACAACTGAGGTCATTAGCCTGTGGAACTGTGTGGGAGAGTTACTGTAAGATTTGAACACGTGTGTGTTTGTTTTGGCAGAATTTTTAATTGGGCACCAGTAGGTATCTGTCATGCCCGGGTGAGGGATAGCGGCCTCTCTCTCTGGACACCGTGACTGCCTGCAGAAAAATGCCGACCGTGGCCGAGTTCGAACGGCGATGGTGCGCGTCGCAATCGACGTCTTAGTTCGCTCGGCCACTCCGTCTCCCATATAATATATTTTTTATTTGAAATACTATGTAAAAATGTAAAATACATTCACTTGATTACCCTAAACTACAATAGTCGTATTTCATATTTATTATTCACATTTCACAGTGTCACCTTCTACAATATTTATATATTTTATTGTAATGTAACAAAAGCCCGTTCCTTCTGTGGAATTGTATGTTATTTGGTTATTTTATTCGGACATACCCCTCTAAGATATGGCATGCAATTCGGATAGATCTATCCAAGAGACGGCATGCAATATGGACGTTACAATTTTTATTTATTTTTTTGGCATACAATTTGGATGCACCGAAAAAAAAAAATAACAATACAATATTGTTAACTACATACTTACCGTCGTTTCGGGTGTTTCTTAGATATAAACTCATTTATTAAACTAATAAATATATTATTAGGTTGTAATTCATGATATATTGTTTTGACTCCTACATCTGCCCTGTAAATATCAAATTTAAAACATAGGTATAGAAAATAATAAAATATAAAAAAATCTGTTAGCTGAAATTCCATACAAAATTGCTTTTACTTCAAAGTTATTGGTTAAAATGTTAGCGACGAAATAATTTTTGACTTTTTTAAGACCTATTAAGCTCTTTTCATAATCGAATGCTAGTGATAACTGTAATTTATCCATTTTCGATTGCTCTTCTTTAATAATTGAATTATGAATTCGTTCATCTAATTGAAAATAGTCATCAGAAAATTGCAATGGTTCTGGTAGTAACTTGTTGCTGGCTAAAACTTGTTCCAACTCTTCTCTTAACCCTCTTAATAAACATCTAGTTTTTTCTTTTTCGATATTAGCTAAGGTTAATGTTTTTCGGTTTTTCTCCCGTATCATTTTGTCTTCCAAACATGTTTTTGGGTCTTCCATTTTATCTGATGAAATACTTTGAAGTTGTAATTCATTTTCATCCATCAACCTTTCACTTTTAATTAGTTCAGGAAGGTGGTCATTCATTTTATTACGATAAGAGATTTTGGTAAATTCAAGATTTACAACTTTTATATTAAATATATCAATACGGTTATACTTAGGCCGAGAAAAGAATAGAATTCTAAATATTAACAATGCTGTTCTGTTGCTTAGCGAATAGAGTCATAGGCCGTATAAAATACGCCGAATATGTACATCGACTACTTCCGATTATTAGTTTTAATTTATAGCATTTCATACATATTTAATAGAAAAACATATGGTTACTCATTGGAACATATTTTAGCACCCATTGAAATATTAATACGTTAAAATATACCATTAATAATAATTAGGTAAAATGATTAATATTGATAATAGGTAATACAAATTGTCTTGTATAATATTATGAAATTATGATCACACGGCGTCCTAGATAGGCAATTAAGGCACACCGAAGTCGTAATGGCTCTATCTATCTGGTACGATCATAATATTATCTATATATATAAAAATAAGTGTACATTTTGAATAAATTTGATAACTCAAGATCCACCAAACCGATTTCGATAAAAATTTCAGAACATATAAAAATTGATATGTAGATGGTTTCTGTGAAGTTTGTACGCTGTGGGATAAGTGGTTCCGGAGTTATGGTCTCTTAAGTGCTCACCTGGCGACATGGCTAAAAACAACAACAACGTCTATACAATTATCTATATATTATATTAAAAAACAAAAATTTTGATTGTAACCACTTCCCTTTTTAAATTAGCCTATGACACTCACAAAGAATGTGGCTTTGTATTGGTGAAAGAATTTTCGAAATCGGTTCAGTAGTTTCAGAGTTTATCCCGAACATACAAACAAACGCTATCATTTTATATATTAGTATAGATAAAAATGAATGTTTGTGTGTAGATTAGGCTTCTGCGAAGAAGATAGGCTAATTTAAAAAGTTTTTTATTCATCGGATTTTAGTACGGTTGCGTTAGGCTTTTGTATTAATTGATTATATTAATCCTCCGTAGGGGGAATTAAGTAAAAATGACAAATTTGGTACAATTTTGATACTTTAGAGTTAAATCATACACTTACGTACAAACAGCACGGGGTCCGCGATCTACCGCAGGTAGATTGCCTACCTGATAATATACTGCTGTGAATCAGAATTTTTATTCCGGACAACAGGAAAGGTAAGATACATTTTGAACACCATACACCATACACCAAATATTAAATAACGAATTGAACAAAGTTTGAGTCATATAGAATTGGTACATTTAACGGGCAACGAAGTGCCAGCGGGATCAGCTAGTTATTAATATAATGAAATTGTGTGTATGATATAAACCGATATTTCTATTACGTTTTTATTACTAGCTGGTCCTACACGGCGTTTCTCGTGACAAATGAAATAATGCTAGTGGATTTAGTATTTACTCCGTTAAATGTAAACTACACGTCATAATATATTTAACACAGTCATTTGGGTGATATCGACTAAATATAAAATATACAGGTCAACAATTATATCCAATTATAATAAATATTTCATTTTCTGTGACCATTGACAAACTATACAGAAAATAAAATATTCAAGTTTCATGAGTTTACAAATCCATTAGAATTAAAAATTAAAAAAATTGGTTTTGAGATTCACACCCTCGGGTATTGGATAACCTAGGTATCAAATTTCAGAAACATTTTAAGTGGTTACACACTCTTATATACACGGACTCTTTGGCTCTTACAAATACAGATTACTATGTTTTGGCTCAGCAATCTAAAAGCAATTGTTTTCTTTGAGTAAATTAATTTTTAAACACATATTTTTCAGTGTATAGGCCAAGTACCCAAACCGTCACTTCCGATGTATGTATAAAATGTGGTACCTATCTATATCAGTAAATTTGAGTGTAATCATTTATCAGTTACCAGCAGCTGCTTCAAACCGTATCAATGCATTTTCTTCAAAGATTCTTGCCGTGGTGTCTATAAAAAATATTGTCAGACCAGGCTGCTTGACGCAGCAGAAAAAAACGTACCTTAACGCGTATATATATATATATAGATATATAGAATGTACCCATATATATTTTTTTTATATTAATAAAGAAATATTCAACATTATTTCACTTCACTTATTGCATGTTTGTATTATTAATGTCTAAATACAATTAATATAATTTAATTAAGCCACCAAATCATACATATAATGCCCGTTATAAGCATACTCGGGAGTCGGGACCATATTATTTTATGTACCTACCTATTCGTACATTTCTATATTCAATTTTAAACTAATCATTATCATTTTTATTATATTATCAATAATTTAAAATAAATTGTTTCTGCCATTATTATTATAGTTACCTAATGTAATTTAGGATAACACTTGTCAGGTATATTATGCATTATTGTTTACACATTATGATTTAATAACTAATAGTTTACAAATTCTGCGATTACTATAAGTTTTATATCACGTATATAACACCTTAAAAACACCGTTAATTCACCTTTCACAATATTGTCATAAGTCATAACTAATACCTATTATTATATATTTGTTATTAATAACTATATAGTTTGTTTTTGTATAAATACTTAATTTACACATTTATAGCTTACAATATTATATTGACCTATTTTTTAATATTGAATTTTCACTTCCACACAGTCATTACCTTTGAGGTGACTTTTTGATGGCTACTGTTTTAACAATTATTATTGTAATTGTACTGTAAGTCTGTAATATAAATTGTCGATAGTTGGAAATAAATAAATAATATTATTATTAATAAAAAAACGATATTTGTGTGTATGTAAGTGATCTACAGCCAAGTCTATGACACTACACTCACGGCTGTGAATTTAGGTTCATAGGAAATTCTATAGGTACCTGAGGACCAGGGGATATGTACCTTGAAAACAATTTTTAAATTTTTTATTATAAAAAGGGGCTCACGAGGATTTGTTGGCTCATGTAAATCAATTTTTTGTTTATTTGCATAGGGTTGCCACTGGTTATAGCAAATAATAAAGTTATTTTGATTGGATATAATTTCAGACCTCCTTTTTATACATGGTCAAAATCACCAAAATTATTGTATTAAAAATACTTGAAGTTAACATTTAACAGAGTCTAAAACAAGGTAACTCTGGTTTTCGGTAGATTTCCACTGGCATTGTTTAATTTTTCACTGGTAACGTCATACAGAATCAACTATATAATAATTAATAAATATTTTATTACTTACTTTTTACGTTTCAACACACAACTATTAAATATAGGTTGACTCACGAACCACAATTATTTTTTTTATTGTATATATTTGTCATAGGTTATATAAAATAAAATAGTTATTAATTATTATCATATAGGATATCATTTTATAGGTACTTATATTTTATATTTAGTCAAAACAACCTAAATAACTATTTACTGTGTTAAAAATCTTTGCAGTTTACAACTTACTGTCAACAAAATGTATTTATTGAATGTAAAAATAATACACAAGTTGTTTAATGTGTATAAGTTAAATAATATTTGTAAATAAAATATTCATAAAATAATATGGTATGTATCAAATATTCAAATGTCAAAATATACTGAATTAATTGTAATAAGTAATAATAATATAATATTGATATTACTAAAATGTATGATATACTTATTTATATAACTTCTATTATCTTAGTCTATGCTTATAAAATATACTAAAAATATATACCCTAAAGATCCGATATTTGCGTCATACATTATACATACATATCTAAGTTGGTAGTTTAAATTTCATAATTTACTTCAGGGCTTACATTATTATATGTCCAAATTAATGATTTACCTTCTTATTGATTGACACAATATAGTACCTTTATAATATTTTCATTAAATATCTGGTAGTCATTTCTAATATTATTTATTTTTAAAATATTCATAAAATCAATACCAATGATTTTTGTTTGAAATCATTTTAATCTTTTAATTATTCTTGGAAAGGGAAAATAAATCAATGGAGATACAATTAGCTATATGTAGCAGTATAAGTTCTGTTTTAAAATAAATAGTACAACAAAAAATCAAATCGTTTACTAAATTATTTACTAAACTTTAAAATCTCTATTTATACCCATTATATTTTTCAAAACTTGGCGCCTATGTGATTCGTAATGTTTCTTACACATGTTTATTTGAAAAAAATATCAACAATTGGAGACCACAACAAATAAACAAATAAATGATAATTTTACCAGTATATATTTTTAACTAGGTAATTTATAAGATTATATTATGTCATAATTAATCCATGAATACTTTTTTTTTTTGTTCAGGGGTGGAGGTTGTTAAGCCCTCTTGACCTCCCCCTACAACCACACCACTGCAGGTATAATAGATACTGGATAAATGAACTAGTATAATATAATAAACAACTGTTTTTGAATATTGTAATACAATATATTTAATTTAAAATCACTATATATTTCAATCTTGTCTACATTATCATTAACACTATACAAAAGAAATTAATATCATATCATCATTATTATTAACTTAACAACTAACGACTTTACACAATTAATACACACATAAAATAATAATAATAATAATAATAATATAATGATCATGATTTAATAACATACAGATTTATAGCTTAATTAAGTGAAATACAATAATATATCTACATAATATTATAATATCCGGAAATTTAAATACGACTGAACCAGCAGTATTATAATATTATATAATACATACGCACACAAAATGCATTATAATTGTGTCTAAGTAGGTAAGATGTCATTATGTATCCGTCTCATTATTATAATATAATATCCGAGGATCAAACGCAAATAAAAATAAGAATTTTAGGTATAATTTCATGGCACGGAGCTAAATCGATGGAAATGAACATGTTATCAACCGGGATATATTAATGACAATACATTTTAAAAATCAAAACAATATTATATTGTACTGCAGGAAATGGACATGGCAGGTGAAGACTACTTTATATGAAACTTATTTTAAACTGAATACCTGGTGATGTATGAATAATGAATATGCGTGTTAGAGCTGTGAAGATGTTTAAAAAACAAACTCAACGAGGAGCAGTAGTCTGAACCCCCTAAACCACCACCCGTGGACCATACGTCACTGGTCACCTGCACGTCCACGAAAACAAAAGTCCATCGTCCTTATACGCGGACGTCCGATAATTATTTTGATTTTAACGCAATAGACGGGTATAATAAAGTTAGTAGGTACTCGTCTTCAGTTCGTTATGTGTCTGATGTTTTAATCGATTGTCGTCTGATCGATCAACGATTGAAATAATGTTTATATTATTGTTATTGTTATTAATAATATCCCCTGCTTCAACATTTATAATATAGATTCTAGACGAACCAAGAGTCGGAGACGTGTCATTTTATATTATTGTTTTACCGGAAGATACCCGTTTCTGCCAAAAATATTTTGAAAACCATTTTTATGTAGGTCATAATATATGTCAAGTACAATACTTAAAATTCAATTTAAAATACAAGAGTCAAATGAAACTAGTATAGGTACACCTTTGGTAAAACAATTTCTTTTAATAATGTGATTTTTAAAGAAATATGATAATTTACTAGTATAATTTATATTTTTGTGAAATGTTACTATATATTGAACATTTGAATCTATCTAATATGTAAGTACTTACCTACTTTACTATAATATTTTAAGTTTTATTTTAATAATTATATGCAATCAATTTTCTACTGTTAAATTTTTGCACTTATATCTACATGGTTATTAAACAATATTAGCAGAAATGTATTTACAAAAATTGATATTTTGGCAGAAACGGGAATCGAACCTCAATCGCTTTTGGTGGAAACATCCCATAATGCGTAAATCTGGGAGCTGTTTATTTTGGTATAACCTAACATACTATTATTACTACCGATAGCTAGACAGCTGATGATAATAATAGTATGCAATATTATGTTATTGTTTTTATTATTGTTATTATTATTATTATTATTACTATTATTGATGATATTGTTATATTGTACCAATGGTTCAACAATAGGCGGATAATTTCATATACGCATGATACCTATTACCTGGTATAATATATGGTAGGTAGGTATAATAATTATTAACCGCATAGCTATGATTACGTACTGTGACATGTTTTAAGCATGGTTACGATATTTTTGAAAAAAAAAGATAATAATAAAAAAATTATGAAAATAAATAAATGAAAGAAGGAATTACCTATGTACGTTTATAAAAGAGCTTCGATGCTTTACGTTTTTCGTTCTTAGATCTGACATGAGCACGTTAGGTACTTTTTATTATTGTGACATAGGTCCTGAGTGTACTGCATTAAATATTACAGGTATTGGGCAACTAACTATACACCATGCGATTATATATAATATTAAATGTTAGGTATAAGTATAATAATGTATAGTCTACAATATGGCGCAGTAGACTTTATAATACGATATTACTTATGTAGGAGAACAACCCACGAAGACATATTTTTATGAAGAGAATCGAAGGACATAATATATTATTTAGTATACAATATTATAATATGAGTAATGAGTATATGGGTAAATTATATTAACATGGATGATATGTGTTTATAATTAAAATAAGATGATACCCTTACGTATTATTATAACATATTATGCGTTATGTAATATATTATACATAAACAAAATTGTTGAGCAATTATTTATTTTGTTTGTAACTTACAAATACAAGAAAAAAACTACCTAAACCCTATATAATATGTAAAAAAAAAATGATACCAATATTATTTTATACAGTGGACAAGTTTTCACATAGGTATTTCATGGGTCTAATAAATAAAAATAATATACTACATGGAAAATAAGTATTTATATGATAATTTTTTTACAGTTTTTACCTACTACTAATTATAATTATAAATGGAGTACCTACATAATTTTGATTATAATTTTTAATTGATTAATTAAATTACTACAATAGTCTGAATTCAGTGTTTTAATGTCGATAACCACCAGCAGTAGGTACACTGTATATCTAATAATAATATATAACATGCCGATTAAATCATTAAGAACACGAATATTGATATTAGTACACGACGTAGGTATACTTAATTAAAAATTGGTGATCGCGGGTGATGACGTATCGTAATGGTCTGATGATTTTAAAATTATATTTTGTATTTTGGCACGTATTTTGCAAAAGTTAGAATATTAAAATCAGTTATGGATTGTACAGGGGTATGGACATCGTTATCGACATAATATAATGTTTAAATCGTGTTGACAGAACGCTTACGAAAAAATAAAATAAAAATAAAATCTGCTGGCTATTTTAGTAAATTTTGATTTGGTTGTAAAATATTTGAATGTGTATTTGTATATGAGTGTGTATGCGTGAGTGTGCGCATCACGACGTGATTGATGCATAAAACACAAATTGGGAATAATTATACACGTAGTTCAAAAAAATCGTGTCAATTATAAAAAAAAACTCGACGTAGGTTTATCGTTTATGGTTGTGCAAACAAACGTTAAGTTAAGATTTAATCTTATAAGTCATGACTAAAATACGCCGCTTGCAGGTAATAAATAACATTTTACTACACAAACTTGAATATTTGCTTAGATGAGGGATGTAATTAATCTGGCTTTGAAGTTCACTATCCGTTCGGTGGTCTGGGCCAATCTCTGAAAAGGAAAAAAACACACAACGACGGTTGTTAATAGATATTTATGTAATGCGGTCACATAATAATAAACATATTACCTCGTCGCCTGTTTTGTGGGCGGACATTTTTTATAAATATTATTTTTACTATTATTCGAGTTTCGTCATAATATTTCGACTGCGTCGGCTTTTCGTAAGATATACTTTTAAGTACTTTCGAATATAATATAATAAAATATGTTCGGCAAGCTGCACGCGTCTCATCGTTAGTATAATATATTATATTATGCGCACCGAACATATAATTAATATTGTCGAAATTTTATATTCTAGAGGTAAATGTGATGTAGAATTATACGTTTTGTAAAAATTCGAATTTGACTAGTTTTCATATTGTCTTACAGTTTCGTATCCTTTTGAGAATTTTGATGCATAATAATCAAATACCGCTCGAGTCCTAGATTATTTATGAGTTTTATAAGTGTTTACATTTTAGATGAGAGGACTGTGAAGTATAGCGTATAGCACAGTTACACACGGATATGACTGGCACTAACATGTTCCGCTCATCCAAACTTTAAATACTTAAAAGTAAGACAAATTAACTACGGGGATAAAATTTGATGATCCTGGCATTCTATTTTCTAGTAAATCAAAATTTCCGGAGAATTATTCTGCTTCAGAATGTATGAAATAAAAGCTTATTACGTTAAAAAAATAGCCAAAAATTCCATTTTTTTTTAAATGTCATGTTATAACAAAGAATCACATTGTATGTAATTCGTATAATATTATCACACGAATTCGCGGATGAGGCTTTTCAATAAACGCTGAACTTTATAACTCACCAGTATCAAGTCTTGGACCAAATTGGCCACTCCCCTGTTGGCGATTACGAATATTCTCGTCAGTGGTCCGGGTACGCCGACACTATATCCGTCTTCCTTGGCATTCACGTCCGCGTGCACCTCTTGGGCTTCGCCTGCTTCAGCCGGTACCGAGTCGGCCGACTCGTCTCTGTCTTGGTTTGCCCCACTTCCAGCCACCAACTGTCGTGGGACCAAAACACACAGAAAAAAGGATCATAGTTGGCATTTCTCGGTGATTATATAATAATATACATTGCTATGTACAATAATAATTATTAATATAGCGTAGGTACAATTTGTTTTGGTTATTGTGTTTTGTTTTTGTTTTTTTCTATGAAATTATTTTTTGTCTGTGTTGATGATTTTGGTCGAGATTGGTGTTGGTACACTATACGGTAGGGTAGAGCACGTTGTGTGTTGTAATCAATTAAAAATATCGAAAATTCAGTATTATAATATAGGTCTCTATATTATTGGCTGATAGACCACCCTCAACTCTTACAGATCTATAATAATAATATATTTCATATTTACATGATATTAACTGTGTAATATATTTGAATAAATTGTACACAGCGTGTGTAGTAATATTATTATAACATTAAAGAAAAACTCGGAATGGTACGATTGTTATTTATTATTATCAATAATGAACAAGACGTGAGACGCGATAAGTATGAATGTACAACACATGTATTATAGTCATTGATTAATTTTAATAATCAATGATAATTAAGCCATCTCGTTCAAGTTTAATATCAAACAAAAAACAAATTGAGCCACATTCATGACTTTATAATATGTTGTTTATAATTGCATCATGTTAGACGAATATGGTTTTAAAATCATATATTATAAACAGGCTTAAATTATTTAATAAACTGAGTATAATATAATATTTATTTTTGGTATAAATATGTATGGAATTTAATTACATACATGTAAATTATAAATTATTAATTGTGTGTATAATATATATTACAATCCAGGCAAATCAGAGTTGAGAGCGTTCGTTCGATGGCTAGTAGGTACATTGTTAATTTTTAATATTATGTCAAAATAATTTTCTGATAACATTTTAATTCAATATAGTTCTAAATGCTATTATTATAACACGTTGTATAATTTTTAATGTTTACACAACTTACGATATAAATGTGTATGTACCCACTAGATATTTTTTATATGATATGTATGTATGTGATATATTGCTCAAGTACATTATACAGATTTAAATGTTTATTTATTTGTATAGTTGCAGAGAAATTAAATATTATATTATGGTAAGTATATTGATTTTATCTGATATTAAGGGGGAATAGTCCACTCCGTTTTACTGGACAATGAATTTGAAAAACTAATTACTTTTTTCCTGTCGAAATTATTGTTATGTATATATTTTACATCCACTTTTAAAAATAAAAACCAGTTATGTGCATTGATATTGTCATTCATAAAAATAGAAGGCGTCATACTGCAGTTTCGTAAAATTGATATCAATTGTGTTACAAGTAGTACATATTGTTTAATTGTTGTTTAACATAATCCAGATGTAGCCGATGTAGGTGATGCATTATAATAATATTATACATAAATATGAGTTTTGATATTGGCAAATGCTTGTTTTTAGACGCACTAACGAACGATGACAGTTTATGTCACGAATTGCACTGGGTTATTACATAATAGTGGTTAGTGAAAGTAGAATTGATCACTTGACTTCCATCATACACCCAACGAGTTTATATTTTTCAACAAAACGATAATTTATAATGTTTAAATGATTATTTATGGTATTATAACAAGTGTTGTACCTAATCAATTTTTAGTGTGATAAATCGTGTTTTATTACCTACATTGTACATTATTATTGGGAAGGAGTGATAGTGCGCACAATATAGTGGCATCCTTGATTTTTAAGATGAATTTTTTTTTAATTTCGGGAGCTACATATTAAAAAAATCTAAAAAAAAAATGTTTGACTAGGAATTAAGTTATTTACCGATGGATATTGAAGAGGCTGTGCGAGTGTTAATGTGTTTGGGTCGGTGCCTGCGACCACTCTGTAGAAACCACCGGCAGCCCTAGCTGCTCTGTCCGCTCCCCTCTATTGAAAACCAAAAAATCTTTTTTTGCCTCAAACCATATTTTTTTAAGACCTTTTCTTTTTTCTTAAGAAAAAACCCTTTGTTGACCGCGTTGTATAAGAATTCATTTTTAAACATTATATGTAAACCACTTGTTAAAGCAAACTATTCAATTATGGGTTGGTACTTGAAAAAAAAAACAAGCGCATTGACTTGTTTTTTTTCTCATTAAACGTGTGACACGATTTACTAAATACGATTAGTTCAATTTAGATCAGCGACAGGCAAACAACTTTTGTTAAATTATGTGAGCACATAAAATACGCTAATTAATTTAATAGGTAACAAGGTCGACAAAGGGTTAGGATAACATTTCATTCGACGAGAGCAAACTAAATCATTATGGTACAAAAAACTATATTACATAATTATGTACACCTCCCCCAGGTGGCTGACCACGATGACCAGAACGATAAATTTATTATATCTCGCGGTCGTACTACATTAATATGGGTACCTATACTGGTGCTATAATATGTGGTGATTCAGAATGACCGTTTACTTATACATCGTATTTTAGTATTTATCAACTCCGATGACTGCACTCATTATTTGTGCAATATAGGTCAACATTTGTTGAGTCTTATCATTTAATTGGTTTTACATTTTTAATAATTTATTTTACGCCTTTCACTAATACACGAGAAAAATATATTGAATTACTGCACTTTCGTCATTTTATGATATTGCACTGTTACTTTGGCACTACAATATTTTATGTTCAAATGAAAACATGTTTGAAATTTTATTAAATTCGTTTTGAAAGATCCTCAGAATAATGAACGTGATCGCATCAGTTTGACATGCATGACAATTTATCATAAGTTCAGATTTCTAAATGTTTGATCTCTGCTCACGTCATTAAAATACATAATTTGTGTATTGAAACTGTTTTTTGAAAGTATTATTAAAATACTACTATTATAAAATTATTAATAGTAGGTACATACTGTAAATAGATAGAATTCAATTGGATTGATAGTAATAATAATTTTTAAAAAAACAATTATATTAATCTAAATACTTCTATTGTTTTCTCTTTAATCTTGGATGAACAATTTATGATTATTAATATAATTCTATACAAAAATATTATAATATATTATATACAAAAAAAAATGCATGAAAAGTTGTATAAAGATAGTAAACTGTGTTATAATGGTTCAACATTTCATAATCTAATATTTAGGTGCTATATAATTTATGTCAGTGCATAGAACTATAGTCGAAGATTATAATTTTTAAATTGTTTTATGGTGTTTGGAATTCTTAATTTTCCAATTTATCATATATCTTTTCCATGTCTCCGTAATCAATAAAAAGCGTATGGTTATTCCATTACCTATAGTTTCTCAGTTGGATAATCAAATCTAAACAATTTGATTCATTAGGTAGAAACACCTAACACTTGCATTTTTTATCCAAATTCGCTCTACATTTTATTAGTTTTCGTACTGCAGCTGCGACTTACTTAATGTGGTTAACGCCTTAGAAACGCCAACAAAACGTACCTATAGTTCATTGTATAACTCGACCGTAAAACCGTTTCAAGTTTATATATTGTAGGTAATGCAATTGACAGGTTTCAAGTAAAAGTTGTCCTATAGGTAGGTTTTTTTTAACAAATGAAACACGATATCCTATTATTACAAAGTGGGCGTTCGGTTTTCTTAAGAATTCGTTGGAATATTGGCCTTGTTAGATGGCCGGTGAATGTTCTTCGTTCATATGATAATTATTGATAATACATGGTAATACTGAGCGGGCACTTATTTCATTAGCGGTTGACCCACCGTCATTTTTATCACTGTGATCAATTGGAAATATTACACTATCTATTTATAATTGTTACCCGCACAATCAACATGTGGAATCTACAGAATTGTACCTCGTAAAACTACCGTAGATGCATTAGACAATATTATAAAGCTTACAGCGAAACGTTACCGAAACCGCGGCCTCGGAGATTCAGTGATAATATTAATGAATGAGGCTAATATTGCGTTATTGTTAATTTTCGTTCGGAAAAATTTTACTTTACATTAGTGGTGCGTTCATAGTAAATAAATATTATTATAAAGTGTGATATAGTTAACTAATCGGCACGTCGTTTTGTATGACGTTTAGTAGGTAGTACCTATGGCATCGGACGAGTTGTAAGCTTGTAAAAAAGGTACGGTAATCGTAAGCGTATCATTGTACATTTGATATTGCAGTTTTGGTGTTTTAGGACCGCACAAGATTCTACATTCGTGCGTATTCTTATAATATATAATATTATACAAGTGTGCGGATGAATTATAATTATGTGATTTTAGGACGTTATTGCAGAGATCGTGGTGTCGAGTGTTTAAAAGCTTAAAATAGTGTGTTGTACAGTATTATATTATTATATTAGACTGAGTGCCTGAGTGTTTCTACTGCGTCCCAAAAACATATTGATAAAAATCCACAATATTGCGACAGGTGGGCGGAGCTCCTCTACTTTTTTATGAAATATAAGACGTAATGTATAAATTAATATACATTTAATTAATTGAACAGTTATTTTTATTTGAAAAAAAATGTTTATATTGTTAATAATATATTTATAATAATAACAAATAATAATATTTCACTTATAAGGAGTCGTTAATGGCATAGGTACCTCTATGGGTACTCTTAAATTTTAGTTTTTTATTTGAGGATTGATGGTTTGTGAGATGGGTATCCAAAAAGTAGGTTGAGTTCCATTATTTCAAGGGACGCTAATTTTTTTCAAGTCCGAGAGTCTTATCTGTTATTATTTTTTGAACGTTTAGTGCGTTCAATTTAATTAAGACTTATTAACTTGTTAATGCCCATTACCCTTACAATAAACAAGGAACAAAAAAAAAATCAATATTATGATCTATCTGGACGCAATTTTATCGTGTTTGAAATAAACATGTAGGTGGTCGTCAAGTTCCATCTGGATACTGATCAGACACAATAGTTATCTGCTCTTATCAATTCGGGACGCAAGTAGTAGGTATGTGAATACAGCGTCATATTATACATAAATAGGTAATAAGCATTTTTTCGTTTTAGATCATATATTAGATGATATTATGATATATAACAGTTGGTCGTGTTTTTGCAGTTCCGTAACAAAATCGGAAAAGAGAAAAAGTAGGCAACGTACACACGTCATATAATGAAAAAATAACGGCGTGTATATGTATATATATAATTACACTCACTCGGATCAAGTCGAATAAAAAGTTGCCGGATCCACCGCCGGCTCCTCCTCGCAGGTTGAATAAGAACCGTTTGTTCCTGGGGTCTTCTTCCGCGACCGTCTCGGCTTGGGCGTCGTCGCCGGCGTTCGACGACAAAGCGTTATCAGATGACACGTCGTTATCTAAAACACAACACCATACCAGCCCGTTATATTATTATTTTTCTTTCTGCGGACACAGAAGGGATACAGAAATATCCAGTGTGACCGTCAATAATCGAGATCACGCACCTTTAAGCACACATATTATTATACCATATATTATTATACCATATTACATATATAATATATATATATATATATATGTAATAAATATATTACATATATCGACACAGACCATTTCAATACGCCACCGCCGCCGTACCTTTGGTAATTTTTTTGTTTTACTCTTTTTACGAAAGTATTCCTAGGACAATCGGCGCGGGCAGTTAATGGAATTACTGTGGTTCCAATGAAGTGTTTGTGTGGGTGGGTGTAAAGATACGATACGGACAATATTATATGTATATAATATATATAGACATATAGTATCCACTAGGTGATGATAATAATAATAATAATAAGCGTGCTATACATATAATACTCACAACGTGAGCGTGTTTCGTGTGCAACCGTGGTTGATGTTTTAAGTACGGTACTTATGGTCTTCGGTGTCGGTATTGTAAACCAACACTGTGCAGCCTTACATGTATTGTGCGCACAGATCATATACAGAGCGACGATACAATATTATATCAATGTATTAATTATTAATTATAATAATATATCGATGTTGCCAAGGGCGCCTGAAGTTAATGTAGTGGGAGGGGGATGATCTACCAGCCCGGCAGCCCACCGTATTTTGGGCGATGATGGCAAACCGCGTTTCTATCGAATAAATTGGTCCGACCACTTGCTGCACTTGTGACTTACGCGCGCAGGCACCCTTGGACATCATAATATTATCATAATCAGTTCGATTGAACGACACGACGAAGCAGCTGACGGTCGTGGTTTCATACAGCCGACTATCGGTAAATCGAACGAAGATAATAATATTATTGGAATAATAACGATATTGATAATCCCATTAAAACTGTCGTGTACGACGTTTATGTGCCATTCCCCTTGGACTGTTCGAGTTACCGACGGTCGATTGTATCATACAGACACCGCGTGTTATTGCACATTATTCTGATACAGAGATATTATTATTTCAGGAACTTTATACATAGGTACTATTATTATTACAATGTATAATATTATTAATATTCAAGCATTTTTTTCTAGTTAGAAGATTAAAATATAACAAATAATATGTAAAATAAACAGTATAATGTACCTAAATCTATTTAATATATAGTCTGAAATTACATAGATACAACGATTATACAATACTCGTGTTATATTATATACAAATCGTTTTCGACCTAATGATAATCACAAATGTAAGTTTTTGGTTTACTAATATTATACTAATATATTATAGTATTATGTGACTTTGTGTGGGAGTACAATAATAGACGTTTTTTCTTTCATTAAATTATTTAAAACGGCAGCCAGCACCAACCACAACATTGGATCTTTAATTAAATTCGATTTTCCTGCAGTTATATAGCGTGGACACTTTGTATTCGATATACTATTGACGCTTTGAATAACGTCCGGCTAATTACAGCAGTCGGTGTCACTAAATTTGCAAGAAAATCGAACTTAATATCATGCTCGCAGTTACTCTCGAACACGATATAATATAATTTCTAATATTACTATATGTACATCTAAGATCGACGTTAAGCTATATGGCTACACATCGGTTCACCAACTGACTAAAGGTCGTTGGCAGATCAAAATGAATGTGGGCCGAAGAGTTTTCAATCGGACCGAATTCAATTTGGCCATCGAAATAACAGTGCCGTTCAAGCGATTTGATTTCAACGGTTTAACTCTAATCCGTGTCGTCTCATATTATTATCATTATTATTATTATTATTATTATTATTATACCTAATAATACAAGCTGCAGCTACTGCAGCATGACTATTATAGTATTTGGTTATTAATGAAGACGATACGAATAGAAAATATTTTAATCTTCGTTCTAGGTTTAGGTATCTAAACAGAGATTTCAATTTATTGTAAATTTAAAAATAAAACGTTTGATATGAATAATAATAATAATAATAACAACAACAACAATATAAAGGTACATATCCCGAAGAAGAACAATAAATTGTATAAATGTTATCGGTCTCTTCAGTATACATTTAATTATAATATTACAGTGAAGTATTAGAATATGCGGTACAGAGTATTACCAAACTAACGAGAATATAGCCCTTATTCCACGTGCAATTTAAAAAATAAATGAAAGAAAAAAAAGGATATCATACATAAATTAACTTTATTACAATATTAATGTTCACACATAAAAATAAATAGTCAAAAAATAATATACTAATTACCATTCACCTAATTAATTATTGAAATAAATAATAAAAAAAAATAAATTATCAACATTATAATATAATATTTTAGGTTGTAATATTATACTTATTTCCGTCATATTTTACCAGTGTCTGTGAGCGGTGACCGTTTTTTCGTTGAGCTTGGTTCGTTTGTTGAAACTTCCCTTGCTGTCCTCTTTACAATGCCGGTGCCCACTGTGTTGTCTGAGTCCAATGGCTATAACAATATAACAGCAATAATGAAAACGTCATTGAAAATCTCGCCACATTACGAATGATTGTCGCATGCAAAGTTATATAATATTACTGTACATTAATATCACTCAATAAACCAAAAATCATGCATTAGTATACGAGAAGTTCTGTGCCAACCATGTAGTCGGTGACACACTGACACTATTTAACGCGAGTAGAGATTTGTGTTTAAGCTAAGACGATCTTATGCGTATTCTACATTGATAACCTCTATTATAAAAGTCAAACGAAATACGAAAAAATATATACATAAACAATAAGGTGAATCATTTATTTAGGTTAACAATAAACACTCATTTTCTCAGTATTGAAATAACGTAAAAAAACCTGTAATTAAACCGTAAATGATGTGCAACTCCGTAATCGTTTTTCCGAAAATACAATTAACTCTCTACAAAAGTGTTATCCTTAAAATTATAATAATATAATTACCTATTAAAAGCGAATGGCCGTGTTACACTTAGTTACACACAGTATAAAATAAAACAGTGTTGAGTTTAATTATATACCTATGATACATACAATATAATAATATTACTATGATAAATAATAATAGTATAATACATTAATGTATATAATACACGCTCAAACAAATCATTTCTAAAAGGTTATGAAATCGATCTCCAGAGCCGTAACGTGTTATGCCTTGCAACACTAAGCTCTACGGCAATATCGTTTACCGACCAGTAGCTTGTCAGTTAAGATTATCTTCCCTTGTTGATCGAAAGCATAATGCAATATTAAAATTTATCATTAGACTTCTTAGGTAATGGATCTATTGACTCTCCAAACCTATTATCACGAATTAATTTTAAAGTACCCAATCGTTCATCTCGCTCATATATACCCTATCTTCAATCCGACATTCTTACACAACTATAGTATTAATGTATTATTGAACCTTTACGTCGTTTAATGCATCTCTAACTAACGTGGATCCTTCTTTCTCATTTTAAATATATAGGTACCTATGAGGTATCTTTACACACAACTTGTTTATCTTTATTTAATTACCTATGTGATTATTAGTAAATAAGATATATTATAATACCATAGTATGTTATCCAAAGGGATTGCTCATAAATACAATAAATAAATATATAAATAATATATACCGCATGCACACATACACAATGTACTATAACAGGTATCAGTATAATACACTAATACACTATATTAGGCTTATATACCTACGTTTCAATGCGGCGGAGATGCGATCGCCAGTGTTAATAATAATAATATTGTTAATCGTTTCAGTATAATATTACTGATTTTAATGATATTACTTAACGGCATTTATTACACTATCAAAAAAGCAAATCTTCGCAAGCCATATTATAATTTATAACTACTGCCGCGGGATCAAAAACAATGCAACACATTATATTATTATACAAAAAGCAAATTAAAATAACAACAACAACAACAATAATGACGTCGCGTTTATATCGCGAGTATACTTAATATCAATTACCGGATATATAATACGAATACCGATCACGTCAGCGTGACGAAAGGTGGATTAATAATAGGTAAGTACAGTTTGGTCGATATGTCAAATTTATAGAAAACGGACGATTTGAAATACATAGTTGTGTTTTCTACGCTACGATGATAAAATTACATAATGATATATGATAAAGATCGTAGGTAGAGTTCTATCGCAATCGGTACTACAATCGGTTAATCGTTTTCCCGTCGCCATCGCACACCGCTTTTTGACACTATTGTAGGTAGACATACATTGAGGTAAACCACGATGGTCATTATTATTATACTTAGGTACTGTGAGAATAAATTGTCCGTGACGACATTACCCGTTAATTATCCCGAAAAGTTTTTTCCGGAAAAATAAAAATCATTAAAACACGAACCGTCAGGATCTCAGGATTCAGGATTCGTTAATAAGCTCTGCAATTATGTGGTTTGAATACTTATCAGCACACATGTGATTTCTTTTTTATAGCAGTCATAATATTATTATGGTCAACAATTTCAAACTTGTCCTCGTCGAATATTAAAATTAAAAATCGGTTAAAAATATTGCAGCTCCATCCAAATACAGTGTAGGTATTCTTATGCTTGCATATCGATAGTGTTAAAAATGGAATTTGTTTTCAAGACTTGTACAGGCATGTATATTATAACGTCCTCGGCCTCGTAAAAATGAAAACTCCGATCGCAATATTATCGTATTAAATCATTCGACACATGCATCTAGCAGTACCTTTAAACATTCGGATTTCGGACGCGCACGAACTTAACACTAATCACTAATCAGGTATCATAATTTTATTATAAATTATGGTATACGCATACCCTTAATACGCCTGTATTGTTGTTGTCTTAACTAGCATAACATATTATATTATGGATATTATTACGTCTAAAAATATTACTATAATGACGTTCTTAAAATAATAATAATAATAATAATATATTGTACTGCAGTTTATAACATGCACCGACATGGGCCGTCCTCGGGATTTACCATTTGAGTGGTTGGCGAGCTGATTGCGTTGGCGGTGGCAGTTGCAGCGGCGGCAGCAGCGGCGGCGACGGTGGTGGTGGATACTGATCCGGCGGCCGGAGCGGCGTTGGTTACTGGGGCGGCTTCGGCGGCGGTGGTGGTGACCGTTGCGGCGGTGGTGACCGGGGCAGAGATAGCCGCTGGTTCGGCGGTAGTGACCGTAACTTCAGAGGCTGAATCAGCCGCTACGGCTGAGTCAGCAGCCGCGGCTGGCGCAGAATCAGTGGCGGTCGCCTCAGATGAAGCCGGCTCCTGTACTCTCGATGCAGCCGGGTCAGAGTCTGATGACGGCGAGGACGACGTGTCAGCCGTCGGCAGGACCGTCGCTGTATCTTCGTCCTCGTCGTCCGTGGACGGTGGGAACGTGGGTAACGTGATCGATATCCGCCGGCCACCATTGCTACCGGATTCACCACCGGTACCGCCAGTGGTGGCGGTGCCACCCGCACCGGCACCAGCTCCGCCGCCCCGGAGCACCAACCTGCCGATCACGCGGAATACGAATCGCGTGATTTGTTGGATCTTTCGGTCAACTATCTAGAAAAACAGGTGACACCCCAAACACACATATACACTAGGGTGATCCTTAGGTCATGGATGTAGAAAGTAACTAATATAGGTACTATGTACACTAAGGTGTTTCGTCATTAGTTTTGTTGGTCTGTCGGTCTGTCGGTATGTCGATATTTTTTTTGTTTGTTTTTCAATGTGAATGTTGTGTATGATGATGCCTAACCTCCCTACCTCTGATTTTGATAACTATATTAGTAGCGCCGTATAATATGTACAATGTGTTACCCATGTATAGGCACAAATCCTCTGCACCAAAATTAAAATATGTGCTTAAGTGCGCCGAGAAAAATGCACTACAGCGAGGTTAAGCTAACCAAGCCACGGGTCGGTATGCAAGGTATACATAGAATTCAGGGTGGGGAGCTTATGTTTAGCACCCACCCTATTTCGGTCGTTTTCACATCGCGTGACTTCATAACAAGAGCAGTGAGTTTTAGTGTTCTAAACGTTCTATGACATGAAAAACGTTCTTCGTGACATGGACGGATGCTACTAAATAACACCAATTACACATTATACCTAATATATTATGGTATAATATCTAGAGATCAAAACGTTTTACTACGAAACTATTGGTGTACAGGGTATAACAGAAAGAACTGACCAAAAAAAAAAAAATTATAAAGTATTTAGAATTAAAAAATAAAAATAATTTTTTTTTTATTACACGTGTAGCGCAAGTGGCTATAAATTATATATAAACAAAAAAATTTAAAAATATTGATTAGAACAAAAGTTATTCCAAAAGTCAGTTCTTTCTGTTACTCTGTATACTGCTACTGCTAAAATCTATAACTACAGGCTTGGGCTGATAATGATTTAAAAATGGCCTGCAACCCCATTTGGCACCAACGACTGAATGACTGCAATGACGCGCCTGAACTAAAGCATTTAGTGTTGTGATGATTCAACGTGTGACCATCATTTTCTCAGCCGAGTTTATTTTAAAACGATCATTGGTTACCAAATTTATCCGACAGTATATGAAAATATGGAGTTGAAAAAAATATCAACAGAAAATTAGGGAATATTTTGATATATCCCCCATCAAGCATAGGATGGACTTTTAATACCTAGTTATACAATCATTCTTTAGACAATTAGTTATAATATTGTGTATGAAAATCCAGCGAAATCGTCTGAGAAATGGAATGCTTGCAGTACGTTAAAAACCCCACCCTGTATAATATTATGCTGCAGCTATTATTGCTCAGTCGCCACACTCAAGTGTTATGTGTACAATAATATTATGACAATATATTATAATATATCGAGTAGGTACACAATCGTTAAAGTCGAGATTTAAGTGGACGTGCCCAACAATGCCTATTATTCTTTGCAACCTTTGTCCGACACGCGCGTAACACGGCAAGATAATAATATAACAATAAATTATATTTCATATTATATACTTGTTAACAGCTATTACCATTTATTCAACATGATACATATACGAATAATCAATGCTTTTACTCGGTCATATTATCATAGACCTTCTATAGTCGGTCGCGTGGGTGAAACACCGGCGAATATTTAAATTGCTTCGTATAAAGTACTTCGCGCTGTACAAGATTTTCCACATAAGTTTTGCTACTGTCACTTCGACGACTATAATATAATCGGCTTCTTGCCAAATCTCATTATAGGTAAAATGAAATTGTTGGTAAATGCATTTGCAGGCGTTTTAAATAATCGAAAAGTTTCTCTAGGATTTTGTTTATATTTTTTCCTATGATACAAAAGCATATTATAATTTTTACTGTTTTATATCACATAAACCTATCACGCTAATAAATCACATTAACTGATTAATGAATTCTTACATCTTACAATAAAACAAATACAATAATAATGAATATCGAAAAAGCTAAAAAAAAAAATAGTTTATAGAGATTTTGATGTTTAGTGACTCTATACTAATAATAGAGCTTACATTTTACACTGAATAGAGATTAAAAAAAAAATTTAAATGTTGCTGTTAATGAGTTTTGGCAGTAAGCTAACTATATTATATCATATAACACTATAATAGCAAATAGGTTATACAAGCAATAACACTAAAATGACCAAAATATTCGATACATTTGAAATTTGTCCGTATGTTTAAAGAATAGAGATAAACCATTTGTTTAGATATGCATATAGGTGCAAGAGTAAAAGGGTGGATCTAGAAATAAAAAACTAAAAAAAGTTGGGCTAAACTCAAGAAATATACACCTGTATACATAATTCAAACGGGTCTAGATTAAATGTATACAATTAAACTTTTAAGAACTTTTACTTTTTGGTAAATTTAAAATGTTGTCACTTTAAGTACATAAATAGAAGTCGATCAGTGTCCAATACAATATTTTAGTTCGAAACCCCTAATGAATATCTCAGATAAAAATAGTAGTTACTATTTATATTCATCAAAATTAATAAAATTATAAATAAAACAAACCCAGAACCGTTTTAAAAAGTATAAGTATTTTTATTACTTTTTTAAACCTTAGTCTATAAATAATAATTCCTCTTTTGAACTACTTAACTAATATGAACAAGAATGAATTGTTGTAATAAAATCCATGGTGTGTGTTTGTTGATGGTGGGGGAGTAAGGTTTAAGCTCTCATTGTGACTACTGCACAGTAAAAAAAATAGTATTTAAAAAAGTGGTAACATTTTTCAAAAATGCTTAACAATTGGAGGTCATTAGGTCATCATTATATAGGTACCTAGCCAAGTTTGCGTGACAATAAAAATTTGGATGTATAGTTTACCGATACACCATCAAGTTTATTAAACGAAAACATCGACTGCAGTCTGGGCAGTGCCAAGCCGGCGTTGAGTGTTTGTATTTTGACGCATATACTGACTAGTTTACTACTTAAGTGACAGTTAAAAATTATAATATTGTTCATATTTTCAAATGAGTATGTTATATAATAATATACCAATTACTTAATATACTGGTATAGTCGTGTACAAATTAAAATACCGGAGAAGAAGAAACCACCACGCTGGGTATCACGACAGTCGTCGACGTGTTTCTCTTTTATAGGTATACACATGACACATTCGATAATAAGTTTATTTGTTCCAATTAATAACTGTATAATATAATATAGGTTTCCCATACATTATTATTATTAATTATTACCATGTTACGCGCAAGAGACAATGAATTACGTGAGCGCTGTTGCACCATCTCAATCCTTATGCGAGTACAGTAATAATAATTATTATTTTAATAATTCTTCAACTATGAAAGTATAAATATTTTAAAAAGTTGGCATCGGCACTTCATCGTTGAATAATTATTAATTGTGTGCATCGTGTATATGATATGAACGAAACTTGTTTCAGACAGACAAAATCAAAGTCATATCGATGTTATTTAGGGCATAGCCAATATTATTATTTATTATTAATGAACTAGGTTCAAATTTCCTATGGGAACGTATTACAAAGTTGCAAACAAGTAAATAGTATAATATTAAACGGTTATTCTCTTATATCACTCTATCAAAGTTATTTTCTCGGTTAATGTAGGTATGTGTTTATATTTTACATAATTTTAAATCAATATATTATTTACAATGATAAAAATATTTAAAAAAAAAAAAATGTTTAAATTTCATACTTTTTTTAACCGATGACATAGATTTTTATTTTATATGCAAATATTATAACTGAATAATGATTAAAAAATCATTTTGCCACATTAGACGTATAAAACTTTAAAGGAAAAATATAGGTAGGCACTTCTCGGTTTCTGCAGTATAGGATAGTACTATAGTCAAGCCTGGGTAAGTTAATGATTATTTTTAATTGAGTTAAGTTAAGTTGATAGACAACATTTTAAAAAGTTTAAAGTTAATGGTTTTCTTTTTTTTTTAACTCAAGTTATTTAGAACTTACAATTAAGTTATTAATTTAATTTAAGTTTTTTTTTTAAATTTATAAATAGCCAGTAATATTTGTTTTAAAATAACAAAAATTAATGTTTATGCAATATGCATCATTAATAATAATTTTACTATTTAATTATATTTATAAATTAATGTAACTTGGATTCGTTCTAAAATAACTTTTTGTTTATTAAAGTTTATATTAATAAAAATCAGTCAAGTTAAAAATAAGTTCATTCAAATTAAATTTAAAAATGTTAAGTTAAAAAGTTAAAATTAACTTAACTTTAAATTTTTAACTGGTTTATGCCCAGGATATACTACGTATATAGAAAGTCGACGTCTAGTCAGAGTAGAGTATCATTCGCGATGATTGTTGGTTAATCATTTTTATTTTATAACATAATAATATATTATACTATTATAGACGTGTTAGAACAATTTTCTCCAACACCGTCGTCACCAGACTACTAATATAGCGATGTTGTCTGTGGTGTCTTCGGCAAGAACGAGTTGTATAAGACGTATAGTAGTCGTTGGGCAAGTATATTATTTCGCTTATTTGCCAAGTACATTATTGTTTGTTTTGCCCACTTTGTGTAATAGGTACTTTTATATACATTCGTAGTTAATACGTCCAATGAAACAGCTGAATTATATTGTGTCATCATTGTCGTTAGTAAAAAAAATAATAATGAGTTTCAAATCGCAAGTCACCCAACTAATATTGTGTGTATTACAGTTATAAAATATTTCCATATTTATTCATTTATTTATTGTTGTGATCGTAGCCGTTGAAATGTTGTATTTGATTAGGTAATACATTTGCCATTATACTTTCTAAGCTTTTTATGACTCGGACTAACAAAACCACTAACAACAAACGCAATACTAAAACACATTTTATATCTGCGTCTCAAAAAAAAGAAAGAATAATTTTGTGTTATATTTAGTTTCATATACTTATCGAACTTTTCTTTAAATTAATTCAATTGATAAGTACACCAGCTGGGAATTCAAGTAGTTCAAATAGGTAGGTACTGTTGTTGTTATTATTTTTAAAATCAAATCGTTAGATGATAAGGTTAGAAAACAAATTATCGAGTGTCAATTGAAAAATCTTAAAGTACCTATAACGAAATATTACAAACCGATATTAAACGATACAATTCTTCGTTGATTTGATCTCTTTCGTTTTTAATTTGAAATAGGTTAAGAAACAGTAGACATTTATTTTTATTTTTATTAAACGAATCGCTCAACAACAGTAGTCTGTTGGACGCTAAATAATATAATATACTGATTCTAATCACATTTGCCTTTTATGATTATAAGAGGTAAGTAGCAAACTTTTTTAATGTCATGGCTGTTCTTTAGAAATTACACAGTACCCATATGTACTATTACTATTATTATAATGCTCCATAGACAGTTACATAAACTAAACTGGCTTCTGGTCATGTTCTTTTTAACAGATTTCAAAACGAAGTATTATTTGTCCTTGTTGTTGTTGTTATTACCGATATCTTAATATTGAATCAGAATTGCTGATCATATACAAAGACAAATAGTTATTATAACGGTTTAAAGTGCTATTGACTAATACGACACTTTGATCAATGATCATTATTCATTACGATGCTTCGTGGTTAGCCGGTATACCAAATACGATGTAAAACAAAAGAACGTTTTTTTTATAATAAACGAGACTTTGTTGTATTTCTATTTTTTTTAATGGCGGAGAAAATATGTCTAGACGAAATAGTTAGTTAATGTTAGCTTTAAAATAAATATGGCAGAAATTGTGCATGTTTTTGTGTGAATATTATTATTGTGTCGTAAAAATTGCATTTATAAGTTTTCAAAGCGTAAAGCAGATAGGTTTCTTGTTGTATTTGATAAGTTACCAAGTTTGATGCGTATTGCGTGTTATATACGGTATAGTACCTATGATAATATGTTTATTTTATGTGCTTAACGAACTGACTCGTAAGCCTTGTGTATTTTTTGTCAAACGATACAGTCACGTAATAATAACTACAAGTAGGTACCAACCCATACCTAAGAGAACAAGGTAAAGAGTTAGGTAAATGGAGTCTGTGAGATTTGAGAACATCAACATACTTCAGGGTTATTGCTCGGGGGAACGTGAAATATTCATCAAACGATCGTATTGTTATTATTTTAAAGTTTAAACCGTTATTAAACTGTGTATATAAACCACGCGTGTAGGTGGTAGTCATTGCCCATTAGGTATAAGTAGGTACTTATGTAGGAACCTACCATTAAAAACAGCAATCCGCGAGTTTGAATTAATTTCTATGTTCGAATCGCTTAACAAAATGTTGTATGTTTGTACAGTAGATTTACGTGGCTGCATAATATAATATGTATTATAACCATTTACATAACCACTATAAGCGTATGTCGTAAGAGTTTTAAAAATCGCATGTCCAGGTGTACGCCATATACTGGTTTTGGCATAAAATGTGGTTGTCCTTTAACCAGAACACTCGAATATCCGTCGAACGATATAACCCACGAAAATGTTTTCATGTCTATGGTTCGAATGTAACAGACGAAACGGTAATATTCAAATTTATAGTAATAATTATACTCGATGTGCTGCAACACTCGTTCGGTCGTTTGTAATCGGTCAATAATGTTTCATCCATAACCTTACGAGCGGCGCTTTATTAATTTCACCGAATAAAGGTATCACCGAGTATATGACCTATGATGTGTACACATTTCTCAAAACACGTTCAGCGCTATCGACAAAAATTTGGATACAACTCAATCTTAGCCAGAAACAAATATGTTATATTACGGCTGATGCGTTTGAAGACGGGTGTATATTATATTATGATGAAATACTTGAAACGAAATATTGAATGCAGCCCGTTAATGTGAATCATCCATAATACATTTTATATGAATAATATGTAGATAACAAATATAATGATTTTGTTTTTTAAACAAAAAACTGAAAAACGTAAATTTTCAACACAGCTCTGAATATATAGGTCATGACGTGCCGTGATATAACATCTATGTTTAATATTTTAATTTAATGATCGCAACGTTTGGAACTGCGTTACTAATTAATTTGTTCAAACATTAATAACCTACATTTTCTACAACGAAATTACATCATATAGAGTGCCTGTAGTATACCACGCTAGCACTCGTAAATCCGGTATCGTATAACGCAAAAGATACACGAATGACCGATACGCTCTAGAGAATTTGTCAGCATTTCACATCGAGATAATAATACAATAATAACATTTCACAAAATTATCCGTTAACTGTCTACGCATTGATTGAAACGCCGAGTTACTAATTGTTCGTTAAAATGTGGGATATTTTCGAAAACTCACTTTTGGTAGGTAGGTACCTATTGTTTTTTATTTAACGTTGATTGACTGTACGATAGTTATCAGAACGATTAATAGTGCTTTGGAGAGTGAATGTTATTAAGTTTGTTATATGTTGGTCTATCGTCTATGTATTAACATTTAAAGAGTGTTGAATTTTACCTGAGATAGATTTGGAAACAGCTGCCTTAAGAAGCCGATCGTCCGTTTGTCTCTGACATTTTTATGACTAGAGTCTTCTGCTTCAACAGATAAAAATGCTTCCGATTCCTGTATGGGAAACACAATTTTCATAAGATAACAAATGAGTACTTTTCATAAAAAATCGTTTTAAAATACAGCTTTAATATTATTATTATTATTATTATTACTACACACTGCAGTAATTATAGGTAATATAATATATAACATAATATAGTGTATGTTGCAGTTTATATTTTTCTTGCCTACCATAAGTTTAATACAATAATAATACATGACTGGTATTATGACACGGGTAAGTTTAATGTCTTGTCAATGATGTAGGTATACGATATTATATTATATAGATCATAACTCATAAGGCACTACATTATGTTATTATAATTTTATATTAGATATATAATATTATGACGTTATATTGTATGCCTACAGGCTGTACACCCGGACACATGGCCACAGAATATTATGAGATGGATTATACTGTAATTATTAAGAGGTGTATATCTATTATGAAATACAAATGCTATATCGATCAACCGTCGCGGGTAATTAAAATCAAATTGGCCTTAATCATCCGTACACTCAAATCTCAATTAAGCGTTAGCCGAAAACATTATAATACGATATTATTTATGAACGGGCGTGTTAAAAAATTATCGTGAGCAACCGATGTATATTTTTTTTTTTACAACATGCCAATTTCGGGTAAGCTGCTGTAGACAGCAACAATTTTGTTATCTATACAGCATTTTATCGCTTGGTTTTAAACATCAATGAAAACATGTCTGTTTGACGATATTCTTTCGCGTATACGAAACAATATTATTATTATATTATACACACATTAATCATAGTTAGTACCTACCTGCCACCTTTTCGTAACGGGACTCTGAAATGAAAGTGCACATAAAATATTTTGTAATTTAGTTCCTAGTTCTTAATGTTCAGATTGCTCTAGCTAAACGTCCTTTTATAAATCATAATTACTTAATACTTTCTGTTTACTGTTAATAGAATATTATTGTACAAGTGTACAACACTTACGCTTATAAGTAATATTTAAGTGATTATCTAAGACAGTTTACGATGATTATTTCTATACCTATCTATGCTATTCTGCTTATGAACATTTAGAGTTTAGACATTTCAATTATTTTTCAATGTTATAATTTATATTATGTATACAATTAATTAATACTTAATTACTTTAATAATAGAATGTATTCATTAAAATCGTACGTGTAAATTTGAATTGTTTTGAATATGTATTTTTAAGTACCTAGGTACTTTGCTGAGAATCATTGTAACAATTTTTTTCTCATTAGATATAAGTATCACCATTACCACAAGAGTTTTATCCATTACAGAACTTATTACATAATTGAACTTTTTATTTAAAGATTTACGTATATTAAATGGAATGCTTGATTTAAACTGTGTCTACCTATGTGTTTAATTTGTGTATGAAATAATTATATTAATTATAGTAGAACAAATTAAAATTAAAATTAAAAATATGAAGCTATAAATATATTATAAAATCAGTTTCTAATTTCAAAATTTTGTATAATTTTACAATTATTACGATTGTTGTAACAGATTTTATTCTTCTAGAAGCAAGTATAATTTTTAAATGCTTTTGTATATCTAATCAAGTTTTATTTTTATAATATATTTTGTGAGTAACAAAAGAAATTCATATTTTGTAGCTGTTGTAGTGAAAATATACAAATAGGTATACTGTATAGGTAGCGTTTATTAATAATATTTAAACACAACCTAACAATAAAAAACCAGGTTTATTCTTATACTTTAAAGTTGAATTTATATTTTATGCTAACCTACCTATGAGTATATTGACTATTAAATGGACTAACTATAAAATGTAATGGTCTTAAATTTTATTTTTATGTATACTTATAAATTATTTTACAGCTGTTTACCTTTAGTTTTTAACTGTATTATATTTCTATGTACTAAACTGTTAACTGACATTTGGAGTTTTTATTTCAATAAATAAAATAATAAACGTTTATGATATGATATTTTGTAAAATTTATGACAGACGAAGCTTAGTAAAATGTTGTCATTTTAAATCTTATTTACATGTGACTATCATTTGTCATCCAGTACAAAATGTGCTTTTAGTTAAGGTACGTTTTTGTCTGAATGTCTAGACTATGCTGATCAAGTATAGACCAGCAATTGCATATACTTGCGTCTGGAGAAAACATACCTTTATGAAAATGAAAATTAATGTTTGATTTCCATTATTCAATGGCATTTTGATTGTTGATTGGAAATGTAATTTTAATGTATAAAGTACCTACAGATTACTATCTTTACCTAAAAAGTACTATAACTTACGTTCTATATAATATACCTACACATTATAATATTTTTTCAATTGCACATTCATACTATTACATAATATCATCATTACACTATATCAATATAACATTAATATTTTTTTAAATGCATTTTGGTTTTGTTATAAATCAAATCAAGAAAGGTTTTTTTTATAACACAACATTTAAAAAAATACCATTTTTGGGCGAACAAAATTATAAATAATTTAGCGTACTGTATCTTGTAAAAATGTACAAGTTTTATTTTAAATACAAGTAATACAAGCAGTACACCACTAAACAGTAAGTATTATAATATTATACATGCACGCTCGATACGTCGTGTACTTACATAAATATTTTTGAATATTAAAAATATAACATACGAAATCAACGTGAAATAATAATGCTCAAGACATGTCATTCGAAAGTTGAATTAAAATTCTACCGAGGGTATCATAATGGTCCTTGAGACTCTCGTTACATTTAAATTCAACCATGACGTTAGAATAAATATTTTATTTTGTGATCTAACCGTGTGTGGCACTTCACCATTATTGCCACTTCGCGTTTCGTATTATACGTTTTATTGTCGTGTGCATCAATTGATCAGTGATGAGTATTTAGTGATTTTTTTTTTACCCAATAGGATGTATTAATCACGGATGGGTATTAGTTGCATGTACTTACGTGTTTCGTTTACGAAACAATCATTGGTCTTTGTTTACGTATACCTAGGTATACCTTTTATATTCATTATTAAATATATTTAACCGTGAAAAATATTATAAAATTATAAACAGGTACGTCCATTGTTCTAAGACACGAAATTCATTACAGTGGACGTACGTAACACACGTAATCTAATATTAACAATAATACTATTATGTTGGGTTAATGTCAAAAAATTAAAAATTTTAAATTACAAATGTTAGTTACACACTTACACCGTACAATAATATACAAAAGGACGATGTGCAAACGATAAGTTATGGCGTTAAGGTTTATTTGTTATTCTTGTTTCTGGTTTTAAAATCATTGTGTTTCACTCCTCTCACCTATGCAACCTAGTGTTGTACGTATCTATTTTATTAACTATATAATATTATATTTAGAATATGTAAGTATTTTTATATTGTTGCGATCACACTTTTTCTGGTATTTAGGTTGATACCGAGTAAGGCGTATCATCTAGTAGGATCCTATCTATATACTTGAAATTCGAACAGACTTGTTTAATACACTACTACATTATTATCGTTAATATGACCATACGACGACAACTATTTCATCACAATAATTATTAACGTATAAAGTCGCTAAAATTCTTTTCGCTTGGCGATATCGTTTGATGTATATATACGGCATGGGTAGGTATACCGTATATTACAACGATATTATGGAGTTATGCGCTCTGCAATTGCTGAGCATGCCACGTAGATCCCATGACCTAATATTATAATATTGGCGTGTCGGACGAACACCCGTCATCGGAAATTATTTCAGAACCCACTTATATAAAAATAATAATAATAATACATCGGTCGTTATATTATACCTGCCATGGTATTGCGACTCGTGACTTATGATGATGATCGCCGGACGCGGGACGAAAGCGATTTCGACCGGACGATAGGTAGGTGGGTACGTAACCTACGATAATATTATGTTTTATTGTGTGGCATAATGCGTTATATCAACGTGTTAGTTTCGTATACAAGAGGACATTAAAAATTAAAATACGGAAACGACAACGCGCACAAATAAGCACCGATACATGAGCGATGAATTATTCGGTAGAAAACGTACCTACGTCATAACACACGCGGAAGTACGATGCAGTTGCGGATAGTTGGTACGCGACATTACGAGACCGGTGAGCCCGATTTAAAACGTTCTAGGCCTTTTAGATGAAAGAAAACCTTTAGGTACTGCCAACATAATATTATTTTTATGGCCGAATAGTAAATTGTTGGCGGTTAAATTGAGATAACATCCGTTTCTTAGAACATATTATTATACTGCGGTCGAGGATGGAAGCTGGTTAAGACGTACCTACCCTGCACCTATATACCTACCTATACGGAATATTGTAATAATTATATTGATAATAAATCGCGTGGCAGACCGAACTTTCGTCACGATCATCGACGACCACAGCGGTTCGGGTATACAGTGTGAAAAAAATTAAATACCGACGACACTGCTTTCACTCTCGTTGAGGTCCGCCACTAACCACGGTCGTGTATAGGTATACCAGATACCTTTTATCTACCTACCTATAATTACCGCCGCGGTATAATATTATCTACCCGATGATAATAAGTAATAACGGTTATGTAATAAAAGTCCAGCTCGACATTTCGTTGTGTTCCACCCCGCCGTTCGAAAACTCGCGAGTATCGCATGCCAATATTAAAAAAAAAACGACCGTTGTCGCGAGGGCGGAAACGTGCTTACGGTTGCCAACGCGCGTGCACTACATCATATATTTCGATAAACGCCGAGAGCGTGGGCTGGCGTATGAATTACATATTAATATAATAATAATAAGAATATGTAATATTAATACGAGAAAAAGAAAAAAACGACACGAGCCAACAACTAGTAAATGCATGATAATATTATAATATTATGCAGTGCGCGGTGCACTGTACCCATATATCATGTTCTGCAACGTCGCTGGCGGACTCGGTGTAAAGCAGGTACGTGAAGTGTAATTTTACATACATTTTACAATATTATATTATTATTATTATCATTATCATTATTATGTAACCCAGTGCGCGTGTGCGTAGGTATACACGTGACAGTGTGTTCGTGTGTCGTGTGATATAGTTAATAATATATGATAATTTTATACGTATTACTACTATAATAATGGTTGTGTAGTTAGTAGGTAAACGACGGTTCGCCGAGACGCGAAAACGAATTCGAGAGACGCGAACTCGCTGTGTCGTAACACAACAATATAGAAAGGGTGCAATACAATACGTACATAATAGTATAATATGGTATACGAGTATATACCTACCTATTTTAAGCACGGTTGAAAAACTTAAGCAAATTGCAAATAACGAATTTTAATTGGAGATTTGTTTGTATTACCTGTTTGACTGTTTACAGTTACGGTAATAGAAGTTAATTTTTACTGGCTAATTTAACGACACACACACATAGACCAGCTGTGCATTGGAAATCGTTTACGCGTGTTCGTGCGATACCCACCATAATAATAAATAATAATATGTAATAATAATAATACCACGATAATACCTACAATAATGGGATATTCGCGATGCCTATAGCAATACACTCATCAATCGGAAAATTAATTAAAAAAATATCATTAAATGTAAAAACATTTCAGATTACATGTCTGTATTGTAACCGTACCTACCTATGGGACACAGGTACAATAGCTTATATGTGGTAAATGAAAAAGTAATAACATGGTGACGATGATGATGATGATGATAACATACTTTCAAAGTATAAAATATATGTCAACGAAATGCGATTGGGCGTTGGTTAATAAGAAAAGTAACTGTGATGAATATAAAAACCTATGGCTGCGCGTTTTGATATAATATTATAAAATTGGACGTCGCGAACACGCGTGTTATACTTAGAAGTTAGATCTGCCGTGGTACAGTGTTGTACTGATGTCTATATCACCTATGTGTAGAATTTTGAAGATGGAAAGTAAATAAGAGCAGCGAATAGATACTAGGTACGAAAATAACTAAACCAATTTACCTATTAATAAAATTATATCTGTTTTTTTCTGCTTTTTGTGACCGGTTTTAATTACTCCAAACCGATCGTGACTCTTAAAATATCGCCTCTAGGAGATCAAAACCTAACAAATGGTCATGTATATATATCATTAGTTTTAAAAGTTACTACATAGCTGCCCATAGGTATAGGGTACACATTCATAAATCCGGTTTTGTACATGCAACCCGCGTTGCAGAGAAATAGCTGTCCAACGTTCGTTAAATCATATCGGGTATGGTTAGGTTAGGTATTATTACAAATTACCCACATTTGTATGTGTGTGTGTGTTATACATTTTATGGTCTGAATATAATATAGGTATAATAACCAATAGGTACATAACAGGTATATATTGTTTTTTGCGAATCATATTATACTATTATACAGTTATAGGTAGGTATATCGAGTATACGGCAATGACGTGTTAAAATATAAATTTTCATAAAATTACTGTTTATCATCATAATCATCATCATCATTACGAAACGTATTGGATGAGGCACGCATAATATATTATACTATCATAATATTATAATACTTCGTGTCTTACTTATTGCCGTCCGAGCTGTGCGCAGTGGCACTGCAAGAATTATAATAACATAATAATATTATAATCATGTCTGGCTACAGTAATAGTTACAATAATTATCCACTATAATAATAATATTATGTATACCTACGTATTCTAGGTACCTAACTGTCATGATAATAATAATTAAAACACACGCCATTGTATATATACATTGTGTTATTCTATGTAAGTATAACACTTAAGTCATTATTTTATTGTGGATGAGATAACACTGTATAGATGTAAAATATATATAATATATAATATATAAATATAATGAAAGTAGCTGTAGTTTAAATAGGTTTCGAAAAATGTAATGGCTAGATTGCCTTGAATTGTGCGGTAATCCATCGGACTAGCATACGGTATAGTTTGTCCTCGGTGCGGGGCCAATAAAATATGTTCATACATGTATATATAGTTAATATTATATTATTATACATTCAATTGAATATCAAACGTTAATCATAATCCCCGATGAGTATAATATGATGTTATAAACATGTGTTTATAGCACACAGCAGTGCCAAATATCGTACAACAGACGCGAAATGCGTCTAAAATAAGATATATAATACTTCTTACGATATTATACCTAGGTATATTGCAAGAGTGATTATTGTTGTTATTATTTTTTTTTGGTTGCCAAATTTTACCTTTTCAATCATGGAATCCATCGCCTTGACGTTGGAGCTTGCAGGGTGGCATTCAGCTAACTGATACCACGTTATGAACAAAACCAAACACATGTATTTAAACATCATTTTGAATACCGGTCTAAAAAAATAAATGACAAAAATATATAAATTAAAATTGCTTACGGAAACAGACGGGTAATTATTTAATTTGCATCCCATTTCGTCGGCGTTTTTATTGTTTGTGTTTTTATTTCTACTATAATAAGCCGCACTTGTATACATATTATTACGTTTATATGTCACAACTGAGGCATCATTTCCATTCCCATTAAGAAATCAAGGACTTCGCTGTCGTATTAAAGTAAAAAAGTATGCACATAACAATTACAGTTAAAAAAAATAATAAAGAACGTTTAATATATTCTGTGAAAGTAATATTGCAAGTTAAGAGCACTCGTATATATTATAGTATTTGCCGTAGCGAGTCATGAAGTTAAATGTTGATTTCGTGTATACACTTTTAGGAAGTATCTATATCCGAGAGTGCCTCATTACCTATATTATAATATTTTAAAAGGTGTATTAAAACTAAAAAAATCAAATGATTAGACAATAAGATATATAACATATTGTAATAAATAATTGTTACATAAAAGAGCATATTTTGCTATGCACAACACAACAACACATACATTGTATAAGTAGTGGAACCATATTTTGCAAGGCATACCGGTATATACCATGGGTCTATACCATAGGTACGTCGTATATAGTTGGGTGCTGAATATTCAAAATTACTTGAACATAAAGAAGAATGTAGTTTGAAATTCAAATCACACAACAGTCGTAGTTGATGAGGATTATAAATTATAATTCAGAATATTTACTCGATTAATATTATCGTATTAAAATATAAAACTTCTTCACGATACGTGTAGGGTTTAGCGCGTGAATACCGCATTATCCGTCGGACCGAGCATATCCGAGTTGGTTATAACTTATAACGCACGACATATAGATTTTATTGAAAAACAATTCTTTTAGGTAATTTGTTAATAACTTTTCCCGTTAGAAATTATAATGATATATATACAACGCATTTTTGATTTGAAAAAAAATGTTACGTTCATAGAAATAATTTCTGTATACCTACATATTGCATAGTCCATACCTAGGTACAACACAAAAACTCGTAAGCTTAATTGTTTGCTGGAGTTTTGTATGATTTGTATTTATTATTTATATTTATTTTTTTCGTTAGCAATAATTAACGCAGTATTTAAGTCTTAAGACCTCGTATCCTTCAATAAAATCAGTAAATTCCGTGTATGAAAGTAGACACGATAACATGACCTACCTATTATAGGGTTCTAAAGGAATAATAATAATAATAAATATTAAGTAAGTAGGTAGGAACATGATTTTTTTTTGTTCACAGAAAATGTCGAAAAACCGGTAGAATCCGTGTTTTTAAAGTCGTCGAAGAATTTTACGAAACGATTTCTTCATGACGACAATATTATTATGTATTAAGTAAATACGACGAGGTCGAGCACTATCTAAAACGAACGATGTTAGGTATTATAGAGGTATATACCTAATAATAATAATAATAATATAAAAATATACTAGATAGGTATACGCTATTACGATTCTATACACGATAATTATTATAAGTAGGTAGGTACCTACCTATACATCTAAGAATCAACACTTCAATAGTTTGATGCGAATGTGGTTATCGAGATGAATCGGCACGGGTGCACATCACTTATATAACGTGTTAGCTCGACTAACACTTGAACTACCTCCACGGTCCACAGCAGCACGTTATAGAAGGGAGGGGATCATTTTCGGTAATTTACTCGTATCACGATAAATTTGAAGGTTTGGGAGGCATAATGAATATTTTATCAACTCTTCAAAAGTGTATTATATTTATTACTGTGGTTTGATCGAATTTCGTGAAAACCAAAAAAAAATGCCTGTACTTTTTTATTTTTTATTTGACGTGCCTGGACTTGGAAAAGGCCTAATATTGTAATATTGAGTACCTATAAAAATAACACGTAGGTGTAGCTAATAATAAATCATAATTTATTACGTGAGTCCACGGGGAGCTTATAATAATATGACTGTCCGAACTCGACGACGGCAATAATAATATGACGTGTGTATATTATAATTGCGCACGATTAGTAGCCGGTCAACACCCGTAGTGAAGCACGCAAGGTATGCGCAGAGGCCCAGTGAAGATTTCACGTGATTTAATTATACAATTAGCTGTTAGGTAGATATGACTATTTGATTTCTTAGAACTTAAACACCTCTTAATGGCGATGATAATAATAATATATTATAATTTATAGCATATAACGTCGTCGCGTGATTTCGTAACATTTGCGGTGTGGGAGTGTATAATATGCGCGCGTGTACCGAACGTATACACTGCACGGTCTAATCGAAAGCGAGAGTATAATATTAAACTGGCGCGGGTGGATACCTTGGTAAATCTAATATATTGGAAACGCACGGTGGTTACGATGCCGATGAAATACGAAATATTCGCCCAACGATGGTTTTCATCGTTGTGCAGTGTACCGGAGACTTTAACGAACCAAAAACAAAAAAAAAAAAAATCGATGGACCGATCAAAATACCATAATCAGCAGTTTTTTCCCTACCACTGTTTCATTAATCAATAATTTCAAAAGATTGTATATATCAACAAAAAAACCTTCGTAGGTATAATATGGTGGTGAATACCGCAAGACTAAACACGAATAATTAATTAATATAGGTACTTAACATGCTAATTATAAATATTTTAAACTAATTAATTAATAATGAAAGAAAATCTTGGATGCACGTAAATACGAGTATAGGTACCTACCTCTAAAATATTGTACAAAAGACGCAAAACGCGTCGAAAACAATATATATAATACTCTATAGTTCTTACGATATTATACCTAAACCGCGAGAGACATTATTGTGTTAGTTTTATATATTGTTATTATACATTTTTTATTTACCTATATACTAATATCTATCATTGGTACTAACGGGTTTTGTTTTTGAAAACGCGGTTCCAAACGATGAGGTTACAACGAGAAAAAAATGTTAAAAATCACCATCGTCAATTTTTATGCCCCCCGAAAAAAATCGTTTTATCACATACACATTTATTATGTCGCATGGTATATATTCTAATTGTCGTTGAATGCCGGTAAAGTGTGCGCGGGTTGTTTTGTGTAGCAAACAGAGACTTACACAATAGCGTATATATAATACTATTTAGCATAGTATATTATATAGGTACCTACGAACAGCTTGTACGAATTGTACGAAAATAATATGACGAGAGCGTAAATCGCAATTTTCCGGGGCGTGTAATAATTGTGCAGTTGTGTTATTATAATATAGTTTAGATATATAATTCTATAGGTACTAGAAATGATAATGATATAGTCCCCGGACTTGACGTGTTTGTGGGGCAACGATATACAATGTACGCCTCTATATACATGTATATAGGTATACGTAGCTGTAGTAGATCCGTGGGCGGCAACTGTTCGTATAGAAATCGTAGACGCGTTTGCTTTGGGTTTTTTTTTGTCACACCGATTAAATGCGCACATGTACAAAGCGAATAAAATAATTTTTGTATTATGATATACATATATCTACTTATATAGGCTCAGCCGTGGGAAACTATGATGTGGTACACCCACAACTAACACATGGTGACAAAAATATCGGCGTACCCATACAAAACAATAATATCATATTATTACGTCCGACCGCGTACAATATAATATAGTTATAGGCACTTAACAGGTTTTATAGATTATTGGTTCGTTGAGCACAATGTCATCCAAGTACCGGTGATAATATTATTATTTGATTTAATTTTTGAACGACTGTAGGTACATAACAACGACAACATAAAAACCATATGCGCATCTCGTTGCGAGACCAAAAAGATTTGAATCTTATAGTTATGCCTTATGCATCCTTCCATGCTCAGTTGCATAATTTTGGTTTTTTTTTGTTTGTTTTGTTTACTGCACATTCATATAGGTAGGTACTTTACAATTCCATTCAAAACATGGTATAATATTATAATAATTTTGGTATAATATTATTAAGAAATTACATTCGTTTCGAAACTGATATTTTTTAAAATTACCTGCTTGTTAACTAGGTTCTCGGAACGTCATCTGAATGTGAATATTTTTACTCTAGCAGCTATAGGAAGGGGTCACGGTTATAGGTTGGGTACACTTGTTATTTCGTTATATTTTTAAAAAAAAGCTTTCGACATGATGATAATATGATGCGTGTTATTTAGAGCGGAAAAAATTTGTTGTTCATATGTGATCGATTTGAATATTATAATAATATAGTAATATTATGTACGTCGAGCTTTCGATCCATTGGGCAATGTCGGTGGCTGCGCGAGCAAGTAAATGAAAGAAAAAAAATGAAAACAAGTTTTGAATTTCAAATAATAATAGTTAGATAGATATCGCGAGTGTATAATACTGAACATAAATTAGACACACATTAAATTCTATACAGTACTTGTTGCCCGGACAAACTTTAGTTGTAAAAATATATATCTTAACTTGAATAAGTACGTCATGACACCTTTAATCGCGCATGGTTTCCGCAGGTGATTGTTTGTAAAACATATCAAAAAGCAAATCCTTACAAACAGGAAATCATCCGTACCTCGCACAGGACCATATTATACTACATTATTGAGACTGCAGTGTCTTAATGAATATTATAATTTAATTATATATAACTGGACATCCATATACAAACAGTAACGTTAGTACACAATATTACTCATTAGACCATTTGTACGGCTTTTCTTCTCGAAAATCGGAGAGAAAACCTACGACAATATATTAAGTTCAGGATATGACGTGGACGGCAAAAATTGAATGAAATACGAATCCAATATTAGACACTGACAGGACATCTCAGATCCGAAACGTCAATACGACATAACGATTAATACACAATATTGTATACATATATATAATATTATATATAGTGGCTGGACGATACGATGGGACGAATAATCAATAGAAAGTAAAATGCAGCATACACATAAGAGAAGGTTCAGACTGGCCACCGACCTACAGTGTTTATGATATAACAGTTATTTCAGTTTCAATCCACTTTCCTTTTTACACATATTAAAACGTGTACCTTGAGTAACTCGTCCTCCTTATGGCGCGTGTGCCTATCTACCTTAAACTGACCCTATGGATAATGATAATAACATATTTATATTTACACCTAAACCAAATTAGACTATATGTATGCGATCGATCATTTAATCACAAGTAGTTTATTATTATTATTATTTGCTTCGATTGGGAAATATGAAGAAAAAAAAACAATTGTTGCCTAGGTTTATAATAGTGATCAGCTGATTTGACAGATAGTGCATACGACTGCAGCTACGAGAAACTCGGTGAAACCGGGACGATGCGTTTTTAAAATATAATTTATACAAAATATGATCCATTCACATTATAATAATAGTGTCTTATCGATTTATTATAGTCGTGTTCATAGCATATTACGCTCATCACAACGTAGATTATAGTATTAAAATATAATCTGATAATCTGATATGTTTGACGTATTACTCGAAAGACTAATACCTACTAGTTTATAGGGTAATACATATTTGCTTACAAAATGTATAAAATATGATAATAATTAAAACATAGCCTCTTTCACTTTACAGTTTGCTATAGCCGCTATAGGTCCCTAAAAAAATACGTTTATATAAGTAACGAAAAACGTGTTATTAAATTATTATGAAATATAAGTTATCGGTGGGTAGCTCTACCGCATGCCTACATGGAATTTTGTATTAGAAATGTTTGTACGTACTTATATTATATTATATAGGTGCCTAACCAGTTATTATTTCATATTTTGTATTTAAATTTAATTTTCATCTCATTAAATCGGTTGTACTAAACAAACAGTTTCGTGTAATAACAAAAAAAAAATTATAATTATATTAAAAAATCAACTTTTCATTAAAATTATATCATAAAAAGTAACATATAATAATATAACGGTAAACACAAAGCAGACATGGGTTATTTAAAACACGTTTTGATTATTGCGAGCAGATTATCGGTATTCGATAATGCATAATAATATATTCTTGTTATGTAAAAATTGAGTATTACTCAGTCGGTTCACTTATTACTTATTCACGTCATTAGCACTTCCCTCCGCCACGCGCTTCACGTTATTTTGCTTTCCCTTTCAAAATCGTTTAATATTTCCTCCTGGTTCGGGTCCGACGACGTCGATCTATCGGAATGATGTTATTAATTTTTGTTTATGATTTGTTAATATTATATTCGGGTGTAAGCGTCCTATATACAACGATGCGTACAATATATTATAATATATAATATACATACATATATATTACTATTATTATGTATACCATAGTTTGTGTTAATATCGTTAATGTGGTAAATAACCATGGGAAAATAGTAAATACCCATGAACGCTTTAAGAAAATATGCCCTTGAATACCACAACTCTCGAGTATTTTAATCGTTCGCGATGAATGAAGAATAATATAATTTTTCGTGTGTGTGTGACGTGCTAACTATTCGTTCCTAATTAAACAGTGTAGTCGGTAAGTGCTTTTTATTCAATGCCGTGAACTTGAAATAAAATTATGGCTAAGTACTTAAGATTTTAAGAATATGGTTGAACACTGTAATTAATCAAACCTATTGTAATAGTAGCACCTATGATAGGTAGGTACGTATACCGAGACATGTACCTACCGTCTACCTCTATAGGTATAGGTACTGAAATCGAAATTTCGATGATCTGTCGAATAACATAATAAGTAAAAAATTAAAAAAGAAATCAAACAAGTAAAAAAATACATGCACCATATCCAACCATTTTTTTGTTTGCATTATATTATTTTTCATATAAAAATTATGAAATTAATTTGTTTTCCTTAGTTATTTTATGTTGAAATAAATTGAATTTAGATTACTAAAAATATGAACTTTTACGTAATCGATACATAACCTACATACCTATATACATCGGTAATAGTATGTAGGTAGGTAAATGCTATAGGTACATAATAATATATTATTTAAACGTTGTAATTTGTAGGTATATTATTTATAAAGTATGCAATGATTATACTTTATGCGTGGTTGTAATTTATGCCAGTCTTAAAATTAAAACTTTTATAGAAACATTAGAAATTATAGACTGTATTATAGACTGATATTATTAACTGTATCAGTTATAAAATTAATCATCCTTTCGCTTGAAAACATTTTTCTAAATGTAAAGTGTCCCAATTGATGAAAAATATTTATAAACAGTAGTTAAGTAAGTCAACAAATTATATGGATAAAAACAAAATATCATTTAAATAATAGGATAAAAGTATCGTTCCAATGGTAAAAATGTATACCTACCAATGGTAGTTAATCTAGCAGTCTATCCAGGGTGCGTAAACACACAATTTGTGTTAAATTTCGACCACAATATGAACCATTGATTTGAATCAACAGGTACATTAAATTATAATAAATAAAATCAATATTAAAATTATTGTAGCTGTAACAAGTAGTAACGAGTTAGACATATTAAACGAGTTTTAAATAAAACATTATAGCGTAGTAAAAAAAATGTCTTATTATGTAAATCAATTTGCATAATAACTACAGCTTTTATGTAATCAAAACAAACAAGAATAAAGTAACACAATTTGATAAATCTTGTAATGGCATAATATCAAACCTTTTTCAGGGGTTTGCATAAAAATAGATTTATTTTTATTCGTACGTTCTACTGGAATTCAACCAACGTAAACGTATTATGCATAGTGTTAAAATACGAAAACGTAAATATGTAAATTATTATTTAATTCATATTTAATCCAATGACTCGTATACACGCGACATGCATCGAAGAATTATTTAATCAGAAGTTGCAATGGTACTTGAATAAAAATGTGTTACATGCTCCTTTGACGTAATGACTGTCGAGAAATAGGTAGGTTACTTGTAAAATATGCAGTTCGTCTCACCGTTGACTTACAGGTAAAGTAGAAGTCAGATAATATGTTATCATGCGATTGAAATTTTTTTTCAAGTAAGTACTTCAAAATAAAATAAAAACGCCGTCGTTGGTAAATACAAAAGGCTTGTTATTATTGTAACGATTTTCTCGTACCCAATTACTACATATGTACGGGCGTGCGAAAAAAATTAAAAAATAAAATATATCACGGTGTTACTTACTTCTTTTGACGGTGTTTACACGGAAACGCGGTTTTCAGTTGCAGTGTCGATGTTATTAACGTCAACGCGCACTCGCAGCACTAGCACATTTCAAGCACGAGGACCGACGATGACTTAACAACGTATCACCTTGTTCCTAATGTGCGAGTTTAAAGCCACAGTGGATCTTTGGTACCGTAGAAGGGTCGGCGCGTGCCGGACTGGAGGGGAAACTGACCAATATGTAATAATAACACTATACGTATGTACGTACCTACCTACGTATGATACGCGCGGTGAAAGTAAATAATACATAATATAACACTGCTAGACGGGTATGAGAAAAAACCTAGTGTGCCCCATTAGCCAGCGATCGTATAGGTACGGAATATTGTACCCACATAACATACATAATATTGTGTATCGTACCTATATGCTGACGTATTTTAGATTAATTATTATTATGATGTGGGTAGGGGTAGGTCTATGAGTGCATTTTCAAATCGGTCGTTGTCCCGCTACCACGGCCGCCGCCACGCCGGTTCGACCCAATAATTTGTTTTTTTTTCCAATACTTTTACCGCTTCCGAAGGTCCTACACGACGCCGCGTATCAGCTGAAGCAAGTAGGCACCTACGTAAAAAGATATTATAATATTTTGGATTTTACACTACATTTCAGAGAGAGGGGGTGGGGGCATTTTTATCGTTTTACTCCGACAACGGACTTTACTATTCTTTCCACTCTCACACTGCACAGCACACGCACTAATAGGTGCCACCAGTATTGTACGTATTTTATTGCCAAACGTGTCACAAAACTCTCGAACGTGTATTAGCTCTTTGATCTGATTATATTGCTTAATCGTAACATAAAAAATGTTTAGTTAAATGTGTTTTGCCTGTTTTCTGTCTTGAGGGCAGTATCCGACGCAGCTGTAACGCGTGCCACCGATTTAATATGTAACATGACCGCGATGGTTGGTTTATTTATTTATTTATTCTACGACCAGTAGAAGACGTTATAAGTGCCAAAACGAGATATTCCAAAAATAAATCGTATCCTAAGAAAGCGTAAAAATACGATACCAAACACAGATACCTGTGTGACAAATGTATTGTCTGATTAGGATAGACCGTCAGAGTTTTTGAGTTATAATAATTTATAATATTGTCAAATTTGGGTAATTTGAACTTTTTTAACTCGAAATCGTTGATACCTTGAACTTTTTCCCGGGTATCTAGAATTTTTTTATAATTGTATTATCCTTGGACAATTCGAATTCTTGAATAACTCAAACTTTCTGGCCGGTCAAATCAACTTTGAGCTAACCACGTTCGACATGCGTGTATAAAAACAATGTAAGAAATACTAGCATGGCGAATTAAGTCGAATGGAATTTATGAAAAATGAGGGATTTAAAAATTTACCTGTTTAAAATCTTAAAATAAACAATTTTTATTACAAACATTATTATTATATTCCTTTCTTTGTATTTGTATTATGATTTTACTTAATAATTATTATAAATTTTAATGTTTAATCAGTAGGTTTTTCGAGTTTCAATTATGTAGTTATTACATTGATGATTGAATGTCTAATATATTTGTTGAAAGTTATTCCTGCGTCAGTTTGTCACAAGTTAGTAATTTGTACCATTTAGGCTTGTATAATAGAGAGTGTCTTATTATATCCCAAAGATTTGATAATCTTTAATCAATACTTTATAGAAATATTATTTCCAATCATCGGTTAACGCACTATATTATATTAATATAACTGATGATACATTAATACATTGTTCCCATAAATTCTGTCGTAATTGATAAATAAATATTAAATAAATGATTAACATTTTTTAAGTAAAACAAAGTTTTTGTTTAAATCAATACCCTTTTATTTTCAGATTGAACCGTAAACAGAGGAGGAGTAGTTTTTCCACGTTATATCGAGGTCAATAACCTATAAAATAAACTATAAATCTATTCACAATTGGAAAATAATATGATACACTTTGCAAAATAAACATTTGATATTTTTTAAGTAGACTTTTTGCGAAGAGTTTTTAATTCTATCAAAGCAAATATGACTTTTTACAAATGACATGCAAAATCATAAACATAAAATGATAATAATAATATTATATTGAATAGAAAACACAAAGTGGTTGGTTTGAGCAAGGAAATATGTCCACGGCGATTGCTAATCGTATAATCCTTGTCCGAGGTAGAAAATTCTTAATAGGTAATCAATAATTGCGCTTCGCTTGACCACGACATAATTACTATTATATATTATATAGGTATTTATAAAACTAAACAAATATTGTTTCTTCGTGTGATAATAATATAACATTATATAATATATATAATTAATATTGACCTGTTCCACAATGTTTAAATAGATAGGTCGCCTGAAGTTTCAGTATAGTCAAGTGCAACATAAGTCGATTGATATTTGTATTATTCTGTTTCAAATTCGTTTTGGAAGATCATTGGCCAAAGATTATAACCATACTATACCTAAGTGCACGTTTAATGAACGTTTATGGTACGTCATACGTCGTACATATATAGGGACATAGGCACATACGACTCTAATATTATGAGTACCTATTGGTATTTATTAGTTTTTATTATTATAAATCTTACTAGTTTTAAATGCTCCAACCCGGATACATTTTGACACTACTATATTATAATACTAAAACGATATAAGTCACCTCTACATTTAGTGTTATACTTCATAGTTCACATATGTAAGTCAATCATCATGTCTGTAATAAGCTTCGAGTAATGTAAGCAGTCTTTTATCGAAATATATAATTATATATTGACCTGTAACCCGTTTCGCGATGTTTAAATAGATCGGTCGCTGCAGTTGTGGTAGTCAAGTGCAACAATGAATTGATTTTTATATTCTTTTTTGAATTCGTTTCGGTAGACCATTGGCCACAGTCCCACAGATTATACTCATAGTATGCCTACGCGTTTAAGGTAGGTCGTAGGTATATATAGTCACATAAAACAACTCTAATATTAATTGGTTTTTATTATTATAAAACTTAGCAGTTTGGAACATTGACAATTGCCATTACACTACTGTATAATACTAAAAATGTATAGTTACCTATTTATTTTGTGTTATACTTCGTATACATCAATCGTCCTGTCCGGAGTAAACCTCAAGTAATATAGGTATTTTTGTAATCTTGTATTGAAAATTTAAATAGTTAATTTAATTTGTATCGTTTTTGTTACGGCATATTATATTCAATTTTGGTATTACGAAATTAATTGGATTAGGTACCTACTGCGTTAGCGTGAATATTTTGCCCTTTCGAGGGTGTCAAATATTATTTACCTAGGTAGGTATAAAAATAAACAAATATAAATAATTTTTTACAAAATATACTTTTGTAAGTAACTAGATGGATAGCAATAATAACAATTAGTATTACAGCCTACAGGTATAATAATAAGCCAATAAGGATAAACGATATTAATTTGTATTTGAAAATCAAACACGTACAAGTACCTATATATACATACAAACACAACGTGATATACATTTGAAAAATATTATTTCACTTCATATTTTTCACTTTTAATGTGCCTAGCTATATCACGAAAATGAACGTCGAGGTTACGTTTTATAAGTTTAATATACACGCTTTGGCTTACGTAGCCTTCCCCGGAGTTCCGTGTCTTTTAGATTAATAATATTATAACATATTGCAAGACTTCATTGCGGGATCTACAAGCTGAGGGAAACGAATAAAAAATTAAACAAATTTCTTGTGGTGAAACGGTTTTTTTATACTATTATAGCTAGTTTTTTTTTGTTTTACATCACTTACTAAATTTTATAAAAATCGTTTTAATTGAACAAGTTTTAAAACAAAAATTACTTGTCCAGCCTTGAATAAATGATAATTTATATTTATTAAGACTAGCCACGGCTGTTAGGATGGTACTATATTAAATGAGGTATACTTAATAAAATGGTTACACACTTACACATATAAATTTAAACATAAATTATTCAAGATTAAATCCATGTGAATTACTGAATAAGGTACACTGCAGTATACCTATAATAATACATTAATACACGTTTAAAATATTAAATTTTATTATACAGATATACAGTTTAGTTTTAAGAATATAAAATAAATTATCAATTATATATTTTCTAGGATTACCTTACCTTTCTTTAAATATACCTACTTCATGTATGTGTGAACAGTTTTTGAAAATAATTTTGTATTAGCATTTTAATTCTTAAGTAAAATAATAGATTTACATACCTTTATGAGAATGTATATTTTTTATTTCAGAAAAGTATCTACTATTAGATTTTTACATTTATATAAATTAGAAAGATAATGCGGCGGAAATAAATGTTATTATATAAACACTTACGACTTACCTACCTACCTATAATTATAAATTTATAATTTTGTAAATTACACAAAAACTAAACTTCAAAAAATGCTTTAAAAAAAAAAAATCATTTTATTTTAACTTAAAACGCTAATAAAAAAGTATTATGAATTATTACGGCTTGCAAACGTTATTAAATGTTCTATTTGACAAAAAAGGTTGACATTTTTAAACGTAATTATAACGAAATATGATAAACAAATATAATTAAATACCACATAACAAAACATAACGAATAATAATATATATTATATTATACCATTAAACAAAACATAAAGCAAAACGTAATCTATAGAATATCATCAAACGAAAAATAATGCAAAATGAAATAATTTTTAAGTTATAATATTGGTTTCAAAGAAATATTAAATATTTAATGTGATTTGTTTTTGTCTTAGCAAAAAACCTAAGAATTTATAAAATATTCCATATCCGGGACATTCCCCGCATTAGCATTAAATGTTGGGTAAAAAAACGTTTCAATTTTAAATAACGGTAAACACAAAATGTTTACTTTAAACGTATTAATTCTAAATAACAATAAACGCAAAAACTGTGTAACGTTTTAACCATAAATTAAATAAAACAATTTTTTTTAAATACTAGCGCAGATTGACGCTTAATTTGTTTAATAATTCTAGAAATAACAACTTCATGGAACCTTTTATTAAATTGGTGAGCTTGACAAACCAAAAATTTTTATTGAGAAAAATTGAATATAGAAAATTTTACATGTCTATAAATAATATATAGTTCCAAAATCATTTTTGGAGTAATTCTTACGAAATTGGTATACCCCTATGCTGCGGTTATGCAAAACAAAAAAGTTCCAAAATAATTAAAATATTTTGAATTATACTATATTTTTATTATATTATGTTATATATGTTTAAATAGAAAATACTAATGTAAATATTTTTTGAAAACTTCAAGTATCTATTGTTATTCATTTTTAAGTTACCTACAAATGGCTACAACAAAATAAAAATGATTTTTTTTATGATTATTCGTAAAAATTCCAATTTTTATCTAATTTTTTTTTCTCAATTATTAAAATAAGTAGGTACTTACTAAGAATTTACTACTTTTGATTCCTTAAAATACCAATTAGATTCTCTTTTTTACCTGGAAAGTGAAAATTTATTGATGTTGGAAATATAAATATTTTAAATTTTTACTTCTCCAATATGCGATGACAGCCCACATAGCAAAAAAACATATCGGTCCAAACATACTAGAATATAAGATAGTAAAGATATTATATTTTTTCTTATGATTTTAAAAAAAATGTTTCATAAACGTATTTTTCAAGAATATAATTGCTTAAAATTTAAAGAAACAACAAATAAGGTATCTCGATGTCTAGATATGTCGAAAAATAATTGTATCTAAAGATAATATGTAAAACGTCCGAATAGTATGATGTTTGTACCTGTAAAATTGTTTGATTTCTAGCAATAAGCTTTTTTAAATTTAATATTATCATCATGACCTATGAACTATGATACATTTAGGTATATGAATATATCTTAGTTCGTAATTATTATAATATATCGACCAATTTTGTTTTGATAATATAATATACATTTATAGGTAGGTACTATACCTACCTATACCTACTCTACTATTCGAATGTTTAAATAATAGAGTAACAACCGGTAATAATTTACACCATAAAATGAGGGACGGTGGGGTGCAGTGTATAGTATAATATGTGATAGGTACCCATCATCATCTCACAATCGAAAAGAGGTACCTACATATATAAGTATAGTTGTAAAAAGCGTTTAAATCATTAGAAGCGTGAATTTCCGGGTACAGTCTAACTCTATGGAACTAAGATGATGATTTGTTATAGTTATATTGTTATGTCAGAGAAATACGCTAGAAAATAATAATCATTCGACTAAACAGTCTGTGGGCAATCAACTGACGAACTGGTGAAATTTTTCCTAGATGATTCGTTTATAGTACCTACATATATACATAATAAGGTATATTATGCTAAATTATAGCCGTTATTATATATATATATTTTATACAGCTTGTGTAGAGATATTAGGCATCGTTTAAAAAGAAAATAAAACGCTTAAATTTCCGTTGTAACTTGTAATTAATTGAATGTAATGTATGCTTGAAAGTTATATACCTGCCACTTTACCCTCTTAACTATTTTGATTAAAATTGACCGATACGTCTTATAAACGCATATGGTATAGGTAGCTTCTTTCGGTGATATCCTTATCGATTAACGACTTAGTTTTTTAAACTTTTTTTCTGTATGCGATGGTTTTTTTCAATAAGAGCGTTACTCAGTTCCACCGAAAGTATACCTTTTTCCCACTAATACTTGTTGCTATAAAATTCTCATTGATATACCAAAACATTTTCTATTGGATTAAAGAAATAACTATACATATACTGTGTACTGTACGTATATATTTTAATTATTTAAATTTCTAAGACAACAATATTTATGAGGGATCTTTTATTACATTTTAAACTTTTTAGTCGAGCCTAAAATTGTTTATCAACACTTAAAAACAACTTTCTTATCATAAAATATATTGAAGCATTTTAACTAATCCAAAAGAGCATGACAAACACACCAATGTATGATCAATAGTTAAAAAATTGGATGGTTTTTAACAGAAATGGCTTAAGTCCAAAAATGATACTTTTCAGGAGACACAAAAAACATTATAACTTTGTAAATTTTAATGTTTTTAAATTTTGTATTCATAATCATGTTTAATATATAGGTGTATAATATATATATATAAGCGTTTTGTTATTTTACTATTAAATATATTTTAGTATTTATTTATTTTCTTCAAATTCTAATGACTTATGACCTATTGCATATTATACCTGTTTGACTTGAGCCCTTTCGCATCATGACTTAAGACCTATTGCAAGTAATTTTATAAGACTTATGCCCTTTCTCATTAAAATAAGTTATAATTAGTGACTTAGGCCTTTTCTCATAAAAAAAAATGCTGTATTATGACGTATTACCATACGCATTATATTTTATCTCGTTAATCAAATCTCACATGGCATCTACAGTGGTACCATTCAGCGCGGCTTGAAATTTCACACAGAATTAATGTATAAACTGAAAATGTCCAAAAATGACTTAAGCCCTTTCTCTTAAGAACCGTTCAATTTTGTTTTACAGGATTATGTGCTATGTGCTGGACAAAATAGTGGAATTTATGTCAATTTTAAAAATCCGTAATCACTAATATTAATGCAGCGTAATATACGTATTATTTTATATTTATTAGAATATTTAACAACTTTTGTGGGCGCTAATGCCTTACTTTACTTCCAACTATTTTGAAAAAATGATCTGTTAAAATTAAAATTGGAAGCACTCATTTGATGAAAATAAGTTTGTATCGCTATATGACACTCATTAAATGGCATAAAATAAATAAGAGTTTTAGTAGGTTTAGGTTTTTTTTTAAGTATTGTGGTATTGTATTTCATAAATTATGTTTTTTTAAGACAATCGTATGGCGTAGTTTTGTAATTCTTATATATATTCATACATTTTATAAAAATACGCCAATAACTTTGAGAATTACTTTAACTATAACAAAATAACTAATTTAAGTTAAAATTATTTATAATCAGAAGTAAGTACCAAATTAAGTTGTTTTTTTAAAGATTTTATACTATAATTTATTTTTGTAACTTATTTTTTATTTAACTATTGAATCGATAACTTATAAATTATATTTAAACTTTTTAACTACTCATGGTGTAGTACCTCCGCTGGGAGGTACTAATCTGCGTTTTATTTTTATTTTAACATATATTTACCATCAATTATTCTTATTGTTCTCTTTTTTGTAATAGATTAAATGAAAGCTTATGAACCAAAAAAAACTTTTTAAATAAGTACCTAGCTTTGGACTTTTATGCAATCCAAGCAAAATATGTACAATATAACAATTAACTATACTTGGCATGAAGATTTTCAACAACAAACTGAAGGATGTTGTCGGTTTTTAGATGATCGTAAGTACGAGTTCCAAATATAGGAAACGTAACAGTTTAATTATATGTTTATATCTAACAACAAATAAAAAATATATATTTCCGACAACTTCTCGTTGCACAATTGTTTTTAAAACGTTGAAATACATATGGGTTTCGAAAGTTGTTGGTGAGTGGTAAATAAGTGCATTTGTTATAAATACGCGACTTGTTACACCGACGACTCTTTTATACCGCCCCTTTTTTTTTTTCGAAACAAAAGCAGTACTAGCTATCTAACAATTGTATGACCTTTGTTGTGTTATTTTCAATGCTTTCAATGTTGCTATAGGTAATATCTAATCAGTTGACAAAGAAAAACTCATCGAAAAATAGATTCATTTTGTAAAATATATATCAATAATATAATAATTTAATTTACGAGCGCTTATTGTATAATATAGGTAACAATATAATAATATATATTATCCTGTAGATACGGACTGTGGTCATTGGATAGTCAATGGTTATTGTTCTATTTTGTTAACACGCCTATAGTACCTACATAATTTATGTTTCTCTTTCTTGTCTCCACTTATTTTATAACATTTAACTAACCTGTATCTTTGAAAAACCAGTATTTTATATTGCAATATATAATATGTGTAATGATTGAAATGTAATAATAATAATAATTTATGTTTCTTAATCTCGATAGAAAAAATAAATAAATTCCTTATCAAATTATTGAAACTTACATTAACTCCTCCCACACAAATGCCTCTCTCTGGAATTCGTTAAAACTACCACTGTGTATCTCGTCATGCTTGTGTAAAAATTGCACAATAACTTGCTTCTATAATAATTAGTAAGTACCTAATACATTTTAATCGATTTTTAATTATGTGTTTGTTCTACATTTAACAGGTTTATTAAAACAAACAATGTCGTATTTATATTGATCTAATTACTTATAACTTTTCATATTGAATTACAATGAATTCATTTTTAATTTTGGTAGTTTTGAAATTTTAGGCAAATACTTATTTTATTTAAATTAAAAAATATGATGTATAAAATGATTAGAATAATATATTCAATTAAAATAGTCTTAAAAAAATGTAAAGCTTTTTTAATTGATGATCGCACCAAAATGATTATAATGATCCAACAAAAATAAATTAGTTATTATAATTATATAATATAAGCGTATTAAATATAAATTATTTTCATAATTAGTATAATCAGAATTATGCAGCTTAAATATAACCAGTATTTACTTAATATTAGTTATTATACATTTATTAAGTACTGTCGTATATTGCAGACAGTCGTCAAAATAATATTATTTTATATATATGTAATATAGGTGGGAATATTTCAAATTGTAAATTATTGACATAGGTCAGGCCAGTGAAGCAATAATGTGCTGAGGCGACAATAATATTTTCTATATAACACCGCCGTACGTGCAGGCACGGCCCCCCCGTTGTCGCTGAGTGATTCGGCGAGGACGTAGCTACGACGTGCGTGTGAAACGCCGATCGTAGTACGGGCTAGGCGATCTGAATTTGCTAAGTGTTTTATTTATGTTTGTTTTAAATACAATAAAAGTGTTTCCGACCTGAAAACCCGAGTTAAACATTATTTTAGTCATTCTTACGTTCTTACCTTTTATAGGAACAGCGCCGGGATATACGTACTATGTGTCAATGAAGTTTTATTAAACTGAATAGTGCCAAGGTATATGTAATCTTTGAGTCATTTCAACTAGATAGGAACGAACTAAGAATTGACAAGCGCCTACCATCGTACCTCAACGAGTTAACAGTGCCATTCTAATTAACTTTAGAGAGTGTCATTAACTAGAGAATACGAGGGTAAGGCGATAGTTGGTTTACCGCGTATTGGCTAATACGGGTGATACCACAGAGTGGCGCCCAACGGGGTTCTTATTCACGGGCGGAGACATTTTTTTTTTGTGCGTGTGCCCTGGTACCTCAACCTTGGCACGTTTAATTTTTCGAAGTGTTTATGTACGAGAAGTACAACAGTTTTTACGTGTGGTCTGGGAAAAATTCCCTTGGCACACCAATTTTTTGTACAAGTGAAGTACGACAATTGTGTACGTTTTGGGTAGTAAAACCCGGAGCAAGTTTAGTGTTTTTACCTGTTAAAGTAAAATATACTTTTTGTGTGTGTTTTGGGGTGCAGTAGTAACCCAGAACGCAATTTTGTGCGTGTGTATACCGAGTGAGTAACACATACGCGTTCGATAAATTTTTCTTACGGAAAAAGCAACGCTTGTACCTCGTGAGTACACCAATATATAATTTTTTGTTTTTTTTTTGTACAAGTGAAGTGCGACTAATTGTATATTTCTGGTAGTGTAACCGGGAGCAAATTTTTAGTGCTTTACAAGTTAAAATAACAGTTATAAGAGTTTTGGGTACAGTAGAAACCCAGAACGCAATTGTGTGCGTGTATACCGATTAACTAACAAATACGCGTTCGATTTTTGTCTTACCGACAAGACAACGTTTGTGCCGCGTGAGTACAATTTTGCTAACCGTGCGTCTACACATATACGCCAAGGTGAGCAATGTTTTGTAATATACTTAAATATTAATATTAGGATTGTAGATTAGTTTTTTTAATAATTTAAATAATTTTTATTTTAATTTTCGTTCGCCCTTTAAAATTGTATTTAGTTTATTTCAAAAAAAATATATTTTAATTTTAATTCTTAAATTATTCAAAAATTAAGTAGTTATTGTTAAGTATAAATATATTAATAAAAATCAACTTCTTTCATTACAAAATTTTTCTTTAATTCAATTAAATCTTAATATGATATGAATGACGAAGAGCTTATAGCCTTAGGTTCGAAAATTACTAAATTAACAGATATTTATTCACACAAAAAATCAGAACTTATTGAACTATGCAAATCTAAACAATTAAAAAGCGTAGGAACCGTAGATAATCTAAGGGCTAGATTATCAAAATATTATAAAGGGATCACAGAATTAGACGACATTGAAGAAACCTTAAGCGAATTACAAAAACACGAAGTTCAAGAAAATTCAATAAAAGATAAAATCGACATTAAAGATTTACTCATACAAAGTAACTTAAGTGATTCAAGTCCGGAAACAAGTAATAGTACAAAAAATAAATCAATTACTAACGACATTAAAAATATAGCTAACGATTTAGAAATTAACGCAAATAAATTAATAATTCAGGCAGACAAAATTTTAGACACTAGTAATACTTTATATCAAAATAATTTAGAGCAAACCTCTGACAATAATTATAATAATTTAATAAACTTAAATCCTAACGAACCATCAAAAAAAGAACACATATACGAAGATATCGAAAGTCCAATTAAAACTGAATCGAACTTAAATACCACCTTCTTTAGCAACTCACAATTTGTAATAGAAAACACACCTGAAAAACAAAATAATTTAAAAAATAAAAATCCAAAACACAAAATGGAAAAAATGATAATTAAACCAGATAGTTTTTCCGGACAAGGAGACATCAAAACATTTCTTAGACAGTACGAAAAAGCAGCACAAATAAACAATTGGGACGACAGTGAAAAAATGAAATTCTTATCAATATTTCTGAAAGATACTGCCAACAAATTTTTACAAAACTTGGAAAACAAAGGAAGAAACTGGTCATGGGAAAATCTAAAAAGTGAGTTCATAAACGAATTTCAACCAATAGGATACTCTATAATACTGAAAGACAAATTAGAAAATAGGAAACAAAACGACTTAGAGTCAATTTCTAGTTTTGTTACAGAAATAGAATATTTATGTAGTCAAGTAGACAAGGATATGAAAGAGGAAGATATTTGTGTTTACATACTAAAAGGTATAAGGGAACCTATATTACACGCAATTTCACTTCACGACAACAGTAACTTAAAAAAGTTAAAAGAAAATTTAAAAAAATATGAACTAATGCAATTTAGAATCAATTCAAGAAGCTCAGGACTTAGCGAATACACAGAAATTTTGAACAAACAAGTAATGCAATTAAATACCGAAACAAAAGACAGCAACCAAGAAATTAAACGTTTAAATACAAAATTAGAAGGAATAGACAGTTATTACAAAAACAAAATTGATCAACTATGTACCGAAATGAACAATTTAAAAAAATACGACAAGACAGTAAATTTTGAAGATAGATCACGCAACAGAGACAAAAGTCCATATCCACACAAATCAGATTACAAAGGCAGGAACAATTATAGGGAAAAAGGTCCTTATCCCGATAGGTACAACGACTATAAGTTCAGAGAAAATAGTAAAGATAGATATAATAACCATAAATACAGAGATAACAGCAGAGAAATTAGCAATAATAGAGATAGGTCTTATTCAAGGGATAGGGAAAACTCCTACGACAGGTCCAGAGATACAAGCAGAAATAGATATAACAACAGAAATCGTGGAGATGACGCAAATAGGAAACAGCACAGTAGGGACAACAGCAGAGAAAGATACTCAACACCGGAAAAATTTAATGGAAGAGAAAACATAATATGCTACAAATGCAATGAAAAAGGACATTATGCAAACGATTGCAATTTTTCAAAAAACGAATAGCACCCGAGTTAAGAGAAAAATCGGAATATCTACCTCGGGGAACAAATAATATTAATTTAAAAATCGACACCTCTAAATTTAACAGAGAAAAAAAAATTGAAAAAAATAATTATATTCATTTTGTAGAAAATTGGTACAAATCAAAAAATTCAAATAAACTAATAACTAATGAAGTAAACGACGATGACGAAAAAGCTGTAGAAAACATCGTAACAATAAGTAGTTTAAACCCACTAAACGAATTTCAAAAATTCCTACTCAGCAATAACGATAGAACCGACTTCCTATGCGATTACAGTGAACAGACGGTAAATATTTTATCATTACGAAATGATATCGCAATCGGCCATTGCACAAGTCAATGCTTTACTATGTCGAAGGGGATCGCATTACAATTTAGAAATAAATTTAACAACGTTCAAAATTTAATAGACCAAAGAAAAAAAATAACCGAAATTGCTTATTTGAAAAACGGAAGACAATGGGTTCTATATCTAATAACAAAAAATGAATATTACGACAAACCAGCGTACACTAACATTTTTAGAACACTAGCTAACACTAGGAAATTTTGTATTGAGAATAATATTACTACTTTAGCTTTACCCAAAATCTGCACTGGACGAGACAAAAAGGATTGGAAAGTTATTTCTACTATGATTAAGTTTATTTTTCAAGACACGCAAATAAAAATTTTAATATGCCTACTACCAAACAATGACGATGAAAAACAAAATAAATATTTTAAAAACAATGGTTCACAAACTAGTAATATAATCACGTTAGGGAAAAATTTCAATAACACAATCAACGATAAATTAAAAAATGAAATCTCACAAATCGCGGGTTCATTCATAAAAACGGAAAATGTACCCGGAGACGGTGACTGTGGTGCCCACGCACTACGAATATGTCTTAAACAACATGGTATATATAGAAAGACAGTAGAATTATTAAATATGCTCGGCATTCCTAATTGCAAATCTGGCTACTATCTTAAAGATGACGATCTAGCGTTTATCTGTGACCAATTCAATTTCAACTTATATTTAATACACGAAAATTCCGAATATACAAATGCCATAATTTACTGGAAATTAAATAGGAAAAATATAGGGATATTCAATAAAAATTGCCATTGGACACCAGGAATCATAACAGAAACATATAACCCTCGTCAATTCAATAACATAACAATAAACACAGTTTTTCCCAACTTTAATACTATAGAAGAAAATGTAGACCATTTCTTACACGAATGTTTCGATCGCTTAAAATTATCCCAACAAAACACTATAGAGAAAAATAAAACCAACAATAATTTTAAAACAGACAAATCCACAATATGGTACTCAAAATTTTGTCAAGACTGCGAATATTTGTCCACATCCAAGGACATACTAGACGACCAAGATGACAGAGAACAGTATTGGAGCGAGGGGGGAAACGTTATGTTTTGCGAAATATGCGGAAACTACATAAGGGAATATCGGAACCGGCCTATACAAGAAGACGAGAAAGCCATAGAAACCAAAAACCAGCTTATTCAACACAAAAATGAAATCAAAATCAACAATCAAAATATAAGCGTAGATTCAGATACTGAACGAAAACAAAGAGTGCTATCCATAAAAATAAAATTAGACGGTAACGAACAAAATGCAATTATAGACACAGGCTCAAATATATCATGTATAGATTATTCCCTAGTAAAAAATAAACAAGTCACAAAACCCAAAGAACAAATGACTATAACAGGCGCTGGCAACAACGAACTGATACAAATAGGAACAACAGAATTAATAATTACAGTCAACACACGCCAATATCAAATCAAAGTATACGTCGTTGAAGGACTAAATTGTAAATTACTATTAGGAAACGATTTTAATATTAGATACAACCTAATAGTCGATTTTAAAAATAAAAACATACAAATCGATAATAATTCTATAAAAATGGACGAAATATGGTACGAACATAATGTAAATCACAACTTAAACATTTATACAACTGAAAGCATCACAAGTGCAACCAACATTAATAAAAATAAAATTAAAATTATATCTAACGAAAATATTACCATAGCTCCAAAGACTAGGTCAAAATTAAAAGTGTCCACAAAAATGCAAGACAAGCAAATACAATATATAATAAAACCAACTGAGCGCCTACAAAATAATAAAAAAATAACTTTAGAAACTACATTATTAAATAATGATGACGAAGTCATATTATACAATTTCTCCAATACCTATAGTAATATACCAAGAAACATGGTTATAGCAATTGCCACTGAATTAAATACGATTAAACGCGATAAATACGAAATAAAAAATATTAATTCAGACAATAAAATTATTAATAAAGAAAAAATAATAGTAACAAAAATAACAGAAGTAACGGATAAACAAGGTACAATAATACAAATACCTAACGAACTTAGCTATGAACAACGTATAAAGACACAAACACTAATAAACAAATTCAAGCGTTTATTCACCTCAGACCCTTTAGACTTAGGATGCGCACAAGTAGAACCATGTGAAATTAAATTTAAAACAGACAAATCGACATTTCAACCACCGTAATTAATTAAAGAAATCCGGGAAGGTTTCGAAAATCTTATAAATTTTATCAAGTCCCTTGAATAATTTTTCTGAATATTACTTTAAACAAAAACACAAGATTTAATATAACTGTACAAATGTAACTTTCCTCAATATTTTATAACATGTAATACCTTTTACCTACCACTCAACAAGCCACCGTCGGAGACCAGCAGACCGCTCCGGCCGCCAACGTTCTTTCATTCAATTTCTACGGATTCATCATCAACCATCATTCTCCATTACGTTCCGGACATGCAAATTGCAACACTGTCCACGACGAAAAATTTTCACGCAACCACACTAACCTCGTGTTTGGTATCATCTTTTAACCGTTTTCACGACACTGGATTTTCATTTCGGTTGTTGTGTACGACTATATGATGAGGACACCGCCATGGGCCACCGATGGCCGAAAGGCCAATCCACTGTACACAGTGTACACTACCACTTTAAGTCAACTTCTCGAGCCGGCTGTCACCCACGTTAAGGTTATATAATATATATATATATGTTTGCATTATATAATGATTTTAAATCAACGAACAAATTTAATTTAACTACCTTAAAAATTTAATATTTCTACCTTTAATATTCCTCCAGAATTTTATATATAATACCCCTTTTAAGAACAAATATGTAATTTAGCACCAGATTAGTAAAATCAATAGCAAGACATTAGCAGATTTTATACTAACTAAACTATTGTAATATTATAATAAAACAAATTACATTTAAGGAAAAATAATAAAATATTAAAAACCTGTTACAAAAGTAAAAAAAAAACAAAAAAATAGAATGTATTTTCAGCATAATCAAAAATTCACGAGTCAACGAGTAGCAAAAATCTTCTGAGACAAAGGGAGAATATAATATTTTCAAAGTAGACAATAAGCATTAAACCAAAAATTATAGAAACAACAGCAAATAAAATTGTTCCATACGAAGACACGAAAAAGACACAGTCCAAACAGAAATTTGAAAAGCAGAAATATAGATATAAGAATAAAAATTACAAATCAAATTCGACAAAACGAAAATAAGCAAGATAATATTCAAATACTTACCTTATGAAATACAAGAAGAGAAGAAGAATTAACTACCACAGAATCAAAGAATGAAATACCATAGAAAAACAACGAAAATTTATTGCTATTTGTCGAAATAAAAATATTATACTTCAAACTGTGAACAATCTCTAAGAAAACATTTTTCCACAAAAGGACCAATCAATACATTTTTATAATCTTATATTCATATATTTATTTTTTTTTTTTTTTTAGGCACGCATTATATAATTAATTATTAAATAGTAAGATTAAATTAACATTTAAGCATAATTTTATAGTCAACGACGCGAATAGGCTGAGACAGTAACCTAGTAATTATATAAGTTTAGTATTTAATTTTGTAATAAGACATTTTTATGTAGCAATAGCATTAAAAAAATGAGGGCATTTTTTCCAAAAAACAACGGGGACTGTCGTATATTGCAGACAGTCGTCAAAATAATATTATTTTATATATATGTAATATAGGTGGGAATATTTCAAATTGTAAATTATTGACATAGGTCAGGCCAGTGAAGCAATAATGTGCTGAGGCGACAATAATATTTTCTATATAACACCGCCGTACGTGCAGGCACGGCCCCCCCGTTGTCGCTGAGTGATTCGGCGAGGACGTAGCTACGACGTGCGTGTGAAACGCCGATCGTAGTACGGGCTAGGCGATCTGAATTTGCTAAGTGTTTTATTTATGTTTGTTTTAAATACAATAAAAGTGTTTCCGACCTGAAAACCCGAGTTAAACATTATTTTAGTCATTCTTACGTTCTTACCTTTTATAGGAACAGCGCCGGGATATACGTACTATGTGTCAATGAAGTTTTATTAAACTGAATAGTGCCAAGGTATATGTAATCTTTGAGTCATTTCAACTAGATAGGAACGAACTAAGAATTGACAAGCGCCTACCATCGTACCTCAACGAGTTAACAGTGCCATTCTAATTAACTTTAGAGAGTGTCATTAACTAGAGAATACGAGGGTAAGGCGATAGTTGGTTTACCGCGTATTGGCTAATACGGGTGATACCACAGTACTAATGATTATAAATACTTTTATTAAATGTAGTATTTGCAATAAATAATAATACTATCACGATAGTTATACAATTTATTCTTATATTTATTTTGTGATAGGTATAGGTCTGTAATAGGTACCTAGCGGCTAGCAAACTCAGGTTCTGAACAGATGAATAACTTAGTTTTACTTTTACTGTATAAAATGAACATTTAATCAGACCTGCAGTTTTACAAAACATTTATATTAACAATTGTCAATTTCTATACAACATAAAACATCAACATATGCCTAATAATATCTAAATATTTGACTCTTTTAGCTGTTTATAGATATTTTAAATGTTGGACATTTTTTTATTTATGTTGATAAATTGTTTGTTTCTAGTTCAAAAAACTTGATCAATTGATACAAGGCTCCTAATAAGTTGATTATATTGTAAATAAAAAACATTGAAAACACATACTCATTTTTTTTTTTATATAGGCATTTGAAGTTAAGGTTCTTACAAAATTGGATATTTATATGAAAAATAACAATTTTTACGCTGACGATTTTAGTTATTTAGTTGTAATTCAAATAATAGGCCATTACGTAAATTATTACTTATTGCAGGTATACACAATGGAATTATCAAAATACTTGTACTAATTTTAAGCCATAAACCACAAATGGCACTAACCTATTCACATTGTTATACGGTACGTCAGTAATCAATATTGGCTTATAATAATAGTTGATAACAATAATATATGATATAATGTTATAATAAATAATAATGTAATATTGCGATGTTTTTGACAAAAATTTGTTTCACCTACTGTAGCTCTACGGTACGTATACAATTATTAACGGTAATATTTATATGTATTATATAATATCCTTAGAAATAGAGACTGATACCGTTTCGGCTCAGAATAGTTTTTTGTATAAGTAGGTACAAACTACAATGTTATACTATTATCGTTGAATTTAAATACAACATATCAATGACTAAGTACACTTGAAACCTAGCAGAGATTACTTATACTGGAAAGCTGGTTCCCTGTTTTTTTTTATATACCTACCTATGTAAATGCCAATGTAAAATTTGTAGATCCAATTTCATAGTTATAAACTGTTAAAAAATATATAAATAATTATTTATTAATCGTCGTACGAATACCACTGCAACACTTTTCAGGAACTATATTTGTAGGTCAATGATTATAATATGTATTGCTCATTGTTGTACCTACGTATAGCCATGCCACTAAAATATTTTATGTATTATTTCTACAGCATATTGTATTTACGTATTAAATCACATAATATATATGTATATAATTGTTGTGCATTAGCAGCCAATCCGTTTATATTATATTACATATACGCATAAGTTACCATTTAGGCATACATTTTTAGTGATAACTCATAAACCAATTTAGCATAACATAAAACTAAATAGAAATATTTGATATTTTTGCGAAGTATTAGCGACGAGGGTAGCTGGCAATATTGACGGGATCAAAGACTCGGGATCTTTTTTACATACCTAATAACACTATACAGTAACTTGTTAACTTACAACGTTTTCAATTTCTTGCTGGACTCCATGTAGGATAATATTATTATGATACTGCGATCAGCAATGCTGTCAGCGTGGTGTGGATTGATTTGTTTAACATTTATTACTATCATATTATATTTTAACGATCGCGGCGCGTTAGCTGTAGGTACCTAACTGGAAAACCGCTCAGACACAAAACAATATTACCTCATGTAATGGCTGCACAAGCGTCTTAACCGGAGTGTCGAATTCAACTTTACTATTATATCGTAGTTGTTTCAGTATTAATGTTAATGGCATATTGGATCACGGCCACGCGATATAGTTTAAAACCGTATATACTTAATATTTTAAATACCAAGTGAACCTCCAAAAACAATTAATATAGAACTGTAATGTCGGTTTAAACATATTAACAGAATTGTATACTGCACAGTGCATAGTACCTATGTAGGTTAACCGCCACGATATCTATATAATAACGTACCTATAATATTGTATATTATTGACACAGCCGTTTTCGATGAAAATGTAGTCAAATGACCGTTGGGACTTACTTGCATCAATCCGCTTTCTCATCATGACTGTTTGACATTGTTCGCCTACATTACACTGCCTATGGATTAGATGTACTAATCAGTATCCAACCAAGGCTTTGTCTCTGACCAAATCAAAACAATCACGCGTGGCACAAACAACAATATACCTACTCGTAATAATAATTATTATTACAGGCAATTCGAAAGTATGGGTCGTTTATTAGAACGTTTGACTAAATAATAACGTTTCGTCTAACACTGCAGTCGTATAATAATATAATATAGAGTTCTTGTGACATAACACATGATGCTTATGTGCGCGGGCGCGTGTGTGTATGTCGTGTATTTACGTAGGTATATAATATATTATTTCACATTGAACAGAACCGGAACAACGCGTGACGGTTATTTTTGCAACTGGTCTGCAGCGAAACCACTGCTAGAGGTACCTACAAGTATTGATTTTCGGGGGAGATTGTAAGTTGTGTCCCGATAAAAGGCATGCCGTCATGATGTTAGTTATTGCGGCTCGCGTCCTTAACGTGTACAGATGTACGTAAATATTGCGCCCGACGGAAAATCCAAACGACAAAGTTTTATGTCTTTTTAATGTTTACCCGTTTCGTTATAAGTCTATCACGTAACAGAATACCGTAATAGTATGAAATTATTTAACAATATTGACTTAATATACCTACTATTGTTTTGAGTTTTTTAATTTAAGCTTAAAACAACGAAAAAAACAATGATTTTAACCTTACCAATATTATAAATATAATAATATTAAAAGTCCTAAAAAATATGAGAGAGAAAAATAGTTATTATAGTATATAGTTAAAATATTTTTTGAAAACTAACAATTTTATTACATTTTATGGATGAAATGTACTTATAAAACAAAATACTTCATTACTATATCTGATTAGTACATTTACTATCTCCCAACAAAATATTACTTACTCGGTAAGCTGTTTATATAATATAAATTATACCTAACCAATAATATTATAATATACGGGACGTACGTCAAAAACGTATATTATCAACCAGCGTAACCATTTTCCTCCAAAATGATCCTCGTTCGTTATAACCATATAATATGGATTCCGCAAAAGGTTATATTTCGATTTCCGACAAAAAATATTAATAACAAATAAAAATTATTTTTTTAGACCCCTTAATATCAGTTATTATCCCGCGTTATTTGTATTATTATATTATAAATAATTTAAGACAAATAAGAAATGAAGAATTCCTACATTCAAAAACACACTCATGGGTATTTAGCTAGGTTCGAGTTTGTTAAGCAAATATCTTTTTCATATGGTAAATATTTAATGTGTTAAACTATGTTAAAATTGTTCTACTTTTTACGTAGTTTTAATTTTTATAATTCAACGTATTATTTGGACGAGAAACTTGTGATTTTTCTAATTATTAATATTTCTAATTAAACTGTTTATACCTACTACCTATTCGTTTAATTTTATATGTATTTAATATTTTAATATGATCAATATCTGTCGTCAGTGATACAAGGGATGAGGCACGGAAAGTGTTCAGTTATTTTTAAAATTTGTGGCCCTTTATCAGAGGTTTAGTTCATCGTTCAAGAGAGAATCTAACATAAACACTTTTAAAAGATCACTGCGTTTCCGCCGGTCACCCATCGTTAACAAGTATACAGACCACTCCCTGAAATAAGTCAACCACTCTATTTGTCTTTCACGTCCTATCTTCAAATACTTTGACGACTCAATTAATTCTTGAAGACTTGGACTCTAGGGACCCCGGTGCAAAAAAACATTTTGAGAACTCTTTAAAAGAAACTCTATTACGGTACTTGGTAGTGATGGATCAAACCCTGATTTTTTAAATCAAATCGAACTATAAATTATTTTTTCAAACCCAAGCCGAATCAAACCGAACCTAGAATCATTTTACGTCTAGCTCAACATTTTTCATCATGTGCAAATCAAAATGTTTAATGTTTATGCCATATAACTATTTTTGACACTTCGATATCCATTATATCGAAGGCCCCAACTATATTTCAAAGTGAAAGTGTATGCACCGCTTGCTCCGGTCGTTAATCCGGCACCGGACTTACCGGTACTGCCGGCAAATCAACTCTTTTATAAACCTTTTTTTCTTCAGTTTTCCAGTGTGTGCGTTTTGGTCGTATTGCCTGCAAGCCGTCCTTGGACGCACATTTCGTTGCTGGCTTAAATTTGGGTGCCACCATCGACCTCACTAATTGCCAACTGCAATATTTGCCGACTCTGATTGTCATTTGTCAAATTCTAATAAATTTGTAAAGAGTGTTTCATAATGCGGCGGCGAACAGCTGTATCCCGGTGGACTGTGGAGTATAATATGTAAGTATTATTATCAATATATATCACTACTATCTATTATATTATATTATTTGTATAATCCATGTTATCACATCACAACTATTATTATTGTTTTACTACCTCTTATTATTAATTATCATTATTTTAACCATAATATAATCCATGATATGTCTCCATATTTTACTAATGACTTTCCTGGCCGCACGCAGACATTTTTCTAGGGTGGTGGGTGGGCCCTAAAGATAATTTATTAAATGACGACTTTTTTTATAAAGAAAGTTCTCAGCTTAAATATATATTATAATATCATATTTAGGCCTAAAATGTACAAATTGTACAGTATAACATAAAATTATTTTGTTAATATAAATGTTTGGGCAATCAGAACTACAAATTTATAGAGGGGGGATTGCTTTGTTTTTCCCCTCCTCTGAACCCCACGGGACACCCACGATGACCTTTTATAGTGTGCACTATTTAATCGTGTTAAACTTCTGATTTAACATTTCTATCCCACATACATATTAAATCCCCGAGTCACCGTGGCTTACTGCTGCTTGACCAATCCTCGTATACCTTTTCATGCCCAGACTTTATTGCGAATGTACGTAAAACAAGTAGTTAAGGTTATTTTCCTTTTAAAATCGCAAAAGTTCGTAACTAATCTGTAATTACAGATGTTTTTCCTTATATTTCTTTAATATCTTTAGTTATGTAGAGTGCAGACGTAAACTTTCCGTGCGGGGGACCTTAAAAACATGCTGGGGGGAAATTAAGCCCCTTCAAGACCCCTCCAATATCCACCTATAAGTTTGATTTTCGAAGCATAGTTGTATAGCCTCAAGCCTGACAATGTATACAAAATATGTCAAATATTCTAAATGGAAATTTACCAGGTGAAACAAAACGATTTGCCTAGATGACCATCTTCATGAAATACTTAGACCACAGCCATAACTTTAGATTATAAAATTACTATTTAATTTAAAGCAAACAAAATTGTTATTCATATACTATATATAACACGAAATACATTATACCCACATTTTAAAATAATACGATAAAAAAAAAATAATAAAATATAAATGTTAATAAAAATAACGAAAACAACACTTAAAATTACATTTAACATTTGAATTTCTACCTAATTATTCAATGAAAATAGGATGAATAATTTGTAACAAAAAATATATACATATATTATACAAATTTCTTGATTTTATGCCTTTGCCAAATATGTATAATAATTAAAATTAAATCAAATAAATTACATTCTGATTTCTGGTTTACAATATTGTTAGCTGAATATTCGGTTTCCTATAAAAACTAACCTAATAATAATATTTATATATAAATAAATTAGTAATACACAGGTAAATTTACCGACACTTATTTAATCTGTAAGGACGACAGCAAGAGTCTCAAAATCTTACTTTAACAGTAAACACGTTTAGCGAGAACCTATCGTAATAATTTTCGCAATCTTACTGGTCAAAAGGCGAATCCAGAATCAAATGACGAATATTGACAATAATAAAAATAATAAAACCATATACTTAAATACAGCTCGTTTATATGATAGGTACCTAATTTGAGGGTACTCAATGCAAATGGTCCTTATGCATACCCGCCTATTTTAGCATTCAGCACTGATGGTTGGAGAATTAAACATAATATTTTTTGAATGAGATTATAAACTTAAGCATAACTGAGAATTTTTTTCTTTAACCGTTAAAACTGTACCTATGTATTATTTGTTTTTGGTTTTTATTTTCTTCAACTTTCTTATAAAGTGGATTTAAATGAATCCCTTTTACATATATTTTTGCTTAAAAAAAGATAATCTTTTTTGAAAAAAAAATATTAGATTCTACAGCCATATGGCTGCTATAATAACCGTACCAATATAATAATGATATTGTAGGAAATACGAAAGTGTATTTTTGAATACATTTTTTGGTTACGAAATCATTAAGAATGTAAAAACGATATCTAAATTTAATATCACGGAACCACTTGTAAATTTATGTCAAAATTAATTATTGAAACGTATCGAATCTTAGTTAATAAAAAATTAAGTTGCCTATATTAAGCCCCTTAAAAACAATTTATGTGGTGCTCAAATTAATTTTGACCAGTGGCACCTGCCAGACCAAGTTATTTTTGCATTTTTATTTTTATTTTTTTATATTTTATTATTTTTTTTTCATTGAATATTATAATGACTAGGGCTCGGAAGTTGATGACCTTAAAAACAATAAAAAATGACCATAAAAATGACCATAAAAATAGCAAAAAATGTCCTAAAAAAATGACCTAAAAAAATTACATATATCAGTTTTATATTAATAAAAATACATTTTTTTAAATATTTTACTCTATTTTACTATAAAATTCAAAATATGACATAAAAATGACAAAAATGTCCTTAAAATAGGAAAATTAAAAAATTAAAAATATTTGTTTTATAAATTTATCAATGCTTACAAATTATTTAAAAATCAAAATCATTGCATTGTACAATTAGAGAGTATTTTATATTATCGAAAGTAAATGAACGACGATTATCTGTTAATAAATTCACTTTTACACGACAACGACGCGACGACTGTAATCGGCGAGATAAAATCGGATACTAATCGAATATTAGGAAAAAATAATAAAATGTAGGTATAATATTATTCACTACAATACAACGACAAAATGTAATCGGCGAGATAAAATCGAACAGGTACTAATCTTAGTCCGTGGTAATTCCAAGTTTTAAGTTATCGGCATAGACAAGAAACGATAAGAAGTGAATACTAGTGTGAAATCAGTAAAAATGACTAAAAATGTCGAAAAATGAGCTAAAATTGTCGAAAAATGACTTAAAAGTAAAGAAAGCCAAAAAATGCATAAAAATGCAAAATAAAATTTAGTTTTTCAGTTTCACATGTTAATAAAACACATTTGTAGCCAGGAGAGCATCGTCTAAAGAGTTCCAAAAAAAAATGCAAAATGCCTCAACTTCCGAGCCCTAATAATGACTAAAAAAAAAAAAAAAATGTTAGGACTTAAGTTTCCAAAGTTATTGTACTTTTAGAATTAAGCGTACAGTGGTTTCTAAAATGTTAATGAATGCAATGGTTAGCGGTGTTAACGATTGAGTATTTGCTTAAGGTAACACAACTTTTATTTTTTATGCAGTACATAATAATAATAGTAATATTATAAAAATAAAAGTAAAGTAAATAAATAATTTGTATAATATACAAATATACAAATTATTTTAACGTTCTTATGAAAAATTGATAAGCAGCACATTTTGGTTATCACTGAAAAGACAAAATAATTAATTCACTTATAACTTCATTGATATTTATCCGATATTTTTTTATTGAACTTCTTTGGATTCGTCTTTGAATTTGCAATCTATTGGTATACATTAAAGTATTGATAACGGCAGTAAATGATTTTAACAAGTAAAGATGCATATGCGTCTATGGCACTTGACGGTTGTTGTATGGTGGACGCATATATGCGTCTATGGCACTCAAAGGGTTAAATCATTTCCCAGACTTATATGACTTATAAACTGGACGAAATAATTATTGTAGACACTAGACACTGAAGACAAAACTATAAGGCTAGAAACTATATAAATATAAACTCTATACATATAAAAGACAGAAAATGTTTGTACCGATGTCCAAACAAATTTGGCACATAGATAGATTAGAACTCGGGGAAGAAAATAGGCTACATTTTGTCGCAAATAAAGGTAAATAAGAGGTCCGACCCGGGAAGGTTCTTAAACAAGGGATTTAAACAGGGATCTCGAATTCGAACCACGGTTTCGGTGGGCAAATTTTATTTAATGTTATTTGTTTTGACATTTTTGTTTATAAATGGTTGCTATCGGTTTTAACAATAATAATTATTATTAATAATTGTATTGTTTTTACTTTTTTTTCGTCTATATCTGTAGGTACATATGAATGTTTAGTAAAATTATTAATAGGATTTTAGTATGGATAGGATAGGTTAGGATTTTGTATTAATTGATTGTATAACTTTGATACTTTGGAGTTAAATTATACACCTACGTACGCACCACGTGAGGTCCACGATCTACCGTAGGTAGATTGCCTACCCGACAACATTGTACTGCTCGCATAATCACAAACGAATCTCACCGCGGACAACGCCGGTAGGGATGTCTATAAATTAAAATATAATATAATTTACACTTAAAAATTACATTGCTTAGAATTGTAAGACATTGCTTAAAATTGTAAGAAATTACAAGAAATTGTACATTTGTATTTTTAAAATTTTAATATTTCTTAAAGAACATGCAATTTCTGGAGGAAATGTATTATATTTTTAAGTTTTTTACTTACCGCTAAACATTTTATATTTTTATCATACATGAATTAAAGAATTAAACTATAAAAAGTTAAAAATGTTGTAAATTATATAATGTGTAATATGTTCTAAAATAAATATTTGGTTTTTCTCTTCAGTTTTTCTATTATTAGTTACCGACCAAAAAAATTCTACTTTTCACTATATTTTATGTTTATTGAATTTTTTTTATTTATTTTTACCTTCTTCCTTCTCAGGTATTAACTATATCTAATTTTTTACCAGAAACCACCCTCAAAGTTGTATACTGTAGTATTTTGACTTCTAGGTTACGTTAGACATGAAAAACACACACACGCACATCATTGTAATACTATAATACATTCAAGACTGTAGATAATAAACATTTAAATACAAAAAAATTATTAAAAATATACTCAAAATTGTATTTAGAATGATAAAATAAATAAATAAATCGTAGTACACCTCGTAGTATCCTACCTATTTCGATTAATTACTTTTGATAAAACAACATACAAAAGCAATGCCGGGAAGTTAAAATTGTTACCTACTGGTGATATTTTAGAAGCGGTAACACATCATATTATCTAAAACGGTGTATTATAATATTATCTTAGAAATAAAATAATGCATTTAATTTTGTGAAAATATGTTACAATATAGCATATTATAGACTTTACATTTACCACAAAACATGTTTATAATTTATAATGCACACGTAATACTTAAAATATGCAAAGATATGCAAAATAAAATATAGATAACTTAGACTTCCAAATTTGTTAAAGGACGCAGCACAAATGAAAATAAATTATACTAATGCATATGGACTCGGAAGTTGATGACCTATATAATATAATATTATATCTTAATTAATATACAAATATGGCCTTAAAATGTTTTACAAATATATAAATACCAAAAATCAAAAAGACTTTTTCTAAATAATTTTAATGCATTTTATTTTATTAGTCAATTTTTGTTATAAAATAATAATTCACAATGAAATGAATAGTATAATTATATTTGTATTAAACAGTGTCTTAATATATTTTATTTGTTGTTTATTATATTATAGGGTAAAAATGACCTTAAAATATTGTTACTGTTTTATTTAATTAAAATGTCTTTAACTTTAGATATATATATTCATATGTTTAGTATAAAACATGTTTTTAACTAGAAAAGTATCGTTTAAAAATGCTCCAAAAAAAAAAAAAATTAATATTAATTAGCTGTTCTATATTATAACTGTTCGTATATTATTATTTGTTTTATTTTTATTATTTATACGGTGTCGCCATACCGACCTGGCATTTCCCGGATCAATTTCGTACATCTTGCTTCCATCGTCTACGCGTTTTTAAGGTGTTGCTTGGGCAACATGTTGATTATAGGATACACACCACTGAGTCTTACGAATTATAATTCATGTAGGTACACTGTACACTGTACCTATACAAATATTATTACACATCGTTATGTTTTATGACTCAATATGCAGTACGAGTGTAACTTTCGATTCTAATCGTAATTTATTTAATACATATTTATACATATATATTATATGTTATTTATATACTCAAACACGATATTTTGGATTTTCATACACATTTTGTAAAAAAATATACAAATTAATTTGCACAGAGTAACAGGGTGATATTTTAGAAGTAGGCACTCAAATATTTTCAAAAAGTACAAACGTTTTATGGTACATTTTTTTTACATAAGAATTTAAAGTTTAGTTGAGCGGAGTGTAGTGGCATAGGACTAACCAGAAAAGTGTTGGTCCACTGCTCGTTAAAACTTTAAATACTGATAAGTTATGACTAATTAATTACTCGTTCAAAGTATAACTTTCAGTATGTTGCTCAATTGGAAAGTCAGTGGCCCTAGATTATGATGTAGTGTAAATATTTTATGGTGAAGTTTTTCTTAATGTAATAAATCATGGTAAAATGGAGGCCGTTAGTTATACCTAAAATATTACATTGAAAAAATAAACACATCTGAAACTTGGGTTAATAGCTTTTAAATAAATGTGCAAGCAATATAATATAAAATTGAAATTCTCAGAAAACACGCACTATAGTAAACATTTTATGGTAACTGAAAAAAACATCAGGGTAATTATTAAGATATATCGATAATCCCGAGATGTAATTTTATGACGTAGGTATTGCAATAAATGTTTTATATAATATAAATTATTATTTACAAGAGAAGTATTTTACCAGCTGTCACCGACACACTCGACTACCGCTCAGTCGTATATTGGCAGCATTAATATTCGTTACGGGTTTGACTTACATTCGAATCATCCCCAAAGCCTTAGAACGTAAACGACTCGTTAGTTGAATACAACCGATAAATCGTATAACATAAATTATTATGATTTTGGGTAGATTCTTTGGTTGGTGCCAAATAACGTGACAGTGAAACGCGCAAGATCATTATATTATCATATTTTAATCATAATTTGACTATCATGTAGCCCGTACGCAATAATTCACACAATAAATAAAATATCCAACGAAATCCAGCACGTTTTTGCGTTTATAATTCAAACGACGAACACGCGCGCAGTTTTCTGCACTGCTTTGAATAATATTATATACTTTTCCAAAACATTAACAAGACACTAACAGTACAAGATCGATTGTCAGTATCAAAACCATCGATGATTAAAATGTATATTGATAGTCATTCCAGAAGTAATAATATACAATAGTTATTGATGCAACATCGTCTTATATTCAATCGATTTTTCGCATACATACTCTAGGTATAGACAATATAATAAATTGATATAAATTCAAAACGTATACAAGTTTGTTTGTGTTTATAAATTAATCATCTTACTAAAAGTAAGATACTATTGTCCAAAGATTTTTAGAAATACATTTTCAATACTGATAGAGCTGAATGCTGACCAAAAATTAAAATTTGTTTTAACAAGCTTAGGAATATTTGCAATTAAGTAGTGTCTAGATTAGTATGTCTAAAAAGCTCTTTATCTGCAGCTACTCAAATATGTAGACAACTTACTATCAATAAGTATTTATAATTTTAAAAATGTTTGTATATTTTAATAATTCCTCAAAACTTTAAATTTCACGAGTCACGACTATAGATTTATTATAAGAACGATAAAAAATGTAAAAATGTTGATTCTATTCTTTGATAAAATTATTCATATAGATTTAGTAGTTTTGTAATTATATTGTTTATTTTATTTTAATCTTCATATTGTACTGAACTCAAACTTATATACCCCTCTCAAAAACAAGATTTATGCTTAAAGGGGAGTTTCAAACATGTATCTTGTACATTTTTATTTGTTAGTTATTATTATTATTATTATTATTATTAAGTGGCATAATACGAGGGGATCAATGAAGCTGGATAAACTAATTTTCTGTTGTGTTTTTTGTGATTTTGAAATAAAATGAGGGTAGCCTAAATATTTTTTTTACTAAATTATTTAAAGGTAATTTTTTATCTCAATAATTTCTCATTATCTTTAAGAATAAAGACATTTTAAATCTCATGGTCAGAAACAGCATATTTTTCTTAAAATGTTTGTATATAAACATCAATTAGTGTTGAACAAATAGTATTTTTGTTTTGTTAATATAAGCATTTAAAGTTTAGATGTAAAGTGTAATTTATTAGTTATTACTTATTACTTATTACTAATAAGTAATAACATATTACCTGGACATAACTCATAGTTTATTGGTATATATAATAATAAATAATTAATAGTACGACGTCATTATATAGCTACTACATAACTGTCGCAATTACAATATTTCGAGAAAGTTACGACATCTTTTTGGTCTGATTCACAATGTCATCGTCAAGGCGCTATAGGTAGGTAGGTACCTCATCATGCTGATGCACTAAAAATTAGGAATCTGCATTACGTTATTTTTAGGAAATCTTTGACTAAACTGTCTATCCAAGAACAAAATGTACAGAGTACAGTACCTACTGCCTACTAAATAGTAAATAGTAAATACATATAACATTAAAATATATTAATATAATATGTCGTCAAACTTCCGTCCAGTCATTATGTTGTTCTTTAATAATTATTACTTTCTACACTTTACATTAATTTATTGTAATATAGTATTTAGTGATTTACGTATATTGTCTTATTTTAATCGAAATAAAAACGTATTTTATTCTGATGTATTGTTTAATTGAAATAGCATTAATTCTAAATACTTGATTTATTTATCAATAATTATAGTTAGGTATTAAAATATTTTATAGGTTATAGGTAGGTACATATTATTATTTATTATCGTGAAATAATTTTAAAAGGTTGCCCAAATTTTGGATTAAATTTTTAAAATTGAATATCTTTTTTTCATTAGTTTTTGTATACATTGGATCTAAAATGTTCCAAAACGTGTCCCAAATCGATGTACTCGATGTAGGTACCTAAATAGTATGTATTATTTAACAAAATATCTTTACTTCTATCACTTAGTAACTATTACACGTATTATACGAGTACAATTTATTAGAACAGCCGCGAAACGGTCGTATTACGTCGGGATAATACTGGCCTGGGTACCTGGGTACCTACCTATTGTTCGATTATTATAGACTCAAAAGAAATTGAATTTCGTTTTAAAAATAATAATAGTTTTGTACACGACGCGTAAGTAATCGACCAATACGTATGACATGCTCGTATCTCAGAACTTGGTTTTATCTCACTTGTACTGTATACGTCATTGTCAATGACTCATTGATATGGGCGACCTGTGAATTTGTTATCCAACCCGTTTACCGTCCATATGCGCCCACCGAACACCACGCTGTATAATATTTTCTAATATTATATTATATTCACCGACATCAGCTGCATGTCATACAACGATCGTAATTATAATAATATATAATAATAACTATTAATTATACGTCTGATTATGTTTTAGGATAGAAATAAATGACTATTATATATCGATAGGTAACATTATTATGTTCGATTCAAAACTAGGTACGCCGTACCTACATAATACTATTAGGTGTATGTTATACGATTTAATTGATGTTTGACACGACAGAATAATATATTATCGAGCGATTGATCTATATATACCTACTTATCCGTGTACACCTGCAGTTAAAATATTATGCGATCTTGTACAACTCCAAACTTTTACTGTATCATATAGTCCGTCAAAGCTTCGTATACGAGTTAAAATGACTATACTCTGCACGACTGATATACGAATAACGAATACAAATAACCGGAGAACTCGATCTGCTGTATAGTTTCGAGTATACCTATAGTACTTATACCTATCGTCATTGAGTAAGTCATTTCAATAAAGGTTATCAAGTTTAAATACTTAAATCAATGATCAACTTATAAATGCATCTGAATGGAAACAATGTGTAAACCACTTTTTTTAAGGATATTTTATTCTTTATTATTATTACTATTAGGAATTATTTATTTTATTAGCAGTAGTCGGTATATATTTTGAAGCCATTCTTGCAAAAAACATTGCATTTATTTCATTGATAACTATTTCAATATCATATACATATTATTATTGTTATAAACTTATTATTTAATACCTACATATTACGTACTTTAAAATGACGTAAATACTTTGAACTTTTGAACGACGGAATGAATCAGTGATATAAATAACTTACAATTATGTCTTAATATTTTTAAAATAACCTATTATACATATACTTTAATTGTGTATAGAAAATAATAATATAGTCGTACGTAGAGGCCAAAAGTTTAAAGTCCCTAAGATTAAAGTCCCAAAAATTAATATTTTGAAATTACAACATAATAACTAAAGTACATAAAAGAAAAATAGTTATTTTTGTTACCATATCAAAATTCGATAAAAATAGAACATTCAGTTTCAAAAAAAAAAAATTGAGATTTTTAGTTATTCTGAAACATAAACAAACATTTTGTCATTATAAATCGAAAAAAAAACATCAAAAAGTCAAAAATGTTAAATGTCTGTCGAGTTAAAAAACCCAAAAAAAGGAAAATTATACTATTATTCACCGTATAGTGTACACAAATATTTAGTGAAAACGTAAGTCACATCGATGGGAAAGTGAAAATAGTTGGTGAATTGGAGAGGTCAAAATCGCATATTGGCCAAATTCCTATCAGTGTTCAAAATTACGCAAAATCGGTTTTTGACAAAATCAAAATTGGTTTTTGGTGTAACTCTAAAAACAAACTACAAACTACATAATAATTATTAAATATTGAATTTGATAAATTTTGTCAAAATTTGAACTTAAAATGCTTATAAAAAAAATGTGTGCCCATGTATTATGCATTTCTCTATTGTAACAATATATCAGGAGCCTTGCATTAAATGTTCACGCTTTTTTACCCAACAAATAAAATTTTATTGATATTTATAGAAAAAAAAACTAAAAAAATTAAATACTGACAATGTCCATAAACAGCTCAAAACGAATCAAATTATTTTCAAAATTATATCGTGTATAGAAAATGCTAATATAAACATTCAGTGAAATTTTCAAGTATTTACAGTCATACGTTTTTTAATTAGAATAAAATAAGAAAATCGTTACATGAGAAATCGAGGGAATATCAAATGTTGTAAAAATATGAATTTCAAACGCTCATAAAAATTTAATTTGCCTTTCTTGTAGACATTTTTTTTTTTTTGATAAAGGTAGACAAACTTATAGATAATCTTGTATTCCATTTTCAAACCTTAGATTTAAAAAGAAACATTTTTATGAATTCTCAACTTTGAATACAAATTACGTGTGAGATACGCTTTAGCTGGTATAGGTGTTGAAAAATTAAGGGGTGGAAATCCAAAAAAAAAACTATGGACAAAATTGACAAAATCGAATTGTATAGAAAAACATCGATAAAAATCGATTGGCGTCGTCAGAATATATCAAAAGTACTATTTCCTAGTCAAATCTGCGATTCAAAATCTCTGGTTATTTATCTAAAATGAACCATTTTCATACAATAAGTTATATTTAGAAAATCAAAACATTCTTTTTCCAGGTTTACATCAAAACGTACCTACTATTGTTCATCTTAAAAGAATACATCACCAATCATTGACTATACCAAAACGAACTATGTATTTCCAAAACGTACTTTTTTATTTTATGCTAAAACGAACCATTACCTTTGTTTTAGGTATACCTTTATACAAGGAAGAAAATATGTAATCCAAAATGTACTAAAATTTAATTTTAAAAATTTTCATTAAGTTCGAAATTAAATTAAAAATGTAATTTTAGAATATTCAACACATTTGAATCGTTTTAAATATAAATAATATAATATTATTAAATAATTAAAAAAAACCTTTGCTTCAAAATGATTTGTCTATTTATAGACATTTTGTTTGTTTTTATTGGAAATGTTGAGATACAGTAAATCGCTTCTCTTGAATAATCTGTATTTTGTCAACCGTACGTTTAGGATTTTCACCCTTCATTAGGCTAGAAAGTTATTAACCCACCAAGGTTCATCAAGTAATCTATTGATATAACTTTTAGGTAGTAATAAAATCAGTTAAGTAGTTTTTGAGTACCTATATAATAGATACAAATATAAATTCAACTCTCATATTGGTTTTAAGATATAATTTCTTTATTCGAAACCACAAACGTGACGTTTTGATGAATGCTTTTACCTCGTCTGCCCGAGTAACTAATGCAACCATTTATAAACAAAAATTGCCATTTTAAATCTCAAAATTCCTGTTTGAGCTTCTTCCCGGGTTGGGCATACCGGGTCCAATTGTGAATCTAAACCATTCAAGGACTTAGGACACACTTAATCACACACAAAAAACGTTATCAACATCAGTGCAGCTGTTTTAGAGTTTGAATACTTACTCACGGACAGAAGAAATATATGGGAAATATATTAAGACTAGTTATAAGATAAGTAGGTCGAATCAATTTTTGCCAACATAATAATGAGAGGTATAATTTAAATTAGGTATTAGATACATTTAAATGTTGTTCAATGAAAATTAAAAATTGAAAATGAATAGCACACTTAAGTACTATTAAGTGTCATGTAGTATATTGTATGTATTAGGATGTACATTTTTATTTTAATATAAATATATAACAGTATAATGATTATAAAGCTTATAATGATGAACAACTATATAATTTTAAAAAATATAATCATATAGGTAGTGATAACATTACAATTTTAAATAAATTTAAGAGGCAGGTAACATTAAAATTGTATTTCACAATAATTTGGTTGATACTGAGTTTTAAAATATGCATACGATGTCACACAATTTTGTTCGGCCACGGAAAAATTAATATATAATTATTAAATTCACGTTTGAAAGTACAATGTTATTATTTATTTATTTTATTTCATTTATATAGAAAATGGGTTTTTTAAAAAATATTTTGAAGCAACTAGTTTTGTGTAAATAGTGAACATAATTATTTCAAAACTGCTCAAAAGTCGGAGTTACGGTCTTCATTGGGTACACACATCAAATGACTCTGGGGAGAATCAAAAAAAGAAAAAATGTCTTGTTAAGTTTTAGCATACCACATTGATGCAAATCACCCGGTGTATGTTAATTTTTTGATTCGATTGTTCTTTCTTGAAGAATACATTTTGCAATTTATTAAAATCATGATTAAAATATACATAATTTAAAAATAACTTAATCCAGTTCAACAAGACGCTTGTCACAACAAATTAGGTGTGAAAACTTTGTCCGATTTTACAAGACTACTTTTGTTGTAGATATATTTGATAAATATTTGTTTTTTTACAATTATAATATTGTATGTGGAGGTATAGACAATCAGATTTCAACACGATGTAAACTAGCCATGTGTACGTGCCAGTAATCAGTATCCACCATGAATTTGCGTGTAAGACAAAACAATTTCAATGAACTAGAATTCTAGACGCAGTACCTAATGCAACTGTATTGGAAAAATATACTACAGACTAGGCAACATACATAGTATATTCTAATATATTAGTAATAAAAGTTTTTCAATGGCTTAAGGTTGTGGTTACGCAGTGGCGACGAAATATTCACGTTTAATAGGTTCAATAATATTATTATGTTATGTCATCGTTAATTTTTCTTTCGAATTTTATCTAGTAGAAAAAGTGATTCAAAAGTTTCGAGTTGACCTACCTATAAACTGGAAATGTGGTCTAATATTTTTCGGTCTATTATTTTTTTTTGATTTTATCAGAATATAATACCTTATGGGCTATGCCGAATAATGTTGCGAAAGAAAATTGTGAAATGACTGGTGGCCAGTTTTTTAATTCAATTGATTTTAGATCGAAATCAATTATTTTGTGTTTAAAAACAATCCAATGCACGTTCAATATCAATTAAAATAAAATAAATATTTCTATTTGAATTCATAAAAAATTGTATCTTATTTTAACGGAAAAAAGTACATAATAGGTACATAAAATAAACTTATTCAGATACTATCAAAGGTTGCAAAAATAATAAAAGAAGTTGGTTGAGCTATTTCAAATGAATTTCAATAAAGACCTCGCGTGGTTATAATATATAGTTGATAAAAATAAAAATTTAATACGTTCGTTTAGAGTTTTGCAATTTTATTTCTAAAAATGAATTTATTATAGCAGATACTTTCTACCTTTTTCTTTAAAATTAAATATTTATGATTGTGTATGGTTAGATACTAGGATATTATATTACTTTATTATTACTATCGTAATTATTGCTTATTTTATACGGTTTATACATCGTAAATCAATTAAAAAGATTTAACGTCAACCGTTCTTTATAAGCTATATAATGTGTTTTGTATTACCATTTACCAGATTGTACACCATATGGCGTATACCAGTAGTTCTCAACCTTTTTATATTCTAGTACCACATACAAATGTTGAATAATATTTTTTTTTATCACTACGTTAAATATTAATAATAATTTAAATTTAAACTTTGATGAGATAATGTTATTGACCATTGAGTATAAATTATAATATCAGTAGACACTAGTATAACCAGTTCGTTTGTGCATGGTGAGTGGTGACTAACTATTTATGAATCATTACTCCTTATGAGTACAATTGGTTTTTTGTGTGTGTGATATATGTTCAAATCTAAAATATGAAAGTAAAACTGTGCTGTGTACATATTTAAATTTTTTTGGTAATCAGAGCATATTTACGCATTACCTGTATAGATTGGCTTTTTAGTGCATTTTCTTTATAACTATTCTGAAAAACAGAAAAAAAATTTGCATATTAAAATGCCTTCAATTATGTACCTGCAAGTTGCAACAATGTGTAAATATTCGAAATATTGTGTATTTTCTACGTGGTAAGTTTTGTATACTGATATCCATCGATGACGATCTTTATAATATAATATTGACTTATGATATTGTTTTTAGGATCAGGTGACATAAAAATATCGATATAAATATCAATATAAACATTGATATGGAAGTAACAAAATTATGTATAAAAAAAAATTATAAAATAAATAAATTGAAAATAAAAAAAGGTGGGTAAGTGGATGTCGCTTTGCTGTACAGTAAGTTACAAGCGGGTCACTGTAATGGATGGTGTTAAATTTGAATTCAATGATATAATATCATATTGTATAAGAAAAACGATTCTGAACGAAAACGGTCAGTCAGCCTATGATATTACCAAATATAGTTGATGATATGATTGTGAATAAATAATTTATATATAACCTATTTACGTGGAGCTTTGTTTTAAATTTTCAATCCTTAGCTATAAAAGTTGAACATTTTATACATTTTTAAATACAAAATAATTATTAAATATTGAATTTGATACATTTTGTCAAAATTCGAACTTTAAATGCTTATAAAAAAAAATTGTGCCTATGTATTTTTAATATTTTTCAACTGCTATTGTAACAATATATCAGGAGCCTCGCATTAAATTTTCACGCTTTTTTACTCAACAAATAACATTTTATTGATATTTATAGAAAAAAAAACTAAAATAATTGAAAACTGACAATGTCCGTAAACAGTTCAAAAAGAGTAAAAATATTTTCGAAATTGTATGATGTATAGAAAATGAAAATATAAACATTCAGTAAAATTTTCATGTATCTACAGTTATTCGTTTTTGAATAACAACAAAATAGCAAAATCGTTACATGAGGAATCGAGGGAATATCAAATGTTGTAAAAATATGAATTTCAAACGCTCATAAAAATTTAATTTGACTTTCTTGTAGACATTTTGTTTCCTATCAAAAAAGTTACTGTTGAAGAAAATCCAAGCATTTTTACTATCCTAAAAGGTGATGACAGACACAAAAAAAAACACACATCATTATAAAATCAGTACATTCATCGCTTCGCTCAGAATCTAAAATATCAATAATTCAGAAAAAATGTTTTTGTTTTAGCAGATATTTAGTCATTTTTTGGTGCAAATTATATTTTTGTATATTATTTAGAGTTACAACTCCTTAAACCTATAGAATTATCACTTAGATATTAGTCATTCATATTTAGTAATAACTTGTTGCTAATAGTGAGCGGGATATTATGAAACAGAAAACTGACTTTGTAATCAAATGTTAAATAGGAAATTTCAATTTATAACAATAATCATTAAAAAACCATCAAGAATCCAAAGCTCTATAAATTAACAAAAAGTCTATCGTGATTAAGGTCGATATTTTTTTGAGATCTTGTAAATCAGAAACTGTATATAATATTATTGGACTACGATACAGAACATGGAACATATCAAACTGGAATATTCCTTTAGTAGAAGGTGTAAATTAAGTAGGTATTTAAATACATTCCCAAACTGTGGTAATAGTATTTGTGTTCAAATTAGATTGTTTAAATTAAACATGTAAATGGCGTATACTTTCAAGATTTTGTTTTGAAGTGTAAAATTTCCATATATGGATTTTTGTTTTATAATTAATCAGTTTATAACATTTTAACCAGTTCTCCTACTAATTTGCTCCAGATACACAAAATATTATAGTAGCATATAACATAATACTGACCACAGGTACTGGTTGTCGTTGACTCACAAACAAGGTCACACATAACGAAATTATTATAATGCTTCTATGGTAACTTTTTTTCATGTCTTAATCAATTCTCAATATAACATCTGTTTGATATTATATGTTGAGAACCCTGTAAATTATTTACCTATTCGCGCAGACAAACCATAGCGAATAAAATAGGTAGAATGATGTTATGAGATAGAATTTAAGCATACTTTTTCTATGTTACCTATCTATAATGTAATACGTTATTATTAAATTATAACACTATCATTACATTTTACTATAAATATAGAGGATCCAGTTTCAAACTTTTACTAGTAATTGTTACTAACCATTTAAATTTATAATTATCATTGTAATTATTATGTGTCTTAATCACTTATCATATACTCGTATAGGCTAATCCATATGAATATAAGCACATATTATTGAACTGTATAGGTACCTATGTAATTACTTGACTGCTTATTGATATTAAATGTACAAACGATTATAATACTAATTAGCAATGAATACTTTTGTGAATACTTTTTAACCAGACATCGTATTATAGACTTATCCATAACGTAATAATTATAATAATGAATACGTGAATCAAACATTTTATTTGAAGAAAAACGCTTATTATTCAAAGTTCAAACTACAAACTACAACCATATTCCAATCTAATATACCTATATGTCAAATTTCAATAACCGGTTTAAATGGTTATAACTCAAATATGATATTAATTGTTCAATAAACGAAAAAATTGAATTTTTTTATTTATTAAATGACGTCCCCCGGATTATGGATTTTCTTTTCTGCCAAAAATTCAGTTTCGTGAATGGCGTTTGGCAACCAATAATTGTTCATATTATACATTCATCAATAACATTATTATAAGCGTTTTATTATTTTATCAGGTATTATAGACATTTATAATAAATGTTATAATTAACATAAAAATAATTTTTTATACCTCGACAATTAAGTTAATTTAGACATTCAGTGTTTATGTTAGTATATACTTAGGGGTGTGGTAGTTATATTATGTATGTTTATATTATAAATTATCATTTATATTTAAAGGCGGGAAAATACCTGCCGGAGGTGCAAAATATCTGAATCCGGCCTTGCATTATCAGCTATGTAAGCTATGATAATATGATGTTATACTTAAAATCTATGTTTTAAATAAAAAGTACCAGAGTCCAATTAATTGTATGTTTCGTCAAATTCTTGCTATAATATTATTTAATTACCATGCACAGTTATAACTTATAATATAGATGGTCGTAATACTGTTGCGGGTTTTTGACTTTAATTTTTATGAAATTTTGTAATGTTTTAGAATAAAATATCTTATGTTATAATCTGAAAAAGTTGTACCTATTATGCAACTGTACTTGCAGCTTACGACAATATTAATATACACAATGCCACACGCTATAGCTGTATAGTTTCACTCGTTGTAGTTTTCAGTTTTATTATATATTATACCAATTTGCAAATTTATTTGTGTCCGTTGTGTTGCAAACGATATGAGCAAAAATAATAAACCAACACTTTTACAAGGCACTTATTATTATTGTGTAATACGCTAATACCTACTGCACGCGTGTTTCAACTATCTATTACTTGTGATATAACGAGAAATATTATATTTTAAGTTTTGTGATGATTTTTGTAACCTTGAACAGTATTACTGGCTATAGGGATAGCACTCTAAAGTTAAGTAAAATTATGATAGTTTCACGTGTTATACCCATGTGTGATACCTACCTATAAGTACTAATGTCTGGAACAAATCAACAGAGTGTAGCACAAACGGAATTTACATGCACAATTTATTAGGTTTGTAATATAAAATGACAACTTCAAAAAAAAAAAAACACCAGATCTGTGATATTTTAAAAGTTACCTATTATCCTATCCTAACTGAACGTGTGGTCTGCTTAGATTTTCTGCAACAGTGTCAATTCTGATAGGAAAGTGAATATAATTGTTACTTTGGGGGGTCACAAGTAAAAATTTCCCAGTAATTTTCAAAAGCACTAGGAAATACAAAAAAAAAAAAAAAATTAAGAAAAAACGTAAATTTTTACATATAATCAGTTTTTGACAAAATTGATTTTGTGTTTTGGTGTAACCCTAAAACAAATTACAGTAGATACATGAAATTTTCACTGAATGTTTAAAATAGCATTTTCTATACACCACAAAAATATTTTGACTTGTTTTAAGCTGTTTACTGACATTTTAAGTTTCCAATTTTTTTATTTTATTTTTTTTTTAATATCAATAAAGTTTAGGTATTTGTTGGTCTAAATCAATGGCAGTTGAAAAATATTAGAAATACATAGTTGTAATTTTTTTTGAAAGCATTTTAATTTCATATTTTGATAATTTATCATTGTATTAAAATTTAGCACCGTCCATTACAGTGACCCACTTGTAACCTACTGTACAGCAGAGCGACACCTATACTTGCCCACTTTTTTTTTCTTATTTTTACTTTTTTTATTTTTCTTCTTTATTTTTCTTCATCTATACATATGCGAATGTTTGGTTTTTTTTTATTAATGTTTTTTGGATTGTTGTTAGGTCAGGTTAGGTTAGGATTTTGTATTAATTGATTGTATTAATCCGCCGTATGTTGAATTAAGTAAAAACTCGGTAGGGATTTCTATACATTAAAATATAATATAATTTACACTTAAAAATACATTGCTTACACAGCGTGTTACACCCAAAAGAAGTGTTAAAATTTGTTTTGCAAACATTAAAAATAGATAAGCTATTATTCAGTTTTGGTTAGGTTACAACTGGCTTTTTTTTAGAGATGATCAGTCAAAGTGGGCGTGTTACCAGAACTTATTGGCCTTCTTAAATAAAAATAACGTATAACGTCCATAAAAATGATTTTCTTACTTGCGCAATATATTCGCTAATATTTGTTAACTATTTGCTAAATGTTGGTATCGGTTTGGAGCCTATATTATAAAGTGGTTAGGTCAAGTTCATGAACGTATTAAACGTAAGATGAAATTGAATTTGGAGTGTTTTTGAGGATTGTATGAAATTATACCGTAACGTTAACGTTAATATTATTAGGAAATCAAGTTTAATTTCTATTTTATGAACCCTTCCATAGACCATAGGTTACATCCCAAAATAGATAATGGCATAGTTTTATGTCTTCTTCCGTGTGATATCATTTGACAATATTATAAAACTAGAATAATTGTACAAGCAACTGGTGTCTGACCAATGAGAGAAAATACGTGGTTATGGTAGAAAACGTGCTTGGAGGCTTCAAATCATAGTACATATACTATTAAGAAAGTAATCAATTAATTCGAAGTAATGTAACAAAAATTAAACTCGTAAATAGTAATTTTTTTTATTTTACTTAAAATACTGTTCAATATTGTAATGATGAAATCCTTTACACTCATATTATAATGCTCTCGCTGGAGAGGGTGACTGCCATTCGGTTTGTCTCAAGGTAGACACGTTTATAACATGTTTTATATTGCTTAAAACAATTAAAAGTGTATTTTTTGTTTGTGAGAATTGAAAGAAAACATTTAAAAAAATAATAACACGAATTACGACAAATTTTGCAGGTTTAGCTCCCTCCTGAATATCACTCAATTATCATTTTAATAATAATATTTTTACGTTATTAGTATTTTAACTGTATTACCTATGCATGAACACCAAACAATATTATGGAAACTTGAATTACCTAATAGTTTAGGTATGATATTATATTGTTATTATTTATATGAATAAATATCTATAGTTATAATATAATATAAATTGTGGGGGATGGAGTGGATCAAGGCGTCGGTTGCGACGCACACCGGTGCCAGTTCGATGCCGGCCGCGGGTGGCATTTTTCTTCGGGCAAGTCACGGTGTCCGAAGAGAAGTGCCACCATCCCCCACCCGGGCATGGCAGATACCTATGGGTGCCCACTAAAAAATCTGCCAAACCAAAACACACCTGTTTAAACTTACAGTAGCCTCTTCCACAGTAAAAGCCACTCAATGGCCTAAGTTGTTACGGGTTAATAAATAAAAAAAAATATTTATATATATGTATTATGGTGTTAATAATATACATATTTTCAAGTGCCGCCATCCCCCCACCCCGGGGCACGGCAGAAACCTACGGGTGCCCCATTAGAAATTCTGCCAAACACAACACACACGTGTACCAACCTACCCAATATAAAACCTACCAAACCTACCCAATATAAAAAAAAAAAAAAAAAAAACCTACAGTGCCCTCCCCACACCCAATGGCCTATGTTGCCGCGGGTTACCCAATAAAAAAAAAAAAAAAAAAAAAAAAAAATATACATATTTTATTTTAAAATAAAATGATATATTTATATACCTTACATTTTAGCTACATATTAAATAATCAGTCTATTCAGCAATATTATTGTTAATTTATTGTTAGGTTGGACACACATTTGTCTTATATATAACATTTACTGGACATTATGTTTACGAAAAGTTCAATACAGTACCTAACCTATCTGCTGTAATACTGTGGTCTGTCGTAACCCAGTAATTGTAACATTATTAATAAATAATTGATAGATAGAGAAATGCAATATCTATTAGTAATTTAGGTACTGAAGGCATGAGATTATTTTTCAATTATAGCTATTTCATATTTAATTAAATAATATCTTGAACGGATGTAAATGTTTAAACTATTTCTAAATAAAACAGTTGCAATATTTGGGAATGCCCATGACGATATAATACACCATATTCAATTGTATTTTAATAAAGGTATTACAAAAAAGGTGTACTCGTTTTTGTTACATAATTATATAGGTGCTTATTTGTACTTGTTAAAAACAACATACAATTTAACACTATTTTACAAATTAATATATTATAGTATCCGTGTTTTAGATTTGGGTTAGTAACTTAAAAGATATTATGATAATATTGTTTTAAGATTGAACATGACGACACATTATATCTGCTTCTACTCAAAACGGTGACCTATATACCAAACAAGGAATAATAAACGTCCACTTTCCTAATTTTTTTCAATATTTTAATTTTATAACGTTATATTTAAATTAGAAAAGCAATTTACATAATATACGTACATGTGTAAAATATGTATAACTATAAACTAAATAAAGTTGAATACAAATAAAAATTAAATTTCGTTGAATTTTTAATCAATACAAGTGCTATTTATTAGTGCTTTTTAGGTTATACCCACAAAACCATAAAAGGGATGACCAAATAGTTAAGCATACCTACAAAACTTGGGTAAGTATAAAATATAAACTAAAACACATAAAAGCGAATGTTAAAACAGCTAAAATGTATTATAATATAATAATAATAATAATATGGTATTAGTTAAAAACACAAACGAACAAATGTGTGTTTATTTGTAAAAACACGTTTTTTGCAAGTCTATTACAATTTATAAATGCAAACATTTTTTGCTATTGAAATAATTGTTTTAAGAAATTTAAAAAAGAATAATCATTGACAAATAATCGATAATCACTTTAATTCAATATTTTAAACAATATGTATGTATGTATGTTTTTTTTGTTTTGTTTTGTTTTTTTTTTTAGTTTTATTATAAATATCGATAAAAAATTTTTTTATTAGACAAAAAGCTTGAAAATGTAGGTTTCTAATAAGTTTTTATTATGGCTATATAAATATATGAAAGACGCATACTCAAAATTACGACAAGATTCATCAAAACTATGATAATTCTCAAGTTATTTTGTACTAAAAAATTTATACAACGTTAAATTTTAATAGCTAAGACTTGAAAATTCAATCAAGGTTCATAATAAATGGTTTATACTGAAACAAAAAATTTAAAATTTACAAGGACATTTTTTTTATAGACATATTATTTTGAAGTTAAAATCTTAACGAAATTGAATAATGATCAAACGAAGAACAACAATTTTAATTAATTTGTTGAAAGTAATTCAAAAATATATTAATTTTATAAGATTATAACTATAGTAAGTGTACCTACTATAGATTCTCTGCATATCGCGTATAATAATAACATTTTAGCCGTTTTGACAATCACTATTTTGTGTTGCAGATATTTTGTGCTGAGCTGCAGTTTTTGTGGTCACTGTTTTCACGTTCACTATTTTAGTCTCGTGGTTCTGACGTGTTACCACTGTAAACCATTTGCACTGAGCAAAACGCAACGATTTAAAGCAAATTTCAAAGTGCGTTTTATATATGTACCTATAGTTTATAACATCAAACATCTACTACTGTTAACATCGGATTTTTTTTTGAGTTGATCTAAATTTACCGAAGGTTATATAATGATATACAATTATTATTAATAGGTGCCTCCTACATGAAAAGATTTACTTTTTTAGATTGTAGAAAACAGTATATAGTGTCGACTCGTAAACCGTGTAATACCTATAAGTAAGGAGGGGTTCATCAATCGTCACGACTTAAACGTTCTCTCCCTCCGGCTCTGACCCGAACGTTATTATGATAATATAAAGTCCATAATAATATTTCCATGCGATTTTAATGCTATATTTTATTTGAAGTCGGCATACTAAACAACGAACTTTTCCCTGAAACACACTCGACAAATGACCGTTATTACGATTTAATTGTAAGACAATAATATGTTATTTATGAATAGATAAATAGCTGAATGGCTGCAGGTAGCAACGTGTAGGTACTTATCATAATATAAATATTAAATATGAATTATTATTATTATTATTATTACAGTCAGCGAGAAAATAACTATAGGTACCTACCTATTGTTTTTGTACGGCACGTACGTCAATAAAAATTTATTAAATTTCACATTAGCTGACAACTTTACCAACATTCGTTACGCAAAGCAATTATGTTTTAATTAAATGTTATTATCTAATAGTTTTAACGACTATAATATAATATACAGTATCTAGTTGGAACGAAATTATCGTATTATGAGACTTGTGTACCTAATTTATTGTGACTATATAATAATATCATATGATGAATTCATAAAATGCAGTTATGATGTCACACTTGAAAATTGAGATAATTTTACTATTTAAAAATAACAAATATGAAATATAATCCTACCTACAAGATAATAATATTGTAACTAACGCAGTAATGCATTGGTCTTATAAAAATTCATTTTACCAGAAAATTTGAATTAGGTGTTATTTATTTATATTCACGCTTTGCTGTAAGTAGGTACTAGGTAATAGGTACGCATTGTGAAATGTCGATATTTTAAACAAATTTAGTTTTATGTCAAGTGTATTTATAAGGAAATCAATATTTGCATAAAAATTCGCGGGTCTATAATACCGATACTATGTTTACGATATATTATATTTTGTTATTGCATAATTTGTTTTAGAGGGTACTTTTTGTAGGTACTAGATTTAAATTTAATTTTAAAATTCATACAATTTCATAACAAGTTAGACTGAGGGGAAGACTTAAGAATTAAGCTCAACTTACTAAAGATGGTTAAGATTTTGTAAAAGGCACTACAGTCTAATTGCTAGGGGCTGCATCCCTCCTAAAATTGTTAGAACATTTTAAAACGCTTACGCATTACATTCGTCGAAGTCATGTATTTTGTATTTTGTATAAAGGTTGTTTCAAAAGTCTAAAATGTTATATAAAATATTATATACTATATAGGCCTGGTATCAGCATATTAAACTTATGAAGGATCCTAGTTAAGCCTATATAATATATAACAAATTATCTGCCCCCCACCACAGACTAAAATGACAAAATCCTTGCTACATCACGAGTTGTCTAATATTATATTCACGTGGTGTAAATTATAAAGAGGAAGCTGGAAGCGTGAGGAAACCTGGAGCCGAGCACTCGTCTTGCATTGCTCGATTTGGTGGATGACAATGGGATGTTCAAAAGTGATAATGCTGTTAAAAAATACTTCAGAGAAACTGGAAAACAACTTCTTCAAAGGTCGATATCCTTCGAAAGATTTCCAATCGATATGCAGGTATGTACCTATCTGCCTATAAAGAGGTTCCTACCTACTGATATACTTAATATTGAATCGAAACCTTTAGAACGAAAAATAGGTTTGAACAATTTTTTATTTTCGACCGTTTTTCTAGGTTTTGTGAGAAATTGTATTCGATTTCATTCAAAGGCCACAAAGAGCATAACAATAGATCACGCCAATAGCACAACTGAAGGCGTTTGCAGATCCATTTTGTTAGCGTCATGCATTTTGTACACTAAGCAATACGTACCATTATATAATTTTCTAAAATTATGTCATTGAGTCGTTTTGTTTTTGCGACGGTTACTCATTTCGGGGCCGACGGACATCCTGAAACTCGGTCGTAGCTACTAGTTTGTAGTATTGTCACGTAACACCGATGTATGGGCAATATTATGATAATAATACAACGACCGGCAGAGTAAAAGTGGAAACCCCCAGCAGGAAATTGTGACGAACGCGATCACCGGAATACAGCATGGTAGCGATTGTACATACTCACTCATTAAAAATACATTCAAAAGGATTTTGAAGTACCTTTAAAAATATTTCAAATGCTTTTAAATATCTACTCACTTGTAGTATAGGGCTCTTCGGGTCCGGGATTCGTCTAAGTAAGTCATAGAAATTCATACATAAATATTTTTTTATAATATGATATAAGAAACTATAAAGTTAATGGAAAAATACTTTGACTTTTTTATGTTTTGTATTTTAGATTCTGGGTGGAGTGATAAATGTATTGATTTTACAAAGATGTGTGGGATACTCGGATGTAAAGTTATAATTTTAAAACTATGTCCAAAAAATTTAAAAAAACATACATATAAAATACAACAATTAACACCAGTAAAGGCACCTATGCGTTCAGTTTATTTGCAGTTAACTTATTTAAGTTAATTATATAACTTTTTCTAGTCATTTACGATGCAGCTATACTGTCCAAACTATTTTAAATTTAATCGTGCAGAGTTAAAATATAATATAATACTATATACCCAAGAACCATATTATAAATACTTAAAGTAAATATTTTAGATTTCTTGTGTGGTGATGGATAATAATATATTGATAATTTTACAATGATATGTTTTTTTGTCAATTTTTAAGCAGTAATAATACTTAAATTTTCATCTTAAGTATTATCTTTTCTGGTTTGAATGTGAATCTAGTTTGTGTTTTATTTGTTTTTTGAGCGTTTATCCATAACAATGTTTTAGGATCGTTTGAAGTAAAAATTTCGTGAACATCGTGAAAATGTACAAATTGTTTTGTAGTTAAGTTCCCAAAATGTTTAATATTCATACTTAAGATTAGACAATTTAATAAAAGGTTCCTTATAAGATTCCTCATCAATCATAAATCATAACTGTGTTCTATTACAAACATTAATGGGACTGCCGATTTAATCTCATTACCTAAACTAAAATGTTCAAATTGCTCTAAGGTTTAAAACATATTATGTTCAAATATTGCATTAGGTAAAATAAAAAAATGAAGTTAAAACCAGAACTTGCAAACATTATAATAACGTTATATTTGACTAAAAACTATTGAAATTTACGTAATTATAATAGAAAGCGATGATCAAAACATAATTTATAGAATATCATTGAACGAAAAATAACGTTAAACGAAATAATTTAAAATTTATATTGGTTTTGTAAAAATATTTATTTCATGCACATGAACATTAGAACTAATTATATTATATTCCGTATCTGGCCTAAAATAAATTTAATAATTCTGAATAACGATAAACGCAACACTTGTATAACGTTTTAGTTCTTAATAACGATAAACGCAACAATTGTGTAACCTTTTAAATTGTAAATAACATAAAACGGAATTATTTTTCAAATGCAAGCCCTGGTTCAAACAGCATTCGTTTCGCTTATTCCTTACAATTTATAAATATACATTTTAGTTTACAAATTACAATATGTATATACGTCGATCAATTTAGTAATTTAGTATTATAATGACGCTATTACGTGACGTAACTAATTAATTTATAACAAATCGTAAATATATATTTTCAATTTATTGTCTTTAAACTAAAGCAATATAATATTATTAATTATAATAACAAAATATAAATAACTTTGTATGTAAAAATATAAATTATTTTCCAATCATCGACTGATATTCGTTGATAAATAATTGTATGCAATGATCATAACGTTTGCAATTCAAACATTATCTGTTTTTAAATCAAGAGCAACATTCGAACTTTAACTGTTTTGAATCCGAGTGCAATTTGTTCATTATCTTATCTCTACAGAGTGCAATTCCACATAAACAAGTTTCTATTCCGCCTTACCCTAAATCCTAACTGACGTAGAACATCATGTTTACCATTTTAAAACTTGTATGTAATAGATTCTAAAATATATAAACTTTGAGACCCTCCGCTACTCTAGAAATGTATCAAACTTAATGTCAATAATTTATTTTGATCTACTGGTTAATTTTTTTTGTTATCGTCTAATGATCAAAACTGGTTTTCAAAAATGCTTTTTTTAAATTTTCACAGTTATGAGGTGTATCGTATATAGTATTTACTATATATATAGCCGTATAGGTAATATATATAGTTACCTCAAATAATTGTGAATTAGTGTATGTGTACGTGTAAGTCAAAAGAATTTAAAAACCGTTTATTTTTTTAATTGGGAATAGATTTTAATTATAAGACTAGGTTTGAAAATATAAGGTACTTAACCGATTTATTGTACCAATGCAAATAGGTAGGATAATTTATTCATTGCCTTGGTGGTAACATGCAATAACCGCTTCCATCTTCAAAAAATAAAAATAAAATCGGCCATCAGTAATGTGGTCGGTTCTCAATTTATCGGGATTTATACTTCTTACAGATATTTATTAGGTACTAACCGGTTACCTCATTTTTAAGTCCATCATTTTTTTTCCAAACGTAGGTTATTCATGTGTAGTTGAAATACAAAAAAAAAGTGTTTGGATTGTTTGTACATTTAAATACGCTGAACCGTACCGGATCAGTTGCAATAATCGTGGTTATTGGTATACTCGAGGATTTGTAGAAAGATACAGTCCGAAGGCTGAATATGAAACGGGGGGGCTGGCCGGCTGGAGAGACGGAGAGAGTCGACTAGGTTTACTAAAAAGATGAGAAACGGTGATGGATGCATTATAATATTATTACATATATAATACATTGTTGAATAATAATTTATTTTTCATCCATAATTAGGTAAAAAATCACATACGATTTTTTTTTCGCAGCGTATAGAAAGTGGCCGATAGTTATAATATATATTATTTGAAACAGGTATTTCACACATAATCGCGTTACGAAATACGAACGATTTTTGCTAAAAATAATACCGGCTGACATTAAAATGAATGGACGGGGTACACTTACGACATTATCATTACCCGTGCGTCGTGTGTATAATCTAGTATTTTATTAATTGTATTGTTATTAGTTAATCATTATAAATGTATTACTATGACAATATTATTATTGTGATATTATTATGTTTATTCTGCACTGTAAAGACTTGCACGCAATGAAATGACAAAAATGTGTCTGCGAGAGTAAAATTATGGGACTCATTAAGTAGTATATTTAAATCTTCAACTCAACGTAAATAGGTAAATAGGTAGGTATTTTATAATATCGTAATAGATTGGAATTTCACTATTTTATAGTTTTCATTATAAATTTCGTTTATGGCTAAATTATACATTAGCATTACGGTTTTTATAGGTATTTTGAAATTTAAATCTTTACCGAAGTCTTATATAATATGTGTAATATAATGGTATGATTCATGAACGTATCATAACAAAATATAATATTATTATGTAGGTATCTGCTAACCAGTCATGTGTGCTTCTTTTATTTGTTTGTTTACCAGACATCGTATAAAATTGAAAATATGTAGAACCACATAACATTAGGTACGTTAACTGTAGGTACTTCAGTGTTAAATAGTTGGATATAATTCCCGAAAAAAAACATATTTTGATCCGGTTCATAATTAACTTGTAAGTACGAATAATCAAAAACAACATAATGTTATAAAACAGTCCAAAGAAATCAATTTTTGAACATCAGCGGTGTTTTTTTGTTCGTTTGGTTCAGCTAAAAATAAATGTTAATACTTTTGTGACGTAATTTTTTTATATGTTTATATTTGATTTATTTGGTACGGTTAAAAATCCACGTTAATTAAATTTAATATTATTGAAAAGTTCGTTTTTTATATATTATTATTTATTATGAAACCAGTTGAAAAAATAACGATTCTTGAATATAAATAATCGTTACGTTCTTACCTATATAGCAAGTTAAGCTGTATTTGTATTGCATAAGTTGGCAAATAAATGATATTATTATGTACGCACGATCAGTATCCCACTGTTTTAGTGCAGGTAATACTTTTAAGAATTACTTGAATAAATAATCAAATATAAATGTAGGTACTCTTAATTCTTATAACAACATACCATCATTAATATGAGCTAGGTACCACTATTTGAATAATAACTAGGTAGGTACTCAAATCTTATGAAACTTTATTTGAAATACTTGCCTGCTTTTTGAATAAACGCATTCGGTATACCTACTAAAGTAGAATTATAGCCGACGAAGCAGCGTTTATTTTTAAAATGTATATCTAAGTAAAACGAAAAAATCATGATGTATTAAATAATAATATCGATTTAAGATAATAATATGTACCTACCTACACGATAACTCGAAAATTTGTATTGAATTTGAAATGGCACCTATTGGAAGTACTTATAATATGTCAGCTTATTATATATATTTAATATTTCTTATTGGTACCTACTCAAATTCTTTACATTTTACAGTGATTCAACAGTGCACCTAAGGGGATTGTAAGTCATTATTACAACATAAAAAATTGTGTGACGCACTGCACATGATATAACAGCTGGTGCTGGGTGTATTATTATATTATTATTATAGTGGTGTTTAATATTATACATTTTAGACTATGAGTGAAGCATGAAATGTGTCACAATTATGTTGGTTTTTGGGGTTTTACATTTGAAATGTTTATGATATTAACAATTTGAGTGCCACGGGTACCATATCTGGAACTTACGTGGTATTGTGATACCCATGCAAGGTTTAAATATGTTAACCTCGTGTCCTCGTTCATTTTACATGATTTGACTCTCAGGATTTAAGAGACGATTTCGGTAAATAGGTACTCATTTTTTTTTTTTGTTATTTACGTCACTGGTGAGCATCATCATCTAGTACTCAATCTAATATGACAAAATTAGACAAAATAAAAGAAATACCGACAAAAAGAAGAAACCCCGCGGCCTGCGTGTTCACCGTCCAAAATTATGATGTCGCATATTATTACGAAACCCGTCAGCATAGGTACCTATTCTGGCGTCTGTAAACGTTTCTAAAGAAATACCGCGGCAGTTTACTTGTTAAAAAATTAAAATATTGGCGGTATGTAGTGTATTTAGATATTTAGATGGTAATAAATATAGTAAAATTGGCAGTAGGTATATCATATTATTATAATGTATAATACTACGAAGAGGTATTTTTTACATTTTTTTTGAGTACTTGATATGTGTATAAAAATGATACACCGGTTGAAGTGAACAAAAAAACATTGAAGAAATCTCACAACCAGCGAGTGCGATTGTAATTGAGCTCCGTCCAAACCCGCTTTTCGAACGACGTGATTAGTGTGCGACGTAAAATTCAGAAATTTCCAAAATCAGATCGTTGAAATTTAAAACCTAAAAATGAAAACTTTTGAAACGAATTTCACACGATAAACTAAGCTATATAATATTTTTGCACAAACCGCAAGATTATACGATTACCGAGCAAACGGCGTTTCAACGATACGAAATGCTTTTCTCCACGCGAGTACTAGTATAGCAAAGCGAGATGAGTGCCCACCACCGGTTGCATAAATTAATATTTATCTCGCCATGGTTTCTTTCTGTTCACAGTTTTTACTTTGAACAGTGGAATAGGTAGTAAAATATACGAAAAACGTTATCGGTATACGAAATAGATACCTAGGTAGTTATCGGTATAGAGGGTCTGAAAATAAACACCTATAATATAACTATCCTTTACATTAATATTAAACTTGGGTACTGTTCTTAATATTGTTAATAATTATATTGTATAGAAGTATCGATCCGACGAATCAGGTTTGTGGATTTCCATTAGCTGTTGCGACAGTTTAACGACACGTGTATGGTCATGGGTTTTCTAAGTATACACAAGTAGGTACCGGCCGTCCCAATTATGTGGTTTACAAAAGTGATATGTGCATGATCATCATGATTGTACTTTTTAGTTTTATGATTTATGCGGACACGTGATCTATAATATTAACACTTTAATTTATTTTAGTTTTAATTTAATGGTCAAAGTGCCCAATATCTTTATTGAACACTGCTTGTACCACCTGTACCACTAAGTACCAGCTATATATTATGTCACTTATGGCCGGGACCATATTACACCGTGTCGTACGTCATCAGTCTAAAAGCCGAGTAGATTAAACTTGCTATATACACAACACGTGTATTGTAAACTAGGTTCATTAGATGTATAATAAGCGTTTAAAAATATGTTCTGTACCTACTTTTGAACAAATGTCATTCGTCTGTATACCGTCCATGATAATTTCCATCATTTATGGTTTCTTAATAATTAATATCATGGTCATACCACCGATGTCAATAATTAAATTAAAATTGTTTAATTTCGTCATGACGATGCCTATACTGTTACGTGGCTACATATGACCTATATCCATTATATATATTATTATTACTTATGCGCTACCAATAGTCATGTTTATTATGTAGTAGGTATAAGTTACATACGAACCTAATGTTTTAATACAAATAGAAATCAATTAAATTTGAATTACAAATAATTATACGGTTAAATATAGTGTCCGATTTGTCATCCGTACAAAAGTGGGGAACTCGATTAAAACTACCTATGTGTCTTAGTAATTGGTATAATATACAATTTATAATACAAAATAATAATAATTATTTAGAGGTCCAAAATATGATTTTGAATTTTGTTTGTTTCGTAGATCAGGTCATAAAAATCTTCTCCATCTGCAGTAATAAATCATCTGGGAGGTGGTACCTCAAAAAAGTGCCACTATAAATATTTTGTAATGTAATGCTTATAATTTTTTTTTGAAACTCATTCTTAGTTTTTTTAGTCGTTGAAATGATTATTTCAATCTGTATTTAAAACTAACCGGTAGTGGCCATTAGATGGGTAAGTAGGTACTATTATAGGTATAGTCGTTACTTCCTGCATACTTTCTCACTGTTTCTCTCCAATTAAGCTGTACAATAATCTCCATTACAACCCCGGCCACTTACTTCAGCAGTTGTACATGCCACCTTGTAATAAGTGTTTAATATTTATAGGATCCTACCTATTTTATTAAAATAATATTCCATGATTAGTCATTATAGAGTTAGTCGTTACGATGTCATAATGACTTTTACTTAATTTTTTTATGTTCACGATCACTGGAGATCAAATTATTATAAATCTATTTGTTATGACGTAGAATCGGTTATATTAATTAATGTTGTATAATTTAGCATTTTTTAAGAGTTTTTAGAATTAAACGAATGTACTTTTTTTATATTACCTAAATATTATTCTTTTTTGTATATTTTAGTTTTCAAATGAAACATTTAAAAATATTTCATAAAGAATATTATCAGATTTATTGATTACAGGTGTTTTTTTAATGCAAATCATGAAATAGAGTAGAATACACTAGTACCCTAAGTTTTATTGTTTCCATCACAACTCAGGTAAACGAGAATACCTATGAAACGTGTAGTTTCTATTAATTATATTGTATTCAATCGTTTATTATAATATTTTTAATGAATAAAATAGGCGCAGTGAATAATATAATTTGTAATTATTTTAAAATAATATTATATTTTACTGTTATAATCATTAAAATTGCAGTTAAAATACTTAAAATAGGTACTTTGAATGTGCATATTTGTTTGCATTTTTCTTTTAGTTCTCAATGATACATTTCATGGCGCTATCTTGTGATTAATTTGCATTATAATTATAGGCGCCTGATATATGTTGAAATGCAACCGAGCACACTAGGTTTCTAATTACTAGTCGTACGAAGAACAGTCACCTAGGTAGGTTTTGATTACCCAAAAACCCAACGATACACCCGTCTTAAAAATGTTGCAGTGGTCCGAAAATAATATTGGCGTAGTAAGTATTTGCATTTGATTTTGTCAGTAAGTACAGCGGTTGTTGCTCATATTTGGAATTCTTCAGTAGGTATAGGCATACATTAAATATTTTGATGCATTTTTTTTAAATGTTGTTGAGAGCCTTATTTGTAAAAAAAAAATATGATACTGTACTGAGTACGGTTAAGATATTTGAATTCAAGTAAAAAACTGCAGAGAAATGTATCGTTTAAAACAATTTTAAGTAAGTAGGTAGTAAGTTATGATTTATTTTTCAAGTACATACGTATCTACTAATTAATAAGTAATAATTATAATAGTTGTTATAATAATATATGCAATGAACCACTCAAAAAAAATGTAATTTAAAAACAATATTTTGTATTTTAATTGAAAGTTTATAATGTTATACGTTTGAAAGGAAAAATTATGTTCTAACATATTTAATTCTAAAGCGAGGAGGTCAATCTCGATAATGGTACAGGTGCCTTTTGCACCAATAATCTTTAAACAATCTTAGAAATATGCGAATAATTGGAATGATATTAATCCGATCCGCCGATTAATATATTTCATTTTTTTGTCAAGGGACTATTACTTCAATACAATAAGTAATAGCTTTCTAGTGGACGCTGCGCTGTAAAGTAAGAACTAGAACCTAGCCGTAAAATTATTTGAGGCTTGGCAGCTTGGGCATGGCATAAACTTCTTAGAAGGCTTTACTATAAATCCTTGTCACTATAAAATGACCAACAAGAAAAGATAAATTTAATTTAAATAATAATTAAGGTATGGAATTTAATAAAATATCCGACAATATTCTTTGTTAAAATTACAGTAGGTACACTTCACTTATAGTTTTGGATCATTATAGAAAAACCAAATATGTTACTGGTAATCTATTACATGCAATCCTAATTTGTATTATACAAATGAAAAACAGTTATTAATGTAAGGATATTATTCAATAATAATAATAAATAATATTAAAATTATTAGGTACTCATATAAATTTATTAGTTAATAGGTAGTTAAACTTTTTTTTAAGGTTACAGCCTTGAGTACTTATTTATAAAAATAAAAATGGTAATTGGTAACAACTAGTTTTAGACACAGTCCACCGACAATCATTACACTACATCGCTAAATACTTCTCTAAAATTAATAATTAAACATACAATTAAATATAAAAATTATGAATGCATAGAGTTTTAACATACAAAATTTAAATAATTAACATATAATCAAATACAAAAACTCGATACAAGGTTGTAACCTTAAAATATTATTTAGTTATACTGCTTACAAATAAAAATAATATTTATAACTAATGAAATACAATTTTTACTGAGAATATTTGTTTGTATGATAATATTATGCATTATATGAAATCCAGCCACGTGCTTATGATTAAAACAAGTTAATATCCTAATTTTTTTAAATAGGGATTCAATCATAGTTAAATTATTTTTATATTATTATAGATTATATTCATTGTTTCCAATTATTTTTTTTTTCTTTGATCTAGACGAATCTCAAATAACACATGAAGCACGGAGAAATCAGTAGTCAAAGAAATTGAAATTGATTTATTTTTTATTAACATACAGAAAGAATATTATTTTATTTTACCAAAAATAATTTAATATTTCATTGATAAAATAATTTTCTGAAAATAACTAATACGTAAATTATTACATACCTAACTTTAACTCTTTAGCAAGCAGATATCTATCTAACCGGTTTTATATTCCTTTTATACTCCTATATTCCTCTATTTGGATTGCATCAATATCTAGCAATATTTCATTTATTTCTAAAAAAACTGATGAAAGTTGTAGGTATGTTTCTGAGGAAATACATATCAATTATATTTTTGTGAGCATAAAATGTTTACATTTTTAATCTTGGAAATAATTGTTCACATTTCATATAGATTCATGTCATTTAAAATAGATATTTTTTAATGTGTTGTAAACCGTAAATGTGGAAATTGAAAAAAAATTGTTTTATAATTTTTATCCATCTACAAGTCTCTACGTCGTTAGTGTTCTATCAGAAAGATTAAATTAATTTTATTTTTATAGAAAATTATAGTTCTTTAAAACTACAAAATTTTATTGTAGGTAGGTACTATAATTTATAATATTGGTTTTAATAATGAAATTATAAGTGTTTGTAATCCTTTATTCATTAAATTTTTTTTTAGTATATATTTTTAGTTCAGCCTTTGGCGTTTATAAAGTAAAATAATATTTTATACGATTAAAATAATATATTTTAGTATGAAATTTATTGTTTGTCCAATCATTTATATAGTAATATAGTCTTTAATATATAATATTTTTTACATCAAATTTTAATAAAAGAAACTTAGAGATGCTAGTCCAAAATAAATTTACTTTCCATCTGGAATTTTTGGAAAAGTTTTATTCAATATGGTTATTCCTTCTGGTAATTTAATTACTATATTTTGTATAACATACAGTAGTGTAAAAATTGCCTACACAAAACGCCTTTACTACCAATTAACATGGATTGATCGTAAACCACACGACGTACCTAAATAATTACTTATTAGCCTTCTGATAATTTAATATTATTTCATTTTCTGAATAATTTTTTTAAGTGTTTTGTCTTATTCGATGTTGTTTTGATTTGCGCCGACGATCGTGATTAATACCTACACGTACTTATACTAATTAATAATAATAATATGACTTGGAGTGATATATTATAATATATTAGGTATAAATAATTCCCGCTAAATGATTTTTTTTCTCTCATATTGATCGGCGACGTTTAATGTGAATGTATCAATTATTTTACATTTATGGCACTCTAACCTACTAACCTCCCAACGGAGATGGTGCTTATAACTATTTATTTTTATAGCCACATAAGTAACAAATTATAGTGTACTATACTATAATATTATAGTAGTATTATAGTAGTACTCGTATAGTCGTGTGTACCTAATCTATATGAGGTACACAATAATATTATTATTGCGATGGATGTTTTTATGAGTATTTCTGCCTCGTGCGTACAATACATATTTTATACTTATGTACACCCATTATACTATATGATGGGTGATCGTAATTAATACGACTCGTAAAAACCTACGTATGTATAGGAATGTGGTGTACTGGTGTGTGTGTGTGTATGTGTGTGTGTGTATGTGTGTGTGTGTGTGTGTGTGTTTATGTGTGTGTGTGTGTGTGTGTGTGTTTATGTGTGTGTGTGTGTGTGTGTGTGTGTGTGTGTGTGTGTGTGTGTGTGTACCCACAATATCCAGCGGCGCAGGTGGGTTATAGCCATGTTAAACATCCGAGATTATTGAGAACGGTATTATATCATCGGGTAACAAGTATGCCATTATTGAAGTAGGCATGTTGAATGTCATAATATTTTGTACATGTCTTGTACGGCGTACAGGGATTGGCAAGACGCTTGCAAAAAATAGTTATCTAGATTTTAAAATACTAAGTATAACATATAACAATAATGTTTACCCAGGCACCTCAATATAAGCACCGGTATACATTCATCATTTTTTTAAAAAAAAAATCAATAGACATCGTCTAGATCCTAGTTTTTTTTACTTTTGGATACAATACATCAAATACTAGACACTAAGATACATATTTAAAATAATTATTTTAGTAAGTACCTAAGTAAAATTGATAAAATGGGTAGCTGGTACTTAATTCAATTATATTTATTGAACTTAGAATACGAGTAGTTTATAATAAAATTATTCAGGTATGTTACGTATACTTAACGCATACGAATTGCGTACCAAGTCATGTAAATGTACCTTTTGGAATGAATTGCGTCCGGGACGCAGTTCATGTTAGTTGTTACTATTATACCTGCAGTTAAATTGTTGTTTAATTACTACTATCAATTATTTTATAATCAACTAACTAAACGGGTTTCGCAGTGTACTGCAGTTTTGAATGTAATAATATTGTAGTAATTGTATGGTTTGATTGCACAATTTGTACCTACAGTATTGCCATATGGGCGTATTTAAGTAGGTATACACAAAAAAATACTTATTATTTTATTATCCTTTTGTTAGTTGTGTCTTCAATCTCTGAAATAATAAATAAAACAATATACAAACACGTACATTTGCCTGCCATATATTGGACTACCTCCAAAGAAAAGGATATCATGCATAATATCATAAGAAAAACAAAAAAGCAAATTTTAGACATCAGCGCAATTTTTTTAAAACAGAATCTGATTCCCTCTTACATAAAAAAAAACACTGTCAAAAGTAATTTTTAATTCAAAGAAAGAAAAAAAAACAGTGCCTTATGAATTTGTCCAATTATTGCAATCATCCTCTTTATTCAGTCATCGTGGAAGTGATGACATAATATACAACGGATATTCTAAAAGCGATTTTACTAACAAAAAGTAAACCCACCGTTAATAAAATGTGTGCCTGAACTCAAATCAGTAGGCAACTGTAATGGATATGTTTTAATCTTAAATTAATTCAATGCTAAATCATTGCCTGAGAGAACCGAGTATGAGAGGAGATTGTATATTGGCTTTATAGTATATTAAGTACCTACTACCTATCTAAGTATGATAATAATATTATTACTAATGCGGTGGTTTAATTAATTTATAACATAGCATTTGTCATATTTTTAACTATATTATGATAGTACCTATGTATTTATATAATACAAGCCTATAATAACCCGTTGCTCGGAAAAAAATGTTGATTAATTAACTCCTTTTAGGTGTAATTTGCTGTGGCCGCTATACATATCGAAGCAAAACCATATTATATTTTAGTTTTTAGCCCGTGAGTCTCGCTTATGGTTATGCGAACAGTATATTATTAGGTAAGCAATCTACCTGCTTTAGATTACAGACACAGTGAAGTTTTTTCAATTTTTTACATGTTTACCCCTTTTAACTCCCGTAAGGTTGAATTTTGAAAAATCATTTCTTAAGGGATTTTTGCATCATAAAATGAAACTACTGACTAAATTTCATACTCAGTGGTTCCGGCTAGGTGATTATTTTTATTTTTACCACTTTTAACCATTTTGACCACTGTAGGGGCTGAATTTTGAAAAAAATCCTTTCTTAGAGGTTTTTCGCATCACAAAACGAAACTACCAACAACATTTAATACTCATAGCTTCAGCGGTTTCGGCTAGGTGATTTTTTTTGTTTTTATCTTTTCAACCTCTTTTAACCCCTGTAGGGATTGAATTTTTTATGTAATATATTATTGTTAGTTGTTACTAACATTGAATAAAAGAACTGGGTGAATAGGTTCTTGATAATAATAGACAGTAAATATTAAAATAAATCTAAATATTTTAAAATATCATTATGTATGTATAGTAAAATCAGATAATATACGTAAAAGTCCTCACGAGAATTTTTTAATTACAATAAATTTACACTAAAAACATAACATTTTTTTCAAATTTAAACTTTAAATGTCAACAAAAAAAAATGTTGATTTCGTGTTTTTAGTTTTTTGGTTTCACTTTGAAATATTTATGAAGGACCTTGTATTAAATGCAGATCTTGCATTTGAAAAAAAAAAATCTGTATTATGTTACTTACAATTAAATCGTTACACAGTTTTTTCGTTTAATATTATTTACAATTAAAACGTTATCCAACTTTTGCGTTTATCGTTATTTAAAATAGTGTCAATACCTATTAAAAATAAAAATAATAACTAATGCGGGTACTACCCGCCGCCGGGTAGGCAATGGCCCGGATACGGAATATAAATAATATAATATTATAATTAATTCTTAGATTGTTTGCATGAAATAAAATATGTTTCTACGAAACCATTAGACCTTTTAAATAAATACATTTTAAAATATTTCATTTTTTGTTATTTTTCGTTGAATGATATTCCATAAATTACGTTTTGCGTTATTTTTCGTTTAATGATATTTTATAAATTACGTTTTGCGTTGTGTTTTGTTTTTCGGTATTTAATTATTTTTGATAATCGATTTCCGTTATAATAACGTTTACAAATTTCAATCTTTTTTGTCAAATATAACGTTATAGTCATAACGTTAAAATCATAACGTTATTATACTATTACGTATAGAAAATGCCATTATAAGTATTTGGTGAAAATTTCAATTTTATAAGATTATTCACTTCTGAAATACAACCAAATAAGAAAATACTAATTGTTTGATCAGAAGTCATTATTTTACGTGTAAATGTGTGAATATCCAATTTCATCAAACTTTAAAATTTAAACGCTCATAAAAAATATCTGTAGTAGTTCTTAATTTTTTTTTTGATTACAGTATAAACAACTTGTGAGGAACCTTGTAATATATTTTTAAGGTTGTTGACCAAGAGAAACAAACAAAATTTAATATAAATTAAAAACAACTACTCTCCTTTGGCTTAACAATCATTTTCGCAGACCATTATAGTCGTCAGTCGTAGCCAGCGAGTGCGATTACTTGTGTTACTGGCAATGTCACAAGAGGTCTGTAGGACCTCGAGTTCGCCATCGGAACCGGCAGGCGAAGTCAGTGACTTGGTACTTGTCATACTTAAGTGTCAATGTTATACACGTTAGCTATCTTTATCAGAGTAAAAATACATGACAGACGATGTAGCAGTGCAAGGTTTATAGATAATACTACTCGAATGTGTTACTATTAGTACATTAAATTATATAGTTATATTATCTATAGACCTTGGTAGCTGTGAACCCGGCGCATAGAGTAATACTTGGTACTAGTAAAATATTTATTATTAGTCTATGACCCACAGGCGGCGGGCTTCATACTATCGACCGTGTTATCACTTATCTGTACGTTCTATACGCACCGACAAGACCTAATTACCTTGATGAATGATAAACTTTCAAACGCCATAATTTCAAAACCAAATCTGACCGCCAAATTCTGACTTAACGAATGATTGACGTACACCCATGCAGGTGTACGTAAGAAATGTGACGTCCTCGTCGCACAATGTCCTATAACGAGTAGGTAGGTACTATATATAGGTACACTGCTGTAACAGACATTAACACAGTCAATCCTGATCTTTATCGATTGGGATGATCTGATTACCAAGGGTAAGGGTTAAACAATACTGAACCTACCACACATTTGTTGATGTCTCTTCGACATTTTTCAACTTTCTCCCATATTTTTTTTTTTTAATTTTATACTTATATTATTCTGCTATCAATTATCACACACAACTAAAACAAAAATTCAAAATTATTTTTATTCAATTAACGTAAAAAACGCCTGTCAACAATTAGCATTTTGGAAAGTACTAAAAATGTTAAATATGTAGTAAATCCAATGTTAATGTCTATAATTTACTGAACATCCTACTTTTGTTGGATTTTTCTTTCTTTTTCTTTCTTTTCTTTAAATGTGCATTTTCCATGTTGAAAACGATCGTGAAATCAGAATTTAACGCTCAGTTTTATTTTTGGAGTTAAAGCAATTTATAGATATAAAATCTGAATTTTATATATATTTTCCATAGATCTATCCAGAGAAATATTTGGCATATTAATTCCTTACTATTAAACACTATATTATACTATACCTATACTAGGTCAGGTTTTCAGCCCTACGCTGAACGTTCAGCCTGGAGGATCAAGTCATCCCATTCAAGGAAGGTCTGCAGGATTTATTTTAATGGCTACTGCAGTACCCGTTATATAGAACACTGGGCAATGTGGACGCCACTTTTCCTACGTTGAAAGATTATCAATTAACTTTTTATAATTTTATAAAACACAATATAGTTTGAAGATAATATTAATATAAAAATTATTTAACTGTCAACTATAAAAAAAAACCTATTAGATTCTGAGCGGAACGAGGGAATTTAATTTTGAACTATAAGTACCGGAAATATGTAGAAAATTAAATTTTGAGGAATTAAATACAATGTATATTATATTATAAATGTATTATACCTATTTCTATTACGATACTACGCATATGGCATTTTTGTTGGCACATAACGTATTTTTCGTAACCTTCTAGTTGACAGTAAGTTGTTAAATACCTAAACAATATTATCAGTTGGACTTAATATATACAACGGTGTAAGATCGTTATATTAATATTTTATCTTAATATTTGTACAAATACATGTACTTATGTACAAAGGTGGGCAAGTTATTTAAAAATAATTGTGGCAAGTTAAGTTAATTCAATTAAATTACCTTCAATTTAGTTAAAAGTCAACAAAAAAAAAATTAACTAGATAAGTTTAAAGTTAAGATATAAAAGAAAATTAACTTAACTCAGTTAAAAAAAACTTTTTTTCAAGTTACAATATTTTTAAGTCAAATACTGCACCAGTATTTTGTTATACATAAACATTTACCAAAACGTTTAACACTGTGTAAAAAAATTGTTTATTATAATACATAAGTAAGACAGAGTAGGAATTGTTAAATTTAACAGTGAAATATCGGTCTTCAAGATAGGATTTTAGGATGAGGAAATACGGAGCAGGTAGAAACGATTTTAATTTGAACAATAATTCGTCGTGCCAGACGCGATCAAATGCTTGCGCGATATCAAGGAATACACCGGGGCAGTGTTCTATTTTTTCGAATGACGATGATATTTTGTCGGTAATTCTATGTATTTGGTGGACTGTCGAATGATATGATCGAAATCCAAATTGAGTATTTGGGATGATGTTTTTTTCTTTGATAATAGGGGTTATTCTTTTAAGAAGTAATTTTTCGAAAAGTTTCCCTAACGTCGGTAGTAAACTTATCGGGTGGTATGAGGTTACCAAATGCTTTGGTTTTTCTGGCTTAGCAATTAATATTATTGTTGAAAATTTCCATATTGGGGGAATGTATAACCTGAGCATTGTGTTGTATATGTGAGTCAAAAGAAGGATGGTTTTATTTGTTAATTTTTTGAGTATTTTGTTATTGATTAGATCAATCCCCTGGGGATTTATTGTTGTGTAGTTTAGTAATATAATATTTTATTTCTTGTGGTGTAATTGGCTTAGCTGGTAGCGACATAGGTAGTGGACTGTTAAGAAAAGTTTGGACATTTTCTATGTGTGTTGTTATATTGTGATTTGTATCCGAGTGGGGTTGGAAAATTTCTGATAGGTGATTGCCGAATAAATTTGCTTTTTCACTGTTGGTTATGGCTAGAGTGTTGTTAGGATTTGTTAAGGGGGGGACTACGTCTTTTCTTTTGGTTTTATTTTTTATTGATTTCCATAAGGAACCATTGACTGGTGTAAGTGATGATAAAAATGAGTGGAATTGATTGGCTTTAAAGGTTTGCCGATTTTTTTTCAGTTTATTTGTTAATTTGTTTAATTCATGTTTGTGGGTTTGGTGCCAAATTTTTCTAGATTGGTGTTTTTTTAAATTAATTCTTTTAATTTCTGTGGTAAATAAGTATATTGGTGTGGTTTTATTGGTAAATTCGTATTTGATGGGGAAGAGTTTGAGTCTGTTATTGCTTGTTGGATAGTTGAAATGAGGAATTGTGAAGCGCTGTCTATGTCATCGCGAGTTTTTAGTCGGATATTTAATGAAATGTATTCGTCTAATTTTTTTTTGGAATAAATTGAAATTAATTTGTCCAGAGTGTAAAATGTTGTTTACGTTTTCAGGTTTACCACCTAGGTGGAGTAGAACTGGGGAGTGGTCACTGGACAGTTCTTCAATGTTTTTATATTATTATTTAAGTGGTTTGGTAGCGAGGTTATGAAAAAATCTAGTATGTCTGGGTGACGATTTGTGTGGGATGGCCAGTAGGTATGGGCACTAGGCGAAATGAAGGATAGGTGATTATTTAAAATTGTATTGTAAAAAGTTTGGCCTCTAGGGTTAGTTGATCTAGATCCAAATACGGTATGCTTTGCATTAAAGTCACTGCCAATAATGAATGAATTTATAAGTGTTCTTAGGAATGTTTGGAGTCGAGGTAGTGTTATTTTTTGACTAGGAGGGCAGTACACTGATGATATTGTAATGGGGATATGGTTAAGTACTATTTGGATATTTGTAGCTTGTATATAGGTCTTTTGATATGTCGGTAATGCGTAGTGAAATAGCGTAGTGGATATTAAGATCGCGGTAACTGCGTGTGCAGTAACACCGGGGTTATCTGGTCGGTGTGTTGTATAACCTGGTATGTTGAAATGTTTCGTTGGTGTTAGGTGTGTTTCTGTAATTAGGACGATATTTATTTTTTTGTTTTAGAGTAAGTGTTGTAGTTCATTTTTAATGTGGGTTAATCCATTTGCGTTCCAGAGTAATATTGATAAAGGAGGAGTTTGATTATTATCAGTTAACATTTTTCATTAATAATTTGTCGATGACTGTTGTTACTTGTTAGAAGTGAGATAAGTGGATTAATGAGGGATTCGAATTCGTTTAAAAAGGAGGTCAATCGGGTAGTCATGTTTACGTTTTGTGGGTTTTGGTGTTCGTTATTTGTGTGTAACGGATTTTTATTTTGTAGGGTGGCCTGAGAGTAGGTTTGGCTGTTATTTGAATTATTTGGGTGTGAGGTACTGTTGAGAGATGGGTTGTACAAGGTGTGGTTTTTGCGATTTGTGTTTTCTTCGGTTTTGTCAGTGTTGCTTTTGCTTAGTGATTGTTTTTTTCGAAGTTGCTGTAGGTTTTTGAATACAAGAAATCCGTGATAAATTGCTGGGTGATCTCCGTTACATAACGCACATTTGGCAGAGAGGACTCGACTTTTGGTGCATGTATCAGTTCTGTGGTTTTCACCACAACGGACACATCTCGGATGGTTGTTGCAGTAAGTTCTGGTGTGGCCGTAGTTTTGGCTATTTAAGCATTGGGGTGTTAGTTTATTGATACGAGGTGCTTCGATTTTGACTTTGGTGTAGCATATAGTTTTGAGCTTGAATATGTTTTTATTGTGAAGCGCTGGTTCTAGGTCTACGAAAAAAAGTGGTAGTTTTATTTTTGAGACTCTATGCAGAGCGTTTGTGACGTTTCTCGCTTGAAATCCTTCTTTTTCGAGTTCTTCTTTTATTTAATCGGGTGAAGTGTTAGGATGTAAATTTCTAATGACGATACGGTATGGTTTGTTTTCTTTTAATTGATATGTAAAAATTCAGATTTTGCATCTTTTAGATATTTAATTATGGATCTGTATGCATTTGAAGAGGTAGTGTTTATTTTAATTGATTCAGTAGAGCTTTTGCAGGTAAAATCGTCGGTCGGTTCTATAATATCTTTTATTTTCTCGCAAAATTGTCGATAATTTTCAACTCTTGTTTTAATAAATATTGGTGGAGGTAATTTAGAGACGATTTCGTTTGCTTCATTAGTTTCCATATCCGTGTCTTCGTTTTGTGATAGGACACTGAATTTATTATGAGAGGAGAATTGCGTGTTAGTCGTGGTTTTAATTGTTTTTGATAACTGACTTTGTTTATCAGAATTTAAACGTTTGTGAGATTTGGGAGAGACGACCTCAGTCCATTCGTAATTGAAAACATCGTTCATATCAGACTCGCTTAATTGGCTTTTATTCTTTATCTTTTGTACGGTATTTTGGTTAATAATTTTAATTGGGGAGATAGTCTTAGATTTAGAGTTCATTTTAATTAGGTGTTGTTACGTAAGTGAAGATACGTGGCTGGGAAGACGGTTTGTTATACGTTATATGGGTTTGAATAATTAAAATACTTACAAAAAGTCTTGTCTTGGGGTTTTGGGCCCCAGGTGGGCAGCGATTTTTTTTTGTTCAAAAAAAGCACTTGAATTCTTGTTTTTTTTAACACTTTTCACAACAAATACGGTTAAGTATTTAGTTTGATTTTTAATAAAATAGTAATTATCGAATAAATTAGTTGCACACATTACGAGTGCGGGACATCGAATGTAATCGGATTTAAGTACAATATTAGATCAGGTTAGGATTTTGTATTAATTGATTGTATAACTTTGATACTTTAGAGTTAAATTATACACTTTTCGTGGGGACTACGTTTTACTGCAGGTAGATTGCCTACCTGATAATATACTGCTGGCATAATCACAAAAACCAAGCAATAGCAACGTATTCCGTGTCCAGCTAGTACCTACTCTATATAACACGTTCCAATCATCGTGGTGACTTTTTAATTTAATAATTTGATCGTCACGAACAAACACTTAGCTATAATTTAATATTGTAATTGCACAGTGTTAAGAAATTAATATCATTTCAAAAATCTTCAATCAATATTGTATGAGAAAAAAAATTGCCGTAAAGTTAGAGTGCGTCGAAATTGCATTTAAATGTTTTTTGAAATTAATATACACGGAAATCGGGTTACATGATGGTTATTTTTTTTCGTATAGTCCTTGAATATAGTATAAATTATATTTACCTTATCTGTTGATTGTAAAGTGTAAATATTAATATTTTTAAATATACCTACTTATAAGGCAAACGAATGTATTTGGGTGAAAGTTATTCTGGACGCGTTTATTAATTTTTTTCAATATAGTTTCTTAAGTAGGTAACAGAATAATATTATGACATACCTACTAATTGAGCTGGTGGAAGCTGTGACGGTATTAACAATGATAAATAACAATGTTATCCAAGTCAGTTTTAATCTATTTAAAGTCTAGTCAATTTTAACGAGGGAGTAAATAATCTTAAATATTATATAGAGGTACACGCGAATAAGTTGAAAATAAAATGTATTTTATTTTTTGTAATTTTGTTAATACAATAATATTATATTAGTTAGGTAAGTATACCTATGTATCTCATTTGCATTGCATAATCGCACTGTTCGGCGAATCTGACATAATTATTATTGGTGTCTCAAAACAGAAATGCGTCCTGGTGAAAGTTAGAAAACAAAATAAAATATTATAGATGTTGATAAAATAATAAAATATGATATCATCATGTTAAGTTAGATTTATATATATATATTTTTTTTTTATTGATCTTTTTCAAAAAAACATCGGCTTCTATGGCCATTAGTTTGACATTAACTTAAAATTAGTTTACAAAGGTATGTTTAACTTATGTTATTGTATGGCTTAAATTAAGTTATATAGCTGAATTTCTTTTATAAATTGTAGGATGTTGACGATTGATTGAGGGTCAGGTCCAAGTGCTTCTCCGATTTGTTGAGGTTTGTGGTGTTTTTTCCTCGTGTCTTCGTATTTTTGGCGTTCAGTGATAATGTGTTTGACTGTGTAGTCCACTCCACACGTTTCGCATATGGGAGGATCGTTTTTTCCATGAGGTGCCTGTGTGTGCTGAATATATGCCCTATTCGTAGTCGATTTAGAATAGTTTTCTCTTTTTTCTTTAGTCCTGGGTTATGCCATGTTTGTATGTTGTTTTTTATTTGGTTTAACTTTGTATTCTGGTTTGTCCCATATTTATTTTATTATGTCCATAAATGCGCTTTAACAAAGTTTATTTAAATATTTTAGTCAGCCTGAAGATAGTAATGTAAGTTTTCGTATATCTTCCTAGTACACAGTTTAAACAGTGTTTCAGTGTTTGTAAAATATCATATCCGTCGATTGAAAGCGTGATTTTGGATTTTGTAATGTTGTAACTTATAAGTAAACGTTATATTATGTTTTTATGGTGGATATTCAGGTAGGCAGCTAAAACCCCTAAGTGTTCTAACTCTATACACAATGTGATCAAAGAAAGTGACCTTTTGTACAATGACAAACGATGACATTTCTATTTTTTTAGAACACTTTTTTTAGCGTTCGAAGTTTGACTCCCATTTTGTAAAATTTTTTTAAAAAATGTTCTCAAATTTTTTCAAAAATTTCACTGTTATTTTATACATTAGAAAAATTAAAAAACGAGTTATTAGAATTCAAACCTATATTTTCGCTATGAGAAACTGTTTTGAGTAAGAGTGGCCAGTTTCACGCAGCCGCCTCTCCCTACATGTGTCGATGATTGAAAATCGTTGCCAATGTTTTTAAATTTAAAAACCATTTAAAAATATGAAAAAAATAAAACTTCAAATTCTAAAAACTGGTTTTTAATATTTAGATTCTGAGCGGAGCGATAAATTTATTGATTTTACAATAATGGTGTACACGATAAGTAGTCAATTAATGCTTCGATTTTCAACTTCAGTATCTTGTTTAGTATCTTGTTCGATTGGTAAGTAAATTTAGTTTATGCATTCAGAAAGTTCAAATTTAAAATTCTGAGTAGTTTTCAAAAGCACCGAGAAAAATGAAAAAAAATAAGGAAAAACGGACATTTTTACGAATAATTAGTTTTTGACAAAATTGATTTTGGTTTATGGTGCAACTAATAACCGTAGATTCATGAAATGTTCACTAAATGTTTATATTAGAATTGTCTATACACTATACATTTTTCAAAATAGTTTCACTTGATTTAAAACTATTTACGGAAATTGTCAGTTTTCAATTTTTTTTTCTATAAATATCAATAAAATTATACCTATTCGTCAGGTCAAAAAGCTTGAAAATGTAATACAAGGCTCCTTATATATTGTTACAATGGCAGTTGAAAAATAAAATACATAGTATAATATAAATATAATAAAAATATCCTCGGCTGACGAATCGAATCGTTTTACGTATACAATTATAATATATAATTTAATTTAAATGTCATACCATCCATTAAAGTAACCCACTTGTAACCTACTGTACGTCTGTGCAGCAAAGCGACATCCACTTGACCGCTTTTTTCTAATTATTATCAAAATAATGGCGGAGGTTTGGAGAAAATTGGTCAAAAGGGGCGTACACACGTACTTTTTCAAACAAAAGTAAAACGCTCCAAAATTGTTATATTGCTTGTGGCATTATACTGTGGATCGAAAGTCTAGTTTAGACACTATAGTAGTGTACTATAGTGTTTCAAGAAGGCAGTTTATAGATTTTATATGCATTTGTGCTTTGGTATTGACTGTGTGTATTGTGTACAAAGCAAAATAGATTACTGTCAAAAAATTCCAGCAAACTCTGCTAGTTCAGAATCGTTATCGATGTTGCTTTTGAATTTAATTCGACAATAAAGGACATAATAATAGCATTTTTCACCATTGGGATGATTGAATCAAGGTGCTCCTAAAACGTTATATGAGTAATGATTAATATTTGATAAAAATCATTAATTATTTTACAACTGCTGAATCGCTTTTTTAGGGAAGTTATGAAATATTCAGTTGTATAATACCTACGCGCTTCGTTCGTAAAAATGCAAATTATTATTATTTAACACGATTACATATTTACATATAATTATTATTTAGGCTAATTTTAGGGAAGAACGAGTGGTTTAGATTTGTGCCGGTACCTATAGGTGTATAATATAATAATATAATAAATAAACTCATTTCGTCAATTTTCGAAAGCTACACAAAATAAAACGGCAATTTAATCTTCATTATTAAATTGCTGATAATGTTCTTCTTGCTAGTAGATAGGTAGTACCTTACACGTTATCATGCACGGTTCATTAGCCATGGCTGCAATAAATTTATCGAAGCGAATAGTTTTAGGTGTCACGTGTTTCAGCAAAAAATCGAAAAGAAATAATAATTATTAATTAAAGTAGGAAAAACAAAATATATGATGATAATCGGCAAGTTTTGCGCACACACGACTATCGAAGGATTTCAGGTTTGATTACCATACCAACCATATTATTATCATATACCTAGTGTAGAATAATAAGAACAATATTACGTAAGAACTATAACCGAACGCTCATTATTGTTGAATTATGAAAAACTCGTTGAAAATGGAAAGTTATACCATCGCGCAGACCCATTAGATAAAATGAATAATACACCTAATTATTATAATGTAGTTAACGTTTTAGTTTCACGTCCGTTCTCGTATTGGGTAGCATTATAACACTATCGGAGAACCATAAGTGTCGATATATACACTATAAACCATACCTATTTTGTAATCCACTCTGCCATGACCGATCGATCCAGGGACAAAAAAAAAACAGTTTTCATATCCGGTACACGAGACCAGTTTTATTTAACATTACAAATAAAATGAATAGTATAACATTATGTCAGCCAGCATCGTAATGCTTTGGGATTACGCGTCTGGTACCTAATAAATTATTACTGTCATAATATATACGATATACTCACCGCATTCCGGAAGGCACCACATAACGGGTTTCGTCCCGTTTATTGGCGCCAGCGTAGCGTACTTAAACTTTTAACAGACCAAATTTATGTTATTTTAATGTTCATTAAGCATATAATAGATGCGAAATCAATGTCTTTATACGCTATATATTATAATAATACTTTCGGCCGCAGATTTAAATGTCTCAAAAGCAATAAAAATTACTTTTAAAATCTTTTTTGTGTTCTAAAATAATAAAAATGATTACATAAAGATCCATTTCTATTATTTTACTTACGTAATTTGGCGTTATAGTGATTGACGCAAATCGTAAAAAAACGAGCTATCTTTATATTATATTCTATCACACACGTCATAATATTATCTGCCTACGCGTGACAAAAATAACGTTGTCAGTTACTTAGGTGAAAACCTAACCTTACCTACGTATGGTAGGTACAAAAATAATATATAATGAAGCAAACTATAAAACACCAACTTCTGTTTTTTTTTGTCTTTTTAGTGGTGTAGACGTGTTGTTTATGGACAATTGTTATCAAATCTTATCCATTCTTATAATGTATATACAACAAATCAAGGCTGGGCATTAACGAGTTAGAAAGTTAAAGTTAGGTTAAAAAGTTAATTAAATTTTAACTTTTCAACTTAACAAGTTACTTTTGGCTTTTCATTAACCTTACTGTTAACTTACTAAATTTCTTTAATAATTAACGTGAAATTAACGAGTTAATTTTTCATTTTAAGAAGTAAGTTAAGTTATTTTATTTTGTTTAGAATTTTATTATATTTCACTATTTCTGTCTATTTCGTTTTCATGTCAAAAAATATGTATCGTAAATTGTTTAAAGTTAAAAATTAATATCATTCGAATCTAACTTATATGGAAAAAGTGTATGAAGTATAAACACTATATCCTATAATTTAGTTTTGGGTTGGAAAAAATGAAGTACGCTAGCGTTGTATAAACAAATTAACTTTTCTTTAACTTAACAAAAAGTGTGTATTAACTTTTAATTTAACTGAGTTAACTTATAGTTAAATTAATTTTTAACTTTTAACATTTTGTATCGGTGCATATTATCTTAACTTAACTGAGTTAAAAAAAATCATTGACTTGCCCAGCCTTGCAAAAAATTGACTCAACGTTTACAAAATGTCCTAATAATAATTACTATTATAAATAGTACAATAATTCAAAAAAATTGTCTAAAATTGCATAAAATTGAAAGGATGGTTTATTAAAGCTAATAAACATGGAATAATCAAGAATAAAATATTCAGATTTTTTTTAAGGAAAATTATTCTTTGTTTTAAAGGCGCATTAAATATTTTGCGAGCGTGGCGACGTCACCACGTCAACAATCGATTTCATTAGATGTTTTACATGGAAAATGCAAGATTAAAGTTTCATATTTAGGTTATTTGATGTATACAACGAATCATTTGTAGTTGTAAATCAATGTTTTCGGAGATTCAGGAAAAAAATACAATTTGTATTTATATTCCGTACGTCATAATAATAATGCTAATATTATAATATTATAACTTATAAGTAAGTTATAACGGTGGCAATCGTCGATTAAAAGATCACGAACAATTATGACTGTAAACTGCAGATTGTAATATTACATATCAAAAAAACCAAGGCATACGAGATTTTTGTATTTCCCCTGTCTGCCTGTCTAGGTAGAAATATTATTCAACATGTAACGGTATCGGTACGCGGTGACATGTAGGTATATTGGTATATACAGTATATCCGGGTGATCTGGTAATGGGTATATCCGAATTTGTTCCCGAGTTGTTCCGAAGGGTATATCCGAATATTTTGTTCCTAAATTATTTTCGGAGCAATTTATATTTTCCTTCCCATTCTACACAGACTATCATATCATATCATATCATATCATATCATATCTACACTATCATATGTTATGTAGGTGTGGTTAAAAATTGTGTTTTTCGTTTTAAAATATGTTAGGTATAATTTATTTTATTTTTTTATTATATATTTAATTAATTTTATATTGTTTTAAACATTTTATTTTATTTAGATAAAAATCTAACCGACGTTAATAATTATGAATTCTAATCTACTTATTTAATTGTTTTTTTATATTTTTTAATTTATCTTTTTATGTATATGTTTCTTTTATTTTATAATATTTTATGTATAGGTTCTGTTGTTTTTCCATACCTCATACTTTTACATAATATTATGTTTCAATTTGAATTACATTTAAAACATCGATAAATATTGAAAAATGTTGCAAAATAGAAACTACTGTAGAGTTTTGCTGTGAAATCATTTGTAGCAATTAGTTGCTTAAACTACTAGTATATATATCGCGTACATTGTTGACGGAAATGAGCTGTCTTTATCAATATAGTTTTCTAATATATTATAATAAAATAATCCTACAATCTCATAAATCATAATTAATTGGTTTTATTGACAGTAGACATCAAACTGTTAGAAATAGTAAACTTCTTCAGGCGACAATAAGGTTAAACCAAAATTTTTTTAATTTTCGTCCTATTTCGAAGTTATTTTTAAATATCTTGAAAAGTCATTATTGTATCGTCCTCCGCCAAATGATTGGGCCTAGTGAAACTGATAACCTTTTAATTGAGCTTATAGCTTACCTTATAGGCCGTACTTATAACCTCCTAATACGAAAAATATTTTTTCACTGTACACAAAAATTCCATATCCTAAAAATTTTAAACGAAAAATATGTTAACACCACTTCCAACGCACACTCTACCCATACGCTCATTGGCGGATTAGTGAATGCAGTATCTAACGAGTAACGGCTGTAAGGTAATCGTCCGTATCACACCTATTTCATAACGGATTTTTTTATTATCTAAATGACTATTTATTAGTTTATTACATTATATACACCCGTACATATTATTATAACCACGGTAAGTACCTAGGTACCTATGTAATATGCATATTAGATAATAATAACATTATTATTATTAGATCGCATTTCGCGTCATTCGAAAGTCTTAATCGACAACCTGCAATTCGGACGAGTGCCGCCTAGAATACCGGAGAACAATAATTCGGATGTCATTATTTTTAGGTGTGGGGACCAAATCGGATGCGGCCAATAATAATATTATATTATTATTATTATCATGTCGTTTATATATACGCGATGCAGTTTTGTCTTTGACGCGGTGAAATCGATCGTCAAACCGCCGACGACAGTTATTCAGTATACCGCAGTAATAACAGCCGTGGTAGTAGTAGTAGTACTATGGTAGTAGTAGTAGAAGCAGTACTGTTACACTCTACTTTCACTGGCGCAACACCAAAACGGGTATCACGACGATAGCTTTCGACCGACCGTCCGCGACTCGGGCCAGTGTGATAAACTCGCGAGCGGGCACGTCGCAAATACATATTTTTTTCCCTCGATATTCGCGCGGGCGTCGTTTTCCCATCGCGTCTTCGTCTTTGGAAAAATCGAATCGGAACACGTCCGCATAACATATAACTACCGCGGTCCATAACGTCAGAAACCGCGGTGACCGGAAGTCGCCGATTTCAATAATATTATTATTGTACGCAGCGCGAAAACCACCGACTGCAGCCAGATCTCCACCGCCGGTGTCATGAATACGACCACTGCGACCTTCGTCTGGATCGCCCTGTGTTGCTGCTCGTCGATCGCCATTCCGGTGCCCGACCGACGACTTCGGCAGACCGACCGCGTCGCCGCCGATCCTGCGGCGCCCGACCGCGTCGCTGCCGATGCGTCCGACCAACCGTTCGATCCGACGCTGGACGCCTTAGCGGACGCCAAGTACGACGAACCCACCGCCGACGACGAGAACAAAAACGGCGGCACCGAGGACAGGGAGAAGCGGCAGTTGTCCTTCGTCCAGGGCAAGCTGTTGAATTTTTTGAAAGTACGGCGCGCGCGTAATATTATTATTATTATTATTATTGTTATCGTCATCGAACGGCATGGGTGAATGGGTGATAATGGGTTCTTACGACTCGAGTTTTGATTGGACGCGCGTGATTTACCCGATCCCGATGTACCGATAATACGTATTTATATACTTAGGTATTTATGCCGTTACAAGCACACGTCATATGATTATTATAATTATCACAACTTAATAATTATTACGTGTTTCCGACCGCGCGAACCACTTCCCTCTCTATAATATAATCCTTTTTTTCCTATCGTATATCCTGTAGCTGGGCAGCGATTACGACTGTTGGGGGGGGGGGTATACATTCATTTAAGTTTGAATGGATTACATAGCACACATTTGTCTACGCAACCAATGCATATAAACGTGGAGAGGACACGGCTGTAGAAGGGAAGTGGTTCAAGTCCACAGCATCCGACTATGGACATATTATTTAATAACATAATAATGTAATAATCTACCTGGACTAACAACCATAGATTATACAGTGAACGTCACGTTTCTGTTTCGATTTCGACATTTTGACCCATTCCCGATAAATTTATTATGACGTACCTATTAAAGTAAAATTTAATGCTATATATTAAGTAGATTTCTAATAACTATTGTCACGATCTAATATCTAGTTATAGTATCAAAATCAAAATAGTGATGCGATTATATTCGAACCATCATCTACCTAAATAATACCGTGACTACGGTTTTTTGATACGTCATATCTGAAATGTACCTATAACGTACATATTATTATACGTATGGATTATAGTGCAACAGTTGATATTTTGCGACAGTTTCGAATATTTTAATCACATGCACGAAGACAATAATTGACAACTAAAGTTTTGTTACCACCATCAGCGTCATCACATCATATAATATTATACCTATAACGACTAACACATTAATACCTATATATAATATATATATATATATATATATATCGCATACTTAAACTATTTTCATAGTTTAATAGAAATACAGGGTTTATCATGAATGCAGATTCTGACTAAATTACGTACAGTATTGGCCGACATTTTTTTAGGACCGAAATTGTCTATATTATGTTGCTGTGTAATAATATATAGGTAAAAAGGATCAGTGTCCTTATTAATTCATATACTTTTACACTTAGACACTCATTATAATATTATATTGGTAAATATTGTAGTGTAGTTATTTTTTGAAATTTCTTAGCAGTGATCATAATGTATAATCACCGCATCGATAGTTAGTTGTTGATAACTATAGTAAAACTAAGTACTTCAGAAGTGTCTATATCAATTTGCATTCAGTTTAAAATCTATATTTTATAGGATTAGGTAACAATTAAATGTGTATTTTTTAAAGTGATTTGGCCGAAAACACACATTATTATTGTAAAACCAATATACATGGCTAGTGTTTCACGCAACATTTAAAAACAGGTCGAGTATAGATATATTTTACTTTCTATACGGCATTGAAACCTTCTATAATTACTTATATGTTATCAGCATTCGTCTGATTTTCGATATAACTATTGTATGATTTTTATCACACGTGTTTCAACATTTATGTAATATAATATGGCCGCTCGATAGACTGACAGACGATGAAAATGAATTAGGTAACCAAGTGAGGTGTATATTTTTAACTACTTTGCACACCTCCGTGGAAGCGTTTGAATCAATTTAACACATTTTTGTTTAATTTTTATCATGTTTATCATAATTTATAAGCCCTAGGCCATCATAGAAATGTATAATATAACTTACAAATGTATAATTATTTTTAACATTCTATTACCAATTTTATACTCATATATTCAAGCCTGGGCAAGTTAATGATAATTTTTAATTGAGTAAACTTAAGTTGACAGAAACCCTTTTAAAAAGTTTAAAGTTAATAGTTATCATAATTTTTTTTTAACTTAGTTAAGTGAAATTAAGTTATATGGAAACTTACAATTAACTTATTAACTTAAGTTATTCATTTTTTAATAAATAAATAGCCAGTAATATGGTTTAAAATAATAAAAAATAAATGTTTACGCAATACGTATCATCAATAATAATTGTATTATATTTATTATTTAATTATTTATAAATTAACTTAACTTGGATTTGATTAAAAGTAACACGTTATTTATTAAGTTGATATCAATAAAAATTAGTTGAATTAAAATTAAGCTAATTATTAATGAATATTAAGTAGTAAAAAGTTAAGTTCAAAAGTTAAAATTAACTTAACTTTAACGTTTTAACTCGCTTATGCCCAGGCTTGCATATATTATTATAAAATGCATTATAATATAACACAAATAATGTATGAATCGATATGCCACAGCTGATACTTAGGACTTAATTAAAAAAAAACGAATTAGGTAGGTACTTTATACTTTGTTAAAATATGTTTACTTAATACTAATTATCATAATATCCAGTGCCACCGATGAATGGCTTCTTCCATAATAAGTTTTACTTGTGTATATTTTATCCTTTTCACATTTAATTGTTCTTTACAAAATACATTGTAAATAATAACATCATTTATCAAGAGTTTTGGCAACCGCTGAAATAATATTCAGTTGATCAAGTACACTGATAAATTACCCGGTGTTGGTATGACAACATGATTTATATGACGTGTAATAATTGCATTGTCGCCTATTGGTTTTTAAAATAAACCTATAAACACATATTCACATAATATGACATACACCAATAACATATTATGTCTCCGGTAGATAATATACAAATTATTACTGTAATAGGCAAATCATATAGTTTTGTAGTTGCGTAACAAATGTTTACAATGGCATAAATAATAATAATAATAATAACAGTATAATATATGTCTGCGTATACCTAAGTGTATAATATCATAATTATTATGATTGTATTTGCAGAAGTGTCTATATCAACTTTCTCGCGCAGAAACTGGTAAACGCGTATTTCGCAATTATATAATAAAAACAATAATACCTACTTATTGCATTTGCAGAAAAATTTAAAATATTATAAAAACAACATAATATAATATGACAAAAGTACTTAATTTTATGCGGTAATCGTAGACGTGTAATACTGATATAAAATAATAAATTATCGAGTGATAAATAATGATGTCTTTAAATTGTAACAACGTCATAAGCATATTATAATAACGGAAATGAAAAATAAATTACAATAATTTGAGCTTACAATAATTATTATAGTGAATAATAAATCACTTATCGACAGGAAACGTGATATATTTTTTTCAACAATATATTATCATGCTCGATTAGAGAAGGCTGTGCAGAGCTCCAATGAAAGAGACAAATATAATGTTCGTTATTATTTCGTTACAAAAGTCAATTACCCTCATAGACTCATCACCACCCACATGGCGTTGTCACAATTCAAATAAGATATAGTAATAAGATTGTTTAATACAACGAATTATAAAATCCGAATTAGACTCAACTAAACAAGAAGGTTCGCTGTCCAACTAACAGAATAAATTATTTACACGTTCTGAATAACGAAGATATTAAGACAACTAAAAAATGTTAAATTGATAATAAATTATGGATACCTAACAGTTGGTAGGTAGCCAATCAATTATGCCGAAGTATGATTCGGTTTACGATAACGGAACAAAACTAAAAACGATCATTATATCAATCAGTATTTTGTTTAATAATGGATTAATAAATTGGTTATAGTAATATTGTTTTCACTATTATATTCATGTAACACGTTTCTCTAGTTATTTTTATGTTGTAATACGCAGCGAGTAGGTAAATAGTAAATACAATTTGTTATTATACAGATTCTTCCAATGAATAACACTACAACAGACATTGGTTGTTGTGCACAAAACTGGTTGCGAATTCACATATTTTTAATACATAATTCATAAATCTATTTTTAATAGTAGGTACCTAAATATTTATCTTTTACAGTAGAACACGAAAATGTTGCAATTAAATTATATAACGTATTTAGTAATTACTTCATTCAATGCAATAATTTTGGACTAACTTTTGTACATTTATGATCGTAGTGATTCGAACTATCAACTGAATATTTATATTTGCACTATATAATTGTTTCGTTATAATCTGTAGGTACTCTAGGTATTTAATTAAAAGTGTACAATCATAAATTAATATTAATTTTTAAAACTGAAAGATAACTTTACTGAGAGTGCTGTATAAAATAATACGTTAATCATATCATTATAATAGACAGTATCAAAATTATCACAGTTACTCATCTTCTAAACATTTTTCCCTCAGTATATCACCGTAAACACACACTGTAGTTATTACAAAAATAAAATTAGTGAACAAAAAATAAGATAAAAAATAAAAATATACACCGGTACCTATAATAATAATAATAATAATAATATTAACAATAATAAATAATATTACAATAATTATGATTAACGATTAAATTAAGCAATAAATAATATGTACCTGTGTAAGACTTTCAAAATGTAATTACCTACTTATCTGTATAATATGTACTAATGTACATAACATAATATACATAATATTACATAACTACATAAATATTTACCATACTAAGTATAATATTTATTGATATATTGAGTCGACGACTATCGAGAATTAATTACAATATTATCTTTAGAAGAAGTTTTACCCATATTATGCATATAATAAATTCCTCGTCAAATTTAATATATTTATGTACGTCACGTGTGTAAAACGAAGTAGGGAATGTTGTCGTTGTACTACGTTATTATTATGAAATCAAAGGCGTGATAGGTATACCAAACGGCAACCAATTATATATTTAACAATTAATGATTTCAAATATATTATATAATATAAAACTCGATTTCGAGTATTGTGTTAATCAGACTATTATTAGGTACCGATGATAACGTATACACTGTGCACGTTATAGCTATAATTGCCAAAAGAACGGCGCATAGTTTAGTGTGCTCGATTAATATAACATAATAAGCACATAATTAGCAATAATCGTCGACACTATTGTAAACCATTTGTGAAGGGCAGATTACTCAGATTATAAATGGAGGTAATAAAATGAAGGTCCCACAAATAAAAAAAAATAATCGTAATAATTATCAGATGATTGATAAATGTAATATAAAAATATGATATTATAATTAGTCTAATATTGCCATAACATAATTTTTGTATTATTATTATTTAGTGCTAGTTAGGGTTTTCATGACTTTTACGTATTTATTCCTTTTAGTTGGCGAATAGTAACACACATTAAATACCAAATCATTTATACGTACGATGTATAAATGTACGCATGTTTTGGAATTTTCAAACATTTTTTAGCTACAAATTCATTATTTTTGTTTTTTATGTTACTTATATCCTATTCCTCTATTCACGAGTTTTTCTATAATATTATGTTATAGCCGTTACCGGTGGTCGATGTGACTAAAGAAGATGAGAAATACGGCAACGACGGTGACAAGTTTAACAGGATCGGAAGAGGTTTTATCGGCGGCGTGGAATCCGTGTCCAATATGCTGACCTCGGCGCTTTCGGTAAATACGACTTGTGGCCTTGTACTCTTAAGAAAGATACGTTATCCGTTTAAAAGCGTTTAAATATATTGATTTAATTTAATGGGAAATGTTTGAGAAGAAAGATACACACGATAATATGTAAATATAAAAAACTTCAATATGCCTACTCAAGTTGTCGTCGTTTTTTGATTTCACTTAAAATTAATGGGTTTGTTTGATTTTAGTAAACATTAGGGATACACCCTTTTAATTGTGAAATAAAAAAATCTTGAAAATGTGCTCGTATACACAATATTATCGTATGAATGTTTAATGTCAACGACCGATCGATTTCAAACAAAAGCTATTCAATTAACACTGAGCCGTGAATATTATAATTTATTTTCCTCGGCAATGACCATTTTTCAGAGCACGTTTTTCTTTGTATATGATTTTTGAACATTAAAACAGTGTACTGGAGAGTGGTAATTTTTTGTGTTATTTAAACACCCAACAAATAGTTAAATTATACATTTTGATCTTAGACACTTATTTTAAATATTTTTGGAAGTAAAAGCATACCTTTGAATAATACATTCGAGTAAAATGTTGTTTAAAATGTGTAGGTACGCAAATGTATGCAGCTAAAAATATATTTTTAACCAGCCTAATAAATCGCTTATTAGCGGTAATAATAGTAACTAAAATAAATATATAAAATCAGTTAGTTTTCAAAAAAAAAAATGATTTAGAGAAGCAAATATTATTGCCTGGGGGTAAACACGATGGGATGACTCATTGGAGGTTACCTATATCACTTATAATTTCGATATGGATCAATGAATTGGATTTAATAGTATATATAATATAATAACGTTTTATACACCTAATTATGAAGTCGTAATAACATAAATTATTTTAAAACTATTAGAGGGATTTTCTTTAAAATTACTATCGACGAGGAGAAGGATTTCACATTAATATTTGGTTTCATGAAATTGGTTTTCATAATATTTAAGATGGTAACCTTAAAAAAAAAAAATATGGACGCAACAAAATCACTTTTTCTTCGTGTCTAATAAACAGATAGGACTACCTACCTACTGTTTATTGTTACTTTTTTCTAATCATTTACCCTTCCATTTAAAAAAAAAATATATATATCGAGTGTGTACCACGATTTCAATAGCACCAAGTGTGGTGGTTTATGCATTTCGTCATTTACTAATTAAAGGTGATTTATGCTTGAAAGTAACGGTGTATTTTATAATTTGAAAAAAGATAATAATATGACTTTCATAAATTAAATTTAGGTCAAGATTAGTTGATTAATTTACCACGTGTCAAATTTGATGTTCCATCACTCGTATATTATGTTCTATAACATTCAATATTATAAATAATTTATAACTGGCATTAGTATTTTTAATGATGACTTATTTTTAACACACATTTTCTGATATTAAACTAAAACACTTGTCGTCAACATTGGGCTTGGCTAAAAAAAATCCAATTCACTTATATGTACAACTCATGTGCCTATACAGTATACCTGCTATCTATATGTATATTATAACATCTAAATAAATTCTTAATTAATCTTATACACAATAGCTGTGCAATATGACGTATAATATAAATACTACATAATATCAATCAAATATAATATATTTAATGCAGAATTTCCGATTTAAATTTTTTGAAGTTAGGAAAACCGTAATAAATTCCATGAAAAAATCTACCAATAAACTGGAGAGTCTTTGGCGTTGTAGAACTGTTGATCCGTCATGGTTCCAACAATAATATTACAATAATAACTATTCCTATTTTAATACATGTGATTTTACATTTTATAGTAGGCGCCTATTCTTATTAGAATATTATTTGTACTCTTAAATTTTACTGATAGAAGATTGTATGATCATTTTTATTATAATTACAAAATGTAAATTTGTTATCATTGTTGTCACGATCATTTATATCAATATTAAATTATGTTCATAAATTATCCTCCACCCACGCCTTAGACAAAGAGTTCAAATTTTAACTATCAGTACAAAATTACATAAAATCAATGCGTATTCGGATTTTTGTTAATTTTGGAGTTTTGTAAAAATAAATTGTTTGTGTTGTATGGGTTTTGATTGTTGGTCTTTGGTTAAATCGGGTGCAGAGCTCTGTTTCATACTTTAAATTATAGTTAAGTACATACTTAAGTAATAATTATAATTTATAATACAATATTCACCTGTCTGACTGTCTATTATTTATATATTAAATATATATATATTTACCTTATATTTCTAAATGGTTAGTCTTTTGAATTTCTCACTGTTTATTATCTTGGAGTGTCTAAAATACCAATTCAAGGTGCATTTGTGATATCTTTACTATACTTTGTAAGATACTTTCCTTTTTTTATATACTGTATTAGGTACTTATAACTACATTTTGAAAAATTTAAATATGCAATAATCTACAGCTTAAATATTAATAAAATGTAATATTTTATACTTCTTTATTTTCAGTTTCCAGTGGATACCGCGAAAAAATTATCCAGGTCAGCTACCGAAATGTTAAACAATTTAGGTGGAAGATTAATAGGACTACAATGATAACGTAAATTTGTTATAAACAGTATCTATACAATAAATGTGTAATATTGTATTTAGTATTAACTCTTAAGATATGTTATGACGTGTGTACTAAATAATTTTTAATTGTTTAAAACAAATTATTCACCATATATAGACATATAGTAATAATTAAGATAAATAATTTTTGATGATAGAGATTAATGTTGTTTAGCGATCCATAATATAGTTTTTGTACATACCATTTTTATTTTTATTTTTTTTTTTATTTTACACATTTTTAGGAACATATTTCATAAATGTTGTAATCCACTTCGTTAAAAAAAAATAAAATAAAACTTAATATGTATAAGCTGTATATTTTTTCAATACATTCTGCATTGTAACAATTGTATAATATTATTGTACAACCTAACATTTCTTTTAATACGAGATGTTTAAATCAAGACAAATGTTGTATTAGAAATAGATTATTAAATTTGGAGAAACTTTTAATATTATAAGTACTAATCACATTTCCATATTAAGAATTAAGATTTATATTTTCAAGTAAAGTCATTCATCGTGAAATCGGTGATTTTTCCTATTGATTTGGCTGAGTTATGAAATCTTTAAAAGATATGTTGTAGGTAGGTACATAGTTACTTACTTTTTAGTGCATATTTTGATATTTTGTGACAAATCGCGGGTACTTTGATAAATGTATTGATAAAATATTTGACCACCATTATAGGAAGAGTGTTTAAGTTCCCACATGGAACATAGAATGCCACACCATAATTATGTTTTATGTGCAACTGTTAAAGTTCCCAAATAAGCAACACATAGATACCTATGTTAGTTCCTACAACGTTAAAATTTAAAATTTCAATTATTACATAAAATCATACTAGTGTCCTTCGCATTTTATAAAGGCTGATCACTGAACATAATATATTGATAATTATATATTTTTGTGTTTGAAATTTGTTTGTTTTTGTGTGCGTAATTTTAGCTAAAATTATAAATTAAATATATTGTATACTTACCTATTGCATAAATACATTTTTTATATTTAGTTATACATCAATTAATACGAAAAATAAAAAATACATTAACGTCTGAAGAAAATAAATAAAAAAAATACTACATAAAAAATTAACAGTAATTTTTAGCAATCATAGCTTTTTTTTTATGGACTTTGAATAGGATTAATTTGCCGTAGACACTATTGTTTTGTTTTTAATTTTTATCAGTAAAAATATTATTGGTAACAGACATTTTTTTTCTATCTTGTGTAAATTTAAAATACTTACTCATATTTTGGTATCGGCTACAATATTGTACGTACTATGTACTTGTACGTATACTATCCTACAATGTAGTAACCCACAGAATTAAAACCTTAGTCTGAATAAAGTGTGAAGGAAATTTGCTTGATTTTCAATATTAACTACGCTGTGAAGGGATCAACGATATTTGGTTTTAACTTTTATCTTCTGTGTATTAACTTGTAATGTCCCTCATTGTCAAGGTGAATTAAGTGGAAACTTATGGTATTAAAATGTAATAAAAAGTGTAATTTTATCTTTACAGAACAAATGTTACGGTTGAAACAACAACAGATTTTTATTTTATTCCTGCAATATTTTATGATTTTAATTTAAAGATAATATGTATGTTGTTAAAAGATTTATTATGATTTTACTTTTTAACAATAAAAATGGGAAAGCGTTTAATTAATAAATTTTATTTTTTAGATTAAAAAAAAAAATTTTTATGAAATTATAGCTCAAAATAATTTGTAAATTTTCGTCATTTTTACGTATTTAGTCAATATTTGAACTTTAAATGCCTATAAAAATAATATAGTAATAATATATTATATTTTCAAGATTTTTTACCAACAAATAAAATTTTATTGACATTCATAGAAATAAAAACTAAAAAAAAAAGAAACTGAAAATGTCCGTAAACAGTTTAAAACTAATCAAAATTTTTTATGAAAATTGTATTGTGTATAAAAAATACTAATATAAACAACTAGTAAAAATTGCTTATATCTAAGCTCATTTGTTTTAGAGTTACGCCAAAATCTAAAAATCGTTTTTGTGAAAAACCTATTTTGCGTAAAAATGATCGATTTTCCTTAATTATTATTTAATTTATATTTTGTGGTTTACTTTTTGAATTTATATACGAGTTTAAAATTTAATAAGACTGTAAGTATAAATAATTATGATTTTATATACCTATTCAAATTAATATTATAAATCATAACATTAGAATCGACGTAGTTGATAAAAAAACGGTTCCATTAAATACTTACTTTTATCTTTAAAAGTGCATTAAATTATTTAAAATATTTTTTTTATTTCGATATAATAATATGGAAGACACATTCTGAATAAACATGATTGCTATAATTGTAATTAATTATTTTAAATAAAATTGTAATCGTTCAGGAATACAACGCATCATTGGAAAATAGTATCTATTCCCTACTTCATTAATTTATATTTGTATTATACTTATGTTTAGTTGCCTTGAGACATAAGAAATTCAGAAATCTGTATTGGTGATTTGATACTATGTAAATAATTAGTACATAATAAACCCAATTTTTTTTTAAATGGTACATCAAACTATAATTTATTTTAAAGGTCATTTTATTTAAATACGAATACGATAATATTTAATCACCAACAGCCATCTATAAATACGATTTTCTTATCAAATGATTTTAATGGGAACATTATTGTATTTATAACATTGAATATAATTATTTTTTGTGTATATTATGTATTGTGCAATACATAATATTATATCATAGGAAAAACTAGAGTAGGTTATTATAGATAGTTACTCTATTATATTATTCATGAAATAAAAAAATCAGGTGATGTAGCTCTACTGTATAGTAGGTTTTTAGTATACCAATTGACTGTTACTAAAACAATATAAAAAATTTCTACTTGAATGAAAACACAGAATAACTAATAACGACGGGCCCATATGAGATTTGAGATGATTCAATATACGTCATATACAAACACATTAGGGATATAATGAATCATTCCTTATACACCACACACGCGACATATGCAACACATAAATAGTAATCCACAGCCTTCCGATCAGAAGCTCTGTAAATACAATACAATCAACTATCGGTGGCACCTTTGTCACACCGTATATTATAAAATCATGAACGCATTGTAACTCAAAAGTCATATCATATTACACTTTAGCCAGTAAGACCCTTTCAACAACCCTCCGATAAGACGTTCGATCAAAACAGCACAATAAGGTTAGGTACCTAACTCCTCAAACCGCACAAAATAAAATTATGAACACACCATAACTCATCAATACTTTAACATTACGACACACATCAAAGAAGAAAGAAGTCCGCCAAATGTATCTGGATACATTAATCTAATAAAATAGATTATATTCATAATTCAAATTGAAATACATTGATATAGAATATGAAAAATGTACGACAGTCAAAACATAACAAATTTAGAGGAGAATTCAAATCTGCTTTCAAAATTTAAATCGGAACATCCTACTGAGCGTAGTAATTGAAGTCACTGGCAGTATTTTTTTGAAAAGAAAATGTTTGTAATTTATAAAGTAATAAGTTGTGACATGTGCATGCGCGTAGGTAAAATTACAGACGTATTATGATGCTCCTATACAACGTGAACGGTACCACGAATTATTACATACACTAATGTTCATTTACTTTCCATACATTCACCACACAGACCTATTTAACTTTAAATGTAAAATGCCTAGTTTTTACTCCTTAGAATGGATTTCCAGCCACCTTAAGAGATGAGTTCACAGACTTTATGTCTAAGTAAGGTGAATTCAAAAAGACAATTTTTTGTGAAAATTACGACTACATTGAACATAATTCTGGTAACGAATATGATGGCGATGATGAAGAAAAATGTTCCCATACTCAGCTGACAACAAATACTGTGTATACACTATAGTTTGCATTTTCAATTTCTTAGCAAAGTATAATAATTTATACACCAACGCTTATCCTGGTATCTACAACTGCTACAAATTACTACTTACTCTGTCAGTCACTCAGGTAAGCTGTGAACGTGGATTTTCAAAATAAAAATAAATAAAAAAATATTTAAGGAGCACCTTGTCAATAGAAAAAGAATTGTTGGTTGGAATTGACTCTGATCAAATTATTAATGAAGTGGCTTCTAAAAGCAGAGTTAACAAAATTATTAATGTATTGAAAATATGATAAAATTGTAAATGATTAACACAAGTTGATTTATATGATTTGAATTAGTTCTTATAACAACATTTTGTATGTAAGTAAATTTGTTAGGTTAAATATGTAATGCGAGCGAAGCGTTCAAATATTTTTTCTGTTGGGGGGCCCAAACAACTTCCCTGTAACAAAAATACTACCTATCCATCCCTGCACATACGCTGGTCAATTAACATACAAATCTACTTCATAGTTGAACTAGTATACGCACATAACTTAAACCTAATTCGCTTACATTTTAGAGCTTTTAACGTATGCAACTTAATTAAATAATTAAACATTACTTACCTTGATTTATACGGCTGTAAGTAGTCAAGTTATTTGCATTCGTGTGTATACTGCTTGAATAAATTGATAATAATAATTTAGTGATGCCAGCCGATACAATACTAAATTTCTTAAATAAGGCCTGTATTTACTGTATACATTAATATACATAATATAACATAATTTTTAATGACTTTTACTGAGTAATTAATTTTTAATTTTCCATTTATTACAAAAAGTACCTAAATTTGTAATTTTTAAAAATAAATTAGTACTTACTTAAAATAATTATTAAATATTGTTATTATAATAATATAATATATTTTACTTCTTTTTATCATTTTATATACAATTAAAAACCTATTCTGTGAAGTTGGAGTTTAAACTAGCATACACTGTCATCATTTAATGACATGTTTTCAACATTATCACTAAAATTTAATTTAACGCCTTTTATTAGGTGAAATCAGAAACAGATGTTTAATGACAATGTTTATGCTTATTGCTAAACCAGGGTTAATATTTACAATTATTTATATAAATTATTCAAATTTAAGTATCTATGTCGTTATTTTTTTTATTCATGTAAGTATGCAATTTAAAATTAATTATTTTTTATGAAAAAAATGTTATTCATTTTGTGTTGGATAAAATATAATTTAAATCAATTATCCACTCTCAAATGTATTTATTGTTGATTATTTTTATAACATAATGATCGCAAATCATAATATACCTTTTTAAATACAATTTGTTATGAATGGGTAATATATTAATTTATTAATAAAAACTGTTTTATTTGATATTATACAGATTCAGTCAAATTCTAACAGTAAAACTATCAATGAAAACGTCAAAAAATATATAAAATATGCATACTCGTTCAAGCTCCATTTGATATTATAAAACTGTTTCCCTCCTACATGCTAATGGCCATAGTTGCCAATGCTTAAGCTTTAGGTCATGAGGTAAAATTTTAGAGAAGTGAATGAATTAAAAATCAAAATTACTTGAAAGTAAGCTTATTAAAATGTTTAAGTTTTTTTATTTTATTCCTAGGTTATATAAAAATATTAAACACATTAAAATGTGATAAAGCCACTGATGATGCTAAAAGTTATCTCAGTCAGGCTCCTTTCAATATTTATAAATTAAATATGGAGTACAATTATTAATGCAACTGATGATTAATTAATAATTTGTATTAGGTATGTCTTTAAATTTATAAAAAAAGATTTTTAACAATCTATATTTCTTACACAATTTTGAAAAAATAATATGCTTATGTTAATGTAAGGTATACGAATAGGGATGTTATAAAACTATAAAAGAAACTAATGAGTTTATTTATTTAATGTTTAAAAGGTAAATGTAGGTTGTAAGTACCTAGGTATATAATTATTTGTTTTAGATTATAATATTATAAAGGTTTTTTATTGTTTAGTTAAATACTTAATCCAAAAAAGTAATTGTATTAATTATTTTAATTTTAATATCTATTACAATCGTAATTCATAATACTATAATGTATTTATACATAATTATAATATTAAATTTTTTGTAAAATAGTATATACCTAAATCAATTGTTGATGCTTTAGATGATGACAGGTAAAATATATTCCAGTACTAATAACATTAAATTATATGTAGGTATCATTATAATTTATTTTACAGGTCAAAACAGATCATTGCTAATAGGAAAAGCATTTAACCAACATTGTAGAATGCATAATTTTATGTGGCAAACAAGAAACGGGAATATAAAGATTTCCATCCAATTGACTATTTGATTTGTAAATTGATGATCTTATAAGTTTAAATTATATGCTTATTAATTTTTAATATTTTTTATAATATAGGAGTCAGTTAAAATTAAGGGAAATTTTAAAAATAAAATAAAAGCCGACGAATGTATTTGATAATTCCTTGAATCAAACTCACATAATAAATATTTAAGCCCTAATATACAAAAATGAAATAATGAATATAATAAATATCAAATAGTATGCGGTAATAACCTATTATTAAAAAAAATGTTCTAAAAAGTTAATTCATCTAAATGTTTCTTAGTATTGGCTGTACACTCAGATATGTAACCAGAACATTTCTATTGGGGGGCCAACAATTTTAAGCCCTTTTTTCATTTTCCATAATTTGTTTTCTATGAGAAACTTGTAGAGCCTTTAGAAGGCTTCTATCTTCATACTCCCACAGCCCTTTAGGCAGAATCCCATAACAAGGATCTTAATAATTTAAAATTTTTCTTTGGTTGGTTAAAAAAATAATTTTTATAGTATTTAACTAATCAAAAATAATTTTTAAGTAATTTTAAGTTAATTTTAATCATACGGGGAAGAACTGATATTGTCAGTGTCAGTAGCATCAGATTGAGTATTACAATTTTTTTTGTTGGCATTTTGGGCAAGTAAAATAGTGATTAATATGTTTCATTGTAATGTATTAAAACAGTCATCGTTCAAGTGTCATGCAAATAAGCAAATGTATACCTTATTGCAAGTAACATTAAATTTGAATATTTCTATATTGACAACACGTCAGTACATAATCGACTAATCGCTAAACAATAGGTACCTCTATCTGATGCATAAGGCTGAGTCGACAGCAATCTATTTTTGTCCATGATACCTACCTATTTTCTACCACGAATAGACCCAATATTTAACTTTAAGATTTCGTTTTCTATAAATATAAAATGTAATATAATATAATATCTATGTATAAGTTATTTAATAATCAAAATCATAATAAATTATATTATCGAATAGTTTTCACTTATCACAATAGATCAATTTAATGTGCATAAACTAGAAGTAACAGCATGTTTTTGATACTTAAAAATAATTTAAATCAAAATCATAATAAATTATATTATCGAATAGTTTTCACTTATCACAATAGATCAATTTAATGTGCATAAACTAGAAGTAACAGCATGTTTTTGATACTTAAAAATAATTTGAACATGAATTTGTAGGGGGGGGGGGCCTAAACTTGTTAAATTTAAGGAGGATGTGACTGTGTACACTGCCCTGTAAATAATATTTTTAATCTGTATTTATGTACCTACAAATACTGAAACTACTTATACTGAATAATAATTATTTACCCATGACAGATTAAATGGATTGACCATGTTGTATTGTTGTCGGTATACCGTGTTATGTATTTAACTTCTGAAGAGGTAATTGAGAAGTTGAGACAAAATCCCAGGAAATTAGATACTGTTCTATGATAAAAATAAATCTTTGTTAAACAACATAATATTTTGATGTATTGATGTATGCATGTATATAATTTATTAATGTTAACACATCCATTGAAAATAGCTATATGTATGTGTTTTTATGAATGTTATTTCTGAATACGTTTGAGCCCAGATTTAATATTATGTCCTTTTTTTGATATGGAACATGCTATTTTGATGTTGTTTTAAATATGCTGGACGTTTAAACGTTTTATCACATGCATCACATTTATATTGCCTTTCTTCACTATGTAAAACTTTATGTTTTGAGAAACTTGAGGCATATCTAAATGTTTTATCACATGCATCACATTTATATAACTTTTTTTCACAATTTACAACTATATGTCTTGAGAAACTTGAGGCATATCTAAACGTTTTATCACATGCATCACATTTATATAACTTTTTTTCACAATTTACAACTCTATGTCTTGAGAAACTTGAGGCATTTCTAAACGTTTTATTACATACATTACATCTATATGGAATAACTCTGGCATGTATCATAACATGTGTTTTTAAATTTTTTGAACGTTTAAATGATTTATTACATATAGAACATACATATGGCCTTTCTTTACTATGTATAACTTTATGGTTCTTTAAATTGAATGATAGTTTAAACGTTTCATTACAGACATCACATTTATATGCCCTTTCTTCGCTATGAATAACTTTATGGTTCTTTAAATGATATAATTTTTTAAACATTTGATCACAGACATCGCATTTATATTTCCTTTCTTCACTATGTATAATTTTATGTTTTTCCAAATCTGATAATGCTTTATACTCTTTTTTACAAATATCACATTCATAACATTTATTTTTTCCATTATGGCACACTGAGACGTGACTTTTCACATTGAAATTTGATCTATTTTCCGAATCTACAGTTCTAATTGATTTGGATGGATGGTTGTCAGTAGTAACCGATGAATCTAATTGATATGCATCAACATAATCTTTTTCTATTTTTATTTCCTTATCAGATGTGTTGAAGATATCTTCAGGCTCACCAACACTTTTAATTAATTCGGAAGTATGGCTGTCAGTAGTAACCGATGAAGCAAATTGATATGCATCAACATAATCTTTTTCTATTTTTATTTCCTTATCAGATGTGTTGAAGATATCTTCAGGCTCACAAACACTTTTAATTAATTCGGAAGTATGGCTGTCAGTAGTAACCGATGAAGCAAATTGATATGCATCGACATAATCTTTTTCTATTTTTATTTCCTTGTCAGATGTGGTGAAGATTTCTTCAGGCTCACTAACAGTTCTACAAAAAAAAAAAAATCTAATATTATTTTCTAAATTAAATAAAGTACAATACAAAAAAAAAATAAAAATTAGATTTATTTTATTTTATTCGCAAAACACACATGTGGACTAAACATCTTTTTGAACTATTTATTAAATAGATACTACATTCATTTACATGAAATATTTATTGTTATAATAAGTTTATTTAAGCAAAGTGTTGTATGTTCAAAAATTATTTCTACCTTTATAAATTATACTTTATATTTAAACACATTTTAATCCTTTATTTAACATTTAGTTCATTTAGTTCCGTTTACTAATTACCTTTGCCATTTAGCCATTTGCCATTTAGAGTTGTGTTTATATTAACATATACAATATGAACAAAGCTTATAAAGCCCGAGATACTATTGATTGTCATGTAACAGAAATTATCTAAAACATTAAAACACACACAGTCAGAATGTCTAAACTCGATAACACTTGTTCATTTAAATTGAACTAGAGAATCATAAGAGCAATTATTAATAAACATACAAGGAAATAAAAATTAAATATATCGTGAATCAAATCTAATCGTTTTTATATAATAATATAAAATAAAATATATAATATCTAATTCAAAATCTTATAGTTAGACATAACGAAACTGGTCGTTATATAAAAATAAGTTATACAAAAAAAAGTAAAACAAAAATAAATTAATAATATTTTTACCAACAACTTGATAAATGAAATAGGTAGTATACTTAATCCAGTTTTCAAAAGCGTTTTTCTACTATAACATAGCCAAAAATGATTTTGCACTTAACAACTTTACTCCCTCTGTATTTATAGTAGAATTACCAAAATTCCACAACCCATAGGGAAGACCATTGTCAGTGATGTAGCGTTTTTATTTTTTTGATAGCATAAATACAATTAAAGTTATCAGTTTGAGATTTTTAGGTTTTTTTTTATTTAGTTATTTAAATATTGATTGGTTAATGTTACTAAAAAAATGTAAAATGCTTCGTCACAGATAAAATTCTTTCTTATGTGTAGTGGAATTTTAGTGATTCTATTACAAATATGATCTATTAAAAATATCTGTAAGACGGAACCAACACATGCGGGTGGCACATCCTCTTAACTTAACTTCACACTACAGTGTTCTATATTAATATAAATTAACAAATTAAAAACATTCCTCCATATTTTGAACTTGAAAATGTTTGTAAACAACTATTTCCATAGGGTTTAAAGGGTTTTATAGATTTCATTAGATACATAATTACAATATTTTTTATGTGAAAGCTGAGGCTTTTACAAAAAATAAATAACTAAATAACTAATATTTTTACATAACTAGGCAGAAAATTAAAACTTGTAAATTATTATGTTAGGTACTTTTGGGATAAAAAGATAAATAGAACACTATATGAATGTATGTTACAATATTATTATTTATTAATTGTTAAAAAATATCAATCTCTTTATAAGTAAAAAAACACATAGTTAAAATATGGTATCAAGGCAAAAATAGTATCATTAGTCATTACATCATTTCAATTACACTATGATACTTATTATATTATAATATAATTCTTACCTTTCTAAACTATCTTTATTTTGGTCTGCTTCTTGTTTTATGGATCTAGTAAGTAGAATCGTCGTATAAGGATCCCTAAAATAAATTGCAAAAACATTAACTTACTATCAATATGGAAAAAAAAACTTATGAATCATTACGAATTGTACCTTTTTTTGGGTGGGGGGGGGGGGGTAGAATACTATAGGAATGTACGTTGTAATATTATTATTTATTAATTATTAAAAAATATCCATCTGTTTATAGGTAAAAAAACACATTGTTAAAATATGGTATCAAGACAAAAATAGTATCATTAGTCATTACAATTCAATTACACTATGATACATATAAGGTATATTATAATATAATTATTCTCACCTTTCTAAATTATCTTTATTTTGGTCTGATTTTTGTTTTATAGATCTAGTAAGTAAAGAGTGTAGAATCGACGTATAAGGATACCGAAAGTAAATTTCAAAAACATTAATTCATTATTATAACTATTGATTTTAAATGCTAGTATTTATAATCAATGTTATTAGTTATTAGTTATTACATAGGTAACTACTGAAATTCAAATTAGATGCAATATAAAAATTATATGATTCATTAATGATAAAAACACCTAGTTTTAGAAAATAAAATTCTTTCAAAACATAGGTTTAAATAACATTTTGTTATGTTACATTAATAATTTAGTTTTACTCACCCAGAGTTCATCCCAGAGTTGATTCCAGAATCAATAGCAGTTGTTGTTGACGGTTCCATACTGAATTATATGTCCTGAAAAAGTGAAAAATATTAATCACCTTCATTAGGGTCTCGGATGAATATATTTAAGAGTGGTTATTAGCTTTTAGTACTGTCATTGAGCTGGTTGTTTAAACTATATAGCTTAAGTTTTGGTATGAAAAACATACCTATGTGGTTTCAGATGTACAAATTACATAATATGGGATAACACCATAACTCTTAAAGTCATAACGATAATATTGTTGTTGTACATAGACGCATACAAATATTTGTATAATGTATATATTGTACCTATGCAGAATATTACATATACCCAGTGTTATAAAAAAATACTTTTTAAAAGTATTTAAGTAATTACTCAAATATTACCAAAATAAAGTATTGAAAATACCACCCAATTACTATAATTTATTGTATTCACTATTCACATAAAATAAAACAAATCATTTCATAAATTAGTAAAAAAATCATCATAATATTACCTTTATGGTCAATGGTTATACCTATTATAGCTATTTACATATTAGCGCAAATCATGATGCCAGACCTTTTTTATTTTAGATGCAACATAAAAATGTCAACAGATGATGTGACAAAAACCAAAACTAAAAGAACAATTAGTGATTGTGTTGAAGAAGATACTAACGAGTGCTCAAATTTAGCAAAACAAAACCCATCTAAAGTTCCTACTATATTTGATTTTTCTAGAAAATGTACTTCGATATCTCAAAGTAAGGCAGATTTTAGTATTATATTTTACCTTTATTTACTGTAATATACTTGGTGCTTGGTACCTACTATCGTAGTACTAATAGTAGAAAAGTGGCTGCCAAGTTATTATAGATGCAGGTCGCAGACACTTTATTTGATGTTGAAGTCGTGGTTGATGAATAAATAAAAGACAGATGTTGTTTATCGTGAATTTTATTATATTGTTCGATAATTTTCTAAGTCCAAAATAATGTTGTACAAAGTGGCGTGAATGTGCTTGCACTAATGGGTGGTAGTACACGTCTGAAAACAGGCCGATTCGGGCTCCCTTTTATATGAAGTTCCCCGTACCCCTTGCCTATAGATACTGTATCTCGGCTCACGGATGTGATTTGTGTGACCATCGTTCCAGCCCACGCATCTTATGACTTCCCAGTATAATTCTGCGTATTCAATTGAAATAATCATTCTACTCTTTTATATTTTTATATTGAATATCGTCGCGTACAGCGTTGTAATAAAAATAATCATTCTACTATTTTATATTTTTATATTTGAACATTGTCGTATACAGGGCTTCCCGAGTAATTATATTATTCAGTGAGCCTGTCTTCTTATGCTAAACAGTAGGAAATCCTATTTCCGTTTCTAATATCCGATTTATGCCGAATTACAGTATAGCTATTACAGATTTATGTTCCATGTTGCCTTATGCTAAACAGTAGGAAATCCTATTTCCGTTTCTAATATCCGATTTATACCGAATTACAGTATAGCTAAATTACAGTATAGTATAATTATATACCTGTGGAATCTGTTTTATTGTTAAGTAGTAACTTGCTTACTACATTACCTATGTCTTAATATTGGCTGTAGCTGGCTAGATTTAGCTAAAGTTGGCTAAAATATTGTTACAACTGCTGTAAAGATGAGTTTTAATTATTTAAATTTTTTTATTTTAGATGAGTTGAACTTGTTGATACAAAATCTAGTTGTCAATGCTGCATTACCTTTTAGTTTAGTAGAGCATGACGATTTTTAAAAAAATAGTTACATCTGGATACAATGGTTGTCATGTGTTATCAAGAAAAACTCTAATGAAAAATATAACAAGTCAACATAACAGACTCATACAGACTATAAAAGAGAGATTTTCCAAAGCTGAATACTTAACTACAACAGCAAATTGTTAGTCTATTTTTAAAAGGTATGCCATTAAAATAAATAAGTATTTATTATAAATGTATGTATTAAAAGTTATTTTTGTAGGTCATATTTAGGTATGACATGCCATTGGATTGATCCAAAAACTCATGAGAGAGGATCATGTTTGTTGGCCATTAAAAGAATGCAGGGTAGTCATACAGATTTTCACTGGCAGACTATAAAAAACAAAGTAGACTAACGTTTTCAAAATGTCAAGCTATTCGGAACAAGCAGAACCGTTCCAGTCAATTGGATTATTTAAAAACACCAAATAAACTCGTTGGAATTCTTGGTTAGATTCTACTAAATTCCTTATTTTACTTACTCATTTTAAATTAAGTCCTTCTAAATTTTATAAAGTATGTGACGGTCTTACAGTTAATTGTTTTTCAAAAACTGACATAGATTTTTTGGATAAGTATTTATTGGTAATGGAACCACTATGCGTGTGTCTAGACATATTGCAAGGGGAAAAGCATATGTATTTTGGTTTTTTATTGCCATCCATCTCATCACTTATACAAAAATATGACCATATTTCTAAAAAGAAATTAATATTTTGTGATTTTTTTAGTTATTTTGCTTAATTATAGCGTCGATAAACGTATCGAACGATTTTTGATTGATCCATTTTTATTATCCGCTGCACTTTCTCATCCTTATTTTAAAACTGCCTGTCTTAATAATGATGACACAAAAGATGGAACTTTATTATTTTTTAAACAATCGTGTTTGGAAATGTTTGAACAATAAAATATTATAGAATCTGAATTATCAGAGAGTGATGATACAAATAATTTTTTCATTTGGTCAAAAACCAAATTAAAATTAACTCTCCCTTTAGAACAGGAATTATCCAATTTTTAACCAAAAATCCAATCAAAAATTTAGATTCCTTGATTGAAACACCAACAATTTGAAAAGTTCAATATACCACTGCCAAGCAGTGCTTTTGTAGAACGTGTCTTTAGTATTGGCAGTGCTGTGTTGACTGAAAAAAAGGGGGGGAAATGAGTGATAAAAACTTTGAGAACATATTAATGTTAAAATGTAACAAACATGTTATGTAATGTGTCATTATTGTAATGAGTAATGTTTTATTTAAATAAATACTTTTTACATTCCTAACTTAGTGTTGTTTTTAAATTTGCTCTTGTCTCTCTTAATAAAAGCTGATATATATTGGTAAAAACTAAAAACTAATCTAGTATCTTGGATTGTAAATTAATTACAATATTTATTCAATTATAAATAATCAGTGACATAATAAGCATACACAATATATTTTAACATTAACTATAATTTCCAAAACGCAAGTATTATTGTATTAATATATACAAATTTTTTTAAGTATTTTAAATACTTTTATAGTATTCCAAAGAAAATTAATGATCGGACTATTATTATAGCATATTATTAATAAAATAAATCACAGAGATGTCAATATTATGCTATGCTATTGAATGCGAATACATTGCAATTTCTACTGTGTTTTGTATATAAAATATGGACACTAGCGGTACAAATGCAATGTTACATATTATTGATTTGAAACTTGTTTCTGTAAGAAAATATTGCACAGTGGGAGGGGCGAAAAAATATTTTACCTCTGGGTGACTGGGTACTTTAATGAGTAACTACGGCACTACGCCACTTTTACCATCCCCCCCCCCCCCCCCCCGAAATCAGATAATATCACTGATTGTGTGTGTGTGTGTGGGTGTATGTATGAGCGTGTGTTAGTATGTGTTTATGTTATGTTATGTTTTGGATAGGCCTAAATGGCGAATGCCTGATCCATGATATAAACCACATGAGACATGACATGATAGTAAAAGACCAAAGTCGTCTAAAGTTCTAATTAAAACTTGTTATTTATAATTTATGGTTTGATCGATTATTTTCCGAATTTCATAATATAACGATGGAATATAATATAAAATCGTACCTATTTAGTCGTAAGAACAATCTATAGAGGAGTACTATAATGCTAATCGTAAATTAAGTAAGCGTTATGTGTACTTACCTTGTAAAAATGTAATCCAATATGCGTAGTACGAATAGAGTGACGCGTAAGCGGTAAAAGACAGACGCTCTGACAATCAGACGAAAAACTACGACGCGTTGGTGGTGGTCTTCACTCTATACGCGTTCTTGACCGCTAAAATATCTACATCACCCCCGGTCCGTCTTTCCCACCCCCTACACATATTTTGATCGTCACCGGTCCTAACGGCTGTAGCGTTACCTGCCATTCTATACATATATAGCGTACACCCCAGAAGAATGTTTTTGTTATCGAGAAACACAATGCTGTGTGGGTCATTTGTGCTGGGAATCACACCTACACGGCTATACGTATGTATGGGACGACCATCGTACTATACCGTACGGGGCTGTGAGAGTAGCGCCTTAGTAGAAGGGGAGCTATTTGTCTGGGTCGAATCCAGCGCTCGCTAACGCGGTTATACGAAACCCACCGATCTATCTCGAACGAGAGCAGCCGGCGGGGGACCGCCAGCCTGGCGCCTGGGCGCCCTGACGAAACCCGTCGGAAGGATGTGACCGCGTCGTAAAAAGGCGTGAAGCAGCCGCCCTCGCGACATATGGCTAAAGGTGTAAAAACCCCCGAGGGAATGGTCTTATACTCCCCGTCACACAGTGGTTAGTAATATACCGTACGGCGTATTTACGGACCGTATCTGAATTCGGCCAAACAGGTATGCACATTACCCAATGCGCATGCGCTTGGCACAAGTGTCAATTAGATATGAGAATAATAAATTGGACTTGTATCAAGATGTCTAAAAACTATTAACAAACGGTTTATTTTTTTAACAATCTTTGTAAAGTTAATACATTCTTCATACTGTCAATAATATTCAATAATATGGCTGTGAGAGTAGCGCCTTAGTAGAAGGGGAGCTATTTGTCTGGGTCGAATCCAGCGCTCGCTAACGCGGTTATACGAAACCCACCGATCTATCTCGAACGAGAGCAGCCGGCGGGGGACCGCCAGCCTGGCGCCTGGGCGCCCTGACGAAACCCGTCGGAAGGATGTGACCGCGTCGTAAAAAGGCGTGAAGCAGCCGCCCTCGCGACATATGGCTAAAGGTGTAAAAACCCCCGAGGGAATGGTCTTATACTCCCCGTCACACAGTGGTTAGTAATATACCGTACGGCGTATTTACGGACCGTATCTGAATTCGGCCAAACAGGTATGCACATTACCCAATGCGCATGCGCTTGGCACAAGTGTCAATTAGATATGAGAATAATAAATTGGACTTGTATCAAGATGTCTAAAACTATTAACAAACGGTTTATTTTTTTAACAATCTTTGTAAAGTTAATACATTCTTCATACTGTCAATAATATTCAATAATATTCAATAATATTCAATAATATTCAATAATAATAATAAGAAAAGTACCTACAATCAATAAATATGCATCCGTACTGTAGCATCCAAAATTCCAAGTGATATAAATATAGTTATAAATAATAATATTACTATGCGGATTCAGAGTTGGTTTTTAAGGTGTTTTTTCAAACTGCGTTTTTATTTTTTAATGCCCACTACTTCAAAATCGACTTTACATCGCCTTGAACCCTCGCTGCGCATTAAATAGGTACAGTGTACACCCCCGATTAACTTTTTTTTTTTTGATAAAAATTCAGGAAAAACAAACTATTTACGTATAGGTGTTAAGGTTTGTATTAGGTACGGGGGTGGTGGGCACTGGAATGCTGGATAACCTTGGTGGCGGCGTCGGCGGCAGTGTTGTAGACTATACGATATTTTGATTGACCTGGCCGAACTCACGCACGCGACATTGGACGAATCGCGGGAAAAAAAGTCCCGATAAAAATTAATGAAAATTATCAACATTGAAATATAAATATGTTAAAATTGTATTGAAAAATACATTAAAGTTACATAAAAAATGTTAATTACTTACTTAAATCACATATAAAATATAATACAATTTAATTTAATACAAGTCTATAATACATTCCTTTTTCTAAGACGGTTGCGAGAATAAAATGAAATGTGCAGTCCGAAATTTTACAAATTACAGAGCCTGCGGCATATGTCTTGTAATGATATGCTCACACACCCATTATAATAAACTAAAAATTTACAGAATAATAAACAACGGCCAGACTGTCGCTTGTAGAAATCGGTCGCATCAAATAAAACCATTGACAACGACAACTAAGATATCGACACGCACTCATAACAATATTACGTAGGATGTGTGTGACCTTATTTTATGTTGACGCCAAAGAATAATCTAGTTCCCAGGCCCACGATAATTTAGTTACAAAGCCACCCACCACTCTCTGGTTAGCATCCTCGCGTCCGTCCCTTAAATCAGTGCATGAGCACCAACCACCAGAGTAACAACCTCTCAAGTACCAAAGAAACCGATTTCAACGAGCGACAACTGGACTTCTTATGCAAGCAATAATCAGTGCGTTCGTTAATTTATTCAATTTGTGTATTTGAAGTAGTACTTTATTTTATCTAAAACCTAAAACTCCTACAATATTGTCTACGAACAACTGCGAATCAGGTAAGGCATTCGATATAATATTTTATGTTGATTGCAGTTCAATACATTCTATGTGCTTTTTTCCATAAAATCATATTGTACGGTGCATTTGATCTAATTCTCGAATACACGATCTCGAGAGCCCTCCGAACACCTGGAGGAAGGTAATAGCGTAATTATACTATTCTAACTTGTACTATTTTAATATAACAGGAGTCGTATTTATATTTATTTATATTTTATCTTATTTCTACGTTATTACAGTCTACATCTAATACTATAATATCGCAAGAAAAACAGCTGATCTATAGGGAATTCATGGAGGATCTCATGGTGGAAAAAATTAAACACCGCTCCGTTTCCCCAGTCCGCCGGACCGATCCCGTCGATTCCCTATAGCGCGGCCAATCGCGTACCTTCGCAGCGGCGGCGGCGGTCGGTTTTTAAACGTTTTCGAAAAATGTTACGCTTTTTACGATGTTTTTCGACTTTTAGACATTTTCACATATAGTTCGTTTCTTTTAAAAGCCGCGTGGTTTGTACGCGATATCGGTCCATAGCCATCGCAATCGACGCCAGCGTAGGTCGTTATTATCGCTTTTCGTTTCGTCTTTTCAATTGCCGTTTGTGCTCTATTTGTTAAGTTTATTTCTTTTGAACCCCGTGAATATGCGGTTTGTACACTTAAAAATTCGCGTTCACGAAATGTCAGTCGGTCTTCGTTCCAACGCACAAGTGCACAATAAATATATACTGTTTTTTTTGTTTTGTTTTTGATTCAATAAATATTGCATTATGTGATTGTAGACGTATTATTCGGTCCTTAATAACGTAGCTGGTATACAATTAAATGTATTATTCAAGCATACATAATAACGGTCAGATATGTGAATAAAATACAATTAAAGTTTAAACAGTGTGTAGAATTATGATACATATAATTATATACGATTACATCGATGTATATCGAATATATTGGTTTACGTCGCTCCGTAAACACACAGCTTAATTGTTGAAGTTTTGACCGTGATGTGTATCACAAACTGTAGCTCGATAGGTTAGGCGTAGGTTCCCCCCAAACATAGGATGATAGGTAGGTCCGGGTTCGAAACCGTCGTAGCTCTGTTCGGGCGGCAACCGCGACTGTACCGTGTATTCTAATGCACGGCCGCCCGTAAATTGACTTTTTTGCATTTTTTTTCACGTTATATTTCATAAATAATATAATAATATACATGTTAATTTTACATTATATGACTGTATATTATATATTATGTACCTATATGTTATTTAAATTATTAGGAATTCAACACATATTATTTTCTTTAAATTGTCATTGTTATTATATCATACTAATTATACTAATAACCATACTTATTTTTCGTAAGTTATTTCGAATGTTGTGTGATTGGGTTTTTGGAAAATACTATTTTTTCTATTCACTTATAGCAGCTAGACATACTAGACTTATTTTCTGCAGCACATTGTTCGCTATCCGACTAAGTCGACTAAGTCGGATAGCCAACCTAGCTGACGAACTTTAAAGTTAATAGATTTTGACTTGATATGACTGACTTTCTAGACACTCCAACACGGTTTCGACTTTACACTTTTTACATAAGAAAAAGCACCGGACATGTGACGGCACATACCTACCATTCTATCCGCAGTAGACGGATTGCTCATTTTGATTTCGTCTTAGACGGTACTGACTGACTTGCTTAACACTTAAATATGCAGGTTTTTACATTTTTTTTTTTTGATATAATTATATATACATTACAGGTACATGTTTATATGTATTGTATTGGTTAATATAGTATTATGTAATATGTATATATTATTTTTTTTATGAATTATAATCAATAGGTACAATATATTATAATTGTTTGTATTTAATTGTATAGTTATAGTTTGTATTTTTCGTAAATTATTTCATAAGTTGTGTAATAGGGTTTTCACTTATAGGCGCCCAACGTCGGGTCTGCAATCCACCGCAGGTGGATTGCCTACTTGATATGCTGTAGCACATTGTCCGCGATCCGACGAATTCGGATTGCCTACCTAGGTGGCTAATTGGATGTTAATCGATTTTGACTTGAGATGACTGACTTGCTAGACAATCCAACTCGGGTTTTGACTTTACACTTTTTACATAAGAAAGAGCACCGGACATGCGACGGCACATACCACTCTATCCGCCGCAGGTGGATTGCTTATTATTGTTTTGTCTTAGATGGGTAATGACTGATTTGCTGGTCACTCTAACATGCAGATTTTCGAATTAACATTTTCTTACACGTATGAAAAAAGCATCGGACATACGCTGGGGATAGTATCATCATTGAATTGCCGGTTTTCATGGGCCATGGGAGATTTCTAGACACTGAATCTTGACTTTCAAACGTTCCCACCTTCGAAACGAGACCGCCAAAGAGCCAGGCCATATCAGAAATTCTTATCACCTTCTAATGAATAAGTGCGACATTTATAATTCGAATGTGTCTCCAAAATCGGTACTCACTTACAACTAACACGGTCAAGGGGACCAACTATTGTTTCGATTATTCACCTATCTACGCAACTAACGGGGTCCGCAATCCACCGCAGGTGGATTGCATACCTGATGATATACGCTTCGCATATAGTCCGCGATCCGACGCAGTCGGATCGCCTACCTATGTGATTTTATGACTGATAGCTAGACAATAAAATAAACCTATCGACTCTACACTTTTTAACAATTTTAACAACCAAAAGCAGCGGAGAAACGGGAGATGATCCTGGAGATCGTATCTAGCCTATCCATTTACAACGTTCGTGACGCATTGCTAGACGCTCAAACTTTTAAACATTCCCGCCAAAGTGCCAAGCCTTATCTCCAATCCATATCAGTAATCCTTATCACAAATCCTAAACTTTCGTCTTACAGCCTTTGCGACTTTTATATTCCAAAATTGGTACCCACTCTCAGCGAGTCCAACTTTCCCAGAGTTTCACTTAGAGCTATTTTTATATAAAAGCAACATGACATAACATAAGTTGGAAATACTTAGGTTGGGAACACTAATAAATTTGCCAAAAACCAGGGCTCGCATTTAAAAAAATTTCCGTTTAATGTTATTTACAATTAAAGCATTACACAGTTTTTGCGTTTATCGTTATTTAGAATAGTGTTAATACCTATTACCTAAATTAAAAAATAATAACTAATGCGGGTAGCTGATGGGAATATAATTTGATAAATTCTTAGATTATTTGCTGAGACAAAAATAAATCGCATGAAATAAATATATCTAGGAAACCAAATTAAACATTTAAATATTTTAAATTATCTCGTTTTGCGTTATTTTTCGTTGAATGATATTCTATAAATTGCGTTTTGAGTTATGTTTTGTTTAATAATATTATATTATATATTTTGTTAATCGTTATATTTTGTTTTGCGGTATTTAATTACTTTTGATTATCGCCTTCTGTCATAATTATGTTTACAAATTTCAATCGTTTTTCGTCAAATATAACGTAAATATAAATAATAATCATAACGTTATTATAACGTTTGCAAGCCCTGACGAGAACTAGTATATTTTGCTGAGGTATGTTATTTTTTATTATTACGAAGTTACGGTATAAATGGTAATAACGAAGATACTGGTAGTAAACCAATACCGGTATCAAAAATTTGAATACCACCAGCCCTAATTTAACCTTATATTGTACTAATGCTTAATATCCTAAAATACACTTAATAATATACACTGATACACTAATAACGACTTAGAGATTTTAGTTTTTGAATGATTTTATTAGATTCTGAGCGGAAGCGATGAATGTATAGATTTTACAATGATCTGTGTTTTTTATTCATTTATTTTTTTTTTTGTCTGTTAGGACCACCTTTTAGGACAGTAAAAGTGCTTAGATTTTCTACAACAGTATCTTTTCTGATAGTTTAGTGAATCTAATTGGTACTTTGGTTGGTCAAAACTTCAAAAGTAAAAATTTTCCAGTAGTTTTAAAAAAATGTTTGCGGCTATTTTTACGCAAAATTGATTTTTGACAAAATAGATTTTGGTTTTTGGTGTAACTCTAAAATAAACGACCGTAGATACATGACATTTTGAATGAATGTTTGTATGAGCATTTCCTATACACCATAACATTTTCAAAATATTTTAACTTGATTCAAACTATTTACTATTTTGAGCTGTTTAATGTAATTTTCAGTTTCCAATTTTTTTAGTTTTTTATTCTATAAATATCAATTAAATTTTATTTGTTGGCTAAAATTAAAAGAAAAGTTTAAAAGAAGGCTCCTAATATTATATTGTTTTAATAATATATAAAAAATATTAAAAATCCATGGTCACAATTCTTTTTTATAAACATTTAATGTTCAAATATTTACGAACATTTCTAAATAATTATGAGGAAGTCAGCGCACTATTTGTTTTCTCTCTCTGGCCCACGACAAAAACGCATTTGCGCAGAATCGTTTTTTCTATGTTTTTACTTATCTTAGAATAAAATCACCTATTACAAAAAATATAGAAAATAATATTTTTAAGGGAATAACAATAATATTGTTACAAAACATCATTTAAATTTACAACATTTTTTTGTTTATTTTGAAAGTCTAATAAAAAGTCAAATAGCAATAAAATATAAAATCGATGTCATTCCGTCTAAAATATTACTCTCTATTTTTTTTTGTTATAGGTGATTTTACTCTAAGATTACTTAAAAGCATAGAAAAAACGATTTTGCGCAAATGCGTTTTGTCTATGTTACGCGTCGGAGGGTGGTGAGGTCAGAGAGAAAACAAATAGTGCGCTGACACCTCTTATGAAGAGAAGTTAGAAATTCATACAATTTTCTTTTTAAATATAAGATTTGAAAAAGTAATACAAGATTTCTCATAATTTTGACTACCTTTATCAAAAAAAAAAAGTCTACAAGCAAGTCAAATTTAATTTTTATGAGAGTTTGAAGTTCATATTACTACAACATTGGATATTCACTCGATTTTTCATGTCATTTTTTATTTATTTTGTTGTAATTTAAAATTAACAATTATTGTAGAAGCATGAAAATTTCAGTGAATGTTTATTTTGTCAATTCCTATACTTAATATAATTTTCAAAATATTTTGACTTGACTCGTTTTGAGCTGTTTACGGACAATTTCAATTATTTTTTTCTATGATTTTCTATGAATTTTTTTCTACGATCAAGTTTTATTTGTTTGGCCAAAAACCATGAAATATCAGTACAAGGCTTTATATATATTTTTACAACAGCAGTTGAAAAATATTAAAATTACATATACCTACACAATTTTTTTTTAGCATCAATTTTAGAGTTTGAATTTTGACGAAATTTATCAAATTGAGAATTTACGAATTATTTAGTAGTTAAATATTTATAAAATGTTCAACTTTTATAGCTAAGGATTAAAAATGTAAAACAAAGTTTCACGTAAGTAGTTAATTCTGTTACCAAAAAATCTAAAAACACATAAACATAGTTTATTTTTATAGTTATTTTAAGTTCAAATGTGGACAAAATTACATATTAAAAAACCTAGAATAACTATTTTAGTTATTTTGCTGTAATTGTATAATATTAATTCAACTTACCGGCTATCGTATTAATAATAAGTAATAACAATATAAATATAATATAACATATCCTTATCCACACTGACAAACCGTCACCGTTCAGAACCATTTTTTGTATATAATGATGTATGTAATAAGGTACGCATATCATTGAATTCAAATTTAATACCATCCATTATATAATGATTCACCTGTGACCAAGGCTGGGCATTAACGAGTTAAAAAGTTAAAGTTAAGTTAAAAAGTTAATATTATATTAACTTTTTAACTTATAACTAGTTACTTTTAGCTTTTCATTAACTTAACTGTTACTTACTAAATTTCTTTTTTAATCAACGTGAAATTAACGAGTTAATTTTCCATTTCAAGAAGTAAGTTAAGTTAATTTATTTTGTTTTTAGTTTTATTATATTTCACTATTTCAGTCTATTTCGTTTTGATGTCAAAAAATATTGACCGTGAATTGTTTAAAGTGAAAAATGTATATCATTCGAATCTAACTAATATGGAAATACTGTATAAAGTATAAACACTATAGTCTATAATTTAGTTTTTGTTTGGAAAAAAATTAAGTAGTCTAGCGTTGTATAAACAAATTAACTTTTCTTTAACTTAATAAAAAGTTAACAAAAAGTGTGTATTAACTTTTAATTTAACCGAGTTAATCTATAGTTAAATTATCTTTTAGCTTTTAACTTTTTGTTATTGGTGCATATTAGCTTAATTTAACTGAGTTAAAAAAAATTATTAACTTGCCCAGCCTTGCCTGTGACATATTATACAGCAGAGCGACATCCACCTACCCACTTTTTTATTATTGACACTAAAATAAAGTTTAAAAATATATTTAATATCTATTTTGAATTGGATATTATGACGTTATCTACCAATAATTATTAGTATTAGAGTATAGGTACTAGGTTTGAACAATTTTAAAAGAAAATGCATGATTGTCAATATTTTATCAACTATAAGCCAAAAAAAAAGCAATTTCTATTAAAAATTAAATATAAAAAACTAGAATAATATTGGATAGGAAAGTCTCCAAATTGAAGTTAGAATAAAAATACAAAATACTGTAGAAACATTTTTAACCTACGTTTGTAAACTAAAAACAACATCATTGTTTTTAAAGGCCTACTGTATTTAAAAAACTAGATTGATAATCATAAATTAATATCTTACGGAAATTTAATTTATAAAAATTAAAACAATAATATAAATTATAGTTTTCTATATAATTTTTAAATGTTTGATACGATAACCTCACAAAGTGTTGAAAAAAGCCAAGAACACACAAATTTATTTCCTTACTTATTTGGATTTTGTTCAGAGAGATGATAATTTCAATGATAAGCATTTAAGTACTATAAATATTTATAGCAACAATTTCCAAGGCTATAAACTAATTAAAACCAAAACTTGTTTTATAAAATAAATTTAAATATAATAATATTATACAATAGGTATTTAAATATTATTTAGAAGACTACATTTTTTATGTTTAAATATAGGGGAACACGGGGCAAAACCGACTGAAAAAATGAATATTTTCACAATAATTCAGGATCTTAAAATAAACTTGATCTATTTGCACAGTTGTATTAAGTAACTTCTTGTTTACAATATTGAATTACAATACAGTGAATATCATTCATATTTATTTTTTAACAAGCCATTAACTATTTATAACATTTTATCGGTTTTGCCCCAGTATCGGGGAATTTCGTTAAAACAAAAAAGTCACGTGTTTCTTTATTTTTAACAAGCAATTTTTTATAACGTTTTCAACACGCAGTTTACCCCCTTAACATAGACTAGATTCAAACTAGACGAGTATGATAATTGTAGTATAGTTCTATCATTGTTAAATCTTAAATTCAAAGTATGTAATTATACTAATAATTAACTTTAAAATGTTTGTAATTGAATAACAATTCAAACCAAAACGTTGCAGTTGATGTTAACAGTGATAACAACATGTTTCATGATAAGGAATGAAATAAATTTAAAACTGATAATTTTCATCCATAGAATAATACGAAATAAGCAATATCGGTTTTGCCCCAGTATCGGTTTTACCCCGTGTTCCCGTAATGACAATTCAAATGTTGTTCCCAACCGTTCTAAAATACGAATTATTTTTCATAAATACTACTAAAAAGTCAGATAATATGATTTTCAACGTTTAATAGTCTCATGTATAGCGATATTCTTATTTTGTTGTAATTCAAAAACGAATAGCTGCATGTAGATACTATACAGTACGTCATCATAACGATAATTATATTTGATTTATTAAAACGAAATAATAATCACCTAATGTGTGCGTGTTACGAATAATATTATTATATTTCGTCGTATGCGATCGAATATTATCTATGATAATAAAATAGCCATAACTAGTGTGTCTTGATCGCTGCGAAGTCCGACCTTTGGGTCGAACATATTATTAATATATTTTGATTAAACGAATGACCGCTCAGTAATAATTATTAATGCTTGTTAAACTGGCGAAACGTGTTTACATATTATTATAATGAATTAATATTAAACTATAATACGCGTATTTTAATATCGTCGACTTGGTAAACGTAAAAACCGTCAGAAATCAGTAAGGCCAACAGATTGATAAGACAGTTGTTGTTGATTTTATCGACACGCAAAAAATGTGCCTTGACCTTTAGAATTATTTCGAATCGCTAGTTTTATTTTGCTCCACTCAAAACGACTACTCGTCGTTCTTAAGATAACTAGGTAGGTACCTACTGTAAATATTATTGTAGAAAAATGCCCACAAACACATTATTATTATGGGCTAATTAGGTTAATATGCGTTATATTATTCCCGCAAGCAAGTCGCCATTATATATAAAAAAAAAAATGTACCATCGTAAACATTGCAATAAAAATCGTATTACTTAATACTTAAATACTTCTTAATACTTAAGTTATTATAAGTTTTGCACATACGACACACCTATGTACCTAGGTATATCTATATAATATATTATATTATGCGTTGTCTATATATATTATTATATACCTATACTTGTGCGTGTTTTCTTATTTTTATTTCCGTTTAGATAAACAAAGGTACCTATTTACGTTATAATAATAATAGGTATTATATTGTAATCGCGTATAAGTGTATAAAACACACACACAAACAAACACACACACACACACACACACACACACACACACACACACACACACACACACACACACACACACACACATACACATGTATACATTTATATATATATATAATATATACGGAGTGTCCACCGTGTTCGGTTTCGTGCAAACTGTAAACAAGTTCTACAACTTGGATATCGAGGTATTCGTGTAACAAAAAACACGGTTAGGCGTAACTAAGACTACTTTCTTTAAAAGAGGAGGAGGGAGTTGTAGCCCTCAAGTTTTTTATTAGGTAGGTATTAATAATAGCTAATTATGAGAAACAGTCTTATTGAGTTCATAGGTGTAAGGCAATCAAATATATTAGGGGGGTGGGGCTGAAGCCCTACTATAAATTTTCAATGTAGTGTCTCGTGGGGGACTCTGCCCTCATATCCCCCTTTTTCCAATTTATGTTTAAGCAATACGTTTAAAAAAAATTCATGGTTTAATATTTTTAAATTGCTATAATATTAGAAGGTGACAAAATAATTTTAAAATTTTACCGTACATGTACGTATAGAAAATGCTAATATAAGCATTTGGTTAAATGTCAAGTATTTACGGTTATTTGTTTTTGAATTACAACAAAGTATCAAAAATTGGTTGAGGTGAAATAGTTAATGTGAGTGTGAATAACCAATGTCAATAACATTTGAACTTCTAACGCTTATAAAAAAATAATGTGGTTTTTTCCGGAAATTTGTTTTTGTAATAACTAGAAAAACTTATGAGGAATCTTGTATTAAATTTTTAAATTTTAGATAGGTATAAAAAGAAAACATTTTGTGAATTTTTAACTCAAAATAATATGCAAATTATCGTGACTTTTATGAATTTTGTCAAAATTATATTTTTAAACGCTTATAAAAAAATATTGTGACTGCATTTTCGATATTTATTAAATTTTATAATATTATGAATAACTTATGTGCAACTTTGTGTACAAATTTCTAACTTTTTTACCAAATGAAAATATCAACATATAAAGTAGAAAAAATGTAATTATAATATGTCTAAAATAGCTCAAAAAGCATAAATAAATTTAGTGATATTTTTCAAGTAGGTATTAACGGTTATTTGATATTAAGTAACCTACCTACAACAAAAGAATAATATTGATTTTTCAAAAACTGATATTGCGTAAAAATTCCCGTTTTACCTTATTTTTTTCCCCCGATTATTATTAAGAAAAGTACTGATTATTTTCAATTTGTATCTCTCAAAAGCACCAACTCACTCTGCTCGGAATCTAAAATTATATTATTAATATTATTTTATTATGTTCTGATGTGAAACACAATTGTGATCAATAATTACAAAAGTGATAATATTAGTAATTATGATATTGCCATGGTTTTACAATTACTTGAACGAAATACACAACAATAAGTCTGGGGGGGAGGGGGTTAATATTAAAACTTGGGGACTTGGGGAGCTGAGAGGCCTCCTCTCCGAGCCATCTAGATACTCCTATGACAGAGTTGCAGCTTACTCTTAGTTAATTGTATGCCTCGCCGAAGAAAACATTGTTCGTGACTATTAATTATTATCAAATATAATATAATATTGACTATGCTAAATAAAAATTTTTGGGAGTCTTAGACAGGTCGACTCGTTAAACGTGAAAAGTTATATCCATATTTTGTCTGTCGTAGCAAGTCGAATAGCTATTTTGAAAACAGTAATTTGATTCGCTTAGGTTTTTTTTGAATTCGTCTTGTAGGGGTGCTCCAAACCCTGCCAAATTTCACCCATGTAACACGAACATTTTGGTTTATCTTCAACGCGAGTTTACTAGATTAGGTTAACAGAGAAAAACACTATCAACTGCAGTGATTTGTCGGTCTGTTTTATGTATATAAAACAAAAATGATCGACCTCTGAACTATCACGGTATGAAACATTCTGTATACGGTTCCCGCACAACAAGGTCCGTATGTAGATTTGAGTGTTATAAATTATTATAATAATCGAACGTAATCGCGATTTACAGTAATAGGCGATCATTAGCGCGTCAAGAAATATTGCCCCGTTATCGAGACCAATAACACAACGGTTTCAATTGGCCGACACGAAATAATCGATGTGATGCACTACGTATATCATATTATTGACGGGCCCCGACTATAAAACGCTGTTAAACGTCGGCTGATAACCACGAAACGCCGGCTAGAGCAAACTTTGGCATCGCAGTTACACATCTCGTATACGTTTATTAACATATCATCATTAATAATTATTAACGTGCCAGATCGACTTTGTCTGTGAACCGTGTGACACGTTGTGCAGGCGAGGAGGACACCTGTTGTACCACTATCGGTTTTACCACCCACACACACCGACTATACTCGTTTATCACCGCGTTTGCAATAAACGTGTGCAATTATTGCACTGCAATAACTATATAATTGCACTTTAATATCATATTTAATATAATATAGGCACCGAGAGACACGCAATAATGGTCGCTGAAAACGAAAACAATGACAATGTGATCGTAAGTACACACAAGTATATAATATAATAATATATAAGTAATATATAGAGTAACGCGGTGTTGCGATAGGATAATACTATTATTGGAGACTCGCTGTAATAAATTCGCTCAATTACCGCGGTGCGAATGAATATTATTGTTGAACCACGAACACGACGTAATATTATTATGATATACGACAAACTAAAATATAATTTTAATTGTTTCTCTATAAACGCGTAAGGCAATCAAATCAAAATATTGATTTGCATTAAGGTGAGTGTAGAGCATAATATTATAATAATAGTTACGTCGATATAAGCGACCCTAACATAATATATTAGTGTAGGTATTTGCCTTTTGGCGCTTGAGACAATGCGGAGATATCAATGCGGTTTACAAAACATGATGATATTAGTTAACTCTAATACATTCATTTCGGGCAATTATTATACTTTCACACACTTGTTTGGGTGGTTCATGGTGAAGATAACTTAACGTCAAAAGACGTATCTTTTGTATAATTTATTCCACAGTTCAAAACAGATTTGAATTAGCAAACAATTTTGTTTATTACAAGTTTTTAATTTTTTGAAGTTTTCTAGACTCTTTTCTTAATAAAATTATATTAAATAAAATCACAAAATAATTAATATAACTCGGATAAATATTAAAGTAAACGATAAAAAAAAAGAAAATTACTGATGAAAACATTATAATTTTAAACGAAATTTTTTTTAAAATTAGCTTACATTATTATTCGATAAATATATCGATCAAACAATAAAACATTTTAAGTGAATTAAAAAAAAAAGCGAGATAAGTGCATGGGTGCATGTGTGTGAGGAAGTTATACATAATGAAAGGCACTGATGGTAATTTACTACGCACATAACCTGATTGTTCGAAAATAAGAACGTAGTATATTCGTATTGCCTACATCTAACTATTATCCTTACAAATTTATAGTAGTGTTGGGTAACGACGTTATGTTACACGACTTACCTTTTCCGCGGTGGCTCGATCGAATGTCTGTTTCTTGGTACTGTGTGGTGCTTAAATCGCGGCAACTCTAGTCTGCATTTGTGCTTATGCCAAAAATTGTGCCTATGTATTTTTAATATTTTTCAACTACTATTGTAAAAATATATATGGAGCCTTGTATTCAATTTTCACGTTTTTTGGCCGAACAAATAAAACTTGATTGATATTCATAGAAAAAAAAAAACATTGAACATTTGGTAATGCGTTACTCAAAGACTAACCCGCATACGATCTGGTCGTCCGTTAAAAAAGCGTTTATTCAGCAGATTCCTTAGATCATTCTTATGGAGAAGGGAGTCCTACTCGCCTGTTGTCACACACGTATCAGTTTACAATAATATGTTTAATTATTTTACAGCTAAATACATTAATAAATAATAATATATAGAATAATGTTACCGACAGTGTTCAGTGGTTCTTAACAGTATGTTACTTTTAAAAACTATTTAAGCATCCTCGCTCATTACTTGGAGATACAAGCAATTGGAATTACATATCTTGTTAGGTTAGGTTAGTTTCAAACAAAACTGTAATGAAATAACTTCACTTTTCAATAAGAGAAGTAACTATTTTAATTTCACGTTACGAAAAAAAAAAAAAACAGCACATGGATTTTTCTTTAATGTGTACAAAGTATTAACAGTTGTCAATCAACTACTAACGTATGTAGAATAATGTATATGTATAATAGTGTTAATATGAACAAGAATCAAGATGTTAAAAGAAAAAAGGTGGGCAAGTGGGTGTCACACTGCTGCACAGAAGATAACAAGTGGGTCACTATAATGGATTGTGTTTTTGAAGAAAGTAATATTAATTTTAATACAAATCGAACTTAAAATGCTTATAAAATTGTGCCTTTGTATTTTTCATATTTTTCATCTGCTATTGTAACAATATATCTGGAGCCTTGTATTCAATTTTCACGCATGTTTACCCAACAAATAAAATTTAATTGACATATATAAAAAAAAAAAAACTAAAAAAATTGAAATTTGAATTGTCCGTAACCAGCTCAAAACGAGCCAAAAGTCAAAATATTTTGAAAATTTTATCAAGTATAGGAATTAATAAAATAAACATTCAGTTAAATTTTCATGTTTCTATAGTTATTCGTTTTTGAATTAAAACAAAATAAAAAAATCACCACATGAGAATCGAGTGAATATCCAATATTATAAAAATATGAATTCAAACGCTCATAAAAGCTTAACATGACATACTTGTAAAGATTTTTCTTTTTATAAAGGTGGACAAACTTACGAGAAAATCTTGTACTACATTTTCAAATCTTAGATTCGAAATGAAAAATGTTTATGTATTTCTAACTCAAAATAATATCTATAAAAAAAAATCATATTATAAAAATAAAACCGTGACCATGGATTTTTAATATTTTTCAAATGTCACTGTAACAATACATTAGGAGCCTTGTATTAAATTTCCAAGTTATTTAACCCAACAAATAAAATTTTATTGACATTCATAGAAAAAAAAAACTAAAAAAGTTGGAAACTGAAAATGCCCGTGAACAGTTCAAAACAAGTCTAAATATTTTTAAAATTTTATCATTTATAGGAAATTCTAATATAAACAACTAGTAAACATTTCATGTACCTACGGTAATTTTTTTGAGAGTTACATCAAAAACCAAAATCGATTTTGTCGAAAACCAATTTATTTGGATTAAATATTTATAATACTTAATCTATGTTTGTAACAGTATTATTTATTAAGTATTTGCGTATTTTTTTTTTTAGACCTTATTGTCAGCATACAGTCATAGTGTTATTTTAGTATAATATTTAATGTAAAATAAAAAGTTGTTCTAATTAAATCAGTGTAACATACAAACCATAATACTAAACGTATATTATATGATACAGTTTCAACGAATTTAGATAAAATGCATAGCTAGGTAATAGATATTTCAATTCAAAAGAGATGAAAAAAATATTATACTTACAATCTTTATAACAATACGTATATATGTATGTTGTATATTATATAATATTAATTGATTTTTATAATGAAAATAAATTTACATACTACTGTATGCATAATTAAATAACTTTAAAACGTTCTATGAACTATTAACTAAATAGTTTATTCTTTGTTATCGTGTGAAATATAGAATGAAGAAATGGAAGTCGAAGATCCTTTCTGTCTGGAATCAAGTCCCCTAAAATTGACATTTGAGGATATAACGTCTGCCGCTTACAAGATAAAAGATGGTGTAATCAAGACAGCGTGTACCGTGAGCATTTTGTATTATTTTATTGTTTTAAGTAGATATTTTATTTGATTTGACTATATTAATATTTAATAATTGTTCATTATTCGCGTGCAGAAATCGCATTTGTCCAGTCTTGTCAACATGGAACTTTATTTGAAAAAGGACTTTGTGCAGTACACCGGAAGGTATTATTAACAGATTATTTAAATCGAATGCAATAAACGTCTATTTAAATATATAAGGGCGTTTATATAATATACATAATATATACATAATATATAAATATTCAGTAGGTATATTACAGGTTATTCAGGTTATTTAGGTTTATTTTCAGTACCTATTACCTATATCTATAGTTATACTATTTGGTGAATGAAATACCTATCCTAGAAAACAATGACACTTCTAAAATATTGTGAAAACATTACCATTAATTCGAAATTTCGTCTTGGAATTGGCGAGGTCTAAACTCGGGCACTTTTAAATCGATTCTTGGGAGAAAAATCCCTCATGTATCACAAAAACTCGACAATAGCATATTATGTATGCATATTTTAATATATGATGTAATAACGTAAAAATACGATAAATATAAAAACGACTCCTGTCGATAGTTATATTAAAATCGAATGTTAAAATAGTAAAATTACGCTATTACCTTCCTCCAGGTGTTCGGAGGGCTCTCGAGATAACATAATTGTATGTAAAAAGCACATAATTTAATTAAATAACTGCAATCAATATAAAATATTATATTAAATGCCTTACCTGATTCGCAGTTGCTTGTGGATTATGTTGTAGGAGTTTTAGGTAACACAAAGTAATAATTAAAAATACACAAATCGAAATAATAAACACACTGATTATTGTACAAGGAGTCCAGTTATCGATCGTAGAATTCGGTATTTTTTGAGGATGTTACTCAGTCGGTTGATGCTCATGCACTAATTTAAGGGACAACACGGATATGCCGACCAGAAAGTGGTAGGCGGTTTTATCAAAGGTTTTTGTACTTCCCCGAACTAGATTTCTCTTCGGCGGCAAAGATTTTTTTTTTAAATTCCTTCTCTCTGGCAGCGTATAAGAAGTCCGCACGCCCTGCGCTACACGGGGCGTAATTACGTGCCGATTTCTTAATTCATGATCGCATAATATAGATCATACATTATAAGTACGTTATAAGTTTTGCTTTTTGAGTAATTACTAAAAATCGAAAATATTGTCGTGTATTGCAGCTTCAAGGAACGTGGAGCGTGCTATGCTCTGATGATGTTGTCCGACGAGCACAAGCGAAACGGCGTGATATCTGCGTCTTTGGGTAACCACGCACAGGCTCTATGTTACCATGGTAAGCGGCTAGGCGTGCCGGTGACGGTGGTTATGCCCACGGTTGCTCCGATAATAAAAATCGAGGCCTGCAGAAATTTTGGCGCAACCGTCATCATTAAGGGCATCAACATGAAGGAGTCCAAGCATATAGCTCTCCAGCTATCCAAAGAGAAAGACATCATTTACATCAATGGGTACAGAGGATATTATGCTAATTTAGTAATGCTACAGCACCATATCATAATATGAATTTAAATATTTAATTTAACCACGCATTAGACATTTAAATCAAAATATTATATCGTAATAAATTATATCGTGTCAGGTTTCCGCCGCCGTCGCGTCAGATTGTTATATTATTATTCAATTTCTCGTTTTAGTCGGCCACTCACCCCCAAATAATACTTACATATTTCTTCATATTTGTGTTTTTAACGATTTTCATTTTTCCCCATCAGAGTTCAATATTTGAGTATTAAATAAGTCTGAGATTACTTACTTTCTACAGTAATCAATAAATATTAACATAATATAAAATATTTTGTATTTTCCATACAGGTACGATCACCCTCACATAATGGCCGGCCAAGGTACAGTGGGGCTTGAAATATTAGAAGACGTTCCGGACGCCGATGCGATCGTCGTTCCTGTCGGTGGTGGTGGTCTGCTGGCTGGAGTGTCATTGGCTGTCAAAACACTGAAAAAAGACTGCAAAATTATCGTGAGTATAATATTATGATTTTCACAGCACCGCGAAATAATGTCTGAAAAACAAAATTGTATTAAGTATTAAAATGGTTTGATGTATACCTTTACAACCTGTACATATTGTATTTTTCTCCAATGAGGATTTTATTATGTCTTTTTATATTTTTTTGTCAACAAAACTTGGAATAAATGTCAACATATAGTTCCATATTATTATGGAATCTTAATAAATAGAAAATGTTCTCTAAATTAAAATAATTTGGAGATATTGTGATTTTTCGATTTTTATAATAAAATTTAAATGTGTTTAATTTCTATATAATATTATACAGGGTGATTCTTTTATCACAAAACACTCATTATTTCAAAAAGTATTAATGTTTTTAAAAATATTTTTTTGTATAGTTTCAAGTTGTTAAAAAACTGTTTTTATTAAAAAATTATATTTTTTATACTTATAATTTTTTAAATTTTTTTACTTTTTGAATGAAAAGATAGAGTTTTCATTTCATATTTCAAAGCAGATAATTTTTAGGATTTTGATTCATATAAATCGAATTTAGGCCGAGTAGTTTATGAGTTATAAGTATTTAAAGTTTAGATGGGCAGAGTGCAGTGGTACGGGGTTATCCCGCAAAATGTTTGTCCACTATTGCGCTTTTCTAAACTTTAAATACATATAACTCATAAACTACTCGTCATAAATTTGATTTTTATGTATTTTAATTATATATTTCAAAATACATTGAAAAATATTCTGTTTTTGAATATGAAATTAAAACTCTATATTGTTGTCTTTCAAAAATGTAAAAATACTTAAAAAAATACAAAGATAAAAAATATGATTTTTTAATAAAAACGTTGTTTTTTAATAACTCGAAACTATGTAAAAAAATATTTTCAAAAACATTGATACTTTTTGAAATAATACGTGTTTCATGATAAAAGAATCTCCTTGTATAATAATATGTTTTTAAATGCATTCAAATATAACTATACTAATTTATAGGTATAACACGGCGTATTGAGTAGGCAATTTAGCTACACAACTACAGCCATTCGCCATACGTAGCGAGAAAAACATTTGATGTACTTTCTATATCTAAGATTATTATGATATTATTTTGGTGACTTGTCGGTATATGCCAAATGACAAGTAAATGTACATTATTATGTAACATGTTTAAGTCTATTCTGGACATTTTATATTCCATATGAATTTGTGTGTATTTAATCAGTAGATTTCTGAGGCACATTATGTCAATGAATATATTTATTGAAATGACATAAAAGTATAATACCACCTGAAAAAAACTGCTTGCCATTAGTAAGACGGATTTTAACTTGGTAAAATTTTTTTCATACACATGTGCTATATTTGAAACAATTTTTACTATTCATAAAATGATTTATGTTATATGTGTATAACAAAAAATGCTAATAAATAAGTTGAATAAAAAATTTGAAAAATTTTAATAATTAAAACATAGTCTATTTTGTTAATGAATCTGTAGAACCCGTTAACAAAATTAAAACCAGTCAAACCAAAATATAATTTATCCGTATTTTAATATCTTACATATTATTATATGGTTTATTGAAAAACGTTAAAGTATATTCGTACGTATCCGAATACGGTGACATGTAACCTAGGCATTTGTAAAAATACATTAATTAAATTTTTTTGAATTTTGATTAGACCGTTTAAATTTAAAATTAAATTTATATTATAGATATTATAATATTATAATATTATTATTATTATTTATATTATTATTATATATATACAATTGAATAGTTGAGGTCCCGAATAATTACAAAATATTATCATTCGAATTTTGATTTTAATGCATCAACAAATGAGCGTGGCTTGTGAATCACTTTATATAATATTACTTTTTATATGTATTGTATAAAGCGCCATTATGATAGTAATATGTTATACTTTTAATATATTATTATTATTGAGAAACAACATGCGACTTTGGTTATTTGAATGTTATCAGAATATAATTCCATATTTTATTGTTTTCAGGGCGTTGAATCCGACCGCGTGCCGAGTTTCACTAAAGCCATGGAACACGGTAGTCCGATTACCGTCGATGGCAAAAGCACGCTGGCCGATGGCTTGGCCGTGCCTAGAGTCGGGTGCAACGCGTTTGCCACGGCCGCAGGTTTGGTCGATAAAATGGTAAGTGTGCGTCGTCCAAATCGGTTTTGTTCAGGCTAAGGTCCTGGCTATAATTATATATCCAATCACTTTCTCCGAGCACAACAACACACAAACATTAAAAATATAAAAATTTGAGAAAATTATTGCATTAGAGCTAGGTCCAAGGTCTGATCCAGGGTTGTACTTGAACCCATTCGACCCATTATTATGAAAAACACCAGTACTATACAATTATTAGCTACCTTAACTTGTAGAACTTCATTATTGACTTTTGGCTACTCATGAATCACCATAATCAATAGGAAGGTGGTGATGAATGTTTTTAAAATATTAATTTATTTGAGGTAATATTAGTAGTATTAATTGTTCTTTATTTGTATTGTACTTTAAATCATAAATCATAGGTAAAATTTAGAGTATAAATGTGAATAAAGTGATGGATAGATGGATTTTTTCACTTGGGTACATAATAATTTAAGGAATAATGAGTTATTTAATAAGTAGGTAACTCATGCTTAGTAGATATATTTACAACTATTTATTCTTTGGTTATACTTAAACCTTAATGATGATTGAGTCATTGTTTTGGGTTATTGGCAACGGCCATACTTTTTTTTTTTTTTACAAATTTTCATGTTGTAACAAATTTAAAATTTAAATTATTTTCTGACTTTTATTTTAGATCTTAAACATAGCGATGAATTTGTTGATTTTACAATGAAGTATGTTTTTTGTCTGTCATCAACTTTTGGGATATTTTTTGATAAGAAAGTGAATTCTTAGTGGAGTATTAAAGAGGTCAAAATTGATTTAATTTTTTTTTAACTAATAACTGTAGATTTTCACCAAATATTAATACAATCATATAATAATATCATACGTGATACAATTTTCTTTAATTCTCTAATAAGTAATCAACTGTTATAGCAGTATAATATTGCTTCATTCTCATCACATTGTAATTTTGGACGATAGTACTGTCATAATATTTCAAATATGGTCAAAACATGGAAATTCATTACACTACACGTGGCTTGGCTCGTGTGCTGTCGTTCAACTTGAGCCACTAAAGTTGGTTTGGTATTATTTATTGAGTACCTATCATAGTTGTGATGTGGGAATGGTTATACTTGGCACAGCGTGAGGTGCGCCGAGCGGCTCGTGTTCCCACAACGCTGTTCTTTGGTAGTACCGAGAGTCACGGGCCACGAACCGAGAGCCGAGCCGAGCTGTTTCGTTAGGATTCGTTAGTTTTTGTTAGGTTTAGTGAGGTTTAATTCAACCTAACGTCGCTAACGTCATTGGCCTGCAGTAATATTTAGATTTAAATTAATTCGATAACGACAGCGCCATCTAGTGCTGCCAAATTATTTTTAACTCTAACGTGTGCGTTAAGAACTGGCCCTCAGAGCTGTTTAATTTCCTAGTCAGATAGCGCTGTCGTATACGATTTGCAATGATGAAAGGGATGTGAAAAAATTACTTTTGAGGAAAATTTATTGAGGAGTCCCAGCTCAGGCGTACCTTGAGTCCAATTATCCTCAATATTTTCCCACGTGAAATATTTCAACCAGAAAGAAAGGACATTATATCATTGTAAAATGTGCAATATAACTTGAAAAAGTTGTGATAATAAAATAATTGCATCACTGATTTATAATACTATATCATTATATTAATTGTATAATACTATAGATTGTAATGGTATAGTGAGTAGTATCAGCGGGCGAGAGATATGTTTTTAATAGAATTATATATTTTTGTTATTTATAAGCTATAAATAAAATATAAAGAACAATGATCCGGAAAATATGTCATCATTACGCACACCAAAACATGTGTGTATTATAATAGTCACAATATTATTGTTTTTTTCTTGTGATATCGACGACGTTGCTGCAACTTTTCACGGATTACTTCGGAAACATCGCCATCGTTTATTAATTAATTAATGACCTACAACAATTTACGAAACCTCAGGAAACCGGAGACAACTTCCATAGCTATCGCTAGTGTATATGTGTAGACTCCGCCACTCCTGGTGGCATGATAGTCTACATTTAGTTTTTACAACTGGTTTGGTCGATAAGGGACAGACAGGGCATGCCCCACCTTATTTCTGTATTGTAGTCACAATCTTTCTATATCTTTTTATCGTGTATGGGGACCACAAAGTCTTAGCTAGAATATCCCACCCACTAACATTTGATCCGACACAGTGAAACAACGGATAACTGTGTATTTAAACTCGCATGTATTGATAGCGTCGAAACTATCTTTGTCTAGATTGTTGTTACGGAGGAATGGATATCGATGGCAATTCTACGACTCGTCGAGTCGGAGAAGTGCGTAGTGGAAGGCGCCGGAGCCATTGGACTAGCAGCCGTGTTGTCTGGTACTTTGGATGAGTTTGCGGGAAAAAAGTGAGTGGGTAGTATAATAATCGTAGTCAAATCGCTGATTTTAATGTGATAGAATATTAGTCGTTCCCAGGCCTCTACCCTTATCACGATTTATGGACCGCAAACCTCTCTAGAAGATTTTTGAATTAAAAATGGACGTATAATAATATTGATATGTTTTATAGCCAATTAATATATACTAGGTACGGAAGTGGTATTGTTTTAAAAATAAAACAATATAACATATTTTGTGGGGGGGGGGCATTAAATAAGCTATTAATAATAATAAATTATCAATACGGAAAATTAATTGGCTCTAAAAACTATAATAATATTATATTAAATGTATTATAAAATAAAAGTAAATTAAATTAATAAATACTAATAATGATTAAATATGTTTAAGAGGACGATGCCCACACACATAAATTGTGGATGAAAACCATGGCATGGGAAAAAGAATCTTACAGAGTACAATCAAAGTTGATAAGCTAAATGTACATGATCCAAAGATTTATTTAGTCGAAAACTTTTGCTACTTAAATATTCATTATAACATTGAAGCATTTTTTTGGCTATAAAGTGTCTCCTGCTACATAAAAACACACACACAATTTTAAGATCAATCTAAGAGCTATTAAAGTTTGAAAAAACTAAGAATGATGGCTATTATCATTATAATTTTTTTTTTGTACGACTAATACATAATAATATAATATATATATTAGTTGTACAAAAAAAAATATTTTGATATAATCAAAAAAAATTAAAACTCAGATATTCAATCATTGATAAAAAAGTTGTCAAGTTATGTTATTATTTTTTGCTCAGTAATAAATCGAGAAAGTTTATTTTCATAAATTAAAATAATATATAATTATATTATTATTATGCTGTAATTGCAATAATACGTTATTCCTAATATTATTAACTTTTATTACCACACACACACTTACCTTATTTTGCCTTTAGCTCATGTTGAAATTTGGGCCTCAGTGACGGCCTGACATTAATAAAATGTTGAATGTGATAGGCTTATGATGTAAATAATATTATGAACGTTGGCTTTGCTTGACAGGTAATCTAATCTGGTGGTGGTGATTATTCTTCCTTTTTAAATCTGTTTAAATGGTTTTTAAGTAGCGCAAAACCATGCCGTTCAGTCGATAATATTATAAATTAATTTTAGGCGAATTAACGTAAATTGTAAATAATGGATTTTAGTTTATTAAATCATGTCATAAAAGTCATCGAACGATTAGAATAATTATTAGCTGTTGTTTTAATATATTGACGTTATTTTCAGAGTCGTTTTGTTGCTGTGCGGTGGCAACATCGATACGTCCATACTGGGAAGGTGTTTGGACAGGGGACTGGCCATCGACGGTAGACTGGTCAAGTTCCACTCGACTTTAAGCGACAGGCCTGGTGGAATTGCGGAATTGTGCAGAATTTTGGCAACAATTGGCGTTTGCGTGAAAGACATCATACACGAAAGGGCTTGGCTGTCGGACGACGTGTTCAGCGTTAGGGTCAGTGTGTGAATTGAACGGTTTTTTTTTTTTAAATTATAATTTAAATCATTAGTTTTTCGATAAAAGTATATATTAATAAAATAAATGGTAAGGCACTTTCAATGATACTATATCATAATGAATTTGGATTTCACTCAAAACTGAATGTAATAATCAGCTGAAAAATACCAGCGTTTCAAAATTTGACTCATCTTGTGATGTGGCCAGTCCGAATGTCGGTCTGGGCTCGCCAACCTAGTAGCTACCCACGTGGTTTTTATGTTTATTATTTATGAGAGCCAAACGCCAAAATGTCGTGATGTTTAAATGTGATTTTATTATTATTTACTTTTTATCATATTATAATATAGAATATTATTGTTAACATTTATATTAAGAGGACGTAACACTGGCATTTGTTGTCTCGGTCTTACAAGTTTAGCTTTGTTAGTTTAAAAATTGGGGAGAATCAAGGTATGAAACTTGATGGTAGGAATATGATCTGTGTTTGTATGTGGGTATTTTACAATAATTCAGTTTTTAAGTGAATTAACAGCATTTTTAATTTACGCTATATTATAATACACTCAAAACTGGCTAAAAAAATCGAACAATCGAAAAAACCCAGATGACCACATACAAACACATATAATGCTCTTACCATCAAATTTATTAATAGGTTGATTCACTATAATTATTAAACATACGGTGCTAAACGTGATTCTCTGAGCGTAAATTTCATAGACATATTTGCTATGATACGCACTTGTATGACGGGAACAATAAATGCCCGTCTTAAATTCTTTTAACTTCAAAAATAAAATGGTATCCAGCCAATGAAATCCTATGGTTTTGTGTTTGGCTTCTGAAAAATATTAATTATTAAGGCACAACATTATTTTCAAAGGCGATCTGATTTATACGAGACGTATTAATAAACTGTGACCCGAATGTCGTATGCTTATCTGTTACAGGTCAAAGTGGTATGCGAGACTAGAGACTTGAGACACGCCCGTCTGCTGCAGGAGGTGATATCGAAAAACTACAGTTCTTCCGTGTTCGGCGACATACCCTTACCCAAAATTCTTTGAATAAAGCATTTACGTTTTTATTTTTTTCATTAGGGTTTGATATTTCATTATAATATATTATTACTTAACACTAGCGCGCGTTACTACTATAATTGACATAAACTATTGAACTATTGACATTATGTCTTATAAATAAATAAACGCTTTATTTTTGTACTGCAAACGAAGTTATTTTATTTTTGTATTTTAACATCAAACACACATAACAATATAATAGTTTAAATTTAAATGTTGACTTAATAGTCGCACAAAAATCACAACAGTTAAGGACTAAATGTTGTTCGAGTAAATTGACCGATTTGGTAACACACAAAACGCATTTTAAAAAAAATGACAAAACGGAATCGGTTTATCATAGGTACCTATTATTAATATAATATAATAGACTAATAGGATATGAATATAATATTTGTTATAAGTTACTAATATCGTAATATATAATATAGTTAACACATAACAGAAAATGTTTTTAAATGTATCTTAGTAATTAATAATTATATAATTAGAGTATCTTATTATTTAAATAATTTATTAATTTTCAAACAAACAAATTTAAAACTATTTATATAGATAATAATAATAATAATATAGTTATTATAATATAATATGATATACCTAATCAGGGTAACATATTATAATTCATGTAGGAGGTAGTTATGGAATTGTTTTGAACTGGTATTGTTTTTTCTTAATAGAAGGATTAAAAAACAGCGGTGCAGAATCGATATAATATCTGGTTAAAGCATTATACACATAACCCTGTACCAGGTAACTGTGAATCTTTTTTGTAACATTTTTGATTGAAACAATGAAAATTATTATTTTTATAATTTCGGATGGTTTTATAAATTCTTTAGACCAACAAACAAAATTAATAAAGCCGTTTAATATTCTTTAAAAATATTCATAAATAATGTTCAGAGGTATAACTGTATATTATAATAACAATTTTTATAAATATTCATAATATAAATTCACAACAACATTAAAATCAACAACAAATTTAATACTAATATTATAAATTAATATATTCTATGTATATTATATTATAGAGTATATTATTTTTTGTAGGTAATTTAATATAATCTAATATTTTAAAAATAGTGTTCCTATTATAATATATTAAGGTAGGTACTCATTAAGTCTTTACATCGTCGATAACAGAAATAATAATATTATTTTATAACTATAACTATAATAATTATTCTAGTCTATTTTAAATTATAATGGTTTTAAATTCCAACAAAATTTCTTCTTTATCCATTACATCTATTTTCCAGTCTTTTGTATTCCACATTATATATATGAAGAAAATTTCATATTTATTACACTCAATTAATTTACTCATTACCAATTATTATAATCCATATAATATAATCCTATTTTTAGCACCTCAATCAAAACCAACTCTGACAAGTCTGCCGTTTATATACATTTTTATAACCCTAAAACCTAGAAATACAACTGTAATTATATATTTTCCATCATTCGAAATCTAATCTCTAAAATAAATTATAAATTATGATAAATATCTAATTTTATATGGATAAATGTAAAATATTATATAACTCTTGAATAATACTAATCTAATATTCGATACACATATTATCATAACTATAATCATCTAAAGCCTACAGAAAATTGATTTCATACAACGTTTTAAATTTTTTTTTGTTTTGCAAATAATACAAACATCATGGCGATTTTACAGAAAATATAATTTTAAAAGTATTATTGCTTATAAGGATTAAAAGTACTATAATATAATTATCTACAAAAAATGTTTTTTATTATTATTTATTGTCAGTTGTATAAAAATGATAGGGTAAATTCAAGAAAATGAAATTTCGGAATGGACAATTTCTACTAAAACCGAAGAGATTACAACCCCTTCGACCACCGAATAAGTCGAAATGATCGACGTCATATCGGGTATCTACTTACAAACTATTTGGTGTTCCTTAACTTACTTGAGAGTTTTCAACTTCCAATATTAACGGAAAACTGAACAAAAACGTATAAATAATAATTTCACATCACGCTAAATACTAATACTTCTATTAAAACTCCAATGTTCGACTCCCTTTTCAACACTCATTCGAACTATCACTGTACAAACTCTTTGAAAAAAAAATTATAGACGTGTAGTACCTACCCCTTAACTATATTATGAAATTATATATTAGTTTCTCTACTGAAAACAAACATTTAGAGTACCTATAGGTAGAGTTTCTAAAGTTAGAACAATTATATTTACATTTATTTTTATATTATATATTTGTTAGAATTGTCTTAACACACTTAGAGCAAAATTACTTAAAATTATGGTTAGAATAATTATATTGTTTTTGATTTAATAACACAATAATATAAGTAATACTTAAATAATGACAGATCATTTTTTGCCATTGGAAAAATGTAATATGTTTAAGTGGCTAAGGTCTAATAGTCGTCAATTTGTAATTTTCATTCATCGTTATTTATTGTACCTATCCGTATATTTTTAAATACCCAGATAAATATTTGTTTATATTTTTCAAAGCTCATATTACCGCAAATGTGGTACCTACGAGTAATTATTTTTACCACGGGTGGGGGAATATGTGAAATGTATAATAATTAATAATACATTGTTATAATATATACGTCCCATTATTATTATTATTATACTTAAAATGATGATTGAATTGTGAGCGTTTGATAATATTATAATGTTTCGTCCGTTGTTTTGAGCGATTTTTTTGAACTGTAGGTATGTAGATCAATTTTCCAAACTATATAAGTGGAATGTTCTATGACACTAGCTTGAAAATTGAAAAACTTATTACAATATTTTGTGTCTATTGATTTGCTGAAAATCTTTTGGTTTGAGCGATTTTATTGTCGACCCTGTTTTTAGGTATGTTTGTATAATTTATAATTGATTTATGTATTTGTATGGACGGATGATGGACAAGGCAAACTTAATCGTTAGATTTCAAATGAAAACCAACCTTTTTATAATATATTATTAAAGAGATGATTTTTTTTTTTTGAAAATGTTGATGTATGTACCTACCTCAAACAAGTAGTTTCTGAGCTATTAATCATTTAGTACTAAGGTCTAAGAGTAAGTATATGTAATATACCTAATAATATTTAACATTAGTTTATTGAAATGTTATAGTTTTTAACTATTCTCTAATATTATAATAATTCCTAAACTAAAATGTAATATATATATACAATATACATATATATATATATATAATACATAAAATCCAAATGCCACTCACTCACTCACTCATTCACTCATTCATCGCTACCTTTTAAACACTACAAAACGGATGTACTTGAAGTTTGGAATAGTGGTTCCTCTAATCCATTTTCTGGGTCATGAACCCCTTTGAAATATAAAGTATAAACAAGGACCACCCTCCCACCACTAAAAAAAAATAATATAATTTTATTTTTATTATTTTTAATGACAACATTAAGAGTTAATACATTATGAAACTATTGTGACTAAACTTTTGTGACCATTGTAGAAAATTCATAGTATCCATGGTATAATAATATTATATCTTCATTTTTATTTTAATCCTTAATACATAATGTTTGATAATTCAAATACTACTCATTTGAATTTCATTCTAGATGGTCAAAATGTTTTTAAAAATCATCTTATTAACAATTTACACTGAAATATGGTGATTCTTATTTGAAAATCAACAAGTTTGTGTCACCATATAGAATATTACTTAAATGGTATAAAAATCCAAGTATTTAAAAACATAGGTAGTTTTAATGTGTACTTAAAATTTCAATAATTCATAATAAAATTTGAATTAATTTAGTATAAAGGGATAAAATAGAGGGGTTGGTTAATCACCTTGTAGACGATTGAGCATCATATAATAGCCGTATGGGACAATGGGCAAGTAAAAGCTTTTAATTTAGAGATGTCGTGCTGTCAGAACGAATATACATTGAGTTGTCGTGCTTTAAATTATGCATATATATTATATATTTTATGAAACTTTAAATTTTTTCTGAATAGTTTTTGTTTTTTTCGTTATATCTATAAGGGCATTTTTATAAAATCAACTTACAAACGCAATAAGTATTTGAAAAAAAATATTTTCATTTTTATAATCGTGCAAACAATATATTCACGGAGTGGTTCGTACACCAATAAATAATTTTGATAATAATATATATTTTAATGTTTTAAAGGTTTTATATTTGATTTTGAAATTTTATAGAACTCCTATATGAAATTCAACTAAAATGTTGGCAATATAAATACATGTAAAATGTAAACATACAATGCTGCAGTAACGCAACCGGGCTAAGGAATATATTTTATGTTAGTTATTATTATTGAAGTATTTTTCTAGTTATACTAAGAGGCCCAAGGTACACTGTAATGAACCTGTAACTTGCTGAAAAATGATGGAAAAATGATGACATTTGCAAAAAATTTTAATTATATTATATTGAACCATATTATGAAGAAAAACAATTTTATCCCCAACATTTATTTGGGTCTGAAAGGGTTAATGGCCAATAAAACTTTATTATATTCAAATATAGCTTGAGAGGTTGAGCTGGTACAGATTCGGGTATCCTTCCCACCTGTCTTGGTCACACTACTGTAATTTTATTATGTGTCTTTAGGTATGTAGGTATTTAATATATTATAGATTAAAATTAGTAGGTATAAGCATTATATAGTACGGAACCATCGATGCTGATCGGATTTGTTCGGTGACACCTCGCAGTTGCACGACGGTGATTTATTGGAAGTTGAAGTGTGACATTACATATTGAATTCAGAAGCTATATTTTTTGCAGATAAATGTGTTTTTGGTTTTCTTGGTTTGAATGGTGATGGCCCGTTTAAAAAACATGCGTGGTGATTATTTTTATATTATATTGAAATGAATACTGTTTCTACATTAACCAAAAACACAAACATTAAAATATAATTAATTTGTACCTTAACTCTACTATATCATAGTTTTATAATTTTATTACATAAACTTGATATTCTAAATTCTGGAATATGATAATATAATAATATAATACATTTATGTAACATAACGAATGCCTCCAGAATTTAAAACTCCCTAACAGTGTCATAGTTACTACTTATTACTACTATCAAGGCTGGGCAAGTTAATGATTTTTTTAAACTCAGTTAAGTTAATATGCACCAACAACAAAAAGTTAAAAGTTAAAAGTTAATTTAACTATAGGTTAACTCAGTTAAGTTAAAAGTTAATACACATTTTTTGTTAACTTTTTATTAAGTTAAAAAATAGTTAATTTGTTTATACAACGCTAACGTACTTAATTTTTTTCCAACCCAAAACTAAATTATAGGATATAGTGTTATTACTTCATACAGATTTCCATATAAGTAAGATTCGAATGATATAAATTTTTAACTTTAAACAATTTACAATACATATTTTTTGACATGAAAACGAAATAGATTGAAATAATGAAATATTATAAAATTAAAAACAAAATAAATTAACTTAACTTACTTCTTAAAATGAAAAATTGACTCGTTAATTTCACGTTAATTAAGAAAGAAATTTAATAAGTTAACAGTTAAGTTAATGAAAAGCCAAAAGTAATTAGTTAAGTTAAAAAGTTAAAATAAAATTAACTTTTTAACTTAACTTTAACTTTTTAACTCGTTAATGCCCAGCCTTGACTACTATAACTACTTATTAGTTATACTATGATCTGATGATACAACTTACAAAAATGATTGGAGAATAAGCTTGAATACTGTTGTGAGCATATATTTCCGAATTGAAATTCTATGAGAATGAGCATTGTTATTGTAATGCTGAAAAATAATAAAATAATAAATTAAGTATTTTAGTCACAATTTAATTGAATTAAACCGATTTATGTTTGAACACTATACAGCGGTAATGGACCCGAATTTTAGTGGGAACTTTCAAAATTTTACCCAACTTTATCTAACAAAATACAATTTACCGTAAAATGTGATTAAACATTACACCCAATTTTCACGTTTTTTTTTATCACTGAATTAAAATAAATTTTAAATAACTTTTTTAACATTAATTTTTCATTATTAAACATTTCCACCATAACAATCATTCAAATTAATTATTATTTTTATTTTTATTTTAGAAATCAAATGTCACAAATTATTTTAAATGCATAATTGTTTCAAATGTAATTTATTGAAAATGCGATTTGTTACAGTAGGTATTTTATTATGAGTTTTGAAATCGTAAATTATTCGAATATTTTTGTCAAGTTAGTCTTTCACATTATATTAGTACTATTAAACTAGACAGTGTCAACAATTTTCTGTATTTTATTAGGCCATTACTAGATTTTCTTAGGGCTCCTAAACTTTGAAAATCCACAAACAAACACGCTGGTGAAATCTTTGAGTTTGCTCCAAAAAATTATCCGATTCCAAGAAAAATGTTTTGAGTTATTCAGATGAATTTATTAGATTTAACTAGGGAATTTTTGAATTTTGTTTGAGTGAAAAACTGATTATAAACACAAAAACAAGCTTGATGTTATTCAGGTACTATTATGTAAATTCTCTCTTAAACCATGAAAACCATTGGTGTAAATATGTAAAATTACGCATATATTTTGTTTTCAATTTTCTGTTTATAGTTGTTCACTCCAGTTGGCACCGGAGTGTTTGAGTGTTGATTTTCGAAGTTTTGGTGATCTAGAAAAATATAAAATTCCCTAGCAAACTAGCTAATTTCTTTAAATAATTCAACACAACATATTTTTTGGAATCAGACAGTCTGCCGGTGCTGACGCCGTATTTGAAACCTCGAAAGTGACAGGAGTACAAGTAAAATAATAAATGGCTTACTGAAATCTAACAAATGTTTGACATCAACTTGAAGTGTCCTTGATTAGATATTGGCTTAACATAAATTATACGCACAACTTACTGTAAACGATATGAACTTACCATAACTTGGGTAATGTATGAAAATATATTAGGTTCCAAATATCTTCTACCGTTAGTTCCATCGAAGTCAAACATCTTTGCCCAGTCATTTGTAGTGTTCAATAAGTAAAATGATTTCTCAATGGGATCGAATATTATGAGATTCGATGTATACACATTTCTATTCTTTAAGACGTAAGAAATAACGTAGTTACACTTATATTTATACACAACCGTTTTGTCCATGTCCTGGACAACATAAAACAGAAACCTGAAAATAAATTAAAATAGTAATTTCATTAAGATAAGTTGTTATACACGTATTAATAGATCATTGCTTTCGATCTTCAACGAATGGTCCAACTTGTAATCAGTACGATTCGTTTTATGAACATTATTTGTGTTATTGGTTTTTTTTTGGCTGACATTTTTCGGTGCTGATAAAAAAGCAAGGGCGACATTCATTCTATTTGGAATCTATAACACGCATTGTAATTTATAACAGACAGCGTCGATCGATGTGTTATTTTTCGATGGTTTTCGATATTATAACCACGATAAAAATAAATAAACAAAACCCTGGTGGAATAATAAACACCGTTCATTTTTTTAAATAAAATTGGACACTTATTGGGAAATCCAGATCCGTTTGGTACAGTTTTTGGAATGCAAAAATAATTTTAATAATAATCATAGCGCTTAAAGTACAAATGTTAAACTAAATTCCATGTACTAGATGTAGTTGCGTTTTTATCAGTATATAGTGACTTAATAAATACATTTCAAACTGTATTAAACTGTATTAAAAATATTAAAACAAAATAGGTACCTATGGAATGAATTCTTCTTAGCTTTTACTTTTACTCATTTAAATAAAAACAGAATATGTTAATTGAAGTCGTCATATAAGAAACTAATAAATATAAAAACAAAATTAATATTTTCAATCACAGAGTTAATCATTTATTATTTAATAACGATAAACAACAAATATGTAACTATCGTATCATATATTATCTCAGTAGGAAGGAAATCAGTAGCACAATAAATAACAATTATCTTTGACTTATATTGTAAGCCAGCTTGATCAGATATAAACAGTAAAATCTAATTTCAATAGGAATTTATCAATTATCTCATAATGTCAAGTTAATCGTGTTGATTTTTCTGAATAATGTTGAATTATTTTTTACAAACGTCCTAGTACAAAATATCAAGATGACCACTGCTCTTTATATAGTTTTAATTGCATGGCTCACCTCGCACCACCGTTTTACGCCTATGACTCGGTACGTCCTTGTACTTACACTCTTGCATTCATCTACGCATACCTATAATGTTTTTAATAGTTATCCTAAGATATTAATAATCTAATAATAAACATAAGAAAAAAAAATTATAGGCCCGTAGCTACAATGTTGATAGTTAGTTTTGATCTATAATAATATTATTTGTTTTGAGTTTATTAAATTAATTATATTGTTTTTACTCGTTTTTCACGAATTGTCAACCGAAAAAAAACCAAACAATATCAAACTAGTGAGATTTGTCCCGATGTCATATCGGCAAAGAATAATAATACCTAGGTACATACCGGATGTGTTTCGTACTCGGATCGTAGTATAACTTGGTTTGGATTTTCGAGTTGATGTTCCACTTTATTTCTTTCTGCAGTTCATCGTGTTCTAGGAAGTCGCTCATATTATTTTGTTTCACTAATTTGTGTTTGCTCATCGAGTGATTATCCCAGAGGTACGAGAAAGTGCTTAACAGGACGGGAAGAAGGAAGCACAGATGGCTTTTCGGGATATATTTCGGACATGTCACGTTCAAGGTGCGCCATTTTACGTGTGACCAATTGTGCTGCTCACGGAACACCGCGGGAAGTTTCATGTTCTTAAGCGCCTGCTGCATCAAAACAAAATGCGATGTAAAATATAAAAATGTGCTCGGCCAGTCGTGATAGGTATACCTAACATGAAGGCACACAGTGACATGCAAGGCTGGGCATTAACGAGTTAAAAAGTTAAAGTTAAGTTAAAAAGTTAATTTAATTTTAACTTTTTAACTTAACTAGTTACTTTTGGCTTTTCATTAACTTAACTGTTAACTTACTAAATTTCTTTCCTAATTAACGAGAAATTAACGAGTTAATTTTCCATTTTAAGAAGTAAGTCAAGTTATTTTATTTTGTTTAGAATTTTATTATATTGCATTATTTCAGTCTATTTCGTTTTCATGTAAAAAAATATGTATCGTAAATTGTTTAAAATTAAAAATTAAAATCATTTGAATCTAACTTATATGGAAATATTGTATGAAGTATAAACACTATATATCCTATAATTTAGTTTTGGGTTGGAAAAAATTAAGTACGCTAGCGTTGTATAAACAAATTAACTTTTCTTTAACTTAATAAAAAGTTAACAAAAAGTGTGTAATTACTTTTAATTTAACTGAGTTAACTTATAGTTGAATTAATTTTTAACTTTTAACATTTTGTATTGGTGCATATTAACTTAACTTAACTGAGTTAAAAAAAATCATTAACTTGCCCAGCCTTGGTGACGTGTACCTAATCAACATTATGCTAAACTGGATGCAGTATTCTGCTTATATATTATTAAATTATTTTTTGATTTAATATGTTTTATATAGGTAATTAAAATAATAATAATAAAACAAAATGGTGTTTTTAAATTTGTTGATTGATAATAACATGAGGAAATTTTGAATGAATTCTTAAAAATGTATCCACCAACAACAATATTCTATAATTTAAAAGTTATTGTCATTGATTTTAAATCGATGTTATATTGTTTACTTAAATCCCAATACAAAAATAAGTGATTTGATTCCAATTCAACAAATTAATAACCTACAACTTTTGTATTTATCTTTACTCTGCAGCACGAATTTTTCATACTTTATGTTATATAAGTTCTCTATTGAGTTCAATTTAGCTAAAAAAAAAAAAGATGCGAATAGAGGAACAAAATTTTGCTCATTTTTGAACCAAATTTCAGAAATGTTTTGTTATTACCTTGGTTCTTCAGCACGTTTGTTTTTTATTCGTAATTGTAAATATAGTACCCAATCGAACACGATATACTTTACCTATCCAAAAAGTTATACTTACTTCGCCGTCTTTATGGTATGATATCGACAGTAAATGATTGGGCACAAAAGATCGATTGAAATGTTGCAACTGGCGGTTTTCCCAGAAAAAATTGTGTTCCACGTCATCGGCAGCAAAGGAGAAGCAAACGGGAAAATTTGGGTCGTAAGAATCACTTTTCGTTATGATTTCGTGATTATTTCCATTGTAGTCAGATGTGTGAATGACTTGGTGGTCAGTCCAATATAACATCCGCTTGGTTGGGTCTATTCCCAATGTCTCCGGGTAGGCCAAATCGTATATTCCTTTAGTAATTTCCACCCTGCGAGGTACGTTACCAATTTTAGAAACGAATACAATAATAATGTTGTGGGCATCAAATTATAAAATATTTATAAAAAAAAGTAAATAGCTTGGATCAAGGTGTGGCTGTTGCTACATCGTGATGTCGTAATGGGAGTTTTAAGATCATATAGTTTGCAGCAGTACAAAAAAAAATCAAGGACCTAATAACGTATCTTTTACGTCGTGTTGAGATTGATATAGATTGATGATAGTCCAACAGTTATGTAAGAGGGTGTTAAGAAATTAAAATATTTATGGTTAGTTACTGTTGAACATACACAGAATGAAAAAACTAAGGTGAAATTAACAGAATACTTTTGTTAAATGTTAACCAACATAAGTTTGTTAAGTTTATTATATATTTGTTGTTAAAACAGAATTTTTATTGAATTATTTATATTTTTATTAAATTAACAACTAAGCTTTTATTAAATTAATCACGCCTTATCGAATTAACAAAAAACCTTTTGTTAATGTTCTGAGCATATAATTAAATACAATTTATTATTTTAACAATCATATGTTTGATTTAATATTTATTTTTTTTAAACCAAATAAACGAATTTATTAAATTAACAAATTATATTGTTAATTTAAAGTAACCGCATTGTCATCTATATTTGAATTATTACCAATTTAAAAATAGATATAAATTACTGGAAATCCCATTTTTTTCAAATGTTAACAATCAATTTATTAATTCAACAAAAGCTTCATTAAATTAATAATATTTTTTTTCCGAGCGCATGCGCCAGACTTCCTGACTTCGACGTTATCGTACTTTGTTCAACAATTGTATACAGTATAGTTTTTATTTTTTACTTATATCGTGTGAGAACTGTGCGTTGTTTTTTGTAATAAACATTTAGTTTCAATCGTGAACAAATCCAACGGTAAGTATTATATTGTATTACATAATATTATATTAACAAAATGAAATGCTTCATTTGTAAATTAAATGTACAATCATTGCCATCGCTCGTTTACCATTATAAGATTATACACGTGTTAGGGCCATTTAATTCATACACTTGCGTAGAGGACGATTGTTCAAAATCTTTTCAAAATCTGAGTAGTTTAAAAAAACACATGCTTAACAAGCACGTGAACCCTGTGGAAGATAACTTGCCTGAAACTACACATTTGCATAGTGGTATTTTGACAGATAGTAATAGTTACAACAGTAATAATTCTGTTAATAATGATGCCAGTAATATTTTATTTGATCAACATAAACGAGCCAAACCAAACGAGGATATCTTTGACACAAACAATTGCATTAAAGAACTACATTTGGGGGCAGTAAAATTTTGTTTGACATTGCATAACAATAATAATTTTTGTAAAAGTGATGTTCAAAACATTCAAAGTAATATTGAAAATAACATTTTAAATCCTATTACAAACTTATTAAAGGGTGTTATTCAAAAGAAAATAAAAGAACCATTACTATCTAAATTTACCAAAGTTGTATTAGGGATATCAGATCTTTTTAAGTTTTGTAAAACTGAACATTTGTTAAATAACTGGCTTAAAAGCAATGAACTCATAAGTGACGAATACAAACAGTTTACTATTAACAATGAAGTAAACTTAATTTCTAATAATGGACTAACAGTATATGATGAAGTACTTACTAAGGGAGTTATAATGCCTTTTAAGCAGGGCTTGAAATCGATTTCAAAATCGATTTTAAATATCGATAAAAATCGTTAAAAATTTTTTAAAAAATCGAAAGTAATATCGAAATCATTAATGCTGGTTAATGATTTCCAAAATTTATATTAAAATTGAAAAAAGTTGAAATCGATAATTTATATCAATATCGAAATCATATCATAATTATATCGATTTTAAAGAAGTTACAAAAAACATTTAATTTAAAATTAAAAAGTATACAGGCATACAGCCATCAGGTCTATTTATATTTTATATTGTTAATAGGCACACGCATTGATATATTGGGTTATAAGTTATAGCATTGACTATTATATACTTACATAATGACCATATTGCGTATTATGCACAATAGTAATAACTAATTAATAGTAATAATTAATAACTTGTGTCTAATATTTTGTTTTCTTGAAAGTTAAAATAGAATCTTTACAATATAGTGTACCTACATATTATAGGATAAAAGGAATCAGCGTTCGACAGGCGATAGTTGTTGTTATTGCAAGTTTTATTTCCATACACACATTTAACTTATTATTAAGTAAAATGCTTGGAAAAATAATTTTTCCATTATCGTACATTATTTATTCCGTATATAGATATTTTGTATTATGGAGGTAAGATAATAATATCTTAGTGCGTGGCGCGTATGTTGTTAAGTTTAAACCAATAACCTAAAATACTAAAATAGTTTTAATAATTTAATTTGCTACGCGTCGTCAATCTCAATCATTACATTTTGTCGATTTGACTGTTCAGTTTGCTGAAGCTTGCCGTGTATGCCGCTCATGCCCGGTTATTAGTTATCACGTTGTAAAATTGTCATATTATATAATTTTAAATGGGTAGACCTCAAACTAATCCCGTGAAAAAATTATTTTTTTCTTACAATATTGACAAAAATGAGTCCGTATGTAAGATTGAAGGTAAAATTGAAAAAGCATAACAATCTATTGGGTAATATCTTTAATTTTGGTGGCTCTTAAGTGTTTTGTTATTAAAAAAGTCTAAACACTAGGTAAACGTTAGATCTTGGGCATTATTATTTAAATTTTAAATGGTTGCGACCAGGCCCGTATTAACAAATATTGCCGCCAGGGGCTAACCTTCATTTTACATTTTTGACCATTTCAATATTTTGCCGCCCCTAAACCTAATTTTTATACTGCCGCCAGGGGCAATTGCTCCTCCGAGCCCTCCCTTAAATACGGGCCTGGTTGCGACAGAAATTTAATTGATAAAGTTAATCAATATCAGAATCTAAAATCTAATCTAAATTTCACATTGATTGAAATGTAAAAGTAATAAAGAATAATCAAAAATGTATAGTTAAAGTTCATAAATTTCAGTGACATTGAAATAATAATAGTATAAATTTGATATTTAAATTTTAAAATGTAATCTAAAATTGAAAAAAAGAAAATTATATTTAAAATCAAAATCATAATATAATGAAATCGATATATTATTTTTAAATCAAAATCAAAAAATACTAAAATTGATATATTATTTTTAAATTGAAATCGAAAAAAACTAAAATCGATAAATTATTTTTAAATTTAAATCAAAAAGAACTAAAATCGATAAGCAAAATTGAAATTAAAATCGAAAAATTTTATTTCGATTTCAAGCCCTGCTTTTAAGTTTCAAATAAAAACATATTTTGAGCAAAATAATAACTTAAATACTGCAATTAATAACAACTAACTTACAAACTACACAACAAACTTATAAGTGATCCTGAATCAAACACCTGCTCCATAACTAACTTTATTCAAGGTTCGTTATGGAAAGAAAAAATAATTACATTTAAAAATAAAATTGTTATGCCTTTTTTTATGTACATTGATGATGTAGAACTTAACAATCCATTAGGCTCCAAATCCATGTGTCATTCATTATCAGCGGTGTAAGCCAGGCGAAATGTATCAGAGAACGATAATGGCTTTAAAATAAGAGTGTATGTATCAGTATAATATGTTAGGACATATTATTCCCTTATATTATACACATGTAAGTTGATAACGAAATGTTTATGTTTTTTTTTATATTTTGTTCCCACTTAACAAGATATTAAAGTCGTTAGTTGTTTTACAGTAGGTATTTGTGTGTAAAAATTTACTTATGAAAATAAGTATATAAAAAAACATTTTAATGTGTATGTGGGAAAAGAGACAGGTATTAAAAAAAATAAAAAACATTACATCTCTGAACCTTAAGAATTAGATTTCATACATTATACGTTTTGAAGTATAGACAGTTTTTGGAGAGAACGTTCAAACCATCTATAACCAATTTTATGACAGCCTTGATGTCTAACATACCTGTTGCGTCCATCAAAATTGACGCGTTCGATACTTCCTCTTCCTATGATCTCAAAGTTGCACCAAAACAGTAAGCCAAGAGTGGAATCGATAACCATTGACCTAGGTATGTCTAAAAACTTTGCCAAAATGATAATTTTATTGGTTTTAGTGTCGTATGCTTCGATTGTGCCTCGATTACCATCACTCCAAAAAACCTGTAAAAAACGAAAAATTGAAACTTTGTATACATTTGTAATTTTTATTGAAAAAATAATATTATTACTTTATGATTGGAATCATCGACCAATACACATTCTGGTGGATCTTTGAAAATAACAATAAATATACTAGAGAATTCTAATGCAGCTGTTTTTATTTTTTGAACTCTTTTTGAATCTTCAATGTTAAACATGTAAACAGACAATTATACGATATATAATTTAATATTTATAATGTATGAATCATTGATCGGTAATTATAAGAGGAAAAAATTAACTTTAATTGGTTAAATTACAAGTTAATGTTTACCAAATAATATATACTTATAGCTCTATCATTTTAAATTAAATATGAACTCAGCTTAAAAAAAAACTAGTTCGTTTTTTAAGTACCTATGACCTGTGTGAGAAAATTATTAGGTCAATAATGATTTATCAACTTTAAAATTATTTAAATAATAATTGGTCCAGTTTGTTAAATATGCATTCTACTAACTAATAAGTACTATTAATTCTTTCTTATTAAGCACTGTAGTGATTTAGGCAATTCTTTGTTTAACCGACTAACTTATCAAATAAAGAAACATTTATATTATATTCTTTACTGTTATTTGAAATAATTGACTACAGTGAAATAAACGAAAATAATATCAAAGTTAGAAACATTCTAAGTAACATAATCATTATTATAATTTCAGTATTAACCTGGATAAACGATGGTGAAAACCATATTCAATGTTGGAGGTAATGACGTATTGGCTATTACACTTGTTTTGGCCTGAAACATTAATATTAAATATTAATATTGTAAACACAGATAATTATAATAAATAATGTTACAGATAAATTTAAAAGATGAATTGTAAATTGTATAAAACGTAATAAAATATAAAAATGCAATTTAAATGAATTATAGGAACAGTTTGTTTTCGTAAACATATTCAAGCTCAGTTAAATACGAAATAAAATTGTTAACTATTTTTGAAACACCCTCGTCACAAATTTTTGGTAAATCTATTAACCAAATTTTAACTAAATTGGATAGTTATAGACACTTGTAGAAAAACTGAAATATCAAATACTTTTCAGAAACTTTTATGTTACATCCACTTATTGCTTTTCAAACACTTTTGTACTACAAATGTAATTTGGAATTGTTTCAATCGTTTGAAAGATGATTTCCCAAAACTAATGACAATTTTAAAAGTTGTTTTTATGGGTTTCCTGCTCGTTAACATCCTCACATCCTAAAATATGGACATTCATCGATTGTTTAAAAAAAAAGGAAATATTAAGAAAAAATTAAAAAGCTTATAGAAAAAGATGTACAAAAAAAAAAACAAATACATTAAGACAGCAAAAATAATCATACACGTATCTGAAGATTTTGAAACCATCCTGCCGATCAATACTTACAACTCATAAGTGGTATATTCCACAATTTAAATTTTTATATATTGATCGAATACAACTTTAACTTCACCTAAGAGCATTAGTTTTGACTTATTTTATATAATGTCTCAATGCAATAAATTATATTGTGTTTTGGTCTTTTTATTAAGATTGGGAGTTTGTGAAGATATATTTTACTCTGCATAAGAGTAGGTTGCCAGACCTTTGTTTCTCATTAGATAATCGCGAATTGAGCTAATATGGCTGATTGTCAATAAATTGATTGTTTCTCTTTTTTAGATTTTCCAGTAAAACGCCATGATATTATAAATAAATATTTTATTTTTAATATAAATTGTATTGATAAAGCGTATTTAAGCAATAATAATCATAATATAAAAAATGAAATTTTTCAACAACTTAGAATATTATTTTGGAAGAATTAAAATTAAATATTTGATTAATTTAGTATATTTTTAAAAATTTGATGCAAACTAACTTGGCTTGCGCTAAAATTACCTATGTGCTGTATTATCATTAGCTAAAATTCCATATGCACTGAATTATCACGCCCGCTTGAAGCAAGACAAATATGGCCAAATTTAAGTCTGATCCATCTATCTATCTTATCTGCCACAGAAGTTTTAATTTTACAAAATAAATCAAAACATATTGGAAGTCAACGACCCTTTTAATCCAAGTACATTTCGTAATTTTAACTTCATTTTTGTTAAATTTTTAATGATGATATTTTCATATTGTATTCTTTACAAGGAAAGAAATCGAAATATAATTTTTTGAAACTGTTAAACGTCTAAAAATATATTAAAGTGTTCAGATGCATTCAGAGTTCAAACAAAACATAAAAAAAAAGGCCAATATGATCCCTTGGCCAATATCATTCTAAGTTTAGAATATTAAACAATTGTATTCTTCAGCAGAAAATATCAAACACATTTTGTAACAAAATAAGTAAGTAATTTAATAATATTATTTTTGATTTGTATTATAATGTTGTATTTATAGCCATTGTGTTACCCTATATTCCTGACAAGTATAAACAGTACATAATAGTACGACTTTTCGAGTCATTAAATATGAAAATGTAGTACATTTAAAATCAAAATAACAATAATAATGATTAATAACATTACTTTAAATAAATATAAATTGTATGTTTGTATGTAAGATGTATAATGCATAAATGTTCAAATGTTATTGTAGTATTGAGCTAGAGAGGTGCTCAACCATGATATATTATTTCTAGGTAATCGTCATTAATCGTCAATTATTGAAAATCAATTCATTATTTTCAAGCAATGTACACATTATTTTATTTAATATAATATGATATAGGTATTAATCAATAATGCAAATTAATACATTATCTCCAAATTCTTATACTCGTACTACTTTTACGTTTGTTGTATATTAGTGATATTACTATATTATTAAGTACCTACCAATTTTATAACAATTTAAAATTCCTAAATCGAAAATTGTATACAATACAGAAAATAATTTATCCTTAACTTGTGTCCGCAAATTACTTACCACAAAGTGATTTGCCACATGCCATTATCCTCAAACTAAGTTATTATGAGTGAATATTGCGTTTGAATGGAATTTACTGTCGATCGAATCAATAATATTAGTCAACGTCATACACACTTCAAATATATGAGTATATATTAACTGTACATGTCGTAACCATGCAAGTTGTTCAATGTGAAATTGGCATACAACAAAAAACCTATTTCATTTGATTTACATAATATTATGATTTCTGATGACCGTATATTTCATACGTACCCAATAAGTTGAATTAAAATCACAATCCCTAATTTATAATTTTACAAGTGTCAAAATTGCAATTTTTATATCTATCACGTCTGCACCACTAGAATAAAATGAAGAATAAACCGAATATGGTTTATTGGTTTTACAGTGATATGTTTATTAGTATTTGTGTTTGCCATTGCCTTTTGGTTATATATAATTTTGTATAGAAACCAATAGGACTATATTTGTGAAAAGGAGTCGATAAAATAAATTATTAGTAATATTAATATTATAATATACATTAGTTGTTTAGGTAATATTATGCTGGATTTATTGGTGGTACTGAACTTTGACTGTGTCATTCTCAAAACTGTATTTATTTATTATTTATAACATACGTATTTATAAAAAGTTTTAAGATCCATCGAACAATATTTTGTTAAATTACAACAAAATAAATAAAATTGTTATTAGATTCTGAGTGGAGCGATGAATGTATTTATTTTACAATAATGTGTGTTTCTTTTTTAAAAATTTTTTTTGTATCTGTCATCACCTTTTAGGACAGTTAAAGTGCTTGATTTTCTTCAACAGTATCTTTTCTGATATGAAAGTGAATCTAGTTGGTACTTTGGGGGGACAAAAGTAAAAATGTTTCAGTAGTTTACAAAAGCGTCGTGAAAAACAAAAAAAAATTAAGGAAAAACAGGAATTTTTACTCAAAATCGACTTTTGACAAAAAGGATTTTAGTTTTAGTGTAACTCTAAAACAAATTGATGCAGATGCATGAAATTTTGACTGAATTTTAATGCTAAGAATTGAAAATTTAAAACAAGGTTCCACGTAAATAGATTATATATAAATTACTTTATTCACAATAATATTATTATCAAATATACTTAGTAATATTATAGGCTGACTGACCGTTTTCGCTCAGAATCGTTTTTCTTATACAATGATATTATATCATTGAATTCAAATTCAACCCCATCCATTACAGTGACCTACTTGTAACTTACTGTACATCAGAGTGACACCCACGTCTCCACCTTACTTTGTTATTTGAATAACCAATTTCGTCCAAAATTTGAATTTAAAATGTATATAAAATTAAGTTGTGTATGCTCATGCTTTGGACAACTTATATAACCTTGTATTAAATTGTCAAGCCTTAGCTTTTTAGCCTTAGCTAAATTTAAACATTTTTAACAATTAACTTTTATAATCTGAACTTCAAATACATATAAAAATTGTGTTTAATATGTTATATGTATTTTAAATATTTATAAGAAATACTTATTTCGGATTTTGTGTTGCATTTTTAATAGTTCAACCTAGCCTAAACAGTTTTACTAATACTTGTAACACCAAAAAAATTCGAACATTTCAAATGCCTGTTATATAAACCTTAACATTTCTCTAATTATTTTCTCATTATGTGTAGTAAATAGTATGTACATAATATATAAAGGCAAGAAGTGAAATTGCCTTCCCGCACGAGCTACACATACTTTTTTTTGTCACGCATCTGCGTCCATCAATCACGGTAAAGGTATTGTAGGTATATATGCAACAACCAGACTATTCTACAAAAACGATATTTCATGAAAGAAGCGATTTGGTCTTATTCATTTCAAGCGCCATGGAGGTTATAATATGAATATAAGATGTAACCAAAAGTTAATTTTTTGTTAGAACCATGCTATATATTTCAGTGTCTGTTTATGCAGGAGGTACGTGTGATATAGGTGCCTAGAACTTTTGGGGATTTCCACTTTACCCCCTGACATTTTTGGGGATTCCCCACTTCACCGCCCACTGGACCTAACCTAACGACGTGACAACAAAGCAATTTAAGTAATAGATAAATATGTCTAAAGTTGCTATGATTAATATTTTTTGAATAACAAGTGTAACAAAATACTTAACAAAATACATCGTATGAGCAGAAATCACAATTCTATGTGTGAAAATCTAAAGAAACTCAATATTTTTACTTAAATCGCTCGTACAAATGTTGTGGCCTCGTGATTTGCCATATTATCTCATATGTAAAAGCCTGAACCATGATAATCATACCAAGTTGTACTGTATAATTTACATAGAGTTTACCAGGATAGATTTTGTCGGAAGGAGTCTGAAATCGGATTTGTATACCTAAGGCAGTCTGCAGTAATAAATAGGTTTAACAGGTAAATTTTTGGTTTTGCCAGTATTAGTAGGTACTTTAACCGTAACATAATGATAACAACATGAGTACCTTGGTAATTTATAAGATAAAATCGCTAGTCGTACATATCATCTGGCATTGATGTAATATATCGTGTATAAGACTTTAAAAACTAGTACTTAGATACATCAACTATAAATTAACATATTTTAACTAAAAATGACTCAACGGACAACTACCTATCGACTTATAGTTTTAATCATTAACTTTAAATATACATACCGTATATTTAACTGTTCTGGTTTGTATGTCTTGTTTAAACTAACATATCAAAGAATCAGATCAAAGAGTGATGTTCTAGTTATTGTCGTACTTACATCAATTTAAGTAGATACACTCGTATTATAACTTATTTATAACTTATTCACTTTTAATATTGATAATATCACACAGTACTGTGACTGTGATAGGCAAATGATAAGTACAATAATGTTATATAATTATAATAAATGGAGAAGCTGTGTTTTGAATATCATTGTGAACAACTTGTGATATGCAAACAAAATTAACTTTGATAAAATATATTTTCAAAATAATTTTATTCATCCCTTTTAAACTTATGTAATTTAATCAATTATCCTACTATAGGTACCTTTAACTATATAATTATATTTGCATGATATATTTAATATATCAAAAATAATAAAATTGCATACACATATTATTATATTATTATGTGGACGATTCTTAGTTAAAATTTTTTTTTAACGTATCACTTTCAAAATACTACAAAATAAAACATTGAACAAAATAGGTATTCCCATAAATTCAACGAGAAACACTATGTTTGGATCATAATATTATAATGCTTGGAAAAATACAACAATAATTCATTTTAAAATAATAATATCATCGGTAGAACGAATACTCACAACGGTGGTGTACCTAAAATGCCTATCCAGAACGCCGTTACATATAATATTATTATTGGAATTCTTAAAAAATACATCATAATATTGTACTTACAATTCATAAAAGTTCAAATCAAATAAATAAGAACATGCTATTTCAGTGCACTATGAAGCTATTAAGTTAAGTGTATAAATTGTTGTTTAAATTTAAAATCCTCATAAAAACTAAAGATATGATTCATCGCAATTAAATTCCGATTTTTTTTTAGGTTGTTGAATCATAATATACCTTATGACGTATGAATATCGCTGTAGTAAAAGTTCAGTAGTTTCTAATGCCTTAATGAGGTTAGGTAGTTAGAGAAGTGTGATATATAATATTTAGACTTAAATAAAAACACCGGATAACTAATTAACGATGAACCATATGGAATGTGGGGTGATCCAATATACATATACACATATATGCATTAGGCATATATTTACTCTCCTTCGTATACACACAAAACGTAAATAATATTCAACACCTCTCCAACTAGACGTTTAGTAAAAACAAAACAATCAATTTTCAACGGCGCCAGACGATACCGCATTGTAACTCATATACTTCAAGACCCCGTCGACAATTTTCCGATCAAGACATTGGGACATAATAACACAATAAATTACCAGCGGCACCTTTGTCATACTGCTGAAGACAAAATCATAAACACATCAATACGTAAAAGCAGATATCGATGCATATCACCAGAAGAAGGGATTATACCAAAATCATATTATATAAGGACCCCACAGGATAGACTCGCCAACAGTTTTTTCCACAAGACGACCCGATGCACAACGTCTACGCCAGTCAGCGTCACGATACACCTTATCCAGTGTTAGTATCCTCCACCATCGATTAAGACGTATATATATATTGAGTCACTTCAACATTTGGTATGACCATCTAATTAATTATCCTATATTACTCAACAAAGTCACCTTGTTTTTTTTAAATTTATTTATTTATTCACCCCCTTACAATACACAACTCTGTGACTATATCGTCGTATAATAGCTAATTATAATTTTAGATACATACTACAATAATTTAATATTATCACTAGATCATAATCATAATTATTTATTTAGAATATAAGCATAATGTTAAGTGCTCATTAATTTAAATTACATTCGATTAGCCGTTGACTATGTACGATTGCTACAAATGTAGGGATTTTCAAGAGTATACGATAATAGTCTCAGCCACAATATTTAGAATACGGAATTTACATTCCTGTTATACAAATATCATACGAGACTCTAGAAAGGAGCACCAGACATATAATATTTTATAAAACCCTGTGAATCAAAATACATATATTGCCGCTTTGATACCGACCGTCGAACACTACCCCGAAGGAACACAAACCAGATGCAGAGTACTATTACAACAGCCACCACATAAGGTCAGTGATTAAATACATACATATATATATATATATATATATTTACAATATACACAATGCAAAATAACATTAGGTAGGTATATAATACAGTAGTAGGATGACTTTACGCATACACTCTTAAAGGGAATACAAATTGATAACTGTTCAATATACACACCCACACATTCACTCATAGTCCCTCTTAGATTAACACCTGTGCCCATATCGATTCGTCGGTGGATACGACGTCGTAGAGCGTCCCTTCGCCCATTGAGACGAGTCGTCAAACCAGCACATTTGTTGTATTATACGTGTAGTTTCATTACGTCGGATTTAAACACACCTATCTCACTAAAAATAAACTATTACCTTACCTTACCGCGTAATTTCTTCTCACTACAGAAGGTTAGGTCAAGTTAGAGTTTTCAGGAATCTACCTATGGTAATTCCACAGACATGGAATTTTCAATCACGATCTAAATATTATTAAAGATACGAATAGAAATAAACTAATAAATATACGTATATTTATATATACGTTTTATATAATAATAATAATAATATTTATTGGCCAAAAGAAAAATACAGTTTCAATAAGTAATCAATGATTGTATATATAACATGGTTAGATGGCCCATCTTACCACTGAGGATAACCTCTTATCGGTGATGATGGAGTACTATTAAAAGCTAAGTTGGTATACATTTATACATTTTATAATATTTTAGATATTTCGTAAAAAATTGCGTCATATCTGACTATAATTCAAAAACATAAATAGACATACCTGTAGAACTAATTGTTAATTAGAGCTATAGTAATTAAAGCATAAATTGCAATAAATAAATATAATATAAGGAAGTACAATATTAATTTTAATTTAAAATATCGACTTACTAACCATAATTATAATTATTTTAACCAATATACACATAGTGATGCAATAAAAGAATATTCTCGAGAATAATCGTTTACAAATTATATTGTTACCGGTAATTTCTTTATTATGTTTTATTTATAATGCCATATTGATGTGATTATGTGAAAGTTAGTACTACTGCTATCAGATACAGTCGCACAGACGTACATTAGAACTGCTGTACTAGATACTATTTATTATTTAGTATTTTACCACCGATCAATGAATTATAGAAGAAAAAGAAAACTACATAATATACTCTCAAAAGATAACTACCGTAATTTTACATCACCATAATATACATATTAATTGTCATTGAAATGTAAAAAGTTTTGCCATTAGAAAATTGAAATTAATCACTTCAAAAATGAATACTTTATCATACTAGGTAGTATTTAGTATGCGTCTATTTAATAGAAAATGCTTATTCCTCAGAGAGTACAAAACAATATACCTAGCTTGTTTTTACGAAAAATATAACACCGTTTATTCATTAAAAACTATCTACACTTAGTGATTTGTATTTTAATAAAAAACGTATCGATCTATCCTATATTTATCTTAACCAAATTTTTGTTTAAATCTTTAATGATGCAACATTGGTTTATATTATCAATTATTATATAATCAAAATTGAATTTTATAAATCAAGTTATTATTGTGGCATCTTAAAAAAATTAATCTATTCAATTGGATTATAATGTTAATTAATTATTTTATACAGATACATTTTTGAGATTTTTTCGTAAACTGTTTTTTAACTATAATACTGAATAGCCACATATGGTTGGACATTATTTGAATACAAATATTTATAAAGCAAATAAAACAAAACTAGTCCTTTACACTTCACGTCTTGTATCTATTTATTAAATGTGTTGGACGATTGTTATTATTTAAAATACTCATCCTAAAATAGAGAATACATTTTATAAAAATGAATTGTGGCTTGATGATGATGATGATGATGATGATTCTGTTTTAGATTTTGAGCAAACCAATGAGAATGTATTGATTTTACAATAACGTGCTTTTTTTATATATATTTTGTGTCTGACATCCCCAATTCACGAGCAATAAAAACGCTCCAATCTACAACACTGAGCGAGGTGTTCTGGTAGAAAATTGGATCTAGTTAGTAGTTTGAAAGGTTCGACCTAGTTTATTTTTTTAACAGTTATTTTCCAAACAAGTTTTTCTTACGACACTTCAAAAATATCGAAAATACACAGTTTCTTAGAGCATTTGAAATTCAAATGTTGACGAAATTTGATACTAAAACAAATAAGAAAATGTTTTTAACAACGTTTTTAGTTATTTCATTTTGCTTAAGACTTTATGTTCAATTTTATCCTATACATTATAGTATTATACTATTTTCAAAATATTTAGACTAATTTTAAGCTATTTATCACCTGGCCATGATCTTATTCATACCATTATATAATATGTCACGTATTGATTTATCTTATAATAAGTTATTAATAACTAATAACAATATATGCTGTTTTTGGAAAAAATGAGTTCAACCTACCGTATTTTCCTTATAATAAATATAGGTATCAGTTATTGTAATATAGGTAATTCATAACATTAAAACACTAGAACAACGTAATTTACGTTTAGATGTTACATCTTGTATAAGATTTTCGCCACAAATATTAACTGTCCTAATTTTTTAAGTAATTTTTCCTTCCATACTTTTTCTCTTACTCGTAATACTCGGTCAACAAATATCTTCTACCATAGATTCTTTACACAGAAGTAACTAATTTTGCAAGCAATACCCCCCTCAGTAGAACTGTGAAAACCATAGATGAACTAAAATTCGATTTAGTTATATCACCAAACTTTGTCTCATTTAAAATATATACATTGTAAATTAATACTTGTTAATTCATAACTATAAGTATTTTATACTTTACGTATATGGTATTTCATTATTTTTCATTTTACTATTCATGAATGATTGTTTTTATTTTATAATTTACGTAGGTAATTTGGCTGTTAAATACTTAAGTAAATAAATATAAATAAATCATAAAATAAAATCCTTATAAAGAGAGTCATTAGAAACAACCACAGTATTAGGTCAAACATGACTGTTTATATAGGTCATTTCGTGTATGGTTCAAAAATAATAATGGATAAGTTGCTTAAGGCACAACAAATATATTATGATACATTAATCATTTATCATTATTCCAGATATAGGATGGGTTGATGTAAATAACAGAATCATACAAATTGTATTCGTCAGTTAAATATGTTGTTGTCGCCCATCGAGTTAAGATATATTGAATCCGAAGATTAACTATTTTCTGAAAAACGGTGGGAATTATACAGTTACATATTATTCATAAAGTTATTCATATATTACGAGTTTTTAATAACTTTAAAAAAAATTGACATTATTAAGATAAGAAAATACAGAATAACAAATTCACCGAGATCCATCATAAGTTAATAGAAAGGGATTTTAGAAAGATTAAAGCACTAATTAAAACGTATTTTATAATAATAAGTAAAAATATTAATAATATAAACTATTGTTTGATGTATTTTCATGTAGTTGATTTAAACTGGGAATATTTTTACTTACTCTTATAATATGTTTTACATACATTTAAAATGCAATTTAAGTACCCAACATTGTTTTTTATTTGATTTGAATATTGGATTCAATTCTATAAAATCACTTTTCAACCGTTTATGACAGATGTGTTCGTAAACTTTTTTTTGTTATGTAAGTGCACATGTCGTAGACAGACGTACAAAACTTTTAAATGGTATCACATTGCATTTTAATACACATTTACGAAATACATATTATTATACATTGCGTTTAAGTTCACGCATTTCATTTAAGAACACATTTTAGGCGCATATCACTGTGTCTATAATTAGGGCCACATCCTAGACATACACAATATATTTAATGTGTTTATGATATAATACTCTGTCTTTGTTACAGCTATAATATAATGTTTGTATTATACTATTCATACCTAATGTTTACACTCAAGGTAAATATGCCATGCGTATTATAATCGTATATAAATGCCATAAACACAGACAGTGATTCTATAAATAATGGAGCCTTGACGGATACGCTCGCAATAATGACCGTATTATAAGGTCGGTTGGTATCGTGCCTCGTGAGTAAGACCTGTTACATCACAGGAATTTATCTGTACACTGACCTTTTTTTCTTTTCCAAAATCGTCTCTATAGTAATTTTGCGTACAGTTCCGTGTTCAAGATGAGACTTTGGGATATAGAAATATTACAAGTAAATTGTCTATAATAAAACTCTTATCCTCCACCATCTGTCGTTATATATACAGTTATTTCCGCTCGATTTAATCACTGATTTACAGAATCAACCGCGTTTATAACTATACAAAGAGAAAAAACCATAACCCATATTATATAATACGTTTGTAATGTTCCATTGACCTTTTTATTAGAATCACTGGCCAGTGGTCAATGAGTTTAGTTGAATTATTTTTATCGGTTTTATGGCTTTGAGTAGTCAACATCCAAGGTCTGACAAGTTACAGTATATAAATACGGTGTATTATAATGTACCAGTTACAGATAACTTAGGTACCGAAAAGTATAATAATTTTAAATACCTATCTGGAATGTGGGTTTAATTAATAGTATGATCGTACATAGCTTATACACTAAACAGTAATACCATTAAATTATGGTATCTAAAATTATTTTATTTTTGAATATAAAGAACCTATTAAATTTAAAAATTCCTGTTCAGTTCCGGTACTTTATTTATTAAAATAAAGATTTCGGTTACAGTTCTGATTCTGGTTCTTAATATTTTAAAAGTTCCGGTTCCAGAACCGGTTCTTTTAGGTTCCTCGCCAGTCCTTGGTTTAAACTATGTGTTTGATTTATGTAAACTAGTATAAAATGTTTAAACCTGTTTAATTTTTTTCCGATATTAAGATATTTGAAAACAGAAAATGTGAAACAATGTCCCTCATGAGTTCATCTAAAAGCAATTTAAAAATATTAAAAATACGCATGCGTATTTACGTATGCGCAGTGTTGAGTTTATCTAGATAAATATTTATTTATTTATTTATTTATTTTACATTACGGGACTAGCCCAAAGTACAGTTAAACGGAATAAGATAACAGATAAACATTATAATAAATTTGATATTACAAAGACTAAGGCTTAAATACTAGAGAGGTTCTCATTTGCTAAACGCATCATTCGGTGAATAGGGTGGTTTCGGCCATAGTTAGTGGTGTGACGAGGAACGTAGTAGGGGGCCGTTAGCCTGGAAGATCTACTTGGAACACGAAAGTTTAACTCAGCGAGAAGCTCGGGAGCGTTAATGGTACCATTCGTAAGTTTATTTAGGAAGTTAATGTTGGCAAAGACTCTTCTATCGGAAAGACTACTAAGTTGTAAGTGGAGCAAGACTGGGGAATAATCGTGAGGTTCATGATGGATATTAAGACTAAAGGATGCAAAATTAAGGAATTTACGCTGAACACGCTCGAGTAGGGAAGAGTCTGAGGTTGTATAAGGATCCCAAAGAATGGAACCATATTCTATTATCGGCCTTACAAGCACACAGTATACATTTTTGAGAGAATAGGTTAGATTGAAATTAGAAGAGAAGCGTTTTATAAAACCTAAAGTCTTTAAAGATTTACAGGTGACGTGCTCAATGTGGGAGTGGTAGTCTAAGTTGGAAGTTAGAAGGATACCCAAATCTTTCTTTACAGGAACTCGTGTTATAGAATGGTTGTTAAGAGAATAATCGTATAGGATAGTAGCTTGGCGTCTAGTAAAGGACATAATCTGACATTTGCTGATGTTGAGGCATAGTCCATGGTTCTCTAACCAGGTGGATAAACAATTGAATTCACTCTGAAGACGTATACAATCATCAATGGAGTTGACGCGTGAATGATGATGAACATCATCAGCAAAAGCCAAAAAATGGCAGTGCTTAAGAGCTGTATTCAAGCCGTTAATAAAAATAGCAACTTTTACCCATTGCTTTCTCATAGTTATGTAGGATTTGAAACAAGATAGTAGCGGTTCACCGAAGCCTGCTTTGTAGAGAACGTCAACGAGAATATAATGGTCTACTTGGTCAAAAGCTTTGGAGATGTCAGTGAAAATTACATCTACTTGAGCATGGTTTTCAAGAGCCTGTAAAGCGTAGTTGTTAAATACGATACTATTGAGAGTGGAGGATCTATTAGGCCGAAAGCCATATTGCTCACCAATAGGATAGAGTTAACTGGAGATTGAATACTATGGACAACTAGGTATTCAAAGAGCTTTGCAAGATGACTTAAAACAGATATAGGCCTGTAATTACGGATTTCATCTTGATCTCTGGTTTTGTGGATAGGAGTAACAGAAGATAATTTCCAAATATCAGGGAAGATACCGTCATCAAGTGAGCGCCTAAATATTATCCAAAGGGGGACTGAAATTACAGATTTGATATTAGCTAAGAAAGAACCAGGAATTCCGTCCGGACCAGCACTTGTAGTGTTAGATAGGGTTTTTAATTTAGTTTCTATATTGGAAACTGAAAAGTGACAGTTATTAGGCAATTGGTGGTAAAGAAAAGGGGTACTAGGTAAGGCAGATTTACTAGATGGTTTGTAAACGGAAGTGAAGTAAGTGGAGAATATGTTAGCTATTTGTTCCCTACCTGAGTAATGCTGAGCGTCAAGATGCATGCCATTAGGTGCCCCGAGCTAGAACGACTCTTGCGTACAAATTTCCAGAAAGAATTAGGGTTGCTATAAATTTGGGATTCAATATGAGTTAGGTAATCCTTGTGACATTTTTTAGACAAGTATTTAAACTGTGCACGTAATTTAGAGAATGCAGAATAGTTCTGCTGATTGTGTGAGGCTTTGAAAGTGGCATGTGCTCGTTTTTTAGTGAACACTTATGTTTTTAATTCCTTTGTGAACCAGGGAGGAAACTTTGACGGAGTAAAACGAATTTTGGGAACGAAGTTGAATATAGAATAGTGTAAGGCATCATACAGGCAATAAGCTGCTGAATTTGCATTAAGGTTGAGTAAAGTTGAGGACCAATTGAATGAATTTAGGAAGGAAATTATTTTTGGATAGTCAGACTTGTGAAAGTCAAAAAATGTATGGGAGTTATTTACAAAGGGTATATGAGGGATGGTTAAAAGTGAAATCTCTAAAGCTGGGTGAAAGGAATCACAGGGAACGAGATGGTTGAGACTCTTTTCAACATGAATATTTGTAATATTTGAAAATATTAGGTCGAGTGTGGATTGAGATGAGTTGAAGACAGAGTTATGCTGGAAAAAGTTTAAGGAAGCGAAGGTTTCGGGAACACAGGAGCCAGAAGAACTAGAGGTCGAAGAGAAAGTTAGTCCACCAGAGTCGTTTGACCAAGATAATCCAGGTAGATTATAGTCGCCACAGAATAAATATGTATAGGTAGGGTTCGCATTTATTATGGATTCAACCGTTTCCATGTGAGACTCATATAGAAGAGAGGGACTAGAAGGAGGAATTTATACACTAGAGACAACATAATTAGTGCTCTTGTAGCGGAACCCTATTCTTTTATCTTTTATCTTATCTAGATAAATAGAGAATTACACAGTTATCTAAGATAAAAATCACCGTTTTCTAGATAAATTTATCCATATAATTAAATTTATTGAACGGATTTTATTTGTTATAATTTATAAGTAGACAATTAAGTAATTTATTAAGTAGGTAGTATTTACTAATAACTATCGACATTTTCGATATCATACTATTAAATTATTCTATATTGCATTATTGCTACTAGCTTACGGAAAGTGCCATATACCAATATAAAAAAAATTTTGATCTTTATCTAGGTAAATAAATAATTTAGTTAGCTTTATCTTTATCTAGACAAAATTATATTTATCTCGGCTCAACATTGGGTATGCGTGAGTGCTTTTGTATTTGATACACGTTTGAAAGTGTCTGTCTCCTTCATTCAGTATCGTTTATTCTTAAGCAATAATTTACCATAGAAGTCTATTCTACAATATTATTAAAAATTAAGATTTATACTGAATTTTTGTTTAATTTATGCCCCCCCCCCCCCCTAGACAACTTATATTAAAGAAATAATTTTTTTCGAAAAAACTAAAACTTACTATAAAACGTAGGTATATATAGGCAACTCCCGAAACCATGATTCAATTCAGCTCACTAAGTACGTTTGTAGGTATTAAACATAAATATTAAATTTTTAACTACAAAATAATTTGGAAATTTTCGTGATTTCAATGTATTTTGTAGAATTTTAAAGTTAGTAGTTTGAATGCTTATAAAACTAATCGTTGCTAGGTATGTATTTTTGATATATTTTATTATCTGAATGAAAAACCTACAAGGAATCTTGTATTACATTTTTATAAATAAAATTTGGGAAAATTTTCGAGTCCGTAATTTCTTTTATTTTTGAATTACAACAAAAAAAAAAAACAAAATCTGAAGAAAACTAGTTTTGCGTAAAAATTTCAGTATTTCATTAATTTGTATAAGTTTCAAGTTTTTGTTTTTCCTGATTGTTTTAAAGTGTTTTGTAAATATTCTATTTTAAATTCCCAAAAGTACCTACCAGCTAAATGAAATTTTCTATCAGAAACCACCCTCAAAATTGAAGATCTCTGTAATATTTGTAAATTCGATATATTCATTACATCAGAATCTACAATATTGTATTAAACAGAACCCAATGCCTGTATAGTTATATTCTCTATATAAAATACATATGCTCAATTTTTTTTATAAGCATTTAAAGTTCGAATTTTGACAAAATGTATCAAATTTAAAATTTAATAATTATTTTTAAAAGTTTATAAAATGTTCAACTTGTATAGCTAAGGATTGAAAATTTAAAATAAGGTTCCATGTAAATAGGTAAATATATAAATTACATTATTCACAATAATACCATCAAATATACTAAGTCTTAGTAATATCATAGGCTGACTGACCGTTTTCGCTCAGAATCGTTTTTCTTACATAATGATATATCATTGAATTCAAATTTAACACCATTCATTACAACAGTGACCTACTTGTCGTAGGCTCAGAACCAAAAGGTGCTATCTAAAAATATAAAATTGTTCAGGAGAGCCATTTTAAACTATTTTCAACTCGAAACTGCAGTATCTTTTTTCGTAATAAATGAGTTTTAATGATGGGCACATCTAAAAATTTACAAAGTTGTTCTGCATTAACACTAGCAATTGATTTTTCTTAAAGTCAAAATGTAACGTAAGAAAAACAAAAATGTAAAAAATTTCCGATATGAACCAAAAAGTTCTTTAGATAGAACCTTTTGGTTGTTAATATAATTTTTTTGTTCTGAATGAAAAAATGTGTGTTTTTATTAGGACATTAACAACCTTGATATAATATATAATGTGATATTGGTTTTTCATTTAAATAGATTCCTATTCACAAGACCCGGGGGTAAATGTACCCTTGGGGAGGGGGAGGGGTAAATGGTTCAACCACCGCCCACCGCGAAGTTTTTTCAGATTTGTAGTCTTATAAATAATTAAACATCCAAATTATATGGTTTTAATTTTCATAACCCCCTCCCTACCCCTCCCAAAAATGTGCTCTGAGTAGGACGTCCATGTCTAGTTATTGTATATTGTATAATTTAAAATTTTTTTTATGGAAATTTTTGTTTCGTTGATAAATGTACAATAATTAATAATGTTGTACCATCATATTATTATTGTATGGTTGATAAAATGAATATGAGATAGTACTTTTTGGCTATTATAAATTTATTTTACCTTGCAGATAGAACCTTTTGGTTTTAACCATAGATATATACAACAACTAGATAGCCGTCTCCTTCTTGTCATCGAAGTCGGCCGCCATTTACAAAACAGGCAATGTTTACAAAATAATATTATCACAGTATGTATGTACTATGTATAGATAATTATATATGTGTATAAATAAATGTAAACATTGCCTGCTTTATAAATGGCGGCTGATTTCAATATTGGTTACAATAATTGTAGTATAAAGACGGTTATCTAGTCGTTGTATATATCTATGGTTTTAACACTTTTGTTAAGAACCAAAAGGTGCTATTTAGATTGCTATCAAATAACTAATGTGTAAATTTGATCGATTTAGCACCTTTTGGTTCTGAATAACTCTTAAAATAATGGACCTACATGGTTGGATGTGAGCTTGGATTATTGAGCATTGGTCTTTAAACCCGTGTGTATCAAAAAATGGATTTTCAGAAAAATCTATTTAGCACGTTTTGGTTCTGAGCCCACGTTGTAACCTACTGTACAGCAGAGCGACAACCACCTTTTTAATAATAATAGATTTTTACTGAGGTCTAAATAAAATAGATTTGAATGATTACAACACAATCGAGACTCGAGGGTCACAAGGATGTTATTATAACAGCTTCCGCCTTACAAGTTATAATCATCATCAATTTGTGACGACCAGAGTTGGGTGACCAGTTTAACATATTGATTTTATACATTTGGCAGTTGTTTTGAAAATATTGTTTCCGTGTGCTTGCGATGGCGACTTTTGTGGGTCCAAGTCCGCCGATCGACGACAATACCTACCGGTACGCACCCCCCCCCCCCCCCCCTTCTATCGTCTCCGTGGTCCGGGTCACACTCGAATAATACCGTGTAATTGTGTAAATGTGTAATGTGACTACTGTCTGTATACTGTATAAGAATATCGGCCTATTCATTTGAATAATTTCTCCAATGATCTCCCCCCCCCTCTTTCCCTCTAACTGTCTCTATGTACTCCCACCGGCACCACGTCACCCGTCATCGTGTTTTCGTGCGTTTTGCGGCCGACTAAGCAGACGGACGACACTTCATTTTTATACGCAGTTTCCCGAACACGGAGGAGTAGAGCCCCGTTTCGCCGTTGCTTCATCTGGCGACAAAATATAGGTGAGCATGGTGGTAATTGGTAATGTACCCTTTTTGTAACTATATATTCCGAACATCGTGTCCGGTATTCTTGTACTTTGTATTATTATTCATTACGCCATATTTGCTATTTATTATTATTATGAGTATTACTGTTATAATATACTCCCGGTAATCGTCCAGAGGAGCCGGTGGCATGTAAAAGTGTATCTATTTATTATTATTATGTTCAGTGTTTTCCGTAACTATTGGCTTACCCAGTTATTACGTCGTTTGTTTTTTAATTCTTTCTATCCGAGTTTTATGCCTGACGGCTTTCTCAGCGCTAACGTCAATAATATAATGATTTTTCTTACCTAAATATTTTATTATCTTTATTATTATTGCTAGGATATCTAACGGTTGTCGTCACCTCATTTCTGGTATGAAAATATAATAGCTACATAAATCCACGACGCTCTGACCCTTTTGGGTCTCGGCTCGTAGTTGACGACCTTACCTGACCACATGACTCTCGAGTTGTCACAAATTATTGATAGTTAATAAGTTAAAAGTAGAACGGTATTTAAAAATATTTGGTCCATAACTTCAAAAAGAAAATAATTAAGGGACACTGAATGAGAAAATCGGAAAAGTTAAATCGAAAAATTCCTACATGAAAAACTTATTTTGCACCATCAATTTATAACAAGTACCAATAAATGATACGGATAATTTGTATTTCGTTTGTTATAAGCTTATAACATTTATCTACAAGATCATGCCAAAATTCACTTTTAATATTAATAATAGTATATACTTTAAATATCACAATAAAATAATTAATTCCGATTAACAGCTACATGTTAGGAGACGTCATGTAAATGTAGAGTAATCGTATCATGAGTAATCAACGTGAAATCTCCAACCAAATTATGTAAATAATTAAGAACAATATAATCATAAAATATGTATTAATATCATATATATATATTTTTTTTTTACTTTTTTCTATAATATGAATTTTTTTCCAGTAGTCTCTTGATATAAAATTATAAAATACTCTCCTATACTTATTTTGATTAGTTATTTTTTGATAATCACATTGCGTAGGTATAGTAAAATATAATAACATAGGTACGTCAATTCAATTACCCCTGAGTATACTTTAATTCCAACAAAATTAGTAAATCATTATTTTTTGTTTAAAATTTTAAATGTTAAAATTTGTCAAAATTTGTCAAAATTTGTCAAAATTTGATATTCAAAATGTCTATTAAAAAAATTGTACCTTATTGGGTAATTTTCGGGTTTTAATAAGAACTACTTATGGGGAAACGTGTAAGTATTAAATCTTCAAGCATATAAGCTATAAAACTTTAAAATTGTAATAATTGTATTTTTATACATTTTAACTACCTACAAAATAATTTGAAAATACCTAACTCGTGATTTTGATGATTTTTACTTAAGTTGAAACTTTAATCACTTATAAAAAATGTTAAAACAATATTTTATATAGGATATCGTATTATTCAAGTTATATTCAAGTTTTTTCACCAAGTCTAAGACCGTTAATAAGAATTTAATAAAAAAAAAACCTGTATCATGTGTAAGAAAGGTACACCAATTGGAAGTTCAAAGTCAACCAAAATAAATCACATTAAAAATTATTCCCAGACAGTTAAATACGTAGAACTTATACTAGTTCGTTGCCTAACCTGGGCCCAACACATAAATTCATAGAAATTCCAATTGAACAACTGACTTTGCATGCTGAGCACTTTTTTAAATAATAATAATTATCTAGACAAAACTCAAGTAGAACTCAAGTAGTAAAAACTTATAAGTCATGCGCAATTAAAATTGGTTTAGAGATTGTTTATAGTCCATAGATTTATAATATAAAACATAAAACCCGAAATATATAAATAGCATCTCATGTATTGCTCGTCAGACTTATCAATTGTCATTAATTTCAGACGTATTGCAAATACGGAACGAATAGACGGCTGGTCTATCTTTATTTCTCAATGAATAATATTATATTCTATGGAATTTTGTTTGGGACGGCGGTGGTTATAACTTGCCATCTGTTCTATTATTTGTATTTTAATTATAGTTTAAAAATATTTATAAAATTCTGGGAATTTGACATATTTGTAGCGACAGTAATATACTAATATAGGCTAATTACATAAATTACCTAGTATATTATTTTATATATTATCAACCGAATACAGAATATTAATTACTTATAAGTAATAAGTACTAAATAGGAATAATTTATAGTCTTTTCAGAATAACGTCATATATTTTTAGCCCTGGATGTTATTTTACGTACAAGTTGTGCCTCAGATAATGAGAATAAAAATAAAACATTTTCGCTAATAAAATGATGTCGCTCTGCTGTACAGTAGGTTACAAGTGGGTCACTGTAATGGATGGTGTTAAATTTGAATTCAATGATATAATATCATTGTATAAGAAAAACGATTCTGAGCGAAAACGGTCAGTCACCCTATGATATTATCAAGTATATTTGATGATATTATTGTGAATAAAGTAATTTATATATAACCTATTTACGTGGAGCCTTGTTTTCAATTTTCAATCCTTAGCTATAAAAATTGAACATTTTATAAATTTTTCAATACAAAATAATTATTAAATGTTAGATTTGATCAATTTTGTCAAAATTTGAACCTTAAATGCTTATAAAAAAAAATTGTGCATATATATTTGTAATATTTTTCAACTGCTATTAGTATAAACATTCAGTGAAATTGTCAAGTATCTACAGTCATTCGTTTTTAATAACAATAAAATAAGAAAATTGTTACATGAGAAATCGAGTGAATATCAAATGTTGTAAAAATATAAATTTCAGACGCTCATAAAAATTTAATTTAAGTTTCTTGTAGACATTTTTTTTTGATAAAGGTAGACAAACTTATGAGTAATCTTAAATTAAATTTTCAAATCTTAGATTTAAACAGAAAAATTTTTATGAATTCTCAACTCAAAATAATTTGCTAATTTTCGTGATTTTTCCGTATTTTTAACTTTAAATGCTTATAAATAAAAACTGTGACTAAGGATTTTTAATTTTTTTGATCTGCCTTTGAAACAATAACCTAGGATCCTTCTATTACATTTTCAAGCTTTTTTACTCAACAGGTAAAATTTTATTGATATTTATAGAAAAAAAACTAAAAAAAATGGAAATTGACAATGTCCGTAAACAGCTCAAAATAAGTCAAAATATTTGGAAAATGTTATGGTGTATAGGAAATGCAATTATAAACATTCAGCAAAAATTTCATGTCCCTACTATGTCATTTGTTTAGAGTTACACCAAAAACCAAAATCGATTTTCTCAAAAACAGATTTTGCGTAAAAATTCCCGTTTTTCCTTAATTTTTCTTTTGTTTTTCACATCGCTTTTGAAAACTACTGGGAAATTTTTACTTTTGACCCCACAAAGTACCAACTAGATTCACTTTCCTATCAGAAAAGTTACTGTTGAAGAAAATCCAAGCACTTTTACTGTCCTAAAAGTTGATGACAGACACAAAACAAATTAAAAATTAAAAAAAAAACACACATCATTGTAAAATCAATACATTCATCGCTTCACTCAGAATCTAAAAATAATTATCTTGATAATTTATCTAGATAAGTCCTAACACTGGTCACCGATGGGTGGCTTCTTCGGTCTAAAGTTTCAATTGAATATAAAATCAGCCATTTACACATTTGCTTATTTGTTCTCTACATAAAAGATTGTGAATATCATATAAAAAAAAGGTGGATAAGTGGATGTCGCTCTGCTGTACAGTAGGTTACAAGTGGGTCACTGTAATGGATGGTGTTAAATTTGAATTCAATGATATAATATCATTGTATAAGAAAAACGATTCTGAGCGAAAACGGTCAGTCACCCTATGATATTACCAATATCCAAAATCGATTTTGTTAAAAATCGATTTTGCGTAAAAATTCCCGTTTTTCCTTAATTTTTCTTTTGTTTTTCACATCGCTTTTGAAAACTACTGGGAAATTAAAATTTTGACCTCCCCAATGCACCAACGATATTCACTTTCCCATCGAACAAGATACTGAAGTCGAAAATCGAAGCATTATTTCGACTACTTATCGTGTACACAGACACAAAAATAAAAAAATAAAAAAAAAACAAAAAAAAAAACACACATCATTGTAAAATCAATACATTCATCGTTTCACTCAGAATCTAAAAAACAAACATAGTTTGAAATTTTAGACGCTTATAAAAAAATATTTGTGCAATCATAATCAAATTTGATTTTATATAGTTATACGGAATCTTGGGTTAAATGTTAAATCCATAAGTATGAATGCTAAAAATGTTATGAATTTTTGAATACAAAAAATTTGCAAATACCTATATGCAGTAATTGATGGATTTATTCAAAATAAAAAACTACTGTGGATTTACCATACCAACTTTAATCAAAACCACTGTACTTACATTTTTTGTTCAAATCACAACCATAATTCTTATTCATAGTAAATTTGAGATACGTCATACGTGGTTCTAAGGCACAAGCCACTAAACCCAAAAAATTCTAATGTTCAAACTTGAAATATTTATAATTATATATAGTTATATGAACAATTTCAAAATTACTAATCAAATCAAACGACAAGAGTTACTTACTTAAATCACACTCTAAAAGTCTAAACAAAAAATGAATCAAATTAAATATTATTGATTCATACTTTAATAATGTAGAATGATTTTTACTAAATGTTCTAAATCAACATTTAAAAATTGTGCAAGTAGGTAACAACTAAACCACTCTGGTGTACTACAGTTGTAGGTGTGGATTGTACCTCGGCATTGAGTAGGTCACTGAAATGGACGTATTGAATTTGGATTCAATCGTTGAATCGATAAATCGTTGCTCATAAAAAAAAACGATTCTGAGCGGAGACGGTCTATAGGCTTATATTATTAAGTACCTACATTTTATCATAATAGCTTCTAATTGCTGTCGTATTCATTTATTTTAGTATAAGTAATACGGTACACAAACTTGAAATATTTCCAAAAATATCACATTTATTTATTTATTAATTTTTATAATAATACCTATATAATAATACATTATATATTATTGTCACCTATAAAATTTCGAGTTGATACTGACTTACCCTACAACGGTCTGAATAGGTCCTTGGTATAAATAGGCAATAGTTTAAAATTAATTTAAATATTTAAAAAATGTCAGTGTATATAGCAATATATATTAATATTCGTAAAAGTTACAAGTTACGACAAATAATATTTTTGAACTGCAGCAAAAAAAAACTAAATTCGTTATCCTCCGTTTAAATATCGAATTTTGTCGATTTAACTAAGGTGTTAAATCTATATATTTGGTGACCTTAATTAACAAAAAGTTCTCCTACGTCCATCTATCCATCTCATCTATTTGTTTCAAAAACATTGTTTATAGATATCTTTAAATGGTCTTTATTACTGTAGGTAATAATAAACCATTGTCTAATGTTGTATTAATTGTTTGTAAAATTTCTGCATTTAAATATTTAATTTATTGACTGCTGAAGTTGCTCTAAACAGTCTAAAGTTACAGTCTAGACTATAGAGTCTATATTTTAACTCAACGTTTAAATAAAGCAATTAATGTACTTTTGCAATTTATTTTTCATTATATTTAAAATAACCATTAAACATTTCATTGAAACAAAACAACTTTTTTATCTACATTAATATAACATTTTATCTACTTATGTCAAAGTCGTGAAATACACGGAATTCCATGATTATAATATACGGTAGATAGTTATAGAAGATTATATAATAAAAATATCTCCTATAGAATTGGCTAGTACTGCTAGTAGTATAGAAACGAAATTTAAAAGACAAGTAAATTATTAATTGGTCATAAGCATCAAAGATTCCTAACATAAAATTGTATATTGCAAGTTTTTAAATAAATTAAGCATGTCATATATTTAATGATCTCATGTTTCCAGTTTTACCTAGTGCTATATTTTTAGTATCTAATATGCATTTTATGTATTTTTAATTTAAAAATATGATATAAAAATATATAAAAAATATTATAAATCAATATATGCGAATATATAAGCACTCATTTCATTGCGTTAAATCTTCGTTTTCATAAAAGTTAATTTAGTATTTTTTTTATTAATTTCTTAAATCATTTTTATAAATTAATTACTTTGAAATTGTTAATACAAGATATTATTAAATAAAAAACATTTTAAATACATTTTTTCTGCTAGCTATTTGTTAATTTTGTTTGCACATGTTTAGCGCAAATCATAAGATATTTTTGACAAATTTTTTTAGTGTAAACATCATTAGGTACTTTTATTGTAACAAAATCCTAGTACTATAATATTACAATATTATATAAATGTTTAACCAGTGCCATAAAAAAGTTTGCCTACCTAGTGGTATAGTAATTGTTTATGTTTTTCACTTCAGCAGTAGTGCTTTAAATACATTCAAGTTATAACTAATTAACTACTAGTTCAAAATGTTTACGTTTCGAAATACTCTGAAAAAAAACTGTTTTCAAATATAATAAACGGGCAAGTGGGTAACATTCTGCTGTACATGTGTCTAAATAAGTGAGTGTAATGGGTGTATTAAAATTTAATTCAATTATATAAAATAATTGTATGGGAAAATCTGAGCAAAGACGGTCTGCAAGACTTTATCACAGGGACTGGAACCTTGATGAATTTTAGTGTTCCAGTTCGGTTCCCAGATAAACTAAAATTTAGGTTTTGGTTTCTTTTCGGTTCTTAAAAAATAAATGTTGTTACCTGTTTTGATTTATACCTATGTAATAAGAATTATTTATACCTGATATAATAGGTCAATGGTTGTTACCATAAAACAATATTGTATTCCATGACATGGTTATAAATGTCATGGATTAATCAATCGTATTTTTCCGTCTTGACATTATGGCTGTCTGACTTCAATATACTTATTAAGTCGGCTATCTAGTCGTTTTATATATCCATGGATATTATGAAAACTAATAAGGAACCTTGAATTACATTTTTTAGCTTTTAAACATAACAAAAAAATTTTATTGACATTCATACAAAAAAAAAATGAAAATGAAAAATGTCTATAAATATCTGGAAACGAGTAAAAATATTTTCAAAATTGTATTTTATCTATCTATAAACATTTAATACAATTTTAAATATCTAAGGTTATTATTTTTTGAATTACAACAATATAAGAAATTATTCCATGAGTAATTAGGTGAATATTTCAAAATTTCAAACTCTTATAAGAAATTTATTTGAATTTACGGTAAACTCTTTTTTTATTTAAGGTGGGATAACTTGTTAGGAGTCGTGTATTTGTTTTTAGATTTTAATAGAAACTTTTCTTTTAATTTATAAACCTAAATAATTTTATAATTTACGTGCTTTTGAGAGTTATGTCAACATTCTAACTTTAGACGATCTTAAATAATTATTTTGGATGTACGCTCAACTTTTTTTATTTTCCACTAATAACTTATTAGGAACCTTGTATTAATTTTTAAGTTTTTTGACCAAGCGAATATATTTTTATCAACACAAGTCACTATTTAAATAAAAACTAATGAAAATCTAAATTTTCTTATGCTTATAAATACCTCAAAATTTGTCAAAATCTTTTGAAAATTGTATGGTAAATAGATAATGTTAATATAAACTTTAATGTATTTACGATTATTCTTTAGTTGAATTTCGGTAGATTTTAGTAAAAACTGGCTTTCCGTAAAAATCTACTTTTTTTCCTGCCGTTTTTGAAAATTATTGGGAATATTTTTCTTTTTGGCCCCAAATAATCGATTAGGTTTACTTTCCAGAAAACATAGGTACTGAAGTAGAAAATTGAAGCATTTTTACTTCCCCAAAAGACAAAAAAAAAACATATCATTCCTTGAAATCAATACATTCATCACTTCGCTCTAGAATCTAATACCTATAATGATTAAATGTTTAATATTATTTTCAAAAAACGTGTTTTGCAATGACATCAAATTATGTAAAAATCATATTTTCAAAAATGTTAAAGCTTTTTTAATTAATGGTGGTAGATATAATTAGGTACTTAAATAGATCATCTATACACTGATCAGTGACCCCTCCCCGCTTACACGACCAATCATGCTTACACAAAAGTTACACATCTAGGGATTTTGAGAGCATTTTGGCTTAGCTATAGACAGGTTTTAAAATTTATTTTCAACAACTTTTCTCAAAAATATTTTAAATATGCAAAAACCCTAGAAATATGCAAAACAAAGTCGTATAGGTGTTTGAATTTTATTTACACTCGTTTATCTGTAGAATTATGCAATACATATTTCTTTACAATTTTCGTTTGTAATACAATACATTATTAATTAATAGAACTGATTTATGACTGAAAATAATTAATACGAATTAGTGTTATTCGATGCCGATGGCGTTATTTATAAATACCACGGATTTGTGTTTTAATTTATTACTACGCAACTCTACCTTTAAGTTAAACATAATTTAACGTTATTGTAGAGTTTATAATGGGTATCGTTCCGCTATGTTCGATGAAAGATTAATTTAGAACATTTCATGCAAATTAAAGAGATTGAGAATATTATATTATGAACACACCTTTTTATTCACTCTTAAAAAAACTTGATTAAGGAGTCAAATGGGGCAAACCAGATTAACAGGACTGACATTAATGTATGTACCTACCTACACAGATACATTCAAATTGATATAAACATAATAATACATTTACCAATTTAAAGATTTATAAAAAATTTAAGTGAAATAGACTTAGGTATTATAAACAACATAATATGTTATAGGTTCTTGAAATGACAGTTTTACATTTTTTTAGTTTTTAAGTTCTTAAGTTTTTTTTTTTAATCGTACCTATATAATAATATATATATTTTACCTATTGTAATCTGTTATTGAAGTTCTGATGGTTTTTTTTACAACATTTATAAAAAATTAAATAGGTGACTGCAATCAACCCTTACGTTTTGATGACTATACATACAAAAATATAGTATATAGGACATAGGTATACTAACCTATGTAGTCTTATGATATTTAGATTTGAGGTTATGCCAAACAAACTCTCACAATGATTTAAAAACCAAAACAGTACTTATGACAATATTATGGCTACTAAACACCATTCCAGATTTCACTAAAAAGTATAACACATCCAAACCCTTAAATTTACTTTCTCTTGTAATTCTATCCATGAAAATCTAACGCACAACTTGAAACTTCCATTTTGTGCACTGTAGATTTCGCATTACTATTAGTACAATAAAAACATAGCGAAATAAAAATCCCGTTGGGTTCTATTATATCAATTGAGACGGTTTCCTTCATCGTGTGTTTCTATAATATTATGTTATATTTTATTATTATTTGTACAATAGAATTATTTAACTATTGTGTGTGAAATACAGATTTTAATTTTTTCCAATAAAAAATATAACACACTAATAGTACCTGTGTATAATATTTTACATATTGCGTCATAATTTTTGTAAAAAAAAAAAAACAAAACTATTATTACGTAAATGTACATGCGTATGAGGGAAAAAAGTCTATTGACAATAAACATAATACACTATTATATAATATTATACGCTTAAGCACGGTACCTATACAGTTTAAGTTCAATAATTGTTGAAATCTGAATCTCATTAAGCGATTGTCTTGCGACCGTATCGTAGGTAAGAGTCACAATCGAGACAAACTTAAAAGTTGAATAAAGCGTATACCTATGCATTATTCATGTATTGTTTATTTATTTATTATTATATGTATATATTTTTTACAGCTCGATTTGGTTACGTACAATACCATTGTACGGATCTCTGCTCGAGATGTAAGATTGCTCGATAGGAAAAAAAAAACGACCGAACGCTTACTCGCTTACGAAATCCAAACAATTACCATTCATTCGTCTGAAGACACACAGGCTGATAATGTCACGCCGCCCTCGACCTTTGCTTCGGTGGTATTATTAGGTTATATACCCACGGCAGCAACAGGTGTTATATATATAGGTCGTCATATTATTAGTTCTGTCATTGTTTCCACTGCTGCAGTATCATACACGCAGGTTTATAATATGATTGCGCATCGGTGTAATATTATTATAATTTATGTAAAATGGCAATTTTAAATGACTATACTATACGCATATTCACCTATACTCTGGCTCGGGAATCAAAAACACAATCAAGCACGTACACGAAAAATAATTTTTTTTGTGGGGGCGGGGGGGGGGTGTTTGATCCCCGAATTCCCTCCACCCCTTTTGTGTGTACGTGACCGATCACAATAATCCATTTACTCATAATTATACATGCCGAACACCCATCGTTAATAATTGTATTTCAATCAACTCGAATCAACCGTTATTTTCGTTGCTGAAATATAATAATAATATAACGCACACGAATCGTGTACAAGGAATAACTGTGTTCAAATAATATTATCGCAATATTATTACTAAACTATAGTAAGCGATTTCTATATTCTATGTTATGGAATTACGGAAATAAAGGACGAATGTCGGATGAATGACAATACATAAGGCAAACCACAATATTCCACTCGTATATTCATATTAAATACAACGCATATTGTACACAACTAATATTGGTACTTAAGTTTATCATATTAATATAATATAATTATAGTTATTTTAATATTAGGTATAGGTACATCATGCAAAAAAAAAAAATCCATTATTTTATTTATTAAAATAAATAAGTAATATATTATATTTTGTACCTAAAATGTCATTGTATTCAATGATAATAATATTATAATATGTTCAACCATAATACTATTTTAAAGATAAAAACAGTCATGCCGATTGCCAATAAATTACAGAGGCATCTACTTCATCTGCCAAATATACCAAGATAAAAAATTATAGTTATAATATGTTTTATAGGTACTTAGAAGTGGCGGTTCTAACGTACAGGGTAGGCAGCTGCCCGTGCCAATTTTTTTTGATGGTCGCCTGTTAAAAAGTTCAATATCGTGTCGTTTTGATAAGTAAAGTAAAGAATTATTGGTCGAAAGAATGAAAATAGTTCATTCATTTTTACAACTTGTTAAATTAATTTTTCTTTTTTTAACTTATCAATTATACGCATAACGTTGTCACTAATTTCAATGGTGACGTCTTCATTATTTCTGATGAAATTATTTTGCTATCCAAAAACCAACTGTTCTCGTACTTGTCCAATTTTTCATGTAATCACTGACGTACACGGTTCAGTTATTGCGTTTTAATTGATTGTTGATTTTGTAAGACAAAAAAATTTAATACTACATAACTCCAAAAGATGACATTTTATAAACATAAATCAGTTACGTTCTTTATGTTAAAATATGAACATCAGACATTTTTTTAAAAACGATATTTTAACACGGACTATAAAAAACAATTTTTACGAGTAATTTTGAAATAAATAGTAAAATTAATCGAACATTTTTTTTTTTACAAAATAATGTTCCTTTAATAATTTATACTTGGAATAATTCAATGCCTAACACTGGGAACTGGTTTATTTTTTACTACAGGTACCTAATAGTGAATCGTAAAATATGTAATATAAAATGTGAATAATTATTATATAAAATCTTAATGCCGGTTTGACTTAAACTTAATAGCTCGATTATATAAATTATTATCACTTATCACCTATCACCTATCACACATAAATTATTTATTTAATTCTGCCCTAAACCTACTGGTTTTTACTTTTTAAGAATTTCAAATAAAAACATTCAATGTTGAAAACTATTGTTATTGAATTAATTGAAATTATATTGACCTTGTGAATTTTTGGAGTTATTGTTCAAAGCGAACAAATAATATTTTTAGAGATTAACTATAGAAATCATAGCATGAATTTGCGTTTTATAAATTTGGTCAAAAACGCCTTAGAAGCATTCCACAACGTAATTAATTTTTATTAATGTTTTTCATAATTTTTATGTACGCTGAACAGTTTTTTTTAAGACTGACAAAATTTCCAATCTAAAAATAAAGTCCCTATTTAAATTAAGATTAATGTTATTGTAGAACTAAAAAAGTAAATCGATTAAACGACTAAATGGCGAGAATATTGGAAGCCACTAGAGGGCCAGTGCAGTATGGCGAGTTAATCCGTTTTTAAATGACTCGACGTTAGCAGCTGATATCGTACCAGTATTAAATGTCCCTGTTCATTGCGATTCTGAGTAGAGCTTGATTTACCATATATTTATATGTTATGGGCCGTAATTTGCACATCGTCTGTTTACCTGTACCAAAATATCGTAGGTACGTCGTTTGAGGTACATACGTACCTATTGTACCTAATGGAGGTATAAAAACAATTTTTGGTTGAAAATTCAATAATTTACATAATTTACATATAAAAATAGATACAAACAACTAAAAATAAATTGGATTAATTAAATTGAGTTGTAGTCATACTAACTATGTAAATTTAAATACATATTTAACTATATAAATGATGAATAAATCTAAGATTTTTTAGTTTAAAATCATAAAGATACATACATAGGCGAGCCCGGTTGTAAAAAATGTAACAGGTGCCAATTAGGGCTGCCACCCTTTAAAGATGGCCCAATAAGCAAAAAAAACACCAAATTATCTCCGTAGGATTTCAATTAAATTTCCAATAAAAATGACAAGTCTTAAGAAAGTTGTGATTGTTTATCCTTTGGGTGTAAGTCGCTGTAAGTACAACTCCGAAACTATACACCTGATACTTATGAAATATGAGTATATGAGGGTGAATAGTTAGGCGATGGAAACACCCTATTTCAGATGCCCGTGTTTTTAAAACTTCTAATATAACATTTTTTTTTAAAAAAGGCGGGTAAGTGGGTTACAAGAAGGTCACTGTAATGTATGGTGTTAATTTTTGCGTGAAATGTATAATACAAGATAATACAATATTGTATTTGGATTGATACACTAATATGGACTAATGCAACAGTATTTTTAAACTGTATAATTTTGTGCATTGCAGTAATAACTCACAGTAATTTAATTTATTAATTTCCTTTAGTCTAATACTATATTATACAGTTTAACGCATTTAATTTTTCCAGTACGAAATAATATTATACACTAGTGCATTGTAAAGAATGCTATTTTCACTATAAGAAAACATGTAAAATTAAAAATCGTCAATTTTTTGGTTAAATCTACACTAATGTACTCGAGTGTGATAAATTTCACAGTTTTTTCGATAGCTTTTCACAATTTTTAAGAAAATTCAACAAAGATTAACTCTGTAAAATACAGATCTATTGTCCAATAATCCTAAACTGTAAAAAGGAGCCGCTCAGAGTAATTAATACGTCATTGGAAAAGCAATAGCTCTACTCAGAATCTAAAATACCAGTAACACATTAAATACACGACAGTGAAATAAAAATAAATCAAATTAATTTGCTTATGAAAAACTAGTTTACTATCCTTAATCAAGTTAATTGAGTCTTGAACTTGAATTAATAAAAAAAAAAATATGAACACATAAAATAATATGTTTTTTAAATAAATTACGATTATTATATGATTAATATAAAATGAATGGCAATTTAAAATTCCAAGATTTTAAATTAACTGTGTTCTTAGAATTTATTTAACATAATATTATGGTATAATGATGTCTGCATGCTTAACGTACATTTTAAACCATATTTGACCATATTTACACACAAGTCTTATAATTTTATAGTACCTATATTATAATGTAACGAATAACAACAGTATAATAATATTATAATATTACAACAGTATTATTATAATCGACTTATAATTAATGTTGATGAAATCGCCATCTAGTAATTTTACTCACTTAATGAATAAAATGTGGTGTTAGAAAATGTCTATGTCTCGCATGTCTTGTTTTGAGGACAATCGTTGCAATCGACGAATTGGAAGACGAAACATCTTAGTTAATGTAGATAGGCAAATAGGTCCTCATATAACTTCTGTAAGCGTTTTGTCGCGTTATATTATTAGTAATTATAGTAGATTCCAGTCAAGTCTTCGACGTCACTCTTAGTTTTTATTGGTATTGTAAATAGGGATTTCCCTTGGTTAGGATTCGTTAACTGCAACAACTCCGGTGTAAACAAACAAACAAAAATTAAATTCTGTTTTTTTTTTTTAATATGTTTTTAGGCTGGATACACATTTCATTACTTCTGACAAAATTTTCGTAAGTTTTTCGTTGTCGTGGTTATTTATTAACAAAAACATATTTATGGTTCATAGATTTTCCTTGTAGAGGAAAAATATCGAATAGTAGGTACACACGTCTTGTAACTTTTTTAAACGTATCTATCAAATATCAATAAAACCATATAAAACCAATTAATTCGAATTGAAAAAATTATTTTTAATGTAAATTGTTACTGTCATTCTCATAATTTCTTGATACAGTAAAGTAACCTAATCCAGACAAAAATTAGCATAAACAGTAATTGAATCATTATTGAAGGTATAAATACAAATTTTAAATACCTAGGTACCTATTCTAAGACTTTTCCACCAATATTATATAATTAATACCTATTTAGGGGGGGAGGGGGTTGATAGGGTGTATTATATCGAAAAAAATGATTTCATGGGAATAACTCCAAGCTTTGTAGAGTTGTCGGATTTTGATGACTATTTTTTTTTATCCGAAAGAAGAAGACTTCCTACAGCCCTCATCGATCTCTGATTTTGTATTTTATTTCTAATAATTGTATTAAAAAATGTGTATAAAAATGCTTTTTATCTTGTATTTTTTTTTAGACATATTCTAAAGTTTGAGAATAAAATATTGAAAACAGAGATCGATGCGGGTTGCAGACTATTTCCCTCTAGCAATGCAAAAAAATATATAAAATTTGGTTGATTTTACAAGGCGGTATCGTTATTCCCGCAGAGTGTATTTTTGAGGAAAAAATGGCATCGGCACCAAGTGCCTTAACACATGAATACTTTAACATGAAAATAAAGTCTTTAAATCAGTAATTTTAGATTTTTTTTTTATTAAAGAAATAAAACTTTGAAAGCTGTGGCACTGACTGTGATTTAAATTATTACTTTATTTTAGTATTGATTATGGGATTGAATATAAGCTTTTAAATTTTTACCGAAACTTTAATACTTATTCGTAAAATAAATTATACCTAATACATATAGGTACCTATAGTCTTAAATTCTCAAATTACATGGATTATAAATAAATAAAAACTGACTATGGAAAGAAATCTAAAGAATATTACTCAATTCTTTAGTTAAAAGGCTTCGTTACTACCATACATTTCAGCACAAAATAGCTTTAGTTTTGACAAAATTATAGTTAGTTTACGTTGTCCAATTTTGATTCTAAAAAAAAATTTTACCTCGACAGAAAATTGTCACTAGAGCGAACGGAACACTCAGTAAATATTTTAAATCTTACATAATTGTGAACTGTAAATGAAAACTTGAAAATACAGTTTTTTTTTCAAATACTAATTAAAATCAAAAACAGAAAGTGTTTTGTGGGATCTACAGAATCTGTAGAATCTGCTGAATTAAAATACTCTTTTCAGAATCAAAATCAGACAACGTTAAGTAACTTTATTTTGTCAAAACATTAAGTCAGTTGTTGTAAAATTCGTATAGTGAATTATAATATATTGTTATCGAGTGATTAACATGTGCTTGCACGTACGCATTGAATTTCACTCAAACTAATAATCATTAATTACAACCCGGGTGGATAAAACTACATTAGAAATTGACTAAATGTTGTCCCTTAAAATATAATAGCCGTAGCGAGACACCTTCATAAAGAGTATTAAATTCTGTTCTCATTTGATTTTTAAATAATAATAATTTATTATTTTTACATTTGAAATATAAAATTTAAACATGCTATTTTCATATATTGTATTCAATTTAACAGTATAATAAGATGGCCGGTGAAAAGTATTTCGTCGAGAGCGAATTTACGTATAGGTAAATGAAAATTATTTAAATGGAATTTTTTATTCAGAATGGAAAACTACCGTTCAAATCTAACGCGTAATTATGTCATAATGTGGCCGTAATGTTCATAAAAAAAAAAAAAAAATTGTTCGACCGGTGCTAGAGGTGAGTTGTTGCGAAAATCCTTCCAAAGGGACCTCCCTATATTATTATTATTAAATCTTGTTGACACAGCAGAACTGGTGTGAGATTTTGATACGTCATTTTCCGTCTTCCGTGAAAACAAACAATAAAAATCACACGTGGTTGGAACACAATTTAGACTTCATCGTTCGTTTTTTGGCTCCTCTTCTTGCAGCATCCACTTGAGAGTTTCGAAAAAGGACTTCATACCATGATCAGTGTTCGGGTCATAATAGAATTTACACATTATTTTTGTTAAACTTTACTGTGAAATCTATGTAGAGCAAGGTTCAAAATAATTCAATTTATTAATTCCAAAAATCAAATGTGAAAACTTAATGCAAAATTATTTCCACGTTTTATAAGTTATTGTACAATACGAGTGCTGACTTTCAGTTTTGCATGATTTTTTTACAAGGCTGGGCATTAATGAGTTAAACATTTGAGTTACTTTTAACTAAGTTATTACTTTACTAGTGTTACTTTTTTTTAGAAGTTACTCCTATCCTACCGACTTTTTTTACCTTATCAGCTAATTAATTTTGTTGTCACGTTAAGTTAATTTTTTTCCTAATAAACAGATTGAAAATATATTCTATTTTGTAAAAATTAGTTTTATAAAAAAAAATATTTTACTATCAGAAGTACCTATATCAAATATTATTTATAAATATAATTACAAGGTAATTATAATTTAGTATAGTTGTGGACCATAGGTAAGGTAAACAAATACATAAAAATAATTATTTTGTTGGATTTTGTCATTGATTAGAATATTTAAGTTATAAGTATATAAGTAATTATTTTAATACATACATTTATTTGAAACTGTATGACCTTTATTAAATTACTATGTTAATTTAAAACTGTAAGACCTATATTAAATTACTACCTATGTACTAGCTTTATGTAAAAGTAACCTTTAACTTTAAATTTTACTTATACTTGTCTATATTAACTTAACTTCACAAGTTAAAAAAAAAGTTAACTTGCCCAGCCATGCTTTTTTAATTGTTCTGCAATTTAAATTTAAATTTAAGACATTTTAATCAATAATTAGATGGAACTAAAAACAATAATAAATTAGAATTCACACTTTTTTCGTAAGGTGTTTATTAGTTGTTGTGACTAGCCGCATATTCAATAATTTAATTTTTTCTTTTTCAAATTAAAAATTTAATATACTTCCATAGAAGTATGGTATTTCAAGTCTATTATACAGTACATTGTAACTTCTTGTATTTATGATTTTAATTTTCTCATCTTTATTAAAAGTTTTTTTCAGAAGATTTTTAACTAAAAAAAATGTATCCAAGTATCAGCCATTATGCGCAATGGTTTTTAGGACTGGTACAATACACAATAGAACTTAAAAAGATGTCCCCGAACCCTGATCATGGTACTTTTCGGCTCAAGGCATTACAACCAGCCAGACGCGCCTAGACGTGTCTATTCAATTTTGACCCCTAATCAGTGGCGTTTCCGGTCTTCCTGCTGTAGCCGTGGTAGTTGGTGTCAGCGGCGCAAAGGCGACAAATGCAAAAAATTAAACACATCAAATACCACTGGACGACGATCCACAGGACTGACTGTCCGGATCAGTCGACTGTGCTCTGTTGAAATAAAAACGGTCCAGACTTTTCGTCGACGAACATTTTTCTTAAAAAAACATTTCACGCGTTATACTGTGGATACACACACCGAAGAAATATCAGGAATACGTTAGAGTTTTGACTGGAGAAAAAAATCCTTAAAAGTTATGAACTTTTGTTTGGTTTTTTTTCAAGGTCTTTGTCGTGCTACTTTGTATTGAATAGACATAAATAGAACATCATGAGATATTATATTATAGTTTATCGTCCACACAAAGCAAACGGAATCGTTCTGACATCGGTACATGGAAATTAATTTGCATGTGAACAATATTACAATTATTTATAATTCGGTGTCAGTGTATTCAAGTACATGCGACGCGGCAGTTCGTAGTTTGGTCTGTTGAAAAACCATCAATGATAATAATATTAAAAGGTCACGTATTTGGTGGGTGCCCTATAGTATTATGCGTACAACCGACGGACAAGACACCTCCACCGATGTGTGTTCGGAGTTAACCGTTCGTGAACTTTACGACTTAAAGTCGTAAAGGTGTGTCAACGGGCGTGCGCGTAAATAGAATCTTTTGACGATTTACTCGACTTGAAGAGCTACTCGACTTGACGAGTATAGTAAATGTTGTACACAGGTCATATCATGCCACGGTTAATCGTGAATATTATGTGCAAGTTGGACGTCCGTCGTGTTTGATAAGCGGTATCTCATTATTGTTTTCAATATCGTCACACGCCACACTGGTCAAAAGTGCTTCGTTAACGCAATGGCATTGCATTGCGCGGTTTTTGCACATAATATATTATTTAAGTTTAAATCGAATGTATCGGCTTGGAATCAAAACCAGTCGACATTTTAAGTTCTCGGCAATATGATATTCATATAACGGTACCATGTCGGGTTGTGCAGTCGAGTTCGACACACGGTATTTAAGCGTACCGGAGAAAGCTCAAATATTTTGGAGCCTTTTTCCGAGAAGTCGACGATATTATAATAATATATGTATAATAATTATTAAAAGAAAATCGATGATATATAATATATATAATTATTAAAAGAAAATCGTGCATCCCGATACATTCGTCCGACGCTAAAATGTTTGAAAATCGATTGAATCACCTAAATTGATCACAGGCAATAGAATTAGTAGTTTGCATGCGTTTTATATATAGCCATTAGCCAATTTTGAATGAATCACTAATTATGTGTATGAAAAACATAATAGTATGTATTAAACTTAAGGTATTCAACTCGTATTCGTGGCAATTAGTATAATAATGATTGTAATCGTCATCGAACAACGCTTCACTGTTCCTCGCGTGTCGGAATGCACACTGATCACGAGATTATATAAGTCTTAAATTACAATTTCCCTGGATATCTGGTAAAGTTATTCTTATATTATACATTATAAAACCGTTAAGTTTACTCCATGAGAGTATAGGGAAAAATAACGTCTTACCCATTGTAGCATATCCAAGCGCTTATCACATAATATCAACTCCAATGGTTTGTTTTTGTCCATAGCGTTGAAAGGGTCCATAAACAATCCACGTCTGTTTTTCTTCATCGCTGTACTCAAGGCGGCGATCAATGGCGGCCTGTAAAGACAATAACACATAATAATATTATAATGATACGTTGCCCGAAAGATTATTTTACTGCCAATAGTAATATTGTTATTATTTAATCACTACAAACGGTAATGACGTGTTTTCCTGTTATGTAGACAATCATATAAAAATCGTACTATATATAATTATTTCTGCTCAGTGTTGTAAGATATTTCATTAAAAATATTACAGTATTGGTATTCAAACACTTTGTCGAGTATAGGTAAGTTACTGTAGTTAACAAATAATAAATAATAAAGTGTAAAAAGTAACAAGTTTAAAGATTCTACAACCTACAGTATATGTCTAATACTCTAATGTGTATAGGTACTGCACAGTATTACAAATTACAATTCATTAATTACGTTTAACTACTACTGCCTACTACTACTACTATTACATATTACTTGTTTAGTGAATAATTTAAATTTAGTTGTAAAATACAACTAAATACTTTTTTGAAGCTTTACTGGTTCTAAATTAAGGAAAAATATGTATATAATATCATAATAACTTAAAAAAGATAATAATTAAAATATGGTTCAAATACTTATGAAAAAGTATTTTAGTTATATTTTAAATACTTTTTTTCATGTGTATCTTAAATACAACTCTAATAGGTACATTTTAAACATATTTTTACATAATTGTTCTAAACCCCACCAGATTGGCTGACGTACTAACTGATAATAATATTATTGTCTCCTCCAATTCTGTATGTCAACTTTGGTTTTGAGTGACCTAGTAAGCACACCGTATATTATAATTTTAATTCACGTGATCGCGCGTAATTAACTAATTTTTATCATAATTTCAAATAGTTGAAAAAAGAACTGTTCCGAGTACTCTTTTCTTTCTATTTTAATTAATTAAAGTCTCCTTCGACTTTTTACAGAACGTACCAAAAAGTCTGAGAGTTTTGTGTGCGTATTTGGATAAGTAACTCTATTTAATATAATATGTTATATCACACACCTCCCGCCACCATAGCTTTTTTTCTTTTATATTTTTAATCAAATTTTAGTGTTGACTTTTATATTCGTAGACGACATGTACATTTCACTCCTTAACTTTCGTTAGAATACAAAGCTCGTACCACTATAATTTATATTTGTTATCACTAAGTTAGATTAGTTTTATTATTTTCAATTTAGGATTTGGTTTGGTAATACTAATCATAGGCTAATCGCAATATGTACGTTGATATAGAAGAAGAGTCGGATTATATATAGCCCGAGAACACCGGAGATTGATTATTATTTTGTGCAGTATAATAAATCAAATAAAGAATTTTAAAACACAAGTCCCAAACGTGATGTTGAAAGCCACGATATGTTTTGAAACATAGCCTATAATACACAAGTGCTGGCCCAGGGGAGGGGGGTTCTAGTGTTCAACCCCCCCCTGAACTTTTTTATGTGTACGCGCCTGTATAAGTGTACTTTACATGAATGTTAACGAATAAATAAGGAACCTAGGGGAGACTGCTGAATGTTCATGTGATGCGCCAATATTTTTAATCCAATATCATCCCCAGAAGAAAATCGTAAATACGCAACTGCAGTGTAAAGGATATGTTAAATTTTAACTCGATGATATATTATTATCATTGTAAAAGAGAAACGGTCTGAGCGGAGACGGTGCCGTGTGTCAGCCCAAGATATTATATACATATTATATTAATATTGCTATTGCTATTAGTAAAAATCAATTAATACAAAATGGTGTTCCACCGGTATCTATCTTATAATATTATTCATTTTATTATAGTAACAATGAGACAATGAGCATGTTTACGTAAAATATACCCAAATATATTCTCAACACTACACAAACGACGTTAAATAATTGTATGTTGCCTATACAATAAACCTTGCACTCAAGAATATAAATTTATTATTTATATATAATAAACATTATAAAAAAAACAATTGATAATCACGGACAAGCCATTGTTGTGTATTCTTCTCATAATACATTTTGAATATATTATGATAAAATGTAATCAGAGAAAAAAACAATGGTCAGTAGCTTTAACGATCTCTTCCGAAACGGTTAATATTCATTTCTTGGCATGAAAACAATAATACAATATTATGATCATAATATTACACGTTTAGCCGTGTTTCGTTTTTATTTCTTGTTTTTGAGAATATAATATCATGAAAACTGCCATTAAATGCCTAAAACAAAATAATTATTCTCAGATTTTTAAACAAAATCCACCATTATTAATTTTCTATAAAAACGCTGCGCGAAACTTGTCAAACATTAATTTTGTAATGTCTCAAAATGAGCTTCCCAAAAACCATAACTGACGACGATAATAATATAACGATGAGTCGTTATAACGTGGCTGACATGGTTCTCAATAACCACATCAATGTGATAATAAATTTTATACGACGACATTATTACATTAGCGAATCGTTTTTATATAATAATAGATTTGTTTGATTTTGGCGTCGCGATTTGTACTGCGTAGTTTACTATCCAAACATGTTTACTACAACTTGTGAAAATTATCATAAATTAATGATTTACTGTCGTGTTGTAATAGTTAAAATATTATGAATATTATGTGAAAAAAATATATGAAAACACCCACCAGCGCTTTCTTGATTTAGTCCTCATCAATGCACGCATTATCGACTTAAGTATTGGTGGGGGGGGAGGTGCGGGGAAACGGAGTAAGTAATATTATTTTTCTTAAAAATATTTTACCATACTTTCTAGTTATATCCTAATCAAAAAAAAAAAACACTAAATATTTGGGTACGCAAATTCTTTGATAGTTTTGATAGTATCCTCCTTCAATTTTTTTCTCCCCACCAAGTCACGTGGATACCGACGGTATTATCGAAGTGTATGGGTAGTATTCGTTTGTGCAAATTTGAACTTATTATAATGACTCCACATAAATTTGTCATAAAATCACAATGTACTCATGTTATGTTTATGGACCAGGGATTTCCAACCTACGGTCCACGATGATCGGACCCGTCAAGCTGAACGATGTTATGACTCTGATCTATAAACTCTATATTATTATGTATATCCAATTTTTATTGTGAAAAACTTGGTCAAATTTAATCATAATACAATTATTTTTTCCTTTGTACAATATACCTAATGCGGTGAAACAACATGATACAATTTAAAACGATGATTCATCTCTCTTTTAATGCCATTATTACATCTCTACAACTCTTATCCAAACAATTGCATCATCTGATGCTGAAAGGTATCTCATATTCAACACACCGTAAAAAAAAATGTAGGAGACCCCAGAACGGTTAGGTCTACACGGTTAATTGTTCGGACATTGTCAGCAGATTAAAATAAAAAAAATAAACCTATACCCAAAATACTGAAAACACTGAAGTAGGCCTTCACCTTGTGGACTCGATGATTATATTATTATGTTTTAAATCACAACAATGAAACCACGACACTGACTAGTTGGCTAGTTGGCTGGCGCAGTGCAACGAGTCTCTGCGTTTTAAATTATGCGTTTTATTCTCGTTATCGTGTCATTATAATAAAAATATTATAATGTGCCTAGAATACTTATTTAACACTCGACGTTACTTTCTACTCTGTCCCACATAATATTAATCCCGCCGAGTGACGGTAACCATAATAATAATATAATATAATAATATTATGATATTATACAGACTGAATATAGGTAGGCACGAGATCGCGGTTATTGTCGAGTTGTCAATCTGCTCGTTTTTATTGAATACAGGTACGAACGAACGTGCAATATTATGCAGATCATTATATTTTTACAGCTGCAAACCTACAATCTTACAGTTGCTCGCTTTAATTTTTTTTTTGCTTTTTGCTGCACTCGAGAAATCATAGCCGTTTCATTTTACTTAAACACTTAACAACATATAGGGACAGGCGGCCCAAAACTTGGTAGTGAGAGGGGGGGGGGCTAGACGAAGCAATTGCCCCCTCCCCCCACAATAGATTTATTTCTTTTTGCAAAGATGTGTATTTTAAATTTATATTATGTATAATTTGTACATTTTAGATAATATGATGGTATTATAACACATTAATGTTAAAGAGTTTTTTTGATAAAAAAATAACCTTTTATTTTTAAATTACCATTGCTCCTCTCCCTCCCTAGAAAACTATCTGAGGACATCCAACCAGTGGACCTACTGCAGTGGCTTATATTATAAAAATATGAAACCGCATAAGAGGCCTACAATACGCAATATTAGTCCTAACGTTTTTCGTCGTCACGGAGCTTAGAAATATTAATTGTTCACGCCGTATCATATTATATGTTTTTATAGGCACATCAGTGTAAACAGACGTGGAGACGTGGTTATAACTTATACTTACGGTTTTAATCCACTCACGCCAGTTAAGCTTAATCTTAAGCTCAACTGAGTCATTTTCGTGCAGTTTTTCGAATTACGTTGGTAATAGCAATTTTTCTTTCCACTGCACGACCATAAATCCTCTACGGGTATCGAGAAGACTATTTTGGAGACGCCGTTGTTGCTAATGCTGCCTGTTAAATCTTGACATGTATATGACACGATCTAAACAATATAAATGCAAACAAATTAAGTGTTGATTAGACATCGCATGCGATGCTGTACGCTATATCGTATGCGACAGTAGAGGATTAGACGAAATTCCAAAGGTGGGTAGAATCTAGAGACTAGAAGGGACAAAATATAATAGTAAGAAAGTACCATGGAAAAAATAATATTCGAAAAAACGGTTTGCTCCCTCTTAAAAAATCTGTGCGCATTTATATTTGCATTATTGACTATTGTTATATAATACTTTAAAACTTTTTCAATATATACTGTTAATACATATTATCGTCGTATATTATTTTAAATTTACGTAATTAAAAGAATTAACTAATTCCCAAGAGGAGAACGCCGTGTCGATGGTTTTACATATTATGGTCAGGTTAAAAAATCGGTTAGTCGCCAATCTCCTCGATTCGAGTGTTCGACATTATATTCCGTGGGAATATTATAATAATAATAATATTATATCATAATGGAATGTCGTACAAGAAACAATTATATTAATAATCGGGGGACGGAGTGGCCGAGCGGACTAAGGCGTTGGTTGCGACGCGCACCGTGACCGGTTCGAACTCGGTCAGGGGTGGCATTTTTCTTCGAGCAATCATGGTGTCCATCTCCCACCCGGGTATGGTTACCTACGGGTGCCCACTTAAAAATTCTGCCAAAACAAACACACACGTGTTCAAAACCTACAGTACCCTCCCCCATGGTTCCACAGGCTAATGACCTCAGTTGTCGAGGCCTCAACCAAAAAAAAAAAAAAGAAGTTATTTTAATGACAATATATCGTTACACGTGGTGTGTATACCATAATCCTTTTCGGAAAAAGGTTAGCACATAAGGTGTATAGTAAATTGGTGTTGTACATTCGCATGTTTTTGTTTCTCAAATCATTAAGTTATCTGTTAAAAGACTGAACTATTATAAGCTTATTTAATGATAATAAATACAATGTAACAATAACACGGAAAACCGAGTGGAGAAGCCTTCCAATAGAGGTACTTTTGAAGAATACGAAAATGTACGTGAAGAAATTATTATATTATTGTTGTTGTTGTTGCTGGAACTTGGATATCATTGTTTTAGTCCAATTGCATCAGATCAGTTAGGTTACGCTGTGCGGTTACCACGGTCGCTTTCTATCAATGAAACGCGTTTAAGACCGAAATAGAGAAACACGTCGAAAATACTGGTTAGGATGCGTTGGGTAATAATTGGTAGGCCGCTGAAGTAGGTATATAGAAAGACTATACACGGTTTATACCGTACACGGTTCGTGTGGATATATCCAACTAAACTTTAAAATCGGAACGGTTAGCGACTTAGCGTATACCTACTACCTACGTAAAATATTTTACGATGGTATTATATATTTTTTAAAAAACAGTGACGTTTATTATAGTATTATAATATATTATTATGTATAATATTATACCTAATATTATGTAGAAGGTTTTTGATAATTTTTTTTTATGGGGGGTTTTCTCTGGGATGAACTTTTTCATGAGGGCATATTTTTGGTGTTATAAGTTATAACTTTACATTTGAAAATACACATATAGTTAAAATAATTGTATTACTATTAATTGTTATTTTTGTTTTTTAAATTTATTTTTCCTACTTAATTATACGAAAAAAATTTAATTTCATACCTTCGTCATAACTATTACCAGGAACAGCATCAAACATATAATTTTGTATGGAAACCATTTGGAGACCACATTGTTTCTTTTCGGTAAGTCCATTTTGGATGACTGAAAAAAAAGAATATTATATTATAATAAATAGATTAATTTAGAATTTTTAGAATTTTTAGAAAACACCACTTTAAAATATTTTACAACATTATAATATCACTAAAATCAAACGAATGATAAAATATAATATATTTAAAACGCTCAATACAGTATTATTATGAATTTATGAAGAATTATCTATGATAATTCTGTGCGTATTTATCGGGTAGACAATTATTAATTAGATACCTTAATCAATATTCAATAGTACAACAATACGAGTACAATTAACAATAATAAATAATAATAATAATACATTAATATGATGTCGCGTGTTATTTCGCAGTGCAACGGTTCGATCCGTTTAGCGTCGGTGCGGGCGGCGGCGGCGGCGGCGACCGTCGACGACGACAATCGATGCCATAACGATTTAGGACTTTGAACTTGAACCGAGGTCCCTCGTGTACGCCTGACACGGATAATATATAATATCGTATTATATATTTCGCGCGTACTTTCACGGCCGACTTTCTTCAGGCGTCGACGACCGGGCGGGAGAACGACGTTTTCTCCGTAACGTCGTTTACGTAAAGAAGAGAGAGAGAGAGAGAGAGAAATTATTATTGAAGAAAAAAAAACCGTCTGCGGTGAGTACCAACAATATAATAATCTATAATATTATGCGAACGAACGTGGCGAACTCGGGTCGACGACCCGGTAGTAGATATCTAGTCCGCGAAATCCGATGATGACGACGGCGACGCGCATAGTCCCTCCGCGATCCGTACGCGCGAGTTACGACTGTAATAATTGTATATCGATGACGACGACGACGATGACGATGATGATGGAGATGATTATGGCGATGGCGATGACGATGACGATGATTGATGATGATGATGACGATGATGATGATACACACGATAATAATAATATTATGAATACTATACATATACATATTATGCTAATGTGCGATATGTGACGATAGAGTACTGGTTAGGTATTAGGTATGGTATTAGGTATGGTATTATCTTATTATTTACGAGGGACTATATTACGCGTCACATATTTAAAATAACCGATGCATACGATCTATTATACGATTTCGCGGTCACTTTATAATAATATATTATATTATACGATGATGATAATATTATACAGGTAATGCCCTATACGGTCCGAGCGAATGGCGATTATTATTATTTTCTGTCGTATTTCGCGCGGCTCGTTTCGAACGTACCTACCTATACCGTCGGGTATAATTTCGTCGGGAATGATAATACAGTCGAGTCTAGATAACTCGAATTCATTTCTTGATCCTTGCAGTGTTGATAAGTTGTGTTTGAGGTATATAAATCAAAAAATATAACACGAGTCGAATTCATTTTTGTTCCCTCGAGATGATTCGAGTTATCGATACTCGACTGTAAAAATCATTGTGTCGTATATACTATATATATATGATTTGAAAATTGGCACAGCGTCATCTCAAATATTGGAGATTAATCTTCAACAGTAATTGGGGGTTGCGTATCAACAAAAACCTATTCGGGTTTCGAGTTATTTCGGGTGCTGGACGTATTTAGGTGTTGAAAGACCGGGATAAAAAACTAAAAAAAACGTTTGGGTGTTATTACCAGTTAATATTCGGTTTAAAATATTATAGGTTAATACCGGTGTCTTTTATTTGGGTATTTAGACCCGAGAAAAATTGAAAGAGTAATCAGATACATCACGTAGGTACGTCACGTACATAATATATTATACATCACGCAAGAAAGGAATTTTTTCGGATATCATCAAAATAACTTAGCACCCCCACTCCCTGAGCATATTCGTGCCTATATTACTGCATTTAATAATTTATTATTAACAATTATTTAATACAATTATTCCTCTTAATAATTATTATACACATTTGTAAAATAAAACATTTTCAGGTTTATCCGGGTTAACCAAGGAATGTTTTATTCAAATTTCGGTTAAATCGGGGGTTTCCGGAAAAAAAAATCATTCGGATTATTCGGGTGTTGATTTTTCAAGGGGTTTTTAGGCGTGTTACGTGTTCGGGTCGATTCTGGTGCAAAGCCTATAAACAATAATATTAAGACGCGTTTTTGCAATTTTTGGTAAATTTCAATATGAGTACTATTGTCGAGTTGAACGCGAAAAAATATTCAATTAAGTGCCCACATTATTTTCTGTTTTCGATTTCGTCCAGTTTGGAGGTGACGATTAATAATAAGCGAATACTTTCGAAATGGATTCGACGCACCGTTTACCGTTGATCCTATGTGATTATACACCTATAAATATACCGATTAAAGACGTCTTGTCATAACCTGCATGGTAATAATTATATTATAATATTATTATGTATTGCTCGATAACGATCACAGAGTCGGCAGCGAAAATAATATTACGTCGAAATGATTTCAAAATCGATTTCGAACCACGCGACGGCGACCGAACGGTAACCCGTAACCTGCTCCGGTCCACGACGGTTGTCGTAAACAGCACATTATACGCTTAGGGACATCGAGACGGTGTCGTCTCGTGTTCGGTATGCAAATGCGTGTAGGTAATACATATAATGATTGTAATGCGACGACGACGACAATACGAAAATTGTCGTTTCCGTCCGGTCGAAAACGGTCCCGTGTACGATAATATAATATGTAACATAATAATAATAATAATAATATATAATATCTGTACATAATATTATATGCATTGTTATAGTACCTGTACGCGAACGGTGCGCGATGACGTGGCTCGCGTATTGTGTTCCGGTTGTGCGTATTTTTTTCCGCTCTTTCTCCTCCTCCCCATCTTCTATCCCTCGTCACTCTTTGACTTCTACTTCTTCTCCTACTTCTACGCGTCTTATTATACTTCTTCTTCTCCTCCTCCTCGCCGTCATCGTCGTCGTATAATTCCTCCACCTCCCTGTATAGGTACACTCGCGGCTTCTCTCCCCCCGAAACGAGGTCAAACGCGGCTCGGATCGGTTGCGCGCCGCCGATGCCGCCGCCCGAGAGAAAGACGGTCAACGACCTTAACCGGGATATGTGACGTGAACGGCGGCGAGTTCACGAAACGCTATTATTATAGGTGTGTGAGTGTGTGTATGTGTGTGTGTGTGTGTGTGTGTGTGTGTGTGTGTGTGTGTGTGTGTGTGTGTGTGTGTACAGGCCGCCGCCGAGTATCGTAATACTTTCACCGGAGTAGGTGAAATTTCTTATATCTTTTTGCGGACGACGATTTTTTTTTTTGAAATCTTTATTTTTCTCGGGAGCGCGCGCGGTACACTTTTACGTCCCCGCCGCACCGTCGATCGTATAATATGACGACACGAAAAATATAATACTATCGTCAAAATTCGTAAATTTTTTAACGACACCGTGCACTATAATACACGAGTGATCGTGAGTTCAGAGTTGTAACACCCTACGCGTACAACATACGACGTCATAACGGGCGAAAACCCGTTCGTCACGAACACGAAATGTAAAAATAATCATTACAATATTGTAATGTATTATTACAGTGATAAATATTATACTGCCGACGCCGTACGATTCTCTTCCTGCTCGGCGTCGGGTTTTTATTTTTTTTTCGTTTAATTTTGGGTTTGGTCGTATACGACACTATACGAGTAGGTATTTTTAAACGTTTTCCTCGTCGTGGAATACGTATACTTACATCAGCCAAGTATTAGCCTAAGTGTTGTAAGTGTAATGAGTCAATAACATCGATGGACCAAGGCGTAAATAATATTCGAAATTAGTTGCGTTCTCGAAAACCTTAACGACCTGAATGCCGTTTCTGTCTGTGGGTTAGGTCAATTTTGGTGGTCAATTTTAACGGAACGATTAAGACATAATAATAATATAATATAACTAAAAACGTTTTCAAATTTATATTACATTATATGAGTACGTATAATATTAATTAGTCAGTATAGGTACCGTTATCGGTATATTATATTATATAGGTTATTAAATGTTGAGCAACCGCGAAATTTCGTAGGTATGGGAAAAATATTGCTTCACACTAGATGTTTACACGATTTAATAATATCAAATACATACCTAGGTATATAATATATTACAACTCGATAGCTCTACTGCAGAGTCGGCCAACTCGAAAAATGTATAGTTATTACAATCCGATAAAATAATAACTTGACCTGCAGGCTGCAGTCGAGATATAAAAACTATAATAATTAAATAATAACTACAATATTATATTGAATAATAATAATAACAACTTATACCGTGGTATAGTAACATTTCGACAGCTGAGTGAACTGACAGAATTTCTCGTCTCTGCACGAGATAATTATAATATAGGTAGGTATATCATTGGCTACTAACTTGAAGTCATTACGCAAATAATATAACCTACTTAACACACATAACAGTTTGCCCCGAAGACGACGATCTTAATATTCTGTTTATAAACTATTACAACGAACCATCGGTCATTGTACCTAATCATTACATTATTATATTTAAGATATTGATGCAACGTAATTTTTTTTTCTAAAAACATATAGCTCTGTAAGTAGAAATGTGTTTTAGGTACTTAACACTGATTATTTAAATGAAATTTTAAGTTTGTATTTTTCACAATATTTTATTTTTATTTTACAAATATAAAAAATATTTGAATATAGGTACATGAGTACTTAGTGCATTGGATATATTGACCGAACGTGAATTATATAATATAATAACAGTTACTAATTATATAGTACAACACGTTTCCCGAGATAAACTCATCCAATGATTACTCTTCGCCGGGAAGTTAAACCCGATCAACGGAAAGACCAATCCATCCAATTGAAATATTAATATTTGAAAATCAAAGTATAATATTATTATTATCCAAACTATGTATAACATATATTACTATGTAGGTATACTCTAACGATCGTGGTACAAGACGTAGGTACACTATACCACTATATAATATTATACATTATAATAATCCGAATAACCTCTTCGGTGCTCTAAATCATAATAATATGCTCTCGGAAGATTAAAAAAATAACCTCGTGGTACAGTTTCACATATTATAGACGATTTTGACTTTGTCTTACGTCAGGTACCTATTATAACATTATTTTTTAAATCTTTATCGTTACTCGCGCACGCGCGTCGGACGATTACGACGAAGACGATAACAATAATAATGTACCATCGATATTAGGTCATACACAAAAATATGTGCCTACACAAAACATTATAACGTTATTGACGTATTGTTCAGTGGAGTTATTTTGACCTGCTCAATTATTTAGAACGCGTCGAGATCGGTGGAAAAAACCACATATCGCGTATTACGTCCGACAAGAATATTCGGCTGGCCTCCTTAAGAGTTATGACGTTGGTAAATATTACATTTTGTAAACTCCGAACGAGTGGGTTTGTTATTATTAACATCGTAATGCGTGGGTTTACAAGGCGATTATTTTAAATGGTAAACATTTCATTTTCCAGAAAAGTATTAAGTAACGTTTTTTGAAATATTTTTTCACATGAATTGAGGAGATAATCTGTAGAAATATTATTATTACTAAATAGAATTTTGAAAGAAAAAACATTGTATTTTACTTTTTTAATTCTTTGAACAAAGCGTACATTTTAATTTCATGTTCCTAAGCAAAATATTTTTCTTGGAATTCAAATCTTAATATATATATATATATTTCTTCTGTCCGTGGTAAGTATTCAAGAATTTCAAGTATTCCTAAACGGCTGAACCGATTTTGATGAAATTTTTTGTGTGTTCTTGAGTGGGTCCTTGAATGGTGTAGATTCGCAATTTATTGGACTCGGTAGGCTCAACTTGGCCGGGAGATACTCAAACCGGGATTTTGAGATTTACGATGGACATTTTTGTTTATAAATGGTCGCTATTGGTTATAGGAGAAATAATTAGTAGAATTTAGTTTTTATATTTTATTATTTATTGCCATTGGTTATTCGTGCAGATCAGGTACAAGCATGCATCAAATCGAATTTTTGCACATTTCCTACCAAGGAGGCTGAGTCGCACTTATAGCAGGTGGATTGCCTACTATGATATATGGTGTCGCACATTGTCCGCGATCCGACGTCCGACTTACTGCAGCGGGTTATACCCATAAGGAGTTGATCAATCACAATTTTTTTTAAGATTTGTCATTTTTTATTGTCAACGAAGTGCGCGTGAGATCAGGCTCATTCTTCAGCCCAATCATAACGGCTGCATTTAAATTATTGAAAGTGATTAATGAATCACATATTATACTGATTTATGTCAAATTTAATTTTAAATTATATTCATAAACTGTTTTGTACTTAATGGTCATTATTATTATGATTGATACTGTATATATTATTATCCAATTTGAATTATATAAACTGTGTTTTATGAATTTTTCGTATGAATTGGCTTCGATGATTTATAATAATAAATATTTAATAACTAAGAAACTGTAGCTCGTTCAAAATTTCATTTTTAAACATTTAAATCGTCAAAAAAATATTCTGTTTGGGAATACGAAATCAAAAATGTATACGCTGGCTGTTCAAGGCAAACAACGATGCCGATGAGAAAATAGTATAAATATAATTTATATTCAAAAATGTTGTTTTGTAATGACTTCAAATTATGTAAAAAAGTGTTTCCAAAAATGTTGCCTGATAATTTTCGAAAAAAAAATATCGTTTAGCTTTAAAAGAATCACCTTGTATAATTATAATATGATACCAGTTACAGGTGTACCACATTAACGACGTGTGCGTTTCGAATGTGGAATTAATGAGGTTATTGCCTAACAGCGAAAACGTTTTGCGCCCGAATCCCAAACACTCGCGACGAACGTTTCTGGGTCGGAGGTATGAAGTTAATAATATTATAATACTTGTTTACGGATTATTTACGATTTGGATCCGAAACGTCGTACCAATACAATAATATTGTATTTTTATGGACGCATAACATTATATAAATAATATTGTTTGGAACGTCCAGGAATCGCGTTGGAAAGCGCACGTGACATCATTATTACTGAGCTCGTTTTTCGAAATTCTACGAATTGTTCACGACGTATCTTACAACGAAACAGTATTTAAGCACCGAATTTCCGAAATACCTGACCCTCGAAAATTGTTCCGATATTTTTTTACGTTTTGAATATTATTGCAGAGAGTCAGATCGGAATTTCCATTAAGACGGTGAATAACGCACGCATTGCGCTTTTGAAACGGTAAATAGAATACGCTTTTGCCGACATTATTTCGTACACATTTTTTAACTTTTCCATAAAATTGCGTCAAATAAAAGGTTAAGGGAGTTCACACTAATATTATCACTTTAACATTATAATATAAATTCCAACGTGTACGACTTATATGATTGGAATACCTATACTGACGTTTCATTTCATTACATTTTACGATTTCAGCGAACAAAATTGTGTTTATTTATTTTCAGTTGAACACCCGTATAACGGCCAGTATTCTACGATGAATATTGTTGTAAATAAATTCACATAACAAATATATACAAATTATGTAATATAACTGTATTAATTATATAATAAGTAGGTATACGGTACACGTGTTGTTATATTATTGACGCATATATAATATATTATAACACATTAGCACATGGCGATAAACCAACCATGCTCTCGCCACTTTTATAAATTATTTATTTAAAATTTTGATTTTCAGAGTTTTCCAATTCAATTAAAGACCATATTATTATTATTTTCAAATAGATAATTTGATTTTTATATCGTTATTCAAACAGTGTCTTTTGACGATACAAACTTCTTTTTTCAAATAACAACCACCCATTTGTACCGTTCGTTGTTGAGCACATGATTATTTTGAAACGGGAGTAGGCAGTGACAATGAGTAATATTTTAGTATATAATAAACTTTGTTTAGAGAGGATAATAGTCCTGCATGATGTCTGTGTAAAACTTAAAATATATGTAACATTTTAGTGTAGCACTTATTAGTTTTAAAACAATTTAACTAATTTTTACTGACAGAGTATCTATATTAGATAGTATTAATTATATTATTAAAAATGATAAACTATCATATTTTGCATACATATTTTAAACCTGAGATCATGAACATTGTCTCTAGTTGATACCCAAAGTTTAATAACTCTGAAACTTTTCTACTTATTTATTTAAATTTATTTATGTACACACACATTTTTAAATAGAATCATAATACTATGCTTACTAATAATAATAATAATATAGAAGGTGCTCCATGGTCCTATTGCTTGTAAAAATGTGTGTATCGCTACAGCAGGACACGCTTTAAATGGTATAAAATTCTAAGTATTTAAAAAAATTGTCATAAAGTAAACTTAGTTATTCCAAAATATCAGAACATGAATAAGTACATACCTAGTTAAAAGGAAAAATTGTGAAGAGAACGCTTAGTGAATCACACAGTTTAATCGTTAATGACTCAATAAATTGCTTAATTATTATTATGTAGTGACAATTTGTATGGCACTTCCCTAATCTTAAATAATATTTACATAGTAGTATGTAGGTACTATATAATATGGTCTATAAAATATATGGATAACACGACACATGCTGCAGGTTTATACCTAGAACCAAATTATTTAATTACGTTTTGATTAGCTTTATGGTTTTTATGATTATATTATTAGCTAGGTATTTATTTTATCAATTATACGGCTAAAGATTATGGGTCTTATTTTATTATTAGACAAACAAAACAGTACATCTGACTTATTCATGATTTGGGTTTTCGGCTTCACTTAATCGGATTAAAAAAAATGCATTAACACACTTGAAATAAATAAATATTATACATTCAATAGCTCTCTTAACTCTAGCGTCATCGAACAATTTTCATGAAAAATAACCGTAACGAAGGAAAATAATATTATGCAGTAAGTACCTACCCTAAATCCTAGTACCTATTTGTTTTACTCAAAATTGCACATTTAAATTATAAACTTTGTATACAATACTTATTAGTTATTGTAGTTACTACGTAATTACACACTTCAGTTTAATTAAAATCACCAAATTTAATAAATTACAGTTTTAAGTACCCACAAAATTAATCTCTATACGCGTTTGTTGAGTGGAAATAAATTAAATTTGCAATCGTATGTTTTTACAGCACTGTTCGCTTCATACAATACAATTAATAGTCATGACTCGACTCTTGAATTATATTTATTTTACATCGTTATAATTATAACTAATAGGTAGGTACACTGTAAACACTGTGATCGCTTCGCTTGACAACCCCTCGACCAAAAACAAATGAGGACATTTGTGAAAATGAACTTGTTAAACACTCCAGTTGAACGGTATTTTTTGATGCCGAGCAAAAACCAAGGTAAAAACACTGCAAAATCAAAAATAACTTACCAAGGTGGCAATTGTAACGATGTTATTGACAAAATTCGAAATTTTACCACATGACTATTGAATTATGATTATTATAAAAATCACTTGACCCAATGGCTGCAATGTTGAAATATTTTTGTGACTTTGCACGACATTTTGATCGACAAGATTCGCTTGTGAATAATATTATAAACAATTTAAGTATTTTTAGGCGTTCGAAATAGGCAAAATGACATCGATGTTCTCCGTGTTGCACTTTTAAAATTATACAAACCGTAATACCATAAAATCTACAGCACACACCGGTTGCCTGATTAGTGATTGGGTTTATGGGCACTGCATTCAAACGTGTTCCATTGAGATTAGGTACTTTAATAATATTATTTAATTGGATTCATAAAACAATAAATCTACACATGAACAAAATATGAAAATTTTCGTTAAAAATATTGCACAGAAAATTAATCTGGCAGTCAAAAAGTCATACATATGATAAATATGTATATTACATAATAATATATATTTTCTTTTTTCTTTTTTGTTCTTATATAAATATAACTGAAAAACTAAAATCTACCGATTCTAGTTGTTTTTCCGGGCTTGACCAAAAACTATAAAATATATTGATATCCACTTGGCAATACTCGGTTTTTAAGGAAATTGGTTTAGATAACTTATGTGCTTCAAAAAAACAATAAATTACCCTAGTCTTGAAACAGATAGAGAATTTTAGAAATTTTTAATATTCTTTATGTTTCATTGTTCGAGACACTTAGAATTTGTAACCAATAATTATATTCAACTATATATATTTGAGAAATCCCTTTTCCGATAAAATAAAACACACTGAGGTCTGTATATTTAATTTAAATGAAAGAAATTCTATGTGTGCTATATAATAATACTCAATAGTAGGTAACATTAATACATATTATGACGTAAAAAAAATTATAAAAGCGTGAATATAGTCAATTTTTAAGATTAATTTAGGACAATATTTTCAAGTCCTTAATGCAAAAGCTAAAAAGTGTACTTACTATTTCAACAACTTTTTTTTTAAATGAACTAATCTTTTTTTGTACATTTTTATGGAGATGAAAATGGATTTATGGATTTATGGATTTTAAGATTTTAAGAACATGATGCTACTGTAAATAAATCGAAATTAAATATGTGTAGTTGCTGTGTTACCTATTTAATCTCAAGTACTAAGGATAATATTTTATATAAACAAGTTAAGAAGGAACTATAATAGTTTGAAAATTATACTAACTAATTGATATGAGTTTATTACAATAATTGTATAATTTGTAAAAAAAATTGGAGTATAATAAAGACTAAACTAAATTATATTACGTATATTTATATTTCATGTAAAATCATTATTATAAAGAGTAAGGGCTATTAACAATTTAAGATGTATATTATATAAGGACGATCATGGTGAGAAAGGGCACAAGTCAGCTTTATAAAATATATTATTATTTATACATTTGTTCTGTTGATAAATTTACACCGGATCAACTGGCGGCACTGACATTTGGCTGTCTCAATAGATAAAATTATTAATAATTAACAATTTATTTATTAAATATGAACAATGAACAAGATCTAGGTATAATAATAATTTGAAAACTTCTCGCGAGCGGTCCCCGGACCAAGCCGAGGATAGACATTATAATATATTATAGTATAATTTATCATTCATAACTTGTTCTATAATACATAATATACCGCCGACTTTCTTCGATTTTGTCCAACCCCCCGCCATGGCAGCGATTTTTTGAGGTCCTTACTCCGTGTTCGTGGAAGTAAGAGTTTTTTTTTTTTTAAATAAACCAAATTCGCGTCACCGGTCGCTCTTAACAACCAGCTAGTAGGTGATAGGGAAAAGAGTGTGGGTAAGTGTATTATTTTATAATATTATTATGTGAGTCGTTAAGCGGATTCTAATAATATGGTGGGCAGCGATTATCGTCTCTACTCGAGGCTCCTCTACGATAACGGTAGCGGCGGCGTTTAGCTGGCGTGCGACAATGTGCACCTATAATATATTATATTATATTATTATTAGAGCTAATAATTACTCATATGTACAATGGAGTATATGATAATTTGCATTAGATATTTAGACGTCACAGGAGACTTCAAATGTTTACGTATATTTTATTAAGGTTTACTACAAGCAGTTAATTTTCAAAATATTTAGATCAATTTTATGCAATAATTGACTATTTATTCCACAAACTTATCAACAATGTTCGACGGTAAGATGGTATTCACTCACAATTTAATAGCCATAATTAGTTACGATATAAATATACAGCATGATTTTTTGAGCATGCTCGCCCTATTTTTATACTTAAATTATGCATATATTCAAACTATGATTTTCATAATTTTTGAATACACTTGAAGACCATATTTTCAAATCCTTCAGATTTTTTTATACCACTTACGGACGATCCAGTGGCAATACAAACTTTTGTTTTTCAAATAGAAACCCCCTTTTCAATTTTTAATTTCTAAGCAGATATTTTTTTTTTTTAAGAATTTTGATGTGATTTAAACGAAATTCGAACTTATAGTTTTTGAGTTGCATAACTTTGTGTATAAGGAATAAAAATAACATGTCTAAATGGTAATGACTTAAATAAATAGGGGGCTTAGGCGATTTTAAAAAGTTACTAATTACTATTGATCTCACAATATAAATAATTTGTAAAAATAATCTCAGAATACTATATCAGATGTATTAGATTCTAATATTACATACTGTAGTTTGTTTTTTTATAAAACCATTTTTTAGGATTATTAGCCTTAGTATAAACATTTTCATACCTTAGAACCTAATTTACTCATTAAAATGTTGATTATTTACATGCTTCAAAGTTTTAGAGAAACCCGTCCGCTAAATAATTTTCAATAACAATGGGGGTTAACATTTGGAAAATTGAAGTGAGTATCACCACAGGACTCTTATTTTTAAGTAGGTAGTACAAAATTTATCAGAAATTTAAAATATGGTCTTTGGATATACTTAAAAATTTTAAAATTCAGAATTTGAATACATGTATTACTAAAGGAAGCTAAACATTAATTCAACAGAGTTAAATCATCTATTTTCAAGTTAAAAAGAATACCAAAACAGTAATGACTGACTTAAAATCAATAAAAGCTGAATGTAAAATGTAATACAATACTTTGTAGAACATACCTATACCTAAACATTTTTAATTTTTAATTTAGCAATTTGTTTTGTTTAAACACACATCACATAACGTGTATATTCATATTAAATTGAAAAAGTGTTAGATACAAAAATTGAATAACTTTTCACAGTTAATATCGATAAATAATTATACAAAACAAATACACGTTCATCTATATCATTAAATTCAGACCTTGTGCATCACAGTGCATCATCGGATATGTACTGGGATGTATCTCGGTTTGAATGTTTCTCAGTTTTAGTGTACCTTAATCCACGGAAAAATCAGCGTCAGTGTATCTATTTTTATGAAATAATTCGTGTTTCAATGTAAATAGGCAACTCCAAGTTATAGATTGGATTTAACACTGTTGGTATATTTTGAATGTGGTTTTAACTACATACTCTCTAATCTTTTCTCCTATAAAAACTATCTCTAAGATTTTCATCGAATTTCATTAAGTCATTTTTTGTGTATATAAGCTACTCACATACATTTTGTTTTGAAACATGGTTCCTTCATTTGACACCATAAGTGCAATAATTTGATGCATGCAATTGTACCTGATCTGCCCGATTAAACAATAGTATATATTTGTATACAAAAGAAAAAGAAATAATAATAATTTCTACTATCACTATTACTATTTATAAATAAAAAAAAAGTTTAAATTTCCACCCTGAATCTCAAGATTACTGTTTGACCGTATCTTTAAAATGCGAGCATCGGAAAATCCTATCTTATTGCACATTTGGATCATTATAGAGAAACAACTATTCCAAATTTCAAGCGTGTACGTTATATGTAGTTTTCGAGGTGTAGCGATAAGTGAGTGAGTGAGTGATTGGTATTTGGCTCTTATATATTATTTTATATTTATGGATGATTGAATTATATAACTACATAGATAAAAGTATTTAACAAACAAAGTGCAATATTATAATAAAGTACCTATAATAATCTTACTAAGATATACCTAATACATAATTATAAATCCCTAGTATGATTATACGACAGATAATATTGTCAGGGCTCATTATTGATGAAACAAAACATAGGTTGTATATAAGGTGTTTATGGCCGTCATGACATAATCGTGAAATAGTATGAATCGAGGTCGTGGAATAGGAATGATAATAATATGGACAAGTGTAATCATTTTTTGGACATTGACCTATCTCCCCGGTTTACGCCAAAAGTAGGAACGCTAGAAATGAAAGACGTTCAACAAGAATTTATGACGTATGCACTGCTGCTGGTGTGTGCATGGAATGTTCAAAAGTTTGGCGTTGTAGGTAAAAAACTAAAACTAAAATAGTTTATTGTTTAGTATATGATATCGCGAGTATTTTTTGGCACTAGCTGGCTCACGCGAAAACATCAATCGGAGTGCTGTGAAATGCCGATACGCGATGGAACGCGGGGTAATTGCATAGAGCAAACAACACAGAAATAAAATGATAAATGCCTAAAAAAAATAATGAAATAATGGAATATTGTTGAAAAAAAATCGCGTCGGTTAGTCGCACCGGTGCACGAGTGAAGTCTGCAGGTGATTGGCTGCAGTATTATACACGTCAATGTGTGATTGACCGCTCACGCCAAGGTACCTATTCTTAAATCGTTTAGATAATATTAATAACATGAACGCACGCGTCACTATAATACGTAAGAATATTATTACCATATATTCGATAAATTTATTGTAATTTGATCAGACGTTAATACGTTATGTTAATGCGATTCGATTGGAGGTTAATTTTTAAGAAAAATCTTATTCTATAATATGATTAATGGTTTATTATCATAACGTAGGTACTCTAACATAAGAGCCATAGGGTGCTTAAATTTTTCTATTGTCAGCTGCTTGTTTGCAATGTTTCAAGTGCTATTGATATCATAACATGTATACTCGTACACTGAACGCCGTTCATTTCATTTTGTTAGGTTAATTTCTCAATCTTACAAAATAAAAATAAACTTATATTATAATTTAAGATGTGTAACAAAATAATAATAATTTTACTAATATCATAATATAAAAACTTAAATAATGATATTTCACCGTAGGTACCATTGTGAATAGTTAGTTAGGTACTCGGAATTAGAGATTATGGTCATGAAATATATAACATAACATACAACGCAGATATAGGTGCCTACCTAGTTTTAGTTATTAGGCAATCGCATATAAATATTGACTACTATTAACACTTTAACTTTATCGAAATAATTAGACACATCGGGTCATTATTATTATGATAATTATTTCTAATTTAACAGATAACTATTTTAATTATGGCATTAATAATAAAAAAGAAAAATGGGTGTGAGTAAAACTATGAGATTTAATTCAACGACGATAAATATAAAATGCTCTAATTGAACAACTGTTTTGATAGAAATGTTTAAGAGCATTTTTTTAAAATAATAACAATTAGTAACTGTTTTTCTTTATTAATTAAACAGATAAGGTACACAGTTCAGCGGTAATTAAATTTGTAAATTATAACACATAGTAATATTATAATATTGTAATGAAAAAAATATAATCATTATTACTATAATTATAATTTATAATCGATCGACATAATGATTAAATTTTAAATTTTATTCAAAAAATAGAATCATTAATCGATTTAAATACAATAATAGGTGAGTATACCTATACTAGTCATTATTTTATGACGGCTAATAAACGAAAATGACTTCCAAGTAAATAGATTAGAGTTATTGAATCGTATACAAGTGAGTGGGCAAACAGAAAAATTAAATAATGACGAAATATTGTCGAATTTTCAATAATACCAGTAAATTAAAATACAGCGACGAGTGATGACAATTTTATTTGTGTTTGATTTGTAAAACAACATTCTATAGTATTCGAATAGAAGTTATTTCAAACTGAACTATAAAAAAATATGTACTTTATTATTTGATTTTACTTTGAAACTGAATTCTGAACTCTGCAGCGGATGCAGCTTACGTCGTCAAAAATTATAATTAATTGACGTGTAAACACAATTTATCGAACTCTGGCGGGTGGCATAAAAGTTATCGGTAAATTATTCCAACCAATGTTTATGGATTTAAATTAGAAACTGTATCAAAAGGTACATATCAAAATAATATAATATTACCTACTGCAGTGTAATAAATATCAATCGGTTTCGTACATATTATAATATTATACACGTAACAAGAATCTCGGTTGTTTACAATTAATTTGTTTTATTGAAAAGAACAAACCACTATCGCTGCATTGTTATCTGTTATTTTTCAATTATTTAACTTGAAGGTTGAAATACATGTTATTTTGATTCGGGAATGTTCAATATTTGAGTTTCGAAATTGTGCCTAATCGTTTTGACTTTGAGCGATACCGAATATAATACCAAAGTGACGATAAGGTCGTTCTGGTAATGGGTCATCGTACCCCGGAATACTACATAATAATATTATAATATATTATATTATTAATTCCACCGCGTTACGTATATTATACAGCCGTCTCTCGTAATACCTACCTACTTTTTTCAAGCCTCCACGCCGGAGGTCGAGTGTTATTACAGCGTCGTTACTGTTGGGATATTTCGAAATAATATTACCATAAATCAATAATAATATTATCTTAATATGATAGGTATCCGCGCAAATGGATGCGCGCCCGGTGTATATATTTTGGTTGGCGTTTAAATTTACGAAAACCGCACCGCACCGAAACGACTCGGCGAGATTACAATAATAATAGTTTTAATCGGTTTTTTTTTTTTTTTTCATGATTATTATAATAATATATTATGATACCAAACGCACCAAACCGTCTTCCGGCCGCGTTCGCCGGTGCTGCAGGTGGTAAAATGTTTTATAGGTATACTATACCGAGCCAACCAAATACGACAACAGTCCGAGATGGGCGAATTTCTAGTGTACCATATCATACCACGGACTGTTCATGATATACTGGTACCTATAGGCAGCAACAGTCGCACGGATGACCTCGTGAAACGAAAATAAAATAGCTGAGTCGTGTTGGCGACCAAAAACGCTGAGAAAGCTCTTCAGACTATCTGCCTGCGTGTAAATCATTTATTTTATATTATGGATACTATTATAAAATATACTTAATTTAATATTATACATTCATTGTATGTGTGTGTGTGTTCGATGGTTGGTCGTTTTCTTAGACGTTATAATACGCGTACCTATATTTTATTGTTATTTATTATATCACAGTGTGATATATATATATATATATGTATTATTATTATATAGGTATATTTAAGTACAATGCGCGCATGATAGGTGCGATGGAAAAAAAATAAATACGCATAAAAACGTGATGCTCGAGATTCCGTCGAGTGGATTTTCGGTAATATATTATGTTGTGGATACACACGATAGAGGCAAACACAACGACACCGATACGAGCAGCCTTTATTGCAGCACTATTATTAAATAGGTACGATGTGTACTATTTTGATTATATTGTTATATTGTCATCGTCTCTTTACAATCATTATTTTACTTGTCTATAGCGTTGTATGCTATACAAGGGCCGCCCGCGATTCAGTTCATCTCGACGGTTGTGACAGTCTGATCCACCATCACGTGCTCAATTAATACCCGGTCGTGTTCCACATTATAATATAATAATACCTATATTATCGAACGAAACTAAACCTTTAATACTCGTTTTAATGGTACTCAGAACTCAAATAATGTATATTACACCTAGATATATAAATATATAGGTATAGTATACAGTGTGTCCACTGTCAAAGATAACTGGAAACACTCAATTATATAATTATCTGTCAGAGAGTAGAAATGTAGAATTTTAATCATGATTGTTTTGTTTGTCGAGATATTAAAAAACACATAGTATACCTATGTTTTTTATGCAATTGTTTTTTTTCATGCATGCGAGTCTAGTGCATGCGCAGTGAAGTTACTTTTTTTACGAAATTACAACGCCTTTTACAACCAATTATTTTTCTTTGTATTTTTTCATGGATTTAAGTGGTCAAACCAACTTTGTCAAATATATCTTTCATGATGGACATTTTTGGCCATGTGTATACGTGTGAAATATTATTTGTTAATCGGTCATATTTTAACTGAGTGATATATTATGGGCCTCCCACTTTTTTTCTAGATTCATTCCATACTGTCATAGATCATATGCACTCATTACAAATAATTTTATGAAAATAAGTTTATACATTCGTTATTGCAAAATCAAAGAGAAAATCAAATAGGAGAGTAAACTAAAAATTAGTTATACTGAAATTCTGAGGCTGTTATAAAAAAAAAATTATAACTACCTATTAAAATAGTGTATTTTGGGGTATAGGGTATTCTTAAAATATATATAGATAATATCAAAAATATATTGGTAGGAAGTTAATTTCAAAATTAATGATTAATCGAAATTATTGGACACTTTGCGCATGGTAAAAATATCTAATATTCAGAATGCTCTTTATATAAAAACTAAAATCGATGAAAAAATATAAAATACATTTATAATTTAGATTGAAAAATATTTGCTATTGTTATATAAAGTGAAGTTGTACTGGGCAAAAACGTGTTAAAATGGTATTACATTAAGGGATAAAAAAATTAAAATCTAATAACTCTACGCTGAGATATTAAATGTTTTCATTTATTGTGGGCACACTGTAAAATATATTATCGTAATAAAAACTGAGTGAAGCGTACCAAAACAATTAACATTTTACAATATAATATAATAATATTATAATATAATGTATATCGTCAATAAAGTAAATCCAAATTGTAGTAGTTAAGTTTTTGCATGATGCACACAATTTTTGTTTAATGGAAATAGCAATATTTATTGTATTTTAGTCATATTCAGAGAATATGGAGAATTTTAGGTGAGTGGATGTGGCCTTACCTAAAATCATGTCTAAATTGAACTCAGTTATCGTTTACAAAAATCAATATCGTATCGAATAATGGGTTTCATGTTATTAATCAGAAAGTCGACATTTTTAAAATTCTAAAAGGAAATATTATAAGATGGCACATTCGGGCTCTGGGAGACGCAGAGTGACTACTGACTTTGAGTACATCCAGAACACAAAGAAAACACGGGCAACTTCTGTAAGATGATTATATTATTATGCATGCCGAGTCGCGGAGTCAAACGAATTTAAAAGAATTTAATATCAACAAAAGTATATAACGAAGGCCAACTGGTGTTTATGAGTACTTATAATATGTCAAACGGTATAATAACTGAAATGTATATTATACAGAAACTAAAGTACCCACATATAATCGCTTTTGAAGCATTTAAAAATACGAGTAATTCGACAATATTTTGTAAATATTGTCATTGACATTGAAAACGTTCTTAATATTATTAGAAGAGGGCGAATCGAAATAAATCGTGACGCAAAACGACTTGAGTGAAAAGATAAATGAAAAAAATGTTAAACGTATAGGTATAGCGAAAATAAACCATCGACATCAATCGTGATGATAAATTGTTATCATTGTATATTTAAATTTAAATTTGTATATTATTTTATCTTTGTATTATTCTTACAATATAGTTACGATATAATCCAACCAGCCACCTTGTAGTTATAACTGGCTGCCCTACATGCAGACCTGGTATTTCTCACTGTAAGAATTCTAAACGATTTATTCGAAATACACCTAATCCTTTTTACCGTCGATCGCTGTGTTCGTGGGGCGTAAAGCTTGGTCATAATAATATATTACACGAGTCTTATTAGATTCGAAATATAGCTCTTTGCGCTTACCAAACTAATTTCGGAAATATATTTAGGTTTTCGTGGTGCTGTTAAAAATGTACTTTCGTACCGGCTATATCAGCTTACAACCAAGAATATAATAATATGTAGGTATACCCCTTACACGCTACGCTCGTCTTTCGGAGAAACGATGCCTTTAAAAGTAATGGAAGACTGACAAAGTGATTAAAGTAAGAAAAAAATACGTTGAAATAAAAACAAAAATAAATTATATGTATAAAAAAAAAATAAGTTTTATGAAATGTGGGTACCTATATGTATGCTGCTCTCCTCGTATTTAGGAGCTACCTACATCAAGCAAAGTAGCCCAGCAAGAAAACCGTAATGTAATAAAAAGAAAAATTGGAAATGTCGAGTTTCGTGATAAACATGTACGTAATGGGTGTACCAGATCGTGTCGTAAAGGGCATTTTAAAGGAGGATAAATGTAGTGCTGGGGCAGTTACTTTTTTCTTCTAGAAATTATATTAAATTTCGAATTACATTTCAAAATTGTTGTGATTAAATTAATTATTTTTATTTAGTCAAGTAACATTAGTTTTGAGTTAAAAACGTAACTTATTCAATATGATTAAATTTAATATTATATATTATTTATGCATAGTGAGGATTTTTATAACCATCCCCAAAATGACTTATTGATATTGCAATGTGATGTTCCGCAAAAGCTAAGTTTTAACGTTGTAAGTTTATTATACAATTATAATAAATTAAGTGACAATTAAAGCAAACCATCCTTGAATTAATATCTTATTAACATTACATGTGATGTTCCGTATAAAACCCAAAAGATACGTCGCAGATATGTTATGCAGCATAAAATGTTTAGTGTTGGTTAATTTTAAATTTTTATATTCAAAATTACCATTGTAGTTCAATACTACGTATTATATGTTATCAATACACTAACTAAGTAACGATATACTTACAACAACATAAAATTACGATATATACCTTACAGTTTCATTTAAGAACCAATAGAGACAATAATTAATGTTATTTGTTCAGCACATTGTACTCTTTATTTTTCAAATGTATTTTAAACAACAATACTTTTTTAAATTGCTACTTATTAAATACAAAACATTTTTGTCAAATAGCTATAGCCTATAACAAAAATGTTACAGTCTGAAAATCGTACCTACTTTATACTACTATATAGTATACTAACGTAATATAATATTATTAATTGGTTCATAAAATGTATTTATAAAAATAAAGTAACGAGTAATTTATTGATTTTACTAGAAAAAAGTAACATCAATCACGTATATACAATTTGCTTACAGTTAAATCATCGTCAAATTACGTCTTAAAAAGTAATTTCGTTACAGTTATACTTGTAACCTAGTTAAGTTACTCCCAAACACTGGACGATAAACGTATGTGCCGAACTCCCATGGCGTGTGTCAACCATACACTGTGTACCAACAATAAATTATACCTATCTAAGTGCCAAAGAAAATTGTTCTTAAAGTTGCCAAAAGGACACGTTGTTTGTTCGAAGATGCTCTACGACGTTTTGACTTCGGCGAAAAACATTCAAAAACCGACAATTTCATTAGTTTCTTAGGGCGGAGCAAATAACAATAATGTATTGGTTTTACGACTAAAACCGTTCCTTCCGAACGGAAAACGCCTTTTTCGCGGAAATCGAAAATAAAATTGTCAAAAAGATGAGTGCGCATCGAAAACTGACGGCAGTCGACGACAGTATACTATCAGCTATATTGTCTCCGAGTGGACATTTTCATCTCACAATGCACCGGCCTTTATCAGATCCAGTGGGTCGTTTATTTTCGTAGTTTTTCCTGAGAAAAACGGTGAAATGACGTGATTTTGAACGTTGCATAATATAAACAAGACGTCTGTCTCCGTGGCCCACCCGACTTTGAATTTTTCAAAACGTACCAACATAGTTGGTATGTATACCTACTATTCAATCAAAAACAAGAGAGAACCTATAATCGTTTTTTTTTTTTTTTAATCTGTCATCAAAATTACAAAATTTGCACTCGACGAAAAAAAATAAATACCGTGCCCATCAAATCGAAATGACGAAAGTGCCAGGTGCACGAAAATTAATTGATTTCAACGATTTGAAGTGCACGCACGGGTACCTACTTCAAATGGAAAATAAAAAAATCCAATTTAAATCATCAAAGTATATCAGAAAATCTGAGGAGCGCGGAAAAACGTTAAACGGATTACGTCGTCTATAAACACGCTGTTATCGAATAATAATAATTATTGTACACGTCAAAATTTTGAAATCAAAGACTTGAAGTAGTAGACCTATCATGGTAGGTACCTTTATATTATTATCATGGCGTATTTACCTATAGATTATGATATTATTGGTATTATGTGCAAACGGAGCAGTGAAATCATTATGCGTAAAACGTATTGCAAATGTTTACGGAATGGAAATAAAAAAATATTATATATTTTCGCGCGAGGCTAACCACAGTAGTTATAATCTGTTTTGAAACAAGCGTAATCGTAAATGGCAATCGCTAATAATAATATTATTATTTAACGTGTATCGTGATAGTGGCTGTACCTACCTATAATAATATGATACTGTGGCTCTCGTTCTAACAACGTTCAGCAGATGAACTGACTAATGTGATAATATTACGAATATTATCCATCATCGTAATCAAACACGGTGTGAAAAATCACGCTCGATTTATCCGAATTTGCATTTTCCACAAAACATATTATTATATATTGTGACGGAATGTGCACGACAATGCGTATGTGTTATTAATATATTGTTCATTTGTTATATTCTATAATCTAATGGAAACAATACAATAAGTAATTGATGAAACCGATATACATAAATGTAATGATGTTGTGGTAAAACAAACAAGGTGAATTAATCAGGAACGATGATGGAAGATACTGTTACGTTCTATGAATTTATGAAAAAGATGCATTCACTGGTGATAATAATAATACCCACCAAATAACACTAATAATAATTAGTTAATTTAAGTAATAACTGCAAATAATATTATGTAGGTTTCCCATAAAAATAATCATTGTGGCGTATGGTTTTCGGCTCGGTTATATACTTTATTGCATTTACACATTGGTATACTCATAACCAGGACCCGGAAACTTAATGCGTTAAAAAACAATGTGCATGCATAATACCCACTTAAAAATTATTAAATTTGTAGTATAACGTGCAATTATTTTTTTTATAAAATATGCATTCATGTGGGAATAAACTTCCAAAAATTTATAATATTGTTGAAAAAGAATAATAATGTGCATACATATCTATGAACCTACCTATTATATTATTTCATAATACATATAATTAGGTATTATAAAAAAAATTTAACTTTAAATAATAATATTTTTAAATATACTTAAAGGTATGAACCGTACAAATAATTATTAAATCTATTGTATGTTTCAAAATATAAATTACCATAAGAATAAATGAAGGTTCTTTAAAAAATATATATATAATTTTATTTTATAGACATTTCTTTTTGTTTATTCAGTTACAAAATATGCGTTGATAAAATCATAAACTTTTGTAAAATCACTTAAATTTGATAAAATATGTTACTCACATTTTTGGATTTAATGTGTATGTACTCGTATTTTGAAACAAACTTGTGTCAAATCAGATTTTTAATATACAGCTTCTAAGAAATATTCAAATGGATAAAGTTTTAAGTATTAAGTTTTGCAGTTATAACTTTTAAGTTACAGTTATCTCAGTATTGTAGACTGTCTATAATTTATCCGGAAAGTTTTGTTAAGATAAAGTTGATATTATTATATACCAAAGAGCTGAAAAATGTAAATAGCTTGGTGACACCTTCAAAACGTAATATATAAATCGTGTCCATGAATTTCGTAGGTATATGTTAATTAACACAATTCATATAATTTTTGCCAAATAGTCCGTTATAACTTTCAAAATACAAAACTTGGTATTTAGGAATTATTATTGAATGTACGTATCATAATATGTTTTCTACATTACAATATATTTATAATAATTAAATAATTTTCCAAATATTTAAAAACCATGAAAAAGCTGTTTAAATATTAAACATAAGCTAAATGTTGAAAGCTGCAACAGTTGTAACCCCTACATCGATACACCAAAAATGTGATGCCAAACGCATACCTATAAATTAGTTTTTTATAATAATATAGTTGTTATATCATAATATTATTATTATTTGTAATCAGAAGAATGTGAGAATAATATTTTTTGGATCTTTGGTGTATTGACGATTGCTGATATAATATTAAACAAATTGTATTCGAGTTATCACAATACTATCTATATTATATTCTATAATCATTGTTGATGTAATTTTTCCCACACGATAAACAAAAAACAAATCACGGAATTGATAATAATATTATATTAACGTTCAAGGAGAAGTTGTTCATATCTACCGAGATGAGTAATAATAATAATAATAATAATAATAATAATAATTTAACGGTAGGTCACACGTCGTAACATTATTTTACTTGTCCATTACAACTATTCTACTCTTTATTATTGCCCGTGCACTCGTTAAATCTGGTATTGGCTATTCAAGCGGTCTCTATAGCCAAAAATGCTATCTTTTTATTTATTTTTTTTATCGTCGGTGAGATCGGCAGACTTAATGAAATTGGTTTTGTGACGCACTCAATCCCTATCACGGCCTACGGACTTAACACACCGTGTTTATGTTTATGTTTAATTATTAATCGTGCCGATGCGTCAATAAGATAACCGACCGGCGCAATTTAATTTAAAAGTTCACTTTACTGGTTCGCTATCGTAATATTATTATATAATATTATCATAGTAGCAATGACGTATAGCCCGATTTCGTCCGGGAAAAAATGAACAAACGTAAAACCCTGCAGTGCATATTATATCGGTGCATATCGGTTTTAGTGTACCTCAGGTCACGGTCAATTCGGAATCGGTGCACCTCTGGTGCATGAACTGTATATTCAACCGAGATAAGCGATCCGCCTGAGGGGGATAGGAAATACCTATAAGTCATAGTATGTTTTTGAACGTGGTTCAAACTACTTTTTAAACCTTTCTGATATCTCTAAAAACAATTATTTTTGAAACTTTTGTCGATATTGGTCGAGAAGTTTTTTAGTCTGTAAACTACAAACATGCAAATATTGTTGTTTCCATATCTAACAAATAATTAATTTAATATTATTTTCTTAATTTATTTTATCCGAGAAAACCCCCATTGCAACGCATGGCGGGTTGCCTTGTCCATACCAATTATTTTCGAGTGAAATCACTTAAATATTTCGTTTTGTATACCTGTACACATTATTATAAATCATTTAAAAATAGTACTTACATAATATAATCGAACCTAAAACTGTATTTTTAAAAAAAACATATTTATTGTGAAACTGCAGATTATGAAACTATTTATTTTTTTAAGTAGTTGATTCCTGTAGGTTTCGTCATCATCATCATACCAAGAGTGGGCGAATATGTGTGAATTCGAAACTACACACTTTCTTGGCTGAATTTTAAAAGCATGAAATAAATATTTATACTAAGTTGGTTCGATATGAAAAAAATTAAACGATTGTTTATCAGCTTATTGTTAGGAAAAAAACACTCTGTGTCAGAAAAACAACGAGTATAAAAAAATTAATTAAGAAACCCGAATAAGTCTTTAAAATAAAAAAAAAGGTTTTGGCGAAACGGAGTGCTTTTTAGTTCGTAAAAAATAGAACGCCCAATCGTAAATTTTCTGAACGTGAATTATTCAAAAAAATATGTTTAAATGTTATTTTGTTTTGCTTTTCTTAATCTATCTAAAATTTGATTTTGACGACTTAATAACAGTAAACATGACCGCATTATGACGGGTATTATTAAATTTTTAAATATTATTCTCAGCGTCGTTGTGTGTTTATTATTATAGTTATTACTCTGTCGTTTTAAACTTGTTGTACATAATTCTATTTGCAGAATTATTATACGCCGCTGCAATGACAATAATATGACATGGAATATGAACAACAACAATATACATGAATTGAGCGTTCCCAGTTTGTTTTTAAATTTCCAAATGGATTGGCGGAAAAAATAAATATAGCGAAAAACGTGGAAAAAATAATAAGAAATTTAGAAACTCCCAATAAATAAAATATTCGAACTTAATGACAGTATAATTAACGTCTAATTAATTAAATTAAATGAGCTACCTACGATGAATGGAAATGCGAACAAGCCTTATCAAGATCGATTTGTTCACATCGGCACATGGTAGATAATTTATATAATATATTATTTTATGGTGTCAGTCAACAATCATGCACTGCACTTGTTAAGATTATATCCTCGAAATCTTCACAGGTTATCACCTGTTGGAAGTTTACTATATTATGCATCACTGAGAAAATCAATTCCTATATCAAAAACCTATTCAGAAAACAATCGAGCTGCTTCGGCATGCCCAAAAAAACTGTTGTAAGATACATACTTTTTTAGTAAATAAATATGCACAACACAAAACGTTTTAAAAATCAACTCCACAAATACATTTAATAAGAATAAAAATATGATTAATATAAAATAAAATAGGTACCTACCTACAATATTATATAAATTGGTTATTTGAAATTATTCACAATGCATATTTTTTTATTGGAACTATATTATCATTATTATTATCTTATAGCGGCTCGTAAATCTTTTCCGTTAAGTTTATATCTCATCAATAAGAACTTGGCTCATGAATATTTTAAATATTATTCTCAGTATATTTTATTACTATGGTTCTGCTTATATATAGATATAATATCGAATTCCAATCGATTCTTCTTTTCCGTCCATGTTATAAACATAATATAAGTACCTAATTCATATATCTAAAGACACGCGTTCAACAAACCCATTTATACACTGTATAATGAAACCACATGTTGCACGATTTTTGTATTATTAATTAATTGGGCACAGAGATGACTGAATAAAACGAATCCATTTTTCAAGACTTCGTGATGTGTTTAATGCCTCGTTTGGCAATAACGTATTGATAGAGTTTGCATTGCCTCATACATCATCATGTCATATATACGTCGACTGTTTTGAACTCCAAATCCATAATGTTTGGTAATATATTATGATAATAATTTTGTAATATATTGTAGTTACCCACATTCAACTACCAACACGAAAACATTTTATAATCAATGTTTGGCACGTTCCGTTTAAAAAATTAATTTTTTTCGTTCCTTTATGGGAAATAAACGAGTTCTTTTTTTAGTTAAAAAAAATAATAGTTAAAATAATAGATATGCAAATTATCTCATCTTCTATTTAGTTTCTAGTTTTGAGTAAACTACTTTGTAAAATAACATGTTCTTACAGCTGTTATAGATTTATTTTAACATCATGATTTATTAAAAAAAAAAAAAAAAAAATAGAGATTATTAATTGTATATTCTTGCAGTCTGCACTCTAGGATGTTTAAATGTATACAAGTACCGGGACTTGATTTATATATTTGACCTGATGATATATCTTGATCTATGATTGACCGGAAACATGTTATAGTTATTTTTATTTATTTTCCGTGTTACTAAAGAATTTTGTTCCGTTTGTTTTTCTTATTTATAAAAATTAATTTGTTCAATGTGCCATAAGTCTATTCTCTTAAAAGCAACTCATTCCTTCCAAACAGTGGCACAAAACTTCTTAAAATGAACTAAGGTCAAATTAAAATACAACGGCCTACGAGGCCACAATAAGTCTACATTTTATACTTCATAAAAAAAAAACAATTTGTGAAAGTCCAATTTGCTTAATTACCAAAGGAAACGTCGATAACGGAATGCATAATCGTCATTCATCACACGTAATTCGATTTGTGTCGTGTACGAAATTGGTATGTATATAATTAGTATTACTATAGTAATTAGACACATCTTATTGTCTGTACTGGATAAATAAATATTTATCACGTCTTGTTTACAATCATCTCGTGGTGTATCGCCGTTCGTCCAACTATAAGATCCTTAGCCATCACCAACCACATTTAAAAAATCAGAGTGCAATCCTCAACATTCAAGCCATGGCAGCTTCCAAACACTGATATTATGAGACATTTTAAAACGTATATTACACCGTGATGATGTAATTATTTTGTTATACCTTATGGCTTAATCAGTGCTTTCGTGTATTATATTATTATGCATTTCAGTCTAGTGTCACCGTTTTAGATTCTGAGCGGAAGTGGTGGAGTCGTGCGCCCTAAACCTAAACATTGAGTGTCAATGCTTCCAAACACTGATTTTATAAGACATTTTAAAACGTAGGTATAGGTGCATATTATAAGTACATTGCTCCAGAATTGTGATGATGTCACGATTATGACGGTATACCTTATACAGTGCAATTTCGTTGTACGTACCAAAGAATGCCGCTTTATACTACAGTGTATTATATTAATGCATTTCAGTCTCGTGTTTTAGATTCTGAGCGGAACAATGAATGTAAAGATTTTACAATGATGTGTGGGTTTTTTTTTGTGTATGTGTCAACGCGTTTTATAGTAGAAAAAATGTTTCAATTTAGACTATTTTCAACATTAAGGGGAGATTTCTGAAAGGAAACTGTATCTAGTTAGTACTTTGAGAGATCAAAATTAAAAATTCTCAGAATTAAAAATAAAATAAAAAAACAACAGAATTTCTATAAGACCAACTGTGTTTTTTTGGTATAACTCAAAAACGAATAACCATAGTAACTTTAACTTAACGTTACTACGTAAATAAATAACCAAATGTTCATATTAGCATTTTCTATACATGATATATTTTTAATTAATATTTATATATTATATTATATATATATTATAAATATTAATAATTTAATATTTTTATATTATGTTTTGAACAATTTATAGAAATTTGAAATGTTGGTTTTTTAGTTTTTTTTTCTATACATTTTGATAAAATAAAGTTTTCTGTAAAAAAAAACCTTGCAAATTTAATGGAAGGTTTCTCATAAGTTATTATTGTTGAGATTAAAAAAAAATATTTAGAGTAAATCCACAATTATTTTTATGAGCGTCCGAAATTTAAATTTGGTTACATTATGGTCTTGATATACTACTTGACATTTTTAATGTATTTATGTATATTTAACGCATACAATAACATTTCGAATTCAATGTTATCGGAAATAATTAATTCAACTTGCCGTATTCCTATAATAAATTGTAAAATAAATAATTATAACAGCGATAATATCATAAAATATATTGAGTTTACTTAGGCTGATGAGACAGTCTCCGCTCAGAATTGTTTTTCATAATATATCCCATTGAATTCAAATATAAAACACCCATTACAGTGGCCTACTCAATGACGGGGCACTCACGGGGACCCATGATGTGTCACGGAATTCCCCTAAATATAGAACAATATAATTCTACGTCGTCACATCGATATGCTCAAATACACTGTCTACATACAATTGTGTTAACATAACAGTGAGCAATGTGCAATTTGGTTGCACCGTACCGAGGAATGCCGCCGTATATTACAGTTGGTATATTATGTTATAATAAGGTGTGCGGCATTTCAGTCTCTTGTCACCGTTTTTTTTTTTTTTTTTAACATATTTATAATTTATATTTTTTTTACCTACAAAGTCGTTTTTTTTTTACGTTGAATCAAATCCTGTTACACGCGACTGTTTTTTACCCACGTCGGAATCGCCTTCGAGTCTGTTCGACCGCGACTAATCACCGTGTAACCACCAATAATATAACATTATTATAACATTGTATACGACATACGCAAAGCTGAACATAATACCTATATATGTTATCGTTATTATTATTGTGTAATATATGTACGAACGTTACGATGTATATACTTGTTACGATCGACGGCAATGATTACAATACACAAAATATGCTAGATATAATATATAACAAGGAAAAAATCAATACCTACCACATGGATATTATTATATTCTTAGACGTAAAAAATAAGTGGTAATGATGACGATTATCGGCATATAATATGTAGCAATAAATCGAGAAATGATACGAACACGGAGAACGAACATTTGGAGAAATAATACAAATTTCAGGGCTTACAAACGTTGTAGTAACGTTATTATTATATAACGTAATATTTGACAAAAAAACGATTGAAATTTTCAAACATAATTATAACGGAAAGCGATAATCAAAAATAATTAAATACCGCAAAACAAAACATAACAATGAACAAAATATATTATATAACATTAAACGAAACGTAACGCAAAACGTAATTTAAAGAATATCATTGAACGAAAAATAACGCGAAACGAAATATTTTAAAATCTATTTATTTAAAAGGTCTATTGGTTTCGTCGAAACATTTATTTCATGCAAACAATCTAAGGATTGATTATAATATTTATATTACGTATCCGGGCCATTGCCCACCCGCATTAGTTATTATTTTTAAATTTAATAGGTTACAACACTATTTTAAATAACGATAAACGCAAAACATGGATACGTTTTAATTCTAAATAAGAATAATCGCAAACGTCGAATAACGTTTTAATTTAAAATAACAAATAAACTGATTTTTTTTTCAAATGCAAGTCCTGGATTACAAACAATAATATATTATTTTATAAATGGTAAATAATCATAGAAAACTAAACATAGATTAAGAGTAGAGAGCATACAAAATTTTGGTTATGGTAAATTTACCATAACCACTCGTACTAACCGGCAAGTGTCGGAAATGCGTGCTACAGCAGAGAAAATCTGATAATGAATTAGTTGAAGAGCTGACCAACTTCACGATATAATATACTACAAGGACCAAACGCACAGTTTAGTTATCCGCGAAGACAAAAAAATCATACGTTTTTTTTTTAAAAAGAATCAGGAATTGAGCCAATTGTTTTGGTCAGTGTTAAAAAAAATACAAATATATAATATTTAAATAATAAAAATTAGTATAACATTATAAAACATAATGAAGCTTTAACGTTCGAATGAAAAAAAAATACTATTAAAATACTATACATTATCATATTATTATAATATGATATACAGTACCGGAAAGTCGAATCTAGAAAAAAAAATCCACAGGTGTACATCGCGGAAATGTTGCGTACACGAGTATGACGCATATTATATTTGAAGCCACTTCGTCTGCAAATAATATGATTTCGCTGAAATACAATATCCCTATTTTGTTTTTTTACCAACATTTCAATATTGTGTCCTCAGTGATATTATATCGTTTTCTCCCATGAAGTACGCAAAGTACAATATTTAAAGTGCCTATATGTAATCGATACGAGAACTTAACATTTGTACTACATAACAATATGTATATAAAAGAAACTTGCATAAAATCCAGAATATTAATTTTTATCAAATGTGGTATTATCAATAAGTTCAAATCGTGTTTAATATTATATAATATACCTATATAAAATCAAAATTCAAAATGTTATTTTTGATTTGCTGTATTATATTAATATAATATGTTAAATGTTAATTTATACTGCAGTTATTAACTATTATTACAAAATAATATTATGTTATTATTATTATTTTCCGCAATAAATATTATTATTATTATTATTATTATACGCCCCGGAGACGTCAATAGATCGGCTAGTCCTTGTACGTGATAGAAACCTCCATGACACACGAATGGCAAAATTCACACGATCCGGACTTAGGGTGTTTATTTATTTGAATTGTCGAAAATGTCGATTCGTTTCAAGCGGACGTGGGTCGTGTGGGTCTGTCTCAGTTTATTTCGAAATAGGTACGACGCGAGAAACACGGAGTAAAGAATAATATTATTATATCGTTTCATGCATTTCGTCATCCGTACAGGCGATAATAATATTATGTTTTTCTAGATTTTTCACCCATAGTTACGAAAAACACCATAAAATAATAAATAATTGTAATTACGTAAGAATTACCTATAGGTACGATATAATATTCTTATGTGTCTAAAACTGAGTGATACTTATAAGTGGCACTTGTTCCAAGTAGGTTTTGGTGTTTATTTACAATAAAAATTGCACATTATTAATAATAATTTGTGTTTAATATTGACAAATGTACAATAAGCCCGAAGTAGACATGCGTGCATCGAACGTTATAAGAGCCTGTTACTTTTGCGAGGACTTATCGACATATTTGTCACAGCGACTCTTTGTTAATTTTTATTCATACATCTTCAACCCGTGTATTATATACTTCCAATTCTGAAACTGAATAGAGTTCTATGAAATCGTCGATGAAAAAATGTATTAAAAAAGGGTCAAAAATGTAGTCTCCACAAGAATTTTAAAATGTACATGAACTATCTAACAGAGGTATTTATAAGTTGTATACTTCTATAGACCATACAGGACGATTCACTATGCATGCTCACCCCTTTTCCTAGGTATATAATAATTCAAGTTATTTAAAACTGACTTTTGGAACTTTCAAACATATTTTAAGACTATATTTTCAAATTCTTGAGATTTGTTGTTCTTAAGGTGTGTGCAGGGGAGATACAAATTTCTAGCTGTTTTTCAAAAAAGAACCCTCCATTTTCTACTGCAATTAAAATGACCTATTTTACAGTTTATTTTTCTGTAAACGTTGACGCATCAAAATCAATATTCAATCCACTTTAAAGTTATTAAGTGTGTGTAGGTACAAAGGACCTATTAAGTCCATTGTTTTAAATGTGTTTGAAAGATAGTATGTGGGTTATGGTAGTTTAAATAATTTATGTTAATCCATCAATTTTGAATAAGGTACATTATTTACATTTTCAAAAATACTTTTTCACTCAATATAATTTACAGTAAAAAAAATGGTGGTTCTCATTTGAAAAACAAAAGTTTGTATCACCACAGTTAGTTCACTTCAAATCACGTTGTACGGAACAAATTCGGGAACTTTGTTTTTATTATGAAACCTCAAAGTCGTATTATCTGTTCTTGATTTTCCAACAGTCTACGTAATATTATATCTATATAGGTAAATATCGGCAACTATGTATAGGGGCATAGGGCTACCATGGTTTAAAAATATATTAATATTAGCGTTCTTCGTAATGGCGTGCCCTGCAGCAGTAATGCGTGTAAATGAAAACTCGTAGTAACACGAAATTAAATTGCATTTAAGAAAATTAAACGCGTGTTGCATTAAAAATTATAAAAAAAAGTGCCGCAAAAGAAACTGTGCGTGACCAGCTGTACCACCGACCATATTTTTACTAAATACACGCTTCGATTAAACATTACGAAATCGTTTCTGCACCAATACCTAGAATACGCATACGATATTATGTAAATTGTTTAACTATTCTAAATTGATTTTAACGAAATCGGCATGGGTCAGAATCAATGCTCAGACTTTATATAGAACTAAAAATAGCTTTAATAATACATAGGTATTCATGAATTAATATGCGGTATACCTAATATGCCATACAAATATATAGAAAATAGGTAACAAAAAAAAAAATTGTATTTTTGTTAACAATTATTATGATATAGGTATGTATTTCATATTACATTTGATGTATTTAAATTGTTATTGTGACAAAAGATTAAAAAATGATGCTGTTTAGTTGAATTGACGTTGGTAAGCATTACTATTCAAACTTATCTGAAAAAAACGTAATAAATATACGCGTACAATTGTTGTCCGTGAATTCTTTTTCACTACAAAACTTTCCATTATCAAACTACGTTTTAATTAAAAACTTAAGATAAATATGAATTTAATTACAAATTTCAAAACAAAATATCACCGAAACTGGGAAAATAGCACTTGACGTATAAAATGCTTAAAAATATACACGATGTATATATATTTGGAAAACTTGTTGTATAGAACAAATATCTAACTTGCTCAACTACTTTTACTTTCATGTTATAATAATTAATAAAATGCAATTATGCTATACAATCAGAGCCCAGCTAGTCATATTATTACGATTTAAAACGCACTCAAAGGACAACGAGTGCTTCAAAAGTTTCATAATATTAGTTATCATATTATTACATAGAATATTAATATGTTTTCAAGTGTTCAGTCGGTGGACGACATTTTGTTTGTTTTTCTACAAATGGTTCTCATTTGAAAATTGTTTTTTTTTTGAAAACCAATTATGTTTAGGTATATAGTTTGTTATAACAAATATCATCGTCAGCCCCTAACCCTCCCCCTTGAAAATATTCAGAAATAATATGATGAGATTTGTAAATTATAGGACTTGGTATGATAACTAATTACAAAAAATAGAAAATACGTTGGAAAAATCACTATCAAAAATAATAAAATAGTCACAATAAAATAGAAATATACAATAACTACTGAAACATTTATTTATATTATATAAATATCAATTAAAATGAAAAATGTATTTTTCTAAATACATATTATTGTAATGACAAAAATATGATTTAAAGTGAATATGAAATGAATAATGAATTAATTTAAGAGTATGCGATGATCTATATTATATTATTAACTGTTATGAAAATATGACAAAACTATCGTGTATCATTGTTTTTTTCAAGTGAAGCGAGAACATTTTTTTACAATTTTACTTATTATTTTAGTGGGTTTTTAAATTTTAGTCACACCAAATAATAATTGCAATGATAGATTTCAGCTATTCATATTAAGCATACTATACAGAAGCAATGTATATTGACTCAAAACAAATAAAACTTAATCCATACAATTTACAGTTATGATAATTATAATTTATGTTTGATTTATATTAGCAAAATGATAAAATCGACACAAATTGTAATTTTGTAAAATATAATGTCGGTCGGTGAGATGACGTCGTACAAATAATAAAAAAAAAAACCCAAAATGTAATGTTATCATCAATGTATAAATCCAGATAAGACCGATGAATAAACGCAAACTATTTTTGTATAAATAGATTAATAATATAATTTAGTTCACACTAACGTTCAAAGTAATATAACAACGTTAATTATTTAAAGTAAGTATTTAGTTTGGTTGATATTATTTTTCTCAGAGTAATATTTTTAAAAGTCTTACCAGATACGTTACCTACACAAAAAATTAAAAAACAAAAAATACAATACAATTTTATTATTACTTATATTTTAATAGTTACTCACTTACTCCATCATAGAAAATAATATGCATACAATAAATATTTCAAATGGTTTATAAGTTTAAATTGATTAAAAAATTAAATATTGAATCAATAATCGCAGTCAGTAACATTTGGAGTTCTTACGTTTCGTCAAAATATTAGGAAACTGTGTAATAATTAATTTATTGACAATCATTATATTATATTAAAAGGAAATTAATTTTTTCTTGGGGATTTGTATTCCGATTTCCCATTAGCTAATATTGTAATAATTGGCTGTCACCACTCACACATGTACAATTTATTATTGTTTTAGTCGTCAGTCTTAGTGATAAATGATAATCTTAGAAAATAATATGATCGACCGTGGACCTTGGTGTTTAGTATATCATAAAAGTCAGACAGGGCCATAAAGACTTGTCCGATCAGCTCGACACAAGTCGTATTCCGTGGTGGGCGAGCTAAGCATGTTCCCTGCCCCCCTCCACTTTGAAAGTTGAATAACTTGGGCAGGGATTGAGCACAACCGACGGGATTAAAAAGACAAACCAGCACAAATGAAGCGCACATGAATGGAGTTGATTTCGTTTCGAAATTCCAAAGTTAGGGGGCCGGGACATGGATCTATCGTTTCCGCTACAAGTCACGACTCACGACTGTTACGGACGCAGTTGGTCGAGAGACATTTTGTTCGCACTTCGCTTGAACCCTAAAGTACACATTTGGATAAATACTATAATAATGATAATTATTATTATTATAGATACCAACCATCTTATTATTTTATTCCCGAAGTTATTTTACGCGTTTCGAGAGCGCGACGAATATGCGTGTCGGCTGTCGTTATTATTATAAAAACAATAAGGAGACAATAATATATTATTTTAATAACGTTTTCCGAGTAGACACACGTCAAATAGTTACCCTGCCACCCCCTCCCATAACAAATATGATTGAAAACCATCTGTATAGGTATACTAAAGCACAATAGTAATCACCAACGACAGCCGTCGGTTAAAAAATAACGATCATCGGAATATTCATTGGGCGAAATTTTTTCCTCGTCCAATCGAAAATTATTATTATAATTATCACTATTGATTACGAAGTATAATATTATAATTGCTTATAACTGGACGAATCGATCATTATGTACTGCATTATAATAATACTATTCAAAACAAATAAAAAAATATTATCATCTAATATAGTATAATTCGTTTGACATTTGGAGTGCGATTACGGACGTATTTGTATTCCGTTCAATTAAGAGGATGTTAGCACACCATTTGTTTTTTCTCTCTGACCCAAGCGAAACGTAATGTTATTATACAAGTTTATGTTCGGCTGAACCAACACTGTTTTGTCTCTTTTTATAATATAATGAATTCGCCTACTATCAAACTTTAAACAAAAAAACATTGCATGTGTCCCTAATGTAGGGACATTATTATTAGCTTTTTTACGACATTTTAATTTTTGCACGATTTATAAGTATTTTTAACTGTAATAATTTGCACGCTCATAACTTAAATAAAAATAAAAACATCATCAAATAACCAATACGGTTTGATGATGAATTCACTCTAATATTAACACAGGGTTGGTTCTGTGAAACGACATATTTTAAAATGTTGCGTATGGGTTGGAGAGAGAAAACCAGTGGCACGCTGACATCTTCGTAAAATATAAGTTAATGTCTTGTGCAATTTTATACCCTTTTTCTATTCTGCAAATAACACTGCAGCCATCAAATCGTCACGAAAAATCCGTTATTGATAATAATTCTATACTTATAGATTTCACGTTTAAATGAGGCTCGATGTAATATTATATGTGTTCCATTTCGTGGAAAAATGCTCAGCCAATCGAATAAAAAGCGAACGCGTTGTTTAACAGCGCCGAGTCCTTGTCGACACGTTTTTTTGATTAAATTTCAGATGACGTTTTATTTATTTATTTATTATTAATACTATTACTATTATTATATTTTCTAGTGCGTCGTCATAATAATATTATACTTAATACCTACGCGGGCGGGTACTACACGTCTTCGACGTCGATGATTGACATTCGTGTATAAAAAAACGTATATTATTATTTATTACCTATATATATATATAGCAATTGTTTTATACTTTGACACGCGGCCGTAGGTATATAATATTTCCACGGCAAAACATCAACACCGACAGCAAAGCTGCTGCCGATAATATAACGGCCACGTACCACACGAAATTATTATTTTTCAATCGTTTATTTTTCAACCGTCTTTTGCAGGAAGGCGATGATAGGAGTTCAGTCAAACTGCGCCACGTAGATAACGATATTGTGTGCTTATTTTATATTGTTTGTAAACATCGGGTTGAGAGGATCCGCCCCTCATCCATCGCGCCAGCTCGTCTGTACATCGAACGAAATATATAGAAATTGAAAATTGATGAAAAGTTTTGGAATTACATACACGACTTTCTAGGCCACATACAGGTGAAGTATGAACATATCCGGATTGAAAATGAACGCTAATGTTTCGTTTGAAACTCAGGGCAGTAGCCAAGTGACAAATGGGCAAACCTTTCCCCCGTAGATTCAACAATTGCCCCCCCCCCCCCTGAGTGTGTAATGGTACTGGTTTCCCTGTATAACTGCATAGCATCAATGCCCCCTTAAAATGGGCTGCGGCCTTTTTGAAACTCCCCAAATCGATGTACACAAGTTTACGCGAGTGTGTAAAGTACATTTCACATTACAATTTCTAGTTCAAAATATGTGCCATGTAAAACTCACTGCGACTCGTTTGCGCACATTCAAAATTTTTTACTACCTGAAAATTGATTACTCGCTGGCACACAACGAAATAAGTCGTTTACCTGAAAACAGATAACTCGTTTGGGCACAATGACACATTCACACACATTTATATATCGTCACAGACTGCAGTACAAATTATCAAATATTTGATAGCAATATTATCTTATCATCATTTTGGTTTTTCCGTACCCAACTACTTTTAGTACAGTTTTGGTAGTTATGGTTCAGTACAGTGGTGACTAGTGTGTTGATGACATAAAAATTTCTAATATTTTTGAAACTCTGCAAGGAAAACCATGTCTTAATATCGATAATTATAAATTTAGTGAATATCGTGTCTTAATGAGTCGATATTCAAATTTTATATTTATATTGACTATACTGTAACGATATTATGACGATTTATATAACGCACACACACGCACACACACACACACAGACACATATTTTTAATCACGTCTGTTTGAAGCAGACAGTCCTAAGCCTGTTAATAAAGTGAGAAGGAAAATGTGTGTGCAAAAGAGTTCTGATACTAGGGATTTTTGTCACAGGTAGCCAAAATATATGTGCGCAATTGAGTAGTGTTTTTTTGCGCAAACGAGTTGTAGCCGTATAACTTATAACTGTATAAATATTTGAAAAAGTCGGTTTCGACAAAAAAGAACATACAACCTTTTTACTCTTTGCCCGCGATACATATTATTATGATGTGGTTCGGCACATCCGTTCAAATGAATTTGTGCATATTTATGGTCGTAACGGTTAACAACAACTACAGTCAGGACTCAGGAACGTGGTTTTGCATATTATTTAAAAACCTAAAGAACTGAATGTAATGTTGTAATATTGGATCGTTAATATGTTATAACTCCATTGGGAAAAACGTGTATACTTACATCGTTAATATTATTATATAAATAATAATTAATTCAGGTATATTCAGTAATCTTAAACACCATTACAAATTTTCCATTTTCCATTTTTAAATTTAAATTTAATAATTGTATTCATTGCGATCGTTGCAAGTTATACTTATTTCAGAATGAATTTAATAGAAATTCACTTTATTCTTAAAAAATAATGAATGGCATTTGAATACAGTTTTATCTCAACAATATCTTCGAAAGTCACAATATCATTCAAATAGCATTACTCAATAAAATACGTTATTTGATATTCAAAGGAAACACTTTGACAAAGAGAACACAAATATTATTAAACTATATTATTTATTTATATATTCGTTTAACGAGAGTACACCCACGACCTACGTGAGCAATACATCAGAGAAATGAGAATTATAATTGTTAGTATAATAATATATGCAATATGCTCAACATCGTTAAATTAATTTAAAAAATAAGAAAATCTAAACAGTTAAATTCGTTGTGATAGCCATGGTATCCCGTGATAATAATAACAATAGTATTCTGCACTGCAAAACTTTCGACAGAAATCATATTTAGTGAATGATGAGTAACTGGTGAGTTAAATTGTGGGTGGGTGGTGGTTACATCGGGTATCAAATGTGCGGACTTTGAAACCAACACGCGCTATTCAAACTACATTATAATTACGCACAAAAAAATACACATCAAAACCTTACCCGTCGATTAGGATTGAAAACCCGGTTGCAAGTGGATCTTGAATTTACGAACAACCGCGAGATTACCAAGTTTGTTGATTAATATGGTTTGGTTCACTGAAATCGAATGTTCTTCTTGAGTCTGTAAAAATTACACAAACTTAGCTGTCACCAGAAAGTACGTCGGAAATATATGAATAAATTGTTATGTAAATGATAATATTAAGGGTGTATCGTGTAACACGTTTGTCCACACAAATAATATGATTATTTTCGAAATTCGTCGATTTCTTTGAAATATTATTAATAATACGATACTGGAACTGTTTATAATTTATATAAAAGCATATTGGATGACAGATTTGTTGGACTGAATTTGAACACACACAACATTTTAAGTTTAATAATCGTTAAAATTGTTCAGTCAGTCATGAATTAAACAATTCATCTAACCGTTTGCTGACAGCGTATGCACTCAGCTGTGTAATGTAATCCAACTATGAAATTACAAAGGTATAAACCGACGCAAAACAAACACAACTATCAAAATATTGATATTTATTATTTTATACAAAATTATAATGATTAAATTCAGTGTTACATAATTACTAGTATTGTTAATGCGAGCAAACCAAAAATGTTAGTTAAATTGTGCATTTTTATATGAACAAAAATCTAATAACATTTACCCATGAATGGAGAAATGAAAAAAATAACTATTGAGTTATTTAAGTCAACGTTAAGTTATGAGTTAATAAAAAAATATGGCAATATATTATTTAACTCAAAAATGTTAAGCCTATTGATATAGGTATGTGGAGAATCATTAACCTTTACTCGGTTAAAAAGAACAATTATTAACTTTTAATTAGCACCTGGGTCATACATAGCGATTGTGCTTCAAAGTTTCAAAGTTATAAAATAGTACCTTACTAAAATATAATATAGTCTTAAAAAATGCATGCTATTATTGGTTTTTATTAATTATATGGCACACAGTTAATGTTGTGGTTTACGAAATTATACGTTAGCATCAATTTAATTATTTAATCAATCAGTTTATTTTTATTTAAAACATTGTTGGTACAAGTACAGTATTGACTAAACTACAAATATATTAACTAATCATGTTTAGCTAAAAATTATTATAATATTATATGATGTGTATAACGTCATGATTTAACTAAGCAAGCAATATATTCTTCGAATTAACTGGAAAAAGCTGATTTGTTACAATAATGGATATTTTAGGTATAGCAATGTAGATTGGAAAATAAAATAACTAGTAGAGTTAAAAATCTCTACAAAAAAATGAAATAAATTATTTTATAATTACGTATTATTATTTATTATTTATTCTAGTGTTCAAAATATGATATTATATTAATAAAGTAAGGTATTATGCAAGATAAAATTGACTATGAACCCGGTTTTAATTGAAAATTGTCTTGTAATATTAATATTAGTGCAACACTACGACCGGCACTAGTGAGTTTTAAATCATACTTTTTATAATATCAAAACATGTATAAGTTACCTACTTGCTGGTTTCATTCAGATATTTCATAGCCGGCCATATTGATGACTGATGATGCAAATCTAAAAGAGAAGAACAGGTGTTTAAAAAAATGTAGATATCATACTTAAGTGTAATTTTTTATTAATTTTTTTATGAATATTCCTTCAAAACCATGAACAAAAATATCTTGTCATCCTAATACCTATTGGTCCTTTTTCCAAGCTCCACTCAAATTCTAAACATTTGAAAATGTCAAGATAATTGCCTATATGCGATTAAATTATTTTTATTATCGTTATTATTAAATTATAAGAAAACACTCAAAATTGGATAAAAACGTTAAAGTTAATATTATAATGTATACCAACTAATGTATTATCATACGAGTTTATTACATTATAGCATAATATTATATTATGTATGGTTGTGACTTTATCGATAGTAATTTTTGAGTATACCCACGTTTCAAATTAAATTTTTATCATAACATTAAAATCCCGTTTATAGTACCTAACACGAGATTGAATTCAAATTTAAAACTTCTTGTATTGATCTATGTAAGCACCCGTATATTATTGTTTCTCTGTGATACCTACTATAAATAATTTAGTGAATTTTGTCGGTTGAAATATTGGGCTTACAATAATTATTTCGTTTTGGTTAAAATAGTTTTTATTTCATCATGTAATAGGTACGCGGCACACTAATTTCGTTTGATCTTTGATAACATTTTAATTGTAAAGACAAAACCAAAAAGTGTTTGCCGGGAATAAACAATTACATGATAATATTATTTATACAATATTATAATTATAGTGCAATTTCGTTTAGTTTTTGATACAGTTATCCAAAACAAATAATTTGATATATTTTAATGTCAATGCGTTTTTAATTAATATTGATGATTTTCAAAGTGGAGAAAATTCAAATTTTAAAAAGTGTTTATTAATACAAAATACAATAAGTACGTACACTTATTTGAACGATATAAAATAAAATGACTTTTTTGTTTCAACACGAACAGATGTTTAACTATATTCAATTCACACGATAGTTTATTTGATTACCTACCTCTAATCGTTTAAGACTAGTGATTTTTGTTTAATGTTATTATGCCAATGTAATAACCAATAAATAATAATATACGGGCAAATATTTAAACGACAACCTATAGCGGTTATATTTACCGATCGGAATCGTATTAGGAAATGTTTATCCATCACTATTTGCTATCATACGTAGTCGATGTGAGAGAATCGGTACGCGCCGTGCATGTGTGCAATGCCGGTTACGATTGGCAATTCTTACTGTGAAATTTATAATTTCAATTTGTTTGCCCGCACCGTTTACCTATAATAATAATTACTATGCCGATATTGTTTCATTGGTGTCTTTGGTGTCTCGTTTCGCGATAAACTATATACATTTTTCACGACGTTTGGTTCATAATAATATGAAGGTCGATAAATATATATATATAATATATTAATGTATTATATATAATTAATATTCTCCCAAAATCTAAGGTATATCCGGTTAATCGAATCTTGGTAATACATATTGTGAATAAAATATGTAACGGGTCTTGATGCTAAAATTTATCAGATAGATATTTCTGGTCAGTTTTAGGCTAGGTATTACGGTTATCGATATATGCTTTTAAAACATTAATCTATATAGTATATTATATCTTTGGTATTAAACATCGATGACGATTATATTGGTAAGTTGTGAAAAAAAATTAAAAATCAACTTCACGATATTGAAAATTCCGAACATAAAATAATGTAAACGTGTTCATTTACAGACAGATAATACCAAAAAAAAAAAAAATTACGTAATAAATTGTATACGAATCATAAATATCGTTATTACCTGCTACCATTATCAAAGTATTACATTTTTCAAATTGAATTGCTACCGAATAATTAAAATACTACCTAATTCAATGTGTATTTTATAATATGTAATATTACGTCATGTTCAATCCTCAATAAGACGTGATTTTATATTATTATATATTTTATATTATTAGGTCGTACACACTTTCAACACTACACGCAGCAATCCAACGACAAGGATGAGAATGGGTCGCGCGTTTTTCCGGGAAAACACGTTTACGTAATCAATAAAATTGAATAATGACTCGAATAAACAGGTCTAGACAAGTTTAAGTCAGCTCATGTTTTCCAATTTTCGGGGGTAAAAAAAAACTCTGGTCGCTTATAGTTTTCATGTAGGGATATGATGTTTGGAAGAGAGTGATTGTAGTAACATAGAAGTTTAATTGAGTATACGAAATTGTAAGGGCGCAACTGATTGAATATAATTATAATATGTTGCGATTTGCAGTGTTAAAGGCGCTCGGTATAACTACAGTACGCCTAATCAAATTTAACAGCACTATATGGTAATACAAATGCATAAGTTAACTACTCACAACAGAATAGATACCTATACTAACAAAATTACATAAAAGTTTTAATTTTGACTTTTAATTTATGATTTTGAAAGAAAAGTTCTGCCTCGCTATAATAAATAATGCGCATGTCCAAGAAGATTAAAATATTGTAACGATGATCGAAGGGGCTGTAAGCTGCTCTCCACGAACTCACAGCTAGGCTCTATTATTATAGCCGCCGAGAAAATGTGAGTTCTTCTATAACTGTCGTATTGGTCAGAAGGCCTTAACAGTGCAGGACAAGGGATATGAGATCGGATGATGATGGACTTATCCGAACAAAAACACCGTCGGCGGTGGCTGTTGATCGAGATTATATATAATTGTGTTGTATTTGCGTTCGGGTTTGACAGTTTGAATTATTTTCGACGCCATTTCGATCGAGTGTTCAGCGGATTACTGCTGTGAATCGAACGGACGCAAATCCGCCCATAAAGCCCTTGTAAGTCAAGTATATATTATTATTTCGACGGAGTTAATTGTAAGTAATGAGTCGTGATGTTGATGTATAGAATATTATAACGTCAATACGATATTTTGTAATTCAGTTTAAAACCCTACTCCAAACTCTTATATACCATTAAAATATTATATATTTTGTTTGCTTAAAATATTATATAAGCTTTCAAGCTTTTGGGGCGTACTATATGAAGATTACAGACAATCGTATCTTAATGAAGTAAAGAGTTGTGACAATCAAGTGCGCTGATATTATTTTTCGTCAAAAACGTCAGCCGTAGATTATAAATCTCAAAAGGCAGTTTAAACCTTGTATTTATAACAAAAAAAAAGAATCGAAAGATGCATTATTTTTATTTAATTTGATTTTGATGTCATATTGTATTAACCGTGTATATTGTGGCATCTGGGGGAAAATGTCCGACGGATATAGGAGAAAAAATGTATATTAAATAATAAATTGAAAATAGTCTGATTAGAAAAATATTAATAATAGTATTAACATTATTTTTATTAACCATAAATAATTATTAAAAATTAATTCACTTAAACTAGTTGAAAACAAATTAAAAAATGTAATTAATTTTCCAATATGATTGCCTAGTAACAATAATAGTATTGTAATATTATGTATAGAGAATAGTTTTTTATAAAATAATAATATATTATAGCCTATTATATTGTTAAACGTTTGACAGTCATACTTAGACAATCTTGTAATCATTATAATTTTTTTTAACTGGCTACTTTGCATATTATTTTGATTTTAATTGTATGTTTTGTTCTGTTTGTTTTTTAACCCTGGATTCTTATTTGTTGGATATTTTGACCGGGATCCTATATTTCCATACATAATATCACTGACTACATAATATAAAATAGGAATTAAAATCGTTTTACGCTTATTCTGCTGTTAAATAAAATTCAAAATTCAGAAACAAGACGACTTGCGCTTTAGGTATTATATATACCACCTACGACAACAATGAATAACACAATATTATTATTGTGCGTGTAAGTCATCGCTCAATTATCATATATATTTTATATTATTATATTGTTATTCGTTATGCGTCACGGTGACTCGGTATGGACCATCATATTGGTATGTTAACCTTCAAAATTTGAGTTGAGTCTTTTGAAAAGTCGTTGGAGAAAATACGTATAATAGGTATATTTACGGAGCAAACTGCAAACAGAGATTATCGCAAATTTATACCGAAAGTGTTGGTGACTTCATAAGGGCTGCGCCACACATAGCGGTTAAAACGCTAAGACAATTTATATAGTCTCCCTTCGACCTACACACTTCAACAAGTGTCGACAATATTTTGAACACGTGTATTTTTTATAAGACCCATATAATATAGGAGATAGATATACCAGTACAATTGACAGCCAGACGCCTTCGCCTTCACTCGTGACAACTGGCCAATTTATTCAGGATAAAAAAATTTTGAAATTAATGATTTATGCGGCGCCCGTTTTTGTTTGTCGTTGAACTGGGATTTTTTCATCGACTGTATTATTATTTTCATTTTTTTTATTGAGAACGGGTCGTTGGTTTTTAACAAATTTGACGTGTTCTACGACAATGTCTACTGGTGCCTCGATTATATCACTTTTGTTTTACACATAATATATTATATAGGTTTGCGTCATCGGAATGTTAACCTTCAAAAGTCAAGTAAAGTCCATCGAAAAGTCGATAATGAAAAAACGTATTATAGGAATTTACGCAGCAAGGAAGTTTACTAACAAACAACAACTATGGAAAGTTTATATCGAAAGTGTTGCGGCGGCTTTAAGACAAATTTTAGTCACTATAATATATTATACTCTACGACATATATATAGACTTCAACCACGCGTGTCGATCATATTTTGGACACACGTTTTTTATAAGATCCATAATATAGGAGATACCTATATAGTCGTAGTATAATCGACAGCTATAGCAGACGTGCTCGTCTTCACTCGTAACAACTGGTCAATTTATGCAGGATAAAAAAAATGTTTGAAATTAATTATTTACGCGGCGCCCGCTATTGTTCGCGTCGGTTCACTAGGGTTTTTTTTTTATCAACTACCTATACATATTATTTTCATTTTTTATTGGGCACGGGTCGTTGGTTTTTAACACATTTGATGTGATCCACGCCAATGTATACAACATGTGCCTCTACTATAATAATATTATATTAAGCCACTTTCGTTTACCACATAATAATATTACATAGGTACCTTATGGTATCCTGTAATAATCTGGCCTAGGTATACTAGCTTCGCGGTAAACGGATAATACGTAATAATAATGTTATATTATATTGTACTCTTTAATTTTATTATTCAACTCGCACATACCGACGAGCGGAGTTTACAAGCAACAAAAAATGTTTTGTTTTTAATTTGTTCCCTTTTGAAAACAACGAATATATACGTGATGTTCATAAACATTAAACAAATTTACGAATGTATGTCGTGCGAAAATTACCATATAATATGCGAATAATCTCGGTTATCTCACACGCAAATACCTCAATTGTTTTACCACCAAAAAATTATTAATATTTTCAATTTTCGAAAACAGTTTATATACGCTAATATTTTAATACTGTATGATAATAATATACATATAAATTAATCTCTATGGAGACTGCTGTACGGTGGAAAATAATTGTCAATCCATCATAATATTAGATGACGGATTGATATAGGTAATAGTGTTTTAAAAGGATTTGGGTATAATATCGTCCTGGAAGATGTAATATTATTATGTTTTATACCATGAATTATAATATAGGTTATAAATAAAATAATAATTGCAGTGTTTTTAAACAATATCATAGACATAATTAAATTTTTAACATAAGTTATGTTTAAAAACGATGAGTTATTAATTATTATAATAAATTATACTATTTAAAGTGTCTCACTTTAATATTTCTACGGAATTAATTCCTACTAAAGGTATTGTTATTTTTGATATATTTAAAAACATATCAAGACATTAGCAAATATAAATAAATTGAATAAATTATGTTAAGTTTATATCTCCTCGTTTGAAACATTTAATGGAAATATTCCACGCATTATTTTATTTATATTTTATAACAACCTTTAACATAATTTCACAAGTTTTATAAAAATCAAATATAATATTTAATTAGCTTAAAACAAAAACATTGTTCACAAAATACATAAATATTTTATCGAAATATCGTAATAGATATGGGTAATAAATTATAATTTTATCATACTAAAGAGCCACTATAATCGGTGGCTTCTATAACCGAGTCAATCATGACTGTTAAAATATAATCTAAAATTATCACTTAATTTACTCTGATTCGTTTAGTCTTATGTAGTGAAATAATGCATAGACATTAATAATCATAATTTTTTTGATTTTTAGATTTATATTTAAATTGTATTTTGAATATTTTGAATGATGACGGTATATTGAGCCTACAATATTATTACATGTTTTTTTTTGCTATTCAGGTCCTATACCATACAACTCTAATTATTCAGGAAAAAGAAGTTTTTAAAGCTACATATTAATAAAATATGGAAAAAAATTATCTAAAGATGTAAATTATTATTTTAGTTTACATTTTTAAAATACCAAATTTGTAATTTTAAAACATATTTATGTATTCAAATTAGTGAAAATATCAACTAAAATACTAACAATAAAATAGATATATAAGATACACAGAATTTTTGAAATGTTAAACCGTCTCCCAAAAAAATGTATTTGAATATAATTTTTTTAAGTAAATATTTCTAATAAATTCGATAATTTTTTAATATCTGTAGAATATATTATTATAGGTAATTACATTTTTTTCGAACACGATAATATTATTACATATATTGTTGTTTTTTTTAAAACTAACAATTTTAAGCAATCAATAATAATTGTAATATAGGTACCTAATTAAATATTTTTAATAAATTCAAATATTTTGGTAAAATTGCAATACAATAATTAGTAATTCATTTTTTTTAAGACAACATTTTTTACTATTGTATTTTAAAAAGAATTGCAATTTTAAATAAAATTTCCTGTATGTAATGTCATATTATTATTATTTTTATTAAAAGTATAATAGAAAAAAAAAACTATTTATTTATACTTGAGTATCTACTACTGAACTAATATGGGCATTACTGTATTAGTAAATAAATTATTTAAATTTAATAAAACATACTATTATATATTCCTACAACTACATAATGATGTATATACTCAAGAATGAAATATTATAATGACCTACATGTATCATATTACAAGAACAACTAGAAAAAACAATAAATATTTCTTAAGTCAAAAGTAATGTACAGTTATTTGTTCACATTCATTTTTTTTTAAAAGTATTTTTGACTTAAGATTAAAGTCAACTACTGATAACTTAATTGCATAAACGGTGAAAAAATCAAACATGACATAATATTATAATATAACAGTAATTTATAAGTTTATTTTATATATATATTATATTATACAAGTAAAATCTATAGTAATAATAATAATAATAATAATAATAATTATAAGTCATATTACCGTGATTCGTCTTCACAGTTTCAACGGATGGTGTGGACTGTTTGACGATGAGACGGCTTGGTAGTCGTTTGTCGACTGAGGATTTCTGGGTTGCTGTGGACTGATCACAGCTTCTGGCAGACGGGCGTTAGTCGCTTCGTTGTCGCCCAAAAAGCCTGGACGGTCCTATGGGAACGCACGAACCCTTGACTGGCGGGTTGGGGTGGCCGCACCCTTCGTCCGCATTGCCCTCGCGCGATCCCTACCCCTGACCCGCCGGCCATACACCCACTGACTGTCTATATGGTGCGCACGCACCCACCGCCAGAGTACCCGGGACCCACACCCACCTGCAGTCATCATCCCACTCAACAACCCTTTCCGCATCCACCTCCACCACTGTCACCTACGCATGAAGGTACAATAATTCAACAATTTCATAAATATGTGTATAGGTACCCATATTATATCCCTGCAGTAAAATAATGTGGAACGATTTCACCGAGTTTTTAATTTGTTTATTTTTCTCCTGAGATGGCTGATCGGGGATAGGAGAATAGGCGCATTTAGAGGGAACTTAAGGGAGGGGGGATAAGCCCACACAGTTTTATCCGTACCCTTTCTCCCAGGTTTTTAATCATATCTTATTTTAAAATATTAACTATCGGGGTTTGTGCTGCTGATTCAATTTTAGCCCTCTCAGCAAAATGTCGCTAGTTGCGCCTATGTGTTGCATTGCTACCACGGTATGAGCTGGGTAACGCGTTTCAGGTGTAATAATGTATGCACAGTAAAGATGCTTTCTTTGTTCGGCGTCTTTGTTATTTTTAAGTTTTATTAACTTCTTTATACTATATATATATATTATATGCAACAGCGTATATGTCAACTACCATTATACGGGTTAAAAAAACTCAATTATTTTCGTCTCCTGGAATTTATTCCAATGGTTCATTTTACATTTAATCAATTATATTTTCATATCCAAATAATTATACCACATAATAATATAATAATATATTATAATCGCCATCAGGCGTATAGTTGGTTAGTTACTAATAAAATAGTATCTAATATTACCGGTTACAATTTCCATTGTGAACCTAAATTTATAAACACACTATTACAAATTTATATATATTATGTACAATAAAAATTATTGATTAATTAAATCTCAAGCTGGAAATATTAAGTATTTTACGCTTTATCAGTTAATGTATAACTCTTAATCTACACGATGATAATATAAAACAAAATCAAACATTTACACAATTAAATTGATAAATATATGACATTGGACGAGTTGTGTACTTAAAAACATTTCAGCCTTACATTGGGAAGACAAATGTGTGTCAGAATAATTAATACAATTTAATTTCAACTTACGATTTGAAAGTAAAAAAAATATTGAACCGATTAAAAAATAATGTCGGTGGAGTTTAAAGCTTAAGTTACGGGTCACAGTACAGGTAGAATTTACATTAAAAAAAAAATGTATGGTCTTTGGAATTTACATTTTTTTGTTTTGATATATCAGTGACTTACCCTAGGTCTACTAGGTCTTCGTCAATATAATATGAATAGTGTATAGTATAATAGGTACCCGTATAGGAAGTTTACTTATTACTAATAAGTTATTAGTTATTAGTTATTACTAATATTTATCTTTACCAAATACTTTAATATCAATATTATTTGTCCGTATACACAATATACATACATAATAATTTATTATTATCATAAACAGACCGTAGTGGCAGTGTTCCGTACCCGCAACATTGCAGGACGATAATATGAATGTATGATATTTGTTAATTATAATAAATTCCAACTAATACTATATAATATTTTAGATTCTGATCAGAGCATTTAATGTATTGATTTTATAAACAGTGAAGTGTGTTTTTTTTTTAAAAAAATGTGACACTTCATGGCAGACTTTTGGAGAAGTGAAAAAGCGCAAAACCTGCATACCTTTTTGACAAAATCGATATCGTTTTTTTTTGGTCCAACTCCGAAACGAATAACGTTACTAAAATATTTGAAATTGTCACCAAATGTTTGTATTATGATTCGTACATTTTAATTGTAATATTAATTCAATATTTAAAAGAGAAATAACGATTTCAGGCAGGTATTTTTTAATTTAAAAATATTATTCGTGGTACTCGAAACACTAAACGGATATTATTATATTTTATACACCTAATGAAATTTTTAAATTCAATGTTTTCAGCGACAATTAACTTAACCTACTTGCTGTTACTAATAGTAAAATAAGTTACTTTAATAGCAATATTAAAAAAAATATATAAAATAAACTTGACAAAGGCTGATAGATCGTCTTTCCTCAGAATCTTTTTTTCGTATACAATTCAAATTTAACTCATCCATTACAGTACGGCACCAAATGGGTAAAATAGAGAACGGTACCTACTATACTTAACCACCTTTTTAGATTCTGAGTGGAGCGAGTTGGTTTCTTTTTATTTTTGTGTGTATCTTACACGATAAATAATAGAAATAAGGCTTTGATTTTCAACTTCAGTATCTTTTCTAGTGGGAAATTGAATCTAGTTGGTACTTTAAAAATGCAAAATAGAATATTTATTTTCAGAAGTTTTCAAAAGCGTCAGAAAACCAGTTATCTACAAAATCAATTTAGTTATTTTGGTGTAACTATAAAACTAATAGGTCACTGTAAGTGTTTTTAATTTTCAACAGAGGTTTATATCAACATTTTCTGGGCCATTAAATATTAAATATTTTGACTCTTTTTTTAGCTATTTATGGGCATAGGAAAATTTCGATTTTTATCAGTTTTTTTTTTAATCTTTTCGATTGGTCAAAAATCAAAATGCTTAAAATGTTAATACAAAGTTCTTAATAAGGTGTTCTTAATGGAAATAAATTAATAATTCAATTTCGGGCTTTCGGCTGTTTTAAGGCTCTGTCAAACAGAACGCGTTAAAGCGGTAATGGCTCGTCGGCGTGGTGCTTTCACGCACGTGAATAACGCGGCGTTGTAACAAATTACAAAATCGCCCCTTAAATTGTACCTTCTTACTGCTGCACGACCCGCGACCTACCTACTGCTACACATTACGTCCTACATATTAAAATATAATATATCCTCATCTTTAGTTGTGTTGAACTTAACTTCAATCTAGACTCTAGGTCATTAATTGTGTAATCTGTACAATATTGGTATTTTCTAAAATGTCTAAGAGTTCTACATAAAACCAAATACAGCCGACAATCTATTAAATTGTTTGAACTCGCCTAATATAAATCCATTAGTAATCACCAATCTGTAATACCGTTTATTTAATATGGAATATCGACTATCGAGGGATAATTATGCGATAATTAATTCGTCACCATATAGTCATATAACTGGTCTTTTCACATTTTAGTATTTGACAAAATGTCATGCGTGGACAATATCAATAATATATTCTTAAATTAACATAGTAATATTATAATCTGACAGAACGTATTCGCTCAGAATCGTTATAAGTACAATGATTGTATAGCATTAAATTCAATTTTAACACATCCATTACAATGGCTCTCTACTCTCCAAGCATCTAATGTGCGATAATTTATAACTGTATACTACCATACAAGTTATTATTTGTAGCTCGGCGCAGTGGCTGAAATCAATCACGCAACGTGATTGAGAGTAAGTAACGGCCGCTGCTACTAGTTCCCGGATGGGTAACCACCCGGATCTATATAGTGGCAAAAACCTTGCCACACATATACGTGTTGCCGCAACCAACCGTTCCAACCCTAACAACCGTAACTCCTACAATAGCTAATGGCCATAGTTGCCGGGCTCTAGACCAATAAAAAATAAAGTTATTATTTTTTTTTTGTTTCATGAATGTATTACTATTTACTTATATTCTGGAATATTAAATGGGCGTACTTTGTAATAAATGCCTTCTTGTAATAATAAAATTAATTTTCTTGGTTTAGTATTATTATGATAGAATGAAATGGATTTCCCTAGTGTTTTCGCTATTCCACAAATTTCCCAATTTGCTGTTTGTCGTTTTATGAAATGCCTAGTTACTATACAAAATACTTAGTAAGTGTATGTAAAAACATATTATATTATTATACACTTATTTAAAAATGGCCAGGTGATTTATAGAATTCCTAGGCATTTTATAAAATATCATGTTATGCCGTGATGCCAAAATGCCGTGTTATTTTTGAGAATTATTATTATAATGTGATAAAACACCGTATGTACCTACCTATCCCATATTATTTACCAGTCGCAGTTAGAATTAAACTAAAATGTTTAGTATTGTTGATATCAACTATATAAAAAAATAATTACGAAAAACATCAAGAATCTGGATATGATCAAATCGTTTCAAAATTATCTTCCTAAAATTAGATAGTACGATTGCATGATTATGCTTTGTTTCGTTAAATAGCGAATGATCCGCGGTACGGATAACGCCTAACTAAAAGTTCTGATGTCATATTGGGCTTGAAACTGGTCTTAAATGTACGGCAACCGACAAAAACTCTACAACGACAATCACATTGTCATAATGACAAAATAAAGATTAAAAGATTCTTTAAAAAAGAAAAATAATTGTATATAAAAATTTAAAATTAAATAAAGACATTCGATAATTCAATCACAGAATGTCAAGTACGAACGGTTGAAACATTATGGTCATGATGGTCAGCCCCCCCCCCCCCTAACCGTCGCAGAAAATACAGCCAAACTAAGTATAGATTTTAATATTCGACACAAAATTAAACAAAAAAAAAAATTAACAATAATTACCCAAACTAAGTCGGTAGTTTTATACTTTTATTTTACGTATTATTTACTATATCAGTATCTATATTATTTTAAAAACGTTTTATGATAAACTATAATATATTGAAATAATACCGAATAAGTATTTTCGGGAATCGTGCAAAGTGCAAAATATGTTTACGGTTGAATTAAAATCAAATCTATAACGATGCTACCGTTAATTATTGCAGTTAACCGGTCTTTTTGTTCGCAGTATTTGTACCTAAGGTACTTACTATAATTGCCTATTATTACAAACGCAACATGCCGTGTGGTAATCGCTTCCATGGTCGTACCTAACTTATACTGATGTAATCTGTTTTAAATCGTACACACCTAATAACCACCTTGAATTGTATTTATTATGATCGGCCGAACACGTGTATTATTGTACACAAGAAAAATAACAATATTATTAAGGTGGGTACGAAGAGGTACCTCTCCTATACAGGTTATACGGAAACGTATCATTTTCTCATTTCTATGAGATGCTGACCAAGTACTTTTTAAGCGCTATAAATGAAACGACTGTCGTAAATTCAGACATCGATCTAACCGACAGGATACCTATATTATAATATTATACTGCTCTACCTTATTATAGTTATTAGTGTTATTTACATATTTCCATTGGTAGTTATTTGGTTGAATGTGTGGAGGGGCTTGATACCCATCATCAAGTTTAACCATTATCAAAACTAGGAAGGCTCAACCTTCAATTGTCTGCCCCGCAAACTTGTAGAAGTATATAATATAATATATTAATACGTAAATGTAAATAAATATTATATTATATTATGTTTATTTTAATGTTATAAATGTATATTAATATTAAGTGTTATAGACGGACTTAACATTCTGAGAAAAGGGCTTGAAAACATCCATAGGAGACTTGGGCCCCTCATCAAGTCCTCCCTCCAATATATCGGCCTATGCTGTATCGTTCATTATTTGTGTTAAAAAAGGTCAGGATTTGCGTGTAGGGACTAAGAACTATGTTTTACGGACACCAAGGACCTTTAAATGAGTATAATTCAATAAAAAAAAAAAATTCAAAAAGTCACTCTGCTGTATAGTAGGTTTCGATTGTCCCTAGTGTCAATGAAATTAGGTCACTGTAATACATTATGGATATTATGTTAAACTTGAATTCAATGATAAATCGTTGTATACAAAAAACCAATCTGATCGAAGACCATGTGTTAGCTTTTATTTCTAAGGATATTGTATAACACTAAGAGGTGATGGAAAAAAAATGTAAATATTTAAATAAAAAACAACAACTTTGTAAAACATAAGATTACCATATTAGTGGTCTTATTCATTCATTTTTCACTGATGTACCTACCTACGTATTACGATTTACGATAGTTATTTTCCGCTCCACAAATATCAGCTTATCACGAAAATCTTCGTTTTTGATACAACGTCGGTTGAGTATTATGAGTGTTATATAATAGATTTATCTTTAAGAGTTTTACAATAAAAAATTAAAATAGAGGACGTGATGTATGGAACACGCGAACGATGATCCTGGTTCGTAGATAGAAATCAACATTTAAATAGTAAAAATGCAAGTGATATTTTTTTAAATTATGTTTATAATCTATTGACAAATCAGAAGACAATTAAATCGATAATGAGCAACAACAATATAAAAATAATAAATCAATATAATATTATATAGAAAAAAACTAATACCGATAAGAGAAATAAAACTAAAAATCGAACAATTTCATTCAGATTTCAAAATAATATATGTTTATACTTAATAGTATACTTATATGTTATGTGTTAGAAGTAGGCAGATAAAAATATGGATCCGATATAATCTTTTCCATTAGATAATTGAAACTTTGTACAATATTACCTATACCTAGTTTATCACAAAATAAAGAGTCAAAATTACGAATTATATTATTTTAGCCAGTGTGATGTCACAACCTACCCGCAGTCTATCATATTAATATTATAATTAAAAACTTTGTCTGTTCCAAATGTATTTGACCGATTGTAAAAAAATTGACCCGATTATTTATTATGTGTGCTGCATCTGAATTTATTTAAGTCTGCGCACGCCTATTTTGTGTATAGGACTACTACGTACTATAGTGAGTATTACTTTATCGTAATTTTACATAAAAAAAAACTCGCTACATATTTTCATTTTTTTTTTTTTCATATTTTCTTCCTTGGACATGTATGGTGTAAATAGCGAACTGTGCACATATTATTCAATTATTAAATCATGCACCTAGATGCATTTAATATAATACAATTATCGTTTATATTTTTTTTTTTAATCAGGTCTCGCCGTTACGGGTTATTTACTAATCTCACGTGGTATTATCAACCACACATATATTTTGTGTTAAATAATGATAAAGTACCTACCTAATAAATGTATAAATTTTTTTTTTCAATTTTTTTTATTTTTAAAATATTACTATTTCAATAAACTTTTATTTCGACAGTTTGAATTATAATTCATATTATATTAAAGTATAATCTTATATAATTAAAATATAATGTAATTAAATAAATCATTTTGAACATAATAGTTTTATATTTGTTGGTTTTGTTGTAAATGCCAACTATAAAGTCAATTAATACTGCCGGGCTTAAATATTTAGAGCAAACGCCAAACATTATTATTATTATTCGATGGTTATCATATTATAATTATTGAAATGACGTATGCAATTATATTAATCATGGCAATTAGGCACACGAGTCTATTTGCAAAAGATTTGGGAAGTTCAATTTAAAAAAAAATTAGGGGACATATTTTCATGCGGTATTCAGTTTTTCTGAAACATAATTTTACACCTATTTACAAATAAGACAGTTACCTAACTACATTATTTATGTTTATATTAATCATAACATTATCGGTTGGCACGCGACATATTACAGCTGCGACTGCATTACGTGAAATCGTTGCGTTATTATTTTGTGCATTTAAAAAAAAAAATACTGATTAATATATTATATCTACCTGGTTACCTAGGCGCATGATTAATACAAATAATTAAATTTAAAAAACTCGTTTTTCACTCATTCATTATTAATATATTTACAATATTATAACACCGTGATGTACACTGACATATCGTACACGTACGTACACCTGCACATGATACAATGTGTACAATACGTATAATACAAATATATCTATATATGACAATACGTAACCATCGTATTAATCGGAGCCAGCAAAGACTTTGTCGTAACGCATAGGCGTAGGTACCGTATACAGTCGTGTTATTCGGTGGGATTTTTGCCGCACCGTCGTCGAATTGCGTCATCATTCGAGCGATATCAACACTGGGTTGGTCGTGAATAATCGCATACGACTAAAACGAGTAGGTATAATAATCAATAATAATATTATAATACAATAATATTATACGTTTTCAATAACACAGAGCTGCGTAGCACGTATACAATATAATATTATATTATTATTGGAACGATATCGTAACGTTACACATATTACAATGTTAAAATATGAAAAATGATAATATAATAATATAATTATTATATATTATAATAATAATAATCGGTAACATAATAACCGACACATAATATCATAATATATACGTGCCGTATAGTTATTAATATAAATATTACGCAACGCGTATGTTGGTGTTGTTTTTTTTTTCACCGGAAACTGGCGTACTATAACAATGTTGTGAAAAAACCGATACTTATTGCTTAATTAAAAAATCGGTAGAAAAACACACTGCAGAGAACTTGTAGTCGGCTGACGTTGTACAGTTACGTAAACGTTCCTTGTTTGTATCTTGGGACGGATTCACGGCCTTTTTCGAAGGAATGCCAAGTATGATAGGCCTAAGATGTAGTAAATGTTCACCAAAATATAATATAATATTATACTACCTTCTGGGGATTGAATTTGAGAAAAAAATCCGTTTGATGTTATTTACAATTACAACTTTACGTTTATCGTTATTCGGAATTAAAACGTTATACAAGTTTTGCGTTTATCGTTATTTAAAATAGTGTTTAAACCTATTAAATTTAAAAATAATAACTAATGCGGGTAGGTAATAGCCCGGATGCAGAACATAATATTATAATCAATTCTTAGATTGTTTGCATGTAATAAATTTTTCTACGAAACCAATAGACCTTTTAAATAAATAGATTTTAAAATATTTCGTATTGCGTTATGTTTTATGATATATAATATATTTTGTTAATCGTTATGTTTTGTGTTGCGGTATTTAATTATTTTTGATTATCGCTTTCCGTTATAATTACGTTTAAAAATTTCAATCGTTTTTTTTTTTGGCAAATAATCATAACGTTATAATAACGTTTGCAAGCCATACATACTACATGACGTGTAATTTGCACCAAAATTTAAATTCAAATTATTTTGATAATACCTACGTAGGTAGGTACAAGTTTTGATAAGAGAGTACAATATATTGAGATATGAGAAGCTATTAATAACACCACAGAATATTCCGTTTTAGATTCTGAGCAGTTATTTCACTTACCTATTTACACCGTTCTACATCAGTTTTTACTTAAATTCTAATATTATATAATATTGTGGTCATATATTATTGTTATAAGGTAATTATTGCATTATTTTAGACAAATATAACATATCAACATCATATAATTTTTAAAAACTTAATGATTTTAAATTATTTGTATACAATTTAGATTTTTGATAAAGAAAGTCTACAATCAGAATAATCCTAACATAATTACTTTGGCTTGGTTTTCATTTATAAAATAGGTAGAAAAATCACTAGATTATAAAACAAAATTCACAATTCTGTTTAGAACTTAACTCTCCCAATACATGCTGATCTTACACAGATTGTTGTAGCTATGCAGTATGCTAAATAAATGTATAAGTATTTAATTTTGTGCTGTATTAATAGAGTCTTAACAATATAAACAAGAATAATTGTCAGTCAAGTAGTGGTAGTCAACATAATGAATATCGAATAATCGACGAAGAATCAAATATATAGATACTAATTTTAGTGCAAATTACAAACTCCAAAGTTAAAAAATGTACTTTTTTATATATAATATACGATTGTATATACAAATATACAAATAAAATATAATCCTTGATTGAATATCATTTAGCCGACACAAAACAAACATAGAATTGCTTAAACTATAACAAGTAAAAACTATTGTGAGCAATAATTAGAAATAGTAGGATGATTTTTTATATTATCAAATATTACATTTTTATTTCATACATTTGAACGTAGCACAACCACCTAAGTACTTATCATAGGGACCCATGTGGTAATTTGAAAAAAGAAAATTCACTTTTTTAACAAACCCAAATTAGATAACTCGTTTTTATTTTCATTAGTTGTTCACAATTCATAATCAATATTATCCTTCGTTGAAATTCATTGGTAGGTACAACAATATAACATCATCATAGGTGGATAATCACTACTCATTATTTAACCGAGAGTAATAATTATTGACTAATGTTATTAAATTGCAGATGTCAATGTGTTAGATTAAATAATTATAGGTAAACAAATAATGTATAAATATTTTTATATTACTTACCTACGTATGAATTTGGTAGTACCTACCTACACCGTTACTTATACAGTATTCACATTTTGTCATAATTTCATATTCAAAATCGAAAAACAAAACTTATATTTAATGAACAAGTCACTGAACAAAAAACAAATTGTTTTTTATATTATTTTTACCGATACTGATTACCTACATGAACGTTTGTTAAAGATTTAACCTGGGAAACCTATTGAATAAATGATTACAAAAGTAATTTATATTATCTAGGTATCAACCGCAAATCAATTATATTTATTTTTGTAATCGGTATTTAGGTTTTAAACGAATTTATATGACGACAACGATGATCACTATTATACTTCCTAAAGGTAATATATTATTATTTTAAGAAGATTATAAGTTTTTGTGCGTTTGAATCTCTTACAATTATTCAACACTGCTGAAGCGTTCAAGGTTGACCTTGAAGGTGCCTCTATTAATTTACTTCATGAGTAGGAATACCTATCATCCTAGGCGATGATCAAATTTTGTGCCCGGTCTCGCAATAAACAGTAAAACGTGTTTGAAATTTGAAAAAACAAACGGTATCGTTGGATCTCTTAACTTTTATCGTTTTTTTTCTTTAGAAATCGATGAATATACACATATAACATATCGTTGTCATTATATATGTTATTATATTGTGCTGCCAATTACAGACGTCGAACCTAGACCAGGGCTTTATTTACTCGCCACGTTCTTCGGACAGATACATTTAAATCGAGAAGGTCCTTCGATTTACTAATAGACCATCCTAACACACAGGGTAGATTTGTAGTGAATAGTCAGTGATGTAGCCTTCAATAATATAAGTTAATATATATTATGTATAACATATTACATGCATATATTATACTAGTTCATAATCGTATAATTGAGTAAGTACTCGCAGTACTTATATAATATTATGTTCTCTGTTATATAGATTTCATTAGTGCATAATAATATAGTCGTTTGCCGTTTACTGCAGTACACCACCATACTATGTTAACACAAAAAGTCAGTGGCGGATCTATTTTGAGGGGGGGGGGGGCATTGTCTATTTCCAAGTTTTACGACACAAATATTTAAAAACGGCACAATTTATTAACCTAGATGCTGGGCCGATGGAAAGGTTAAGCCCCTCTGCCCGTCCCCTTAAATCTGCCACTGCAATAAGCGACTTCTATGTCTGGCCGATCTGTCAAAACAATTAATCCGGGTCTGTGTATAGTTATTATTGACTAAATCAGCAAGGTGATATACATTGAGACGATAATATCTCGGGTGACACACTGACACTAGGGCAGGGGGCAGCTACTTACAAACAAAAATATAAAAGGAGAACCCCGCCCTTAATTTTTGCCTGTTGGTGTCTATTTTCCAATTTTTAATTCCTACTAGAAATGCTAATAATAGCAAGTTTTTTGTGGTGACTTGAAATCTAAACGTTTCCAAAATTCTTTAGATATATTATTATTATTATTATTTACAGCGTTGAAAAACGCATCTAAAAAAAATATCATTTCATTCGTTAATATAATATCTAAAATTATGTTGATGCATAATTATTATTTTCAGTATCAAAACTCGTGTAAGACATTTGTATGCAAATTAACTCGGTAAAAATGACGTTACAGGTCTAATGATGTGTTTCTGCAATAATATGGAAAACACATTTTTAAAAATGTTTCCAAAATCTTTTATCGTGAGCAACGTAAATTTAATATACTTTAATCAGATTGGCTAGTCCACAGTTAAAATAGCATCATCTCTGAAAAACATTTTTTAGACCAAGTTTCGTGTTAATCTCATTGGCTGACATTAATTGAATCCGGTATTATATTATACGCGTGGCTCTCAAGAATGAAGCAATTAAAACAAGTCGGACATCGGTTGAAAAATCGTCTCAATAGTTATCTATACCCATGTAAGTTACTACTACATTCTATAAGTAGTGAAATACTTTTCACCGTCGTCGGTAATTCGATTTTAATTAACTTAATGATGGAATTTCATTTATCCGATATACGTGCAGGATGTATGAAGACACGAAAAAAACCAATAAATCAAAAGCGAATGTGGATGACTGATGTACTAATGTATATATTATATTATATAGTGATATATATTATATAGGACATATTATTATTATATACGCACAGTATATAAATATATATTATAGACAGGTCACAGACACACGCAAAAGAATGTAATTTGAAAATTTCAATTTTGAAAAAAGCAATTTCTAATTGATTGTTATTTGCGGAATAAAAACATGAAGAATAAAATAAATATTTGATTTAGCACCAACTGTTGCAATCCTTTTTTTTGTTATTATAATACTCGTTTTAGACCTTTGTTTCTAACCTAACCTTTTAGAATATTGAAAATATTTTCATTTTATGAGCATAGTAATGCTGTTATCAATTTGTACATTATAAAGAAAATAATCAAAAAGTGTAGCTAGTAAGTAAAACAAACTACGACTTTTTTGATGTTATCAATAGAATTATTTATTGTTTATCATACAATATGACATACATAAATTATTTACAAAATAGTGAATACTCTGCAGGTAAGAAAATGATATATTTCGGGAAATCATATCCTTACAATATAATATTGTTGCATTGTTGCGTGTAAATTATTACATAAACGATGCTATATAATACCTGAAGTGGGGACGAGGTGGCCGAGCGGTCTAACGCGACGGATTTGGCACAGCCGGTCCGAGTTCGATCCTCGACCACTGGGTGGCATTTTTCTCCGTGCAAGTCATGGTGTCCGGAGAACAAGTGCCGCCATCCCCCCACCACGGGGCACGGCAGAAACCTACGGGTGCCCCATTAGAAATTCTGCCAAACACAACACACACGTGTACCAACCTACCCAATATAAAAAACCTACAGTGCCCTCCCCACACCCAATGGCCTTTGTTGCCGCGGGTTACCCAATAAAAAAAAAAAAAAAAAAAATACCTGAAGTTTAGTATCCATATTTCTACGAAAATTATTGATTTTTTTCGTATATTATATTTATTAGATTCTAAATCAAAAAAGTGACACGCAAAAAATAACACATCATTCGCTTTTCTCAGATCTAAAATATGTAGGTAATACTCGTGAGATTACACAAACTCGATTATGTTTGGTTTTCAATTTTTATAATTCAAAATCATTAGGTGCCATATGGAATTAAATAAGTTTTTGATTGAAACGATAACGTATAATATAGACGACACGCTGAGATAAGATGATAAACAGCAGGACCAGAAGATTATACCTACCTAGATTTGGCTTCTACCAGCGACCATAGTAGATAATAGTTCACCGCACAGATTAGCTATACCTAGTAGATAACTGCTGTGGGATTTAGAATTTCAGACGAAAGTCGTAAATCAAATGATATAATACAAACAATGTACATTTTTCGTATATTATATTTATTTACGTTCAATCTATCTGTATTGGAAATATAATAATAATTAATTATGGTCTATGAATTGACATAATATTATTAACTATTATAATATAATATGCTGATTCACATCGCCCTACAGTCCAATAGCCGTGGTGAGCATTGGCAAAATTCAGGGGAGCACAGGCTCCACCCAAAAATCTTTCCAAGACCCATTTAAAACGAAATCAAACATGATTTTAATATTTCCCTAAATGCAAGTTGTCCAAAATATAATAGCATAATATGGTGTAAATATAGATGCAGTTTGTAAATTATATATTTATATCCAATGTTGGGTATTAACGTATATAGGTAACGAAACTAACATTACTTTGTTCGTAACACATTACAACCAAGTATAATTATAATTATACACATATAATTAATAATTAGTAATAATTATTATTTTCGATAAGTAATTCTTAAAATAAAACCATTCCTATGATAGATAACTAAAAAAAAAAACAACAATTGATTCATTGGAAAAAAATATAGTACTAACTACTAAGTAGGTATATATTTTAGTTATAAAATTTATTTAAATACATAGAATGGGTATAATGTATACTATATATTATTACATATTTTAATTCTTGACACTTAAATTTTAGGTAAATTTTTTTTTAATTTTGTATAATACATTTATACTTGCAATACACTCCTTATAATTATAAGTTATTATAACTCTTCTTGAAATATCTACATTTTAGATTCTGAGCGGAGCGATGTTTGGTATTTTCTTACACATTAATATTATATGCTCGTAGGTACTTATCTTCTTCAAATTACCAATTCACTATTTATACTTAATCTTTTTGTCGATTGACGACTGATAAGAATTATAAAGAAATCGCCATGGACTGTTTTATACTTTTCTTTTTTTGTAAGGTGAGTGTAACAGAGCTGATTTTCTTATTAAAACTCAAGGAATTACATTACAATTGTATTCAATCCACTTCATTACTTCTTTCTCTAAGTAACAAGTAAAATAATGTGTTACTTTTTAAAAGTCTCTCAACCAACACCACTCAAAATTAATCTAAATATTTTGAAAATGTTATGTGTACCTATATAAAACTTTACCTAGGTACAATGTCAGAGTTTCAAGTCTCTCTGATTAATATCTTTGAATTACAATATGTTATTGCTTGAGAAAAAATTGTTATTTTCCGCTTAAATTGCATAGCGTCAAGGCTTGAACTGCTAACATTTATAAAAAAAAAAAAAATTATGACTATTTATTTTCAATAATTTTAACTGCTGTGAGAAAAACTTATGAAAACCATGTGTTAAATTGTCGAGCTTTTTGGCCAAGAAACAAAATAGTTTTTAAAATTTTAAATCTTTAAATAGATAAAAAAAAACAATATTTTCCTAGAAGATTGTAATATAAATATTTAGTGAAAATTGTCATTTTAAAAATGTACTCATTAATTTTGTATGATAATATATAATAAGTCTTAAACTAATGATTCAAGTCTTTAGTTCACTTGAAACGGTCAGAGATATTCCGCACCTATCGGCTACGTACGTGTGCGAATGGTAACTGCATTTTATTTATTTATTTATTTATTTATTAGAATTAACGTCATGTGGCTTTGAGAACAATATTAACAATGCAAAATTAACAGATCTTATGATAAGTCATAAATTAAAAATTTAACTCAAATAATATATTGTAATTAGTATTAAACTATTGTCGGCAAACAGTCATTCTTAGTAATGGCTATGTGGGTAGTCATTATTGATAGCAGCTAATTCGGTTAGTCAATATAGACAGATTGTCTGAATGATAAGTATAATAATTCAAACTGATAAATATTAATTAATTGTTAATGTGAGTTATAAGTTGTAACTAAAATTGTATTTATTTATTAAAATATTAGGTACTTAAATTACCGTAAAATACTTAGAATTTTCTAGTGGCCGACATTGGTATCTGCCATTCTCGGGTGGGGAATGGTGGCCTCTCTCTCCAGACACCGTGACTGCCCGAAGAAAAATGCCGCCCGTGGCCGAGTTAAAACCGGTGACGGTGCACGTCGCAACCGACGCCTTAGTCCACTCGGCCACTCCGTCCCCCAATATTACTATATTACTGAATGTACCTATTAACTATTAGTTATTTTAGGTCCACATATCTAGAGAAGTAGATATGTTATTTTAATATAATAAAAATTCGTTGTATCTACCACATTATCTAGATAAAAGTGTTAGAGTATCCTTATCTGTATCATATCTAGATGACATTTTCGTTATATATTCTCAACAATTGTCCGCAACTGAACGATGAAATTCAAAAAAAACAAATTCAGAACATATTTAGCCAAACTTTATCGTTATATCGGTATGATTACACTACTCATTTTTAAAATAAATTTTGCTTATCACTTAACTCTACTGTGATGAGATTTGATGACTTGGTATACATTCCTATATGTATTATATCTATGATTGAATACATAATTTGGAGCCAATATCCATATAGGTACCTATAACTTACTAGCTGATATAACATGAAAAATTGAGGGTGATACACCTGTGGATGACAAAGGAAATCATCGAGGACGTAAACACAGCAATAATAATTTAGCGAACGTTTAAAATATTATCATTGTTATCATATAATTATTATATTCATCTATAAACCACACGAACGTCCCGAACCGAAAAGCGAGAGGAAAAATATTAGGAGGTATATGATGTGCAACGGAGTTCAATGAAACATCGTCGTTCGAAAATATTATCCGTATCTTTGTTATAATATATGAATAATAATGCTTAAGGATATTATGTAATGCATATCATTTATTATTATAATTTATTTTAGATTAACATTCTTGTCTGGAACACATCACATAACGTAGGTACCTACTATTACACGAGTGACGAGTATTAATATGCAAAGCACTTGTCTATTTTTACTGTATCGTGACATAATTGATTAGACTGAAATCGTCGTATACAAAAAGTTGGTATTTCCTATATACTTTATAAATCTAACCGACTGAGTGTGGGACTTTGGTTAGACGGATTTCGATTTCGAATACGGATCATTCCGATTCATCGACAAGTCAACTTGCTATATTATGTTTTACTCGAAATAATTTTCAATATGTATTTGGTATTTCCGCTTAAATGTCCACACGGTCGTAAAAACGTAATTTTTCATACGAAACATTATAATATTAAACAGTTTTTGTAGTGTTAAAAATCGTTTCGATTAAAACACTATGTGTTTTAAATACGAGGATGCTTGAGATCAGAGATCGGTGTGATAACTCAAGTATTCATAGATAATATATAATAATATATATTATATATCATAAAAGTAAAATGAAAAAAAAATAAAGTCACTGCGATCGATCGCTTCACTCGGACGAGGATCACAGCTACGTTTTGTTAGTATTGGTATCTATATATTTATTTTATAAAATAATTAAACAAATATGTATGACTATAGTTATGCTAATATAAAAATATAATTTGTAACATATATAATTATGCTCTTACGGAATAGTACGGCAGATGGGCCTTATAAAGTACAATAATATTAGTAATTAATAAACGCGTATGACGAGAATCGCGAGAATGGTGACCGGTGTCTGTATTATAAATTATGTTAGACATAAATATCATTGCAAGGAGGTTAAACATCACATTAAAAATAAGTACATAAAATGTTTTCTCCGTGTAGGTTACCTATACTGCTCCTCCGTATAAAAATGTTTCAACTGCTTGGATTTCTATAGACGTTTACATTTCTTTCAGAAATAAATAATTGTTGAGAAAACTTTTAAGACTGTCGGATGGCATTACCGATTGAAGACTAAATAATAATTTCGAACTCGTCATAATAATATAATAATTATCGTCAGCAACGGGAAGTAAAATAAATAACACACCTTATTAGTAGTTATTGCCTATTGGTAGCGGTACCTATACGTCTTATATACAAAGAACCTTCCGTACAAAGAAATTCAATTTAACAAAATTTTCTATTTGACGAAATGTTTTTGAGAACCATAACCGAATAAATGTTGACGAATTTCTCAATAGTACGAATTTTTATTTGTTACCCGTGATGACTTGCGAGACTTTGCAACGTGCAGCGGAAGTTTCAATGACTATATTATTGTGCACGCAGAGGAAAAATACGATTACGAACTAAATAATATTATATATTATAATACAATAGATGGTGATTTCGACGTGTTGTCATTATTTGTCAATATAGACTTTGACTGTGTTAAAATATACGGTTATAGGTAATTATATTGTGTGCGGCCGTATTGTATTCACGCGCCATTCATGATATTATTATTAGGTATACAATCATCTCGGCGAGAACAGTCATTATATTGGAGAAAAAAATAATTCCCCTATCATCGGGTTCGGAAAATATCGTATAGAAGCACAATGTTGACGAGAGACCCGAGTTTTTCGGGCAGTATAAAAGAAAAAAAGTTCACGAAAGTGGTAATTATTTCGGTAGAGAGCTGAATATAACTAACTTCGTGACGGGCCAACCGATGGAATCGTGTCGACATTCACATAAATGATAAATCTGAAGGGGCACGATGGGCACCCATCGCGTGGGGTCAATTTTTAATGTACAAACCGAGTCGAGTGAAAATTTAGATTCCCGGAATTATTAAGTTTTCCGAATAAAATTTATTCGACGCGGACAAAAATCGCGTGGCAAGTCGTCCGTGGTTCACGTTTTATGCTTACATCGTTCGATATCGTCTCTGAAACTATATACCCATATTAATCTGATCATGTTATATTATTATTTTTACTTCCACAACACTAAACATGTACTTAACTAATAATAATAATAATAATAATGATATTATATCGGGTGATAAATCATTCAACGGCAACGAGTGCAATATTATTTAGTTCATAATGAAGAAAAGAGTTTATTTCAGGACCAGCGAACATCATGATCATATTAATATTATAATCTATCATATCGCGTCATGACGGCGGCGGAACGTTTAGAGTACATTAATATTATAATATTTTGTGTATTTCCCACGTATTGACGTAGTAATAATTATAAGATATTATTTGTAAGCTCCTTTCTAAGTATATAATATTGTGCACAATATTAAGCCCTGATACTAATGAGAAACGCACTGGGGTGTACTGGTATATTAAACGCATCTCTCTATAGAATTTAGGAACTCGTGCCATCAAATACTTTAAAATATGTAATTATGCATTTATGTCTTGAAATGTATTAATTACTTGTGAAATAAGTGTGCCTATACATTTATTTTAAATAGGTAATGTTCTTTATTTATATTTTATATACCTACCTACCTATTGAACTAATTCAACCTTCTTTCTGACGGAAAAATCAAAAAACTTGTGTCGACTGTGTTTAATTTAAAAAATAAAAATATTAATTAAATATTCTTTTAGATGATCTTATACGTTTATTTAAATTAAATAATACTTATGAATGATTGGTTATTGACATTATTTTTATATTTTTTTTTTACAAAAATAGTAATCATGTTATAAATTTATGATGATTATTATGTTTATTATTATTTTTTCTTTTTAATTGAGCACTTATTATTAAAAAATAGTTTTATAGACTAAAAAGTGTTTATAGCAGATATTTGTAAGCAATAAGCACTCATAATATCTGGGAACTAGCCAAATATGCACTTATGAGTGAAAAAAAGGTCAAATATTATGTAAAGCATAGAAAATAAAATTGAAGACATAAACTCTTATTGTGTAGGTAATGAAAAACATTTGTATATCACGTCATGTTATGTTTTTGTATAGTTGGCTAACTACGATATATTTATTTATGTGTAACTACATATAATAAAATACTTTCTTTAAAAGTTGAACACTCATTTTACTAACAATTTCTAAAGTTTTTGAAATTAATGTTCTACTCATCTTAATTAATACGTATTTGTATACCTAATTTTAAGTTAATAACACAATAGGCACGTAATAACAACAACATACAAAAGTTTATGATTTCATATTCCAAAGTACAATATTTTTTCTGAGAATTTAAGTGTACAAAAATCGAACTTTGGACGAGTAAATTTACAAAAACAATTTTAATTATTTAAACCTATCACTATAATATATAGTAAAGCGGAAGAGTGGACCAATATGTTACAAAGCACAGCCTCGATCCAATCCATGGCGTGAACTCCTTAAATAATCTAAAAAAATTTTTCCATTAGGTTATCACAGAAAAAATGGAAAACAATTCAAACACATAATATTGTTTATATTAGGTATATGGTATTAAGTATCATATATCATCGCGTTACCGTTTGTGTTACACCTTCCACGTCGAGTCTTATACATATTTTAATATTTCTCATATGGACGCACACGCTGCAATAACCATAAGTCTGAACGAATAATGTTTATGCAAAACCACGCTAATTTTTTAAACATGATTTGTTTCTACGGTCTGCAGGTGATCGTCTTGCACAGTGGCTATAGAAAGCCGACGCGATGGCTCCTCTGTGTCTCGATCGTCGATGGATCACTCTACAATCATGTACGAAGGATTTACGATCGTCGTATGATTATTATTAATTATTAATAATGTTTATGGACGATTTTTTTTCCCCTGTTGACCTCCCCCCTACTATAATGTTATGCACACTGCAGGTATATTATTACATTTTAATACTTTTAATAAAACAAATTTAATTATCAATAATAACAATAATACACATAGTTGGATGGCTTCTGAGAAGTCGAAGGTATTGTAATTTGTATACGTCCATTTTTTTTTTTTGCAAAATCGTTTAAGAGTATAAGTCCATTAGGTAAATCAAGGTTGATGTTGTCATTTTTCAAAATATTAAAAATCTTGAACCACAGTTTTTTTCTAATTTAACTACCGTCAATTCGTATCTATAGACACCAGACGACACGTATTTATATTGTGTATAATGTACAAATACCTAGATAGTATACCAATGTTCTAAAAAATTAAACATTAAATAATGTTTACAATTTAAATTTCAAAAATATTTTCATCAACGTAAACATAATATAAAAGCCACACATATAATATGTCCGGACTTGTTTTATTTTTTCCAAATACGACTCGACTCATTTTGTAATTGATATTTTACAAAATGTCTTACAATTTAATAACAATTTAATACTGTATAATACTCAAGACATTATTATTATAACTTTTAATACAATTTAATATTCCAATATTAACAATATGTACAATATATATTAGTCTGTAGGTGTACCTATTGTCCATCAAAATTGTGTGTGTTGACATAAATTATATTATAAATCTGCAGCACAATAGCTTATTTTTTTTTTCTAACAAATCTTATGAAACAATTCTTTTTTAGAAAAAGCTTAATTACCTATAAGGTGTATAAGGTAAATTAATTAATTAATATTGTTATTCATATTCATAGAAAAAAAAGGGTAGATGTCAGTTACACGTTACACTCCACTATACCCTAACCCGTCGAATGTACCCCCGTGTTGTCATTGAGGAAGAAGTCACTTTAATGTATACCTATGCATTAAATTTGAATTCAATGATATCATTGCACACGAAAAACAATTTTGAGTGAATACTGTTTGTTAGCCTTTATTACCAAGTGTATATGATATATTTATATTGTTATTTAAGTAACTTAGTTCACTATTAGTAATATAGTAGTTCAAATTAATTTTTTATTGCATTTAAAAATAACCAAAATCGTTGTCCTTTGTTTAAATAATATCTCGTTTCGTCCACATTTTAACTTATAATGTGTATAAAAAAAACTGTGTTTAGATTTTTTTAGATTTTTCGATTGAATCAGAGACTACTTATTAGACACCTTGTTTTAAACTTTCATAATCCTCCAAGGATTATCTAGTTCTTAGATATTATAGCAATCGAAAAAGAGTTATTACTAAGCTACAGTCATAACTAAGAAACGAGATTATCACCGCATAAAAATGAGAACTTTGGCTGTGCAACGTTGTTTTTATTTTTTTGATATCACTTATATTTTAAAAGAGTTCTTACTGTTTCAAAAACCATTATTGTTTGTGTTTTTCAAACATGAAAAACTTTTTTTCATTATAAGTAATATCAAAAAAATAAAAACAACGTTGCACAGCCATTGTTCTCCTTTTTATGCGGTGATAATCTCGTTTCTTAGTTATGACTATAGCTTTCTCGGTTCTTTCCCGCGCAAAACAGTTTTTTGCTATGTTGTAAGACGGAGACAACGCATGCGGGTGTAGCGCCCTCTTAACTATAATAATATATTATACAATTACCCGCCTTCCTATAGTGAAATACCTCGTCTTGATACCGATTAAGAGGACGCTACACCATTATAATATAGTTACGTCATATATACCATATAGAACCAATATAAAAAGAGCCATTTAAAATGAGTAGTGGCTACATGACTATTGCGTAGTATAGCGTGCTCTTAAGGATTTCATCAATTCCGCTATTTATAAATTGTAAGTTTAACAAAACCAGTAAAGTATGGGGAAAATATAAACTTCCCAAACAAAAATTACAAATCATAATTTCGAAAATAGTTTGACCATGGAATACTATTGATAGTATATAATATTATATAGTTTAACTGGTTTAAAAGCGTACTACTTAAGACTGATAATTATTTTAAATGTTCAAATATCTAATAATTTGTTAAAAGTGTATCTACATGTATAGTTATTTATACTTTATAATTTGAAATGGACTATTACATTTTGGTTTTAATAATTACATGACCGGTTGGTACCTGATTTATTATTTGGTAAATTATAATAGTTTATTATTTTACATATACAATTTGGATAATATACCTATAGGTACTATTATGTCTAATATAATTTATATAGAAGTACTTGGGCGTGAAATGTAATGTCCAACGTTCAAACCTACGTCTGATATTTCATTATTTTAACGTTGTCTACAATGCATATTGTGTAAAAAAATAAAAAATAAACTATTATTATATAATTCCATTATTAGCATAACTATAACCTATAAGATAATATCGTGCTAATCAGATGTAAATTCATTTTTAATTGATCGCTAAAATTAAGGAGTAGGTAACTTGCAGGATGGCCACGAACAAAAATTGGGTAGGTATATTGTGTGGTTGGAGCGATGGTCGTTTTAAAACTGTATCTAAGTATAGGTACTTAAATCTATTTGTACCGGCGGACGGAATCGATGAGTGTGCGCCGCCGATCTAATATAATATATTAATAATAATATTATTTATAGGTAGGTACCTACAACTATAATAGCAGTGAACAACAATGATAGGTAACGATGTAGGTTTATTATTTATTTATTTATTTATCGGTCGTGCCGCGTCTGCCGCAGAAACGTGTTTGTAATCACGTGTGCGGGATTGCGAAAAGTCGTCTTAGAGGCGGCGGCGGCGGTCACATTAATAATGTAACGGGATATTTTCGCACAAAACGGCACCCCCACCTCACCCACTTCACCCACGTCTGCTCTCGCGGTGTAAGACGAGACGCCGAAAATACATATAGCGGATTTGCCGAAACCGGCTGCTGGAAACCCGAGGCCACGCGGGGTCGTGCTATAAATCCAGAACGAGACGACTATAACAATATAATATATTATATCGAGGGGAGACCAGTGCGCAGCACCCATCGTCGTCGTATAATATACTGTAAAATAAAAATGTAGGTATAGCTTTATAAAATACAATATAATATTATGGTATTTTGGGCAATATAATATACCGGTATACCGCAGCTTCAGTGTCGTCCGGTGATACCCAAAATCGAAAATCGTCAAGTCTTTTCGACAGCCAAAAACCATGAAATTGATTTAAGCTCTTGTATAACTAGACGAGTTATGGGCACCTGCAGATATTTTTCTAGGGAAGCAAAGATAATTTAAAAAATAAACGACTTTTTTTTATATACCCTTCGAGACGCCCATGGTCAAGTTCATCTTGTAAATCATCAACCATCTTATAGTTCTACGTCAATATTTGATGAGTAAATTATTTTGTATATAAATATTCAAATCTTTGTAGAAATCGAAGTTCGAACAACATGACTCGTTTTTTTCAAACAGGAAAAATTCTGTTGTATTTTTGGAAAATTGATTGGCTGTAATAATCTTCATTGATACTCTACTACCTACGCCATATCTACCTGGACTTGCCGAGTGTCACATCATATTATTATATTACACTAAATGTTTAATTATTATTTAAAAAAATTTAAGTTGCACAGTCAACATGACGTGACCAATGTGATAGTTATATTTATAAAAAAAATAGTCAATTTATTAATTTTAACTGTCTCAAGTAAATATTTTTTTTACACATTAACTTTAAAATTGTAGAGTTAAATATGTTGTTGTTAACTGTAACTACTATTAACTAATAACTTGTATGTATTAACTTAATATTGTGTTCATTAACTCACCCTGCACCTTATTGGGCTAATACTTAACGCAATTGAAGATCGACTCTCGTTTTCTAGGTACAAATTAATTATTTACAAGAGAATTACTCTGTACAAACACAGGTTACACTTTATATTGACTATATCAATGCCATATTATGTTTCAGCGCCAGTGCAGTTTAAACTTAATAGTAGGTAGATAATATAGAAACTCGTCACTCAAATACTGCAAGTTTCGGTCGACATAAAGATCACTTTGGTCAACCGTATAGTGCAAACGTGTCTCTATAATAAAGACTATAATGTACGTATTATAAACATTATACATATATAATAACGGGGTAGCAGGCAGTTGCAAACTATCACGCTGAAAGTAAAAACAACGTCCCGAACTGTTAATTATTGCTATAGGTCAGGTGTACTTCGATGTATAGGTATAATCAATTAAATTTACCATTTACACCCCTGCAAGTAGCTTAATTATTTGTTTTTCACAACTATTTGTGCGACCGAAAGTAAGCTACTCAATCACTATTCGTGGTCTCGTGTTTTCGTAATGCGTTTTCTCCGTGCACGGGGAAACGCAACGATTGATTTTCAATCTCGAATATAGTATACCTGGGTTAGGTGAACAACCTATCGAGTTGACGTATAGTAAAATAAGTATTCAAAAAGCCTCTCCCCCCCCCCAAAAAAAAAAAGATTTATTGGTTTCTATTTGCACTATCCAGAGTATAGAATACTTACTTTATATCAATTGCCAAAATCTCAAAGTGTAAAGATGCATTTCCCTGGCACCCCCACCTCAGAATTTTGGATTCAAACCAAGGGCTTTCGTTTGTGCTACGTTTGTGCCGGATTGTGCTCGAATTTCATCGTTTGTGCTGCAACCCTTCTAAAGTTATAAGGGATAATGATTGGGGGTGCCAGCGAAACGACTGCACCCCCACCTCAGAATTTCGGATTCAAACCAAGGGCTTTCGTTTGTGCTACGTTTGTGCTGGATTGTGCTCGAATTTAATCATTTGTGCTGCAACCCTTCTAAAGTTATAAGGGATAATGATTGGGGGTGCCAGCGAAACGACTGCACCCCCACCTCAGAGTTTTCAAATATAAATTATGCCATTCGTTTGTGCTACGTTTGTGCTGGTTTGTGCTCGAATTTTATCGTTTGTGCTGCAAACCCTAATGAGCTAGAATGGATCTTTAGTGGGGGTGCCAGCGAAACGGCTGCACCCCCACCTCCAAATTTTTGAATTTAAATTATGCCATTCGTTTGTGCTACGTTTGTGCTGGATTGTTCTCGAGTTTCATCGTTTGTGCTACAACCCCTAATGAACTACAGGGGATCATTAGTAGGAGGGGGTGGTATGGAGCCATAATGCAACCACAATTCAAAATATTGGTTCTCCAAATATGAGCCAATCTTTAGTAGTTTGCTACTGATATCCTGTACCATACAGTACTCTACTACTTCCGGAGTTATCCTTATAAATTTAATTAGGTGGTTGTAAAGACGAGCCGACACCCCCCATATTGAATTAATTGGTAAAAATGATCCATATATGTCATTAGTTATTTCTCGTAGTTTTTACGTTCAAATAACTTACTTGCATGAGTTTGATTTTAAAATTTACGTAATCGTAATAATTATTGTGAAAATTAAAATTCTCAAATGTACGTTTTTATCTTGCAAAACTATTAGAAATAACTAAATGGCGTACATAGATCATTTTTACTTTTACCGAAAAAATACGTATCCCTAACTGTTGAATCAAAGACCAAAACGAAACAATTTTAAAAAAAGTTAACCAAGGAAATACGTAATACGCGTGATTAAATCACTCAAAAATCAAAATAGACTTTAAAATTTAATAAAACACTTAGGTAAAGATATTTAACTATTTTTTTAAATTATGTAGTAAATAGTAATAAAATATATTGGCTTCAATAAATTTAATATTAAAATTAATTGATATTATATAAGTAGCTACCTTAGTTACCTTATTAAACTTGTGTAGGTACCTATAATACTAGGTAGTATAGGTACCTATAATTCACAAAGCACCTACTTATGTACATGTACATTGTACACATTATATAAAACTTCACTGTTAATATTTATTATTATATAGTAAGCACTAAGCAGTATAACAGTATAGTACAATAATTGTAAGGTACAATAAATTATATTATACAATAAACAATATTATTTACTTATACTTTACGTTACACCTAACGTTTTATATAAATAGTTGCAAAACATCAATGGACAATTTGTGCAGGTTATAATATAAACTTTTATTTTATAATACTTACCTATGGTATTATACTGTAAAGTTTTTTCCTTGCCCAAGCCTAAAGTGATAACATTTTTAATTTTCATTAACAAACGTAGATTTTTTAAGACATAGCCACATAGGTATACAGGTCTGAAGCTATCTATGTGTTTTATTTTATCCTGATACGTGAGTTATAACTTACAAGACTTGTAATACAAGTTACAACTCACAATTCATTGTTTTTTAATATTATTGGATTTTTAATCATCATCAATTTATTCGCCTACTTAATAGTATAATATTGAGTGTACCTAATATTGATTAGTGATTAAGTACCTATTGACAATACATTCAGTGGAATCCAACTATTGTACCTACTGTATTTATTAATAATTTATTCTTCAACATAATTTGTTTAGGTTCTAAATTACTACTGGTAACATCTAATTTTTTTTCATGTTAGGAATGTTCAACTATTGCCTTTAAATAGGTATCTAAATAATGTGTATATTTTGTTATTTTTAGCAAAACCTCTTATTTTTTAGTCTTGAATAAATTAAGCCTGGAAACTTTAGGTTCTACAATATTGTCATGATTATGTAAGTAAACAAAAAAACACCTAAATTAACTATCCACAGGTGAAAAAACCAGACCTCTAAGTCGAAAAGGGGCCGCGCACTAGTCGACCAAAAACCGAAAACAAACGAAAAAATAATAATAAAAAAAAAAACATGAACAATGAGCTTGTTTTCAAAATGTTCACACTTTAAAAACGACTTGGGACTAAAAAATCAAACACACTAACAGCGCGGACCTAAGGGTAAAACATTAAATAAATAAATACGAAAAGTTCAAAATAATTATTACTCAAAACATTAGTTGGACGTAAACATAAGAAAACGTATGGGTATACGAAAAATCACTCAATGCGTTTTCAACTTTTTTCCACCCTGATTACGGGCGAAATAATGGTCGTACGCACTTCGACCATAAACCCTTTTTAAATCGTTGTATGCCATAATACCGGAATCTTGAGTTTCGTAATGATCAAACGAAAACTCAAAATCCAAAAACCACGTAACTACGTAATTTTCCAAGTACAAAGACATACGAAAAATCATAGCTCCCGAACTAAAAGTCGGATAACCTTGATCTGGGTACCCATCGATCCGGAGCAAAGACTTCTATAACATCGACTACTAAAACGGTTCGCCGCGCCCAAAATCTAAGTAACTGTGCCAAGATTATTCAACAGACAGTATTAAGTTCAGAGGCGAATAAATTGATGATGATTAAAAATCCAATAATATTAAAAAACAATGAATTGTGAGTTGTAACTTGTATTACAAGTCTTGTAAGTTATAACTCACGTATCAGGATAAAATAAAACACATAGATAGCTTCAGACCTGTATACCTATGTGGCTATGTCTTAAAAAATCTACGTTTGTTAATGAAAATTAAAAATGTTATCACTTTAGGCTTGGGCAAGGAAAAAACTTTACAGTATAATACCATAGGTAAGTATTATAAAATAAAAGTTTATATTATAACCTGCACAAATTGTCCATTGATGTTTTGCAACTATTTATATAAAACGTTAGGTGTAACGTAAAGTATAAGTAAATAATATTGTTTATTGTATAATATAATTTATTGTACCTTACAATTATTGTACTATACTGTTATACTGCTTAGTGCTTACTATATAATAATAAATATTAACAGTGAAGTTTTATATAATGTGTACAATGTACATGTACATAAGTAGGTGCTTTGTGAATTATAGGTACCTATACTACCTAGTATTATAGGTACCTACACAAGTTTAATAAGGTAACTAAGGTAGCTACTTATATAATATCAATTAATTTTAATATTAAATTTATTGAAGCCAATATATTTTATTACTATTTACTACATAATTTAAAAAAATAGTTAAATATCTTTACCTAAGTGTTTTATTAAATTTTAAAGTCTATTTTGATTTTTGAGTGATTTAATCACGCGTATTACGTATTTCCTTGGTTAACTTTTTTTAAAATTGTTTCGTTTTGGTCTTTGATTCAACAGTTAGGGATACGTATTTTTTCGGTAAAAGTAAAAATGATCTATGTACGCCATTTAGTTATTTCTAATAGTTTTGCAAGATAAAAACGTACATTTGAGAATTTTAATTTTCACAATAATTATTACGATTACGTAAATTTTAAAATCAAACTCATGCAAGTAAGTTATTTGAACGTAAAAACTACGAGAAATAACTAATGACATATATGGATCATTTTTACCAATTAATTCAATATGGGGGGTGTCGGCTCGTCTTTACAACCACCTAATTAAATTTATAAGGATAACTCCGGAAGTAGTAGAGTACTGTATGGTACAGGATATCAGTAGCAAACTACTAAAGATTGGCTCATATTTGGAGAACCAATATTTTGAATTGTGGTTGCATTATGGCTCCATACCACCCCCTCCTACTAATGATCCCCTGTAGTTCATTAGGGGTTGTAGCACAAACGATGAAACTCGAGAACAATCCAGCACAAACGTAGCACAAACGAATGGCATAATTTAAATTCAAAAATTTGGAGGTGGGGGTGCAGCCGTTTCGCTGGCACCCCCACTAAAGATCCATTCTAGCTCATTAGGGTTTGCAGCACAAACGATAAAATTCGAGCACAAACCAGCACAAACGTAGCACAAACGAATGGCATAATTTATATTTGAAAACTCTGAGGTGGGGGTGCAGTCGTTTCGCTGGCACCCCCAATCATTATCCCTTATAACTTTAGAAGGGTTGCAGCACAAATGATTAAATTCGAGCACAATCCAGCACAAACGTAGCACAAACGAAAGCCCTTGGTTTGAATCCGAAATTCTGAGGTGGGGGTGCAGTCGTTTCGCTGGCACCCCCAATCATTATCCCTTATAACTTTAGAAGGGTTGCAGCACAAACGATGAAATTCGAGCACAATCCGGCACAAACGTAGCACAAACGAAAGCCCTTGGTTTGAATCCAAAATTCTGAGGTGGGGGTGCCAGGGAAATGCATCTAAAGTGTAACAATTTATTAGTTTTATATTTCCCTAAATTGTCTATAATTTGTTTCAAGTCTTGAATAATATAGGTAGCTGGTACCTACTGCAGTAAGACAAATGTATATTCCTCTATAATAGACGTCATCATGAGTTTTACTGAGACTAAGACCGAAGTTGACACATGTTCGGCTCTTCATGTACACGGTGCCCTCATAAGACTATCTACCACTGATAATATAATATAAAAATGTTTGAATTTTTTGTTTTGTATTAATTAATATAATTCAGTCAGATACGACTATAATATATTATACAGCCAAAAACTGCAGTATTATCCAATTGAGAACTGCCAATAGTTAAAAACATTTTGACGTTTTAAAAGAAACAATAATAGCTAAAAATATAATAAGTACTTACCTTTACTGAACTCGAAAATATTTATTTACCAATAATAGCTTAAGTCAACTTTCAAGATATATAGCTTACGTGTAATTGTGTTACAAATCACGTTTAATAATGTTTCTATGCATCGAAAGAATTTTAGATATAATTTCATCTAATAATAGATAGGTGTATAATAGTTTCAATATATAAATAATTTATAAACTGTTAAAATTATTATTCACGTTTAATTTTTTTTTTTTTTTTTAATGCCTACCTTCAGTGCTTATAGGTATATCATGTCATTATGGTATTATACTATTTGATCGCAGTCGATTGAATTCGGCCAATGAGCTTCATTTGCGTATATATTTGCGTAAAATAAAAATTATAATTTATAAAATTGTTCTCCATTTCAAAACTTTTTTTCTTTTTTTTTGAACCCGTTGAGCCGATTATATGAACATTCGTTTATCGCATAGATATTTATTTTGTGTCGTTTGAAACCAGTTGGAGACTCGTACGGTTACCAGCAGCTGTAGTATAGCCGGTCCGTATAATATTATATTTGTTTGGAATAGGTAGGTATTTACGTTACTCAAAAACGAACCGACGACGACGCCTCCCTACGACCAATTACTGTAAGTAACTATAGTTGCTCGCGTGGATGGCGAAATGAAATTGACGAAAAACTGTGGAAAAAAAAATTGATACACCTCATAGATCGGCCCTGCCTATATCGCTATTATTGTGCGCCTTAAGCCGAGATAGACGTCGCGATTAAAAGGTCTCTATGTGACCGAGTGACCGATGCACGTACGCAGTTGTACAGGGCGATTCACCAAACACATAAGATTTTTCGAATTTGAAAATATAGGTATACATACTTAAAACCCGTATTTTCGAATATTTGATATTTTTACTGGGTACCGTTTATTAAAGAGTTTGGAAAAAAACAAGTTTGTATCGACTGCAGGACGCCACGGGAGTGCATACTCGCTGTTAAATTGTACAAACAATCTAATGTTTCGTAAAACAATAATTGTCTTTAAGTATAGGTATATATTGAAAATGTCAAAAATCAGATAACTGCTTTATTATATGTGGAAAAAAAATCGTGTGGACTTGGCTCTGTGGATCACCCCGTATATTATAATAATAATAATTTAAAGTTTTACTACCACCGGCCAATCCGATTTGAGTAATTATTATTCACTCGGCCGGTCTACGATGGTCGAAGTGTCACGTACAATAATTTATTACATAATATAATATTATTATCCGTACAACCGTACGATAACACTGATAAGACAGTACGACGACTGCTGTGTATCGGTACAAATGCGTGCTCGGGGAGCTCGGAAACCGTGTACGACCGTGTTGACAAGGAAAAAATTCATTTATTTCTGGGTGCCTATACGATATAATTTTACGACGTGGTCGAGCGTCTCCCGGCGGTATTCAATAACGACCACGAGGGGCGAACAAAACGTAATAATATAAAATTTAGAAGGAAAAAAAAACCGCTGCAAGACAACGGCGATATATTCGCCGAGACCCGTTAAAACGGGTTTTTTTTTTTTATAATATTATGTTCGCAAGAGACTATGTTATTATTATTACTATAATGCTCGCGACAGTGTGGTGAGCGAACGTGCTGAATAAGTCGGTCGGCGTCGCTCGAGGTAGTCGCGAGGGTGGTGGGGGGGGTGGTGGGAGGGGAGGGAAAACGGCGATGTCGAAAAACTGTACACTCCGTCGTATTTTACGTATATGGATGTATGTATATAATATACAAAAATAATATTATGTATATGTGTTTGAATTTTTTTTTTTACCTCGCACTCTGCACAATAATAATACAACCGCGTTTGATGATAAATATATTATATAATATATTTCATGTATTATTATATATTATTACAATAATATGGATATTTTTTATAATATAATAATAATAATAATAATAATAATATATAGATAGTAGAAAACAATAACAATCTTATAGTATTATGTAATAATAAAAATTATAATATTATGTACAGGTTGTTAAATCATAGTAATAATATATACGCATGTTATGCGTCATAATATTAAAAAACATAAACTTTTGCATTGTACAAGTTTAAAAAATAAAAACTTACGATTATAAATAATTTATTACAGAATATAAGTTTCATGACGATGAATAATAATATTAATAAAAATCATAATAATAATAATATTATATAGTGATCGTACAAATAAATTAATAAATAAAATATCATTGTATTGTAATATTCTTAGACAATAACACGCGAGTTCGCGCAATATAATAAAATTGCAATATAATATTATTGTATGCTAAGCATAATATTATTAAAAATATTCGATATTGCAACGCAAACGCAAAACGATAAAGTAATATTACAATATTGTATAATATGCTTTCCTTCTCGTTATTATGTCTACATTATATTAATCATAATAATAATTACAATTTTACTATGTAAAATATAATATTATCTATTATTTTACGGTGTCGGCGGCGTTTATCGACACGCGTAAAAATACACCAAAAACACAAAAACCGAACGACGGCAACAGGTACGCGTTCGAACGTTTATCACAGATATATTTTATTCGAGACCGCCGTACGAGTCGGGGGCAGAGGTTTCCAAAGATTAGAAAAAGGGGGGGAGGGGGTCCTCTCGAGGCGTTTTTTTTTTCCATTTTCTAATCGTATTCAAAAAAAAAAAAACGGTCAAATTGCTTATTCCCGCAGATCTGTTGTGGTTCGATTCCGACAAGCTCACTGCAGTAACGGAAATTCGACTTTAAACATAATCTCGTCCGCCATGATAGTGTAGGTAATAATATTTTAATTTGCAATCGCGACGGCTGGTGGTGAAAAGAACGTTTTGTTTTGCATGATTGCAGATAGGCGTCCTACATGTTAGGTCTATATAATACACCGCGGTCGGTCGCTTTCGCATATGCGGCACACCGCACACACGACTGAAGAAAAATAATAATATTTAGCTAAATAGCAACATCCTCGCCTGCCATATTGCCCCCGTCCGTTAGAATGTTTTTGGCGTAACGTATATATTTAAAAAAAAAAAAAAATTGCGTTATAATATACTTTATACATTATACAAACACACACACATACACCAATATAATATATATTATGTATATTATATATAGTGTACGTACAGGGCGATTCTCTCACGGTCGCGGTTCACTGCAAGTTTGTGTCGCCGTTATATTATAATATTATTATATTATCATGAAGAACCGCCCCGTACGTATTTAATACGTATAATATGTATTATTGTTACAAGTTTATTTACACGTTATAATATTAAATTATCCGACGATCGACTGCACTGATGGACGAGGGAAAAAAATTCGTCTTTAGATTTTTACGCAGCGTTTATGATTTCACTCACCCACCCCCGACAAGTACCTAACCCTCGATCATCGAGTGTGGTGCGCTCGTCGTTAAGAAAGCAAAAAAAAACAAAAAAAAAAAAACAATAATCATTTTTTTTTTTCGAGATACGATATTATAACAATAATAACATTATAATAATATCATCTATTTTATATTACACACATATTATTATGATATTATAATAAGACATTCGGTGGGCGACGAAAACGTGTTCGATTGATTTACGAAACATCGTCAAAACTACCATAGCTTTTAATAATAACAATGATGATAATAATATATAATAATAAAAATAATAATAATAATAATAAAAATAATATTCATAAAAAAAAAAAATAATAATAATTTACCTATGTATGGATTCGCGTGCGAACGTATAACAAACAAAATACCAGTGGATCGCGATAACGAATAACAAAATTATTGTATCCGTGGTCATAGCCTGCCGCCGCGATTAGTTGACCGCAACGGTGGTGGACTGGGCCGGTGCCGCGGTGGCCGACTTCCTGGACGACAGCATGTTCTTGAGGGTGGCCACCTCGGACGCTAGCCGGGCCACCTCGGACTTGAGTCTGGTGTCGTCGGCAGCGGCCGCGGCCGTCGGGGCGGTCGCGTGCACGGCACCGTCGGCCGGCTCGCCACCCATCGTGGCGGCGGCCGGTGACTGCATGGCGGCGGCACGGGGCGCGGCCACCGAGGCGGCCGTCGGGCACGCGGCTACCGAAGCGGACGAAGGCCGGACGCCCCATTCGACGCCAAGGCTAATGCCAGAGTCGCGCTCGTCGCTGCTTCCCTCCGCATCCCACGGTGGACTGGCCCGGCTGCTTCCGGGTTCCTGCTTGATGGCCTGCAGCGACAGCAACGCTGTGGCCGCCACGTCCTTGTCACCCAAGTGCGTCTTGTGACGGAGCTTGTGTGGCAGACAGTTGCCGCCACCGTTGCCTCCACCGCCGCTGTTGACGATCGCAGCGATGTTGTTGCCGTTGACGCCACCGATGATGCCCGCAGCGTTGTTGTCGTTGCCGTGGACCATGGAGACGTTGTTGTTGTTATTGTTGAGGACCGCGATCGGTATACCTCCGCCGCCACCACCGGTCATCATGGCCATCATGCCGTTGCCGTTAAAGTGGTGCCGGTGTCGGTGCTGATGGTGGTGATTGTTGTTATTCTGGTTGTTGTTGTTTCCGACCAACGCGCCGCCCGGTCCGACGACTCCACCGGCCGCTGCGGCAGCAGCCGCGGCCACGAATGCCAGCGATATGGGCACGCAAGACGACGATGTGTCGTCACCACTTCCGCTGCTCAGCTCGTACGGAGACGGTGGCCGGCGGCTGAGGTTCAGCACGCTGTTGGCAGCCGCCTCGAAGGACGGTGGCTGCAGTGGTGGCAGAACGGGCGCAAACGGGTACGGCGGGTACCCGGCCTGGGCCGCGGCGGCCACGGCTGCGGCGGCCACGGACATCGGCAGGTTTCGGTCACCCTGCTGCTGCTGGTGCTGGTGCTGTTGCTGTTGCTGCTGTTGTTGCTGGAGTTGGTGTTGGTCGACAGGGCTGTCGCAGTCGGACTGTGCGCCGCCATAGTACGAGCCGTTCATTTTGGGCGTGGTCGACTGCACGGGCTGGTGGATGACCGATGTGGGTATGGGACCGGACCCGTTCTGAGAGTAACCCACCGACGAGGACGAAGACGACGTAGAAAGTTTCGGGCGTTTCGTGATGCTCAACACTTGTTCGTTTGTAGGCAAAGAAGCCATAACCTGGGCGTGGACAAAAGAAAAACCATCGTTAGTACGTCAAATTATTTGGGTATATTTCTACGCGCAGGAAGTGTTTTTTTTTGGATGGGGTGGGATCGAAACCAATGACGATTGATGGATCATTATATTCGTAATCTTTCGAAACCATTTTAGTTTATTGTGCGCGTTTAGTTAAATTTTGGAACATGTGCGACCCATGTGGATGCAAGCAAGCTGTTCACTCGTTTGAGTGTAATACTCAAGTGTTAAGTATATGGTTTTTGAAAAGTTCAGTGAGAAAAATAAGACCGAGAGAACGGTGCAAACACATCGCCTCATCGTAAACAACTAATAGCGTTGTATAATACTACCCTTCACACTTGCCCATACAATCATGATCCTACACCACATTCCTAGAATATTATGTATTTTGATCGCAAAATAACTATTATAGTGCGGTAAGTTTGCGTAAATACCTCATGAAACGATTTGTATTAACGCAAACAGGACCTAACCCAAAACATTATGTGCAATGATGATCGAATTATTACCTGTTCAACGCTGACCACAGCCTCGCCACTGATGCCGAACTTGTCCTTAATGGCTGAGAGTTGGGCCTTGAGCACGTGGTTCTCCTTGCTGAGTTCGACCACCCGCTGTTCGAGGATCATGTCGTTGAAACGTCTCTTTTCGCGGGATCGTTTGGCCGCCTCGTTATTCCGCCTCCTCCGGTCCCAGTAGCTCTCATCTTTCTTATTATCCGGTATAAACTCACGCTGTTTACGCTGCGCAAAAAACTCCTTGTGCTGCAGATGCGCGGTGAGGTCGAACCCGGGTGGGTATGGTTCGCCAGGTCCTGGCGATTCTGGTCCGGGTGATACAGAATCGTCATACCTCATGCTCCCGGGACCACCCGACTGTTCCATGTCGCTACAATACTGTGGCATGGCTCCGCCACTGTTTTGCTCCTGCTGTTGTTGTTGTTGTTGGCGTTGCAGGTGGATTTGGTGAAGTTGCTGCTGCTGTTGTTGGTGGAGTTTTTGTTGCTGTTGCTGATGGTGATGCTGCTGCTGCTGTTGCTGATGCTGCTGTTGGTTTAGTTGCTGCGGCTGCTGCTGCTGAGTTTTCTGTTGATGATGATAACTGTTGGCCGTGTCAGCTACCATTTCTCAACCTTTAACACAAAAACACGTAATACATTAATACAATCTGTATTGATATCTGAAACGTTTTTCCGGTATTACGCCTGTGTTATGGGCTCATACAGTTTGCTAGATGGGAGGAGGAGACTACGTCCCCATTTGGATGCACGTGGTTCTCATATTATGTAATATTATTAATTCCTATATATCAACTGGGCGAAAAAGGAATCAATTATGGGAGTTCCCAGAATACACCTCCCTAACCTTGGTGACTCGTAATTCGTGAAAACCTTCAGACCAGCCGTTTCCGTAGAATTATTTGTGCTGAATTTCAGCAGGGGATGGGATTTAGTGCCGTAAAACCTAACGACGACGACGATTACGAATATGGTTTGGGAAATTCTGTGACGCTGTGTAAAACATGTATTATTTTGTGTTATGCTAATGGTTGTATCGGAGCACGAGTATACGTGTCGGTAACCTTGAGAGAAACATCGTTAATGCAGCGGCGGCGGTGGAATTCCGAAGCTACTGTTTCGCAACAGACACGTGCCACGGTAAAAAAATTACTACAATATTCTCCCCTCTCCCTTCCACACACCTGACTACTAAACACGCTCCCGGGGAGGCGTCGGAAAAGGGGACCGATCGTTGGAATCCTAAACGGACGGAATCGAAAAATTCGATGTCTGCAATAAATTCTACCAACGTTTATTACGGCCAGTGATGTTGCTGCGCTGTGCGCCGAGGTAACAACCGAGGTGACCACATTCGTATTACCCGTCGATGTTACGTATTAATATGTAGCACTGCTAACTTCTATACGGTCGTCGTGTTATAACACAATAATAAGTAATGACGCGTATAACATTATACATAATGTTATATAAATCGCCGGACCGGCCAAGGACGGCGAGATCGAGGAAATACAATAATAAACCGAGCAAGGTCGCCCGTTTACGATATCCGACGATGTCTTAACACTGGTTCCGTTCGGCGAATATTTTTTCCTATATTTACACGGTATCGCGAAATGTATTGCTGTTATATAATTTTCCCTGCAGCAGTAAAAGGTAGGTAGGTAGTTGGTTAAAGGCAAGACTCTGCACCTGCAGTATACGCGCGGCCAACCAGTTTGGTAAAAGGCGAGCGGACCACATTTACAATCGCCGTAGTTGCACGCGACGTGATGTTATACAATAATGGCTAGTATAAATTTTATTAATTTGACCTTTTGAAAACACCGTCGAGGTGAATGCCGGCCGTATGGATCGTTGTGACGTAAAAACGCGTTATCGAGCGACGGACGAAACTCGTATCGATCACAATATAATAACATATGCCATCATAATATTATTACGTACGCGATGACTGGCACTGGCGCTAAGATATTATTATAGTTATACTGATCCAAGGATCGACTAAAACTTAAACGAATAGCTGTCAGCTAACGTCAGCGTACCCACTATAGTCCGCAGCTGCTTCCCGGCACGACTCCATTTCGACTTACGCGTATCATTCATCAATTATTCATATACGATATCGGTTTTTTTTTTGGTTTTTCTACATCAATAATATTATACCTATAATAGTTAAAACATAAACACCGAACGTGACGCGATTCACGTACGATGGCACCATAGAAGGGAGCACCAATTTGAAAAGTACACGGCCGTTTATGATAATTATTAGTATATGACAGCCGTTGATGAATAGATGAGAGTTCAACACCACTGATAACTCGATTTCCAAAAAAATATTTTTTTCTACATTACGGACATCGGTCGATCATCTTTGTATTGATTTTGTGTGCATGTGTTATGTTACAAAAAAATAAATAATCTTTTCGAAATTAATAACAATACTCGTAGATCGTAAATATATCTAACAGGCAGTGCTTGGACTTGAAAATTTAGAAAAACATATTGTGGCCGCGTCCAAACATCAAATCCGTCGACCGTCTGACCAAACGAAACATTTTGTGTAAAACAATAATTGTAAAGATAACAAACCTTAATGTTATTATTACTATTTTAGGTTAAGTTTACCGAATAATAATGATTAATTAATGAAAAGACGTCTGCCAGCGACAGTCATGGTCGTGATCTGCACAACGTGGCGTGTAGGTATGTCAATGTATAATATTGTCGACGAATCTTTTTAGTATTTTAGTAGAGTAGTAATAACTAGTAATAAATAACACGTAATAAATAATAAATATAACAACAAACAATTACAAATAACGTAATTATTGTTGGTACACGTCTACATTACAATCGGTCGTAATCGTCCCGAATACCAATAGTCAGTAGATAGTTGTACCTACTACCCACATCATCATAATATTTATTAATTATTATTACGTTATTATTATATTATAATGTCTAGGCTTCGCCGTCGTGTGCGACTCGTCGCTCGCGTTTGCACATAATATTTTTATTATCGTAATTAATTGTTTGTACATAGGTAATAATAATAATAGTAAATTAATATTAAAGCGTCGGCGGCGAATGAAAATACGGTCGAGCAGTAGTTGCAGTAGTCGGAGTCATCCAAAGCTGTGTGTAGCTGTTGTCACCGTTTCGTAATATTATACACAACGACGATGTTAATAATATGTTATTACAATAATATATTATTAAAATATTATTTCGCTAATGTCCTAGAATTTTTTTTTATCGTAATTTTCCTTTACCTCGCTCCCCGTTTTCCACGAAACGTTTCGGCCGGCGCGCGAGACTACGCATAAACGCGGGCTCATAAATAAATCGACCTAATTAAAATATTATAAACACACGCGACAATAATATCGACGAGTGTCTTGTCGGCTGTCGCCTTTAGTAGTTATATTAAAGGACGTTTTATGCAAATAGGCCATACCGGCAACTGCGACTTTTCACTGCACCACATCGACGAGTCCATATCACCATAATCACGTTCTTCTAAAAGTACAGATTCGAGTTCGCTGTCCCAGCAACTGTTGAGGAGGAACCGAGGGGATAACGTTTTTTAATCACTGCATTCACTAACCTAACTTTGACAACCTACATAGAAATGTATAAGATATTACATTGATCACATAATATTACGATCGCTGCACAATATGTAACACGAAATAAACCAAATTTTACTGATGTCTAATTTACTATACATCATAATATTATAATGTAGTGATCAGTGTTCACACACTCCCATACCAAAGACATGTAGGATATTATATTGTAATAATTATATTTTTATAAATAGGGTATTTTTTTCTGAAACATTAATTATATTAAGTATATTATAATTATAATAATATCATATAAATATATTATAATATAATTATTTACACTTGATAAATATCACTTTTACTGCTATTATAATAATATACCTACAACATTATATTAACGCCTGATAAATCATAATGTATATTGTATTACATATTATATACAGAAATATCTATTATAATCGTGTAACCCGAAAAAATAGAAAAAAGTTCAAAGTCAACAGCCAACTCCGTGCGCACGCTTATGAACCGGTAGGTAATCGCGGCTACGACTTCGAAATTTAAGCATGTCCCCGTTATAATTACAATATTAGAATGCATAATAATAACATTAATATCAGAATCATATTATTATTGTTATGGTGCTATTGATAATAATAATAATAATAATATCGACATCACATTAACGATGTTGTAACGAACGCGTTGGACGTCGACCCCGCGGCTTACCTCGGCTTGAGGGTGTGCCTTATCACTATAAATTATATTAATATTTAATGTAATATTATTACTGTTTATATACAACAGTTACAGTTGCCGCCTTGCGCAATTTTATTCACATTTTATTTTTCCTTTTTCTTTCTCCACCCTTCCGATGTCGATAATATTATAATATTATAATATTTAACAATCGTTACTGGTTTTTGTTTAATGTGTCAAATGAAATCAACAGGTGTGTTCTGTTACTGTCGCGTGTGTCTCGCAAGAAAGCACACACACGACACGCCGAGTGCACCGAATATTGATGGTAATAATAACAACGACGAGCGCAAAATAATGACGTACGTCTCAAGTAGGATAATGTTTTTTATTATAGGTATATACAACGGATAAACATCGGGATAGGCCCATCAGTAACTATAATATCCACAGGATAAACCCCCCCCCCCAAAAAAAAAGTTTCAGGCTTAAATTGTGTGAGAGCGAAGCCCCCCTCCCCCGTGGCTAACGTTGATATTTGAAATGTAAGCGCCCCCTCCCCCCGAAATCTTGACGGATTTCCGCTTATCCATCCGATAATACTTGGGATTTTAGGAGTACGAAATACAATAATCCAATGGCCACGGTGTCCACCGGGCGGGGCCAAATGTAACGATACATAATATTATTATTATACCAAACACAATGAAACGCATTACGCGGGTTTATGTAATAATATCGTGCACGCACGCATCATTATGCTTGTAGTATACGTTTTGAAATCGTCCGATGACATTGTGCGCGAATTTTACGCGTCGTAAAAAACTCGTCGGCCTTGGACGTGTTACACACGACTCGGGTTGAGCAAAACGCACAGAGAGAGAGAGAGAGAGAGATAGAAAATTAAATAAATAAACGAAATAAAATAAAATATTATGCACTGCCAAACGCCGCTGCCGCAGCCGACGTCAATGCAAGTGCTCGGCGCGTATACATTACTATTACATTATTATTATTTTTATTATTATTACTATTATTACTATTATGAGATAATCGTCGTCGTAGTCGTAGTCGTGTTGGGCGTGCTGTTGTGTGTGTTTTTTTTTCATCATTTCGCGCGCGCCGAAGATAATACGCGACCGTATAATATTATTATCATTATCATTGTGTGGGATCTTGTAGGCCAACTCGCACCGACCGTCTTGGCCTTCACCCTCAAGGTGAAGTTTATACTACTTTGTATTAATATAATATTATTAGTAGTATTATGTTATATAATATTATTAATCATTACGTTGTACGAAACGATTTTCGTACAAAATGTCTTGACGGTTGTGCCGAAATCGAATTTGGGTAATTTTTTTTTTCTTGGACCATCCTCGCCGATGATCGTTTCTTTTCGTTAGTGTTATCATATTATTATTATTACTATTATTATTATTGTCACCTATTTATTTGTTTTGCATAACGATGCGCCGCGTTCGATATAATACGTATGTCATAATATTATACGACGTGTTGTCAACGCGCGCGATTGTTATTTAACAGTGTGCAGTAACACCACAGTCGTCGTGGTCGTTGTCGCAGACTAGTTATTTATGTTTATCACTCTAAACTATATATATAATATATATGTATACATGCATTTTTTTTTCATTTTTAGCTCGGCGAATATTTTTATGCGCCGGCCTTTGGCACGCGGTCGTCCACTTGGCCCCCGAACGCGTGCGTGTGTATGCCCGGTTACGCGTGCGCGCCGAAATCGCGAGAACCGTTACCCCCTCCAGTGGACGCCGATCCCCCGACAACCGCGGATACCTGTTACGCGGTATAACAATAATCATTATAACACTATATGGTCGATGGCGCCAAAGTCCGTGCTGACGTCGTCGCGGGCCGTGGCTCGACCTCTTTTTTGAAAAATGTGCATGTATAACGAGCATGAGTATAATATTTGAGCCACGATCGTGAATAAAATATGTGGGGCACCTCTATATTAAATATTAATTAAGGCATTGAGGCTGCGAAGTTTTGGAATTTCCCGACCGCATTTCGAAAACTTTGGCGCCACTGACTATGATGGGGTTACCCGCGTATAGTATTAAGGTGCCTTTACACTCAATACCGTGCGTCGTTCATAAATTGTTGTGTTGTTTAATATTTTGATCACAATATTATCTTTGCATACACGTCATAATATTTAGAACCTGATTAGATGTTAGCGAGCGTAACCTATTTCATGCTATAAACGATTTATCAGCAATGTAATCGATAACCATTTGACCACTGTAACCGCACGACGACAAGTTAAATATTTTTCTACTTTGTGCTAACACCTGGTAGCATGCGGTATAAAGATAACCAGAGCGTTCAGCCAATTAAAACACTGGTATCTTAACACGAAATGTCAAATTATGGACGACACAATAAAGTTGAGAATCGGCTGTTAATCGATTTTTTTTTTAAAATAGCAATGTGTGGCAGTTCAATAAAAAAAGTGAAAACAATAAGAAAAATGTTTAAAAATTAGTTAAAAAGGTTAAAAAAAATTCTTATTACCTAAATAGGACGTAATAATATATTATATATGTGGTGGGTTGATTTTAGGTTGCTTATGGGTTATTTTGTTTTACCACTGGTCTACACAACAATACAGTTTGATATGTTGGGATCTACATTTATTGTTAAGACGGAATGATAACATAATATCATTAATACATTTTTATCGACATTACGTAACGCATGGTCGGTCTGCCGATATAAATATTGACCTTAAGGGTGGCGTTACGTAGATATTCAATTGCAATATACCTTTTAACAATAATAATTTATAACCGTACTGGTCATGTCACGTTAATAGTGGTAAGTGGTATAATAATTGTGCGATCGTGCGACAATAGCATTATAAAAGAGTTGCCACAATATATTCGACAGAGTATAGAGTTGAACAAATGCGTTACCAATATTGTGTTACCTACGTGTTTTAGATATAGTACGGAACACAACACATACATATGGTACTATTCCGCTATCGCCGATCACCATGTGCAGGTCGGTGCTCGGAATTGTCTTCTTATTCGCCTAATTAAAACATGTTGTTCCTAGGTAAAACTGCTATTAGAATATAGCCATTGACAGCGGCCACTTAACTACACGCTGAAGTAGTTTTCAACTATATTTTGATATACGATGCGGTAACGTGTTAACCACACGGTTTACATGGAAAACGGTGATACCATGATTTCAATAGCACCAACTCTAAGTAGTGGAAACCCTGCAAAACCTAATGATCGTTCTGGGCGACTTAAAATATAATTTTACTATCGTTTCGATCCCGTTATCGCCGTCGTATTATTCGTAATGTAGCACGAGCTCGGTCCGCCCGCCGGTTATAACGACCGCGGAAATAGAATATAGTCACAATATTATTATTATGTTATTAAATCGAAGGAAGCGGCGGCGAGTGTGCATAGTGCATGCCTATTATCCGCACCACAATAAGACGCCTGTCTAATAGGGCGACGGGGAAAGACGAATTATTAAGAAGAGAACAAAACCGGAACGAGACACGGCGGCCGTTCCGTTCTATTTCCGCGCTCCGATTCCCAACGTGCTCTACTGTACTACATTTCACGTAGGTACCTATTTCGTTACGGGTAATAACAAACCATTCATCATCGGTCCGACTTAAGCGCCGGCCCGATCCGGCTGCTTCCGGTCTCGCCGTTCGGAAGTGAATCGGCAGATCGTCACACACCAAAAATACACAACCCAGCCCGAATCGAGCCTCTCGTCCGGTGCACGTACACATACGGTTTTTTTGCAACCGGTTCGAGACGGTAAAAACGAAATAATAATATTATCGCGGAAAAACTTTAAATTAACTTTTTTAACGCCGCGGTCTGTGCCGCCGCTGATGAAATCGTACCCGCCAATTCAGTCGTGACGTGTAATGTCCAATGTTCGGCCGACGGGTCTATTTATAGATGATATATTTACAATGGGCGAAACGACGTGAGTGACGTTTATTTATTTTTATCCGCACCACCTGTTTTTTTTTTTTTTTTTTACATTTTTCCCACTACGGAGTAGGTAGGTAGTTGTTTTACCGACGACTTGCGTTGTACACCGTGTACCTACGTCACAATGGTGATTTAACATGTTATGGAAATTCTACGCAAGTTGAATACGATACACCGCGGCACTAGCGGATTCTGTGAGATGATTCGTGTTTATACCTGCAGCCAACTGTGAGAATTTCGTGCGATTTAAATCGCTGGTTTCCCGTACTATGTGTTTTTAATTTTGTTTCTGGTTTATTGCGATGGTCGTCCGACCCGGTCCCGATTTTCAACAACACCCACACCCACCCAGTACCCACCTCTCCGATAGACACGTACACGACCACTGACTATCATCTAAAATCACAGCGCGTCATCAAATGATATACCTACATTTTGATTTTAAAAATGGGAACATCGTAGTATGGCTCCGAAATCGTACAGTCAGCAAAACAATGTTTATTCGTACCTACAAATTACAAAGTACAACGGGCGCCTGTCGCCCGATATTGATGTTGGTTTATTTTGTAACACATTCGTTATATTTTTTTATCTACACTGTTATTTTTTTTTTTTTTGATTAGTTCACATGCCTTGATAAAAATATTGGGCAAGAAAACATATTTTAATCTAATTGATTTTTACTCTTGTAATATTATAATAAATTCATTATTTATTTGAATAACCTTACATTAAATATAATATACTAATTTTCTATGAGATGTTTTTAATAACTGACAAGTAGAGAACAGCGAATGTGATGAACACATTTTATTCTACGCCAGGTATAATTTTTATTATTATTAGTGTTATTAGGTACTACCTATACATTTTTTTTATATTCTATATTGTTAACGCTTGGAAGTGTGTTGGAATAAATACACAATTATAATTCTCTATCTACGTGAATCCTATGATTGTTAAATATTATAGCAGATTTGCCGGTCTTGCACAATGGAAACACGGCACCGCAAAATTATAATAATTACGTTTTTTTGATCGTACAACATCGATCGGTAGAGAACATTTCTCAGTAACCTTCAACGGGGTCTATATAAAAACACAAAACACTGTATCCGAGCATTATACCCACCTGAACGAGTATCATATTGTATATAATACAGTTGAATATAAAATTGTGTAAGCATATATTATAATATTGTACACTATCGAGTATTCTATTTTTGTCATGGTGTACTCGAACATGCGATAATTACGAAGGAATTTCACGGCATAATTACATCGGAATAATAATTGCGTAACGGTTTCCGAGTGGGATCGAACAGATAAAAAATTATAAAATAATAACAGTATTACGGAAAACGGTAGGTACGAATAGAATCCCGCGCTAGACCCACGCTCGTAAAACCCGTGTCCCATGTATTATTATAATAGTTAAGTGCCTATATATACATATATTTACTTCATAAATATATTATAATACATGGGTGGACTATACCTAGTTATTAGATTTTTCTTCTCATTGTTTCGACACCGCGTAATCAGGCACCACCGCCGTGTGTCGTGTGACTGTGTTAATACTGTATTATTATACCCATAAACAATATGGGAATAGAAGTTCATTGTCCATCGGCTACATACTATTTGCATTGTGATTGCATTTTAAGAAGCTGAGGTGAGTTATCGTGTCACGGTAACCATCATTGACCATGATAGTACTGTTAGATAGATATAGTGTTGGCCTCAGTTGGCCGCCGTTATGCAGCTGCAGTGCCTCATCTAGTTTATGGCATTTCCTATCCATGATTATACCACCTATCTTTGGTATAGCACAATACCTGTATTTCCAACCCGAAAGAAACAAAGAAAAATATAATATAATCGAATAGGTAGGTCGTGGTAATGTGCGTAACTACTCGTAGAATATTAAAATATTATATTATTATTTCGACGTCTCGGGTGTACTTGTAGCTGCGGCGATGACCGACATAAAAATCGTTACGATAGCGCTGTATTACGATACGATACAATAATAATATCGTTTCGCACTCAATATTATCGAAATGGCCCGGATTCGCGGTGTCTTACCGTGACGGGGAATTGTTTTTTTTTTTCCGAACGCAATCACCGTCACTGTGTCAATATGCCGACCGACTACGGTGGCGTGTACCATAATATAATAATATATTATAGGTAATAATAATATGTAATATATGTGATATTATGTTATAACTCATAAACATTATATTAATACCTATATTATATTGTGTATTTGGAACAACGTCTCGACGGTTTTCGCCCCCGGGGGTAATGACCCACAGTATACTATATCATTATATTACTATTATTATTTCTGTTTCTATTATTATAGCTGGTACATTGGTACCTATGTACATATTGCACTAGTACGACGCCCTACATAATACACAGGTACTGCAAGTACACGCGCAATAGACATATATAATTGTCATAAACAATAAACGTAAAACGATACATTTAATAATATTATTATTATAACGATGTGGAGTATACAGTTACACGAGTAGCTGTCTGCAAAACCACGACCGAAAAGTCTGCGAATTGATAACACGCGGATATATTATGGCGATGATGACCTACAGTTGTAGTGGTTATATCTGGGTAGTACACCTAAGTACCCGAATCGGCCGAATCAAACGTATCGATATTAAGTTTCGTTGACGACCACGACCATGGTCGCGTTGGCAATCAATTTAGGCCGCTGTATGAACTACTATATTATTATATTATACAGGTATTATTGTGGCGCGTATGTTATAATAATAAGCTACACATTTTTGCTACCCACGTTTTAAATAATCTATTCTAACGATTGAACATTTAAATATTATGTATACGTGATGTATACTGTATAATATTATATAAACATATACCATTGACATAATATTATTATGATCAATATTTTCGTTTCGTGACTATTGGTAAGTTAAAAAAAAAAAATCTGTAATATTGTGTTTACTATTATGATGCTAATTTCAGTTGAGTATGTATTATGCGTTTTTATTTTACACTGTTGACAAAAGCGTCATGCAACTGAATAATTACTGATACGTGTTTGGCTAAAAAAAAAAGTTTTCATCGTCCCGAGAGGACGCCAACAAACTAGATAATCATTTCGGCGGAGCACACAATGTATTGGCCTACCAACAATGAACCGTTTCTTTTTTTAACTAATGTCGGTAGATATATTTAAAAATAAAAACCGTGCACTATTCTCAGACATAGTCAAGTAAAATACTCACACGCGAGATGATGAAAAGGTATTATATTATAATATAGGTATTATACTGAAATCACTGAAATCCGAAATTAATAGCGATAGAGGTAGTCGTTAGCGGTGGGTAACGGCTGTTGCTGTATTATAAGTTTGAATTCTCTTGGGCAAAAAATATACATCGCCTGCACTCATTAGTCATTAAATTAACATTATACTATGTTTTTTGTGAATTCTCGAAAGCAATTTTTATTTAACTATCATTCAGCTCGAAAAGTACTCAGTATTATTGAATTTTATACAATTATAATATAATTATGGGCAATTATCGAAAAACATTAAAATTAGCTATTTTATATCGTTGTATTAACAACCGCAAACAACGGGAGAACGGATACAATACAAACGTTCTACAAATAAATCACTTAATCGGTTAAATGCACGGTTAACGATATTTGTTTTTCATTATAATCATAATTATTTTTTAAGACGCCTGTATTTAATGTGTTATTAATGAAATCATTTATAATATGTTTTATACCACGTGTGAACTGCAAGACAAACAACATTATAATATTTTACCTATAATGTAGGACTTATACTATTACTCTTCAATACTATTCTTATACCTGGGAATACTTTGTTTACGGAAACAATTTTTAAATCCGTTCTAAAAAATATCTTTTATAACAACTTAACACAATCGTAAAATAGAAACAATAATAATGTTTTCGTGTTGTAACGAATTCGGATAATACTATAAGTGTTTAAAATCTAAATTCACTTTAATATCTATTCTTTAACGTTTTATAATATGTATATACATAAGGTCGTTGGCGTATACCTACCTACTTTTTGTATTATATATTTTATACTATCTTCACTATTTATCTCTGAGTATGTGCTCCGAACCGATCGAACGTATTCAAGTCATCTCTCCTATATATTAATACTCTGACACTCGTAACTGCATAGGTAAATAAATGGTAAATGGTAAAAATCTAAATTTTCGAAAATAAAAATTTTTTCACAGTAAAAATGCATAATATTATGTGCCAATAATTGTATGCGATTCTGTTAAAACGATTATTTCATTATCGCATCACGGAAATTCCGAGGAACTTGAATGCCGAGGAAACAAAATACACCTTACGCACGCGATACTTGAGAAAGGCAGAAAAAAGAAATTAGCGGCCAACATAATATTGTTAGGTTCTTTGTGACGACTAACGGGCGTGCATAATATACTTCGATTCATTGCGAAAACCGTTTTGGTCCACACGTTCATTAAAAACAAAGTACGCTGATTACTTCTTGGCAGCAACCTTGAACTATAATTGCATTATGACAAAAAGTACGATGAACCCAATCCACAGCAGAATTCGACTGAACACATAAATTCAATTTTCGGTGGATTGGGAGTCGTAATATTTGATACCATATCTGTTGCGAAAATATTTTCTACATTTTTCAAGTGCCTACCTAGGTACGCTATATTTACGTTATTACCTATCTATTTATAAAACATTTAACGCGATAAAAAAAAAAAATTATTAGCGCGTTTGAAGAATGAACTCGAATGAAGTGAACATTGTCTTATTTGACGAGATTACGAAAAAATTATGTAAACCCATTCGTACACTAAATACATACTCATATTAGTTTATACTTATATTTTATAAATAACAATTATCGCCAAGTGATTTACAATAACATAATATAATGTTTAATAATTAACTAAAAAATAAACTTTATACAATACCTACTATAAAATAAAAATAACCACTTCAGGTATAGATAAATTTATATTACATAATATAATAGAGTTTTTGCTAAACTTGCATGCAATTACAATAAACTATTGTATATTGTACCTATTGGTAATGGAAAAATTGTATTTGAGAACATTACGGGACGACCGATGTCGCGTCGCTAGCAATTTTTTTTTTAAGTCACGCTCGTTACTCGGGTATGGGGTGCGAAATAATAATACGTAAAAAGTTTTCGAACACAATCGTTTCATAGGTTAGGTATTTTTTTTCTCTGATGTTATAACACGATACAAATTTATTACGATTTTTTCACCGTAAACCACTCGCAATTTAATATAATAATAATTAAACGCGAGTACGCGAAACATAATTTATTATTAATCGTCGCTGTGTTCTCATTTTATTTTCGCGTGTCACACACTCATTTTATTAAAGTGTAATAATATGAATTATAATATTATATCGGATATCTACACCAACCCAGCCAAATCGCGAGTATAGTTGCAACAACGACAAGATGCTAATACTAAGTTGACAGTTTGTATTGGTTACTAACATCTCGCGTATTGTCTCGGGCGCGTGGAGATTTGAATGCTGGGGCTGCAGTCGCGACAGCGAGAACGGCGCGCGGATGAGTGGTGTCACGGAGGTGCCGATCGCGGCGTGAAAAGAGCAATACTGTTGCGGGTGGAACAATTTTTTTTTTTTTTTGAGAACTTTACGACGACGGCAACGACGGAAGGAAACGCAAAGCGTCGATACAATTTAATGACAATTTTTGGTGCGGTGAAAGAACAAAATAAAATAAAATTTGTAATACTCACGATTGGCCTGTGTGCGGCGCGCTTGCTGTCGGCGGCGTTCAGGAAGGAGCGTTATCCATGTGTGGTGGCGCTCGCGTACGAGTCGAAAAAAAAAAATCGTGAAAACGTTTTGTTTTTCCGCGACCTGCGAGTGAAACTGCCCCGTCGTCGACCAATTAATATATTTTAAAAATAAAATGTCAATAACAATATTAGTCGGTATTTCGTCGTCGCGTATCGGAGTCGGAAAAATAATAATATCGTTCGATAATAATATTATTATATTTTATAATAATAATAAAATATTATAACCGTCGACCGGTGTGGCGAACGAGCGAGCGTCGTGAATGCGATCGCGGACGGATAATGAATACACACTGACGGACGGCACCGCGCGAAACGGAACGAAAAATAACAATATTGAAAAAATAAATGTAACAGCGGTTTGCGCCGTGTCGCGACAGTACTTGCTGGGCGGACGCGACGGAAGCGACTGCTGCCGGTTGCCGCGTCGCCGCTGCCGCTGCGATTATATTATTATTATTATTATTATTACTATTACTATTACCATATCACTATAATATTATTACTATTACTATTACTATTACTTGTACTATAATATATTATTATCGTTGTTGTGGTATGACGCCGCCTCCGCGCGTACGGTACGATGCACGCCGCCGGTCGGCACTCGGTGGGGAGACCCGCGAGTCCTCCCGCCAAACTGCTTCGCCCCCCCCCCCCCCCCCCCACCCACCCACCGACGGCTACGCGCGATGACGGCGCGCGGCGGCGGCCGGTGGACGCGTCACGCGTGTCCGCGGCAGTGGCCGCGCGGCCCGGCCCGGCGTCCGTCCGCGCGCCACGCCAACGATTGCGCCGGTAACAATGCGTTTGCAAAAATAACGACACACGTCGTGCACAATATTGTACATTATTATAATAATTATTGTTAGGTGATTTTTGGTTAATAATTATTATTGGGTGTGCGTTGTGGACATTGCGAAAAACCGATAATATTTTAATAATATTTCACCGTTTTCCCGTATAGATTGTTTGAGAGTCCGACCGGCCGACCGCCTCGCGTATTTTATTTTATTTTATTTTATTCTTTTGACGGTCGCTCATATTATAATTTGGGCAGGTGCCTCGGCCAAAAATTATAAGTCACTGTACAATATTATATTAGAATAATATTTATTTTTTATTTTTTTTCATAATATCAAAATCTATGTCCGATGTATCGATACAAAAATACGAACAAAATATAATCAAAAAAGTTTCCCAAACTCCGTGTATACGCCGTAAAGAAGCCAGCTGATTCGTTCCATATTATTTTTCTCGTAGTAGCCCAAAGTACAAAGTCGGATAGACGAGATTCGAAATTATTGCTATCAGCAGTTGAAAACACGCCGACAGGACCTCTCCGGATCGACGGGAGGAAAAGTCGAGAGCAACGGCACATATATTATATTATATAAGTCCTATTATATGGGCTACACGGGGACACTGTTGCTAAATTGATCATCGACTACAATATTGTCAGCTAACGAATTAAATGATTTACATTTAGATTTTTTTCAAACAAAATATTAGATTTATTTATATACAATTAACATTTAAAAATGGTCCGATTGCTTCTTATATATTTCTGGTATACCTAAACGTGGAATACGTCTCTGGCCTATTTAAAATTTAGACGGCACGAAATATTATATAGGTAGTATCGATAGTAGCAGGGCGTATACGCCGTGCTGTTTATATATGTTATGTAAACGAGGTCAATACCTGTGGGTCATAACTGCATTTGTAAAACTATTGGGGCTGATGTACCTATAGGGAGAGAGAAATGTAAGAAATTATTGATTTTATTATTTCGTTAGAATATCAGATTTACTTGATGACAAGGTGTAGGTGGTGATCGGAAGACGGAAACTCCCCATAATATAACATTCGATACAATATTAAATTCTATTATTATATATTATATTATCTAGTTACAGTAATTATATTGTATGTTAGAAATTTATAATATTATGCGGAGCATGACCTGAGTAGTTTTTGCACTTGGAATATTCCAAAATTCATATTTTAATACACATGGGAGAAGTGAATAGCATAAAGACGTTGCTCTCGCGTTTGGTCTATTTTATATGCGCTATACAGTTGTACAATGTGACGTTATCCACGGGCTGCAGCCAATTTATATGAAGATAATAACCGTAATGTAGTCCAGGCGCGTTAAAGACGCTAGTGAGCTAGATTCTGTTGGGCTTAAAATTAATTACAATACATACATTATAGCTGTGATGAATAATAATTCATTGTAAACAGTTGCCACTTACAACACGTATACTATTATAATATTAGTATATAGGTACCATAGTATAGTAGGTACAGGTAAGTATATTTCCTACAAGTACATTGCAATGTGCTATGCGCCTATACGTATTGTATAATATTATAATATATTATTATAATCATATTTAGGTTATCTATCCTAATAACATACAATAGTTATAGCTACTGCAATTTCATATTTTATTTTGGATTTGAGTATGCTTATACGTTATTATAGTTATTTAAGTTGTGTTACTATGTAATATATTATTATTTTTAAAAATATATCGAAATATCAAACTCGAAAAACGAGTAAAATGTATATGTTGCATCTTTTTATATACTAGTTGTTAGGCAATACGAGTATAACTCTCAAAAGTAAAAGTTTAAAACATGATGATATACAAATTAAATGTATAAACGATACGCCTGCATTTTTACAAAATAATATATAGTCATAAAGCTATCTTAAGAAATATCAAACCCTCTACTAATTAAATATTTTTCATTCGATTGAAGATGCATTAAAAATGGATATAAATTCCATTTTAAAAATGGTTCAGTATAATTTTCCATTGAAAAACATGTAAATCCAATTGTTAAAATAATAATGATAATATAAGCACATATTAATTGCTGTGTAGGTATTCCATATGTATACCTATACCTACGTATGTACTTAACTGTATGCATGGTAAGTACGTTTTTTGGCATTCGACTTCGATCATCGAGCCTTTTAGTTTGTCTGATGTATATATAATATGTATCTTCTGCACTGCAGTTCGTGGCTAACAACGATTTATTACCTATACCGAAATCGCATAATATAATATCATAGTATCATCAGTAATAACCAGGGCTTGCAAATGTTATAATAACGTTATATTTGTCAACAAGTCTAAAGTTAATATTCAATAACTTGCCACATGTGCAATTGTCCAGCAGTAGACATTTTGGACCATAAGTCGCCTTGATATAATATAATATGGGGTACGCGAAAGTAAGCGACACAGCATAGTACCATCAGCTCGACTGATTATTATATACATATCGTGGCGGTCCAACTTCACGCTTCACGCCAACCAAACATTTGAAAACAATATTTTATGTATTATTACCATTAATTACCACTACAATAATAACACGTGTCCAGGCACACGAAGAATGTAACGGTGCTACCATACATACAGCTAGGTATTACACAATAGTGCTATATTAAATATGTGTGGGAGTTGGTCTGAGATTATAACTTAATTTTTCATAATTCTTTTTTAAACTGTGAACCTGCCACTGGCGTATTGTAACACCAAATATTACGAATACCCTATATGTATAGAATGACCCGACTCGCCATCCATAACCTTTTTACTAATTATCATTATTTTTGGAAATCTCGACTGCTGCAGTAGTGTTAGTGCAGTATTAGTATTATGATGAGCGTTCGCGATTATTGAATCGTATACGTCTTACATGTATTATTTGGCTTTATTGTATACAAGTATTATCGTGTAATACATATATTATAATATAATATTATAGATTTGAGCATTTGCCCAATTTATGTAAATATATTTTTAAATTCGGCTCGTTAAATTCCGTTAAATATTCATGATAATATAATGTTATGCACGTGTTAAATGTGCTATTAAAATATTAGGGCAGTAGAGTACACAGCATTTTTAAATGGGAGAAAGGGGCTCCAGAAAATTAAAGATTACCATACAACTAACAAGATTAGCCTTGAAAAATAAAGTAGGAGCTTTCTCGGTTCTTATAGGTACCTATACTAATATGAAAGGTAAAATATAAATACACAAAATTATATTTAAAAACTAATTTTTATCATAAAAATAATGGGCAATTAATTAATAAAATTGTAATTTTGTTGTGTCCAGTATAATATAATGATTTCAGACGTTTATATGAAGTATTTGAAAATGTTTGTTAAACTTCAACTTCTGTAAACTTTATTGCTCTTTTTTTGTTTATGTTGGCTCTAATTAATCCATTAAGATGTACATGAATGTACGTTTTTACGTTCTTCCTAACTATAGTTTACAACTGCTACAGTTAATAAAATATTTAAAAATCCCTCTACCATCTACGCCACTGGACTATGAAGTGCGGATAATAATTATTATGTAATCACACCATGGTGTAAATATTCGACCAATATGCTGATATAGGGGAGACTGGTGCGTTAGAGGTGAGTTAACAAACTCTATGTACATATTATAGTAAGCTCTCGTTATATCAAAGCTTAAAGGGAACTACAGAAAAAAGTTAGAGATATCGAGTTGTATTGGTAATTTATTATTTCAATGAGATTTCAATATTGAGTATGAGATTAAGAAAAATTAGAGATACCTATTGACTTTCGACATAATATCTATAAATATCTACTGTAACTATATTATATTATATATAAGTAGCCATAATTCTAACGAAATGCGTGCACTGTGTGCGTTTTATTCCGCGTATATTATGATCGAAAAAATCGTTAAATTAATATTCTCATAAAAACAATATTACATAGGTGCCTATTATATTGTGTTATGACGTGCAGTAATAGGTTTTAATTGTCTCGTGCTGAAGAATTTTATTCAACAGTAATAAAATTTCTAAAACGATTCGGAATACGACGATCGGATAATATAATATTGTGTTGTATGACGCGAATATACCTACGCAGGATAATCATTATTCATTATTCGACTGCAATATATTATTTCGCATGGTGCATTGTTTATTTTCTTAATTTTGCGTTTCCTTTTATTGGGTACGGGTGCCTCATAGAATACAGCGTCTAATACCGTTTGTCGTACACAATTTATTATTTGCAGCCACCGTTCGTCTCCCGCGACGTAAAGGTGCCTAATAATAATACTAATAATATTAATGTCTGCCGTCATTATTGCGTCATTATTAAATTCATCACATATTAGAATATTATGTATGCCCAGCTTTACCATACGCGATCACGACTGTTAAGCGATCGCTTAAAATATTTGTGCACGGCCGAGTATGTTCATCGGTTTCTGTCCGACGAGGACAACAGACTACGCGATGACATTGCAGCAGCTATATAATGCCATAGCAGTCGTCGCGGACGTGAGCACCTTGCGAAATCCAAATCATCGTTCTTACAATAATAATTCAATTATTATTATTTTTATTACCATCATGTTGTTGTTGTTGTTGTCACAGTGTGTTAAAATGTCGTCTGTATATTTACACGATATTATACATTTAATACTACTGTACTATGATATTATATACTATTATAATTACTAAACCACTATAAGGTACCTTATACACGAGGAGATAAAAAAAAATTCTATTATGTCAATCATACGCGACTGAAATGTATTACTATATACGCGATTATAAAAACTTCTGATCAGTATATTATAGCTCTGTTAATGTTTATATTAAAAGCATAAAAAAAACAATATCGTATATTGCTAATGTATAATACCGTAACTAATAACTAAAATATAATAATTGTATTCGTGTATTCGGTATTACGGTATTCCTAGATGTATTATCATTTATACATTATATTCTACCCGTATACATTGGAGAGGGGGGGGGGGGGAAGTGCCTACGTAAAAAAGTCAGTAAAAGTATATACTTTATAATATTATTATTATTATTATTATTATTATCCCTGCTGTTACCGCGTATAATCATCATGATTCCTCGACAGGTCATCGCAGTGTTCAATGTTTCATACCATAATATATTATGTATCGATGTAAATTTTTTTTTATTAAAATTATTTATCACAATAAAATATAACCCTCCACTGCGGCCATCCAGTATGGTCACTGGGAGAGATTTAAGTATTATAATATTTGTTTTTATAAACATGAATCAGGTATTATAGGTACATGAAAATGGAATACGCGTTTAACAAATATAGGTGCGAGCGTGCGACAATAGGTACCTATATATAAACATTTTACTGCAAGTGATAATAATATATTATACGAAAACACAAGGTAAGTAAAGCCATATTTTGTACATTAAACTGTATGTATATATTATACAAGGTGATTAAATTAAAAGAGATTACACTCATTATTTCGAAAAGTTTTATATTTTTTTTTTTTAAACGAGATTTGTACATAACTATATAGACGTCAATACAAACAAGATTTTTGAAAAATAATTTAACCATCAATAATTTTTTATGCTTTTTATTTTTCGAATGAGAAAATACATTTTTTAATTTCATATTCTAAACCAAAATATTCTTCAAAGTACATACTTTGATAGATACGTAAAAAACTGAAAACGATGTTGTCATCCAAAAATAATAGGAAATACATTTTTTCGAAAATGTTGTACTTCAATGACATCAAATTATGTAAAAAAAAGATATTTTCAAAAATGTTAGATATTTTTTGATCACCTTGTATATAATATTATTATTATTTTGTAACGAAATATTATCATGCGGTGCATGACGAAACAATACAATAGAATATTCTCTGCAAATGTGTATAGGAGGTATTAACTGCTGTTGTAGCATATTTCCTATACTAATATATATATATAGTGTATGTAATATAAACGATTGTATAATAATATTTATACCTATTTATAATTTATGTATTTGCCTATAGGTACATCGAAAACGTCTCGCCGTTTATAGACGACAAACACTGAAACACGTGCTCCATTTATGTAACACATACGGACGCGCAAAAACACGCAATATACGATATGTTACGATAAAGGTTTTTTAAACACTCCATATAAGTACGTTTCGAGCGAACGAACAACAAGAGACGATGTCGAAACGCGCACAACTATAATATTATTGTAACGGTCGTGTTGGGATTCATCGGCGGTGGTGATATTATATTATATTACGGCTATCATCATCATCATAACTGAAAATTCAGTTTTACCGATCATTAATTATATTCGTATCCATTCGTCGAGGTTGAGTCCCGGTCCTAATGTTTTAATTTTTAAATATAGGTATTTAAAACCTCAACACTCACAACCTATGCCAAAGTACAATGAGCACATTCGATAAAAGTATAAGATATATTATTATACACTTAAGAGAAACCAGATATAAGCTGTTAAAATAGTGCACGCGCGTGTGTGTGTGTCACAAGTATGCTCGTGGGAAGCCAAACTTCTTTCGAAGTTATTAGGTTTGTGGAGTTTTATATGTGTTTGACTATATTAAAAGGTCAAAAATGAGATCGAAAACAAAAAACAATTATTTTTTTAAAATAATGTGTATCATTATTATATTTAAACTAGTATCTACTTGTACATACTAAATGGTCGCCATTGCAGGAGGTTACTTGGTCTGCAACGTCTTACACCCGACTGTAACACCTAAAGTTAGCACTCGACCGTTATAGTCACGTGATCCACTTATTTTTCTAGATCCCTGCGAAAAGAAGTTTCACTTTAATAATAGGTACATATATAAGACTATAAGAGTAGGTTTTAGGTATCTATTGGCTAGCATTATCATATCAACTATTATTTTTGTCAATAAAAACAATATTTATTTGTACAAAACAAAATATATTTTACATTCATGGGGCATATAAAAAAAATTAGAAAAGAAATTAATTAACATTATACAAATTTAGCTCATTTAATTATAATTTAGAAGTTATTTTTAAAAAATTACTATTGTTATGACGTAACTTAGGTATAAGTAACTTAACATTTTAATTCATTAATGCCCAGATTTGGCTGTAGGTTATAGTTTGGTATCCATCCTATTCGTATACGAAGCTTATAAGTTATAATATTGTGGAATAAAGAATGGTTCAGTACACGAGCGAATACTGCTGTTTTACCTACATTAAATATTGATAAAATGTATGCGTGTCGAAGTTCATAAGTTAAATTAAACGCACATTTTGAGGTTTTATTTTGTATGTTGTGCGCACACAAATAATAATAGAAACAGTTAAAACACATGTGTTTAATATATTCTTATAGCTTCGAAGTGGTCTCCGCACCTCATGCAGCCATGGGCACCGACTTTTAAACTGGCACACAACAATATTTACAAAATACTTGATGGAAATTAATAATGATCAGAGTTTAATGAACTTTTTTTTTTTGCGTGGTATCGAGGACCGGAGAAGGAACTAAGTTTGCCAATACTTCTCCTCAAGGGTTTAATGAACTATAAAATATCAATATATTGTTATTACCATAATTTATTTTCAATAAACGCGATATAAAAAACATAATTTTTGATTCTGTTTAATGTATCGATTTTACACTGATGTTCGTTTTTTCTATCTGTTGTCCGTCATTACCTTTTGGAGCAGTAAAAATGCTTAAATTGTCAACTCTGGGGTTGGTTTTTGGTAGACAGTTAGATCTAGTCGGTATACTTTGGGTGGGAAAAAATACAAAAGTTAGTACTTTACTAAACCAACCGGGAACAACAACAAAAAAAATTAAACAAAAACACACTATGACATTTCAAAATTAATTTTTTCGTCAAAAATGAATTCAACTTATAGAGCGTATTTATAACTAATATTTAAGTTAATTATTTCAACAGCAAAAAAGCGAAATTAATATGTATATCATAAACATATATAGGTACTTCGTAATACATAACAACGGTGCTGACCGTAGACCGTTGACGGCGAACAGTCTTTTCACGAAGAACCGTTTTTCGTTTGCAATGATTTATCGATTTACTATTGAATTCGAATTCAACACATTATATTATTATAGTGACTTACTTCTCAATGACGAGGTTATACACTCGACACCTTAATGTACAGCAGAGCGGTTACCACCTATATTTTCCCTCTATTTGTTTGTTTCGAGTTTAGGTAAACTAAAAACGACCAAACACTGCAGCAGTATTATAATAATTTTTCGAAACAATATTTCATAAGCATTACAAATGACTGAAAAAATATTGCCGTGGACAAACATACAAGGGAGAGAGAGTGCGACACACACACACACACACACACATTAATATTATAAATACAGTTATATTATGTTATATATATATATGTTTGTGTATAACAAACGTGGGGACGAATAAAAAACGGCTGTTTGTGATCAGCAATATAATAATATACCAGCATAAGACCACGGTCTCGCTTTTCGATGACATTTTATCGAGAACTTTCATATAACAGTAAAATATACATAGTTTGCTCGAAAAAACAATAAAAAAAAAAAACACTGTAATTAATAATAACAATTATTACAATACATACCTATATAATATGTGTACCTGTAAAAAATCGGTTGATATAAATTATAATACTCTTCTGTCACTATATAATATATATATATATATATTATAATATTATGTTTACACAAAGTGGCGGCTCCGCGTGCGTAGGTTACTCCATATAATTTTTTTTTCTGCCACCGAGTTTTATAATATAGGTTCCTACATAATAATAATATTATATTATTATTTACGCACAATATATCGTACACATATAATATAACGCAATATCGTTATGATTGTACTCTGCAAGTTATAATAATATGTAATATACAGACCCGACTCGTACTCTGAAAACACCTGTACAATAATCATTATGTGTGTGCATCGTTATACTATGCAACAGGTATGTCTATACGTATTAGGTAGATCCGAGTGCGCCGCTGCCGTCCGTTTGTTTTAATAACGTTAGCGCATCAACGTAACAATAACAATAACATTGCAGTACGTTATGTATTACCATAATATATCTAATATTATTATTATTATTTTTATTATTATTATACCTATACTCGCCATGCACACAATATTATATTATGTACATGCATTTCATACAATATATTATGATATTATTATGTAGGAAGGTATGATATATCATTGTAAATATTATAGTGGTATGGTTATTATAGGTATACAGAGTGATTCATCACAACCTGCACGCTCACCCCCATTTTTCCTTCAATTTATTCAAATTTTGATTTTTAGGTATGTTTAAGGACCATATCATATTTCCACTTATATCTAATATAGATTTTCTTATACTATTTAAAAAATGTCTTGTGACGATATAAACTTATTTTTTTATTCAAATGACATTTTTTACTCGAAATAAAATTATCAAACATATGATTCTTTTTGAATGTGTTGAATGTTAATGTATCTAAATCAAAATTCAAAGTGTAGTTTCTGAGTGTTTCTAAACTCGTCAACGGATTAACGAAAAATGAAAATATAAAGGTGATAATTCATAAGATAAATAGCCTTATTAATATTTTTAGCATTGGTTGCTATTTGAAAAAACAAGTTGAAAGTGGGTTATCTAATAAATTTAAGGGTGAAAAAATTAAACGTTATACATTTCTAGAAAAGCGTAAATTTACAATTAAAAAAAAAATCTGTAAAAATGTCAATACTTTTTGATATGAGTGTTATACGTTAAATGAAGCGCCCTGTATGCCAAGGTTACCAAGGATTCCTAATAGTCCATAAAAATTATTTAAAAAATATATAAACAGATGTAATTGGATCTAAAGTGTTTATTATACTGTGACAAGTTTACAAATTATAAAATGTTGATAGAATAATATAATTTATTAAGTTTTGAAACCATCACAGCCTGATTACATATCATCCAAATCCAAAACTACGAGCATATACTTAGTACACAAAGTTAAACAATTTAAAAACTTCTTGTTTGATTTTCTATTTGGCAAGCATCATAGGAATTTTCAAAAAACTCATCTGATTAACAAATTACAGTAGGTAGGTAATGATAAAGTTGATTTTCATTAGGAAAAATGAAGCTGGTATCGTTACGGGACAGTACTTCATGTGCGGAATAAAAAAAAATCCAAATATTTAAAAATACGGACTTTATAATTATTAGGTATACTTATTTAAAAGTCTTAAAAATCAGACTTTGTTTAAATTAATTTGGTATCAAAGGAAAAAATATGAATGAGCTTGCTTGGCGTAAATCACCCTGTACCTATGTTATATTAAATAAATTCTAAAACGTGCACGTGCAGCGATAATTGTGTCCAAACAGTCAATCGAGTTTAATATAATAATAATCATAGTAATCGGAGTAATATTAGGTATATTTGATTTAATATTATTATTAGGTTAAAGGTACAATTAGGTACAATTTTTAAAAATCGACAACTGTGCGAACGCGGTAGACACGTTGTCACTGGTCACTTATATAAGGTACCGAATTATACACGAAGTTTATACAATATTATCAGACTAAATTGACAAAGAAAATAGGACGAGACGATAAAATATATTATGACGGATCGATATTTTCGTCGAGGCTATAATATACTCAAGTGATTTCCATAAACGATTTTTCTGCTGAAATAAAAAATCCAACTCTTACATACAAATACTCTTATAATGTCGTAGGACTCTGTTGCTCCATAATAGTCATCCAGTTCATATTTATTCGTCCTACACTACGAGACGTTCATAGAAATGTAATAATATCGTTATTATTTTGTATCGAATTTTTATCGAGTTTTTACTCGCCAATTTCGACAGATATCAATATTATTTTTGTTTAAAAGCTCAAAGTGTAATGTAGTGTATGTAATGTAATGTTTAATGTAGAAGTATGATGCACATATGCTTTTAAAACTTACAAATAATATCCCTATATTATATTCTCTTAAATATGATAAAAATATGTTTTCTATAACATATTACATGTAAATAAACAAACAAATAGTTGAATTGCACAATTAGTGTATACAATTTAAATTGAAAATCGCAATTCATAAAAATGTACCTATGTACTTATACCTCGAAATTATAATTAATAATAATAATCAAAGATTAAAATAAATTGGTTTTTTCTCACAGATTTTACAAAAGAGTCCAAGGTATTTTGCCAAAAATAAACCCACGAAATATTGTCAAATATGCAAAAAAAAAGCTTTTTCCTAGTTCCATGTGAATTTGTTTTCATGTTTAAATTAACATCAGTACCACTGTAATAATACCATCTTAATTTTTTTTCTCCCATCGATGTGCAACGTACACTCAATCAGTGGTGGATCTAGGATTTTTTTACGGTTAGTGCTATTTCGATAATATCTAATGCTCTTAGGTACTTGTTATTATGAACAACTTCGGGGTAAGAACCAATAATGCTGTGGCATTACAGTCTACAATCAATACATTTATATAGTTATACGTGATACATGATAACTGATATCTAAGACTTAAGTTGTATAAAGTAATAAAATATGATGAAAAAATAAAAATTCAATATGTGGAACGGTTGAAGCTTCATTTCCAAAGCACTCCTTTCCGAATGTACCACTGCACTCAATGCAATTATTATGTATAATCATAAATACTCGGACACCTCAAACGCATTTCATGGTACTTAAGGGGTTAGAGAAGATCTAAAAACTTAAGTTTACTATGGCGGAAAACGGATGTAGGCAATATTTTATATTATATATGTATTATTATTACTATATACTGGCGGTAAACGGAAAGGTCGATTTTGGCCGTGGAAAAGTGGAACGCCGGCCGTTCTGTCTGTTGTGCGTTATTAATACAGAACACTATACAGAGCGCGCACCAACAAAACGATTATAACAGACGGTACAATAGACACAAAATAGATATCATATACTGACGGTTTTCAACGAGAAAAACATTCCGCTTCGTAACGCGTGTGGTATTATTATAATATTATAAAAAAAAACTGCTGCAGGTATTATTATTATTATGTCGGAAACATATTGTGTTACGAGGTCCGCCGACGTTTGAAGGAAACGTTGTCGTTGTTGTTGTAAATCGTGAAAAATAGATCGTAAAAATATCGTACGAGGGTTTTTTTTTTCTTCGCAAAAGCTGTCGCCCGGTTAATGTATAGCGCGTCTGACGTCAAAAACAATCACGGTTCTGCAATATTTCCCTGCAGAAACGCGCATAATATAAATGCATCGCGTCACGTCAACTGCAACGGCACGTGCAGGAGTCGCGGGTGAGACATAAAAATGAAAAAAAAAAACAAAAAAAATTTGTTGGAAACGGACCAGTTTGGCCGAAAAATCGCACACGCACTTACGGTTTTTCTATTAATAAGTAAACGGTCGTTTTTTTTTTTTTCTTACGAATTTTTTATTTTCCACCGTAATAATAATAATATTATGTTTGCACGTATATTATGCACGTTAAAATGCGTTTGTAATAATATCATAATAATATCGTGTTGTGAAATATTACACCACGCGCGCTCGAATAACGCACGATAAACGTCTCGCGACCACACGCATCACATAATATGTGTATTGTACGCAAATAGCGACTCGATGATGACGACGCGATATTTATTGTGTATATTATTTTCCTGTTTGTTTGGAAAAAAAATTACTAAAAAATTGAACACCTCGATGGGCTGATTATAATAGCGATGGGCAAGGCACGACATCACACGTGCGACGTGCGCGTAAACGCGTGAAACAACGCGACGAAACGGATAATATTATTATTTTCGACGAGAGTCAACGACGATAGAGTCTTCTCGAAGGGTCAAGCATTTACATAGTATTGATAAGTAATCGTAATATTATTCGTTTCGTAGCTGTATCACCGCTGTCTGCACCGTCAAAGCCGGTGAATTTTCGTTTTTTTTACGTTTTTATTTTCTGCTCAGATCTGAAGCGCTTTTTTTGTTTTTTTTTTTTTTGTTTTTGTCTTATAGATTTAAATTGCTTATTATATATTACTTGTACATATTTTTATTTACGGCCATAATATACGTTACACTGTTGGAGCATAACATAGTGTTATTGTATTACTACACTGAGTTGAATTATTTGAAAAAAAGTTCATAAGTATAGGTCACTTACTCAGTGATAAAACTAATGACGAATACCTATACTCTGTTCAACGATAGAACGCACAGATTCTGCGCATCTCCCCGCGTCACACTGCTATCGAAACCGGTTCTTCGCAGGATGATGCGTGGGGGAACCAGTTTTGGTCGGTGCGCCGAGCGTTCTCTCGTTGAACAGAGTATGTGTATATTTTTCTGTACAATTGTTGTGTATTTTTTTTAGTGGCCACGACATCAATGCAATCAACTGCAGACCAAATTTGGTAAAACTTAACCCGTTGATAGTGATTAGACTTATTATTTACTATTGTAAGCCTATATAGCTTATTAAACCTATACAGACTTATTTGCCTAGTGCACAGAGCCGGCACAGTGGTAGTGGCTGCCAGGTGACAAATTTGTCAGGGATGTCAACATAAGTTATAGCAAAACTGAAAATTTGCAGTAAAAAATATACTATTTATTTATATACTTTACATTTAGTACCACAAAATACGACATGGTTATATTTTCATTCTTTATTCACTGCGATGATATATTATTTCAGTGACATTTATCTAATCATAAATTATAATAGACCAGCCCATATAATACGCATTTTTATTTTTATTTACATAATATTTTAAAATAATTTTTAGTTTTGAATTAATTTAGCTGAGATTCAATTTCGTAATAATTCGTTGTATAGTATAATTTATATGAAAATAAGTTATGCACATTTCTCTGGAACCCAGGGTGCCGCACCCTACATTAAAAATATTGCAATTTGTTAATGCAACTAATTAGCATGCATTTGCACGACTATATTCATAACTAGAAATCTCTTAAATTTCATGTTGTAGAAATATTTTTCCAGCCCCACCAAATATAATTATGTTTATATCAGAATTTTTTCCTGTACAAATATTAAGCAAGTAATTAGTACTAATTACATTTTTTTTTTTTGGAGAACGCGTGAGACGCTGGTTACAGCTATTTAAAATTAAATATTTAAATTTTTTATACCTAATTAAAATAAATTCTTATTACCCCGGGTTATTAATTCAGTTTGATACATAATTTATAAGGAAATATAGCAATACCAGATAATTAGCTATAGTTATAAAATATATAATTTATAAGGAAATATAGCAATACCAAATAATTAGCTATAGTTATAAAATATATAATTCTAAAAACAATTTAATTAATTACCACCTACCTATCTACAATATTTACGCGTAATATTTAAAATGCTCAAGTACCTAATCATATTTTTTGATATATTTTCAATACCGTTGTCTTGTATAACGTTATACTTAGTTTTAATTACGATTTACGAGGATGCAGGAACCCTATATCTACATCTCTTACCCGTTTTAATCAACTATAAAACAACGTTTAAAATTTAAACATTTTCAAAGTCGATTAGCGGTTTGCTGATACCGGACCTAACTTTTTCCAAAAAAAAAAAAAAAAAGAAAATGTTTGAAAAAGTATTACTTCACTTGCGTTGAGTGCTGGGGAAAAATGTGCAAAAACCAATTTACATGTCCAGTGAGTTACGCGAGAATTTTGGGTATGGTAGTGCAAATACATGCTATAATTGCATATAAAAGTTGTAATATTTTGTTTGTTTGGAGGAGAGGCAGACGTCGATAATATCCCTACGTCTAAACTTAATATAACCTATATAGGTACTAATTTATATATTTGATTGTTGATATCATCTCAACTTTGACTTATAAACTTTTATTTATCTTTCAATTATACCATCCGTACAGAATGTTTAGTGACTTTATGATCTGCTGATGTTGGACACTCGTCTCACATCGTTAACCTCTGCACAGGTTAATGTGCAGGTATATGATATACAAACCTGTACTGCATTATAAAATATAAATAAAAAATGATAAATTATCGCATTGCATTGCATGCACATTGCACAGAGTACATATTATATAGTTCAAGCGCTTAAAATCCTATACCAGTGTGTAAAGTGTTTTCATAGAGTGTTGTGTTAGGGAGTGGGTGGGGGGGGGGGGGGGTTAAACAAAAATAATTACATTTCGCACTATAATAAGGCGGTATAGACTATAGGCATGAATGTGCATATGAATGGCACGATTATATAATAACTATTATAATAAAATATTATAATAATTATATAATATAGGTATACGATAACTATTTTTTTTTTTTTTTTATCAATAGATACACACACTTGAACGACTCATATAATAAGTTATAAATTCGAGTGTATAGTAGAGTACGTTATAAACTGTAAGTATTACAGCATAACTATATACTCAATACTTTCACATTACAGTATAACACTTGGTACGGGTGTACCTATAATATAATATTATTGTGTGTAAAAGAATATAATTTGGCAATAAAACAATACATTTAATGACAAGCGACGAAACCAATAGATTCGATTATTACTTATTCAGATATTATCCGACAACTTTGTCAATATGATTTGGCGTCGTTCGCATATTATGTGTTGCAACGTAACATTGCAGGGTCAAACAAAATTCGAGTAAATCCAATTGAATAACAACCGGGGTACAGAATAATAAATCACCGGCTAAAAAAACTATCGAAACCAGCGGATGACCAATATTCGTCGTTTTGTGTTTAATTAATCTTTCGGTACGAACATCTCGGTCAGACATTTTATTATGTTATTTTATCGAATTTTAGTTTAGGTAACATTCACCCGCGAATCACAAATTAATAACTTTTTGCTTTTATCTACCAAATGGTGACTAAACCTAACATAACATATTATTAGGCATATAACTCTGTTAAACGCAACTTAATATAAATTAGCATTGTCTTATAATTGAAATATTGACTTACAACTCAAAATAGATTCACATTTAAACAGTCCAGCCAATGCGGGTTTTCAGAGCTCACCCTTCACCCGAAAATTGTAAATTTTATACGACACTATTATTTATAACATTCTTTTATTGCTGTGGTACCTATAAGACACAATTTTTTTAAATAAAATGTAGTGATAGTTAATTGTTAGTTTTCTATGACACTAACCCACCCTGATTTTTTTTCTGTGTTTGTACCTGCTACAGTATTTTACACTTTTAGATTAGCGGGCCATCTTTTATTTTTAAAAAATTTCGGGACCGCATTAATTGGAATAAAATAATATAAAAGCAAGTAGGTATATTAAATAATTATTGATGATGATTAAAAATGTATTTTACATGTCTGCTTAAAATGTGTTCGCAGCCATCGAATAAAAACTGTGAATAAGTACAGGGAATCATATACATTATACAAGCTTCGCAATAAAAACGAAGAAACATCTTGCTGATCGTCGGATTATGATTTAGAACCCTTAAACTATGAAGTGACATTTTTGTGCTTGTCAAGTTGAGTTAATATTTTTTTTGGATTCATTTTCAAACGTGGTTTATTCGCAGAGCTTATAACGTCAACATCGGCATTTTGATTATAAAACAGTAATTATATTATTATTATTATATTGTTGCCGTCCCGATGAATTTCGACCACTGCTGTGATGAGATGAAATCGCAATAAATATTATAATAACACTTTTTGTCAGTCGTTCGCTGAAAAACACGTATTTTTTTTTCCTCAACAATTCGCTGCTTACGTAATGAACGTAATTTTTTCTCAGTCTGTTATTATATTACATAAATATTATAATATTATTATTAATGTGGTTTGGGGGACGTACGTTCGTGTTGTCCTGCGCACCACCACCTCCGCCGCAGCAGCCGCCGTCGTTGTCGCCGACAACAAATTTTACACGGACCGCAACCGAAGGTCAATATCCGAATTTCAAACCTGTTATTACGATATACATAATGTGTTATGTTTATGTGTTATATTGTTATGTATTTATATTTATATATATATTTAGGTGTATGCATATAATAATATTGTATACATTATATAGGTACTCGTATATTATATAGTACGTCATTATATGTTTAGGTATACAGCGTGTATCGAATGCAATATCATAAATGTTGGCTTCCGGAATTCGTTCGCTAAAAATGCGTAGGTACACAATATATAATATTGTAATATTATTAAAACGCACAACCGTATAATATTATAACAACATATTAAATGTTATTATTGTGTGTGTTTTGTTTGTATACCTATTTTTTTTTTATTTAGAACTGAAAAACTCAACGTTGCAGAATCGTTTTTGAACTTTCCAGCGAGTGTCTTCGATTGTTTTGGATACGATAGACCAGGAGCGGCCCAACGAGGCTCGCGAGTTGTACGGTTTTAAGTTATTTCTATAAATAAATTTGTGGTTTGGTATTAAGTACATAACAATATGTAGATTTAATATATTCTGAAATAAAATGTAAATAAAAAAGGGGCCACTTGCATGATTGTGCCCCGGGCCTCGGGCCACAAAATATCTCTGAACGCGGGCCTGGCAATAGTTGTAACTATATTATTTCGACTGACATAGATTAAAAAAAATATAAAAAACCTCACAAGATCAAGCAGTTTTCAGTGCTATCGAGTGTCAGTGTTCTAATATTACAATATTATGTAATCTATAAAACGAGTTATTAAATAATGTAATTTACAGTTTAGATTTAGAAAATAATAATATTATTGATGTTAGTCATCATGTGTGTGTGTGTGTGTGTGTGTGTGTGTGTGTGTACGTGTGTGTAGTTGTAGTTACACGTGGCTTAGGTATATAGTAGTTATTTTACATCGAGATTAATGGTGGATAGGCACTATACAATATTATATTATAGTAAAATGTCTTAAAACCGTTATTGAATATATTATAGACCATACATTATACAATCAGCCGTTATGTGGAGTTACTGCAGTGGTCTCTGCAGGTGTACGCGGGCGTGTTAGATAATATCCGTTTGTATAATATTAATAATAGGACCCAGAGAAGCTCTTAAAAATATGAAATGTTTACTGTCCATGTTTGAAATGTCATATTATATGTTACTATTACCACGTTTCAGCGTCGTTGCACTTGGCGTTTTGACGTGTCCAACACGTCTTACGCGTTTCCTTTGCGCCGGAGACCGATTCGACTTAAGTTTCGTCGTTTCTTTTCCTGATACAGTGACGACTAAAAATCGATAACGGGACGTAGGTACTTTGTTGCGTCGAGACTGTTGGGGCGATAGCGTCTGGCAAAAATCCAAGATTCGAGTTTATATTTTTGCCAAACTCGCAGTAAGGTTTGGTTCGCTAGAGTAGGTACTACTTATCAATGCAAATGCCGTCGTTTAAGTTCAAAGATATTATATTATAAATATTTGCATAAAAATACGACGCAGAACCCCGTGATTTAGGTTGACCGCAGGTATAGGTAGGTATACGATAAGCCGCATCGGGTCATGCGTAAATTTGAGACGGACTAAAGTAGTGTAAAAAAATTATGTGATTATAATATTACGATCAAAACACGAGTTCTAGCCTAACGCATTGAATATAAATTAACGTTAATATTATTCTAAACGACATTATATCATCATAACGGGACGATGCGTTTAAATAGAATCGTACCAATCAATTATTGGGGATTGGTGGAAAATAGAAGATATATCTGAAAAATGTTCTCGTTCAGTTTAATCACTACAATAGCTGCAGCATGTCTCCAAAACCGATCTAGTTGGTACCACCCACATACATTATGGAGTAGAAAATAATACCTATTGGCATCTCTTATTTGGGAGAGGTTTTATTTGTAAATTGTATCTATATGCGAGTTGAAGCTATCTGCAACAGACCAAATGTTTGTTATTACGTAAATGGTCGTTTGGATTATCGTTGTTGGGTGGGTAAACAATATTTACATGTGATTTTAACAGTTTAAGTTTTAAGTGCATAGCTGTCAATCTGTCATGTTTAGATAATTTGTCCGACCGGCCAACCAACAATGTTTATATCTAACTATAATAACTGTTGTTCTTGTAGTGTTATTGGACCGCGCAACGATAATATCATAATGTACCTACTACCTACTTGGTACATATATTCGTAATACATAAAATCATATCAATTTGTACCTATTTGTTGATAGCAGCCGTGAGTCAAAGGTGTTGGAATATCTGTGGCTTGGTGCGGAAGAAGATCCGATTTCACTTTTTAGTTAAATTGAGATTAAAATGATTAAATGTAATTTATTTTAATACATTTTTTGTTTAATTTACATCTGGACTATATAGTGCAACTAACTTAAGGTTACAGATTGTTTATTTTGATTTGAAAATTGAATAAATGGCAATAAAATTATTGTTATTTAAAAAAATCTTTTTGAATTTTAGATTCTGAGCGGAGCGAGGGATTAGTGGTTTTACAATGGTGTTTATTTATTTATTTTTTTTTATCCTGTATACAAAATTTCTACTAGAAGGAGTGCGTTGATTTCAACATATAGTATCTTATCTTTTAGAAAATTGGATCAAGATGGTACTTTAGACAGGTCATTTTTCGATTTTCTCTCTCAATAGTTATTTAATGCCACGAGAAAAACCACCGACAAATTACAAAAAACCGCTAAAAATGGGATTTTAATTAATAATTTCTAATGCATTGTTTATCACCATAGAATAACCTAACGAATAAAAATAAAAATAATGATTTTAGTTATTTTATTGTAATTTATAATATTAATTCAACCAACTTACAGGCTATAATATAATAACAATATTATAAAATATCCAGACTGACAAACCATCTTCGCTCAGAATCGTTTTTCGTTTACAATGATATGATATCATTGAATTCAAATTTAATACAATCCATTACAAGGTGACCCACTTTTACAGCCTACTGTACAGCAGAGGAACATACACTTACCAGCTTTTTTTATATTGACCCTCACATGGTTTAAAAACTAGCATTCGGTCTATATTCTACAATAATAATAATATTCGTAGGCGAAGTCAGGACAAATGGCCAAAAGCGACTATTCGTCTAAAAGTTAATTTGTAAAAATAATGTAAATGTATATCGGTCAAATCCATAATAACTCATCAAACTAATTGGTCGCATACACTTACTACTTATTTTTGAAAATTGGTATTTTTGAAATTCCACGATAAGTGTTCACATTCAATAGATAATGTAAAACTGTCTCCTTATCTACTAATATTAGTATAGAGGTCTAGTGGCACGTCGTGCGTCGCAGTTGTGTCTTGTGTTATATAATATATTTGACTTAACTGCTGTTTTGTATAGTATTGTAATGATATAAATTTAAAAACATTTGTATTTTTTTTTTAATAAGCGGCTCGACATACAAATTATATGATTACAGAAAACAATAAATTATTGTACTTTATTATTTAAAAATGTATTGTAACTTAAGTGACAATATACAATGTTAATGTAGGTATATATATTTATTTTGTCCATTCGTAAGGTGTGAGTCAAACAAAACTCGTCGTGTTTCGGGAGTCAATCGTTAGAGAAAAATTAAAAGCATTAAAAACACTACACTTCGTGCGCATTCAACATTCGGTTGACGGTGACGTAGAAAAAAAAAATAGTTTGGCGAATATTCTGCGCGGTCGGTTCGAGCCGATACTTGATACACTCATGATACATTGTATTAAACCGTGAATTATAATATTATTAATTTGCATATCTGCCGCATAATATGCAAATCCATATAAACGTTTTTTTTTTCTACAAGAAATGCATACTAACAATGTAGTATTACTTCATGTCTTCGTGGGTTCTTCATAATTTATTGGATTTACGACATAATATGTTTGACTATTTCTAAACGTAAATAATTCGACAAGTTCAACATTGTCCGACGGGACGAGATTCTATAGTCGTAGTCGTACTATAGGTATGTGAATCAGGTATCGAGTTTTAGATGAGATATCGTTTTCATTTGCACGACCAGCTGACGTCATTTATTATATTATTATGTCTTCTAAGTTTAAACACTGACCAACAAATTTTATTATAAAGTGTGTTATTCCTTTCTATAGTAAGACTAATGGTCCATAGAATCTGTATAGGTATTTTATTTTTCCACCTGCTTTACTAACAGTTAACAAATAAAATATCCTCATCAATAGACTTTTTGATTCTAACCGTAATACATCAAAGTTTAATGTTATATTCATGTTAAGAAGAATATTATATAATGTATAAAATATTTATGTAATATAATATATATTATCTTATTTTTATTTTTATAATATTCTAAATCTATGTTTCATTATTTGTATTTTGTAAAATTAACGTAATCATTGTCAAGTAATTTTTGTCAAAATCACATGAGAACACATCAAACTTTGTGCTCACTCCTCACCTCCACGTGGTTTTTTCATACGTGTGATGTACTAATAACGATATTTGCAAGATTGTAACACCTACTGAAAGTGGCAAAACTGTAAATTTAGGATAAAATACTGATAATTAATACGTTGAACAAGTTATTGCTGAAACCGTTTTCAGTGAGATTTTTTATGGTATCTCAAATTCCATCTTTTGGGATTTTGTTGAGATTTTGAATAAGATATCGTGACAGGTGTGAGTAAGTTAGCTTAAGACCACTTGGCAGTCAACGTATTCAAAGGCCTTCCACTCGTCGACTGTATTAATAAATAAATAAAAAAACGTCATGTAGCGACGTCGAGCTTTCGTTCTCTGCATTCAAGCTTATATTTTGGGCCACAAATGGATTCCAGTTATACATTCTGGTAATAGTGATGCTCCTTGTAATATTATATTGAAAAGAGAACTTTATTTGGTACTAGTCATATTTAATAAATGTTACTTCTTTTATAGGTACATGTAAATACTTATTTTTTTACTAAAAAACTTACTATTTGTTTGTTAATAATTCATGGCAAATATAACTTTTATGTACACTTTTGAATGGACATATAGGACATAGGTACATACTACATATACATGAATCATGATCAAACTTTCAAGAAAGTACATTTTAATATACTTTTTGAAGCATATTTTGATATTGTCGCTATGCATATTTCAGGCATTTATGATCTGCGTGTTTGTGAACAAATTATAATGTGTAGTCAATTACTGCATATTATAATAGTCCGTTATTGACCATAATTATACATTATAATATACATATTATTACAGGCGTATGTTTAAGAGGAGGATCATATGGGGTATGGACCCCTATTGACCACTCCTATTGATCTTACGACTTACAAATTAAAAGAATACCTAAATACCTAAAATTTCAAAAATTATAATATCTCTGATAGAAATGGGAAACAAATAATTAGTCTAACTGAATTGTTGATTTCAGAACGTGTTACCGACCGATCGAAAAATCGTCATGACGCGATGTGCTGACCTCGAAGACGTGCGGAACGCGCGTGTGTGACGACGAGGAGATGACAAAAAATCCGAAACGTATGTGTAAAATATCATCTAATTATCGGAGGATCGAGTGACCGAGATTTTCCGTTTGTGACGGGCACTACACGAAAATCCGGATTGGACAAAGGAACAAGAGATATGACGTTGTGCAGGAGATGATGGTGAAAATGTTACGGAATCCGGTCTTGGTAATTTTTTTTTCTTTCTTCGATAATATTATAATGAATATAAGTACTATGAAAACGGGTTTATCGAAAAACCAAGTGTTTACACACATCGAGTGGACTGGGAATCGTGATTACTGATTACCAATTCAATAATAACAATATTATGCGCACTACAAAAGTCTGGCCGTGGCCATCGCGAAAATGTTGTTTTTTAAATTAAAAAAAACCAAAACGAAAAAGGTCATGGCCGTCACATTTCGTACCGAATTTCGCGGTTGAAACCAAAACGATACAGGTCGTGGAAATAATTAGTTTTCGCGGGTAGCTTATATGACAATAGATTTGATTGGTTTCAATAATATATTACGTTTTAGTAGGTAAAAACCCTACACTTTTTTAAGCTTGTTGTACTTGTATCCAACAACTGAACATTTTATAATTACTTAAATAAATGTATACTCAATACATTTTTAAATGCGAAACATATTATTTGTAGATTTGTTTAAATAAAAAAGTATAAAAGAAATTGCCATCGGCTATTAAGAAATCTATGAGTACCTATACTTATCACAATATTATTACATTAGAATTCTATATTTGTTTTACATGTTACAAAAATAATAAATGTCATCATATATATTTGTTAACATAAGTCGATTTTTCATTTTGGGTGGTTAGAATATCAAAATTTAAAAACCAAATTAAGTTCCAACTACCAGACCTTTTGGTAAACTTGGTGAAAGTTCGGAATACATCTGGTCTGTAGATTAAAAATAACGTGTGGTAATTTGCTATACAATGAGTCGATTAAGTATGTGGTTTTTGTCTATCGACATTTTTGGAGTAGAAATCATAAGTGTGCGGTTTTTTGGATGCAATGACGTTTAAGTCGTGGTTAAGACTCGTCACTTTTTATAACTTTTAATAACTAAATTATTATATTATAAAGGTTAAAGGTATATAATCTATGAAAGTTAATTGCCTAATCTGATAAAAATATTATATCAATGTCGAGTGTTCCCCCATTAACCATTGGGGTTTTCTGATTGTATCCATTCGTTGGGATTATACCAAGTCACTATTAGGAATTATTCGCCTAAAAATATTTTAACTGTCTACAAATTGTTTGCAATCTCTTGCAAAATATTAAAAATAAAATTTATTTGCTAGTTTTTGTAATCTATATATAGAATGTTATAAGAATTTGTCATTGTCATGGTTAAATTAAAAACCGGATGTACTATATTAAACGTACTTGAAACGACACAACACAATTTTCTGAAACACGGAAAGAAAAAAAGGATTATGTATTAACAAAGAGCGATTTTCATTTTCATCAAAACAATTATATTTACACTCACTACAAATAAAATATATGCGAATTTTAAATATAACGATGTTGGTAGTTGCAATAAGTGTAAAAAAAGGTACCTACTCATGTCAAGTATAGGTGCTATAACATAACATATTATTGTACTCGGTTGTAATCACAGGTGGTTCAATAATTTTGTCTCTTGGGTGGAGGGGGGGGGGGGTGTAGCTAATTTATTAACATGCACCATGCACTATTTGAAATATAATTTATGGCTTCTGTTTTATACATAATAATTTATTATATAAATTTTAATAACTGTTGACAAAATGGCGATGGGGGGGGGGGGTCCATCCCCTTATAACCGATTGACCGCTCCTGGATGTAATGTAATATAGTAAGCACAATAAACTGAAAATAAAAGACTGTGACATATTTCAATATTTGATATTTTAAGGTGTATAATAATATATTATTATACAGTTATCTCAGTTTCAAGTTTCAAGTTTCAACATTACAATACGCAAAGACCTATATGGTGTTTTGTTGTGATTCAGACATTATAATAATTGCATCATATAATGTACATATACAAATAGGAGGATGATGTAATTTTTGAAAATTAATCGTTTTACAGGTTTTTGTTTCATATACAACTAACTATTATAATTTCTAAGACCCGACAATTTAGTACACAACACAAACATCATTATAGGTGGGTATACCTACAACAATGCAAGTTAATTAGGTATTATTTTTCTAATTTAAGTATGTGTATGTCATGTGTATAACTAACTTAAGTTCAAAAATGTACAAATTATTCACGGATAACGAGTGTTTTATAGAGAATTTTATTTTAAAGAAATGTCAATTAAACCAAATTAATTATATCGCAATTTTATTTTTTTTTCAATATTTAAAAACTTAAAAGATACGATTATAAATGCAATTTTACAAATATTGTGAAATTAAACAGCGAATTCGTAATTTTTTTTTGTTATTTTAATATTTTTGGCGATGTTCCCGATGAAGTGCATTTGTGCAGTTGTAATTTGACAAAGTATTTTATCTTACTAAAATACAGAAAACAAGAATAATAAAAAAACTGATTATGCAACATTATAACCTAACCTAACATTTTCACAAATGAATCGTTTTTTTTTATTTCGTAACATTTTAAACAAGACCAAAATAGTTTTTTTTTAAAAATGTTTTTAACATAACGCCCTCACATATTTTTGTTGTATTCATTCATATTCGTCTGCTGTCATCGGACGGCACCATTATCTCCTTCACGAGTATATTTTTAAAATGACTTTATATATATATATATATATATACCGTCATCGGTGTATAATGATCACTCATAACCTTGAAGTAATTAATACAATATAATCCAAAAAAATAATAGCACTATATTTGAGTCGTCTGTATAGGAGGTAGTTATCTAAATGGCGTCCAAATTTCGGTTGTATTACAAATTATTTTGTAATTGCTGTCCGGAAACTGTTCTGGTACAACTATAGAGGCCTCTAGGGTTACAAATTAACAATACTTTCGCAATTGTTAAAAAAAAAACCGTTTCTCTGAGTAAAAATATACTTTAGTGGTAATCCTGCGGTCGTATATAGTACGTCCTGTAAACGTAATATTTCTCATATGTAAACAATTGTAAATTAATCATTTTACATCGAAACATTTTAGTACCTATAGGTAATAAAGGTTGTCAATATATATATATATATATATAATATATATATTGACAACCTTTATCGTGCACTTTATGTGATTGTCTCTAAAACACGCCGTTACAATATTATTGTCAGTTTTTCAATTTATAAGTTCAATAAAATTGAACGCGGGCCAGTTGTCGTATTTTATAGATGAGATGATATATTTCTTTTGAACTCCATGAGGATCGCTGCAAAAGTGCAAAATCAAAACGGACAACGAGTCTTTACGTCATCGATCCGGAACCGAGATAATTTTTTGACGATTTTTACGCTCGAAATATACTCGAAATCTTCCCTTAAATGCGTCGTTACCGTTGTATATACGAACACTTTGATCAAATTTATTTCACACTTCCAGAAAATAAATGTGCACGCGTTTCATTAAACGGACCTTTATTCGCAGGATTTCTCTTGTACGCGCGCTTTGTCCGTACTTTGTCGAAATCAGTTTTTCGCTCCGTTAGCCTCGCGGGTCCAAACATTCGCATTTCGTATTTTTCACGTGCCCCGGGAAAAATGCACGCTTGTTAAGCTGTAATACCAATATTATGTACCCTGGCTTTTGATAGCAATATGTTTCGTCGTTTTCCATTATGTTGCCGCCGATATTGGTAGACATTTTGTGACGATGATGTTTTTTTTATGCCATGCGAAACTGCGAACGTACAACGTAAACTCCTGCGATTTCTGTGATGTTATTCGTGCCTAATTTATGGATACGTCCAACATAATATTACCATCACGGTAAAAAGCTAAACTAGATAAATTAATAATATTATTATTACGAGGCAATAACACTCGAACGTATATTTCACACACCAATAAGTTATTCAATGGCCTCAAGTACCTATCTACTATGTTCGTTGTAATTTTTATTTTATCTCTGCAATGCATTAATCCATAAGTGGGGACGTCCATCATAACAAATTTGTGTTTGGAAAAAACTAACTTAGTGTTGTTGGATTTATTATTGAGGTGGATTTTACCTGCAATTATCAAACTCGAAGATAAGCGCATTAGCTAGGTACATTATGTTTCTACGTTTTTTTTATGTTTACGATATTTGATTTTTTTGATTAAGTAATGAGTTAATGTAAAATATTGCAACACAACAATATGAACGATGGTGTTTTTGTGTAGGTACTATAGGTACTTTTAAGTTCTATAATAAATTAATTGACTTTATTTTTAAATCCATCACCACACGATTGGTTTTATTGAACGTAAATTTACTCGATTATATACGTTTATACGAAATACAGGTGTGTCCTCTTAAATATATGTATATTGTATACGCCATACAATATTCGAATTCTTTTATTTTAACTTTTATTATGAACGCCTGTCCAATAGTTTTAATTGTTTTATCTTGAAAATTTATTTCATAAAAATATTAATTGATAATAGTTTTTGGGCCAAATGTTTTATAGAATATTATATTTTGCTTTTCATAATTTTGTCGATCATCTTAGTCGTTCAGTTGTCTACAAACAAGTTTATTAACAGCAATATTCTTTTGCTAGTTTATATACATAAACGTTTGCTGCGTATAATTAATTATACCTAAGTCGTTCGTGAAGCGTTGACCAATGCATAAAAAATAAAATAACCTAAAAACAAAACGATTCGATCGTTGAGTAGGTATGCTCATAGCCTAAAGGTAGATAATGGTATATTAATCGTTTTTTTTTTTTTTATATATTTATATCATATTACAATCTTTTAGTGATGTAGTATTTCATACTTCGTGGCATAAAACAAAATCGAAATCGTTCTGATTTACTGACTTACTGTACGTCATTTGGTTCTACGAATTCCCACTAATATAATATAATGTGCTGTAAATGGTAATCAATTTTGTTTAAACGGTTAGGTTTAAGTAATACTTCATAAATAAAATACATATACGTAAATGCTAAATTATTGTTGTCGGCTGTGCTCTGTGTAATCCACATAGGGCGTTTCCGGATTTTCCGCACTACCTTATTGATAATAATCTCTTGTCATAATATAGCGAGTAGAACCGAAAACCTATTTTGCGTCTTGTGAATACGGTATATTTATGGGTAGGTACTTACAGTATCTTTAATAATTACTTTATTGATAAGTAATTTACCTGTTGTTTTAATGAGTAAAGGATTTCAGTAAGAGACTTTTCGTAATTCAAAAGGTAGCATGCGCATTATCCATCGATTCATTGTCCGAGTATTACCTTTATGCAAATGTTTTCGCTTATTATTTTTTTTAATTTACCCAAAAACTATATTTTAGATGTATTATAATTTAAACTGTTTATATTTAATACTTTAAAGTATAGGTAACTATCATAGATGTTATATATTTAGTTATTTATTAATATGCTATATAACAAATTAAAATTATCCTTTCATAAAATGAAATGAAACACACTTTTTTGAAATAAGCTTACAATTTATAATGCTATATTATATTTAAAGATTTTTATTATTATTTAAAAGACCTGTTATCTATTTCCAGTTGAAGTACATAATTTATATTAAGTTGATATTATTATACAATATACAATAATAAGTTATTATAGTAATAATATTTGGCATTAGATTAATTTACATATACTTTTGTTTATAGAATTGTTGAAAAAAAAGCCTATGTAAGAAATATCCTTTTAAATGTCTGTAGCTATAGAACGTTGTTTGTTTGATAGTGTATGCATGGAATTTCCAACCATTTAATAACCAACTAAATAATCATTAAACATGTGATTTTATTATTATAGGTAAATACAACCAATATATTTGATGATCAATCAATTTTCGATTATATTACTTATGGTTTTAGGTATTTTATTTGTCTAAGAAAAATATGAAAAATAATTTTTATCATTTAATAAAAACTAAACAGTTCAACAATTTACTATCATATTATAATATCACTATATTAAAATATAACATTTTTATTAAAACAAGTACTCTAGTTTTATGATGAATTAATTACTATTATGTATTATTTAACAAATAAGTATAAAATAAAAATGTGCCTATGGCAACAATACGCCATAAAAGTTAGGCGCATGCCGGCGAATAAACCACGACGCCCTTCAAAACAGTGTTTTTGAGGACGCCCATTCTCGTGGTGTGTTTACAATGTTGCAATATTTAGTTTTAAAATTAAAATAAAAGATGGTTATCGTAAGTGCCGTTGAAAGTCCTTTACTAGCCAAACGCCAAATCATTATCGAAGTTTGTATACTGAAAACCAGGAAACGCCCAGTGCATAAGCATATTATAGTGTGCTTACCAGCCGACACTGTCGATCACTGGACACTGGACGAACCTACATAACAATATACCTACAACGTCCATTATAACTTTTCCGACCAGATGTGCTCGTGACCTACATAATAATATAATATGACGACAATATAATAATATAGTCATAATAACAATACAATAATATCCTAATACACGCACGTAGTCTTTTTTCATAACATGACACACATAAATATAATATGTTATATTATTATAGCCATCGCTGCATTGTGTACATTATACGGTTTCGGGTTCGCAAATAATTTAGAGTGTACCTACGGTCAATATTTTTGTGGTTAATATTACGACAGCAATAATATTATAATATGGTGAATCGTCATATTATTTTGCACGTCATATTCTGACTTGTCGATCTATATTATAATATACGATGACGTGACGACATTTTATGCGGCAGCTCGGGGTAGTGTGTTATTTATTGGAGTAATCATATTGTTATCAATCCGCCTAGTGTGACGTTATCGTGTGGTCGGTTCGTAATAAAATCGCGAAACGGGAAGTGGATTGGATTTTCACCTTAAATAGACAGTCACACTATTAGGTACATGACGGTATTACACAACTAACTCTGCAGTTATTATGTAGAGATAAATAATATTATGGTAAAGTGATATTCACTCAGGCACGTGCCCAGGGTTTTTTTTAGAGGAGGAGTGTTTTAACTGTATATTTAAATATAACATAATGTAGGGGGCTTTACACACTCTATTGCAGTAGTCATAAATGTTCATATTAATATAATATAAATTATGAGAAAGAACCATATGACAACATATTTTGTAGAAGTAAGACAAATATATTTTTAACAACCAAAACACCCTTTTGGCTATGGCACTGTATTTACAATACCTAAATTATTACTAATTACTAATTAGTAATAGTGCGTACAGTGCCTAATGCCCGGTTCTGGTATAACGGATAAGGCTGTCAAAGATTTTGGCTTGAACCACCCTCGTATTATGTATTTTTATAATTTAGAATTTTCCTGTTGTTTAAATTTGCGTTGAAAACAATTTTAGTTGGAATGGTTGAAATGCTTAAATGTTAAATTACTAAACTTAATTGTTTTACCAAGATAAATTACAGTTATAAAATTATAATATATTATATGGGTTTCGTCTAAAACGTCTGCAAATGCTTATACAATATCAAATGTCTGTTTTGGTCGTTGCTTAATTTTTTTTTTTTCGTGAATGCTTGTTGATTGAACTTCGTCACGCGAGATTAACAACACGAATAATCACAGCGAACAGAACAACGGTAATCCTCCGATGTACAACAGCTAGTTACCATGATATTATTAGATTTTATACCATATTATAGTATATACCTATGTATAGGTACACGATGATGGTTATGAATTATGATGATGATGATGATAATAATAACATAATATAATGGCCACGGCCCGTTTCAATTGTTTAACATTATATATTATTTTGTGGAGATTTAATTCACAGTTGTTAAATCGGTGCCGGAGAACTTACTGACCCTGACGTGACGGCGCGCGCGCACTCAAACACCATACGAGAGTCGTATTAAAACACCTCCGAGTCGACGCGTTTCAAATCCTTTTTCGCAAACCGTTTATCGATTTTCGACCGAAAAGCCTAGAGGTAATATAATATACCAGGGTAATACATCAGGAGAAAATAATTATATCACAACGATTAATCTACGAATTAAAAATAATCGATTATAATCTTCGTAAGTTTTATACGTACCTACGTGTATTACAGTAGGTAAACGTGCCATTGTCATATTGTGCCTCGTGGTTGTCCGACAAGAGATTGATTGCACCATTAGTTCCTGGTCCAACCGTAAGTACAGTCAAACTTGGTTAACTCGAACTTTTTAACCTCAAAATTGTAGATACCTCCATTTCTTTCAAGGGATAATAAAACTATAAAACTTACTATTATTGTTTTTCTTGGATAACTCGAACTTTTTGACCGGTCCCTTCAACTCCGAGTTATAATAACGTTATGATTATAACGTAATATTTGACAAAAAATGATTGAAATTTGTTAACGTAATTATAACGGAAAGAGATAATAAAAAATAATTAAATACCGCAAAACAAAACATAACGATTAAAAAAATATATTATATATCATTCAACAAAACATAACGCAAAACCAAACATTTTAAAATCTATTTATTTAAAAGGTTTAAAGGTCTATTGGTTTCATAGAAACATTTATTTCATGCAAACAATTTAAGAATTGACTAATTATATTCTGTATATTGTATAATGCCTACCCGCATTAGTTATTATTTTAAAATTTAATAGGTTTTTTAAAATAAAATTTTAAAATCTAAATAATAATAAACGCAAAAACTGTATAATGTTTCAATTATAAAAAACATAAAACAAATTTTTTTTTCTCAAATGCAAGCCCTGGAAAAAACCATAAAATAAGAAATAATAAACACAATAACTCAAATACTGTCGGTGGTTATTGTTTTTACAAAATTAAATAAAACTGTCGTATTTTAAAATAGTGAATTGGTTGGTACAATGGTACCTGCATTTTAATATAAGTGAATCCATCAATTTTTTATTTAAATAATTTTCAGCAATTTTCGTTATTATTTATTTTATTTTTGTCGAGTTTTGCTCTTATTATTATTTACGGATTAGTTTCTATTTTCAAATTAAATACATACAACAACAACAATATATTATAGGATGTACTTTATTGAATTGCGAGTTAAGAGGACGCCACACCCGCATGTGGTGTTGTGACCGTCTTACAAATTTATAACAGAGCAAAAACTGTTTTGCGCGGGAAAGAACCGAGAAGGTTACAGTCATAACAATGAAACAACATTTTGACATCATAAAAAAGAGAACTTTGGCTTTACAATATCGTTTTATTTTTTTTTTGTTATTACTTATACGAAAAATGTTCTGATTTTTTCAAAATCCATTATTGTTTATGTTTTTTAAGCTTGAATAACTTTTTCGCAGTTCCTATATCGAAAAAATAAAAATGATATTGCACAGCTGAAGTTCTTCTTTTTATGTGGTGAAAATTTTGTTTCTTAGTTATAACTGTAGTCCTTTTTCGCGCAAAACAGTTTTTGCAATGTTTTACATTTGTTGGACGGAGACAACACAAGCGGGTGTGGCGTCCTCCTAAGTTTTGAATGAAACGATTGGCTACTGTAGTTCTAAATTTTATATTCCGATGATATCGAAGACGACGCCCGCATATTTTCGGATTAAGTTTGTCATCAATTTTTAGTATAAACAATAATTTATGATCTGGCGGAATCGACATAATAATATAAAAAGTTCGGCATAGTCGATGTATACATATACGCTCGTTAGGATTAAGAATAAAATGAAAATATGTCGAAGCAAAATAGAACAATAATACTGAGCCATCTGAAACAATAATTTATACGATTATTATAATACATATCCGCATAGGCCCGCCCCGTGTATATTCATGCGAAACAATCAGTGCCTACCTGTACATAGTAATATCATATACATTACTACATTACTACTCACCGGATCCCGTTCCTATATTATCATCTGTTCGGGACAATGAACCCGACTCAGTAAATCTCTTTCGAAATTACACGTTACCACCATATTATACACCTGTACATGGTTTAGGAATCACCGAAGGAGCAAATCATTTCGACTTGGGCGTGAAACCTGACCTGCAGAAACAGACGTTTAAGACGTCTCCTTCTGCAGGTCCTTCTCTCGGACGTCGAAACGGAACGCATCTCATGCTCACCTCGGACTGTATACGCATACGCTATAGTTTGTTGTGACCGTTGTTACAAACTAAATCACGAATAATTGAAGTAAAATAAAATAATAATATATAGCAATAATTATAGTAAAATATTTGATACTATCGTATTTGTTTTATTATTGTTAACGCAATTTTCTCACTTTTTAAATATTTTTCACTACAGTAACCTCATCGTGTATGTGCACCAAATTTTTATTCTCGGAGATTTGTACCGATAAAGTATGTATTATATTTTGTTCACTCATAAAAGTCATGTGGGACGCTAAACGTCTATTTTGTTTTAATTGTTTATATTGTAATACATATATAGTTTTAATAATAAGAAACAAACATTGTTGATGAAGTCTTATTGTAACATAATATTATTAGCCTTAAAGCCTAGTTTTCACACGGCCAAACAAATTTAACTGCGTTCGCATGCGCTTATTCGTTGAACGAAATAATTGCCACCGCAATGCTTCGTCCTAGTAAACGATATCGAACACGTTTTACTGGAATTAGCACAGAACAAAATTTGCTCGGTGACAATGTTCCAATCATTTTTTTCAAAATAATTTACTGATGAGCAATAAAATGTTTGGAACGCTATTTATTTGCATGGAAACGGGTCTATAGCGTCATCATATGAATATTAGGTATAATATATTGTAATCATGGACCATGGTCGAGAAAAATAATTTATTGCGATGATGGATTTAGGTGAATATGGATTTTAGTCCTATTAAAACGAAACGTGTTTTACTTTTTTGTGTGGGAATACTGTGGGCGTACTTAAATGTTGAAAGGTAACGATATTTTTGCCATCGCAGTGCTACGATAAATTCAAAAAAATCGACTAAAATCCCCTACACAGAATGTGGTGATCCCGGTGGCAACGATACAGTTAAACCCCTGAATAGCGGACACCCTCTGTTTTTGTCCGCTATTCCGAGGTATCTGTTATTCAGAGGGGATACATTTTTGATATTCTTAAAGGCTAACGAAAACAATTGTGCTACGATAAATTAAATTACGTTTAATGTTATTATAAAAATGTAATATGAAATATAAATGTAACTAATAATATTATGTATGTACTAAGTATGCAAAACTTTGTATCAAAATTTTCTGATTGTCCATCGTCTTGACTGTCACGGTTCACAAAATACGTCTGCTATTGGGATGCGTCCGTTTGAGGAGGTTTCACTATATATGAAAAAAGTCATTGTGACGTGTGCTGTAGTCAAGCACCATCCAGCGTCGCTGGCTCCCGGATGGGTGACCACCAGGGTTCTTGGCGTAGAATCCCTTATCCCACTTAAAACACGTTTTCAATAACTTCACCCCCCCCCCTACAACTAAAAACTTATGGTCATAGTTTCAAATGCTCAAAGATTAATTTAAAAACAGTGACAGACACGAACGAAAGAAAAGAAATTGGTCTAGGTACATGATTATCAGGGTTTGAGACTTAAAGCATTATTGCTTATTTTTTTAGTTTGAATAAAAATCTAGCAGAATTCAATGGTCATTATGACATGTTACCTACTATGATTTTAAATATGAAATTTAAAAATGTCCCTTTTTGTTAATATTAGTAGTTTTTTTTAAAACTTTTTAGTAGTTTTTCTGCTTTTTTGTATATTTCCTAATTTGAAACAAGACGAGTGGTTCTATGGTAGCCGATGACAAAAAAAAAAATTGCTAAATATCAGAGGAAAAACGTTTCTAATACTTCAAACATGTTATTTTGAAGTATGAGTGAGGGTAAATATTTTTTAAATTATTGCTTTTTTTGTTCATCTTAATGTTTTGTAAGTGGGTGTTATTTAAATGAGCTGAAAGACCCGAAGAATCCCGATGATAATAATATTTAACAACATATATTATAGCGACACTGCGTCAATTATATACGGCTGCATACATAATTACACGACATTGTTGCATTTCGTCGTGGTCGCGAATCGATAATGGACCATGTTCGATAACTGGCCAATACCTGGGTATATGAGAATCACAATCAAGCATAATATTATAGAAGTGTACAGCGAAGTGGGTGTATAGGTAAAGATAATAATAATAAATGCTAATGATAATAATATTATTACAACTATGCACAGAGTTGTAGTAGGCCTACACACACGATGTACCTACACGATATTGTTATAATACTAGTTAGTACCTATACGACCGTAAGTTGTAGTCGCGCGACGGTAATTATTATTCATATTATAGTGTTATTATTATTATTACTGTTACTGTTACTGCGCCGAGGTTGTAACGCATAACGCGTATTGTTCCTATACCGCAGTATCATATAGGTAATATGGTTATGATATTATTATACCTACTCATGTACCCATTATAATACTATGTGCTATGGGTTTACAGTTATCGCCGTGTGCGACGTTTATAATATACGGAACATCCGGGTGCCGGACATTTCGAATTTTGACCTCGCGCCTAAAAGCGGGCGGCCCTCGACGTCGTCGTCGTCGTAATATCGTATTGTAGCACAATAATGATAATATTGTTATGTGTAAAGGGAACATAGCATAATAATATATACATCACGTTACAGGTATTATAATTATATTATAATACACGCGTTGCGCCGGCATCGTAACAGCGGTCCTAACCTGTGGTCGTGAGCCGGTCAACACGCGCGGGCGAGCTCGCTTTCTCCGAAAACCTATAGGTTTTAAACGGTATAACATTATTATTACTGCGGGTCGAACTTGAAAAATGGTCAGTAAACACGCGAGCGCGTGTCGGTCGTTATAATAATTGTATATTTTTTAATAATGTACTTGCACTGCAGCTGCAGTTGTGGCGGCGGTGCACAACTATGGGTACATATTGTTATAGTAGAGCGCGAAGGCAGATCGGTATAGTGCGTCGACTAATATTTATTTTTATATCGACTAAATCGATGTTATCATATTATAAAGAAAAAAGGAAATCGGTTATATGGAGTTACCCGACTGTCATACTTATTTTCATTCAGATTTGCTCGAAACGTTGATATTCGTCACCTTTTTTTTTTTATTATTATTTTTTATTGGGTAACCCGCGGCAACATAGGCCATTGGGTGTGGGGAGGGCACTGTAGGTTTTTAAATTGGGTAGGTTGGTACACGTGTGTGTTGTGTTTTGGCAAAATTTCTAATGGGGCACCCGTAGGTTTCTGCCATGCCCCGGGTAGGGGGATGGCGGCACTTCTTCTCCGGACACCGTGACTTGCCCGAAGAAAAATGCCGCCCGTGGCCGAGGTATCGAACTCGGGTCGGCTGCGTCGCAGCCGACGCCTTAGTCCGCTCGGCCACTCCGTTCCCCGCTTTTTTTTCATCAGCATTTTAAAATATTAATTCTGTAGACGTTGCATGTATTTTAAGCTTATACCTAAGGAGTACCATAATATCATAGAAACATAATATTTTGTAAATTATCTATTTGACTTAGTTTAGATAAATTTAAGGCACGTCCGGGTGAATTTGATTGTAAAAACGTGTTTATATAAAACCAACGACGAGAATAAAACTAAAGTAACTTATCAAGTTCAAAGTCAATAAAACGAAACACCAGTAACTCATTTTGTGAATTTTAACTTGGTTTTAGCTGTTAACTCGTTAATATGCTCAACCTTGGTTTAGCTAAGTGTCTGAATATAATCTGACCAATACGGAGAAATAGCATCCAACGGGAAATCAGACACATTATAATAAGTTCCCCCCACCAATGGTGAAAATGTAATTGATTTGGTCGGAATTTTAAACTCAACAATAATGGATTCCATGGCACTACAGTGGCGGATTTTCAACATTTTTCTGGATGAGGGCGGCCTGAAAATAATATTTATTTCAAGGTATTATTTTAACGAAAACAAGTATTACCAGTATTTATTTAAAATTAATAAATCAGTGTCTGGGGTGGGGGCAGTACCCCCTAACCTACCTCCCCTATGTAAATTCGCTACATATGAATATACAAGTGTGCTAAAAGATTACTCTTGTGTTTTTAAGGCGGATAAAACACTTATACGGTCATTCGTTCAATTTTAATTTGGGAGGAATCAAATGTAGGCCAAAGAGAACTGTGGTTTCCAATTTGGTTGATATAGTCTGCAGATAGTTTTATTCTTATAAAAAATTACCATAGTAAAATCACGCTGGCGAAATAATAAAACTAAAGGCGGTGCCACAGCTACGTTCGAGTCGTGTGCCTTTTTTCGTATTATGATTCTCATGGTACTATTCACTAACCATGATATACCTGGACATTAGTTGAGCCAAACTCAACTTTTGGACACGGCACGACAATATTAACGATGAAGCTGTGATATCACCTTCAGTGTCAAATTTTCTAGAAATTTAGACATAGATAAGCAAAAAAAAATAAAAATGGAAAAACCGCGCTTGTTATTTCTAGGTACTAAATGAGGTTTACAATTATTTTAAAGAAAGAAATCTGAAGATATATTTTTGTATCATGTATAAGTGTCTGTAAACTCTTGCGAACTTTCTGTATCCAATTAGTTCCCAGTGACACATTTTTAAAGGGGTGGAGTAGCCGATGGGGAGGGGAGGGATAATAAGGATGTCATATAAGCTTTACATAATATTATAGAGTATAGACACTATAGGTCCTAGAGCCTTAAAACTCTAAATACGTCTCTGAAGAAAATACCTATACGCGTATAATAGTATAGCTATAATGCATGCGTTATACTTGCGTATTGAATAAAAAAAGATCACAACGGAAGTGATAGAATTTTACGTTATGAAAATGTCAAGATCAAACCGGGGAAGTCGCTCTGTTGTATACCTATTATGCGTCGAGTGTACCTCATAATATTCACTACATAATATTATTAACTGTAATGGATGTGTTAAATGATTTGAATTCATTATTCAATGATAAATCATTGCATATGAAAAACGATTCTGAGCGGAGACGGTTTGTCAACATTATACCCTTTCAGAAATATTTTATTCTAATATACTAAATATTATTTATATTGCTTAAGGTATGTGATCAATTTATTTAATAGTAATTTCGCACTAATACGGTAGGTTGGACACATTTTTGCTAAAATCAAATGGCATAATATATATTATATTATATAGTAATTAAGTATAGTAATATTATTTCACATAATATCACTAGATACCTCGCCGTTAATAATTTATATAAGTATACGTATAGTCCTTGGACGTTACGTCCGACATCTAGTCCTGGACACATTATAATTCCTTTTCGTTAATAATCAATAATCGTTATAGGGTTTAAAATATCACCTGTCGGCCGTTGCTTTTGTAATAGTTGAGCATAAAATAATAAATATAGGTGCTTATTATCTCTGCACATGTATTCAAGCTGTTAAAGTTTGTAGGTACCTAATTGTACATTAGACATCCACAAGACAGCAAACAGAGCACACTGAGCTTCCTAAAATTGTTCTCGTTCAATTTTTTTCCTCATTCCATCATCAGTAAGTTAGAAAAATCCCGTAATTTCCATTGGCGGTGGAAAGTTGATTTTTTTCAAGAGTATAATATACATACCGCCGCTTAACTGTATTAAAACATTATATTATATGATAATTCTTACAGACGAACATTGCAGACGAGCAATGATGATAATGACGCACATTCGATCGTCCTTGGACGAATATTGTTGTCAGACACCGAGATGACGAGATTAATATTATGGTCATTATGTACTTATTTATTATTGTTGTTGTGATAACGAATATCTAATTGGACGTTATTTTTAATTTGATTTTTAAAATCCAATACTTACTTGGATTTTGGTTTTAGATTCATGCCAGACAATAATTGTGGTCTCGTTTGTTTTTAATATTGCATTCGCACGAATATAAACGGATCAATATTGTGGTGGGCTGGAGGGGAGAGGGTAACAGTCCTCCCAGATCATATTTTAGTTTATTTGAGAATATAATGAATGCGTTTCACAAAAATGATTTGAATCTGAAATTGACAAATATAATTGTTATGTAATGATTAATACTTATTTACCAATTTTAGGTTCTGAACGAAGCAATTAATATATTTTATTGATTTTACAATGGTTTATTTTTAACGACCTGGCGTTTTTATAAAATATACATACGTGATGGGTGTATACATAATAATCAGTAAATAATTTATAATAATTTTTGTAATAAATAATTCTTAGTAGTTTTCTAAATAAATGTAAAACACAAAATTTTTTACCAAAACCAGTTATTGACAAAATCGATTTACTTATATTGTTGTAATTAAAAAAAAACTAACTTTAAGTACCTACTTGCAATTTCTACCATTTTTGTATACTATAATTTACTAAATATGCTACAGTTATTAAAATATTTTGAATTTTTTTGAGCTATTTATAATGGTAATTTAAAATTTTTTTCTATAAATATAGATAAAAAGATTTTTTGGTAAAACACCTTGAAAATGTAATACAACTTACAAGGTCCCTCAATAGCTGTTATTATACCTATTCAAAAATATTAAATATAGAAATGTGTGATTTTTTTTTATAAGCATTTAAAGTTAAAATGTAGACAAAATTCGTCGTGTTCACTAAAATTCACAATTATTTTGTATCTAGTTAAAAATGTACGAAATGATTGATTTTTATAGGTAATGATTGAACATTTAATACAAGGTTCCTCGTAATATATAGTTGATTGTGTAATGGATAACTCTAATAAAATATACAATAAATTACTTTTATGGACATTTCAAGTTCAAATTTGGACGAAATTAGATGTATGTTCTGTGCTGTCAAGTTCACAGGGGTATGTTTAAATGAAGAATTACGATTTTAGTTATTTTGTTGTAATTCAAAAATATTATATACGTAAGTACTTGACAATTGACAACAATTAATATTTTAATTATTTATTATCATTATAGGTGTATTTTAATAAAATTATAATAAGACATACTGAGTAATATAGGCCGAGGTTTTCGCTCAGATTCGTTTTTCGAATGCAACGATATATCATTGAATTTAAATTTTACACATACACATTATAGTGACTTACTCAATGACGATGTACAGTCGCCACTTACTGTACAGCAGAATAGTTACCAAATTTCCTAATTTTTTTTTTATAGAATTTGATTATAATTCGTTAAAAATTAGCACGTCTATTTGATGATATGTATATAGTTTATACATTATTTTAAATACCTATTGAAATACATTGGTTGGAAACGTAATATTTAATATTATATTTTACGCCTAATATAAGTACAATGATAATAATATTTAAAATTGAAAGTTATACTATTCAAAGCTCGTTAAAATACTATTTATATAGATTCGAACAATGGAATTTGTAATGCAATAACTTAAAACGCAGAACCGATTGCAAACTATCGAAATTCAAATTTAAATTATAAGAATTCAGCTCCCAAAATAATAAACTTTCTACCGAACTCCTGGAAACTTTAAATTTTAAAATGAATTGATGTATTCCTTATAAGTTATAAGTACGTATTATTTTGAGAACCGTAACATGAATACGTCATGATTTTTAAGTAGAAATACGGTAGCTAAAATTATATCCAAATTACTTTGAATGGTATAATGGAATACGGTTATTCAAATTTCAATACAAGCCCGCACTAACTTCCAGATGACAAGCAACCCTCGATGGTGTAACGTAGAATTGGAATTCCTCTAAGTGTCTCATTGCAATTTTAGCTTATAATATTGTTTTTTATTCGATTGTTACCAAAATTATATAGTACCCCTAATCCTTATATTTCGTATAATAATTTCGAGGAGAACGAAAAAATAACTTACGGAAACACGGAAATATTTACACAACACCTACTTTCTCAAAAATATACATTTATTGGTGGATTTACAGACAGTCGAAGTTCTGCAGAGATATTTAAACGAAAAATAATTTTATAAATTAATAGTTATTATGTTGTAATTATTAAAAAAATATTAATCGTAAAAGACTTGACACTTTTTGCATTTACCTATATTATAATTATTTTCAGTGCGCACAATGATCATTTTTATCACGATTAATTTTGAAACTAATATAATATATCGAAGGACTTTATTAAAAAAAATATCTTTACAAACAGTATAGATGCTGAAACGTCTCTTCTCGGAATCATTTTTCATTAATGTAATGATTTATCGTTTGATTCAAATCTAACACACCATTAAAGTCTGACCTATACAATGCAAAAAAAGCGTATAATAATATATAGTGTATACTTCACTCAAAACCCACTATACAGCTGAGGGAGTTCTTTGGTTTTTAATATTTTGAGATTGTAATTTATACTTCAAACGTTATTTTATAAATGTTTACTGTATATATAATAATCCCGACAAAAACATGCCGTCATACTCTGTGTAAATAAAACGCTTAGTATAAAAAAAACTGCTATAAAAGTTGTGATATTATCATATTTTTATAGGTATAGCTAAGTCTTTGAACTATTGATATAATTTATGTCGAAATAATCTGCTAAACAATTGTTAGTAAAATCAACCTAAGTTCAATTTTCAACTTTGCAGTTAAATACTGCTTATAATAATATAAGTACTATAATATGCACAGAGAAAATCGACGACGTCCATCTTTCTAAAATTAAAATCGGAAAAGTCACAATGTAGCGCGGACACCGTGGCGTCGGATTCCTCATCACGAGTACCCCAACATAAAATACAGATAGGCATGTCGGAGATCGAATAACTACGCTGTAGTAAATAGTTCGTGTGGCATAAGACGAGTTTTTTTTTTTAAATTTTGTACGATAAAATACTGTACGATAAAATATTACGGACTTAATGCCTCAGAATTCGATACCTACAGGAACGATTTTCTCTAGCCATATGGTTCGTATATTATAAATTATAATAATATTCCCTTATAGGTCCCGTTTGTGTATTATAGTGGTACTCGCAATTCGCGGTCTGACCCGGTAAAACAGACGCCTGTTGTGGGTTAGTAATTTTATTATTTATTAAACATTATTATAGGTATACTACAATATACGACATATTATATGCACCGAGAAAATCGACGACGTCCATCATTCGAAAATTAAAAACGGAAAAGTCACAATGTAGTCCAGACACCGTGGCGTCGAATTCCTCATAATGAGTATACCCATACAATATAGAATACAGATAGGCATGTCGGAGATCGAATACCTACGCTGTAGTGAAGAGTTCGTGTGGCACGAGACGTGTTTTTTTCAATTTTGTACTGTACGATAAAATATTACGGACTAGATGTCGCAGAATTTGATACCTATCCAGGAACGATTTTCTCTAGCCATATGGTTTGAAAATTATGATAATATACATATACCGTTTGTGCATTAGCGGTAGGTACTCGCAATTCGCAGTGTGACCCGGTAAAACAGACGCCGGTTGTGGCTTAATAATTTTATTATTTACTAAACATTATTATAGGTATACTAATACAACATATTATGTGCACCGAGAAAATCGGCGAACGTCTATCATTCTAAAATTAAAATCGGGAAAATCACAATTCGGTGTAGACACCGCGGCGCCGTCGGACTCCCCTTCATGAATATAATAAAAATACGGAAAAACGGTAATAATTATTATTTTTCTTCTTCTTTTCCAGAATGGTTGAATAATACAAGGTTATTGCACTTTTCCCTTTTTCTCAATCAAATATTTGATGATAAAAACTAAAATGGCAGCGTAAAGAGAGCCAATGCAAGCATACATGCGTTGGGATTTTAAATTTGTTAGTTTTTTTTCAGGGTGTTTTTGATGATAAGAAAAATGTATATTTGTGATATTCCTTTACGCTGCCATTTTGTTTCTGATGATGACAATCCTAGTCAATATGCAATAACCTATATATTTCAACCATGTTTTTCCGTTTCAATTTTATATTTTACTCATTTTATTATTTTTTCAATATTGCCCTTTTCCATAATATATATTATATTCTGGAATTCAGATCGGCGCGTCGGAGAATGAACGCGCTAGTGAAAAGCTCGGTGTGGCACAAGAAGTATATTATAGTATTTATTTTGCACTGTACGAGAAAATTTTACGAATTTAATGTCGCTGAAAATGCGATACGCGATTTTCTCTCGCCGCGGTTCGTACCTATATTATAATAATATATCGTTTGCACTGCAATAAGTGGCACTCGCAACTCGTCCGACCCGGTAAACGGGTGGTGGGTTAATGGTATAACTGCATCGCACTTATTAATACGACTCTGCGGGTCCCCTACTCGTCCGATCAAACCGTAAAGCCGAGTAGAGCTGCGTGCAGCCAGGTAGGTACATCGCGTTTCGTGTCCAAGATTCTTTGTAATAATTAATGATGTACAATATACACACTCACAATGTTCACCTCACAGGTCGTGGAAAACCGACGCGGAATACTATACAAAAAATATAATATATTATTATTATTATGAGGTGTGCATAATATATTGTACTTTTCTCGCGCTCGCATGCTCATTGCTCGTATAGCGAAGTGTAGGTACCTACCACATACCTACTATACTGCTATTATACAACTGTATATTATTAATCGCGTGTTAATAGTATATTATTATACTATCGAAATAATAATAATAATACGACGCATAGTAAGTTGTTGTAGTCTTGTGACTTGACTTACTGCGACAGCCATATTATAATAATATGTGTTGCGTTATTACGTAGTCGCACTGCCACGCCGCGGCGGTCGCCTATTACGCGCCCGTCGAGGCCGCCGCCGCCGCCGCCGCCGCCGCCGTCGTGGTCAATGTCAATGGTGCGGCGCGTGTACGGCGGCGGCGGCGGCGGCGTTGCGTAATGACGACGACAAAACGCTCGGCGCTCCCGACAGAGGGTGTTGTCCTCGACTCTCGATATATACATAATAATAATAACAATAAAACAATACAAGAGTACAATAATATTATGCATGTAAATGCAGGTGTGTGTGTGTGTGTGTGTGTGTGTGTGCATACATCAATATCTGCATTATATGTATACAGGGTGATTCGCCAAGCGTGCGCTTGCCCCTCCCTAGTCTTTCAGCGCTTAATAATACGGCCGTTCGAATGTTATGATTTTTGGAGTTTTTAAATAGGTTAAAATAATAGACGGGGTTTTTAAAACTATTGAGATTTTTCGTCGGTACCATACTCATAAGGCGTGTCCCGTGGATATAATATTATGCAGACTTTGGTTTTTCAAATGAAAACCCTCCTTTTATACAGCACATTTATATTTAGCAGATATTTTTTCTGAAAACGTCGACGTACTTAAGACGAAAATTCGAACGGGTAGTTTTTGAGTTATTAGACACTTGTGCATCTAAGGATAATATAGCTGGTTCGTGGTAATGGGTTTAGAAGATTATATTATGAGGGCTATGCGGTGATTCAAAGATTAATTCATCAACATTTTTTATTTTTAAAAATAGTAATATAATATAATAAAATCCAAAATAGATCTAATATGACATCGGTTTTATATTAAAGTAGAAATATTTTTGATGACTATTATTTTTGGTATAAACTTTTCTATAACTGAAAATCTACTCGTTCAAATTTTAATTTAGGCAAGTAGGTACATATATAAAATTTAAAAAAAAATTAAAAAAATATTGACTAAACTATTATGTTAAAGTAAAAAAAGGGAGATTTTCATTTAAAAAAGAGACTTTTTTTATCGGCACAGGGCACTCCATAAGAGGTAGTACGAAAACATCAAGTATTTGAAAATATAATCATTATAAGTAAACTTATTTAAAAATTCCAAAAATCAGAATTTATATGAAGAAATTGATTACATGGGGGTGTGCATTACATGAAATTCGTGTGATTACTTGAAAACATGGGGGTGTGCATGCTTGGGGAAACACCCTGTATATATTATGCGTTGTTATTATTGAAATGTTTTATGTATATTATTATAAAGCTGTTTTAGCGGACGACAATGTCACGTTCACCGCTGCAGCCACCTGCAATGGTAACCGGACCACGGGCGCGGTTACGTCACGATCCGAGTAAACCTGTCCCGAGTATACCAATGCACACGATTTAGATATTACGATATCATATCCGATGGCAGTAAGGTTCAACTTTGCGTTGCCGCTGCCAAAATAGGTATGTTTGGTATAATACCATTAACCCCAACCACGAAAACGAAAATTGCACACAACGGTAAAAAAACGTCGTAATATATTGTATCTACAGACTTGGATCGTTGGTTGGGTGAATCTACTCAGATATTTATATTTTTATCGATTCCGCGGCACATTTGTTTAATATAATATTAATATGTTGATTCAACTGACATTGGATTCCAAGTATTAAATAGTCAATACAATAACTACACAAATTAATTAGTAAATTAATGTTACTATTGTTACAACATTAAATATAATTTTTATTTTCCAAAATAGTGAATTGATGCCATTTTAGTGAATCTATAATTTTATTTAAATAACTGTCAAAAATGTTTGTTAGGTAGGTATTTATATAATTTTTTGAATTTTATAGGATTTATTTTTGTGGGTTTTATTTTTGTCCAGTCCTCTTATTATTATCGAGTATGAGTTTATTTTGTATTTTTAATTTCGTTACCTGTGAAAACTACAATACATTATAGGATGCGCTTTAGTGAATACAATTGTTAGCTATGTTTTGAGTGTAATGATTGGCCACTGTTCGTTGTTCGTATTCCGATGATATTGAAGACGATTACCGTATTTTTGGTTTAGTTTATAAAGGTGTTTCATCAATTATTAGTTATTACGCAAAGAATTTTTTATCCCCTTATCATCATTTTTCAGAATTTAGGTAATAATATACGGGTAAAGATGTTGTAACATTTTGCATATTTGTTTAGTAAATCCAAAATATAGTGAGATAGAAATCCGTTTCACTTACTAGAGATTAAATTAATATGTATGCTATTTTTATTTTGCATAATATATTTGCATATTTTGGAGATTTCGATGATAACTGGATATTTTAATATTTTGAATTTTTTTAGGTCATGCTATTGAGATTGTTTGTAAAATTTCATAATACGTTAATTTATTTATGTTTTATTTTTTTTTTTTATTACCATTATAGTTCTTAGTTTTATTTTTTGTCAACGAACATTTTCGATTTTTTCAATGCTTTTAATATCGTCTATAAACACAAATATTATGTAACATGGTATAGTATGGTAAAAAAAAACAACAATAAAATACTATATTAGACTATTTAGTAGATACCTATAATATATTATGTATATTTTGATCTTTTACGATTATCTTCACATCACGACCATTATACATTTTTCAGGATAGGTACACTTTTTATTGACATATTGCCATTAATACATTAAGTACCTATTTAACATACACACGCGTTATTATAAAATTTAGAATTTTTGTACAAAATTAAATATTAATTGATTCACTATAATCACCATATTTAAAAATTCATTTTTACAAGAGTGCAACCGTTACAAAATGTCGTATGTAAATCTAATAGAAGTGTTTGATCACGATAACATATTAGAAAATGTAACATTATGATCGATAGGATTTGATTTGTATTTCTAACTATGTAGGTCGTGACTTCGTTAACTCGAAGTTGAAGTTCAAGGTATCGACGATTTAGAGTTAAAAAAAGTTCGAGTTAACCAATTTTTACTGTATATGAATCCGATGCAATTCTTACAATCTCGAGATTCACTAGAATAAATTATATATATATTATTATGTTACGACTTACAGTTATAGTTTTTAACTAAATTATTTACGTTATTATACCGAACTTGACGTTTCCACATTATCAGTAAAAATATTCAAAGTTACCGACTTATTATAATTATTCGAACGGCCCACGATACAATTGATGGAGATGGAAGTTAGTGGTTCGTCAATAGTGATCTCCGTATATAGTTTGTAATACAACATTAAAACCCCGTAATGAAGCACAAAACATGGTAAGTAAAATAATAAAAACACACTGTATCAACGGTGCACAATAGTAATATTATGGAAAAAAACAAAAGGTATTCGAAGAAAAAAGATATTCCGCATAGCTATAATATGGTGTCGAGACGAGAATAATACTGACCGTCGTCTTAACCGGCCGATGGTTGAGCGACGATTATTAAATTATATTTAATAATAATTACAAAATAATACGACACGCGGTACATTATAATATATATATATAACGTAATTCGGTCGCGATGAACGCAACAGGTGTGTAAAATAATATTAAGCCGACTAGTAATCAGAGAAATAATTAATATACACATTATACCTAGACCGTTTTAAATCGTTTTCGTAGAATTGTTGCAATACCTTGCCGCGATCGACGAACGCAGAGGCAAGACAAAAAAATAGCATGTGTGGCTCGTGTGGGCAGGCAATTTCAGTCTTGGGCGAAATGCGCACGCGACTGAAATAGCTCACTTCCCGCCCTTGCCACACAATATATTTCAAAACCAATATCCGTAATATTTCTCCATTCGACTCTCAGAATCAAAAAGGTTTGGTTATTATTATTATTATTATTATTATTATTATTATATATCATCATCATCAAGACGACGACGACGACGACGACTGGCAGCCAATTCGTTATGACACATGACGCAATCGTTGGTCGTCACGGCGGTAGTCATTTCCTATGCTATACGAACCCGCCCGAACGGCGCCCCGCTGTGCAAATTCCGCGGGCACCGAGTCAAATATTTCCGTATCGAAATCCATCGCATCGTAAATGTAATAAAACACTTTGAGGTCAGGTCAACGATACGTCATAATGAGCTTGGGTGTGTTAATCATACTGCAGCACACGTCGACGTAACTTGGAGCAAAAATATTGTATCAAGTGTAGTGAGGATGATTTTCCCATTCCTCCGACCCCCAACGACAGTTGTATAATATGATCTATTTACCCGCCAATTTATTTAGTCCTGAGTATAGTTCACGACTTTTCGAAATAAAGATAAAAACATATAATATAAGGATAAAACATAAATTACACGAATAAATTATTATAATATATTATTAATTATTATACAATATATTATGAACAGTACTGGAAAGAATTTTCAGGAGTCAGGATTGTAAATTACTCGAATTTCGTTTTCATTTTGCAAGAGTCTTGTTTGTAAACAAGAATTCGATTACCTAACCAAAAGAAAAATTAATTTAAAAAAAATACAGACATGTTAAGCGATAAAAGTCACCCAAACCCATAGTCATTCTTTTTCGCACAGATAATAATACCTAGTCCCACTTGTCCCAGACGTTCCAGCCACTAATTTCAGAAAAGATTTTTTCTCAACATTTTGAATCTGTTATTACTGTCACTTGTAACTTATTATTATGATTATTATTTTTAATATAAAATTAGGCTTAGGTATTTAAATTTTATTTTAAATTGAGCGACGCGGATGGTTTAATCATTAAATACAATACATTAAACTTTAATGTATTGTATTTGATAAATGTTCCAAAGTATAATTTTTTTTTTTTTTTGTTGTTCATGAAGCTCGGCAACTATGGTCATTAACTGTTTGTTTTGATTTTGCAGAATTTTCAAGTGTGCACCCGTAGGTATCTGCCATGCTCGGGTGGAGGATGGCGGCACTTCTCTCTGGACACCGTGACTTGCCCGAAGAAAAATGCCACCCATGGCCGGGTTAGAATTAGCCTCCCGGTGCCTTCCGTCCCCCAAGTATAGTTATTATACAGGATGATTCATTAAGCGTAAAACACTCATTTATTTAAAAAAAAATTAATGTTTTAAAAATATTTTTTTTACATTATTTCAAATTGTTAAAAACAACGTTTTTATTAAAATTTACATTTTTGATCCTTATAATTTTTTATGTTTTTTACTTTTTCGAATGACAGCATAGAGTTTTAATTTCGTATTCCAAAGCAGAATATTTTTCTAAGTATTTTGATACATAAAAATCGAATTTAGGACGAGTAGTTTATGAGTTATAAGTATTTGAAGTTTAGACAAGCGGAGTAGTGGACAAACATTTTGCGGGATAACTTCATACCACTCCACTCCGCGCATCTAAACTTTAAACACTTATAACTATGTATGATAATAATATGTACATTAATATGTTGTTTAGCCAGATAGCTCTATAGCGGGTAATTGACGTTTTTCCCAAACCTTTGAGACCTTTGCTGGTGGCATTTGTTCATAGTAAAATTCGGTATACTTTCTACGAAATAATAGACATTCAAAATATTCCTATACGGATTTTGAAATGTTTATTTGCATATGCATTTTGTAAGCTGCAAACTGTGCACCGGTTCTAAACCTGCAGAGTAAGACGTTCACACAACATACGCACCAATACTGTACGACGAATGAGGGTGGTAACTTTTACTGCTTATTGCACTTGACTGCGGTCCTTAATTTTTTTTTGCTGAGTTGATCTGCAGTGTTATTTCATCAGATACCACGGCTGAAACTACTCATAAGTAAGCATATGCGAAAAGGAAATCGCCAAAGACGATACGGGAACTTGCGCGGGAAGTTGTGACCGGTTCACGGCTGTACCTATATGTTATAAGTGCGACAAACTTATAGTGATGATAACAATAACATAATAATAACGATGGCAATATAATACACTGCTAATAACACAACGTAGCTGAGGTCGTACATCTGCCATATTATAGCATCATCGTGTTTGTCTATAATATGTTATACACCTATTTTCAACTGTCCGGCGGTGAGCACGACGACACGACCATGATGGCGATGGCGTAGGATCTGTTCCGTGCGCACGCGCGAGGATTGCGCAAAACAAAAACGAACATAGAGAAAAAACACCGAGCACGTATTTATTATTAATTATGATTTATCGCGAGACGTTTCCACATCGCTCGTTGTTCGACGCCATTGGCGGACATTTCCGAGGCGTCGTTTCCCCGCTGCAGACCGTTTAATAATAATACATAATAATATTACTATGCGGATTTTAATCGCGGTACACGCGGTTCGTTTCAAACTGCGTACTTCATTATACTTGGGAGAAAATCAACGAAAATGCAGTCAGTCGTCACAGAACCTACAACAACAGCGGCGATCGAAAATCCCGCTCGTTCACGCTACACGCGGTATACCTATACCATATCGGGGTAAAACCATCAAGCAATCGCGTCACCATTCCTCATTTGAGCACTTATAGTATAACACTGTGATAGTCGGAGTGCAGTATAGGTATTTATTATACTTAACGGTATATTTCACAAAATAAGAATAGGTTACTTATGAAAGGGGTTAGGTAAAACTTTAGGGGAATAGAAAATAAATTTATCAATTGCCATCTAGTTCAGCGATATAGCCCCCCCCCCCCCCACCACATGCTGAATGGGCCCTCCGTGAAATTTTAGTGAAACTAAATAAATGCTTTCTGTTTTTTATGAACATATTGCGTAACCATAATATGTAATAAAACTGTAATATTTGTATCTATGAAGGTTGACGCAAAAGCGTAAATGTTACATCACGTACATACACATACATACACATTATCCACGGCCACGTCATCTGCGTCATAATAAACTTATGAGGGATCCTTATTAAGCCTCTCCTAAACGCATCAACAATTCAGTCCCTCCCCCAAATCAAAATCCTGGCTACGTCATTGCGATTCGAGCAGAAACTAAATATTTGAATTAACACGACGTATACTAATATGACCTTTTCGAGGAAAGTAAACAATCTAGCGACAGAATGTATACTTCGTGCAGACCTTATTATTTTTTATTTTCTGAAAATGTGTAAATAAAATATTATAAACAATCCATATATTATTATTTCTGTTTACACCGCCACTATAACGAATCGAAAAATGTAAATAACATGTACCCAGGTGTAGCTTAAACCTTATCAATTCCAACATTTCACGTAATCCCATCTTATACAATATTATCGTAAAACATCAAAATAATGGACACTTGTTGATCCTAAAATTAATAATCTCAACTATCAGAACTTGACATCCTACTTTGGACATTCAAAATAGATCCTTAGAATAAAGGCCACACGTAAGTATATGTGTAAATCAATTTTATAATTTTCTTGCAAATTCGACAAAACATAATAATCCTGCCATCCTGGAGACATAATAATATTATGTACTACGCACATTCACACCGATTATCAATATTATTACAGTATAACAATGTTTAGACAATATTATATAGATCCAATAATAACAATATATTTTCATCTATTTTAGACCAAGTACTATTAATTAATTGTTAGATTTTCTCTCGTGCAATAAATCGTTACAAAATCTCCCTCTCAGATTGTATGGTCAAGACCGAATACCTAAAGACTTAATACAAGGTTAACCATAATATGTGGATTTCATTTTATCGATAATAATTCAAAAGCGTTAGTCGTTAGTCAACATTTTTTTTAGTGTGGGTTTAAAATTTGAAATGTTGCAAATTTTTTTCTATTTTATGACTGTTAATTTTTAGATTTTTTTGTATAATTATTTTTACACATAGGAATTAAGACTTGGAATATTCAAGGTTACTCGGATACAGATTAAAATTCTTATGTATCCAATGTTATATTATAATTTGCGAAATCTTTCTTTTCTTTATTACAGGCACTATGTATTATTCTAAAACCATAAATTATTATGTATTATTAAAATGTATGAGTAATAAAAATAAGTAGTAATAAAAAAATAAGACTTATTTATAATATATTATGAACATAAAATAGCTCCACAGAAAAATAATAACCTTACTAAAGTACCTACTAACTTTGAGATCATATTCCTATTGGGGGACGGAGTGGCCGAGCGGACTAAGGCGTCGGTTGTGACGCACATCGGCGCTGGTTCAAACCTCGGTTCACGGGCGGCGTTTTTCTTCGGGCAAGTTACGGTGTCTGGAGAACAAGTGCCGCCATCCCCCACCCAGGCATACCTACGGGTGCCCACTTAAAAATCTGCCAAAACTACACACACGTGTTTACCAACCAACTGTATCCTCCCCTACAACCAAACAAACAGTTAATGGCCATAGTTGCCGGGCTTAATGATCAATTAAAAAAAAAAAACATATTACTCCTATTGGTAAATATGGAGTCACACAATACTTTTTAACCTCACCTTTTTCCATATACGAGAAACAACTATTGCAAAGACAAAAAGTAAAAACAAAATATATAGTCATCAGTTGGCAGTCACGTCATGTAAAAACAATAGGCGCGTTTGGGATCTAAAATCAGTAAACTCGGTCGGATTATCGGGTGACAAGATATGGTAGATAAGTTTTATCTTTAATATCTTCTAAACAAGCACCGAGGAAATTTTTTCGGAGCACAGAAGACGGAGATGTAATAATTAAACTATTTTCTAGCGTACCTATTTCGTATCTGCCTGTATATTGTGTGCCGCAGTACCATGATATTATATTAATCATAGTGGTTAAAAATATTGAACAAATCTGATTTTTTTTTTTGAAAGGCGATAATAACGATTGCCTCTCTAGTGGAAATGACTATTGCCCACTATAGATGGAAAAGTGTTAATCGCTACCGTATTTCTCAAGCAATATCTTAAAAATCAGCACTGAGGTGATTTTTAGGTGCCTAGAGAGGATTGAGGTGTACTAATCAAACTTTTAACCAATCACATAGGTTATAGGTAGGTCAGGTTAGGTTAGCTCGTGTGCTACAGAACCATAATATTGTAATAAATTAGTGGTCAAAAATTGTACAAAATTGTTATTTTGTTGAGTGGTGATCACAACAATTGCCCCTCCTGCGGAAATGATCATTATCCCTACTGGATCACCTGGTACCTATACTTATCGACTGCGATGGACGTATAACGTTTGATTTTTGGCGTAAAGACGGTGCTGATGTTGGTGAGATGGGAGGGGGGGAGGAATAGATAAATCGCCAAGTACGTTATATAAATGGGTTTTAACTTCCACCGCGATTAAACCATTCGTAATTGTATGTACTGATTTATACCTCTACTCCTAAAAATAATAATAATAATAATACGCCATAACAGGTACCAACACAACCACACTTTAATGGTGTTATTAATAGAAGCATAAGTAGTAGTAGTAGTAGTAGTAGTAGTAGTAGAAGTAGTAGTAGTAGTAGTAGTAGTAGTAGTAGTAGTAGTAGTAGTAGTAGTAGTAGCATTGATTATAAATACTATAGTCTTTACAAATATTATAATCAATGGTAGTAGTAATAGAAGTAGTTGCCCGTGGTTTGGCGATTAAACGATGAAAAAAAAGTAATATTGCAGTAGTATTATAGTAGTTGTAGTAGTAGGTACCTATTCGGTGCCGGTAAAACTGGGGAGGGGATTGAGCGGTATAGACTCCCCATGAAATTCTCAAAAATATTTTAAAAAATAACTTATACATAATACATATTATATAATATTATATAGGTATTGAACGGTGACCACAAAATTAGCTATACCCTCCTCCCCAGACAAGGTAATTTGACCGCCGCTCTACCAGCTATTACTAGAATAGTAGTAAACATAATAATTTTTTATGATATGATATAAAATATAAATAAACCTATTATTATTATTATACTATCGACTATGTTCGTAGTCAGTAATGTTTACCTAATGGTTACCGCTACCAGTTCCGTGAGCTCATAATACCAACCCAGCGTGCCGGTCAATATTAAAATTTAAGTGTTTCCCTTGAAACTTCAATACCGATAATATAATACTAGTTTATCTCGAAATAAATTCAACCGATGTTAACTCGGACGTATAAATAAACGCGACCTCGTCAGTTACGTTTTACATAATGTGTTACAATGTAGCCGGTACACTATTTTTTTTATCGCCGTCGGGCTAAAATTGATATTTTTACCGTATTCCCTAATAGTATAAATTATAACTCGTATGTAATACCCAATAGTTGATAATAATTGATTGAAGAAAAAAAAACCTAAATACTTTACCACCACTAATTGGTTTTTCGCACCTAACGTGCTTAGACCAAACAATTAAGTTTAATAATTATTTTAATTTGTATCATGGAAATTCGTTTGTTAATGTAATAATATACAATACATAAATAACATTATTACAAAATATGAATAAAATGTAATATAATATACTGGTTTCAGTAAAATTTAAGGTTAATTTAATTATTTTAATTAGGTATCAGCCGGTATCGGTTGAAAATCTTTGCTTATTTGACATTATAAATTAATAACATATTATACTTAATATTTACATAGTTTAATAAACTTATATAAAATAATTATTATTATATATTATGTATGCGCTTGTATAATCCGATTCAGGGGGATAAAACTATTCCTTCGCAAAATATAATGTGTACTACCTATATAATATAAAATTTCATATTAAATAATTATAATATGTTAAGCATGCGTTAACATTATTTTCTATACACAAATTATGTTAATACATACCAGAATATATTATTATTTATTACTTACATATAACAATTTAATATTAATTCGGTATTTTATAATTTATTGAAATTATACATTTTTGAGTAATTAAAATAATATGATGCCCTGCTATATAATATTATACTTTAGTGGAAGTTTTGGAGGACTTTGGTTCAAAAATCTATACTACACATAATATTATAGTTTGCACGACTATGTAGTATGTGTTATTTTATTTAAAATTAGATTTCAACTGATTAACTTTATTAATTATTATAAATTATAAAACAAAAATATATGCTACTAATAATTACGGTTTGAAAATAATATAATATATTAATATACTTGCTTATAATATAATATTATTATGTATGTATATGGTATATACTATATTAACGTAAAAAAACTTACATTAATACTTATTTTTTTTTTTTCTAAAACGCATAATATTGAATTCTTTGCTTTATATGATGGTTAATTTTTTTTTGTAGGAAGTCTGACTTATTTATTTATAAAATTTGAACCTTCTAAGAATAATACGCGTATAATTTTTTGAGCATCAATTTCATTAAATATTTCACTAAAATTACTAAAAATAATCGTCCACTGAGTGCGTATAGCGTCACTGTATATGACGTAAATACGAGTTTTTCGAACTCGTTCTCATTAATTCAGGTTTTCGCGAATAACAATAACTGTTTTGAATATTGTAGTTGGTACGTAAAAATGAGAAAAACAAAATACAATCGGACGCGATAAAAAGCAACCCCAAGCTTCGTAAAAGTACCTACATATTTTTCGAAACACGAGCCCCGATAAAAGGATGTTAGGAATAAAGTTAACGATGGACGAGGTCGGGAAACATCGTGGTCGTGAACATTTAAGAATAAATATATTTTGATTTCGGCGTACGCAATATTGTATTCGATAAAATAAATCAAAACTACAATACTAATATCGTGACGTACATAATCATATTATTATACAGTCTACGTAAGTACCCGCCATTACTCATACGATTCAAAAATCTTCAACTATACGATTATTTTCGCGAAGTATAATATGTAAAAGCAAAACGAATTATCTATTTTGGAAACCAGCCAAGGTAACGACGACTAGCGTTCAACAAAATATGATTAATTTTTGGTATTTAACTATTCATTTCCTAATAACAAATGCCTAATTTATTGCTACGATTCTTGTACCGATCGAATTAACCTATTGCTTGTTAGGTGTTGTTCTATAGTAATTAATTAGCTTTCGAATGAAAGTTATTTTATCTAACCGTAAAAAAATGACCTTTTATCTCGAACGCTTGTGTGTTTTTTTTTTCAATTCATTTTTCTATCCCTTCTTCGATTTCATTTATTAATATGGTACTGTTGAACTGTAGGTATACCTATTTATAGGCAAGTACCAGCTACCACAAGGCGTTTTGTTACGCTCCAGTTTGTCGGCTTACTCATCGCTATCGTTAGAAATTAATTATAACAGTGTCGATTAGTGTAGGTAGGTTATAATATTAGGCTTTATATCGATTTAATATAAGACCGATTGTAAGCGATTTTCATTAATGATGTCGACGCGTCGTGAAAATGTCACAAGGCATGACTCATAACAAGAACAATATAAAACTAATAACGATATGGTAAATGTTATGTTTGTCGATATTACTACAGTACTAATGATTAATGAATCACAAATTAGAAAAAAATACACAAAATGTCTGGTATGGCGCCAGTAAACATAAATTATTATCTTATAAAACGGCAATTAGCGTTAGGCGAGTTGTATAGGATTTTAATATAATAATACGCTTAATTCGCTCTCAACGAACAATTTAAAAACTAAAATAAATTGTTAATAATCTTCGACAACTGACATTGTATAAAAATTATTATTTACTAACTGGAAAAAATTTCAATATTTTACACAGTTGCACCACGTAATTCGTGGTTATCAAAAGGTGTAATAGAATAGAAATTATGGTAAGTACATCGAAAGGGAAAAGATCCAGAGAGTCCGGAGAGTGATAACCTAACCTGCAGGGGTGCCCAAAAGTGGGTAATGGTTCTTGTGTATGAGTGTGAGTGTGTTACGATTATCTCAACAATGTCTGCAAAGGAACAAGACTAGTAGAAAGCTAGGAAAGATATTGATGGAATGTAGATATGGTGGAGTCACAAAAGGCTCAAAACGAGCTGCAAAAGCTGATCAAGATATTATTTTCAAGCCAATAACGGTATATTATCTAATATCTTATACTGAATTTTAAGCAGGATTTACGTTATGAGCAGTATACTAGGCTATCCTGCTATAGGTAGTACCGATACACAAAAACACACATAATTATTCTACGAGTGTTTTTCGAGGTCAAGGTGAGTATAAATATTATATTAGTGTATTTTTGGAAGGAGGGGTGAGGGGGCTGAAATCCAGTAATTCAGTCCACTTAATGAAGTAATTGAAGAAGAACCCAAGACGTATTAGTTGTTAAAGACATAAACAAATTTTATTCAAATTTACACTCGATTTCAAATTCAAATCTTTGATATAAATATACAATATTTGAACATACTTGATTGTAATATATTTAGTATTTACTAATATACACTATTTTGACTTATACTATAGTTGTTATTCCCTGCAAAACAATTGTTTATTATATATTATACAGTATACACTTTACTACATATTACATTTTCATATTTAAGTGCAACAAGTAACAACACAATATAATTATTACAAAACAAGTTTTTAGTATAGTGTAAAGGGACTCAATCCAAACAACCCATAAATATTTGTGTGACTCAATTCAATATTTCCAAATAAATATTATCATACAGTTATGAAGAGTTACAAACTGTGCAAGTGTCACAGTGGCGCATTGGCGCAACTAGACATTTGAACTAGGGGGTGCTTAAGCTCCATGTTTTTTTGTGACTCAATGGGACCTAACTACCTAGCACCCAACGATTTTTAGGGGGTGCTAATTTTTATTTAGGGGGTGCTCAGGACCCAAGGCACCCCCCTCTCTAGTTGCGACAATGCAGTGGCAGCCAAATGATTTGGTATTGTGTGAGGAGAGGGCTGAGGTGCTGATGGTTGCTGATTTTTTTACCATGCATTAGGTATTTGATCATTAAAAATAAAATTTATAATTTATACTATTATAAATATTGAAAAAAAGGTCATGGGGGTATTATCCCCCCCCCCCCCCCCCCCATTTGACCATTACTGAAATGTCAGCAGTTGGGGTACCTACGCGTGGGCGTTGTTAATTCGAGGACAAATGCGGCGAGGCACCGTGTATATACGTAATGCCATGGCGACAAATTCACGAGCGATTTTTTTTTCTACTCGGGATAATGGTTTGCCGCCGCCGCCACCGATGAGTGTTAATGACCTTACGGATCCGCTTTCTCCGCGTTCGACATAATAATATAATAGTATTAACACAATAATATAAAATTGCAATATTTAACAACTAACATAAATAAATATATGTTTGAACGTTTTAATTTATAGTAGTGGGGACGTCCATCGTTGTCCGATATTACATTATAGAAATCGTCGAATATAATAATAAAATATGTAAGCAGGTAGGTACACATATTATACGTACGTGCAAGTATGGATAAAGTGGGACTAGGGAGGAACGACCCCGTTGATTTTAGGGCCCCATCACTTTCTACAAAATATTTTTTTACGATATTCATCCAAAAAAAAAAATTTCAAATATCAAAATAACAAATGTTCACTTTTCAAAAAATTACTAAAAGATCAATTCACAATAAATGTATAATTGATAAAAATATGATAATATTCTACAACTTATTATGCTGGTCTTATAAGACAATATTCTGGATAGGTACCTTGTACATCAAACAGTACGAAACTATACAAATTAAACTCAATCGTAATTAAACATTTTGTTGTTAAAACTTGACGGCCGTTTGAGTGTTGAACGGGACCCACTATAAATAGCTTGTGACCCACGAAATTCATTGGGTGTTTAATCCGGACTTGCAAGACGTTCAAAAACCTTATACTAGTACCTTTAGGTATAAGTCGGTATATGGTCGCGTACTACTTTGATTCCGCTCGCCGAATTTATGGGTTTCCGGTTTTTACACCTAAGCAGTGTAATATAAAACATTGCACCGCCTTCGCAATCGTTGTAAAGTCGTTACGAGTTATCGGGCACGATGCCTGTGCATATAATATTATTATAATAATATATTATATCGACACAGCTGCAGCTGCTCGGGCACCATTCGCAGACGCGTTTTCGGCCTAGATTTTCCGACAATTCGGAACCCGGAAACGATCAGGCGCCACCGTTTGTCTGCGTAATATTTACAAATAACATAGCTATAATGTTATAAATTACACCGTCCGCGAGCTATAATACACTGGGCACCGCACTCTGATAGACCCGTTAATATCGTAATATTTGATAATGATATATTATGTTATATTATGTTGACCTACCTTAGACGTGTGTGCGTGTGTATTCTTGGCTCCCGAAAATAATATGTGGATCTAAAGCGCGCCGCTTCCGGCGGATCTTCTTCCGGTTCGCACGCGCGTCGAAAAATTTAAATAAAAACGTTTCTCACCGTTTACGCGTGAATTATTATTATAATTATATTATGATCAGCGTTTGGCACTTCAAGCATGTGAATATTGATACTAAATGTAGCAAATCATAATAATATGGCAGAGTGAAAATATTATACTTTCAGAATAAAGTGAGTAAACATTTTGTTTTTTTGTTAATTGGCAAAACGCTTCAACGTTTAATTACACAGGTTATTGGCCTATATTAAGTTAGTAGCGCTGATAAAAAACATATAATATTATAATATACGTCATAATAAAATACATTGTGTCTGAAAAATATAACAAAATGTTATAGAAACAAAATGTACCTACAATTTTTTATTCAGATTTTTCTTATGGAAAAAGTACCCATAGATTTCTGCAGCGTTATGGTCATTAAGCAGGGCTTGATGTAGTGAAATGAGGGGGGGGCTCTTTAGAATTTTAAGGACTATGGCGTATTGGGGGTGGTTGATCACTGTATGCTCAATTGTTAGAGTTTCATTGCAAGTGTCACATTCTGGTGCTGGTTCTTTGCTGATGAGTTAGGTTTGAGTTGGATGGGAGTGGTCTCTTTTTGATCGAGTGATGGTAACTTCATATCTTATAAGTAGAGTTCATATTATTATTATAATATGACATTTATTTTGCGTAATATGTTTGTATATATTTTGAGGATTAGCTATTTCATGTTTTAAGCATTTTCCTTCAAAAGAAATATTAGCTTTTTTTATATATATATATATGGGTAGGTATATAAGCGTGTTCAGACATGTATTCCTAGGTAGTCATACACATCATATGACCACACACACATATACGTATAGGTATTCTGATTCACGCCTAAGTTATAAAAACTAATTTTGATGAGGTAACCTCATTTAACTAAATTTACCATACTAAAAAGTATTTTATAAATAAAAATAAAATTATTGAATATATAGAGGGGAGGATAAAATATGCTAAATATAACTATTACCTTTACGTAAAACTTAAAAAAAAAATTAATTAATTTCATTACAATTTTGATCAAAATATCAATAATAGTTATCATTACATACGATATATTTTGTTTATCATTATTAGTTAATTTTTTATTTAGTAATTATAACAATTATAATAATTATATTAATCTACAGTTATTATTTATTATTCGTTTGGTATTACGAAATTGAATGTAACTCATTTTTAATTATCTGTAGTACCTATATTATAGGTATCGCATCGTTGTAACAATATTGTTATATTTCATACGCTTGGGCTTCCAAGGTGGGTTTTTCTCATTGTGGCCAACGTATTTGATTGCGAAAAAAACACATAGTATAAGTATAAAATATAATACAAGAAACACGCGCTTGGCCTGCAGGTTCACAGCTGTATTCTGTCCGTCCGACGAAAAGTGTGTCGCGTTATACGTCTATACATGTCGAATCGCGCGGCTCCTATACGCTGAAAAATCGTTTTTCGAATGAGTTGACATCGGTCGTGCAGCTCTAATCAAACATAATATAACAGTACACGATGCGTATATTATGCCCGAGGATTGCTCGCCTGACGACTGCAAAACCTTAAGGTAGTTCGAGAGAATAAAAGCTCGTATTTTGTACCGCACCTAAGTCGTTATAATATTGTGTATAGTGTTTTACGTCTCTTATTAGGCATAGTCGTACGATCTATAACGTTTAGAGGCATTATATATTATAAGTCAGACGGAACATATTATAATCGACCGGCGGACAAGAATGGTTTTCCGCCGTGTGTTTCGTCCATGCAATGAATTTTTTACCACTATATAGAGCTAAGATTTCAGTGCTATACGTAAAATAGTGAAATATGTTAAGATATACCATAAAATATAATATTATGTACAGTTAATTTGCTAATATTACCAACGGTGTATCTAATTACGTAAACGAATGAGATAAGTCGCTAAATCGTTTCGATTAGATTTCTTTTAAATCCAGTATAGCAATTTTTAATACGTTTTTACATTTTTTCGTCAAAAACAAAATCATTGATTTTACAAAATCGGAATTATGAGTGTGATATTATGACACGCGGCTTCTAGCCTATTAAACTGGTTTCATTTAAATGAATTATAAGACACGCATTTTTCTTTTTTTATGTTTAAAATAAAACGCAATAAAAATATAATATGTCTAGTATACTTTGAATATGCAAAGAAAAAATAGATCGTGTAGGAATACGAAGTAATAACTGACTACATATGTAAAAGTCTGTTGCAAAAGATAACATACCATCGCATTTCTATATCCTATTATAGTCCCAGTTTATTACACATTGTATTACCTATGTTTGACAAATATTTCGTGATCGGTAGACTATTGTGTAGATGTCGTCTCCATGAAATGTTAATCGTTTTATATTCATGATGACGCCATACGCGTGTACTACATAATATTATCAACCGATGTAATAATATCCGAGCATCAGTGGGGTGTTTTGAAAGTTGAACCCCCCCCACCATCGTATTAATGTAAAAATATACGTACCATATGATTCAGATTTCTATACAAATTACTATATATAAGTCGTCATATCACGGTCCCAACTATTATTAATATGGATATGATAACTACAATGGTAATAGTCTGCAAACCCCCACCTCCCCATGATATTTTTGCGTGAATGATGATGTAGGTACGCTTTACGGGCCCGGTCTGTAGATCGTCACTCGGGGGACTCAAAGTGCCGCCGAATCGATAATGAAATTTTTCCACCCATATTTTATACGATAATCAGTATATAACCTGTAGTACTGCGATATATATAGTATCTATATGGTATAGTTTCTCGGTCTGATATATAGTTTAGACGTCGCGACGTTTGCGTGTTGAACTAAAACAATCAACCGTATCATTTGACATTTGCAGGAATAACGTACGACGATCCACAATTTTGAGGAGTTGAACGAACCCCGAAAATATGCCCGCAGAGGCTTTCTCTCTATATCCGGATAACGTGTCGCGCATATTATAATGGCAAACAACAACAATAATAGAAATATAGGTATTTAGACCTCCGCGCGTGCATCGTCATATTATATATAACACTGGGTGGTGCGGTAAAAAACGATTTTCGGGAGGTCAACGGGACCCGATCATAGATAATATAAGAATGGATAGGACATGCCTATACCAGTTCCATATGGGACCGTGTGCTTTTTTGGGGAAGAGAGAACGTAAAGAGGGAAAGACGATATGGGGCTTTTTAAGGTTATGTGCAAAACTATTTTATTAAATAATAATGATAACATGATAGTCAGCTTGTATTTTGATTGTTGTACCACTTGGGCCTGGAAAATTACTCTAAACTTTGTTAGAATATAGAATAATATTGTTAAATATCACTAATTAATCAATAATGTTATTAGTTATTACAAAATAAAATGATGTTATTTAATATTTATTATTATTTATCAATTATTATCATATCAATTTTTGCCCCATATAACCTTAAAAATAGTATCACTAAAGTTTCATGTGATAAGTTCTTATGTCCTATCCATTCTTATATTGTCTATGGACCCGATAGCTCCGGATATAACTCGCAGAGCCTATGTATATAATATATACGCGTATATCATGTGCATACACCTATGATATAATGTACGCATATATATAATACGACTCGTGAGTGTATGATAACGCATATTATATACCTAGAAACGACGGCGGCGGCGAGTGAAAACGGAAGTAGCGCAACAACATCGCGACTATAATAGGTGATGATTAATAAATCGTACGGCTCCAGTGGAACGATCCCGCGGCGACGGCGGCACGAGGTCGGTCGGTCGACCCTTCGTATCGGGCACCTTAAATGTATATAGTAATAATAATGATATTATCGTCGTCGTCGTCATTACACGATGTCAATGGCAAACGCCGTGATCTCGCGGGCCCGTTCTCCACACAGGTATTTTCCAAACGGTCAAAACTCGTTGCGACACACTATGATAATATTATTATTATTATTATACGCTCGTCCGCCCACCACCTCCGATCAGCAGCAGCACACCGGCGGCCGCGGGTAACCCATTATAAAATTACTATTATATCGTCGTTATCGCCGTCGTATAGTGTACCCATATTATATTATTATTATTATTATTATTACCGGCGGTGGTCGCGGCGCGGCGTGTGTACGACGACATTATAATAATAATAATAATAATACTCTCTTCGAATCACCGGCGGCGGCGCGTTATAATATAATATTTCTGGGGCAACAAACTCGAATGGGGACGGCGGCGAAGAAAGCGGCGATCGAGTCAATGTCGTAAACGTATACCTACGACCGCGTATGTAGGTCTTCCGTGAAAGTTGTGGCACACATTTCCGCGACCGCTTCCGCCCCGCCCGCCCCTCGCAGGCTCCCACCGCGCGTGAAAAGAAACACGGACAGCGTATTCCTCGTGCGGCGGCGTCGAAAATGTCCGCGTTATTCCGACGCCCGTAACACTTTAATACATAATATCTGTGTTAAAATATTGTAATAGGGTACGTACGTACAATAATATTATAATATATTATGTTCCTAGGTACCGGCTCTATGTAGACACGGCGATAAATTTCCGCGGTGTGATAATAGAACAATTTTGTTCGGATCGCCAGCGACGTAGACATGCACCGGTCGGTTTCTTACGGTAAAATGTTTGTCGTTTAGTCCGATTGACGAATAATAATTTATCAATTGACTTTTTATCCAACAGAGGCGAACTATATATTTTATCGCCTCACTATCGCTGCAGTGGTGTGAACATTTTCGCGTTATTCTACGACCGTAACACATAATATTATTATTGACAATGCTAATACAGGCAATAATATAACAAAAATCGTACCTAGGTAGGTACCTATGTACGGTGTTAAATATCCGAGTGATGAGAATAACATTTCGATCGGCACCGGCGTGGACATTATTATTGCGCACCGGTTTCATACGGTAAAATGTAGTCTAGTCCGAATGATTTATAATATAATTTACGTATATCCAGCTGAGGAAAAATATTTGTCACCTCACTCACGGTGGTGCTGCAGTCGTTATAAATATAGGTACTCGTAATTATAATTTTGTGGATGAATTATCAACTAAAATTTCCAATAACTGAAAAGTAGAATAACTCAAATGTTGATCAAATGGGAAAAAATATATGTATTTGAATACTATAATATTTTTCTTTCCTTCCTTCCCCTTCTTGTCATACGTATATAGGTCAGACTGTGCTTTACTCACCGTGTCCGACAAACAATCATATAATATTATACTGCCTAGAATGAACGTAATCCAATGCATGCATTATACATAATTTATTGTTGTTTCATGATTTTTTTTTTTGGTGACAAAACTATGTTTTTAATTTTTATAAAGTGAAAATAATATATTTTGACAATGCCAACGGGATTTGCGACCTTGCAGCGAGTGGAGCATCTTATTTAACTTGTCGATCGATGACTTGCCCACGTCAATGTCGTATAATATCGCGCTGAAAATATTGTTTTAATTTGCGATAATCCTGCCACACCGCCAAGTGAAATGTAACAGACGATGACGGTAACGAGTACGACCGGAAGTCGTAACGAAACGATTATAAATCTATACCGAGCAGCCGTCTCGACGTAACGAAACCTATACCTACCATTTGTAAGTAAAGTAGTTTTCTCGGCTTTCGTCCGCTTCGAAGTAAAATATCGTCTCAGTATTATAGGTAAGGTTTTTCGTTGACGTAATCATAATATTTTGATAGTTATCAATTGATTCTTACTTATTCTTCTTCCACTTCGAGGTTCAAAAAACTGAAACGTTCAACGCGTGCAACAGGTTGATAAATGTCGTTGTGATAACACAATATACTATATATTGATTCACGCGTGAACTCTCGTTGGAGACGATCCGTAGATCTCAGTCTGCTCTCTGCTCTCTCTCTCTCTCTCTCTCTCACTCACTCTTTCTCTCGTCATCCGGCTCGTCGAACCTATATAATATCATATTTCTATTTATTTCTATAAATAATAATTGCTGTGTCGTCGCGACCGTCGGATAATACCCACAACGACGGCGATGTATATAGTATACCTTTAGACGATCGGTGAATATACTTATAAATATTCTACAAAAGTACCTATACCTATGCATTTCAACGTAACGAGTCACGACCTCGTTCGCAGATCTATCACGCGATCGACACCACCTATTATACATAGGGATTTATAGTATTTATACCTATAACTATATATATATTGTTACCTATACCATTACGAGATTAACAGTAACCGCGTCTGCGACCACTCGCGTATAACACGAGTAATACATAATATATCAGTGGCGTATGTGTTGTGGGGAGGGGTGTTTAGGTGGATGTAGGTTTTCTCCCGAGATTTCAGGAAAATTAAAACATCCTTTCAGTGTTCTGTGAACGTATTACGTAAGTCGTATAACGATGTATTTTAAAATCGTAATTGATACGGAAGTTGATTCAAAGTCTAAAACGTTATTATGTACGTATATCCACGGAATCAGTACACCAAACTAATGAGAGGAATCCTAAATAAGCCTCACTCGAAGCTTTACCGCTGACATAATTATTATATACCTATATACTAATTAATTATAATATGTAAAATCTTTGAACGCAATTATAGTCAGTTGTAGGTAGGTACATATAATATTAACATAATATTACATTTATTTTGAGATGCGAAGTATGTTTTTGGCTAAATTGCTGTGCTCACGCGTGAATTTTCAGTCGAAGACATTTTTCGTTTTTTATGAATGTAATCTTTAACAGTGATAGGTATACGTAGTTGTAATCGTATGCTCGAGCCCATTCGTATTTTATACAGAAATTCCTTTTGAATTTGGCTTATGCGTTACCAATTGCCATTTCATTATTGTAAACAGGTAATCGACATTAATTATTACTTTTGGCTTACTTTACGGCTTTCGAAATCAAATAACTGCGATACCTACACGAAATACGCTTATTTAACACAAACGAATAAAATATTAGAGTTATGTTAAAAAGGTGTAAGATCCGATTGACAGTGGTAGATTTTGAACGATAACATTAACCGGTTGATAGCATTCCGATTTAAACGACTCGGCTGAAAAAATAATTGTAGGTACGGGTTGTATAAAGTTGACTGAATCAAAAATAATATGTAAAAGTGGTAATTATATAATATTATACCTAGACATATTATAATAGCATCATAGAATGGCTCCTACCTATACACCGTTTCATCGATCCAAACACGTTGTGCTTGGTATTATTTATCCATTTTTCATTTATTTATTTTTTTTTGCTACAATCATTTAAAATTAGTTTACATTATTATTGATAATGACTAACGAGTAATGACTAATGGATGATGAATTCGAACCAATACAATGGATGCTAAAATATGTCATGGCGAGAGGCTATTATGTAGCACCAATTATATAAATTAATCACCTGTGGAGCGTCTATAAAAGTAAGCAGACGCAGCAAAATACACAACGGGCGTGGTTGTAAACGAAAAAAACAAAAATTTTGATCGTATACGACTTAAACGACTGTGTCGATGACGATAATTACAATAATAATATACGATAAATGTCACCTCATCAAGTTTCCAAAAAATATTTATGTAGACATTTCGTAATACTGCAGTCGTTATCACAAGAAAATAAGGAATATAATACCTTTGTGTTTTAGACTTAATCGTCAGACGACAAGACATTATTCCTTTACAGTTAGACAGATTACGATTTTGATTAATCTACAAGTCTACTGTGGTTTAATCGATGCAATTTTCAACATTTGTTTTGCCAACTGATAAACCAATAGTTATAAAAACGTTATTTTGACATTTTGTATTATAATATTAACTGTTTTTTGAATAACAACTTCGATTAAATCATAGTAATGGATCAAAATATTTTATAATAACACTATAATATTATATTACAGTAAATAAAATTTTAAAATTAAAACGGGGGACGGAGTGGCCGAGTGGACTAAGGCGCCGGTTGCGACGCGCACCGACGCCGGTTCAAAACTTCGGCTGGGGGTGGCATTTTTCTTCGGGCAAGTCACGGTGTCCGGAGAGAAGTGCCGCCATCCTCCACCCAGGCATGGCAGATACCTACGGGTGTCCACTAAAAAAATCTGCCAAACCAAAAACACATATTGTGTTTACTAACTTACGATTCCTCCCCTACAAACAAAAAACAAACAGAACTTGGCAGTGTAGCGGGAATTAGTGCTGTTTAATCTGCCGCTAACGTCACGGATCTCAGATAATGGCCATAATTGCCGGGCTTCATGATCAATAATAAAAATAAAAAAATTTAAATACCTAGGTGAGTATAATATTAATATTACTTTTTAGTTCTTTTTTAAATTATTAACTATAAATTATATTGTTATTATTAAAAATGTATTGTTTATTATAATTATTATTTTGAATACATAATATGAATGATGGAAATTATTGCTAACGTATCTCATATATATTTTCATATATTTTGATCGTTCCGAGGGCATAATCGATATTTTTAGCGACATATTATTTGCATAAAATATCTTCTTGTTGTTAAGGTCATAAACCTCATCCTAACCCTATACATGCATATAATATTTTCCACGCCTGCTGTTTCTCAAATATTCCGATCAACGCGAATATAATGAGCGGAGTACGTTGCTGCTGCTGCAGTATAAAAATAATATATATATGACGATACTAATAATATTATACGACCTCAGTGCCTCACGTACAATATCGGCGGAATCGTGCGTGCACGATGATTTGTTTTATTGTCGTTGCGAACACTGCACCTGTTTTTTATTTCGTTTTTGTTCCACATCGTTGTTTGAAATTTGAATAAAAACACGACCGAGTGATTTGCCTTTTTGGGTGCATCGTGACGTCACGTTTGTTCGTTTCTGCACTTCGACTCGTATATAATATGACCGTCGTTGTGGGCCTATAATAATAGTAATAATTTATAGGTACAAGTATAGTGGGACGGGAAATACGGAATTGAGTCTCTGGTCGAAATAAAGCGTATACCTACAATCGGTTCTCGATAAAAAAATTACTTATCAACATTCGACTGTTTGAGTTGGTTCCCATGATACGTAAATATAGATAATATTATTATTGAGGTACGATGACTCCACGATAATTGTCCAACAAAAATGTGGGCAGAATACTAAATCATCTATTTCAGTACGACATACCTATTGCCACGTAGGTATGTACCTATCGTTTGATGAAAATCTTAATTTGTTCATAATATTACATTTAATTGTTTTTGTCAATTCAAAAACAGATACAATTTAAAGCATACCCTACACAAAGTAGCGCACTTAAAGTCAAGAAAATATATCTGAGAGAGAAAAGTTGGTTGGTGAACAAAACAAATGAAAAGTTGAATCGCTGGCAAATATTGAATGTACAATTTGTAAAGAAATGTACGTGCGCCTACCACTTTAATTGTTTTATTATTGTATTATAATTTATTTTAATTAAATTATTCAGGGGGGGGGGGGTGAAACTCCCTACCCAGTACCCACCGTATATAATACGGCCCTGCATCTGTAGACCATCCGGGAACCAATTCGTAAATATATCTATCTATAGCCCACTCGAGAACCAATTACCGAATTGGTAATATAGGTAACCAACTCGTTGGGCGTAGACGCTCAGTGGAATGAACAAACATTCGAAAAACCATAATGATTTTGGGGCTTTGGGCTTTGGGCAAATGAAATATGAAGAACGTTTGTGTTGGGTGAGTACTTGCAATATTACGTAGCTGTTTTGTACCAATGTTATGGTTTTACAAATGCATATTCCCATGGGAAAATAAATATATTATAATCACACAACGGCGTGCCACGACTATTATGGACCGGTGCGATAGCGTATAAATCTCACAATAATATTATAATTGTTTCGTATTTGGACCGGGGACCTTGGTTCTCAATCTGGTTGGGTAAAATAACATCGTGAACAGTTCGAACATCAGAGACTACACACAACGGTTTTTGAGGTATAGTTATGTCGAATAAACTATTTGATAAAACAAAAAAATTAGCACTTGCTACCGCAGTAAAATTTTTTTACTTTACACATTACTTCCATAGAAAAAAATCTCCATATTCGAGCTGCCGCGGTGGATGGTTTTTGGAGGTCCTAAATGATGGTGGGTATTTTAACCGGCCGTCTCTGCAACACGGGAGAGACGGTTATATTCGGTGATGACATTTTTTTTCTTTTTGGAGACGTTCTAAAACCATTGAGCAAAAGCAGCGACCAGTGCCTGTTTCCTATAGTTCTTTGTTTATCATAATAATATTGTAATTACTAAAATATTGTTGAAAAAAATAGCATAGGTGCTATTATAGGTGGGTACATCTATTAAACAATTTTTCGCACCGTCACGGTTCCGCGTGCAGGAACATCGCAATATAAGTGTGTGTACGTTATTATTTTTTATATATTATTTTCGACTGTTTGCACTCTGCGTCGGCGTTTTTTTATTATTATTATTATTATTATTATTATTATTCACGTACAATACCCTTGACCGTCACTATACAAAATACGTTATAAGCGGTATTGTGATTTCGTGACCTCGTCCCCACCAACGCATCCGTCCACACGCCAAACACTTTAAGGCTATGACTATAATATATTATTATAATATTATTATTATATCGTACGGCGGTCGTGTCATACTTTTTTCGTCGCTTCGTTTTACCACTATTATAATAATTTTATACGATAATATATTATTATTATTATTATTATGTCGTGTACGGTGATTAATACTATTATTTCCCGACGGCTAGCGAAATTTACGCAATTTCTACGTACTATATTATAAAGCCATCCGTGACATTATAATATACACGGAAGAAAACGACCAGTGACGCGTATAATACCATATATACGCGTGACGTTTCCCCCTCCCATCAGATTTTTTGTTTTAGATTTTCCGAGTTTTCCGATTGTTTACAAATTACGAAATCGTTTACATTGTATGTGTTTTGATTTTCGATCGTTTGCAATATTCAAATTAACTCGGCCGGACAAACCTACGCGTGTATTAATTGACCCCCGAGATTACAATATTTTAATGACATAATATTATCATCACAACTAATTATTGCTGAATGGGATAATTTAATTCCCCGCTTACACGCCATTTTACAATTGTTATTATGTTGTCTTGTGTTTAAAATTAAGACGACCTGTACCTAGGCGTACCTATATGGCGTGTTGCCTCCATCAAAGTACGAATTTTGACCGTGCTGCAGTTCCAATGATTCTGTGTAGTTATAACTTTAGTTGTAGAATCAATTGACCTATAATCAAATATAAAGGTGAACATATTATCTGTGTTCTCCAGTTGGTTTTTTAAGAAGTATGTTTATTTTTTAAACGAGTTATGAATATGTAAAATACTTAATTTAATTATAAATTAAAAGTTAAAATATTGTTGTAAACCAACTGGTGATTATAGGTGATAAAGTCTTGAGTTTGTTAATAGATCAGTTCACATTACAATATTAAAGCCAACGACACAAAATTGTAATTGCTGAACGTGAATTTACCATGTTGTACGATTGTAAGACTGAGACAACACAAACGCGGGTGAGGCAGCTATATGAATTAACAATTATTGTTTTCGATTTGTTTGAAGAACATTTCATTAAGTCATGTTGGGAGGGGACAACTCCATTACATACGCGTCACAGTGTCTCACCGCACGGAAACTGTTCACTTATTCTTAATTAATAGGTATTTTTAAAGAATTATTTCGGAAAATCGTTGATCTCTTATCTAAATACAAAATAAATAAAATAACAAATTAGTATTTTTGTGATTTATTATTTTTAATATTAGACGGTAAAAGATAATTTATGTAAAGATTCTAACAGTAGGTATCTAAATAATTAATAATTTCCGTAACTGTTCAACTAGTTGCGTATACGCCATAAGGTTTGTAGTTTTTGATGTGCATATAAAGCGTATAATTAGGCAGCTCTTTATGGTCTTTACACGACGACGATGATGATGCCCGCAAGAAAAAAATTAGGAAATTAATTATTAGTACTCGGATATATTTTTATTCCGAAAATTATAGCAAATTGTAGCCCCTAAATAAAAAAAAAAACATTGCGATTTAAATAACTGTAAAAAAAAAACATTTTTATTAGGTATTGATTTATTTTAGTGATATAAATTATAGTAACGGCCGTGATGTAAAATTCTTAACCATATTGGTTTAGAGCTGTAATCAATTCTTGGTATAGGTACTTGGTTAGTTATTACATGACACGAACAAAGTAGCGTTCAGTCAGAATGTGATTTGATCGACACGACATGACATACGGCACACTGCGTACAGCTGTGAACCCGGTTTTAATATTATTCGGTATGCCGAAACATTGAAGTCTTCAGGTATATTCGGTCACCGCGATCACGACGACTCACCGAAAACGAATTTTGATTTCACGTAATTTTGTTATAATAATAATTAGACGATTATTTTGACTTAGTGACTTATATATCAGTAAGGTGACGACATCAGTTATACCTAATATTGCTATGATCTTGTTATGCATTGTATACGGACCATCAAGACTGTCTCGAACATCGCATCATTGTGGGGGGGGGGGGGGGAGTAGACAATTCATTAATAATTCGTCGATTCGAATATTTTTTCTCGTTTTGATTGGAATATAGGGAATGTTTTCTAAATAAAACCATAGAAAAAAAAACTGAAAATCTAAATTTAAAAAAAATTGTGTTTCTCCTACGTATAGTCTCTAACCAAATTTGCTTTGCATTACAATTATTTATAATATTATTGTAATATTTGTAACATGGGAAGGCACTGTAAAAAAATATTTCTTATATGAATTTATATTTTGAAATAAATAACTAATATAATAGGTACCTACTTGCCTAATAAAATAATAATTAATAATTTAACATTTTTATGTTATTATAATTTAAACAAATTAATTCTATCGACGTCTTACAGGAACGAGAAGTAAAATCTATATTTAGCCATGAAAAGTTGCTAATTCTCATTATAATTATCTGACAAAAAAAAAAAAATAATTACCCTATCATTACTTACAATGTACACATTTTTAACACTAGATATTTATCCTATGATTTAAGTGCTGCCCAAATTGTTGCTAATTTTTGTTCATGTCCAGATTGTCATTTATTTATTTTTATTTTTAAACTTACAATTAGTGTAAGTGAATTTAATCTAGTGTCATACTCCGATACTTGTTTATGATTTTAAATAATTCTTGATTAATCCAGTTGGTATACTACCAGACTACGTGTAGGTACACTTGTGCAGTTTGTCCCAATCTACAAATCAAATCTATCAAATTATGCAAAATTCGACAAAAATATTATGTTTCATTACTTCAGATTTATATATAAGAACGTCAAATGTACCTGCTTGAGTCATTATCTTGACATATTCCAATTATTAGTTATTTCATTTCCAACTTGAACCACATAAATTTCTTTGCATTTTTCTTCGTTGGTTTTAGAAGGAAATAATGGTAGGGCATCATTATGATTGAAAATATAAATGTTATTTATTTCTCCTCAAAAGGTAGGTATGATAACATTTAGAATAAAGTCTTGAATACATTAATAACATTTTTTTTACTATATTTTGATAAAGCTAACTAGTGTTGATAGAACGCAATTAAATTATTTTCCGTAAAATTTGTTGATATTATAAATTACCTGTGTATTTAAATTTTAATCCAACCATTCTGGAGACCACCTTTGCCGATGGTGAAGATTAAAATTGTTTCAGGGCCAATTCCAAGTTTTTTTAAAAATAATATTGCTCTGAAAATCAAATTATCCATAGTTAGATTATCAGCGTTAATACCTTCTAAATTTTTCATTTTTACATCAATTAAACTAGCAGCATCAATATTAATTAATAAATAAATTTTTTTCGAGAATTTCAGTTAGATTTTAGTTTACACATTATATTTTCATAGACATCAGAGATACGTTAAACTCAAAAGAATGTAGTTTTATGTTTAGACTAAGTGATTTTGTTCTGGTATTTCTACCGAATGAATTGGAATTTGAACAAATCTCTTTTAAACTATAGCTGAAAGCTTCAAAAGAATTTCAAACCGACTTAATAGACTCAGCCTGCTCTTGCGGTCCATCTAGTTTTAGATTAGTTTTTCAATTGTAATTTATTTTCCATGTCGACCATTAGTGTTTTATTCAAAGGACAATAACGCTCCGTACTAGCAGAGGAAAATAAATACTTACAAACCAAACCGCAGTTAGACTCCGCAATGATAATATAAGTTGAAGTGTCAGGGAATCGTTATTATATTATTTCGTCGGGTTACGAGTGCGGCGGATTTGGCGAAAAGTCGGAAGACCGCGCGTGAGACCGTGACAATAATATCAAAATAATATAATTATATAGTTGCCCACGAAAATGTGTCTATATAATAATATTTTAGCCTGGAAAAAAATAAACGGTCTGCGAACGCGCGGCTAAACCGATTCGCACCAGACCGCCGGCGGCGGGCCCCGTGACCTTATATACATGTACCTATTTCAATAATAATAGTATTATGTATTTCGGCTATTATGTATATATATATATATATTACATATATATTATATTATTATAATTATCGCTGTCCGGGTTATCAGACCGTGGCCCGAGTCCCGGTTTCGTCGGTATTTAGTGCACCGCTGCACCTGCACCGCCGCCACAATAATCAATAATAATCATGTTCGAAATGGTATGCGTGATTTACTATCATCATTATTATTATGACTATTGCCGTACAATAAATTTTTTCGATTTTAATAACACGAAAAGAAGAAAATATCATAACGCATTAGCATGGTCGTTATGAGCGCGCTCCACGAGAGTAGATATTGTATTATAATATTATAGTCATCGATATGTGAACGACAAACGTTTTTAAAACCGTAACAAAAATCTATACCAAAATGGATATCGATTAACGCGATATCGTGACGAGACCTGTGGCAGTGTGTTATTATTATATTATATTATGGTATGACAGATTTCAAACACACGATGTATTATAATATTTAGACGTTTGGCGTTATAATAATATAGGCACTCACTATTATAAAATAATAGTATATTATAGTCTTATTATTTTTCAATGCAAGTCCTGCATGTGCAAATGTCGGTGCATCACTTTATCTGTAGGTACCGAGAAATGTTTAAACAACCGTCGTCAAAAAAATTCGTTTTGATCTTCGCTGTTCACATTATGTCTTGCAGAACAAAACACAAATATCTATCAGTTAATAAATTATTAACTAAAAGCATAATTGATGGAGTTATTAAACCGGTTCATTCCGCAGTACTGTAGTGGAAACCAGTCATGAAACGACATTTGTACCGGTCCGCTTAAGGTGATAAATGTCCTAAAAGGTATGGTTCATCGGAAAATCCTGCGGTTGTAATTGTGTCGAGTGGAAAACTTTTCAAGGGCAGTACAAAAGTTGCTCAGGATATTTACAGGTATAAATATCGCTGCGGGGAAATGAAATGTTTTCAGTGGTGCTTAAAATATATTATACTAAAATAAGAAAGAATAGCCTCCTCTATCACCCCTTACTACAGTGTTATAGGTACATATAGAGTTGAATAACTCAGGAACCAATCGTTAACCGAGCTAGTTGGATGGAACGGCGAGACCTTATCATAATATTATTTTGGTTGTATTCAACTTTTAAGTGCACCTGTAATACTTATGATATTCGAGGAACAAAAAGTAGGTTATAGAAAATAATATTTTCATACAGAAAGAAAACATTAAATCACCACGAACCAGGTATACTGCACTCCGTAATAATAATAATAATATTAGTTGGTAGGTATATTATGATGATCATGATGATATTGTGTGCGCGTGTGCTCTGGTGACTCGAGGGTTTTCGGCTCACGTCCGCGGTATTATTACCTCACGGCGTCTACGGTAATATGGTAACGTAAAAATATATAAGTAGGTAATATGTTACCATGACGGTATATAATTATATTATTTTATTATACACCGATATCGTATTATTGTTATTGGGCGTATATTATTATACGGGTTTGCATGTGGCGGAGGTGTGTAACGCGGTCGCCACTGCCGTCGAGTGGAGTGCACGCGGCCCTCGAATCGAGCACGACTAAATAGGCGTATAATAATAAATATGTGTACCTACACTGTATAGACTTAGTAGGCAAGTGCCTGTATACTATTATGTATATTATAAAGCATTATGTATACATAAGTAAAATAATATTATAATAGGCGGCTCGGCGATGGCGATGACGGTGCGCGTTTACGTGTGCGAGGCGACGGATTTTCTTCGCGCCACTGACCTACATACCGGTGCCTGTAATAATCATAATAATTTAGGTACACCTGTCCGGCAACCGGGAGTCGCATATTATCAACAAAGTACCGATGACGACGAACAATTAGTTAAACAGAATTAATTTTCAATAATAATTTATATCTAATAAAAATTGTAATTTCCTGTTTTTCCTTGAGCAAGTTTATCAAATAATATTATATTACTGTAATATACCGATAACCCAAGTTTGTAATTTTCCGTGACAGCATAGATAGTCCATTAAAACTGCCCTAAAATTACAAACAAATAACTACTAGTAAATATTGGTTTATTCGGGACTATATTAAAGAGGACGTCAGCGCACAGTTTGTTTTCTCTCTCAGCCCTGCACGTGCACAAAATGCATTCATACAAAATCAATTATTATTTTTCTTTATGTTTTCAGTTATCTTAGAGTAAAATATCTCATAACCAAAATGAGAGATAATAATATTCTTAAGCCTTCATATATACTTAGATGAATCTTAAATGTTTTACCTCAAAACAATTTAATGTCTATTAAACTTTATAAATTTATTTTTATTTTTAAAATCGAATAATAGAGTCGAATAGTATAGAGTAAAATAACAATAAAATATAAAATCAAATATTATGTAAATCCCTTATTAAAGTTATCACATCTAAAAGTTTGTGTGAAAGATGATTTTACTTGAATTAGTTTTATTTAGGTTGCCCGTGGGTCTGAGAGAGAAAAAAATCCTCTTAATTGAACTTCCATCACAGGAAAATGTAAGTGTAGTTATGTACAGTGCAAAACTTCCATATTATGAAGTCTCAATGGGGGGCAGGGGAACAAAAAAAGTCTTACTATGGAAAAATAGAATTACGTAAATTATTTAGTTCTCAGTTGACTGTGGTTCACAAAAATATTTCGTTAATCAGGAAATTTCATTAAACGGAAGTCTGTAGTATCGAAGTTTTACTGTATTTTTATTAGCAGATGTACCCATGTTAGAGAACAGAAATCTGTGGTTCTATAGATCGGTGATATTGTGTTTGTATATCAAATATTTTTATCACAAAGTTTGCACAACATTCGAAGGAACTTATTAATACAACGTAACAAATTTTTATTTTTCCGACTAATATGGTCTTATAATATAATAGGAAATCTTATAAATGTTATTATATTCAAAACCAAACAACTATCAAAGAGGAAATATAACGTTTCTGACATCAATATTGTCGAAAATGATAATGCGTATAACTTATCCTGCTGTGGCTATAATTTTGTATACCTAGTAGAAGTACTAACTTATTGTTTCTGAAAGTTAAACGTTGTTATTAGATAGTTATAATAAGTCGCTGCACGTATTGTCTTTTTGTCAAAAATAAATAAGCAAATAAACCTGCATAAATACATATTACCTATAATACATAAATAATAAAGATAGTGTATTAATTATTTAACATCTGTTTGTGGGACGGCACCATTCGATTATCTAATTATAATATAAACATCATAATATTTTATTATAAACGGATACCTAGTTACGTTATTCTTGTTGCAAAAAATATTTCGTAAGAAGCATACAGTTGGGTAAGAACGAAGAAAACGCACGGTTTAAAAACTACATTCGGAACTATAGCAACATTGCGTTATTTATTGTCGCAACACTCATAAATATGCAAATTAATTAAAACATAAAACAATTTCCTTCATTTACTGGACTCTTGACGTGATGTATCTATGATATTGCATGCAACCAAAAAAAAAATGTCCAAAATCGGGATGTCCATTAAATATAATACCCATATATTTTCTGATACGAGCAATGATTGCATTGATAAATTAGATTGTTTGCACTTTCCCGCAATACCGCAATAATTAGATTTAAAGTTTTAGAGTATTAAGAAAATTATTATATTAATATTAATTGTGATAAAATAATATTATATACCTCTTTATATTTTATACTTTCTATCAATAAGTTATAATAGTTATTATCATCGTAAAAAGTGCATTAGCCAGTAAACATAACAATAAATAAACAAATAATCGAATATTGAACAAATACCGCGATAAAGAAAACAAAAAATACTTTTGAAACATAAAATGTTGATACCTTATTTATAAAATTACAATTATTGCTATATTTTTTTTTTTTTTTTTATTGGATAACTTGCGGCAACATACCATACGACCATTTTACTTATATTACTTGATATTTAAAGTACCCCAGATACCTCAATTATGGTAATGGCATTATATATATTCAACCGATTATGTGAGAATTCAAACGGTAATAAGACAATACTGGCTAAAAATCTGGAGAGGTCAGTAAATTCTAATCGCATGTAAACAGTGTACTAGAATAACCCTTAGTAACCGAAATAAATATGAGTTAGTTATAATTTATAGCATAAAAAATTTAATTCAAGCGTTGCTTAATTCAATAGTGGTAAAAGAGCACGAATAACGTCTTTTGTATCGTGGTCCGAGAAAATAGACCATATGACAGGAGAATATAATATGTAAAATAAACAACACTAAAATAAACGACCTCAAATTTAGCAGTGTAAGAACGAACGCAAGATACAGTACTGGTGTGACATGAGTGAAAAAATGTTTTTCAAAATATTAATCTGATGGCACTCCGGCGAACTCACATGAGAGAGAAGCCGTACCCATGTAATGTGTGTGATTAGAAGATCGCCAAAAACGGTAAAATGACAGTCCACTGTCGAACTCACATGGAAGAAAAACCGTACTCGTGTGAGGTTTGCAAAAGAGCGTTCACTCAAATCAATAATCTAACACTACATCGGTGGATACACTCGCAAGATAAGCCATACTCGAGTGACGTGTACGACAAACCGTTCACTCATAGAATGTTTAGCCTGAAAGTGCATCGGAATACGGGCACAGGAGAGAAACCGCACCATTGTGATGAGTGTAACAAGTCGTTCAGTCAAAGGTGTAGTCTGATATTACATCAGCGGACGCACACGGGAGAGAAGCCGTATACGTGTGATTTTTGTAAAAAATCGTTCTCTCAACAAGTCACCGTGACAGTACATCAGCGGACGCACACGGGAGAGAAGCCATACAAGTGTGATGTCTGTGACATGTCGTTCTCTCAAAAAGTCAGTCTGACACCACATCGGCGGACGCACACGGGAGAGAAGATATTCACGTGTGATGGTTGTGACAAATCGTTCTCTCAAAGTTTCAATCTGATGACACATCAGCGGACGCACACGGGAGAGAAGCCATACAAGTGTGATGTCTGTGGCGTATCGTTCTCTCAAAGTGTCAATCTGACAACGCATCGGCGGACGCACACGGAAGAGAAGGCATTTCTGTGTGACGTGTGTGGAAAATCGTTCACATTTAGAAATAATATGACAGTGCACCGGCGGACGCACACGAGATAGAAGCTATTTGACGTATGTGATTCACCAACAACGGCCAACTGTATTTACACCATTCTATGTCCAGAGGATAAGGTGTATCAGAGAGACGTATTATGAGAGATGAGTCGTTCACACGAAGTGATGACAGCTTCTTATGATTTAATGATATAGCTTCTGCGCGTTTTTTTCTTGTAGTGGACAATTGATAATGGATTCTTATTTTTTTTTTTCAATGTCCATAACCAACATACTTTATCTTTTTTGTTTTCTATTAAAATATTAAGATATTATAATATAAAATATGTAATGCAAAGTGCATTGAAAAAACAAATGATAAATTCATACCGGTGCTGGTGATTGCCACGGCTCGTAGACGTCGGTAGCAGCTATATATCACAGTCCTGATGGTGTCGACGTTGGCCGTCGGTCGTCGGTCTAAAGGTCCGTTGAACAGATTGCTGGTACTCGGTGAAACGGACGACGCTCTTGTGTGGCAGTTTCGAGTCTCAAATGAAACACTTAAGCTGGGGTATAGAGCGTATTATAACATCCACTTTACCCATGCAGCAATATATTAGCATATAGGTAATGATATGCATTTATTTTTATACCCGACGCTCGTCACCGGTTATTATGTCTACGACTGTTGTTATCTCAGCCCGCAAGTTAAAAGATATTTTAAAATTTAAATTGTGTCATGTTTTTTGTTCTAATCTGTAAACCACGTTATATACACACTTTTGAGTAACCATCTCCAATCCTGGTTTGTATCTGTTCGTTAAAACTTATTTGATCCCCTCACTCAAACATTTGGACCGAGTTACGTTGTGTTGAACATCGTCTCACACTTAACAAGTGAAACACGGCAGATCAGTCATCGCATCAGTTCAGTTATCTGAAGTTATCTGCACGGATCAAAAATACCAGCTCCAGAGTGGTCATTTACTTTTGTATCAATTCAATATGGTACTGAACTACTATATAACTTATAATAGGTATATAAAAGTACCCCAGATTCATAATTTATAGTAATATTTTCTAATTAAGTACCAAACATTACCAATAATTATATAACAATTTTAAATGGTAAAATCACAATACTGGCTAGAAAACTTGATGAAGTTAGTAAATTCTAATAGACCGTAAACAAAATACTAGATTAATCTAGCAACCAAATAAAAATATTAGTTAGTTACAACACAAATAAATAAATTCCAATACTGTTAAATTTGATCAGTGTACCTAATTTATAGCATGCTCTGAGAAAATATTTATGTGATAGCAATATATGTGGAAGATTAAACAACACTAAAATGAATGATCTCAACATTAGCGATAAGATGACCTTACGTGAGTTACAGTATCGTTGCTACGTGACTCAGCAATTTTTTGAAAATATTAATCTGACGGTACACCGGCAAAGACACAAGGAAGAGAATCCGTACCCAGGTGACATGTTATGTGATCAGACGTTTACCAATAAAGACGAATTTTCGGTTCACTTTCCAATTCACACCGGAGTGAAGCATCCCTCGTGTGGCGTGTGTCACAAATCGCTCACTCATAGATCTAGACTGATGAGAATCGGCGTATGCACACTGGGGAGAAGCTATACTCCTGTGACGTAAGTCACCAATTCTTCAGCAGTAGATATTACAGCCTGAAAGTGCATCAGTGGACGCACACGAGAGAGAAGCCGTACTCGTTCAACTTTTGCGACAAATCGTTCAGTCAGAGAAATAGTTTGGTTGTTCATCATCGGATGCACACTGGAGAGAATCCGTACACGTGCGACGTTTGCAACAAATCGTACGCTCAGAAAAATAATCTGAGAACACATCAAAAGTTGCACACGGGATAGAACCCGTGCCCGTTTGTAATTTACCAATAACGGTCAGCTGATCGTAAAATATTGTATGCATGCACAGATGATAAGCTGTATCAGAGAGACATATGAGATAAGTGGTTCACACAAAGCTACGATCTGACTTCTGGTTTTATCATATAGCTGTTCGCTTGTATTTTGATTTTTTTTGTTCGCTGACGATGAGTTGTAATTTATTGTTTTTTCAATGTCCATACCAAAAACACTTTTTCATTTTTTCTCTTCTATGAATAATTAATTATTGTATAGTGTGCATGTTGTGTTAAGTGCATTAAAAAATAATTTGAAATTGTTCATCACAGTTGCGTTGCATGAATTTTTTTACAATATTATCATTATACGCATATTTTCAATGTACCTGTCCTTTCGAATTTTTATATCCTACATTGAATGTAATTCCTTGTTTTATTCTATTTTAGTCAATTGTTACCTGTTTTGGTATTCCTGTGAACTTAAACACCGTTCAATAAATTCTGATGCATTAATAACATATGTATAGGTGATATATAGAGCATATTATGATATCACGTCCACATTGCCTTCGCAGCAACAGATTTTCAGAAAGGTCAATAACATTAATGTAAGTATAATGTTAATCCCTATCTTTTTAATTATTTTTTTAATAACAAGTTACAACCTCTGAACCACATAAAAATAATATTCCTAAATACGTTAATACTTTTTGATAAATGAGTGTACCTTTAAAAGAATTGCTGCCACACTCGCCATATTCTATACGTGTGACGTATGTGTTAGACTGATATCCTAATCCTGATTTAGGAAAATTAATTTTATTTTACCTTTGTAAATTGATAACTTCATACATACTACACCTATGAAATATATTTCACAAATGTACAAATACACTAGAAGTACCTACCACTAAATTTAGTAAAAAGATTATTTTTATGTATTTGATCGGGTAAACAATTTTAACACTATATAGATTACACCTGTAGTATATTATGGAAATTAAACGTATTAACTAGATATTAATATAAAGGTAGGTAAGTATTTAAATTTTTTTTATTTGGTTTGAAAGATCTGTGTAATTTTTTTTTATGTTTATATAGAATAAGTTTTAGGATTAATTGTATTGCTTGGTGTTTTGAGGAAAAAGCTGCATACAAACGATGATAATTTTGTCAAATTTAGGTTTAAAAATGTAAGCACGTATTTTATAATACAATATAAATCAAGTTTAAACTAATTGTTATGCATTTGAATTTGACTTTTATTTTAAACTTAAATCAAAATAAATATTTTATTATTAGTATCATTTTAATATCAGCTACTTATCATTTATAAATATAACAGAACGATTATGTACCTATTAGACTTGTAAGTTTGATTAAATTTTGGGTTGAACACTTGAACGTTATGTTAAATTATGCATATAAAATCAACTAATTTATGTAAAAACATGACTCCTTTATAATATAAAAAAAACTACTGCGTAAATAAAATTAGGGCATTGTCCCCAAATCATTTTTTTCGGGCAGAGGTGGCAAATTTATCTAAAATTACGTTCAAAAAATTATTTTTTTTCCTGTGTGCCATTAAATTATGAAAAAATATTAAATATATAAATAAATAATATTAGGTACTAATTATAAATGTACCTTCGACATGTTTTCACGTGTCACAGTTAACCGAATGACCGAAGGGAAGATGGATAAACTTCCACCACCACTGACCTACTCCACTCCGCTACACATACCTGCTTTCAGATTCTGAGCTGAGCGAGCTTCTAGTGGTTTTACAATGGTGTTTATTTTTATTTTTTTTATCCTCTATAGACAATTTTTACCAGAAGGAGTACTGCGATTTCAACATTATTGGCATCTTATCTTTTAATTGAAAAATTGAATCAAGATGGTACTTTAAACAAGTCATTTTTCAATTTCCTCAATAATTATAAAATGCCACGGAAGAAACTAATGACAAATTACAAAAATCGCTATTTAAAAAATCGGGATTTTAATTTCTAACGTTTTGTGTATCACCATAGAAACGAATAAAAAATATTAATATTATAATAATAATATTAAATATCCAGACTGACAAACCATCTCCGGGGGATGGAGTGGCCGAGCGGACTAAGGCGTCGGCTGCGACACAGTCGACCCGAGTTCGATTCCTAGGCCATGGGCGGCATTTTTCTTCGGACAAGTCACGGTGTCCGGAGAACAAGTATCGCCATCCCCCACCCGGGCATGGCAGATACCTACGGGTGCCCAATCATAAATTCTGCCAAACTAAACACATACGTGTTCATCCCCCTACCGACTTTAATAACCTACAGTAAAAACTAAAAATAGCTAATGGCCTCAGCTGCCGGGCTCAAGATCAATAAAAAAAAAAAAAAACCATCTCCGCTCAGAATTGTTTTTCTTATACAAATATATTATATTATTGAATTTAAGTTTAATACAATCCATTATACATTGACTAACTAGTAACCTACTGTAAATCAGAACGACATCCACTTACCCACTTTTTTTTTATTTATGAACGCATTTAAATTTTAAATTCCGAAGTTGTACGACTTATATTAATTAAATTATTATTTTTGATTTATCAGGCTAGAGCATTGACGAGTTTAAAAACTAAATTTGGTTTGGCATGAATTAACTGTAAAATTTAATGATAGTTATTACATGTTTAATAACTTTTTTTAATTATTTAATCATGAAAATAACTGTTAAACTTTTCCCCCTTATTGACCATTTACAAAATAATCACATAAATTAATAAGATTAATTAGAAAACATTATAATTAATCAACTTTCCATTCTTGAATATAATATGATTGTTTACATACATTTTAATTTTCTTAACTAAATAGTTTCTGAGGATTATACTATAGATGGAAAAACAATTTGTGATAATCAATCATTAAATACTTAGACACATTATAATATTTCGTAAAAATAAACAACTTATTTTAAGTTTTTCAAGTCAACCATTTTCGGATTTGTGTATTCAAACCGGAGCCTATTTTCAAAATATTACTCAAGTATCGTACCTAACTTATCGGCCCGGACCGCACACCTTTTACAAGTTTACTATGTTAATGTGTTATTGAGTTATTAAAAATGAATTTTATCAAGTCCTTACTGGCGGTCATTCGTCAGACATTATTATCATGTTGATCCATTGGATTCTATCTGCAAATGTAAATAACAAACCTATAATTACATTTCATACCAATACGACCGAATCTATAAAATATAAATACTATATTTTATCAGTGCATAGTCGGCAATAACATGACTTTTGTAATGGCATGCCAATTATAATATTAGGATGATAAACGACTACTGTCATAGCGTGACTACATCAAATGATTATCATTTATAAAACTAAAAGGTTAATACCATAATTTCATTATGTAAACATATTAAATTAATTACTGCTATTCAACTATATAATATTATAACATTATTAATAATCAATTGCACAGTAGACGTTTATTTATGCTAACTTTATTACATCGGCTCGATGCTCGTTATCTCGATTTGAACTCGTTATTAGTAAACAAAACTTAATACGTTATGCTGTGTTATTTGAAATATAGCCTAATCGTATTTAAAAAAAAAATGAAAATAGGGTAAGAACTCAATATTTTTTAGCGCAACGTTGCATAATATATATTATACATTTGAAGTAAATCCCCCTTTAAAATATTGGCACGTTTTTAGAATATATTGGACAAAGTTCGTATTAGGACGTATAGACTATTAGAGGTATACAAATGTTCACGGTGACATCCTCTTAAGTGGTATGCACTACTGCAGAATGTACAAATATATAGCCGATATATAATAAATTATTATACACCGCAACTTTGATCGTTACGTGTATAATTAGAGTATAATTATTATCGTTATTGTAATTATTGATTTAAAATGGATACTAATATAACTATAATTCATATAAAAATATGAATTAAGTTTTTTGGTTTTTTAAATATCTTCGAATAATGTCACATAGCTATTAATTCTATAAAGGCGGATTCAAACGCAATTGCTGAACTGCAGGCTACATCAGTAGTGTCCCCAGCTTTTTTAATGGAAGGATATGGATTTTTGACTATTCTTAGACCACGTTATATAGCGGTAAATATACTACCATCGCTTCATCATACATTTTTGTTTATGATACAAATATGCAAAGGGGGTAGTCCCCCCCCCTTTCAGCCATGAACACGCCCCAGTTGGTTTGTGCTGCTCGACTGTAAACTTGACCAACAATTTCATCGTTGTAAACGCATTTCGGAAAAACTAAGCATCTTCAATATTTGTGTTTTTTATAGTTAAATTGATTTGTAAATAACTGATTGCGGAATAGTCAATATTTTTCGCGGAGGTATTATAATAGTTGATAACATAATATAGTAACCACCAATAGAAATATTTTTTTTTATTTTGTCATTATTTTGATTTAAAACTTTTTTTCAGTTTACACACATCAGATACGATGTGTATGTGGCGAATCAAAAACTATAATTATTTGTGAACCACCTCGAGGATCAATTTACCTATATTTATTCTAAATGGTTTTTGCTAAAATCTCGCATGTGGTCGTAAAAAATCGTCGTAAAAGTTACGTTCCAAATATTTGCATGAAAATATTTTGGAAAAATGCCAAGTGGTGGTTGGGATAGGGCTTGTAGGAAACGTACCTACATCGATTCTTTGAATGTATTATTACTCATTATAATATTATATTAACCTACATAATTAAACATTTACAAAAAGTATATTATGCATTTATGCGTTACCCGCGACCCCCCCCCCCCCCATCCCCAGCATGTATCCGCAGGGAATCAAATTACAATATAATATAATGCTCGCGGAGAACAAAAAAAAAAAATATAAAAACGTTTAAAACCGTCGCGATGTGAAGGTGAAGGACTCGCTCGTGGTATTACGACAACGACGTGTCTACCTACGTCCGTGAAATTCTCTGCCGATTTATGTAATGACCGGACGTATACTCTGCGAACCTATAAACTCGAACGTCCGTTTCGGTTTTGGATATTATGTCGACGCAGCGCTATTAATATGATATTACTGCGTATACGCACAAGCGAATTTTGAAATTTCGACGGATTTATCGTTGTGATTGGTTGGCGTGACCTCGTACAATATACTACTATTATATAATACCTATACTATTAGGTAGGTACCTGCTCAATATAATATTCGTGCGCGAGGTGATCCACATTTAATTGGCACGCTATAATAGCCAAAATACTTTTCGTCGGTAATGGATTTTAAAATAAAAAAAAAATTAATTGTTTAGTCTGTTAGTGTAATATTAATGTATTTTCAAAATTCAAATCATTTTTTACCATTATTTAATCATGGTTATATAAATATATATATATTTTAACGACGACCTAAGTTATGAAACACATACTTACTTACCATCGAATATTGAAAAATTTTTTTATTTGTTATTAAAGTTATTTAAAATTTAGAATTTTATGAATAAAAGATAATACACACTGACATTACACTCAGCTAATAATACATACGATGTGCGTACTTAAAATCCACAATAATAAATTAAAGTCCACTAAGAAATTGGTCACCTCCGAAATCAAACAATGTCGTCAATATTGTAGCAGACACATGTAATATCCAAACCAACATACGTAGGTTCCAAACCTTTTAGAATTAAGGGCGGGTACATATAACTGATTCTGAAATACTATCAAAGTTCTCAAGAACTGTTGCCCCAGACGTACTCACGTAACTACGCATTTATATAATGTTCATTTATTTTGGTAAATATTTTATATTTTATTAAATTAATTTAATTTACCAAACCTTTTTATTTTGTTCCAATTTGGTACAATATTGCTATTTAATATACCAGCTATATAATACATTTGGTATATTATAATATATTATGTGCCTATTACTGTATAATATATATACTGCCTTGTATAAGAGACCAATTAATAAAATAATTTTAATTATTGGTTTCGGACCCACTGGCCCCCACCCCTTTAAAAAAAATTCCTGGGTACGGCACCGAATTTCAGAGTCGTGCAAATGTGTAATCACTAATTAATGTAGACGTTCAATGGACAGCACATACGTAGGCGGGCAAGAACCCGTACCTAGGTAGTGGTGGGTGTACGTGTTCAGATTTTATTTTCGTTTCCAAAGACGCTCGTTTGAGGAAAATAAAGTGTGTTTTTCGTGACGCGTCATCTGCAGCGTATTATTACAACAATAATTATGACGTTGTTTTCATGTATTATGCGTTGCGAAACTCTCGATAGCGGCCATATTATATACTAATAATTAATTTATAATATAATAATATCATATTATATAGGCTCATTTAAAGATGTAGTCTTATAATCGTATGTGTTCATAAACACGTCGGTTTTGTAATAATTGTGTACAATATATGTAATACGCGTGAACACACGAGTACCTATAAGTAGGTAGGTACACGTCATATTAAACTTGGCGCATTTTACGTCGAGTCTGATATTATATATTGTGTTAGTAATGTATTACCTATAATAATATGTTCATCGAAATGCGCATAATCGATCGATTTATAATGATAATATATTTTGCGATTAAGCCTATAATGATTGTGTGTTGAAACGACTCTATAGTTGAGGGAAGAGAGAAAAATATAGCGTACATCATCTGTGCACTGTGCGAGCCAAAATCACTATGTGGCAGTTAAAGATTTAATATTAATATGATCGTTGGTGTTCATAAACATGTAGTTTTGTAATAACTTTGTACAATATAATACTATATAATACGTGTACACACGAGTAAGTACCCGTCACATTAAAATTGGAAAATTTATGATGCCGTCGAGTCTAATACTACAGATATACGCACAGTGCAATAGGAAAACCTGACAAATAAAAATAAAATCGACACAATTTACACGTATGAAAACAATTCAGAAAATTATATGGATGCTAAATAATATATCAGGAAATTCCCAAAAAGAAAATATTTTGAAAAAATTTATAACGTTTCAAATAATTAACTCTAAAAAAATTTTGTATTATAAAAAAAAATTTTAAAAATAAACTATTTGCCTTAACAAACGTTTTTACCCTCAAAATTTGTCTAAAAATTAGATTTACAAATTGGTTGTTTTTATTTTTTCCAAAAAAATTGATACAATTTAAAATTTTAAATCACAAGTGTTAAAAATTACAAATAATAAATGGGTATACCCTACTATTTGTATCCCAAGCTTCTATATTCTATAAAGTATAAAATATATATAGGTATATTTAAAAAACAAAAAAAAAATGGTTTAAATATTGGTTAGAACAAAAGTTATTTCAACTGTCTTATTTCAACAATGTTTTTTGTTACACCTCGGTACCTTATATAGGTATCAAAGGTGGCCAGACACGGGTTGCCTTAATATTTTTACTAATATTACAATAATAATAAATAGGTATTATTCTTTTTCCTGCTCTTAATATTAATTTTCATTATATATATATTGTGAGGATCGCCACTCTCGTATCGCTGGTCACTCCTGATATATACTATATCTTATAGAAATGCTTATTATTTATGCTCATCGACGTGCAGATAATCGATTGACATGATGATATATTTTGTGATTATGCCTTACGGTTGTGTTGCAACGACTCGAAGAGTGAAAACTCTATGGTACATACATCATCACACCACGAGACAAATATAATATTTGTTTTGTTTTTTTTTAAATCCAAAGACGTATGTCAGCCCACGAGCTATGATGAGAAGCTTACACGGAACAGTTATGGCTCCAATAATCGTCGCCGCCGGCGGGACCACGCCGTCTTACCATTTTACGTTATGTCCGGAGTTGGAATTGACTTTATTGGATTGAGTTTTGAATTAGATTTTAATAATATTTGTCATTTGGCACATGACGACATATTAATTTAATTCGATCAGTTGGTACGTCGGACGAGACTCGAAAGCGTGCGTGGGAATTCGCAAGGTGATCGTGATTGGGTGAACCGAAAAAAAATATCTGAGACTTTAACTTTTTTTTTTATTATAACTATTGATAAGTGATAACCATGGAAAAATATAAAATAATATGTTCTACAAAGTATCTGTTACGAAACTAAATATACCTGTACTAGTATATAAGTACCTATAATCTATAACTTAAAATTACCTATAAATCTCAATTTAGTTTGATACTCGTGTGTCCCACAAACGTTTAGTACATTTTCCTACTGCCAAAATTACAGTTAAATCGTTCCAATTAATATAATGCTAAATACAGTTAACCATTAAATACACGCAGGTTTCGTGTTTTCTATGATGACTTAACTAGGTTAAAACAACCTCTGTTATGTAATTAGATTTGATTTCCATATATATTATATTTTAATTGTACTTTGACTGATCTGAATGACATTTTTGAACGTACCAATAAAGGTAGTTATTTATAAATAAATAATTTGACTATATTTTTATTTTCGTATCAAAGTAAATCCATTTGAGTTTTTTTCGATTCCACCCTTTAAATTGTTATTGGCTATCGATTCGCCGGCGAGGAAGCCTAATAATTATTATAATAGTATACTATTGTCAATGTCAGGAAGAAAAATGTATTATATCCAACGGTCCACTATCTTTTTAGACCTGGGCCAACAAAATTCTAAATTTGGCAAATTAATTAAACTGACGTAAAACACTATATGAGAGAAAATATAGATTCATTCGCATCGTCCGTGTTTGTATCATTTATCAGAAAAACTGTAACAAAAAAAACACAATTAAAATGTTTGTTTTATTTTAATTTTTTCAATAAAACTGATATTATATTCAAATAATTCAATATTATGATCGGGTTTAATTTCTAAATTGTGAGAAAAAAAATGATATTAAAGATACTAAGTAATTATTACATGATGGAGACTTGATTTGTGGGGTGGAGGGGCTATGCCTCTCCTCTATAGCCCCTTCTAGTTAAGCCAAATAAAATGTAAAACTATGATATAGATAACTGTTGAAATTAATTTGTATTTTGATATCGACCGAATGAAATCTTAAGTCGTAAAATTGAATTAAAATGTTATACCTACTACACTACCTACATAGGTACGCGTCACTTTCGTATATAGTTTAGTCCACATAATTAGTATTACAAATTCTAATCTGGTGTTTTACGTAACATACTAACACGGCAACGTTTTGTGTTCAATATAATATATAATATATGCTTCGCTATATTTACGTTTTCTCGAGAGTTTTAAATCCTCGAGCTTACTATAAATTAATTTTTGATAGTAATTTTAATAATAATAATAATATTATGAAAACCGACGAACGACGATAATTAAATTGCTGCCGACTCATTTTATACAATATAATATGAGTCACTGATGAAACTGTATCATCGTGAAAGACGACTTATTTATTGTTATATGCGTAAGGCCCGTCGCCTGTGGCTGCGAAAAGGTCACTTCGACAGCTGTGTAAATATACGCGCCACACTATAAAATGACATTTTCATTACGACTTGCACGCGCGGTCGTAATACGCACTGGAAACCGACTCGATAGTAAAATTATATATTATGTTTATTATTGATTTATAACAAATGTATCTACATGATAATAATAATTATTATAAAATAATAAAATACAGAACGCTCGACCAAACGTCGGAAATGTTCGTTTTTTAATTCATACTTGGCAGACTTTTTGTGTGACATAAGACGTGATTTCGAAAACTTCAAATGGTTCTTATCTACACAGTACAAAGTTGTTCACGAAAAATAATGAATTATGTAAACCATACTATTACTGCAGCTAAGTTAGTCCTATGTCTGCGGTAGACACCGTTTTCGGCGCTTCCATTATTATTATTAAAAACTGCGTGAGGAACGTACTATATTATATTATTATTATATATTATTGTTTGCGTGTTGTCGAAAAACGATTTTTCGCTTTCTACCGCTCAAATAAAGTCCACTGTTGTAGTATTTGTGAAAACGCTTTTCGCCGAAAATCGAAAACGAAATACTATTTGCTGACTTTCTACCTCACGCAGTAGTACGGTAAAATAAATAAAACGATTATTTTGAATTTCAATAATAATGTTGGGAAAACCAAAATTGATATTTCGAATAAACGATCGACGAAATCTTTTATGCCGATTCAAATGTTATTCATATTATTTATGGTCATGAAAATTAAAACACTTGCGCCTAATATTTTTATTTTACTTTCAGTTAAAAATTCTTCCGCAGTTTTCCCAAGAACAATTCAAAGCACTTCGATTGATAGAAAATAAAAGTATCTCACCCGAAGTATCATTTCAAAGTTCATTTTTTTTTAAAAATCAAGATGAAGATCTACATTGACAAAAAATGGTCTCGAAGATCTGATGTTCATATTACTTATGTAAAAGTGTGAAACAGATATAGTTGCAGCTGATACAGGAAAATTGCTGATCTACTTTACAGTTAAATATTCACCTCTATAGCAAAGACTAACAACCTTAACTTTAAAAATCTATTCTGATAAATTGTATATTGTATAATTATTGTAATAACCAGTAATGTTAAATAATAACCAAAAAGTCATCATGATAATAAAGCTTTATAAAATATTAGAAATACTATTATTATGATTTTTAAATACATTATAGGTACCTATTTACAGAAACTTATGTGAGACAAAAATGTAATAAGTTTAAATCTAATGTATTTGTATGCGTCCAAGTGGTGTGGGAGTGAAGTACCCGGTGGTAATATTATATATAGGTAGTGAATGCAATTGGGTTGGTGGTTTTGTAACCAGACCATAATAAATGTTATCCGGTGCCACTGCAGTTTTTTTTTATTAAATAACTAAAATAACAATTTTCAATAATTTACCGCGTCATTGCGTAGGTAGATATAATTGAATTACTATAATTTATAGTACTATGTACGTTATATTTATCTCGAGTGCAGACGCATATTTTGTATTCATACACATAAAAAATACGAGGGGGAAACACTCAAAATATTATATTTTAGTCGTTAGAAAATAAAATATTAATTATAACAATATTTTGTGCGTGGGAAATCTGTAGTTATAACATGCAATAATGTAATAGTTAAACACACCTGCAAAGGCTTTTGCTACACGCGTATAACAGAACACTAATTATTTTATCGCACCTATAATAGTTAAGCGTTGTTGTCGCAAAATATTTGAGTAATTTGTAGTTAATTGATGAGTATATATTGGATACAGTTAGAGCAGCTATGATATATCTATAATATGTTTTATATACTTACAAACTTCAGCAAGCCTTATAATAGTATATTGTAGGTTAAGTAGGTCTGTTAGGTCAAAGTTTAGGACATATGTACCTTCAACAATATGGTACGGCTTTTGATTTTAAAATAATACATTAATACATATATTATTGTATAGGTACTTATAGTTATTTTATAAATCAATAATAGGTAACAGTAATTAATTAATGCTTGAGCTCCATATACACCGTCGAACGAGGTAAATTGACAGTTGGTATTAATGGTTTTTTATTTGTGCATATGTTGTGTCCGAGTGGATGACACTCCATGTTTGGCCGCTCGCATTTTGCGTCGGATGGGTGACCGCCGTCAACCCTAAACGATTTGACCAACTTGGCACGGTAACGCATCCAATCACGTGTGTGGTGAGTATAACAACAAGGCACATTATCCATATCAAGTATGTTCGTCAAGCCCTAAACTCTGAAAACTTGTAGTGAAAGATAAAACACTGTATGGAATATGCAATAGAAAAAGAACCAAAAATAAAGTAAAAAGTGTAATCAAAGAACAGTACCTACCGTCCTACCACACACGTCATTGTAAGGGGTTTAACCCCCCCCCCCCCACTGAAAACAAAAAATAAATCACGATTACAAATTTAAACAGAGGTACGGTAGTGTCATAAGTTTAATGAGTAAAGGATCTTCAATTTATTTAAAAATCCAGAAATTATCTGTTATTTTAAGTATAAGTGCCTGTATATTTTCAAATATTCATGCAAATTACAGTTTTTATGCGAATGAACTTCCCAGGAAAAAATCGTATCCACGACACCGATAATAATAATAATATAATGATACGATTTGCGTAAATACGCGTACATATAATTCATGCGTCGCATTATATTATAGAATTATTATTATTATTATTATAATTCATAATATGTTACACGACGACGATGAAGCTCGTTTTTGCGCGATGTAGGTAGATATATAAGCTACCTACACGGCCACATCATTGTCAATAATATATATTATTATTATTATTAGTTTTGATAGTTTGAAGCGTAAAATGTACGTCTTAATAATAACGACGATACCTACCTATAGTAAAACATCAACAGCTATAAAAATGACAATATGTTACATTAATGTACGTCGCTCTTATGGCGGGGAGATTTATTTTTATTTTAATGATCTACCTAGTGTACCTATTGTATATAATAATATTATTATATTGTTTACCACGGCGTCATGTGACTTGTAAAAACGAGCACAACTACTGATGACATTATATTGTAATTATTATTCTTATTATGGAAACGCGTGAGGAATTAATACCGTATATTATTATAATAACAACATCGAAATATTATGAGAGTTTTATACATCGCGACAGACGACATGCATCGTGTTATTGCCGTCGGAGAATACAAACTCGGCTGATTTCAATAAATATGGCGAAATAGTAAATACGTCATGAAGGTATACGTTTTCAACGCTGCGGAGTGGAATATTATTGATCAGATAATGCAACGCAATATACGTATAGCATATAATTATATCGTTATAATGGTCTTAAATAAAACATATTATTATACCTATATATTCGTCGTCATATATTTTATTAAAATTTTGCATTATTTTCAATGTCTAGGCACTCTATATTATAATACTTTAACTATTGCAGTGTGGAGTGAAGAATGATGTACCCATAATAGTTTTACAATAATTTGTGTTTATTTATGTGAAACATAAACATCTATGCGACCGAAGATGAGACCGACTGTTGGCGTGGCCACATGCGACAAATATCTAATGCGCCTTTTAAACAAAGCATAATTTTTCTTTAAACAATATGAATATTTTTATTGATGCCATATTTTGTTTATTTCCTTTCAATAATTATGCATATTTTCTTTACAAAATAATGTCGGTGTTGAACATCTGCCAGACGTCTCGATGTGTGTGTGTGTAACTTTTGAAGCACTAAAACTGCTTCAATATTCAAAATTGAAGATAATTATTAATTTCTGTTAAAAAATGTATTATTGGTGTTTACCAAGTTTGTTGGGGTTAAATTAATTGCTAGTAAGTACTTATTTTTAAAAATAATCAGGAAAAATGGGAATATTAAACTCCGCAGTGTTGGACAAAATAAATTGATTTTTTTTTTTTTTTATGTAATTCAAAAACTAAATCTGCAGAAACTTTGAACTGTCAAATATTTATATCAACATGTTCTAGACATAAAATAATTTTTAAAATATTTTCTATCTTATCATGCAATTTATACGATACTTGTTAAAATCAAGTTTAAATACTTGAAGCTTAAAAATTCAATACAAGATTACCTTGACATTGGACATAAAGGGTCCAAACGTTAACGATTTGTTCTTAAACAACTACTGTTATTTTTTAGTAATTAAAAAAAAATATATTAATTGTGAAACTTGATCAACATTTAAATATTACTTAAATTATAATTTTCTATACAAATATAAATTGTAACCTATTTATGCTACGAACCTATTCGCACCGGTTCTATAATACGGATTACGGTATTGACATATTATCAGTTAATAACAAAAATGATTTATATACTATTACAGCTACTATAATAAATAATAATAATATATTATGCTATATGTGTTTGGCAAAAATGAGTTCAACATCATACCGTATTAGGTAGTAGGTACTAATATAGTGTTATAAATAAATATTAATGTATTAGTACCTATTGCTATTATAACATTTAAGTGTTGAGCTATAATAACTATACCTACTTACTAAAATATAGTAAAATAAAAGTAATTAATTAAAAAATATTCTTAGAAATAGAGGGTGACACACATCGTCTCCGCTCAGTATCGATTTTCGTCATATACAATAAATTATCATTGAGTTCAAATTCAACGCATCCATTAAGTACAGTGACGTATTCAAAAACGAGACGTTATAGCGGATTGACTTCCCTGGTTTTAATAATCTTAAGTACCTAAGAAAAAAGAACAAGTAAAAAATATTCAATTCATTCATAGGTACCTATGTATAAAGACTGAAGAATTACCGATCGCATTTCAACATACCTAGCTACTATTAATAGTAGTAATTAATATCAATTAATATATATTATTGTGTACCTACTTGAAGTACATTTCAAGTTTGAATTGTTAAAATGCGTGAAAAAATAATTCTTTAAATTATTATGCAATTTCAATATTACATAATGCGATAATAGTTATGTAATGTCTTAAGCATTGTTACTCTTTTTACTATCTTAATTCTTCATAATATTACAGCGCCCACCCGGCTTCCCCTTGCCACACACAATTTACTAGCGATAATCGGATTAAATACGTTTAAAATTATATTCACCATGTAATCGTGAAACCGGACAAATAGTAGGTATACAATATAATATTTTATAGCCTTGTAAAGTTGGTATACGATTCAACGTGGAGTGGTTTTTACCAAATATATCATTCTACATTTCTATAATGTTAATATTTTGATTAAAATATTTAATACATTTTCGAACAATATAATATTCAGATAATAATATTACATCTGGTACACATATTATAATATTATATTCTGAATACGACCTCCGAGTTTTGTTTTATATTCTAATTTCTAAGAGAAGCTATGAATATATCGATTTTAACAATGATAATATGTGTGTTTTCTTTCTCAATCATAAACTTTGAAGGTGGATTCTGATTGAAAACTGAATTTGTTTGCTAATTTGGTGGTGGAAAGAGGGGGGGGGATATTTTTGAGCTATTTACGAACCTATTCAGACTTTTCTACGGTCCACGCTATATTGACTTATAAAAATGACAAAAGTTATTGGCATATTGTTACCTACGGCCTATACAGAATACAGTAATGTTTCAATAATATTAAAATATGCAATGTGCTCGGGAAAAATTAGATCAACACACCGTACAACTAATAGAAAAATAATTTACTAATAGCATTATAAATATATTATAAAACATTCTTAGAAATAGAGGTTGACATACAGAAACACATCTCTCACAGTGAATTACTGAATGTTGAAGTACCGTCGACGCCTATGATACCTACAACAGAGTGACTTACAATTAAATAATTGTTACAAAATTGTTATAAAATGAAAACAATTTTTACGATTAAATAATATATTATTATTGGGTGTACAGATTTTCGCTACTGTAATTCACCTGCAATGTGATTTAATAATAACATACTTGACAATAATGTTGATAGTGAAAATGATAATTTCTAGAGCTGGAGATGTCTGTTTTTGATTTTAAGCAGCTGAAGTTGGTTACTTTACAGAGTTAGTCCACCGATTGTTCTGCACAGAAAGTTACTCAATTTATAAATGCACTAGGTATAAAATTATAATTTGACAGATTGCAATAAATACCACTACAAATTTAGTCATAACGGCTTTCGACAACACTTGGTAATAATTTTACTTAGTAACAATAATTTCTAACTATATTAACTACCTATATTATATAATATATACATCAGACCCTGATGTGCAAAATGAAAAACCAAACGTGTAGGTAGCTTATAATTTATAATTTCTATATTTATAATTTCTCAACGAGCATTTATAACTTTGTCCCATTCACACGCATCATAGGTACTTTTTAATATCGACATGTCGCAGAAAGACTCATTCCTCGAACCGAACCCAGACAAAAAAATCAAATGATTTATGTGCTTGAAACTTTTTAAAATTTAGTATTCATATCTAAACACAATAACTTGTCCACTGTAGTATTTTATTTGCGTATATTAAGTCCAACACTATAGTACTGTACCTTTTATAACCTAATGTTAAAAGAACATGGAAATAAAATGTAACTAATGTCCGTTGCTGCCGGAGTTGTAAAGAACAAGATCGATAAAAAATTAATTAAAAATACGCTTGATTAATTTTTAATCCGTGTTTGCAGAATTTGTCAACGCTGTCCGAGAGACGTTCAATTATTTTATTTTTATTTTTTTTTCACTGTATTGTCTGCATATATTAGGCTGGTTGTGGCAAGAAAACTAACATGGTATAATGTTATAATAATAATATAATTATAATCTCTTAATGTGTTTATAATGTCAAAATAATATCGTACACAGCGTATTGGGGCCTGCAGTTCACGATTCGTATGCGATCGTCACGGCATATCCAATAATAGTCATTTATTCACATTTTTACTGGGTGATTCTTTTTGAAAAGAAACACTTGGTCATTATCTCAATAAGTAAACATAATCAACGTTTTTGAAACATAATTTATTTTCAGTAATGGAGTCATTATAATATTATAAAACGACATTTTTGAAAAAAAAAATATACTTTATCATGTTTAAAGTATTAATTTTTTTAATGACAGCATATATTAATTTTAATTTCATACACTGGAGCACAATATTTTTTCATGGACTTTTATGTAGTATTATAGTAATTAATATAATATAATAAATGGTAGATATGAATATTTCTGTTTTAAAGTGTAGATGAGTAGTAGCACAGGGGTATCCAGCAAAAGGTTGGTCCACTACAACTGATTCTATACTCTACTCGTCTAAATAAACATATTATTATGGTAGGATGCACAAAGAAAACCGTTCAATAGCTTTTTTAAATTTTTATGAATTTGAAAATGAAAGTGTACTGCAGGTTTGTGTGGTTGGTCAACAAAGAGCAACAGAATCGATGGCAATAACAATAATAGTAATAATAAATTGTTTTACTCGAGCAGGATGTTCACGGCACACCACGTTATTCGCATTTGCAGTTTCCCGAAAGGAACACATATTACTATAGTCATCTTCTATCACTTGGTTTTTCACGGTCGCACTCATTCGGTATTGACTATTATTATTGTTATTGTTATTATTATTTTAACGCCATTGTCGTCTTATTTCGACAAAAACGATGCAGTCTGCCGATTTCCACGTCGTCGGTTCTTCCTGTTTTCGTTTCGACCGATTCGTGTATATTATTATTATTATTATTATTAGACATCACAACTATACGCGGCTGGGCACGTCGATTACGATTTTAATTTTGGATTTTATTATTATTAATTTTTTTTTATCGGTTATTACGCCACATCATAATATATTTGACTTGGCAGTGTACGCGCTGCCGATTCCGTCGTTCAATAACATAATAATATAATGCATTGTAATACACCACGACGGCGTTTCCTTGTTTCGATACCCATCACGTTTCCGTCGTCTTATAATATCATATTAATGTTTCAATAATAATAATAATAACAACACATATTTGCATGTTTTTCGTATTGTATTGTGTTTAACATTATGTCGGCGATTGCAATAATTATTATTTGTAATAACAACGCTAAACAAAAAAATCGCCATTTCCCTGTGCAGACATATTATGTACAATAATAATATTATTATTATTAACTATTTGAAACGATCGGAGATGGACGTTTGGACTCGATGGAAAGAGCAAGAAAGCGCCGTATAAAATCAATGTCGTTGTCGTGCGAAGTCTATGCGACTGAGACGACAAAATAAGATATTTCTGTCAAGTACCATGTAGGTACCTATAGCAGGCTGGATTGGGTAGGTACTCTACTTGTAATTTACCAATTAGTTGTTATTCTGTTATCTATCTGTTATATTATACTAAAAAAAACTACAGCCCGTTTGGGTAAAATCGATAAAATATTACTCCCTGTCTTGTAAAAAATACTTTTAAAAATTGTATATAATTTCAGATAAAACATTTACCTATATCCATTCAGAAAGCGTTTAAAATACATTTCAAATAATTTTAAGAAAACATATTTAAGTTAAATTCAAATACATGCATGTATTTAAGTGTTTTTCAAGTACCAACTTTTTAAATACATACTGTTTTAATTATACTTATTTAATTATTTCATAATGTTTAAAAATTTGATTTTAGTTGCAAATAAAATAATATAGCGTTTTTCAAAAAAAAAAAACATTCTCAAATGTGATTAATAATTATTTGAATTTAGAAAAAAGTATTTCATTTTAAATGTATACAAATACGTTCAAGACAGTATTTAAAATATCTACCAAATAATATTTAAGGTAAAAAGTATTTAAATACATTTAATCAAATACAAGATCGGTTACCTATTTTATTCTGAAACTATATGTTTGAGTAATATTATAAAATTTAGTTAATAGAATGTTTAAATATACTTATGTCAAATAATGTGATAATGATGAAAACGTTTTAATACGCTTCCAAGTATTTTGTTTAATACCAACCTACTTAACAAACTTTTGTAAAAGTTTATAATGTCCCAGTACCATAATACGTTTACTTGTAGGAAGTAAAAATCAACGACCATTATTATGAACTTATAATGAAAAAACTAATTCAATTATGTTTATTAAAATATAAAAAATATAAAATTAAATTTAAATATGTTATATTCAGATTTACTAAATACAATTCCTAGTAAAAAGTACACTGTCTTGTGGAATTCGTTGTTGTTATTTTCATTGATTTTCATTTCATTAATCAATTATATTTGTCTAAAATGAATAACAAATTGCACATTAATTTCGCACATATTACGACGTATATTAATATTATTATGATGATGTATCGGTGTTTATTATACAATACAAACAAAACACGTTTTAAAGAGATTACCTAGTAATTCAATAAAAGTCATAATGATGTATAACACTATATAAATATGATATGATATTGAAAAAATATATTGTTGTACATAAGACTACGCGTGTCACCGTGTAAATAATAATTTTTATGCAATAGAAAAAAATTCGTCCCTTCCAGACTGGAACTGTGTGAACAAGAACTTTAAAATAATTAAATATTAGTACTTATACGTCGCAAATTATACCAAAAATAATTTAATGCGTCTGAACCGTGCTTGAGCTCAAGAGATTCAATTTTGAACAAATTGCCGACTAAAGTCATATTATACCGATATAACGTCTACAACGATCATCGTAATACTATATAATAATGAACCTATTATTGTAATATACTCATCATAGATTATTATCGCCATCGATTATCAACACCGACAATACATCGCAAAACAGTATACAAAGCTTGTATATCGTCAACTAGACCAAACAAGAAAAATCCCTCACTACCAACCGCTAACGACCTCCTTGTAAGTTGTTGCAGCCCATAGACTATTTTTGTGAATGAGTAATTTTTCCGTTCAAACAAACATCTTTTTTTCAAATACAATTTATTAATTACCAAGTGTTTATTATATTATTATACCAAAAATCATACATTTTTTTTTACTCATTCATTGAAGTATATTAATATAATTACATATAAATTCATTTAGGTACACATTATTATTGTGTGTTATACGAATACAACATTTAAAGAAATTGTATTTGGACATTTTTGTGATTGTACGATAATGACTATAATATAGCATGGGTGCGTGACTCAATTAAATGTGGAAAATCCACTATATAATATATATCATATAAAATAGGTAAGTATCAAATTACATCACAAGCGTCACCAATGGTTAAAAAAAATAATTGTGATAAAAATATTAAAATAGTAGGTATTGAAAATGCGGTTTATACCAATTATGTATAATAGACGTACAACAGGTATATATACACAAAGTGCTTGTAGTATTATAGACAACAGAAAATGTTGTCCTCAGTAGATGTACCTATTATATGATAATAATAGAACATTTTTATTGGATTTAAAATTGAATTTGAATATTGTACATTTGATTTACGTGAAGTTAAAATCGTAAACGTATCTCATCTCGACTAATGGACACTACAATTAATTAGTATTTAGTAAGCTAATGAAATAATAATATTATATTGTCCAAATAATAATAACAGATATACGATTTAGAATGGCACGAGAGGATTTTTAAAATCTATACTATGTCGAACTGATTAATGTCATTAAATGTAGTTTAGATAATTTTTTTTAAGTACCTAAATATTATTAATATGATACAATATAATATTATATGAGTTGTGAACTGTGATAATCAATGAATGAGTTAATGACAAAATAATTATGTACTCGTAACAACACAGTTTATTATAACAATATGTTTATTGGTTTATGTCTTATGACCTTTATACAATTATAATATCGGTAATGTTGTTTATCGATTACTGGATTAAGTATTATAATAATGTATATAGTGATTGATTATTTTCTAATTGAGGGTAGTTCTGAATGTGGACAATAACCCGAAATAATTATGGTCAAATGGCTGGCGTGACATGACGATGTTTGTGCGTCGTAATATTAAAAAGTATTTGATTTTTTACAAAGCAAACAATAATTTATTCAGGATTGACAGAATTTATACGCAAGACCAGTATCAATAAAATCGATTTTTTTTGCTGTAGTTCAAAAATGATAAATTGTAGATAGGTTCTCATTTTTTTTACAAAATATTAATTGTATTAGGAATGTCTACCAACGATGACATTTTCAAAATATTTAGGCTTATCGTGTGCTATTTATAGACAGTTAAAATTTTCGACTTTTTTAGTTTTTTTACGATTTAATTATGTCAGTATTTTTTATTGTTATTAAAATAGTTTGAAAATTTAGTACAAGGTTCCTAATAAGTTGTTATTACTTAAGCTTAAATATTTAAAGGTACAAAATGCACTTTTTTATGGACATTTAAATTTTATAAAATTTATTGAATTTAATTAAATTTTATGTTTTGACAAAACAGAATATAGGTACTAAACAAAAAATAAACAATTTAATGTTATATACTTTTCGTACTTTGTTTTATTTCGAAAAATAATATTCTATTCGAAGTTTTTCGTTATTACAAATTATCATTGTATGAAGTATTCAATATAAGTATATTAATTTTAAGTTATTTATACCACGAACTTATTTTCACTGTTCTACGCGGTACCGACTTATGAGCAATGAGCTAATAACAGCTGTATAGGTACCTACCTAGTAAAATATTCTATGAAATAATATTATTTCTATACCATATTAAACGTGATTAGTTTTTATCAACAATATTAGTTCAACTTACCGTATTTCTATGGAAGAAAAGTACCCATATTGCTTATAGCAATATACATATATTAAATATAACATAATATAATTCAACAGTATTAGAAATATAAGCTGATGACAGCGACCGTTTTGGCTCAGAACAGGTTAGGTTAGTTTTACCGTATTTAAAGATTTATCATTGACTTAAAATAATTAAATTCAAATCAATCACGTCAATTACAGTGACTTACTCAATTATGAGGTACACTAAACACCTTCTGTACAGCAGATTGACTTTCCCGATTTTTAATTATCAAAAGTACACGGAAATTGGGTCGCGACCTACCGGCGGTGAAGACCACGTCTTGTTCTACACTATTGGTCACAACCGATTCTTTTAGAATATTAATATCTTTCTTTTTACCTAATGGTTGTGGAGTGCTGTGGTATTATGCATCGTTTCCCGCGTCTTTTTATGACGAGGAAAAGTTATTAATAATTGTTACATTACAGTTCAATCGAAAACCTTTACTTATAATATAGATATTCGAAGTGATGTCTCATAGAATTCTTTATTATTAAATTGGCGGTGAACAATTTTTATTTTTACTACACGTCTCTTTGACAGAGAAAAAGGTCTGAACGTGCTTCTGTTTATATATAAAACCCAATGTGTGGTGTACAATGTCTATTGATTGGATGTCGAACCTTTTACAGATATAGTCGGTACACTGGGATAATACGTTGGTTTTTCGACATTTCCAGTTTATAGTTATACGCAAAGGGAAACAAACAAACAAACTACCTACACACAATCAGTGAAAAATATTATGGTCGACAATGAAGGAAAATGTTCACTCTAGTAAACCTACTCAACTCGAGAATCGTTTTTCGTATTCGTCAGCCACCATTGTCGTGACAGAAAAATAGTGACAAAAATATTATTACACCTTCATATTTTGTCGGTTTAAAATTGAGTTAGCAATGGTCGTAATGAAAAATTTTAATATTTGGGATCCATAACGTAGATACTCAGATAGCACCGGAGACTATTGTTCTCCAAATGTATATTTCTCTGCTTTACAATATAATATTAAAAAATTGTATTTGAAATTTACAAAATTAATATAGGTAACTCGAATTATATTTTTTTCTGAAAATCAATTAAACAGACAAATTTTAAATTATCTATTCTTTACAAAAATGGTATTATTTTTTTTAATTATTCGATGAGAGCTATAATTCAAACGTTTTAAATAATTTTTTTCTGCAAAATTAATTTTAATATTTGTTTTTACATTACGGAACATACTTTTATAAAACTAATTTTGAGGGTTTTTCAATTATATATATTTCATTATCCTAGGACCTATGTAGTTAATTTTTTTTACTTCAACGTTGTTAAAGTTTCAGGTCGAAACTTGACCTTATATACTTACCATTCAACCAGTTTTAAAACTGGAATCGAAATAAAAGTTTACATTTTTTATTGTCATCGCAAATGTCTATTAAAATATATTTTGGGTTGAAAAAGAAATTAAAATCATATAAATTACATAATTTCAGTGTACATACGGTGTTAACTGCACCTAATAAGTAATTTGATAAGTATACAAAAACAGTTTATAGGCAGAAATAGACTTTCGGAGAAGAACGAGATTTGCTTCCTCGCATGGAGTGTTTGCGTAGGCCATAGGGTAACGATAATTTTTAGCTTATTTGCTTAACTTTACACTTTCCCCTTCCCCCAAAAACACTCGACGATCAAGTCACCCACGTATTCCGCAAAATTCCGTGTAAAGACTGCAGTTAAAAAATTATAATATTATAATAATATAATATACTATGTATGCTCAAGTATTATAATAAACGTCATGACGAACATAATTGCATTGTATTCAGGAACATAACATTATAATATCATATTATACGATGTTATTTGATCGAAGGATCGATGGATATTGTTATTGTTGTGTTTCGTGTGTGGGCCGAGTCGGTAAAACTCAAGGACGGCGCACTATGTATAGTTATTATTTACCATACTTAATGCATTGGTATGATAATATTATTATTATTATTATTATTATTGTACGTTTAAAATAATATGTAACGCGATATATTTTCGCGAGCGCTACGAAAATATTATAATGTGTTTACACAAAAACACAATCGCGTCGCAATTTAAAAATGACGGGTACACATCGAGTGTAGGTACCTACATTAAAAATATTACAAAAACAATACTATAATATCTGCTGGAGAACGGTAAAGGAGAGAAAACATATTTTAAACAATCGATTTTCCGCCATCCGACTACATAATATTATTTTATTATAATAATAACCGTTGATTCGCATATACTTTGTACCGCGGCACCTCCGTAATATTCGTACCCACCACTCATATTATAACTATTATTGTATCATCGTTGGCGTGACACGATACCTGGTATATGGTATACCAATGGTTAATATACTTATTGAAACCGATTACGTATAACGTGCCGAACGGTCGTGGAAACCTTGTTTTTTGATTTAGTTTTTTCGAGGTGTGCCACGGCGGCGCGGGTTGTTGTGTAACCTTACAGATACATTTTACCATTATCATTCCGCGGTATAAACATCATCGTTCGGCCGTCGACCGATTTTATGGATTTTAAATACAAACAATAATGTGTAATAAACCACTGAAAAAAAATATGATAGGTACACATTAGGTACCGTGATGTACACATTTAACGTTTTATATCCATAAAAGCCAATGAACTGTTTGCGCAAATAGTTGTGGCTTATACGACATTTTACATTACGTATTTTTTTTTTTTTTTATTGGGTAACCCGCGGCAACATAGGCCATTGGGTGTGGGGGAGGGCACAGTAGGTTTTTAAATTGGGTAGGTTGGTACACGTGTGTGTTGTGTTTTGGCAGAATTTCTAATGGGGCACCTGTAGGTTTTTGCCGTGCCCCGGGTGGGGGGATGGCGGCACTTGTTCTCCGGACACCGTGACTTGCCCGAAGAAAAATGCCGCCCGCGGCCGAGGTATCGAACTTGGGTCGGCTGCATCGCAGCCGACGCCTTAGTCCGCTCGGCCACTCCGTCCCCCACATTATGTATTGTTTCCTTTCATATGTCATACATTTTTGTCAATTTTTATCTTCATCGACCAAATGCAGCCGTGTTTATGGTGATGTAAGACGTTACTCGTTGTCATAATACCAAGATACAAGGGTGCTCTCTTTATTTATCACTTGTGAAAGTGAACTCTGATATTAGGTTAGTAAGCAGTGTAGTAATTTCGTAGACTGGAGTCCAGTGGTGATGGCGTATGACTGAGGGCAGATTTGAACATCGTCCTTAGAATAGGTGTTGGTCACTGATTGAGGGAGGTGGGTTGGTTGAACATGCTGGAGATGGTTTTGCGGCTTTTGAGTTTAAGAATTCCGGACATTGTTTGTAGTTTTCTGTGCGAGGGCCTCACAATTAATGCACTTGTGAGTCTGTTCATGATTCTTGGGACATTATTTTGCCAATCAGGATACAGCATATTTTACGCATCTTGGGATGAATCTGCATTCCGCAGTAGATGCTGGAGTGACTGAATCTTTAGCATTTTAAGCACTGAGCAGGGTTGGTCACTCTTTAGGCTTTGGCCTTGACTAAGATATTGATCAGTTAAAGTGTCTGATAAGTGTCGGGTAAACTGTGATTCGTACTGACTAGTAAATTACGGGTATGCCGCCATGCGTACCCCTGTTTACTGTCGGTAAGGTTTCTGTCGACGTTTGATCGGTATTTAGGTTACGGATATGGGGATGATACCATTGTCTTTATATGACCTCCTCTATACATGGCCGTACTTGAGGACTTAGTATGTTGAACGGTTGGGTTTTAAATGTATACTTACTATGTATCATATTTCGTTGGTTCTGTGCTGTGATTGGTTGTCCTGGAAAGAACTGTTTTGTTTCTTAACAGCTGCTCCATTACAACATACCTACCTAGGTTTTTAAAATTTCATGCAAAATTGAATTAATGTGAAAAATAAAAATAAATTGTTTATTATATTATTACTTAAAAGCCAGTAAGGACCCAATTGATAAGTAATACATTTAACGATGGTAAAATACTATGAATTGTATACTTAATTTAGAAACATTATCATTATAATTCATAAACCTTGGTTGATAAATCATTCATTATTGATATTTTCTGTGTGAAATAAATGAATAATCTTTTCTAGTTATCCAAAAATATATTTTTCATAATTGTTAATTGGACTGAAAAATTTCAATAAGTGTGAAATTTTCAATTTTGAGTTATTTCAAATGAAGAACCCTAATTATACCTAATATTATTGTTGCTAACATCGCATTGACGTGCAAAATCCAAAATTGTGCAAAATCGAAATAATCATAAAAAGTTACTGTAGTATAACCCTTGAGTGGACGGAATTGATACGAAATCCAATCGTAACGTAGACGGAATGGGTACACAATACTCACATACATATTATTATAGGTAATCATACTGAGCTGCAACATATATCATATAGTAAAATAATCGTCACGTGGCAATTCGTCCATCGCACGATTTGGTTCATCTGTATATAATACTTATATGATATAGGTATTAGGTATATACTATGTATGCTCGAACGTGCAAATATCAATACATATCTAGATCAGGGGTCACCAATTAATACTTTCTGCGGGCCACATTAAGAATTTGGAAAATTCTCGCTGGCCATACAAATTCAAAGTACATAATATTTATTATCATATGCCGAAGATTGGCCAAAACTATTTTATTTCTTAGATTCTAGATTATATTATTATACATTGCAAAATATCAACTCTGTTCACACGTCATCACTAAGTAAGACCACTATAAGAGGTAAAGCGAGTACAAAATAAAACGATTTATCGTTCAATAAATAATTATGATACGTCAGCCAGTGGAGAGTACCATCCAACACATTTGAAATATAATTCAATTTTAATAAAGTTATCGACTACCTACGAAAATTTGATACACCTAAAATAAGGGAATATTATAATTTTTTAAATTGGAAAAAACCAATTATTACGCAGTTATAATGTTTTGACCTGAAAACTTCTAACATTTAATTCGTAAATTGAAATAATTTGGGTATCTTAATAAAGATTCCACGGTTTTCTCTAATCACGTGAACGTGAACTGAAAAAATAAAAATAGAATTTTCAAACACGATGACTTCGGAGCACTCTGATTGATATAATAATAATATTATATTACAATAGTTGTAGTAAATAATACGTACCTACAATATAATACAATGTGTAACCTGTAGCATACCTTTTATATGGTGGAGGGGGGGGAGTTCAGAACTGTGCAAAAAACTTAACCCCTCTCTTATATGTTATGCGAAAAAGGCTATAGGTTGCCGGTATTCTTCCCATAGCTAAAAATTAAATAAATAAAATTACCTAGTGGCTAATATTTATACCTACGTCTTAAAATGATATAAATGACCGCTATATATTGTTGAGTTTAAATATAACAACTATTAACAACTCTAGGGTAGAGTATAGGGGCATAGACTATATAATGATGATGAATAATAATGCGTTTATATATATTCATTGTTCGAAATATATAGGTATAATAATTATTATACACTATTCTATATACAATTAAATTATGATAAAACTCGATTTCCTATTCTCTTTGGCCAGTTAATAATAACTACATCTATTTTAGAGGATCTAAGGTCTACAACATACGGCTGTAGACAGCATCCACTATTTACTTATTAGCATATGGTTAAAGATAGATATTATAGGTATACTATATATTTAAGGCACTTGCTAAGGTTACTAACAAGCATGTTTGATAGCTCTATAAAAAAATTAATAGGCCGTGTGGGGATCAGACCTTCATACCCCTCACCTCGTGTACTCCCCAGTCTATATATAATATGGGCGAGGTATATAATAACCGAGGTGTGCACTTTTTCGTTACAAGAAATCAAAGAAAACGGTCGTCGATCAATACCAAGCAATGATAGTAATCATATTATTACCATTATGATAATAGTACAAATACATACACCTATTATAGGTACATCTCTGTATATATTATTTAAATAGGAGATAATATTACAATAACATGAATGGGAGGACCTTGGTGGTTCATTGTACTCCAACACTGCTGTGACATTCTGTCAAAACCGGATTTCATTATGATCAATCGATTTTCAAACGCATCATTCATTAATAAGGTTTCATTTCTTCAAAGGTCACAATATCTAGATGGAGTATCGTAGTACTACGCGTTCAACGTCCGGGTGTGGGATAATTAAAATAGTAATAATAAATAAAATAATAATAATAATAATAATAATAATAATGATTGTAGATGACTTAAGTTTTTTTCTTGTAGACTATTGTGCGCTAAAAATCTAAATCATAAATCATCCGGTGAAAACGGCGCCGCGTCGGTTCGTCACAAAACGATCTATACGATTGTATAATTTACTGCGCGTGCGCACGCTGTATATTATGTTATATTGTAGGTAACATATTATAAATTGGCATGGCATCAATGATAAAAGTAGGTAATAATAATATAATGTGATATCCTCGCTATGGCCTATGTCCTATGATCACGGATGTTGTGTTAATAGTTAGAGTGGAGGATAATAATCAAAGCACATAGAAGTTATATGAATAGCTATCCAATGTAGGTTCATTGATTTATTTTATTAAGTTGATGTACATATACTATCAACTAATTTGTTAAGGTGTGCCTTCGCCTTTAAAAATGAACAATTTTAAAATACTACACTTGTTAATAAGGTAGTTTGTATTGCATATTGTGCGATCAAGATAAATATAAAAAAAGTTTGTTCAGCGTCAACTATCGAACAGTTCAAGCAACTCTTCAAACCTTTCTGGCGTATCAAAAAACATTCTTAATATTTTTCGTAAAATTCGGTTGAAAACTGTCCAAGTCTATAGATATCAATCACATAAATATTGTCTATTATGAACGTATATAGATAGATAGATATCATTAAATAAATAAAAAAAAATCCTAACCTATTATGTGCCTGCTGATGGTAGTAATTTACTTTTATCGTAAATAAAGACTACTGTATTTTAGTAAGAACAAATAGGGTACCTACCTATTGAATATTATACAAGGAATGGGGTAGGTATTAATATTTTTTAGACATAAAGACATATCATACCTTTAAATTCAGTGATGGAGTCATACTTATTTTGTTCATTTGAACAGTAGGTAATAATTATGAAATAAGAATATTGAAAATTAAAAACTATGATGGTCTAAATAGGTCTCTGTCCTGTGATCTATGCCATAGACTCTACTGGCTCGCGTGTGGGCAATAGTCGTACATCCGTACAATTGTACATCATAATATTACAATAATTGTGACGTGTCATTGTTATAACTTATAAATAATGTGATTGTCGTCGTTGTCGATGCGAGTGGACTCGAAGAATTGTATTACCGTCGTGAACCTCCCGTATAATAATGTGTTATCACGGAGTATTATAATAATAGGTACCTATGTAAAAAAACCTATGCATTATTGTTTTGCCTCTGATACTGTTCTGGTGCGTAAAATATGAGTTTCGTATTACTCCTGTCGGGTCGAGGGGAGAGGTGGTGTAGGGGAGAGACGCGACACGATGCGTATTATACAGCGGCGTCGAATCGTATAAGTCAAGTATAATAATAATATTATGACGTATTAACGGTACATAATATTTTTATTATCTTTATAATTATAAAATGTGGTCGGATACACCCGCGCGCGCACTCGTCGCTTCCTATATTTTTATACTCTCCGTGAAATCCGCCGAGCCGTCCCGTTCCGCTTTCGGCTCGACCCCTCTCCTGTGATGATAATATAGACACTCGTCCAATGTCGCCGCGCCCCGGCAGCCGACTGACTTTGCAGCGATTTTCTGTGGGTCTCTTGACCCCGATAGTTGTCAGGCCGGAAAAAGAAAACATCGTCATCGGTCTGTCACGTAACACGAATCGACGGGCCGTTTTGCTGGGGACGAGGACTCGCGGTGATGGGTTCAAGGCGACGGCGACCCGTTCCGTAGTCGCTGGCAAACCGTGTTTTTCGTTTCAGAGAAACAAACCCGACCTTGACCGGAATGGCCGCCGTTGCGCTGCGATTTTCGCGACATTTTATTCGAGATTTCTATTGTCAGCGACATTTTTTTTTTTGTTTATCTCTTTTTCCACACTATGAGTAAAAAAATCAAAAATCAAAATCATAATCCGCCTCTCCACCTTGCGTATCATATTACCATATCGTCACAAAATTTAGCCTTATAAAATAAAATAAAAATTTGATTTTGGTTGCTATCTTTAACCCGCGTATAATAACCGTATATGTGTAGGTCTGAATTGCTTTCATAATAAATTATATCAAAAGCTACTTATATCGAATAAGCTCTAAAAAACCCTAAACATATCATAAAAATCCTTAAACTGATAAAATATGCTGAAAATAATTTAAAAACTGTACACCAGTTACGATAGGAAACATAATTATATTAGGTATGTGTACATTCAACTTTATAATTTTATAATATTTAAATTTACCGTCCATTACTCATGTAATAATAATATGCTTATAGGTAATCTAAAAAATAGTTGATTCACATATGCAATTTGAAATAATCAAAACATAATAATGAATGAAATCAAAGAAAAATACAATTAATAATTATTGCATATATTTTATGTTCCGGTAAATTATTTAAATTCAGTCGTATTTGAAACAATTAGACAAAAAAAATAATTAAACAATTTCCAATTTAATTGCAAACAAGTCATTGAACGATTTACACTTATGGGTTTGCATGTTATGCAGCTCTGCATCCGATGTGGATAGAATAATAGTGTAAAAAATAGGTATTAATCACCGGACGAGCGAGATAAAAATTAAAAATCACCAAAAATCCTAACAAATTAACATTATAATATATTAACTAACACTGCAGTGAAGCCGATCGTTTGAATTATGAGTCATTACAACCATTATACTCATTATAATCATATATTATTATTATTGATACCTATATAGGTAGTCATTTTCATTCCGAATGCACTTAATATTCAACTGTTTGGTGTAATTATACTATAATATTATACATTAGGTATACTACGTGTATGCAGTATATGCGTGTGCATGCATTCAAGTCTTAAAGCGTGTAATAATATTATCATATTTTACTTGAAATGTAAGTGCCTACGTTATAATGCAGATAATAATATAAACTTAATTTACAGGAATAATAGGTAATTATAATATAGTTTTTAAATGGTCTGTGAATAATATCGTCTGTACCCGCCGACGGAAATTGATTTATAATAAGACTATATCATTATATTATTAAGATATCGCGGACTTATAAAAATAAAATAACTGTTCGTGTTTGATCGGTCATTATTTTAATTATCGGTTGTGAGCTAATGATTTTAATAATTGTAATATTTACCGAGATAATATCCACCGCGATATACTTACAGCTGCCGTCGAGTAATAGTTACGACTTATGAGTTTATGACGTATAGAAATTAAAAAAGTAGTGACTAACGACAAAAATCGCATAAAAAATTTGTCTTTTCAAATTATTTTAATTTATGATATTATATTACTTACAGTTATAAATACTATTATATACTCACTAGATTATTTAGCTTATCATATACCTAAAATGTGTATATTTTTACATACAATATTATAATATGCTCATATTGTAGCTCATCAGCTTAAAGTGGTTTCCGGGCAATCTCAGATAAAACCCTCCAATTACAATATGATTAAAAATATAACAAACGTGGTTATTGAAGTGAGTTTTATGTGAGTTTTTTTGTATCTGAAGACTCTTTTTCTAGTAGACAAATGTTTGGATTTTCGTGTCTCTGTGGGTGATCAAATGGAAATAATATGGGAAAAAGAGATACCAGTTTTCCAATGGATCCATTTTGTTTTATAAGTGTAACTCAAAAGATACTTGAGTTTGTCATCAAATATGTATTGTACCTATACTAACATTTTCTATAAATTGTTTAGTTATCAAAATATTGTTGAGCTATTTATAGATATTATTGATGCTTTCTATTTTTTTTAAAGTTAATTTCAGTTTTTTCATAAATGCCGATAAAAAAAATTTTCATTTGAAAATTCATAGCCATGATAATTTTTGTATTTTCTATTGATCATTATTAAGCCCGGCAACTATAGCCATTAGCTGTTTGATTGTTTGTTTGTTGGGGAGGGTACAGTAGGTTGGTTAACACGTGTGAATGCTCTTGGCAGAATTTCAAATTGGTTTCTGCCATGTCCGGTCGGGAGATGGCGGCCTCTTTTTCTAGACAGTTGTCTGCCCAGAGAGAAAAACCGTCCGTGGTCGAGATTCGAACCGGCGACTGTAGTACGCGTTGGAACCAGCGCCGTAGTCCGCTCGGCCACTCCGCCCCCCGATACATATTTTATAAGCGTTTAAACTTTAAAGTTAGAATTTGGATAAAATTCGTCAAAATCTGTGTAAAATGTACATGTACAAATATTGTATATATCCATACTTAATATTTTAAAGTGTAATGCAAGTTCCTCGTAAGTTGTTATTACTGGAATTCAAAAATAAAGTTGAGAACAAATTAAAAACTTTCATTCTTTTAGCGGCTGTAGTTAAATGTTATGTAATTGAATGTTTACGTGCGTAAAATAACGAATTTTCATCAAACTACTTTCTTATTTTGTCGTAGTTTATATAAACGAAGAACTGTGTTGATACTTGAAATTATTGTCACCAAATGTTTAAATTAGTATTATTTTTTACCCAACTCCCTCTGAATTATATAATTCTTGATACGCATCAGTCGTGGGCGGATATTATGTCACTTCACACTCGTATATCACAAAGTTTCGTCGAGTCTATTTGACTGTAATGTAAACATACGTTAGGCGGAAATTTTTTTGACGGAACGTCGTCGGCATATAAGTTTCTATATATTATTAATATTTTTTGTTCTCTGCTGCGGCTCACTCATAATAATAATAATAATAATAATATATAATATCATAAACTCGTCGTCTACTCGTCTCGCGACCGTGTGCAGCGTTGTTCCACATAAATCCAATTATCATCATTAAACTTTCGCGGAGATTTTAGCTCTCATAAACGGAAATACGTAATAATACATCGTGTTTGTAACAGAGCGAGAGAAAGAGAAAGAGAGAGAGAGAGAGAGAGAAATCATTTTTTTCCCCTGTGGCGTGTTTGCGCGTAATTTGGCATGCGAGATATTATGTACGAACCTTTTTTTTTCGTTTATTGTTTATATTTTACAGCACCCACCGCACTAAAGTATGATTTACCGATGATAAATGCGTTTTTAAAGAAGGTTTTTTTTTCGTAATACCTATAAGCATACTTCGTGGAAGCCGGTACATGCTACAAACAAACTAAAAACTCAACACTTTTTCAGCGGTTTCGAGATATTAAGAAGTATTTATGTGGAAATGTCTGCACCGTTATTTTCATACAAACGATTTTTCCCGAGAATCATTTGGCAAGACGTTTTAAAATTCTAATATATTTTTCAATCACACCTCAGCTCGACTGAAAGGCTGTGAAATATAATATTACAAGCAAACATATAATATAATATGTATACTGTAAAAGCATTTTTACTGCTCCGCACAAAGTAAAATACCCCGAAAACCTTTATGGGCGGACTTAAGGTCGACCCAGCCTACATAGTCAAATAGCAAGCAACGAACTTCACACAATATCCACACTACCCCAATAATATTGTAATAATTTTGTTTTTTATATCATAGACATATTTACCTATTGTGCAATATACAATAAGATATGACAGTTTATAATAATCAAACGTCAAATGTCTATAACAGAAAACTATCAAACATGTGTTTAATTTATTAGTTTTTATTAAATACCTTTGAGAGGTTACAACTTGCTTTTGTATTGTTTCGGTGTTTTGGTGTTTTAACATTCGCGTTTGCCTATTATCAAAGGTAAAAATAATATCTATATCAGCAAATGTCCGTCAGTCGTGTTCGATATTTGAATGAGAGTTTTTTTTAATTGTAACTCGCTTGAAAATTAAAATGTTGTAAAAACCCGTACAATTAACATTTAACACAGATAAAACAAGAACAACAAATTCTGATCCAACATCCTAAATACTCATTTTATCATAAAGTTTTGTTGACATTATAGGTAAGTCAGTAAAACTACATAAAAAAAACAGTGACATTTTTTATTTTAAATATAAAATAATAAATTAAAAAAGTAGCAAATCAGGTATAAATAAGTATAAAGTATTATAATATAAGAATTGTGGCTTCACCATTAACATACGATTTTGTGAATATTATTAAACATTTTTGTATTTCCTGTATGAGACTTGACGACCATCGATTACAACTATTGGTTATTTCACTACTAAAACATAATCAAATTTATAAAGAATTTCAAAATATTAAGTCGTTTCAATATTATAATAAATAAAATAATAATATTCGTCATACTTGAAAAATCTGTGTGGCTTGTGAGTTATTTAATTTGGCTACTCCCAATAAATCACAGCATATAAAAAGTATATGATTGAAAACCGCAAAACTCACTCATTATTACATGTATATTAAAAACAAATATTTAAATCGAATAAATAAATAAATATTTATTTGATATTTTGTAATAAAAAATGAGTGTTTTACATTATTCTTCGTAATTCCAAAATCAAATTAAAAAACATATTAATCGTCACAAATAAGAAACGTTGAAACACGAATTTTGCTTTCGGAATAAAGGTTTTAACTTTGGTTTTATTTTTCTTCAAAATAATTGATATTTATTTAATATTTATTCTGTCTAAATACATATTTTTGTCGTCTCAAAACAGTACTTACAAAACACAATAAAAAAAACCGACACGAATCGATTCGGTTCAACGAGTTCACCCACACTCGTACTTCGAGTTATTTTTATTATTTACTTAAATCTAGTTCAGCTTGTGTTGATAAAGTGATAGTTGAAATTCGCAGTACCTACCACTATAGTATAGGAGTAGCGTCAGACGGGAAGAATTAACATTTTAAAGCGTATGAATATTCTTATATTCCAAACAAAATAATGTTAATCACTCTATAGAATCATTTAAAGTATCTACTAATTTACTATGTATCTAGGTAGGTAGGCCGTTGGCTAGTAGCTATTAATAGTAGGCTAGTAGCTTATTTTCATTATTCAAAATACCAAGTTCAATACTTCATTTAGGAGAAGGTGACGATTATTAATTCAACATTTTTAAATAGCCATAATTTTTCAAAAAAATATTCAACCGAAGCCCCAAGTGGCTTCTTTCATTTTTATGGATGGTACCTAATTTTTTTCCATTTGTCATGATGTACCTACAAGTCAAATCAAACCGAAGACGTTTTCAGTACTGAGAAACGCCAGTCGTGATACGCCCTCCGCTTATAACAAAAGTATCTGATGATACCGAGATAAGAAATTGAAGGTGGTAATAATATGCCACCTGTTTAGATGGTGTGATAACAATTTTGTGTGTAGTTCGATCGGATGTAGGTACAGCGCGTTGATTTCTGTCAACATGGCTGTATTTACATTTACACTGTAAATATGTAAATTAGTTTTTATAACATCGTTTTGTGTAGAAAAAATACTCTGTTTAGTGTGATTCAAATTTAACTCAAACATCATATTATCCGTGTACACGGTGAACGGATCATCATAATGGTTATTATTTATGGGAAATAATAATTTTATTTCTCGAACAACAACATATTACGATATTATCGCGTAATAACATATAATATTAGTGCGAAGGCCGACAAAAAGGATCCCGATACGTTACGCAAACATTGAACAAGACAATTAATGTTTAAATAATGTTGTAATGTTGTTCCGGTAAATGTACGAATATAACATTATAATAAATAATAGGTAATATGATATCGACACGCCTGGTCACCACTGTAGGGCAATGTTCAAATTTCGGACAATATTATAATATTTATCATCTCAATTTTCAAATTATATATTTTATAAAAAGTTTCCAAAGTATTTCATAAACATTATAACTTTCCAAATGCTGTCTGGTTGACGGCCGTGTGGCGAATGTGGTTTTTTTTTACGAAATATGCTTTATTAAAATATTTTTGTGTAATACCATTGATTATACATAGTAACTAAGTAACTAAGTACAACTATGTATACAAACAACGATAGAGAAAAGGTCCAAATATATTAACATCCCATTGTACGAAAAAGTCTCCAATTCATGTATAAAAAAAACATAATATTATATTACTAACTTTTGTAGTTGATACCATTTCCACCATAATGTATTGGCATAGGGCAAGGGAATATTAGTAGTAGTAGTAGTAGTACTAGTAGATAGTAGCCCTCTCAGAAATTTTAGAAAAAATTGTAAATGCTTTCAATGTTTTATGTGTATGTACTAGAACATAATATTATAATATAGCTGAGCCAATGTCATTATACGGTTAATTTTATGATTTGTTCACATTTGTTCAAGAATAATCGTCAAATTATTTACATTTTTACCGACCATTTGAACATAATATGAATTATCAACAATTCAGTTTGGTTTGATTGTATGAAAATTATCTTTTAAAATTGTTGACTACATTTTTAATTAATAATTTAATATTTTGTTTAAAAAAATATATTTTTCGTAATTATATTTGTCTAAACAACATAACATTTTTTCCACTTTTAGTAGCTATTTGGGACTGAATATCTTAAGACTTAGATCTTATACACTAAATAATATAAGCTAAAACGTCATATTTTTTATTCATATAAAATATTTAAAAAATAATCAAGTGTTGTAGGTAAATATATTTTAAAAAATGTGTATTGTGCTTATTTATACGTTTTTAATTAAACTTTTGGGCGCGTGCCCTAAATAATAATATTATATATAATATATAAGATATAAGATCATTAATTAAACAATTTATGGTGGTATATAAGTGTATAGAGCCCAGTAGTATTAATGTGCATTGTACATACTATAAAAATCATTAACAACAAGGATTGTAAATTTGTAGAAAAATGAAATAATGTTTAACTTTTTGTAACGTACGTAATGAACGTAATGTTGGTATTAAAATAATATTTTAATTTTTTTTTACAACTACAGCCATCAAGTATGGATATATATTTTTTTCTGTTCAATAAAACTAGAAATTTTTTTATTTTTAAAATATGCAAAATATGTACCTACCAGCTATTATTAATATAAGGTTTTTTTTCTTAAACGGTAAACATAATTTTAACTAAAAACTTCATTGCAAAAATTATTGGAATTTTAAGTGTACCTATTTTAAACTTCATTTTTCGGGATTTAAATTAACATTGTTTGATAATTAAATTAAAAGTACACCATAATAATCACATTCAAAGAGTATTAAAGAATAGCCTATAATAACTGAAAATAAAAATAGTATTAACAAATAGGCTATGAATACAATAATATAATCAAATTACATTTTTATTAAAATAAGTTCCACCTGCAAAAAATGGTCTTAGGTATAATATATTATGTGTATTATTCTTTTGCAATTTGGACCAAAAATTATTTTAAATCCAATGTTGTAGTATTTCATTACTGACTGATTCCCTGCTGACGTCTGATAACGTAATGCAATTTTATGCCTTGATCTTATACCTGCTATAGTGCTACGAATCCAACCTGTACAAAATTAAAATGTTCTTAACCGAGACCCTCAGCTAACCCTTTGAATTTTTCGGAAGAATCTATCCAATATTTCAATACATTTTATTGGGGTATCAAATGTCGTGGAACGTGGGTTGCCTACAGTCATAATACACGTAAGGACTTATAGAATGACCTTTAAAAAATCAAGTAAATTTTGTTCTTATCTATATTTACAATTTTCTTTTTATATAATCTATATAGACGTTTTCACTATAAGTTTAGTATGACATTTTTCATTTATTTTTTTACTACTGAAGATGAAAACATTTGATTTTATTACCTAAATTTTATTTGGGATAGAAATGTGTATGTTAAAAACGTATATTTAATATGTCGAGTAAATTATAAAATATATAGAAAATATCAATATTTTTTTGAGGTAATTAATTCGAACCATAATAACGTTTATTTATACAAACTATTCTTTTTGGGAATATTCGTGCAGTCATAAGTAAATCTGAAATTGATATATTTTTCATATATTTTCATACGTATTTAATGACTAGTATACATTTTTAATTTTTCATCCGTCGTGTCTTCCCGTTACACCCTGTATACGGAATAAATATGTATTAATAATATACCAAATAAAGAAAACATAATTGCACTAGTGGTTACAACACCGTTTTGCCGGGTGCTCCAAGCACAGGTCATTAAACCCGGTTCGTCACTATATAATACACACATATATATATATATATATATATATATATATATATATACAACCGGTGTCGTAATAAACGAATCTTAGGTACTTATGTTCGAATGTTACGAGCACGATTTATTTACGAATATTCAAATACTCGATTTTTGAACGTATAGCTCTAAGGTACCTGCTATATCGACTGCGAGTCATCAAATAAATCAAATAAAACGAAATGCTCAGGAAAAAAACTGTACATTTTACGGTAAATCGACTTATAACTCGGTCGTATCCTGTACGGATATTACTTATAAATTATAATATTATAATAATACGTCATAAACGTAGTTCGTCGGAAAAAAATGCACGACGAAAAAATGTCATATATTATATTATGAGGACAGGAACTTATTCAAATATTGCGTTAGATAATATTGATTTGTCTCTGCTCGTACCTATTTGTTTTATTTATTTTACATGGTATATACGTTCGTACAATATGATTTCATATTAAATCGGACCAGCGAGCCGATACCCTTGTTTGACTAATATATTGTTGTGAGTCTATGTTAGGGGACGGGCCGGTGCTATATTTATTCTGTACTGATATAATAATATCAGGACTTGCCGAGGCCAATGCGTCCGGTTCTGCGTTAAATTATATTGTCGGTACGAAAGTCCACGAAATCTCCGACAGTCAATATGGTTACATTTTGACCGTGTAAAACGTAATACATAATCGAGTCTCGGTAACACGAAAACCTAGACAACTCAAAAACCTTGATATCTCGAATTTGTTTTATTTCCCCTTGAAGTTTTTTAGATTCTAAGCGAAGCGATGATTGTATTGATTTTACAATGATGTTTTTTTTTTTTTTTTTTATTTTTTATTTTTTTTTGTGTCTGTCATCACCTTTTAGGACAGTAAAAGTGCTTGGATTTTCTTCAACAGTAACTTTTCTGATAGGAAAGTGAATCTAGTTGGTACTTTGGGGGGTAAAAAGTAAAAATTTCTCAGTAGTTTTCAAAATTGACGTGAAAAACAAAAGAAAAATTAAGGAAAACCGGGAATTTTTACGAAAAATCTGTTTTCGAGATAATCAATTTTGGTTTTTGTTGCAACTCTAAAACAAATGACATTTTGACTGAATGTTTATATTAGTATTTGCTATACACCACAATATTTGGTAACTTTTAGATAACATTATAATAATACCTATTCTGACTGTGAATAGGGGATGGACTGAACAAGTAAAATTTAAAATCAAAAAATGTATACATATTATAATATACATTGCATAAAAAAACGGCTGTAGTTCATTTTGTACGGTCAAACATTAAACATACGATATGTGGACAATATGACGTACCGTGTACGTTTGGGGAAAATGTAATATTTCAGAAGCAGACAAGGACACTCTACGGTCGGCTAAAAATGTACATTTCAGAATCGGACACTTTTGTACTAGTATATAGGTACACGCATTAAAATAAATACATATAAAATACATGGTATAAAGTATATTATATAATATATAAACAAGTCTTAAGTCATGATAAATTATATTAAAAATGTTTGTTATACAATATTGTATACAACTTGAACTACACTGAGACCAGAACTCGTCAATGATGGCTTTGACTATACTATATTCACCATGACAGTATATTATTTATCATGGCCGTTTACCCTAGATACTCGATTATTCTAATATTATGAATAGTTGATGGTCTGTCGTACGAGTATTAATTAAAATCTCAACATTACTATTATACACAAAAAACGCAATAATATTATGTCTGTTTGTTTGATTTTTTAATGAGATGTAAGAATAATACAATTTTTAACGCATCATTTGCATGTGCCTGTGTGATTGCACTTATTTAAAATTAATAACATAACCAATAAATTCCACCGAAGAACTTGGAATAGTAATAATATGTATACTCACGAGTTTCAGTTCTTGGGTATAGAATTACACAAATCACGTTCATTGAAATATTAAATCATATCACATCATTTTTTGCAAATAATTGTTTGGCATTTGTACTCAGCCACTATATCTAGAACAATATTGTAAATAGAATAATATTACCTATGTTATAATCTCTTGAATGTATTGTATACGTTTCCCATTAAAAATTGATAATAATATTTCATTATAAGTAAGCACATACAATTGATATCTTTGCATCACAGATGATTTAGGTATATTGTTATAATACGTAGTAATTTATTTCCTCTCGACGGAAATTATGCAGTATAATATTATGTAAAAGTTAAAATATGTTTTGTCCTTCACTATACGAGCGTTATAATACTTCGCACATTTTAAATTCATTGTCATTTTTTTCTATCCGTTTCATTGCTTTATTTGTTAATACTTTTTCCTCAACGTATTTTTAAGACTTTTTTTGAATATACTATACACGCTTAATATAATCGCAGCTTAATGTAATTTAACACAACAACCGTAATTATCGTTAGTAATAATAATAATTTATCCATTCAGATTTAATGTCTCGATAGTAATATCACGATAATGATATTATATATATTTTGTCGGCTATTCAAAATTAAAATTCACAAGATTTTTGCACCGATTTCAAGCAGGCTTAGCTGAAAAGTGACTGTCTGTCTATATATTACACTTTTATCAATAAAATCTATCAATCTAAAATACAAAAGTGAATTAATAACTATTTAAATTAATTAGTACAAATAATTGTAACTATATAAATCTCATTTCATCAAGACTATCGAATTTGCAGCGATGAATAATGAAACCTTATATACCTAATAAAATATTGAGAAGGATAGACACTCAAATTTAGTATTAACTTTTAAGTTTTAACAATTCTATGCAGTTAACATATCTTCATAATAACGCAATATAACCTTAGCGATGAATCCAATCCACCTGAGTATGCGACTAAACCTAGTTACGGTAGATATTTTATATTTTTACACTTTGAACCTTAAAGAGTTTATAATATAAGACTACAAATAATTTTAAATATATAAACCTAATTTCATCATGATTAATTATTTTAAAGTATAGTGATGATCACTGAAAGTCTGCAACTGACAGAAGTTTTAAATATTAATATAATAAGACAAATATAATAAACCTACTCTACAAATTTAAGTTTAAGTTTTAACAATTATATGCTTCAGTGTACCTCCACAGAAACGCCTGCAGATACGTACCTGATATGGTCATGAAGTTAGCCCCCCCCCCCACTTTGGCGGATTCACTTCAAACCAGCGGCAATATTTAGCAAATTAATTGCAAATAATTGCAAATTGGTTTTTAGGATTTGCAAATTTAGTGCATGCTCGCAAACTAAAAAAATGATTTGGGGGGGCTAACTTCATGCAGCCCCCCACTTTGTCCGATCTGTTCCAAACCAACGCCAATATTTAGCAAATTAATTGCAAATAATTGAAAATTGGTTTTTAGTATTTGCAAATCAAAATTGGAATTTTGGTGAATTTTTTATCAAAAATTGATTTTTTTTTATTAATTTTTCTTGAAATACAGATTTTTATTGATTTTTATCCAACATTTTTTACAAAAAATCTAAATTGAATTAAATTCTAAAAAAAATCTGTTAGATAAAAAAGCAATAAAAAAAACTAATAAAAAATGTAAAATCAATAAAAAAACCATATTTGATAAAAAAAAATTTTGGGTCAAAAATTCACTTTAAAAATATTAATTAAAATATGTTTGATAAAATAATCTTATTGTATAAAAATTCTTAGTAAAATTAAAATCTTAAAAAAATGTGTTTGATAAAAAATCTATATTTAATAAAAAAAATCTAAATTTGATAAGACAGTTTATTTTTAAAATAATCTGTATTTTAAAAAAGAAATCTAAATTTGAAAAAAAAATAAATAAAAATTCTGTATTAAATAAAAAATATGTACTTGATAAAAAGATTTAGGTATATTTGAAAACAAATCAATAAAAAATCTATATTTGATAAAACCATAAAAATTCAAAAAAAACAGTATTTTATTAAAAAATCTGTATTTAATAAAAATCTATGTTTAATAAAAAAATCTAAATTTGATAAAACAATTTATTTTTACCAAGGTCAATGTTAAGAAAATTAATTGCAAATAATTGCTAATCGGTTTTTAGAATTTGCAAATGTAAATTGTAATTTACAAAATAATTAGTAGGTACAATTCTCTATATAATTAATAATTAACGAAAAATATATTTTTTTTAAAATGTCCAAAAATGGCTAGGAAATAATTTATAAAATTAATGTGGAAATAATATGAAACTAATAAAAAACATAATAATTATTTAAAATGTATTAAATAAATAATATAATTTAAAAAAATCATATAAAATAATATTTACAAATTTAATAAATAAAATTGTCTACAATAAATGATTAAAAAATATTTAAAACAGAAATTTATCATTTTGAATCATTATAATTATTATATTTAATATATATAATATATATCTTTAGTCACTTTAATTTTTAGTTTTTATTAGCATTGATCATTTTATTAAATACAGATTTTTTATTAAACATAGATTCTTTTAACAAATATATATTTTATATCGATTTTTTTATCAAATATAGATTTTTATTAAATACAGATTTTTAATTAAATACTGATATTTTTTTTTGAATTTTAATGGTTTTATCAAATATAGATTTTTTATTTAATACACACAGCCCCAACTTTTTCCGATTCGTTTCAAACCAGCGCTAATATTAAATTTAGCAAATTAATTGCAAATAATTGCAAATTGGTGAAAATATATTTGTTTTATTGTTATAATGTTTATGAATGTTTATGAATATTTTTAAATTTAATAATAATGATCAAAAAGATTTCTAAAAATAATTAATTAAAATAATGTAGGTTTACTAGGTATAGGTATCTAAAAGTTATAAGAATAATTAATAACAATGATTTATACATAAATAATTAATACATTTAATTAAAATTAAAATTAAAGTATTGAATTAATTTTGAATAAAAACAATAAATTGAATATACTTATTATGGATTATAAATACAAAATATCAAAACACTAAAAGTAATTAGTAAAAATTATGTTTATTAAAAATTATTAAAAGTAAAATATTTATAAATAATGCATAAATAATGTATATTACAGAAGCTCGAGACTGTTTAGTAGCATGGTGTAATAAATAAGAGAAACAAAATACAAATAATAAATCATATAATCATATAATCGTATTCTAAAAACCGATTTGCAATTATTTGCAATTAATTTGCTAAAAATTGAAGTTTGTTTGGATCGGATCGCAAGAAGTATTAGTTTTTGTGTTAGTGTTAGTGTTCGTAAAATTCATAGACATTAATAAACATTATAACAATAATACAAATATATTTTCACCAATTTGCAATTAATTTGCTAAATATTGCTGTTGGTTTGGAACGGATCGGACGAAGTGGGGGCGCTGACCAAATTTGCAAAAAAATTCGCCAAAATTCCAATTTTGATTTGCAAATTTTAATGGTTTTATCAAATATAGATTTTTTATTGATTTTTTTTTCAAATATACCTAAATCTTTTTATCAAGTACATATTTTTTATTTAATACAGCATTTTTATTTATTTTTTTTTCAAATTTAGATTTATTTTTTAAAATACAAATTATTATAAAAATAAACTGTCTTATCAAATTTAGATTTTTTTTATTAAATATAGATTTTTTATCAAACACATTTTTTTAAGATTTTAATTTTACTAAGAATTTTTATACAAAAAGATTATTTTATCAAACATATTTTAATTAATATTTTTATATATATTTTTATATTTTTTTTTTATCAAATATGTTTTTTTTATTGATTTTACATTTTTATTAGTTTTTTTTATTGCTTTTTTATCGAACAGATTTTTTTTAGAATTTAATTCAATTTAGATTTTTTGTAAAAATATAAATTGAATACAAATATGTTTGATGGAAAATTTATAATTTAAAAAATCTAGTCTAAAAAAATGTATCTGTTGGATAAAAATCAATAAAAATCTGTATTTCAAGGAATATTAATAAAAAAAAAAAAAATCGATTTTTGATAAAAAAATTCGTACTTATAAAAAAAATGCGACTTTTATCGATTTTTTAAAAAATTCACCAAAATTCCAATTTTGATTTGCAAATTCTAAAAACCAATTTGCAATATTTGCAATTAATTTGCTAAATACTGGCGTTGGTTTGGAACGGATCGGACGAAGTGGGGGGGCTGACCAAATTTGTAAAAAAATTCGCCAAAATTCCAATTTTGATTTGCAAATTCTAAAAACCAATTTGCAATTATTTGCAATGAATTTGCTAAATATTGGCGTTGGTTTGGAACGGATCGGACAAAGTGGGGGGCTGACCAAATTTGCAAAAAAATTCGCTAAAATTCCAATTTTGATTTGCAAATTCTAAAAACCAATTTGCAATTATTTGCAATTAATTTGCTAAATATTGGCGTTGGTTTGGAACGGATCGGACAAAGTGGGGGGGCTGCATGAAATTAGCCCCCCCAAATCATTTTTTTAGTTTGCGAGCGTGCACTAAATTTGCAAATTCTAAAAACCAATTTGCAATTATTTGCAATTAATTTGCTAAATATTGCCGCTGGTTTGAAGTGAATCCGCCAAAGTGGGGGGGCTAACTTCATGACCATGTACCTGATCGTCAAATCCAATCCATCTAGGTACGTACCTAAACCAAGTTACGGCCTTCATAGGTATTTTATATTTTTACTGTAAAGGTCTTTTTACTTTTTCTGTGTGTATTTACACACTTTGAACCTTAATAAATTTTATAATGGAGCATGATTAAATGATTTAGGTATAATAGATAATTTTACTGACTTTTATACGCAATCAGCAGCAGTATTTATTTGATTATCAATAATTGTTAGCACAACAATTTTTTTTTTTTTTTTATATAGTATTTGTGATCAAACTACAGTCCAGTTATAAAACACTTAATTATGTACTGATAATTTAGTTTCTATAGTTAACTAAACTTAATTAATAACCACATCAATACAAATACAATTCTTAAACAAAACTCAATATTATTTTGAACTCTGTACGCCTCTAAAAATCTAATAACACGGTTTTAAGTGTTCTTCTGTAGACTGTAAGGACGTTTTGGTATTTATAAAATTGTTATCATGATAACAAAATCAATGATAAAATAATAATATATTTTAAATAATCTAAAGTTGGAATCGCTTTTGTTTGGACTTTTAGTACAAATATGGTTTACCTAGGTTATTATGTTACTTATTTAGTGGATGTAGATACTAGATACATTATAATATTATAGGTAATAGGTATTGGGTATTTACTGAGTCCTGGGTGGACACTGATAACTCTATTTGACAACCAGTACTATACATGAACTATTAATTACTACTTCAATTAATAACAATCATGTTATTGTTATTACTAAAGTCAGCAACCTAAATAATATCGCAAATAATGCATAGATCAACATAAATTGTATTAATTATAATAACTCCGACTAAAGTGTAATTAAAATTATTTACAAAAAATATTTTAATATACTTATGACAAAACAATATGATATTAGATCATAAATGGTAAATCTAAGTTTTTCAGGCCATATCCGTTGTAGAAGTAACCATGCAGACCAGTATTCATATCTTGGACATATAGAGCACCTGGCCATAGCAAATTGTGAATAATAAAATATCGATTTGAGAAAAGCCGAGAAGCCCAACAGCCTAATAAAAAATTAAGAGAATTCATTAGTAATTCTCGTTGGAAATAATAAGCAAATAATATACCTTTTGGTATATCCTTATCGATTGATTCTAAAAAATCAATTGATCCATTGTAATCTGGCCTTACATCAATTTTTTGACCTTTAGGTTGACAATATTGTTGATTTAGGTGTAAAAAATTGTTTTCGTTACCAATTTCAGAATAATCTAAACCTGAGAACAAATAATATTTTACTTCGTGTAAAATGATTTAACATTATAATTTAATAAATAGTTGTACCCTTAAAGTAAGGAGCTTTGGTTATGGTTCCGTTAGGTAACTTGTACAAATATCCCCGTGGCACTATGTGACATTCGTTTTCAATCATTTGAACGGTTATGGCTAGTCTATCCTCTTCTTTTATTGAAAGTTTTAAATTAGGAGGTTCAATTAGAGCACATTCCTAATAAACATCAAACTAATAATATTATTATTTTATTCTAACAAAGAGTAACTTCGGTCTATACCGTTTCCACAATTTCGTCAATTTCTGCAGTTACTGATACGATATCATCATACTTTAAACTGTCTACACCATTAATATGTTCTTCCGCGCCTTCTTCGTCAAATGGCAATACTACGCTCGGTGTTATTGCATATTCTGTTGTTTCCTGTGACTTTTTATTTGAGTTATCTATAATCTCCACATATCTTGGATTACCGTAAAACTTGGTTTTTATTTTTCGTACCATATTTGTTTGAAGTGTTGACCAATCGGTCGGCATTATATCCCATTCCAACATGTTTTGACTATTATTATAATAATATAATTAATCATATTATATTGGATGTCATTCAACTGTACCAACAGCCTAACTTCAATAATTGAATATTATAATATTATGATATACTTTGTAATAATTTCGGACCCCAAACTTCTCAGCAGGTTGTACAGTTGTAAACTTACGTATAAAAAAATATCCTATCCTCAATTGGATCCTTTTGGTGACCATAAGCAACATAATAATCAGTGGACAATGTTTCAATACGGCCCCACAAATATATAGAATTGAAATGATTTTCACTTTGTAATTTAATTAACGAATGGTACAAAATTGGTATATTGTCGGTATATACACAACAACCGGCTACTTTTAATGCATCAATTAAACAATGAAAAACTTTTACGTCCATGGTGTATTTTTAAATAAAAATAAAAGATTTTTTTGTCATATAAACAAGTTAACATATGTTGTTAACGATTATTAATTATAATATGTTTGTAATTGTTTTAAGATTCATCAGTTTATTATTCAGCCAGCTAATTTAAATTAATTAAATAACCTTCGGCAATATAACAATATAAAGGATTAAACTGATAAAATTGTATTTGAATCATCGCGATTACCTAAAAATTAATTCTAAAATAGACCTTATCATTAAAAACCACGTGTCAACTCGATAAAATATCTTAATTTTATCTTCAAAGTAAGGTAACTATTCTGTTGTTTTACAGTCTTGCATTTTTTTTAGCTCCGTGTTTTAAATATTTAATGCTGTGTCGAAGTCACGTCAAAGTCAAGTAAAGTGAAACTTTCTGGTGTTATTATTTTGAATGTAACTTTTATGAATTTATTTTTTGCAATTGAATTGTAATATTATGCTAATGAATTTAAAAACGCATTTTTGTAATGAGTTGGAAAAAGAGATGCACTTGTCGATCACGAACATCGTGTGTAGGTACATCGCATGACTGCTTAAATAAACACAGGCGGGTTATGTGTGGGATAGTAGTTAATCCTAATACTATCACTGTTCAGCGGTTGTTTGACTCTTAGAAATATAATATGATTATACACATGGATTTCGGGCTAACACTTAATTGCAGTAACAACTTTTTTTTTAGCACTGTGAGTGACATGAATTATGTGTTTCGTGTAAAGTATAATAATTTAATTTAATACGTTTTTAGTGCAGTTATTTTCTGATTAATATTATTTTGAAGTAACTTTTATGTATTTATTTTTTTGTAATTGAAATGCAATATGCTAATATTTTTATATGGATCGGTAAAAAGATGCACTCGATCGATGAAGTACCTACCTGACGTCGAATGGTTCTATTCGTGTCAAATGTGTCGAATAGTGATCGACCTGTTAGGAATGTACACATAAATAAAAAACTTTAAATTGATATTATGTAAAATTGACATTTGATTTTGAAAGGTTAGGTGATGATATTTTCATTGTTATTGTTCACACAATATTTTAGTCACTGATTAGTACAACAAAGTTGATTATAACAATAACGTGGATGTTATAAATATAATTATGGTCTTAATAGTGCACACATAATATTATGGACAAATTTGTACCTGCAACTTATTGTGAAACACACTTTTTATTCGTTTCGTTGCATTGTACGCGTTTTATTTAAACTGTATAGGTACCTACAAAAAACGTGGTTTTAACTTAAATGTAAATTATTATTCTCCTTCAACAGGCAAACATCTAAACTAATAATAATTATTAGTATAAATAATGTTTATCAAAGTTAAACAGTTACAGTACATAGGTACTGAAGCAAGCCATAAATAATTTCAAACCATTAATATTCATATAATATTATGTTAGGTACGTTGTACATTAGGTTAATACCTATATCAATATTATAAGGGATAGAGAGTTATATCGTAAATTAAATACGGAACACCTAATTGTATAGAAAAAAAAAGTAAAACTATATAGGTAATATTAAACAAATTGCATAATATTTGAATCGCTGCAGTATTAGTAATTTATAACATAAAAAACTAACTACCTAACTATAATTTAACATCATATAATATTCTGTTTATTTTTCTCCCAATATCAAAAACTATTTTTATTGTGATATTTTAAAACCGGATGAATTCATAAATACACATAATATTATTATGATATTTCATTCGATATTTTGATTGATATTATTGAATTTTACATTTGAGTACAAAAACTTTTTGATAGTGTAGGACGTCTACCACGAATGTCGACGCAAATGTATAACAATGCACGCAGACATTATGTTAAAACTATTTTCATTAATTTCTTTGTTTTATTGCGTGTCGTCTCGAAATTTGTAATGGACATCTTCTACTCAAGTATGAAAACTCTAAAATGTTTTAAAACTTGCAGTCACGTGAATAGTATTTACGTTCCAACTTCTATATATAATATGTGATTTGTCAGTTAATAAATGTTATTTGTTATGTAAATTGTGCATAGTATATTTAATAGTAATGTATAAAGTCTGCTTTGCACATACAATTTTAAAGATGAAAGTAATTCACACGATTGCATCCGAAAGAGTAAATATTTTACTAAGTAACTGTATTCTGTAATTTAGTTATTAGATAAACAAATGATGCAAAAACAAATAGTTTATATAGTAACAATGACATAGGTAGAAATTTTATATAGGAACTATATCAACAATTAACTTATCATTGTATTTAAACTTTGTTTTTCTAACATTTAAATGAAACTTAGGATTCGGTAAAATGTTTTTTAGATCCTGCAGAAGCCCAATTGTGTTCTAAAATGGAGCTCACAACATCGCCGAACCAGTAGGTGACATTCCCATTACCGTATTAATTTAACTTAGTTTCAATTAATTTTGATTGATGATTTATTTTCACTAAATGAACAACTTTGGAATTTGGTTGTTTCCCAAACTATTATTTAAAAAAAAACAAATACTTATCATATCAATAAAAACAAATATTTAATAATTTAATATAATACGTTTCACGTTTATTCTTTAATATGCAAATACATATATTATTATTTAAATATTGATTAAATGGTTATCGTGGGAACAGGTTAAAAGCAATACGAATGAATGTCACTAAAAATGAGATCAAAATGTGTTAGTTTAAGCATTGATTAATATATTTAATCAATAGTTTTAGTTTATTATTTTTAGTCTGATCGAAGTTATGCCATCAACTATGTTTTTCTGTTTAGAAAAATTAGCCCTAAAAAAGTTAATTGTGAGTTGTAACCCTATCTGTTGGTATAATATGTGTAATTTAGTCGGTAAATACTTGGGTATGATCATTTTTGTTTTTCCAATAAGTTTCATTAAACAACAAAACTGTTTTTACGGAAAAACTGCCAAATAATAAATTGTGAAGATATAAGAGAAATATTACGCAGCTCCCGTTATTGAAAAAGAACAATGCATAGGTACCACCTACCTATAATATATTAATACATTGACGGAAATTATCGTAAGAAACCGTAAACAAATACAATAGTTTTGTTTAAAATTTCATTATGTTTTGAATATTTAATATTTCTTTCAGTTTTATCTTAATAGCATCTGCAATATTTATTTTTCTGATCTGATACTGTGAAAACCATATTAGATTCAACTCAAAGGCCTCAAAAATCAGTTAAATGTTATTTTGAATTAATAAGCATTTCGTCGAAATTTTAGATTATTTTCACCAGCATAAAGATTGAAAAAAAAAATCCAAATTTACCCTAGAGACATTATTATTGAAGTGGATTGACTATTTTAGAGGGAAAAAATTAGGTTGGGACTGCGGGAAATGACAAATGATCATATAATATTATTTGAATTGAAAAGTCGAGATTGAATTCGGCTTTATTAACGCTCGCCGGTCTATATACGACCATAATAATAAATTCAATAGAACCATTCGATCATCTGGTGGTCACGGTGTCGTCGATTTCCCAGTGACCTAACGATACTATATATTATATATATTACCAGAATTCAACACGATTCAGTATGTCAACAATGACGGATCGAACGGTTTTCTTTGATTTTCTGAAATTACACAAATCGAATTTATTTTTATTCCCCATTGAGTCACGATACTCGATCGTGTGGTGTAATAAGTAATATAAAAAAAAACAATTTCACATAGGTATTAGTTTGAAATAGGTATTTTTGACGATAAATATATACGATGATATATTATAAGTTCAGTAAACAAACTACTGTAATGGTATTTCAGATTGAAAGCTCATTTGGTGACATTAATTTTAATTTTTCTTTAGTTTACTCTGTACGCCTTCTGCAGTTTATTGTAATGTTGTACATAGTGCCTATAATAGTAATGGTTCAAATATTGTAAATCACCGAAAAATGAAAACTAAGAGACCGTCAAAAACTTAATTTAAAATATTGGGTAATACATGCTGAAATATGGATGGAACCATGTGAAGTTGCCATCGAATATTGGTAACAGTATTATAGTGTTATAGGTACTCGGCACAATTTTAACAATTTTTTTAGAAAAGTTTACGGTGTTAGAAAATAAAAATGAAAATTTCTTCGTTTGCCATTATACCTACATAATATAATATTAAGTTCCAAGACTATGACCTTGGTATGACAAGCTAACAAGGAAGGAGTGTAAATGAAAACAAAAACAAATTTTCATTTTCTTTATTTTTGTTTTTAAAATGTTTATAATTATTACTGTTGTTATTTCCAGTTATTTCCAGTTCATTATCATCTATATTGTTATATGTTATCGTTGATTTTTTCGATGGTAAACAACGAACATCGCCGCAGTGCACAGTTTTCTCAATTTTTCATAAATAATTTCCGTACTATTTGGTTTTCAATAAATACATGAAACTACAAAAACAATTATAGCTATTTTTCTTGGCAAAGTCATTGAGACTTAAGAGTTACCGTTATGGCGTCTAAGGAGTAAAACCTATGCAAGGAATACCACATAATATATTATTAAGCACACTATTTCTGGTGAAATTACAGTTTAGTTATGACACTTTGGCATTAATTATTTTATTTGTATTATGCATGAAATTATGACACAAACTATTTGTTTTGCGTTAAGTTTTATAAATAAGTATTAGATAGCATTCCTAATATTAATAATAATATATATAGGTAATTTAAAAATGTATTTTTATAATGTATCACAAAGATTTTTAACTTAATTTTTTTTCCATAATTTTATGATTAGTAATTATTAAAATATTAAGAACAATATTCTTGGCAAGAAAATGATTGGAACACAAAATAATAATAGGGTACAATTTCTTATTTTGGTAATCGAGGAAAATCGATAGTGGATGAAACAGTCTAGATTCGTTGTTTTTTTTTTGAGAGAGAGTGAGCAAAATGAACAGTGGATAAATTCAGTGGCTTATTTTTGGTGGAAAATGTATACAGACAATACAAATATTTATATCATGATACTAATGGATAGAGTGGTTGATTTGAAAAATAAAATAGTATTATGTCAAAAATGTGTCATCGGTTTGAATAATATTACGCTCTCAGGTTAAATAAATTAGAATGGGCTCACAGGAATAGATTTTTGAAAACGGAATATTCAAAATATTATATCTAATAGCATCTATGTTCAATCGATTCGTGAAATCCACGAGATACTATCGACGACCCTATTAACGGTTATTTATATTATTATTATCGTGGTGCCGCAATCATCATCAAAAACTTCGAGAAACTTAAAATCTCGTCATAATATTATGCATTACATTATATTATTATAAAAGTTTTTGTCATAACCTCAGAAGTTTGGTAATTTTATTATTTCTCGTATAACTTTCAATTATTTACCACTGCAGTGAATTTGTGCTTAAAATAAGTATTAGGTCATAGTATTATAAGCATAGGTCTCTACGTAGAAAATAATTTTCTTTTAAATTAAATGTTGCAGTATTGAATAACTCACTTATATTACTTATAACAATAATATTAACGTACAATGTATCCAGAGCCGTGTTAAGCCATTTGACATCCAGGATAAAATATTTGCAAGTACTCCTCTCCTAGTCTCCTACCTATTTACAAGGGTGTGATCATGAAGGATTACCCTTCACCTCAAATCAGAAAGGGTAACTTCAGTGTATTATGCTAAAGATGAATTTCTATAGCCATGCCAAAACTCCTTTTATATAAATAATGTTATTTGCTTACCAATAGAATTCAAAAGTTTGAAATTTTGTAAATCAATAGTATACCTACTCTATATAAGTAGTTAGTATTAATGTATCATACTTCATAAAAGTAGAACTGTTCAACAGTGAAGTACTGTATAGAGAATTTACTGTTGTAGACTACAAACCATAAAGTATAAAGATTGATTGATTTGGGGGGAAACGGAAAGACGCAGTGATCCATCTTTGACCCTTGAACTGGGACGCCAAACACATTTTTTAGATGGGATATGCCCAAAGTCTTAAAATAACACTTATTTGAAGAAAAATAACAAATATTGTGTGTCGATATTTACATTTTAATTATGTGACAAGAATCATAAAAATTACCTATATTCTATTTTAAATATTTATTTATAATAGATAATACTATTTCAAAAACAATCATGGTACGAGCATTTATTTATTTAATCGGTTTATGTTAGCGGTGAGCATATTTCATCTGCTGCAGCCTAAATATGCCCTACGATCAATGTCTGCGGACGCTTACGGATACGCTGCTACACTTTGCAGTATATAGGTACAAACTCGTTTATGAACTTAATATAGTTATTACATTATTGACACCATTATAGTGTGTATAGTCGTCTACCATAAACGCGTGTTCGACACGAATACACGACGAAGTACAGACGCGCGTACACACTAATATTGGATAATGTCTTTACAGTGACTGTTTAGTCTCCGAGAGTCCGAGCTTTTATTTAGGGCCCGTATTACAATCATTGTCGATCTCCGGTTAAACCACGAAATTCAGCCGGTAAAATCAGTAAAGTTAAGCGTAATAGAAGTGTAGTCGACTATTGTAATACGGGCCCATAGTGGTATTGTATAATATTATGTTTTTGTACATTTTATCAGCTGTATAGGTACCCTGCGGTCAAAGTGTGCGCACACTTACGGATACGCTGCTACACTTTGCTACACCTTGCACATATTATATCGGTACAAACTCGTTTATGAACTTATTATAATATTATGGACATCATTATATTATTATGCAGTCGTCTACGAGTTCTTCGACACGATAAAGTACAGACGCACGTGCACAATAATATTGGTTAATGTCAATATATAGTCAATGTTTAGTCTCCGAGAGTCTGAGCTTTTATTTAGGGCCCGTATTACAATTGTTGATCTCCGGTTAAACCGTGAAATTCAGCCGGTAAAATCAGTAAAGTTAAGCGTAATCGAAGTGCAATCGACTATTATATTACGGGCCCATAGTGGTATTGTATAATATTATGTTTTTGTACATTTTATCAGCTGTATAGGTACCCTGCGGTCAAAGTGTGCGCACACTTACGGATACGCTGCTACACTTTGCAGTATATTATATCGGTACAAACTCGTTTATGAACTTAATATAGTTATTACATTATTGACACCATTATAGTGTGTATAGTCGTCTACCATATACGCGTGTTCGACAAGAATACACGATGAAGTACAGAAGCGCGTGCACAATAATTATACTGGATAATGTATGTATAGTAACTGAATAGTCTCCGAGCTTTTATTTAGTGGTATTATATAATATTATGTTTTTGTACATTTTATCAGCTGCACACGTAGGTACCCTGCGGTCAAAGTGTGCCAACACTTATACGCACACTTATACGCTGCTGCACTTTGCAGTATATTATATCGGTACAAACTCGTTTATGAACTTATTATAATATTATGGACATCATTATATTATTATGCAGTCGTCTACTACGCGTCTACGAGTTCTTCGACACGATAAAGTATAGACGCGCGTGCATAATAATATCGTATAATGTTTAGTAACTTTTTAGACTCCGTATCAGCACACATTTATGATTTATTATAACAATGGCTTTCGGCAACGTATATCCCGTGTACATAGCATTATGTATACAATATAGGTGTTTTTTTCTCTCTATATCGAATAATGTACATATTATTATTATTATAAAATATAATATACCTATCTGCCAATCTCGCCGTATATAATATATTATAATATTATAAGTACTTACCTACAACCCATAATAAATAACGCTGGATATCAATATATAATAATGTAGAGTTGTTTACCTCGTTTTTCTCAGAACAAGCTATCGGAAAGGACTCGAACTTTTCGAGTATAATAATATAAAGTCCCGTGAGTACCCAAGCAACGAGGCGAGTCAATATTTATAAATACAATATTATAATACCGGCGACGACGATGATAATACAGACGAGTGGAATTAATAGGGAAATGTAAACGAGGTTCTGTTGACGGAAGGTTCAAACATTGTCGCTATTATAAATATTGAATATCGTTGCATAATAATATTATATTATTATTATCATATTCGGTATCGACGATTTTCCTTTCCGGCACAGTATAATAATAACAGAACGTTGTGTCTTATAATGTTATTATATTCCACTCGGCTGCAAAGTATTGTAACTATAATACTATCGAAATCGAGAAAACCGTGCCGAACTTAAATCGCTTTTTACAATGCTATAAAACATACGTTTCGGAAAGTATTTTCAAAGTCTGAGTTCCCTGCAAGAATACAATATAATATGGTTTAGTACTTGCCTAAATAATAAATATCTGCGTACACGTTTATTGGGGAAATGTATATTTAATATTGTAATATATTGCGTGATATGTACGGCGTAGTCGTGTCTATCACTCGAAATCCAAGCGTAGGTACCTACCTCTCGTCGTGTCGATTGATGTCTACTTAAAATTCAGTTTTCGTTTGCTCGAGTTCGTGTGTATGAAAAAAAAATTGTACGTTTCTCGGTTACGAGAATTGAATATTAATAAGACACCGACCTGCAGCACAAACGGACGATGATTACAACGCGTAGGTATATTACTGCAATATTATATGCGATGAACATATTATTGTATTAAACTTCAAACGGATTTTTTCGGCTTTTATTTTTTTGTTTGTACTGTTATCGTCATCGGATAAAACGCATAGGCAGACGTAACCCACTGCATCAATACGTATGAATATATTATTGTCGTTGAGCCGAAGAAAGCTCCCGTGTGCTAAAACTCAATATTTTTTAGGTCACACCAAAAAAAAAGATCGAAAAAATACTTGTTTCTTGTCAAAAATAAATTGATTTTTTTACCCTCCCAATATAATAAACAGGATGTTAATAGATATTTTTTCCTCTGCAAGGAAAACTGAAGAATCATAGATATTATGCTTTTGAGTATAGGGTAGAGGAAAAATATCTAGTAGCGTGCTATTATAAATTGGTTTTTTAAAATAATAAAATTGTTGATTTGCATTTCTATTAAGCAAAGTGTTACGGAAAATCGGTTAGAAAAAACCATAGCACTCTATTTGATATTTTTCCTCTACAGGGAAAAACTATGAATCATAAAATAAATATGGGTTTGCAAATAAATGACCATGACAACAAAACACCTATTTTACAAAATCGGTTAGAAAAATAAAATATCTGTATTCAGCTTAAATACATATTTATGAAAAAAAATGTTCAATGATCGACACAGATACAAATTAAAAATTTTGAGATGTATGTCAAATCGTATTTTGAAAAAAAAATTGGAGTCAAAATTCAATACTTTTGTAGTATTAGGTGTATAATTGTCAATGATTTATTGAAGGTTTTATTAGTTTATGTTCTTTTCCATAAGCCTACATAATGGTAGGTTTTTAATAGCATACAATAGGAATTTTTTTGAATGATACCTAGTAGGTCTTATATTAAACATTTTTAATTACATGAAAGGTAAACAATAGTGCATCAACATTTTATTATTTAAAAAAATTGTGTTGTAATAACTTAACATTATGTAAAAAAAAAATCGTTTTCTCAAAAACTATATACATTTCATTTACCGAGAAAATGACTGTTTAGTGTTAAGGTCGCACATTATAATCAGTTATTATTAATAATGATAATATCGTCGTTGACACGAAAAAAAAACCTCCTATGTGCCAATTTTACGATTTTGAGGTTTTGGTGTCACTGGATTCAGAAAAAAATAAGCTATAATTTGATAATGTCCCATGTGTGATGATGTTATTGCCCTTCTCTATCGTAGAATTAATGAAAAATAGTAATTAAACCATTAATGTGTTGCTTACTATGGATAGGTAGATGGATATACGAAGATCCAAACTTTAAAGTTTTAAATATTGAACTAAACTAAAAACAGCAATCAACAAACGGTACAACAATTCGTTAAAAATATTATATTATTATATTTTTTTTTCAAATATTTTGTGCTGTAATAGCTTAAAAAAATTACTCGAAAATGAATGTTATCGAAAACTATTTAGGTACTTTTACCGAGAAAATATGACTGTTTGCCGATAAAACAATTATGTATTGTATATAATATTAACATAACTATATATACCTACATAATATTATGTCTGTGTATACGTAATAAAACCATTTTGGACAGCAACTGTGTTTGCACACGTTGCATTTTCGTGAACGACGCGTAGCATTCGGAAATACACTCGAGTCTTACATTTTATGTATAATTTATAGTCCACTGTGTTTAGGAAAAATTAAACGAACCGTTTCGTTAAATGTTTCTTCGTGGTGTACTCGAGTATGTCATAAATATGTACTTACCGTATATTATATAGGTAGGTACCTATATCGTTTTCACAACCACACAGGTCTAGTCACTGTACTAGAATTTGTGCGGCAAACATTTATAGAAGCTTCTACTACGGGTAATTATTATGTCGGGGGGTGCTGGCGTCGAAGCGAAATGATTAATTTGTGGATACAATTTATTTTATACATTAATTTAATTTAGTTTCTTGGCATAGTCTTACGCATAATACATTATATTTGCTGTTCGTTTTGACGCTGTCTGTCGGATAGCTACTACATAAAAAGCCCTGTCAGACCCAAATATAGCGCCTTTCTTAAACATAACAACGTTAAGCCGAAAGGCCAAACACAACACATTGCGACAGAGCATCAAATCAAACAGCCGGTACAATAGTAATATGTCGTCAATTTGCAGACCCCAGTTATAATTTGTTTCAGTTAAAATTTGTCCATGACATTATATTATATTTACCCAAACGAATGTCACTGGAACCTAATTATTATTTATCTCCGCCAACACGCGTTTGTGGCCGCTGTTATACATCTTATAATATTTTGGTTCGTATATGACGTGAAAACTCTACGACGCAGACATTATGGTTGTTGTATGACGTGAAAACTCTACGACGCAGACATTATGGTTGGTGTATGACGTAGGATTTAATTTTATCATAGTAGGTAATAACAACATAAGTTGTTAACACTCACGAATAACATGGTATTATTTAAAAAAATTGTAACGATGTCAAGCAGGAACGACTAATATTATTACTGTGCGCTCAGTAAGCGGTAGGACGAATCCAATCAATAGTGAAACCACAATATTATTAAGTATATAGGTTCGGTGATAACAGGAAAATACCATACTATGGTGGAAATAGATTTTTGAAAACATACACTCAAGCGTTTGTACCGCGGTCGATCACGCAAAGAGCAATATTATGTACAGCGGTTGATAGTGAATAACACGAAAACCTCATAAATTCGAATTTTTTTGCCCTATGAAGTTTCTTACTTATGTTTGAGGTGTATTGCTCGAAAAATACAGAAGTCAAATTTATTTTTATTCCCATTAAGATTCGAGTTATCGAAACTCGACTGTAATGCATTTTAAAGGGTTTATATTTAAAAGATTCGTGTGTCGTACAACGATATTGTTTTACTCATTATAGTATATTACATATATTATATCCCTTCATGGTTTATTTTACTGTTCAAGCGGGTTTGTGATGATTTCAATATTATACGATTTTTGTGAAAAAAAAACCCAACACACACACACACCTGTATTGTAGTCAGTGTTAGGAACAGATAACAAAAAAATCATCTAGATAAAGATAAAGATAACAACACTAAATTTTATCTAAGATACAGATAAAAGATAAATAAATCAATTTCATCTAACAAAAATATAAAAGATAAAAATATTTTATCTAGATAATTTTAGAAATTATAATTAGAACAACTAATTTAAAAAAATATATATACCGTCATGTAAGTACACAAAATAATACACACACAAGAAAACCCATGGCTAACGGCCGTTCTTGCCGGGCTGGTGGTGGGGTCACCGGCCACTTTTCGTGTAACGTACTTTTATTATTATTATTATTAATTAACAACATTGAAAAGATATTTACGAGTATTGTGTATTTGTGTATACGAAATAATGTTGATTATTATTATAAGTCATGTGCAATTAAAATTGGTTTAGAGATTGTTTATAGTCCATAGATTTATAATATAAAACATAAAACCCGAAATATATAAATCCCATGTATTGCTCGTCAGACTTATCAATTGTCATTAATTTCAGACGCATTTCAAATACGGAAAGAATAGACGGCTGGTTTATCTTTATTTCTCAATGAATAATATTATAGTCTATGGAATTTTGTTTGGGACGGCGGTAGTTATAACTTGCCATCTGTTCTATTATTCGTATTTTAATTATAGTTTAAAAATATTTATAAAATTCTGGAAATTTGACATTATTTTTGCGACAATAATATACTAATATAGGCTAATTACATAAATTAATTAGTATATTATATTATATATTATTAACCGAATACAGAATATTAATTAATAATAAGTAATAAGTAGTAATAAGTACTAAATAGGAATAATTTATAGTCTTTTCAGAATAACGTCATATATTTTTAGCCCTGGATGTTATTTTACGTGCAAGTTGTGCCTCAGATAATGAGAATAAAAATAAAACATTTTCGAACAGATCTAGCTAATTTTCTCCAAAAAATTTATCTTGTAAATTTATCTAGATAAGTTAAATTTTTATCTAAAATAAATGCTTAGATAACTTATATTTATTTATCTAGATAAGATAAAAGATAAAAAAATAATTATCTGGATAACTTATCTAGATAAATTTATGTAGATAAGTCCTAACACTGATCGTAGTTGTGGTTCGATATCTTTCACACTTCAAGTCGGTGTATCTGTATAATATTGAAACAAACTGTGATAGAAATTAGACATTAAATCTTTATACCAATATCTAGGTATGTGTCTTCTGAATCGGTAGCAGCGACAAATAAAACGTTATAATATTATGCTGTACCGATCATTTTACATTTTCACGTACCTATATAATAGACAGAATAATTTATTTATTTTGATGTTTTTGATACGGCTCTTTATTATAGGAGTACCACTAACTCCTCGGATGCGTAAGTCATTAGTGCGCAAGAACCGAATTTCACTAGAAAAATTTCTATATCCTCGTATGAGCACCAATTTTGATATAATTTTAACAATCCGCGATTGGGCACTACTGGTCATCTTAATTATAATGAAATAAATGTGTTTGCAGGGCACTGGTTTTATATTAGTATTAATCAGATTTAAAATATACCACACAGGTCCACCACCAAGGCGTATACCTAATCTAATCCACAAATAAATATATCGCATGTTCTATAGTCGCATCGGATGGATAATATTATTATTTTAATTGCGGTGATAGGTCGTACTTTGTCGTAGTTAAACTGCGCGTGCCTACAATGGAATTTGATTTGATTATTTTTTTTTTAATTAAACACCACTCTAGAGTCTAGATTATTACGATGGCATATTATGATATTAGTATTATGGTAGATTGAATTTGAAAGTGGAATCTATTGATAAGTTAACATAACAATTAATATTGTCAATCCTATAAATAATTTATCTATTCATATCTATTTATTTTTCATTTACCTGTATTATCAATCATTAATTCCACTTGCTTTGAAAAAAATCTATAGTCATTCAAATTTACTGTTACAACACAAAATATAATCTGTGATTGTATATTCATTATTAAAAATTAAGTGGATTTAGAAATATATCTAAGCCATGTCAGAAAATATATATGGATAAAAAAAAACCGTAACTCATAATATTGTTAGTCAATCGGAGACCAAGTCAATCTAAAATATTTCGGCTGTCACAGAATTGTTGAAAAATTGAAGCTAAGTTAAAATTTTAATATTTTTAATTATTTTAATAACTCAACTATAGATGAGATACGCTGTGATAACTTTTTTTCAGACGATTTTATAAATATTAGATACCTTCCTAGTAAAAAATTATGTTTTTACAAATCTATAAGTGTGGATAAAATTAAAAAAAGGTGGGTAAGTGGATGTGGCTCTGCTGTATAGTAGGTTACAAGTGGGTCACTGTAATGGATGATGTTAAACTTGAATTCAATGATATAATATCATTGTATTAGAAAAACGATTCTGAACGAAAACGGTCAGTCAGCCTATGATATTATCAAGTATATTTGATGATATTATTGTGAATAAAGTAATTTATTTATAAACTATTTATGTTGAGCTTTATTTTAAATTTTCAATCCTTAGCTATAAAAGTTGAACATTTTATAAATTTTTAACTACAAAATAATTATTAAATTTTAAATTTGATACATTTTGTCAAAATTTGAACTTAAATGCTTATAAGAAAATTGTGCCTATGTATTTTTAATATTTTTTAACTACTATTGTAACAATATATCAGGAGCCTTGCATTAAATTTTCACGCTTTTTTACCCAACAAATAAAATTTTATTGATATTTATAGAAAAAAAACTAAAAAAATTGAAAACTGCCGATGTCTGTAAACAGCTAAAAAAGAGTCAAATTATTTCCAAAATTTTATATAACGAATATATCGAAATGAGGCATATGGTAGAAGTCGTTTATGAACTATTTATACCGAAACCATCTTTTTACTCACCACACTATGCGGTCATTAAAAGCTCAAGTCTCACAACTAAGCTTAGAGTTGTGTTTGATGCATCAGCCACAAGCTCATCAGGGTTATCTCTCAACAATGTATTGAAATGTGGTCCTACCGTGCAAGAGGACTTGTTTGGAATACTCACACGTTTTAGGAAACACTAATACGTTGTAACATCTGACGTCAAAAAAATGTTTCGTCAAGTGCGCGTTTCAGAGGATGATTGGAACCTGCAACGGATTTTGTGGACACAAAATCCATAGGAGAAATTACATACTTATCAATTGACCACTGTGACTTATGGGACGACACCTGCGTCGTTTTTGGCTACACAATGCTTAGTTGCTTTGGCAGAAGAAGTGAAAGAACAATACCCTGAAGCATCAAAGTCTATTCTTCGTGACTTTTATATGGACGATTTAATGACAGGCGCTGACAGTGTGGAGGACTGTTATAGAATACAGAGAGAGGTAAACTCTATCCTTAATTCTGCAAAAATGCCATTGAAAAAGTGGTGATCAAACTCCCAAGCTATAATTGAACAAATGGATAAGCGCGAAGGTGACACATTGTTTACACTGGAGATAATAGATGGAGAAATAGTGAAATCGTTAGGACTGGAATGGAAGCCACTGTTAGATCAATTCTTTTTTACTATATCTCCCACTTTACAATGAAAATATTTAACTAAACGAGTGATATTATCGGATCTTAACAAGATTTTTGACCCTCTCGGGTTCTTGGCACCTGTCCTCATAAGGGGAAAAATCTTTCTGCAACAGATGTGGGCAGAAAAAATGGATTGGGATAAACCATTGCCAATAGCCATGCAAACGAAATGGAGCGCTTTTTCTACCAAAGCTTAGGGCAGTTGAAGGTACTAGAAATTCCAAGGAAGGTGATTCCAAGTCTATCAAGGGACATCGAAGTCCATGGCTTCTGCGACGCCTCGGAGGAAGCGTACGGTGCGTATCTATGTGCGTTCGATAGATGGCAATGGAACATGGAGTTCAAGACTCAGATGTTCGAAAACCCGTGTACCACCTTTGAAAGGAACCACCATTCCACGTTTAGAACTGAATGGGCGCTATTACTTGCCAAACTGGTCAACAAGGTGTCGGAGTCTTGGGGTTATAAGTTAGAGAGCTGTCAATTATGGACTGATTCGATCGTAGTTTTGAGCTGGATAAACAGCCAGCAAACCAGATTAAAATCGTATGTTCTAAATCGAATATCTTAAATTTCGGAATTAACTAATGCGAACCAGTGGCACCATGTACGTACAGCTGATAACCCTGCGGATGTTATTTCCCGTGGCATAAGTGCCAAGGAGCTTTTGGTAGAAGATCTCTGGTGGCATGGACCAAGATGGATGTCGGATCAAAAAAGTCAATGGAATGTTTCAGAAGAGATCCCGGAACAGCGTACAGTAAGACTTGCATTAGTGGTTCCTCTGCCATTAACTAAACTCTTCGATGCCTTCTCGAACTGGCACAAATTAATACGTTCAGTAGCATGACTCTTACGATTCATAAGGTATATGAAGCTAAAAAGAACTATTGAATATCCAAAGCATTTATTAGTTTCCTAGTTACAAGGCGCTAAAGCCGCGGTGATTAAATGGGTTCAGAGTAAGTCGTTTCACGAGGAGATACAATCATTAGAATTTGATCAGGAGCTACTGCGAAGTAGCAAAATCAAGAATTTGAAACCATTCATAAAGGACCGTCTAATCCACGTCGGTGGACGTCTAGAGTATTCCAATATATCTGAACAACAAAAACATCCATTAGTACTGCCAGCGAACCACAAAATAACGAGTTTAATATTTGAAGATCGCCACCGAGGACTGTGGACCACAGGTCTTGTTGGCCGAAATAAGAAGGATGTATTGGCCACTGAGAGGACGAGTAATGGGACGTTCAGTAATCTTGCGTTGTGTTCAGTGTATAAAGGCAAAACCTAAGTTTTTGTTGCCCCTGATGGCACCGTTACCAAAGGATCGAGTACAGTGGTCTCGGTCCTTTACTGTCACTGGAGTTGACTTCGCAGGACCGACTGTCATTAGAAGTGAAATTCGTCGAGTGAGTGGCACTAAGGCCTGGATTGCTGTTTTTGTGTGCTTTTCGACTAGGGCAATTCACTTAGAAGCAGTGGAAGACCTTACAAGTGTTGCATTTATAGCTTGCTTACGTCGATTTATGTCCAGGTGTGGAAAATGTAAGAGAATTTATAGCGACAATGGTACTAATTTCGTTGGAGCGCAAAAAGAGCTTACTAGTTATATGAAGAAAATTGATAAACGATTGGAAGGAGAAGGAATCGAATGGAGATTCAATCCACCGCGCGCCGTCAGCTCCTCATTTCGGAGGGCTTTGTGAGAATGCTGTGAAGAGCATGAAATTTCATCTCACGAGAATAATGAAAGACACATGGCTCACTTTAGGAGAACTCAACACATTATTATGCTAGATAGAGGCCTGTGTAAACTCAAGACCAATGACGCCTCTAATTAGCGATCCATCTGATTTAGAAGCGCCAACACCGACACACTTTTTAATTGGTGGGCCTATGTTCCTACCACCTGAATAATATGATTTCACCGACGCTTCGCCAAATGGTATACGGCGTTGGAAAGTAGTTCAATATCTCATGCAAACATTCTGGAAGCGATGGGAGAATGAGTACCTGCCACAATGTCAAGTCCGTGGTAAGTGGTTGAGCAGGACAAGACCAATGGAAATAAACAACGTGGTCATTATAAGAGGATAAAGCAACCATCCAATCAGGTGGAATTTGGGAAGAATTATTCAGGTTCACCCCGGTAAGGACGGATTTATTCGAGTTGTAACTCTACGCACGACAAGTGGAGTGGAAATGCGTCGTCCAACAATGAAGCTATGTTGCCTTCCAGTACACAATGATGAAGTAAGTGTTGAAAAATCAGATTTTCAACGGGGGGAGGATTTCGACGCCAGATAATATTTTAGTTTTTAACTGCCCCCGCACCACTTCACCGCACCACTATACCGCACAACCCGCTGTAGGTCAACGGCCTATATTTGTCACCACCGATTCGCAAACACACACACACATATCGTCAATAAGATTATCATAAGCAAGCGTGAATTATATAATAATAATTGTTGCATCAAGTCAGTCGCGTATTTTCGTTCTTCCAAAAACAACCGTGTGTCGTAACGAGTGCATATTGAATTGTTATTAACTCTAATAGTTAATTTGATTGTATTTTTTATATATTATTGTGATCCGGTTCAAATAACTGGATATTGTCATTGTTTTCTATATTATTGTTAGCGCTGGATCCAATAGCCGCTTATACATTTTGTTTATTATTGTTATTGATATATCCCGTCGCTAATCGTCGAGTTATTTCAAATATTTATTTTATATAATATTGTGGCCATAAGGGCTATATTTAATTATTATATAGAAATAGCTTAGCTAAAGTTGCTGCTGGCCAGCTGCACTCCACAAAACTGTGAGTTTCATATTTTATATTATTATTTGCATTTAATTATTATTATCATTGGTTGAGCCAAACAGGCAAGTTAACCACAATTAAATTGTTTTGCATATTATTTTACCTGTTGGGCCGAAGGGGCTGTAAATAAAAACAACAACTCACTAACCTTGCTTATAATAATTAATCATTTGAGTTACCCCTCCAGTATTAATCTATAAGTACACATTAACATACACATACACATCACATTAACTCCGCGTGGCTGGTCGGTATTCGTGAGGCGAACCGACCGCTGCCGATTGAATCACTCACACCACTACACACAATACATAGTTACACGAGTCGGTAGGTGGTTAGTGGTGCGTGCGAAGTATTTTGGGTGCCCGGGCCTACCAAATAATATTTTTTGTATCCGGTCCGTTCAGTTACACCAAAAACCAAAATCGATGTTCTCAAAAACAGATTTTGCGTAAAAATTCCCGTTTTTCCTTAATTTTTCTTTTGTTTTTCACGGCACTTTTAAAAACTACTGGGAAATTTTTACTTTTGACCCCCTAAAGTACCAACTAGATTCACTTTCCTATCAGAAAAGTTACTGTTGAAGAAAATCCAAGCATTTTTACTGACCTAAAAGGTGATAACAGACACAAAAAAAAAAATAAAAAAAAACACACATCATTATAAAATCAATACATTTATCGCTTCGCTCAGATTCTAAAACTAATTTAAAATTGTTTTTATTTAATCACGCTGTAGGAAAAGGCTTTAAATAGTAGGAAACAAATATATATTTTAATATTTAATGCTTTATAATAGAACATGAACATATAATGCAATTGCCTTAACCACAGCAATAAGAAATAATAGTATACATGGGATGCATTTTTTACATGATAATTAGTTATTAAAAAATTAAAATTTGCACAATCACAACTGTGTGATCCATGCGGTAAATAAAAAAAGAATCGACTTTTTAACTGAGGTAATAGTTAATATTTTCCTCGATATCTGACCTCAAGCTTTTATAGTTAAAATGTATCATATCATTTGGTAATTATTATTAACTTCTGTGCTTAATGTTCTGAACGTCGAATTAACTCGAGTTAATATTGTATTGTTAACTTGCCCATACATTTGATTCTACGTCGTAAACTAGGCATGGCGCAACTGCGAATGATGAAAACATTGTAAACAATTTACGTCACGTTATGACTTGTATCTTTATTTGTGTGATGGTCCACGGACAACCGAGACCGCAAACAACCAGGAAAAAAATATAAACTTCTTAGCTATAGGTAGTGTTTTTTTTTAAATCTCAAACACAATTTCGATTTGATAACAGCGCGAAAACGAAATCAAATATACAAGACATCGAATGTTTCGTTTTATCATAATATTATACCACGATACAACAATGTAATATTATATTATTACGTCTTACCGATCGCCATTCCGAACGGAGAAATCAGTTTTCGATTTTCTCAGACTTCGTAACAGAATTGCTGTGCCCCAAAGCAGACAGTCGAAATTGTGCAGCGTCATATTATTGTTATTATTTTGTAGACACTTGACCGTTTACATAGAACATTCGAGTTGTCAATTCGTATCGTGCGCTGTATATGAAAAGCTTAGCTAATATTAGATGAGCTCAGCGGTGCCTTTTTTCGCGATTTTTTTTTGACCATCCACACTTGTTGATTACCGGATTACGTATACATTCATCATATTCTATAGGATAAAACTAGAGATGATGTGAAATATACGTCAATTTACCGTGAACTCAGTAAATATTGATATTATATTATTCAGTAACGTATGCCATGCAAGGATATCCAATGTATTTAATGTATTCAATGAATCATATGATACCCTCAGGAATGTCTCCCTCCACCTCTTTCATAAATGTAAAACTACGTGATTGTTTATTTTGATATGGTGTTTTGTGTTAATTATTTTCCATTAGCCGGGAAATTTCGTAAAACATGGTATATTATGCATTTAAAAAAAAATATCTGATCAACAGAAAATTATGATTTTTAATATTTTCACCTTTATAGATTGGTTTGATAGATAGTATTATTGATAATGATATCAAATGTATAAAACAGTGTGAAAACAGTTTGGAAGTGAATGAGTTGATTGTTGATATTGATTTTACCTATTATCAAGTAGGTGGGTACGTTTGATATGATAATCGATAGGAAAATAGGAAATAGTACGTATGACTGTTATAAAGATAGTCTAAAGTCTATAAGCACATACTATTGAGTATTGACGTTTGAACTATCTTTAATTAAAAGTTAAAACTTCAAGTTCCATTCACCCATTATATTGTTGTGTACTTGTGTTATAAAATATAATAGCCACTTTGTAATTTTTTTGCTAAACAAAATTTAGTGGTGGACTGGGAGAAAAAAACGGCCCGGGAAAATCATAATTTTAGAGGCCCTCAGTTACGGCCCTTTATGTAATATATATATATTTTTTTTTTGTAAACACAATTTAGTTTTTAAATTTTTAAATATTTTAATAAATTGATATAAAACAAAATAAAATAACTATTGTAAATTTGTTAGTTAGAGTATATTATCTCAAGTAAATATTGTTATGTATATAATTTAAACTATAATCAATTTAATTTTAATAAGAAATATTATTAATTATTATTTAATTAATCACTTTTAGTTTTCATCATAATATTAATAATATCATCATTATAAATACTAAATAAAACATTTTTTTCGACTACCATCATCATAAATGCGTCTAATTTTATTTTTCTTCACCTACTGAATTTCTCAGACGAGTTTAAATTATTTTTAATAGAGATAATGATCTTTTGCATTCTATCTATATTAATAATTTTGTTAGAAATTCAGTTAGATTATTAAAATAAAATACATACAAATTATTGGAACATTCTAACTGTATATTTACTTGAGTACACGGCAATGTCAATAAGTATTGATAATCCATGGTCAAGCAATGATATGCATTAGGTACTATACGTATATATAAATTATATTTTATAAGAACATCAGGGTTTTTATGTTTAAGGGTCCCGGTGCCAGTTTTTAAAATTTTCCACAATTCTATAAAATTTGAAAATTAAATTTTATATTCCAGTTGCCACCTCAATTATTAGACTTTTCCACTAATCTACTATCCGATACCTATTTAGAAGGGGGTTGATAGGGTGATAATATCGAAAAATGACTTTACGGGAATAACTCTCAAGCTTTGTAGAATTTGTCGGATTTTGATGACTATTTTTTTATCTGAAGGAAGAAGACTTCCTACAGCCCGCGTCGGTCTTTGAATTTGTATTTTATTTCAAATAATTGTATTAAAAAGTTTGTAAAAAAATGATTTTTATCTTATATTTGTTTAGACATATTATAAAGTTTGAGAATAAAATATTGAAAAACAGAGATCGATGCGGGCTGTAGAATATTTCCCTCTAGCAATATTAAAAAAAAAATTATGAAAGTTTGTTGATTTTACAAGGCGATATCGTTATTCTCGCAGAGTGTATTTTTGAGGACAATATGGCATCGGCACTGGACGACTTAATAATATTATATAGGTACTTATTGTATAATATTTTAATTTATAATTTCACAATAATAATATTAATATATATATATAATATATTATACGAGCAGCGGCCCACCGGGAAATTTCCCGGTATCCCGGTCGTTCAATCCACCACTGAAACAAATTCACGTGCATAAAACAATATCGGTACATTTTTACATTTCAGACAAAATATTTTTACCATCGTCGTAGCTATTATTATTAATACTCGTATCGGCTGCAGAATTAATATTCGACTGATCATGCGTGGTCACAATATATAATTATTATTATCTACCTATATTTGCATCATATTATTATGGCCCTTCCCGCGTGTGCGCCGTTACACCAGTGCCATAATGTGTGTGTTTTCAAGCGGAGAACATAGGAGGTTCTAAAATATTTTCTCGAAACAAATTTATCGTTTTCTGTAAAAATTATAATATTATCCGTATAATGAATTGACGCACTATGATAATAACAGACTGTTGGATGATAATAATTATAATGGCGCGAATTGACCATAACGGTTATGGGAATGTTTGAACCAGAGGAATCGTGCAGATGAGGGACAAACGTTTTCGCATAATAATTGTAGATAACAATATCGAATGGATTGTATATACATAATATATTAAACCTCTCTACTCGTCTGATCTAAACTAACACACACAAATACACCAATCGTGTATGGAATAGAATATATATAACACGAACGGCTTAAGGCAGTACGTCAAAGCCAGACAAAATGGTCAGTGATTGTTTTGACGAACTATTATGGTAACTTTTGTTAATAAACTCCATAACTATTAAGCGAAACATGTCGAAACTCAAACGATACAATACAATTAATATTGAACTAACATTTGATTTTAATAGCAATAGATTTAATTTGGCGTGGTTTACGTTTATGTCGGGCAAATCTAACACGTTCAGAGCAGTCGTAGACGAACACCAACAAATATTATTACTATACTACGCAGTCCTACCTAACCTTTGAAAAGAAATCACTACCTATTTATATCGTCGTCAGTTGTAGCAGAGCTGAATATGAGATTTCAATATTAGACATTTAGGTACCATTGATTATATTATAATATTAAATAAAATAATAGTAATATTGGTATTTTTAAGTAACTATTTTTTTCAAACTTATAAGTAAATACCAAACTAACGTAAAACGGTGAGAATAGGTAGGTAAGTTCATGGTACGATAATAAAATCAAAATTAAACTAAATATTTTAATATGTCATTGTGAAAACTAAATATACGCAATGGAGAAGTTTTTGTTTCCTACGAATAATTATAACAAAATAATAAAAATCCGTCTACGAGAAATCTTTGTCTTGTAAATATACAATTTTAACATAAAACGCTCGTAAAAATTAATAAGGATTTAGTGAATTTACGCTGTTTAATTCCAGCAAGAAAACTTTATTAGAAACCTTGTTATTACATTTCCAAGCTTTTTGATATAGAGCATAAAAATATTATCAACATTTAAAGGAAAAAAAGTCAAATGTATATAAACAGTTCAAAAACTATTCAATGTGTCTAGAAGATGCTATTATAAATAATCAAAGAAAATACCAAGTGCCAAAGATTATATTCTGTTTTTTTTTTAATTATAATAAAATAATAAAATCGATCTTGTAAAAAATATTATTTTAATGTTCCCGATTATTGAGAAAATAACTGGATATTTTTTTTTACTTGGCCTCAAAAAGTACTAACTTGATCTAATTTGCTACCCCAAAAACAATCCTCGAAATTGAAGATCAAAGAATTTTTACTACTCTACACAAAAAGCGTGTTCACGCATAAAAAAAACACTCATCATTATTGAACCAATTAAAATGTTATCGAGTCCGTTAACTATATTCGTTGGCACTTTAATTTATAATCTTGAAAATATGTAATACTCGATAAGGAAAAACACTTGTGGAATTATGCAATTAAATCACTTTGATGATATATTACCTACTTACCCATAGCCATGTACATAATGAATAACAATAATTAACAATTGTTAAAAACTTCTCAAGACTGTATATGTAGTACCTAAGTAGGTAGACGAAAATCTAAAACTAGTAAACAGCAAATAACACTAAGTACAGTTATTTATGAACAGGAACACTGTTAGATGTTGATAGTTGTTGATAGTTTTTTTTGTAATTTTTGACGATTTCTGAAGTCGAACGGTTAATGGAAAACATTAGTGGTAGGAAAAAATGCATTTTGTATCTATTACAAAATATTATACGAACCACCCGCATAACTGTTAACCAGGAAAATGTTTTATATAATAAACAACATAGTACGTACATCCATAATAAAATAATGAGACGTATATTTTTTTTATATTTATAATATGTCTAGTGTATAATATGTACGCCATTGTACTTACGCAATAGGTAGACATTTTTTTTATTATTTTATTCAGTAGGTACCCATGTTACAATGTCATTATAATTAACGATCCATTAATACAAATATTGTAATTTTGTTTTTAAAAAATGAAAATAATTGGCATAGGTGTATAATTCTACTATTTTTAGCGCGTATCAGCATAGTTACCGATAAACTACAAACTGCACAAGTTTAAATACTTTTTAGAGCGTATTTCGTGGTTTTTCAGTGCATATAGCCTCACATGGATCAGAATAATTTCAAGAATTAAAACGTATTTTGTGCAGAAACCCGTAAACTCCGCATAATATAATATGTGACGCGCCTGCTATATGTATGTCAATATCATAACATTGTAATTCGTAGGATCGTTTAATAATTAATTTTCTAATTAAACTACTTCCGAATCAATTAGCGTTATCGTACGGTTGGAAAAGGGGCGATTTTCGGAAGCTAATTTCCGCAGGCACATGACGAAAGCGATTAAAATTATATTACTTACCTACAAATTGTGCAAGTTTAAGTTGGTTTTAACCTTTCCAAACAAGAAAAGTGCAAGAATGTACACTTTCTTCAAAAAAAAATGTTAAGTATTTCACGAACACTAGAGGGACTAGACGTCATGTATTACGGACGGGACAGAAGGGTTTATGATTTTTTCAATTTTTCAATTATCAAATAAAAATATCAAGGTCAACGAGAGGATAAAAAATAAAAACAAAAGGTTATCATTTTATTGTCAATAATCGTATTATTTTATATTCGTACCTTATTATTTGGGCATAGGCAATTAAATATAATTTTGTACATTAGACAACAACGAAGAAATTCGAACCAGTGAATGTTTGCATAACATGATTATATTATTACTATCACAAACAATTTATGATTGACGACCAAATATATAAACTCAAGTTTTCGTAATGCGATATCATAATCGGATAATCCTATATCACCTATGTTGTGTTGTAGGTATATATTGTGATAATTATATTGTCACGGTTGTGTAATATATATTTTTTTAAGGTGTGAAATATAAAGTTTCGCGTCTATGAAAATAAAATGACGCGTTTATTGTTTCGCGTGCGGCAAGTTGCGGAAAATGACTAATTCGACGAGTATTTTTTTTTTTCGCAAATGAAAAAATGTAATCCATTATTACCGAACTATAAACAGCAATGAAGGTACTGCACGACAAAACACGATGAGTCATGATTAATAATAATAATTTAAAACAATAATAGTAACACGTACCATGTATGATACCTATAATATAATAGGGGACATCAAGGAATTCGCGGGTCTTCTTCAAGATTCACGAACAAAAAAACGTCGTGATAATAATGTTAAAATAATATTATTAAAATATTATATATATAGCCACCGACTCACCGCGTTAAGCAAACCAATTACTTTTTTTTATTTACCTTGGCTACATTATACGTTTACCTCTATAATATAATATTATTATGTGTACCGAAATAGAGTGAACACGAGTAGCAACCGTTATTAAAAATTATCGTTGTGTGTTGTGTAATATTTTACGATTTACATAATATTATTATTATTACGACTATGCATATTTTCGTCCGCAAACGTTATTATTATTATTATCATCGTTTGTACGTTATCCGCGTGATGATAAAAAAAAATAGAAAACTGCGCACGTGGACAGTAATTCTCTCGTTAAAATGATAATATTATGAAGGACGTCATGTCAGTGCACTGTGTTTCGGGGGCAATTCGTTTTCAGTCATTTAAAGGTTGTCGTACACTGCTTGTTTGGAACGAAACAGAATAGAAAATAAATCGGAAAATTCAGTCGGAACCGCGAAACGAATTTTACCGGCACATTATCGGAATAAATCAGAATTACATGACCAAAATTGGGACTTATTGTTGTCGATAATAGTATTCGCGTATTAACAGGGAGTTTTATATTCGGTTGTTGTATTTCCAGTCGGCGATGGATCCAGGGGGGCTCTAGACCCTCAACCCCCCTCCCTCCCTTCATGATATATGAGTGGACTACATACTATAAATACCGTATTTACAATCAACGTTTATTGTATTTGTAGTGTATCGGATCGCCTTTGCTGTGCTGTTCGCGAACATTCGTGGCTCGTGCGTGCTCGCATGATACGGTACAGACGATGAGAATTTGTGCGTGCTATCGTGCGGGACGTGCCTTAACAGTCTGTGTAGTAATAAGTCTTAACAATTTCGACCAAGACAAATAAATAGAAATTAGTTAGTATTTTTAAAAAAAAAATTTAATATAGATTCAGCGTGATAAACGCTAAACAACAGAAAGTTCAACCATAATCATTATTATGGTATCACATGCTTGGACATGTTTTGGAACTCGTCAAAATATATTATACTCGGGGGCGGATTGGCCTGTCGGGAAATCGGGAATCTTCCCGATGGGCCGGTTCTTGTGAGGGCCGGCCGGGCTGCTATAATTATTAAATTATAGTTACAAAAAAAAAATTACATTTTTATAAATCAAGCATAAAGAGATCAAATTATTTTCAAAATTGTATGGTGTCAAAACATTTAGTGAAATTTTCTAGTATCTACAGTCATTCGTTTTTTTAATTACAACAAAATAAAAAAATCGTTACATCATAAGAAATCGAGTGAATATCAAATGTTGTAAAAATATGAATTTCAAACGCTTGTAAAATTTTAATTTGACTTTCTTGTAAACATTTTTTTTTGATAAAGGTAGGAAAACTTATGAGGAATCTTGTTTTACATTTTCATATCTTAGATTTAAAAAGAATATTTTTTATGAATTGCTAACTCAAAATAATTTGCAAATTTTCGTAATTTTCACTTATTTTGTCAATATTTGAACTTTAAATGCTTATAAAAAAAATGGTGACAAATTCAACCGTCGTTATTGGAGGAATCCTGATATAGAGTATATTATTATAGTTTACGCCTACCGAATAATATGTTTTCTTGGAAACTTAACTTCTCAGGTAGGTAAGTTAATGTACTGCACTGTTATGTACCAATGAGTTACGATGGCAATATGGCATCATAACGACAGCATTATAATATAATACTCGCTATATACTTGAGTTAAGTGTGTAAAAAGTACACGTTCAAGCAGTAATAGTTTCCGTTAAGATATGACTACCTAACACGAATTGTTTAGTTAACAATTGAAACAAAACAAAATTATATGGACTTTTATGTTTACAGCCGTCGATGTAAGTACACGATTGATCGTGTTATATTATAGTCACATTTAAACAATAACAATATTATAATAACAGAAACGTCGTTACTCGTTGGCTACAATTTTGTTGATAATAGTAATTTGTCAGTACATTTTTTTTGACCTAGTTTTGAATGACATTATGGAAAACCATGTTTGTCCAAATTGAAAAAATCATGGTCGTCTGTATTATAGTATTTTGTGTAATATAAGATATTTTACTGCGGCGAGGACGTAATATCGCAGAAGTTTGCTCAGTTACCTATTTTTATTAGTTTTGCAAAAAAATCTGTAACACTATAATATATATATAACACTAAACATTTTTTAATAAATATCTCTATTTACTAGATCATGATTACAGATTACAACGATTAGCCACATATTGTAATGCACATTGATCAATGTCAATTAGAACGACCATCTGAAAAGTGGAATCTTTCATATCCGTATATTAGTTTCGGAAAATTGGTAAATTAATTTCTGCACTTAAAATATTGTAACTGCTGGGTAATTAAGATTATAGTCGTCCTTAAGCATAACATTTAAAATTTAAAAAAATCCGAATATGAATAGGTAATAATTTCATTGGTCTAATGGTGGTCACCCTGTATATGCGCAGTTATGATGTGGTGTAGGCATGCTGTACATCGACACGCTTACCGTAATATAATATTATTATCATATTTTATTTCCTACGGGCAGCGGCTGTAAGTATTGTTATTTTACGATACCTACACATATTTTATTATATTGAGGTATCCACGAGTTATGCTCATACATTTAAATATATTATAAGTGCTCTCGCTTGCGTGTGACTGCGTGTGTGTGTGTGTGTTCGGTGTTATTTAAAAGTTCATCATAACTGTATACGCGCGGTGGATTTAACAGATTGTGAGAAAGAGAAAGAGAAAGGGTGAGTGAGGGGAACAATGCGAAATTGTGTAATGCACGATGAATATTATATCGCACGCGATACATGCACGCGCAAAAAGATATTGGGCATAACAAATATGAAATAACCTACCTATACCGTTTTTCGGCGGAATAATTGTCGCTCGTATTACCTGTATTATCGCATCACTGAAAGAATAACGACACAACTCAAAATGTTCGATTTTTTTGGTTTTCATCGATTCGAACATTTATTGCTCTGCTCTATATCTTTTATTTTTTAGAAAAAAAATTTCCATTGTTGTGAATAATATCAAAATATTAAAATGATATAAATAGCACCGGCCAGCAGATATACAAATATTCTATTATTATCAAAATAATAATTTTGTAAAACTCCTGCTGATTGATGATCGGCATTTTATTAAAGGCATAATATTATAATACCATGGTCCATGTTTTAAACATAATAAATAATATTATAACCATTAAGAACTATGATATAAACTTTAAATACAAGTTACAATGAATTTTTATAAATAAAATATTATTTATACAATTTATTATTTTAATTGACATAGGTATAATAAATTGTATTGAATACTCAGTTTTGAGTTGTGGCACTTTTTTTTTCAGCAGTCAATACACCATAGGTGCAAATAGAATTTGGGATTTTGGGAGGGGGGCTAACAGTAACTTTTCTGATAGGAAAGTGAATCTCTTGTTGGTACTTTGGGGGTGAAAAGTATCAAAAGTAAAAATTTCCCAGTAGTTTTCAAACGCGACATGAAAAACAAAAGAAAAATTAAGGAAAAACGGGAATTTTTACGCAAAATCTGTTTTCGAGAAAATCGATTTTGGTTTTTGGTGTAATTCTAAAACAAATGACCGTAGGCACATGCAATTTTGACTGAATGTTTATATTTGCATTTTATATACACCATAACATTTTCCAAATATTTTGACTTATTTTGAGCAGTTTACGGACATTTTCAGTTTCCATTTTTTTTAGTTTTTTTTTCTATAAATATCAATAAAATTTTATTTATTGGGTAAAAAAGCTTGAAAATTTAATAAAAGGCTCCTAGGTTATTGTTTCAAAGGCAGATGAAAAAAATTAAAAATTCTTAGTCACAGTTTTTATTTATAAGCATTTAAAGTTCAAATATTGACAAAATACGGAAAAATCACGAAAATTAGCAAATTATTATGAGTTGAGAATTCATAAAAATTTTTCTTTTTAAATCTAAGATTTGAAAATGTAATACAAGATTATGCATAAGTTTTTCTACCTTTATCAAAAAAAAAAATGTTTACAAGAAAGTCAAATTAAATTTTTATGAGCGTTTGAAATTCATATTTTTACAACATTTGATATTCATTCGATTTCTCGTGTAACGATTTTCTTATTTTGTTGTAATTAAAAAATGTATGACTGTAGATACTTGAAAATTTCTCTGAATGTTTATATTAGCATTTTCTATACACGATAAAATTTTTTTGTTGTAATTCGGTTAAAAAATTCGTAAAAATTTAAAATTTGGGTCGTTTACTTATAATAGTCTTACCTAGACATGGTAAAATTTTCAAAACATTTGAGCGACCTATGAGCTTTTTCTTTTATTTTATATTTGTTTTCATTTTTATGATATTTCCTAATTATAAAAATTACCTATTTATATAAATCGTTCTTAAACTGTTCTTAAAACGCTTTGTTTATCACCATAGAAACGAATAAAATTAAATAAAAAAGATTTCCTCGTCCGCTCATATTCGTTTTTTATCGAATTCAATCATTGCGTTCAAATCGAAGACAACAAAATTACACCATCCTGTCCGAGGCCCGAATGGACGATGGACAAACATCCACCACCGAAACGCGCTGACCTATTTGAATGTACAATTGTTTAATACTAAGTTTTTTACTTTTAATTTACATTAATAAATAAATAACTTTATTCACAATAATATCATCAATTATACTTAGTAATATCATAATCTGGCTGACCATCTTCGTTCGGAATCGTTTTTCGTATGCAATGATATTATATCATTAAATTCAAATTTAACACCTTCCATTACAGTGACTCACTTGTAACCTACTGTACAGCATAGCGACACCCAATTGCCCACATTTTTAGAGTTTAGAATGATATTATAGTATATTATAATATGTTAAGTGTTACTAAATCGGGCTGTTCTAAAAACAACCTGTAGGTACCTAAAACGTCCATTAAATAATTTAATACATAGATAGGTATACATTTTTATTGGTACTATGTAGGTATACGCAACATTTCAAGACCTCTTTGAATTTATCTAGGAACAGCAAGCTCTTCCTACATTCTCTCGTTCAGGTTCGTCATAAATCGTTACGTGTTATTGCGGTGCACTGTTTGTGTATAGATTTTTGTTCTCGCAACTTCTAGAGTGTCTCAAAATCCGACACGGTCTAGCCGTGCCTGTTCTCATATTTGCATGATAATAATATACTTACTATACACACACGCTTCCGCCAGTTAATTGTCTCCATTTTTCATAGTAACTATTACATTTTACTTTTAATTCGGTGCATAATTGAACATAAAAAATACAAAACACCACTATAAGTACGTAAATATAACATTTTCCCGGATGTTTGAAAATGTCACATAAAAAAAGTAACTTTTAACGATGAATCAATAATATCAATAATAATATAATATACCTACTGGCTAGGTACTATTAGTATTTATTAATAATAATTTTCAGTTCTGCCTTTCAGTCACCGATATGGTATCGTGTCTTAATATGTCAAATAGTTCCGGACGGGTTCCGATAAAATAATATTATATAATTATGCATTGCCCCGAATTTTTTCCTTCATCAATGTATTATATCTGATGCGAAAAAACGTGAAGATGCAGTGCTTGCCCTTGCAAGTTATATCGATAACGCGGCCTGCAAATTGTTTTTGGTGGGCACCATGTTGTTCATAAAACAAATTTCTGAGGGGGTGGTATTAACCCTCACTGCTTACGTCCGTGGCACTGAGCTATATAATATTATCATTGACCAAGCATACGAAGACGTGGGTGCAACAACCAGACATCTCCATTTTTATCAAAAATTGGTTTTTCATGGAAAAATATTCATGGAAGAAATATCTATAATTTGGTATATAAATCAGAAAAAACTATTGATTAGTACCAAAGATGTTGCAAAATGATTTTTTCCCCGCCATTGGTGATAAATGAGATGACAAATTTTCTTTCGCTTGTCCTGAAAAATTGATAAAAACGGAGAAGTCTGGTTGTTGCACCCACGTCTTCATACTCTTTCGTAGACAGAAATCAATATACGCTGCAGTATTAATTATATAATATATATAAATTCAAGGCTGGGCAAGTTAATGATTTTTTTTAACTCAGTTAAGTTAAGTTAATATGCACTAATAACAAAAAGTTAAAAGTTGATTTAATTATAAATTAACTCCGTTAAGTTAAAAGTTTATACACACTTTTTATTAACTTTTTATTAAGTTAAAAAAAAGTTAATTTATTTTTTACAACGCTAGCGTACCTCTTCCAGCCGAAAACAAAATTATAGACTATAGGGTTTATACTTTATACAGTATTTCCATATAAGTTAAATTAGAATAATATAAACAAATCACGGTAAATAGTTTTTGTCATGAAAATGAAATAGACTGAAATAGTGAAATGTAATAATATTAAAAACAAAATAAATTGACTTAACTTACTTCTTAAAATGAAACATTTAGTAAGTTAACAGTTAAGTTAATGAAAATCCAAAAGTAGGTAACTAGTTAAATTAAAAAGTTAAAATAAAATTAACTTTTTAACTCTTTAATGCCCAGCCTGGTATACCGTCAATAGATAGTGGTCAATTGATAGCGCGACAATAGATAGTGGACAATAGATCGCGCGGCAATTGATCGTATACGACAATTGTTAGTGTACAACGTTTTAGACAACATTTTCATTTTATTAAAATTATAAATATTATTATAAAATTTGAAATTAAATTACTAAAATTATAATTTACTTAATATGAGTTTAAAATATATAGAGTGAAAGAGGCACCAACATTTTGGTTGATGGTGAATAATACATGTATCAGCGTGAATGTAATAAGCCCGAAAAAGACATTACCTAAAAAAGTTAAAAAAGCAACTAGTGTCGCCTCATTGAAAAGAACTATACAACGTGTTCGTCAAACTGAGCTATCAGCTCCGTCAAATCCAGTCGACTTTAATTTTGATATTCCGGAAAAATTTAAATTAACAACTGATGGGGCACTTTTTCTTCAGTACGATAGTGGTCCAATGATTCTATACGTATTTTAATATTTGCAAAAAACAGAAATTTTGAATTAATGGAAAATAGTGAAAACCGGTTTTGTGATGGAACTTTTTCTAGTGCTCCTTCAATATTTTCCCAATTATATACGATTCATGGAATACATTATTCAAACGTAATTCCTTCTGTGTATGCTATACTGCCTGACAAAAAAGAGGAAACTTACAAACGATTTTTTCGAGCTGTGAAATCGATTAATCCAAATGTTAATCCAATTAATGTTATGATGAATTATGAAAAAGCAGCAATGAATGCAGTAAAATGTGAATTTCCGAATGTGGTTATAAATGGTTGTTTTTTTCACTTATCTCAGAGTATATGGCGACATGTCGAAGAAATTGGCTTATCAAAAAAATATAAAGAGGACTCAGACTTTGCTCTGCATGTCCGCATGTTACCAACTTTAGCATTCGTACCTCAAGAAGACGTTATTGAATCATTTAGTATTCAAATTTGGAACTGTTTTTTCTTGTGGGAGCAAATTTGCTTCAAACAAATAATTTAGTGGAGGGTTAGCATAACTGTTTTTCATCAATGTTCAATTCATCAATTCAACCATCTATATGGAAATTTATTACTGCACTACAAAAAGAAAAACGTGTCAATCGATTGAAAGTTGAACAATTAGTTGCAGGAAATCAATCAACATTAAAAAAAATACAACGATCGAGCAAAAAAACTTAAAAATATATGCAGTGATTATAATAATAGAAGTATAGACGATTATTTACGAGGAGATGCGCATAATTTTCAACTGCAAGTTTAATTTTTTTACTAGGCACTATTATATTATATTTTTAATTATTGACAACTTTGTTAAAGTTTATTTCTGAAAACCTATTGTTATTATTATTTTAATTGTTGAGAATAAAAAAAATTTAAAAAAAAATCATGACACTATCAATTGTCGTACACTATACGTTTATACTATCAATATACTATCAATTGTCGCCCGATCTTTTGTCAACTATCTATTGTAGCGCTATCAATTGACCACTATCTATTGACATGGACCCATCCAGCCTTGTATAAATTAATAAATATGTGTGTTTAACATGGACACCGTGCCACGATTAGGTATACTGGTGAAAATATGAATATAAAATATTTTTTTTTTAAAGAATATTTACAATCTGTGTTGGAATAGTACAAAAAGCAAATATGATGATTTATTTACATTTTAACTGTGAATAATTATACGAGGAGGGAAAGTGATGGAACCCAACGTGATACCAATCGGTTGCATTTAAACCGTTGATTAGCGTTACCTATCGTCATTTTGAGCAGTTCAGATTTTTGGCAACGTGAACCAAGTGCTGTAATATTTTATGACCCGAAGATCATGTGTTATGATCGAACCAAATACGATACGAAGTCATAGTACAAACTGTCTGTGTCGAAATGTATCTATTTCTTCATTTAATCGATAATAATATGCATGAAATCCTATATAAGTACACACGCATAATCGCCGAATAAATCTAAACGGCCAATTTTCGTCTAGTTGTGCGTTCCCAAGACGGAATCATTGCATTATATTGTTATTACACGTCGCGGTCGTCGATTATCATCATTAATTTAAATAATCAATTTAACAATCGCAGTCATCGTGTCAAAACCTATTTCCTAGGGTTTCAATAGCAGTGATGTGTAGCAAGTTAGCGTAGTAGATTCTTAGCACTTAGTACATAATATTATATAGTTCTACGGGTCTGCAGTCTTCATACGAGAAGTATCTCGATTCTCATGTATCACGCTATAGATAACAATAATTATTTCAAATTAGTTAGTTAAATGTTTGAAATATAAAATGTATTTTGATTAGAAACAAATATATAATATTTAGTTTTTACTATTTATGTATAAGTCGTATATGTATATTTAATATTTATGTAGGTAAAGGTAGATTTAATAATATTGATCATTTTCATGGTTGTGAAATCGGTTTAATTAGGTATATTTATAAAGGTTGGGTATTTACACTGAAAAATGGTTTAATACTGCAAAATATATTTTGAATTAACTATTTTCAAATTACGCATAAAGGTATAATTATTTTACCTACGTTGAATGTACTTACTAATCCAACAGTTTAAAACCATTCAATCCCAAGGTCTACATTTTTATTTTCCTATAATATTTACCTAATATACCTAATTCAATTAAAATTAAAACTAAAACAATATATGAAAACAATTAAAAGGTATGGAAGGACGTAGCTCACTACAACACAGTTCGGTAAGAAAAATTGGTGTGATGGGTGCCTGCAGTATATATTTTATAATTTCACCACTTATAACTCGGAATGAATCTCAGTGTCATTGTTTCGCGATACTTGGTGACAAGCATGCAAGCTTCACTGGTTCGACCGTACCTCCTCGATACGATCTTTTTTATGATATATATATATATATAGATGTCTGAGCGAATGTAAGTTCCCACACACGACTTACCAGGTTAAAAAAATACATATTATGTTATTTCCTAAACAGTAAAAAAAAAGTACGTTAGTTCCTACATGGCGGAAAGAGTGGTAGCCGGTAGGTATGTGTAAGTTCTTACACGGCAGAAAAATGTATTGTTTTATATTATAATTATATGAAAATATTATAATAGGTATGGGTACATATTTTCATACATTTCATTTTCAGAAATTGTATAATTAAATTATTGTTAAATAAAATTTACTATCTATATTTTATATAATATTATAAGTTATCAAACCGATGATATAATGTCTTAAAAAAAATAACAATACCATAATAGATATCAGTTTGATAATTTATAAGATTATAATAAAATATAATAATATATGAAATGCATGAAATGTACCTATTATGATATTTTTATATAATATTATGTACAATAGAATATTTTTCTGCCATGTAAGGACTTAAATACGAACTTTTTTTTCTCTACCGCGTTGGAGCTTACACATTTCATTTTTATATTCGTGTAGGAATTTACTCATCTCATTTGTAGGAATTTACGTATGCAGATATGTAATTCTTTACTTGCTACTCTCATGTAGAAACTTACGATTCCACAGGTGTCAGGCGTACTAATATCAATCAATTAGATTTCCTGTCATAGTGATCACTGAACGTTGTTGCTGATAAAATAATAAAAATTTTGTCAGGCACGCTGTTTTTTCTCCATCAAACAAATTATTCGTCGATGAAAATTGGTATAAATTATAATGATCGATAGGTACATATTATTATAGTTATTGTTTGCGTTATACCGAACGATTACAACTTACCGTTCTCTTGACAATACCGGCAACAAATACTGTGCTATCGGAAATATTATTATTTAAATATTATTTTCTGTATCGGTAGTATTAACAAATAAACTTAGCTGATAAGTGGAGGTAAATATCAAATACGATCAAAGTAATTAATAAACATTACAGCTGCTGCCGTATGATAGCCGTATTGTTTGTGGTGTTAAACAGTTATTTTATAAAATACTGAGATGTGTCGACGCATAAATTAACTATGCCTACATTATTAGTTCAAAACATTAACATTATCTCGTGAAACATAATATAGCACGTCAAATGATTACAAAAACTTTGCGCCACATCGAAATGTATGTTCATTGTTTCACATACATAAAAACATGTTATCGATCGTTTTACTGTTGATACATTCGAGTCATTTGTCACGGTTATCCGCGACGAGATGATTTACAAACACGGATACATAAATAATAAAAATTATTTATTAAATTTCGGAAAACTAAATGAGAACTTATAAGAATCTTGTAATTTAATAGACTACCCATATAGATAATATATTATATGTTTACATCATTGGTTAATGATTATAGCAAGGCTGTACCACCTTGGATTATTATAGTACCTATTTATACTCAATGCTTGCAATGCATCTATTTTATTTTATAACCTCCAGCAGTCTTATATGCTTTTATTACATTTATCAGCTATCGTCACAAGTTACCTTCCATAGTCAACAGCTATTATAAATAATAATAATACTTAAATATTTTCATTTTCTCTGTATGATGTGATACCACATCAAGTATTTTATTAGAGTTATAATATTATGATTATTTAAAAAAAAATAACATTTTCTTTTCATATATTTATTTGGTAATTAGTAAATAAATCATGGTAACTTGATCGATTAACTCTAAGAGCACCATGCATTGGAGACATTAATATAAGTACCTTACTATATTAATATTTATTTTAGTATTATCTCAGCTGGCTAATGTGGCCTGGGATAGTATACGGCCAATTCAGAAGAACACTGTTTAAATGTCGTGCTTCAAATTATCATTTTAGAAATGGTTTTGAAAAACATTGTATCGTTTCACGACCCACATCACATCCGCCGATATAATGGACTCTCAAACATTTTTATCATGTTTATATTTTAAAGAGCACAATACACAATGTGGATAATGGATATTTCATAAAGTAAATGGAAAATTAAATACAACGACGACTTGGTGACGAAATTATGAATATCGAAAAACCAATCACAATTTATTATTGGGGAACGACTAAAACAAAATATTATAAGCACTCGAACTTGATAATATGATAATCAAACTGGCTAGATGACACAGCGCTATAGGTCATAATATACTTAAGACCAAACTTGAATATGCACCCCTTGTGTTTCGACAAATTGTTATTATGGCTGAACGATTTGTTGCATACATCGCACTAGTACGACCCGTCCTCTATGTATCCGCCGGTGGATCGTAAATTGGTTTTTATTGATGAACCTTTGATCAGACACATCGCACAGGTACGGTTTTTTTTCTCTGTGCGTGCGTTCACTGGTGTACTGTCAGGGTGCCGCTTTGATTGAATGACTTGTCGCACAAATCGCATGTATACCGTTTCTCTCCTGTGCGCGTTCGCTAGTGTACTATTAGGGTGCCGCTTCGACTGAACAATTTGTCGTACACGTCGCACTGGTATTGTTTTTAGCCTCTATGTAGCCGCCAGTGGACTGTCAATTGGTTATTATTGGTGGACCTCTGATCCCACACATCGCACGGGTATGATCCTTCTTTTGTGTGCGTTCGCTGGTGTACCGTTTGGGTTGTCACTTCGATTGAATGACTTGTAACGGACACAGGTATCTTGTCCACACGCGTCCTCAAACTAAAATAGCGATTGTTCATTTATAATGATTTTGATAATATAAGTTATAAGCATACGATATCAGATGCGTCGTCGTTATCATTCGTTTTTTCTCAGTTCTTGATAATTAATGATAGTAACACCAATTAAAGGTTAACAACGTCTGACCATATTGATTCGTGTATACTGTATATTATAATCGACTCATAATTGTTTTTATACAGTGATGTGGTTACTGACTGCACTATGCTGTTTATGGTTGATTAGAATTTATTGCCATCGTTATGTCTTTGAGACAGTACAAGGTGTACTATCATTTAAAGTCGTAATAAAATAAAAAATACTTTAGAATTTATTACCTGGGGAATCTATTACTATCAAATAATAATGTATTATGTTAGTTCATTATTACGAACTATTATGATTTATAATTTAAAAAACAAAATCCATAAGTCATAACATGAATCATTGTATTCTATCGCAAACAGTTTGAAGACCCTGTTTATGCTTCGTCCGTATAACATTATAATTAAATTTACATACCTAGATAATGTTCTTGTAGTTTGGTTAATAATTAAAAATTAAATTTATAAAAATAAAACTTGTTATAGATTCTGGTCAGAGGATAAATGTATCAATTTCACAATGTTGTATGTATGTATTTTTTTTGTATCTGTAAACACTTTTTATAGTTGAAATTTTTTTCTATTCTCCATCTCGAGTTGGGTCTTACATTTAAAAAATAAATGGCACACATTTGAACCTTGACATATTAAGTACACGAGTTGGATCTAGCCCTTTTTTTTTTAGAAAACTAGTTTGGTCATAATTTCCGAGGGAAATGTCGAGTTGAGTTCCAAGATATACGATGGACAAAATTAAACTGGTAAACCAAATTTATTGGTGGAATAGTCTAATGCCCAACGTCTGGTACACATCGCATAAAAATACTAGTGGTTCAAATCAATATATTAACCTTGTGACTATAATAATCGGAACACTGCTTAACATTTTTGCTTGCAATCAATAGTTAGTTATAATAGTTATATAGTACATTTTGTATTTTTCACTTTATAAAAACCAATTATCAACCGATGATTCCACGAGTTAGCACTTAAAACTTCACTACTTTTATAGCTTATACTTTATACATATCTATTATATAAAAATAAGTCCGGTTTTCCTCCCTGACGCTATAACTCCAGAACGCACGAACCGATTTCCACGGTTTTGCATTCGTTGGAAAGGTCTTGGGCTCCGTGAGGTTTATAGCAAAGAAAATTCTGGAAAATTCAGGAAAAATTCAACAGAAAAGTGGGGAAATCGTTTTTCACATACAGCGCCATCTATTATACATAGCATGTACTTCAAACCAATAGCAACGGTGCGTGATAAAGTGTTTGACAGATAGTCATTATTCTCTGCTCAGTTAATTTCATTTAAGCTCAGTGTAAATTATGTGGATCGTGCATTTGAAGTTAAATTCAACACTCTGTCCATAGTCCAAAATGCCTAGAGAACGACGTGCGAACATCGGCCGCCGCACAAGACATGCAAGCCAGCAACAAGTCTATTCAAGGAACTTAAGAGAAGAAAGACAAAATATAATAAGAGAAAATGACCGATTGAGACATCGCGTGAGCACACGAAGATCATTGGCATCATACAATACGTAACTCAGCACGGGGTCCGCGATCTACTACAGGTAGATTGCCTACCTGATAATATACTGCTGCGAATCAGAATTTTTATTCCAGGCAACAGAAAAGTTAAGATAAATTTTGAACACCATACACCGAATATTAAATAACGAATTGAACAAAGTTTGAGTCATAATATAGAGTTGGTAAATTTAACGGGCAACGAAGTGCACGGGATCAGCTTGTTAATTATAAAACTAATCGTTTAATAGCTAATTTTTCTGGAAATGTTTTATAACTTAAAATATAGATTTTCATTTCAGTTGTTCTACTGAATCTAGGAAAAAAGATCCCCAAAGCTATACTTAACCGTACTGTTGGGTACCGCTGTCAAAAATAATAATTAATAATAATAAAAATATATAAAATTTGAATGATAATATTATAGTATTATATTATGTAATATTGCTATATAAATATTTATTTATTTATATGTTTATAAACGGGCCTAATCCTTTGGTAATAAAAACTAAAAGTACAGTAAGTTGAATCTCAATTTAACAAATATTTTATTGAAATTAAATAATATTATATCATTAATAAATGTTTTACTAAAGTATTAATATGTAATATACTACAATTATCAATTGTATAATAAAAGTCATAACTAATAAAATTATCTAGACGAAAAAAAGTAATAACACCGCAATTATTTATATTTAGTGGGAGGTAATTTCGACGACTATATAAGTAACAAATTTGTTTAGATTTTAATGTAAAAAAAAGTATCATTTAATAGTCAATCATATTATTTAGTCCAACCCAAAAATTATTTCTATATATGCCACTGGAGTGGATTGACTTCTTAAAAATGTTAAGTCAAGATTATTATCTAGGCAATATCATAGGCTTTATATTATATTTTAATTTTAAAGCGAGTTATGAGTATATCTTATAATGTACAATTATATATAAGTATTTGCTTTGAGGATTTTGGATTTTTTTTCCAGGGATTTTTTTTTTCCAATTACTATTCTGCTGACAAGCTGAGGCTGAAGAAAATAAGTAAATATAAAATGTTAAAATTGCATGGCCTGAAATCGGTGTAGAGAGAAATTTTGAAATTAAGTTTACTAATGATTGTAAATACTATTTGGTTGGTGTTTAATAATGTTACTATTTCCAATATTTATTCAGATACACAGTCGTTGAATAAAATAACCAGACAAGTAAAAATTATATAGTTTCTAAAAGTAATATGGATTTAGACATTTAGTTATTTGCTTATCCTCTTTATACAATTTTTTATAGACTTCCTGTAGAGCTTATTGGCTATTATTGTGGAAAATATATAATTATAATAATATACAATTATTAAACTGTTTACTATACGCTCACTGCACTTTTCACCCGATCCTTTACATGTATACCGTATGACTAATGCCTAATTATAGCTTTCACAGCCTTATTGAAACCCCCATAAAATATAAATAATATTATAGAATTGTTAAGCTATCTCTATAATAATTATAATAAATATTAAATACCCATTGGATGGCATTTCTAATCTATTAGCGAATGCCTAATCGATACTAGAAGTAAGTAGTAACCGTTAGGTAACGTACGTTATCCCAACACAATTAAAAACACAAATACAATATACATTGATTATAAATACAGAAGATATTTACACTTTATAATATTTATAATCAATGGTATAGTATCCAGTAGTAGGCCACTCATGTGACGTCTCGACAGGCCTATGCCCCACCCTGGATCCGTCCCTGCACTAAAGCCAACGGCAAAAAGCTCGGAAATTAATATTATAGAATCACATTGTGCATTAGTTCAACCGTGGAAAGTTTCGGGTGCCATAACGTCCAGATTTCGATTTGCGTCGGCCACGCGTAATATAATGACGTGGGTATAGCAATAATATAAACCTTCGCTCGTTTCTGATTTGTATGGTACACATATAAGTCGAATAATTATGAGTGGATTGTTGTTTTCTTCAACCGTATTGATCTCGCGCAGAACCACAAACCGACAAGTTTTCTCGACCGCTGTAATTAAAACCACCGTGATTTGACTTATTGTCCCAAAAACACAACTATACATATATCTACAGTATAAAACAAAAATGTTGCACAATACCACCAATAATTGATGTATAATAATATGTATGTTATTTTTTTACCATTTTTATTCAAAATATGTATTTATGGATAACATGAAAAAACGAACACATTACGAAATCACTTCTTGAATTTTAAATTTGAAATGTAACCTTTTTAATGTATGTCAATACAATTTATTTGTCTGCCTATGTAGGAACCTTTTAATACCTAATGGCATCTAGATAGTATTATATAAATAGGTGGAAAAAAAACATGTCGTTATTAATATGTTTAAATTATTATACAAGTCACAAATGTCCGAAATTTTGCAAATTTAATACCCTAGTTTTTGAAAAACTTTGTGAAAATATATCTTATGGAGTATCCGAATTTGTAATCAATTTGTAGTTGTATAATATATAACATATAAATATTTTTTTCTATGAGGGGGGATCGAAGGACTGGCATAATGGTCTGGTAAAAAAAAATACCTGACAGGAGAAAAGAAGTAAAACAAGAAAGAAAACATAAAAAGATTTGTCGTATATATCTTCTAAAAAACTACTGGACCAATCAAAAAATCATATAATCATGTAAACTTTAAAGCTGTTAAACAGGGGGAAAAAATACTACAAAAGGTTTTTTTTTATGTTATAGAATTAAAAAGTAGAAAATAACAATAAAGTAATATTTTCTATGGGTAGATATTATATAGCACCAACGTTTTCAAACTATTGCATTCAATTGTTTGAACAAATATTTAATAGATACAATTTTTATACTAATAATTACTTAAAATATAGATAATGAAAGTAAAACCATTGATTACATTTAAATACGTATGATTAGTTAAAAAATGCGATAGGTATAACTATGTAAAAGTACAATGTACTTATATTATTCCTCAATAGTGATTAACTATACATTTATGAGTGTACCTACATCAATTTATTCGGCCAACATAATATTATTATAATGTTCAAACAGGACTGCAATTTTTCCCACCGATGGTAGACATGGTTGTCTACGACCAAGTCTATAAGCAATTTGGCCCGTCTAGGCCTCGCGTGGTGAAACGGAATTAATACAGTACGTAGGCGCCACCTCATGCACTCGTAGTAATAATTGTAAGGCCTGGATTTCAATGCAAAGTTTATTATATTTTGGGTGCTTTAGGACAATCACATTGCAAGTACATAATTTGTTTCATGTAAGTATGTAACATAATATTATATGTTTATAACATATAATATATATATTATATATTATGCCTACACCAAAGGTGATACATTTATTTCCCAATTTTTAATGTTTAACCATTTTTAGAGCATTTCATAGCATTTTCATGTAACTTTATTAATTTGTACCTAATGCATAATATTATATTATTACATTATACGAGATTTTAGTGTAAATTAGGAAATTCAAAATATTATAATATCAGGAAATATTGTTTTTATAACACTTACATTAATAGTTTTTAAGTTTATTTTTCATTCGTATCAAATGTGAATCGTTCTAAATATAAAAGCGATAACGATTTTGGTTTATCTTTGGACATAATCGGATGCGGTGTAAATCCCTGGACTCAAAAAAATGAACAACTAATTGGTCAGTTGGAGATATATCGCGATACATTTATTTCCAGTATACGTACCTAAACTGTTTATTTAATTCGCGTGCCTAAGTTTGGTATTTAATTGTTGTACTACTGTTAGTTTAGTATAGATAAAGCGTTGAAAACGCCGAAAGTTCAACCTAAAATTTTCCTTTCGGTTGCACGTCTGTAAAAATAGATTTGGTAATTTTTTAAGGACACGTTATTGAGTTGAAAATGCATTTTTCGTCACGTGTTTTATATAAATTTTTGATGGTTTTTAAGGCATTTAAATCCGGGTCTTAGTGACAAGACTTATAATTTTGTGTTCGACGCAATCGAAACGTCTTCGCCGGGATCGAAGGGTTGAAAGTCCACGCGTAAGCCACCCCGTAGAATTTCGCACGGACTAGTCACTCAGTTTTCGAGTACCTACTCGTTAATTAGTACGGAAAATAATTTTCTTATATATTTTATTATTATTATTATAATCTAATATTATTACAAGCGTGGCCGCTTCGACGTTCGTGGCCTCGCGGCCGTTACACGTCGCGACCGCACCCGCGAAACAGAAAGTTGAAAACTGCCGGGCACGTTTTCCGCAAGCGGACTTCGAGGTTATACTACGCGTTTTCTTTTCTTTTTTCCGATATAGCACAACGACGACGGCGATGAATATAATATTTTATTATGACTGTAACATCAAACGACGTCTCAAAGGCAGCGGGGGAGTCGTGTTTCGCCCGCAGTATAATATAGGCGTAGGTATATACCTACGCGACTGCAAAGGACTATAATACGCCGCAGCATTCAAACGATATAGTTTGTTCTCGCAAAGGCCGATGAACGGCAGAGTGATTTTAAATACATTATCACACGGCGCACGTATATACCTATATAATATAGTATGTCGGTAACGAAAACAGTCTTTGACGTTTCAAATAGTTTTCCTTCGTTCTTTTATACATTTATAATATTTATGCTGTAGGTAGCAGCTGCTGCAGTCGTGTATACCGGACGAGACGGTTTAGCGGTTTAAGAGCCCCCCAACTCATCCCATCACTGCCTACGTACTTGTGAATCGAGTGTATATAAGTAGGTAGCTGGTATACAACTATACATTACACAAAATATATAAGCGAAGATTTTTTAGATCTTCAAAGGTTTACAAAGTCTTTAATAATCAGCCTCCTCCAACCCATAACCGCGGTCGTCGTTCAATCCCAGGCCACGTTACGAAGTTTAAACGCAAAGTTTCCACAAAGAGTCGCAGAGTGTATAGTTCTCTGAGCAAGTTGTTCCGGCGTAGGTCATCTATATATATATATATTATTTACTAGGAAGTATATATACAGAGTGCTTCCCCAAGCATTTTCCCTCATGTTATACTTAACTAACAATATCATATATATTAATTTATTTTTTTTTTCTTATTAAAACCCTACAGGAAGACGACTGATTTTACCGATTTGGTTGGAAAAAAAATTTCCAAAAAATCATTTCCTATAAAAATGTTATAATAAAAAAGAGTGGTTCCCATATAAAAAAAAGTTTATATCGGCACAGTTTATTCCTTAAATGGCATATAAAACTAATTAGATAATTTAAAATATGGTACCTACATGCGTATTAGTTTCAAAAACTAGAATTTTAATAATTTCACTAATAGAGGAAGATGGGCGTGCTTAATGAGGTACTCAGTACATTGATACGGAGCGTCTGTTCGTGACGTCCCGTGTCGTAAATACCAATGCGTTGTGTATTGTTATGATTCGTTTATTATATAACCAATAAGTAATGTTTATAATGATCGGGGCAAGTTATCCCGGGCCGCGCGGCAGGCTTAAGGAAGCGGCCGCGGCGGGCGGGTTCGGGCCTGAAGAGGCGCGAGCAAAACAATAGTCGGGACTTGCCTATACGTTTCGTAGAAGTAATACAATAATAGGGGAGAGTAGAAACCGTCCGTGCACGGACTCGAGCAAGTCGTGTGGGTTCGGTTCTTCCTCGCGGCGAAACTCGAAATAGCTCGCCGTAGGGGGAAACGTGGTACTACTTGTCGGCTTGCTGAATAGTCGATTGGCCAAGTTACGTCGCGAAGTCGGTTCCCGGCGTGTCTTGGTATTCGTCCAACGGTGTGACTGGACTCGATTGAACGGGTGGACTGTCAGTAATGGATCGCCGGAGTATAATTATATTATACGCTGCCGTCGGTGGGTCAATCAGGTCCCGGTGTGGCGGCTATCCGTTGTCGTCGATCGCTGGATGTACACGGTAGGCTTGGCGTCGTCGGTCCGTGAAGTGGCGCTTATTAGCCAGGTATGCCGGGTACTGTTGAGTCTCGGCGGTATCGGGCGATCACGTTAGATCGGTGCGTTCAGGGTGCGTCGTCGTGGACTGGTTAGGTCGGATCAGCTTCGCCGGTGTCGTTCAGGTCGGTGTTGCTGCTGCGTTGATAGTCTTCGGGTCTTCAGGTCTTCGGGTCTTCTATAGTGCTTGTTGACTTGTAGAAGATATGTTGAAGACTGGTGTGGTGGATGATTTGACCGGTGAACTGTCCCGGTATATATACTATTTGTTTCCCTTTGTTGTCCTGTGATTGGTCGAGGATGGTTGCTTTGATAAGCAATAACCACACCTCGACCCGTTGGTGTTCGCTTTGTTAATGTGGTTCTTGTTTGTTATTTCCGTGAAATTTTCCTGTTGGTAAACTACTTATTCTAATATGTCGCGTCTATTACTTGTGTCGCATTATGTTGCCATACTGTTGTGTTTGGTGGTCCTGAAAAGGACCACTTTAATACAGTGACGGTTTATCCCGTTACAACTCCCCCCTCGGATTAGTGACCAAGTGGCTGTGTGAGCGAGTTGGTAGCTAATTCTAATCCGAAAGTGCGTCGTCATATCGATGCTTTGTGTAGGGAGCGGCGAAATCTGTTGCGTGAGGGATGTCTCGTTTTGATTGTCGAATAGTGTTTTTTGGTTTCTCGTACTTGGCTGGGGTGATTCTACGGGTTTATATACTTTTTTTTTTTTTTTTTTTTTTTTTTTTTTTTATTTTTTATTTTGGGTTTGGATCGACTTGTTGATCTTTTTCGTCAATTTCTCCCAATTTCTCCCAAATTTTTAAAAACGTTTTTTCTGTGTTTTGTATGTATGCTTGTATTGCTATTGGGAAATGTTTAATGACTAGATTTATTGCTTGTTCTTCTGCGATTTTTGGTGAGTCAAGGTATTTTAATTCATCCATCCATTTGTGAAAATGTTCTTGGTAGTTGCCTTTTGTTGTTGCTTTTCCGGCTTCCGTGCATTTTATAAAAATGCTCCACTGTTTGTTTTCAGAGAAGAAGTTTTTTAAGAAAAGGTCTTTGAAGTTTTCGATGTTGCAGGTTGCGTCTTTTACCATTGTGAACCACTTTGCTGCCTTTCCTTTTAGGCAGTTTTCGATCACGATCATTTTGTCGTCTTCAGCAATTTTTTTATGTATTAAGTATGTGTTTAAGTTTCTCAAGAATCTTTTCGGGTGGTCGGTTTGCTCGTTCCCTGCGAACGTTGGCATGGTCAACTCTACTGTGTTTGATCTGGTTGTCACCGTGGTGTCCATTTGTGTTTGTTTGTTTGCTATGTTGCTCAAATCTTTGTTCAATTTTTCAACGTTTACTACTGTTTTTGTGTCGTAGTCATTTATTAGTTGATGAAGTGCTTCGATACGTGTGTTGAAGTTTTCTTTCATCGTAGCTATATCGTCTGTCATTGTTCGTATTGTCGTTTCTAGCCGAGTGATTTTTTCTTCATTGGATTCCATTATCGGGTTATTTCGTTGACGATTTGAGTTTCTAGTCATTTTGCTTCAGTAGTGTCGTTATTATTTTTGAGTGGTTGGGTACACTATTTCGCCGTACCGACTAGTAAACGTCGAACTTGTATATTGTGTTGATTTCGTGGTCGATGTAGGTTCCGAGGCACGGGTTGGTTATTCAAACCTCCAACAAATCGATTGCGGTATTACTGTACCGACTAATAGACGTTCCTATCGGTTTGTTGGCGGGTATACTATTTCGCCGTACCGACTAGTAAACGTCGTACTTGTATATTGTGTTGATTTGTGGTCGATGTAGTTCCTGAGCCACGGGTTGGGCGCCAGTTGATACGGAGCGTCTGTTCGTGACGTCCCGTGTCGTAAATACCAATGCGTTGTGTATTGTTATGATTCGTTTATTATATAACCAATAAGTAATGTTTATAATGATCGGGGCAAGTTATCCCGGGCCGCGCGGCAGGCTTAAGGAAGCGGCCGCGGCGGGCGGGTTCGGGCCTGAAGAGGCGCGAGCAAAACAATAGTCGGGACTTGCCTATACGTTTCGTAGAAGTAATACAATAATAGGGGAGAGTAGAAACCGTCCGTGCACGGACTCGAGCAAGTCGTGTGGGTTCGGTTCTTCCTCGCGGCGAAACTCGAAATAGCTCGCCGTAGGGGGAAACGTGGTACTACTTGTCGGCTTGCTGAATAGTCGATTGGCCAAGTTACGTCGCGAAGTCGGTTCCCGGCGTGTCTTGGTATTCGTCCAACGGTGTGACTGGACTCGATTGAACGGGTGGACTGTCAGTAATGGATCGCCGGAGTATAATTATATTATACGCTGCCGTCGGTGGGTCAATCAGGTCCCGGTGTGGCGGCTATCCGTTGTCGTCGATCGCTGGATGTACACGGTAGGCTTGGCGTCGTCGGTCCGTGAAGTGGCGCTTATTAGCCAGGTATGCCGGGTACTGTTGAGTCTCGGCGGTATCGGGCGATCACGTTAGATCGGTGCGTTCAGGGTGCGTCGTCGTGGACTGGTTAGGTCGGATCAGCTTCGCCGGTGTCGTTCAGGTCGGTGTTGCTGCTGCGTTGATAGTCTTCGGGTCTTCAGGTCTTCGGGTCTTCTATAGTGCTTGTTGACTTGTAGAAGATATGTTGAAGACTGGTGTGGTGGATGATTTGACCTGCTTTGCTTTGGGAGGGGTGGCTATGCCGTTTACTATTCCAGGCTTGTGCCTCTACTAGTGGATGGATTTTGGGGTTGATTGGTAGGTTCAGTTATGTTAGTCAGTCCAAATTAATGGGTATGGTTTGAGTAAACGTTTGGTGGTTGGAGGGGAGTGGGTTTTACCTAAGAGGCGGATATGATCGTATTCGGAAAAAGAGTTTTTGTAGAACATTGTTTTTGATTGAGAGCAAATGGAATTTTGAATAGATTTGAAGTTGGCTGATTTTAAAAGGGCCGAGTTTCTAACGATAGTGGGCATACCGGTTATCGTGCGTATGCCGATGTTTTGGACGGATTCAATACGTCTCCAATGGGAGGGGCCGATAAAGGGTGCCCAGGAAGAGCCAGCATATGTAAGTATAGGGGTCACGTAGAGTTTAAGTATGTTAAGTTTTGTTTTCAGCGGAACGGGACTGGTACGGTTAAGTAAGGGGTAAAGCATACCACGGACGCGGGTAGCTTTTTTGGTTACGTCTTGAATGTGTTGGTTGAATGTAAGTTTACGTCCAATCGTGACGCCTAAGTATTTGGCCTGTTTTGACCAGTTAACGGGTTGGTTATCGATGGTTAGAGGTGGAATGTGGGTTGTATTAGAACGCCCGAAGAGGACGCCTACTGTTTTGGTCGGGTTTATTTTGATTCGCCACCTGTGGAACCAGTTGGACGCGAGGTTGAGTTGGTGTTGTAGTTGTATGGTTGCACGTTTGGGGTTTTTGTTACTAGTAAAGAACATCGTGTCGTCAGCGAAGAGTGAGAGGTTGACTTTAGGAGTCGTTGGAATGTCGTTAATGTACGTCAAGTATAGCGTCGGTGAGAGACAGGAGCCCTGAGGGACTCCTGCGAGTACGTGTCTGGTAGTAGAGAAGGAGTGTTCGATTTTAGTGGTAAAAGTACGGTCGGTGAGAAAGGATTGGATGATTTTTACGATTTCTAACGAGATGTTGAGTTTGGAGAGTTTGTAGAGTAGGCCTTCGTGCCAGACGCGGTCGAAGGCTTTCTCCACGTCGAGGAAGACGGAAGCAGTGTTTAAGTCGTTGTTAAAGTTTTCGCTCAGTTGGTGGGTGAGTTTGGTCAGTTGTAGTGTGGTCGAGTGTTCGGGTCTGAAGGCGAACTGTTCGGGACGCATTTTGTTTTTGAGTTTGTCTTGTAGGTGGGTGAGGATGAGTCGTTCGTAAATTTTGGACAGGGAGGAGAGGAGGGCGATTGGTCTATAGTTTTCGGGTTGTTTATGGTCTTTGCCAGGTTTGGGAATGGAGATGATGACTGCTTTTTTCCAGGCAAGGGGAAAGTAGCAGATTCTGAAGGCGCTGTTGATGATCCGAGTAAGGGACAGTATAACGTTGTTCGGTAGGAATTTAAGAGCCGTGTTGGTGATGAGGTCGTCACCTGGGGCTTTCTTTTTGCGAAGGTTGCGAATTATGTCTTGTATCTGGCCGGGAGTGGTAAAGAGGTTAGATCGGGTGATGTCAAGGCCTTGTAGGTACTGGGAGTGAGCGGTTACGTCTGGTAAGTCGGGGCCGGGGTTTGTTTGAAATTGACGTTCGAGCGAGTCGGCTATCAGCTCTGCTCGTTCGTTGGCCGGAAAAACTAGGCCGTCGGGGCCGGTTAGTGGGTGAGATGCTGGACGTTTGTGTAAGAGACATTTGTTGAGTTTGTATATTGAACCGTCTTGGTGGTCTAGTGAGTTAAGAAAGATGTCCCATTGGTCAGTGTTGTGCGTTGCGAGTAAGGTACGTATGAGAGATATTTTGGCGTTTAGTTGTCGTTTAACTGTCGGGTCGCGGTTTATTTGCCATTCGCGGCGTATACGGTTTTTGTCTTGTATTTCCAGTTTAATGTAGTCTGGTACTACAGTGGACGGGTGTTTGCGTGTCGGTACGTATACGCTGGATTCAACCGCTTGTTGGATATGTTTTGTGAGGTTTTCGATTGCCAGGTCGATAGACTCACGGTCGTTGGTCGGTTGAGTGGTTGAGTTCGGTAAGTTCGCGAGAGTTGTCGTGTATTTTTTCCAGTTAATAAACCGATTCGTAACCGGTGGAGAAGAAGAGATCGGAGTGCAGAGTGTATCTAGAAGAATGGGGTTGTGGTCGGAAGATAGTTCGTTGAGGTTAGTGATTTGGGTTTGATAGGGTAGTCGTACGAGGGCGATGTCGAGTATGTCAGGTCTGTATCGTGTGCATGTCGGGAAATGTGTGGGAGAAGAGGGAGCAGTTACAGAGTAGTCCGATTGTTGTGCGTGGTCAAAGAGGACACGGCCGGCAGCGTTAGTCGTGTGGCTATACCACAGCGGATGTTTGGCGTTGAAGTCGCCTGCCGAAATTTGCCATTCGGCACTCTTTGTCAAAAGGTCGAGGTCGTTTGTCGTTAGTAGGGTTCCGGGTGGTTTGTATACGGCTGAAATAAGTACTTCGTGGCCGTTGAGTTGTACGAGGATGGAAGAGGTTTGGATGGTTGTGTTTAGGGTAACTGGTTGGTGAACGATACGTCGGTTGACGAGAACGGCCGTGCCTCCGTGGGCGGGCGAGCCCCGCACGGGCGGCAGGTCGTTCCTGTACGTAAAAAAGTTAGGAATGTGAAGTCTGGCCGAGGGTTTTAGGTGGGTTTCGTTAAGTAGGATTATGTCGGTTTTCAGTTTTAGTGCTAAAGAGCGCAGTTCGTCAAGTTTGTGGTTAATGCCGTTTGAGTTCCAAAATAGAATTTTTAAGTTATCCATTTTGGGGGGATAGTATGGTTAAGAATGATTGTATCGCTGTTTGTATCAGGGTTTTGGGGTCCTGGTTGTTAACTATGGCTGTTAAGAGGTTGGTCAGGAGGTTTAAAATGAGGGACAGGTTAATTTGTGGGGCTTCGGGACTGGTCGGTTTTGGTGGTGGTGGTGGTGGGGGCGCTTGGCCGGTGGTGGCTGCAGCGTACGAGCGGGTTTGGGGTTTTATTGTAGTTGTTGGTGGGGGCAGGGGTGGTGTAAAAGATTGAGTTGTCGGTGGCAGGGTTTGGGGTTTGGTTGTTGGTGGTGCGATTTTGGGTTTTATCGTCAAGAGATGTGGGCATCCGCGGAAATTAGCCGTATGAGGCCCGCCGCAATTGCAGCATGTCGGGGTTTGGTCGGGAGTTTTTTGGCATTCAGATGTCAAGTGATTTCCTGCGCACTTGACGCATCTGGGTGGGTGGCCACAGTTACGGGAACCGTGTCCAAAACGTTGGCACGAAAAACATTGTGCCGGGCCGGAAGGTTTAAGGGCTTCTACCGAAATCGTTAGATAAAATAGGGAGTTGAGAAGGAAGATATCCTTGGCGTTCGGGGTTGCCGCAATGTGTACGAGGCACATGGGCATCGGTTTTTCGGGAGTACCGAAACGGCGGATGTATTTTGTTTGGAAGTTTAGGGTTTCTAGTTCGGATTTTAGATCGTCAGTGGTGATGTCGATCGGTATGCCCTTTAGAACGACCTTAAGGGAACGATCTTCAGGGAGGCTGAAGGTATGGAATTCAGTTTTGCTGTCAACTAGGACTTTCTGAATTTGTCGGAAGTGGGTGGGGTCGGTAGTTTGGACGGTTATTTGTCCATTGGATGTGGTTTTGGCTGTAATTGCCGATGGAGTGAAGTTCGGAAGTTTGTAAATGGTTGGTGCGATTTTTCGCCAGGACGCAGAGTTTAAGATTAAGGGGGGTGGCCTGATTTGCTTGGGTTTGGCTGATGTCGGGGTTTGTTGTTCGGATGTTTTGGCTGGTGGAGGTTTCATAGTCGGGGCAGAGTGTTGGGCGGATTTGTTTGACTCGGTGTCGGAAGTGGAGCAGTTCGACGACATTGATATTGATGAGTCGGTCGACGGAGTTGGAGAGGGTGGGGAATCCCTCTGTGGACCTTTTAGGAAGGTGGACGGTGGGGATGGCGAGGCACGTGGACGTCCCTTCTTGGAACTCCCGGGTGTTTGCGCGGGGCCCTTCCGCTTGTTAGCTGTCTTGCCCATGGCAAGACCGTAACAAACTCAGGGTTTTAACACTGTAGCTCTGAAAAGAGCGATTTTCTGGTGGTGTGACGGGCGGTTTTAGGGGGGTTTGGTTTGGTCAGGGATGGGATTCTGCGGCAATGAGAGGGCGCGGCCCCTCGACAGATAAACGGTGGGAGGTGGATACCCGTCGCTTTCACGACGGCTTACCTTGGGCGCTGGTGCCCTGTCGGAGTAGCGGTGAAAACGGCTGTTTTGAGTTGAAGGTTCGTGGTGTGAACCGTGGGCGCTGGAGCCCTGTTGAAGCAGTAAGAACGGCTGTTTTGTGGTTGAAGGTTCGTGGTGTGAACCGTGGGCGCTGTTGCCCTGTTGAAGCGTTGAAAACGGCTGGCTGTAGAGTAGTTGGCAGAGGACGTCTTGCTCGGATGTGAACTGAACGTGAAGTGCTGATGTGTGATGATGATGATGTGATGATACACGATAGATGATGATTTGACCGGTGAACTGTCCCGGTATATATACTATTTGTTTCCCTTTGTTGTCCTGTGATTGGTCGAGGATGGTTGCTTTGATAAGCAATAACCACACCTCGACCCGTTGGTGTTCGCTTTGTTAATGTGGTTCTTGTTTGTTATTTCCGTGAAATTTTCCTGTTGGTAAACTACTTATTCTAATATGTCGCGTCTATTACTTGTGTCGCATTATGTTGCCATACTGTTGTGTTTGGTGGTCCTGAAAAGGACCACTTTAATACAGTGACGGTTTATCCCGTTACAACATTGACGATAGACACATACCTATAATGTCATGAAATCGTTTAATCGTAATGCACTAAATATATATATTTTCATTATAAAAGCAAAAAAATAACAGGACAGAAACAGATCAAGGGGAGTGCAATTTCCAGCACATGACACAGAATACTGGTATATTTTATTTTACTAGAAATTTGATATGTTTTTATATTTGATGTAATCACTTCTATACTGAGGGTTTACGAGCAAAGATCTTTTTAATTTACAGTAATAAAGTATATGTGAGTATACGAGTATACCTTGTATTACATTTTCGAGTCACATAGGTACATATTATAGGTACCCACTTAAAACGGCTAAAATTACAATTTGCGATTCAAATAAATATCCAAACACAACACATAAATTTGATTCAAACTTTACATAATATAATGTAGGTGGTAGGTATAAAACAATTTTTGATTAGGAATTTAGGTAGATACTTCTTAAAAAAATTAAATAAATAGTTTATAAAATTGCAACTAATACCTACATGACTAGATGCATTTAAGGGTCAACACTCATTATTTTGAAATGTTTCCATTTTTTTTTTACATAATATGATGTAATTTCAAAACAACATACTAAAATAAAAACTGAAACTTGAAACTTTTTGTAATGTTAAGTGTATACACTTAAATGTATGTACCTCTACTAAGTTAATATAAACTTTAAATGTTATACAGTTATACCTATGACTAATGAACTTCTTGATAGAAATTGATTTTTATAGATTAAAATACTCCAAATAATTGATTAGGAAAATAAAATAAAAACTTAATAAATTATAATGATATAAAAAATAAATTTTCAGAAAAGTTTAAACTTTTTAAAATAATGAGTTTAGTGACACTTAATATTGGGTCGCCTGGTATTAATGTTTCATGCATATCAAAATAACTAGATATTCAAATCAATTTTGTCGCATATACGTGCGCATTAAGTAATAGTACCAACAGAAAATATCAGATTTTTCCCACCGTATATTTAACGATTTCACTACACGCACTTATCCAAAACTTAACAAGCAATTAAAAATTACTAAAAAACAGAGTATGTACCTGCATAATATTATACAAACTATACAAAATGTCTTAAATTCCATCAGGTAAAAACCTGACGCCGATCGCAGAATGCAGGTTAGCTAGGTGCCCAGGTAACTATTATGTACCTATTTATTATTATTGAACACTATGGAAAACATTTTAAATGTTTGATTTTCCTATTGCGTCTTAATCTCGTAGTGATTTTGCTGGGGCCCATTGAAATGCACGTCAAGCATATCGGTCAAAGACACTCGCAGCTAAGAAACATAATAACGACAGTGCGAAAACACTTAACCCATATCGTATTTCTGAACGTCCGTTTAACATAATAATATCCGTGAAAGCGGGTACGCGATTGCACCTCATCTCGCACGTGTGAATTCAAAAACATAAAACAATATTATAGTATTGTACCGTTGTTGAAGTCCACCGTGATAAAAAAAAAAAAAAAAGGCTTGTGAGAATATTACCATAAGTCGGTGTCTCGGCCTGTACTATCATGAGTCTACATTTGTACAAGCTTGCACTGTATAGATGTTTCAATAGATGTTTCAACAGGTTCATGTATACAACTATTAACGTTTATGGAAATATTATTTGTACACAATCTAAAAACATTATACTTTTTTACATTGCAAAATGACTATACAGAATACGGCTTTTGGATTTCATGTTCCTAAGCAGAATCTTTTTCTGTAAATTTAAAACCGAATTTCCAAACGAGTACCTACTTAATTAGCTGTAACTTATGTGTTATTAGTATTTAAATCTGTAATGTACAAAGTGGAGTGGCAAAAAAGTACCTTGCAAAATGCTGTTTCAATACTACAATGTTGTTCACCTAAAATGTAAATAGTTTTTACTAATTAAAAATAATATATTATATTCTGCAATATGAAATTTAAAATATTATATGACATGATTGAAAAAATAAAAACTTTAAAAACTATAATCACACAAAAAAATTAAGAAGAACTTTTTTAAAAATCTTGTTTTGTAATAACTGTTTAAGTCATGATATTAAAATAATATATTTCCAAACTTTTTGAGAACATATCTTGTGATTACTTTTAAAAAATATCAATGACAAAAATCATAATAGTTAAAACATAAAAACTATTAAACACTTAAGTTTTTTATTTTTCCACAAAATTGTATGCTCAGAGCATATTATTGTGTGTGCATTTTTTTTACAGATGATATTGTGATACGATAAGGCAATTATAACACTCAGTTTAAAAAATATATTATTTTGTGGACAACTACACAAATATGTCTGTATCGTGTAGGCTAACAATAACATTTTAATTTTAATTTTGATATTTATTTAAGTTATATAATAACAGTCTCTACGTGAAATGATCATCTTCAAATTCATATTTTTACTTTCAAATATGTGCTCGTCAATATTCTGCTGGACTCTTTTACCAAAATCTGACGTCCTTGTTAATTTCGTTTTCTACATTTCAACGTTCAAATATTTAAAGTTCTTAACTTTGAATGGACTCAAATATTTGGTTAACTAGTATCTGAAAAGCTCATTAATTAAATATACCGGTACTTTTCTCGAATTACAAGTACTGTTGCGGCAAGCTTTAATCACCGATACGTCCAACACGCACCATGGTTTCTCGATCAGAGGGTGCACTTGTCAAAGCCATCTAATCGATATAGGTATCACTGGTTGCGTTGTATTATCAGTGTTGTTGTGCACGAGAATGGTGTGTACTCCCCCAGCGTACGCCATCGCTGTCGTTGTCTAAGTGGTGTCTGACGCCCTGTTTTTGTCTTTGTCACTAGCTAACGTACTTTGGGCGTGTTGTTTTTAAAACGCCACCATTATAACGCCATCTGAAGCTGCCTATCTTTCGGGCAATCCTCATCATACCACTTATTTTGTTTTGAAAACAACGCTACCCTCATCTCATCTTGGAGATAAGAAGCCCAAGATGACGCTAGTCACGTGACTCACGTCTAAATCCAAGCCCACAACCTCGAACCTCTGCTTATTTTGTTCTCGTAATTTTGTTACCCGGCTTCTTTTTATACCCAAATATCAAGTTGAACAATTCTAAGTCTCCAGAGAAATAGCTCTACGCAGTTTTTATAATCTCAAGCAAAAACTCCAGTCCAGCCCTGCGCTAGATCAAGCATATAGAGTCTATACACGACATTAAGTTTTTGTATAACTTAATTATATTGAAAATAATAGCTTACCTTTTAAATAGCCAAATTTTTCTTCATGTTTTGTTTCATAATGTCGTTTGATATTAAATTCTTTAAAAACTGAAACCGTTTTACGACACACAAGGCAAACAGCTTTTCTATTAATTTCAATGAAAAAGTAACTTATTGACCATTTTTTGTTAAAAATTCGGTAATCATCATTGTATTTGTGCTTTTTTCTGTCGGAAATTTTAAAATAGAAATTTTATGATTTAAAATCGATATAACCCGTGCACTTTAAAGAGCGTACTGATCAAGTTAATGCGTACCTACAACGTGTACCTCAATTTGTAATCTGTGCAGTAGTCAATAAAAAAGATAATAAAACCAGTCCAATATGTACCTCCATATTATATTGCAACCTACTATGTGTAACTAAATTATATTAAGATTGAAATTATGAGTACTTTTATATTTGGTGGCCCGCTTGATTACAAATGTTTACCAAAGTGGCCCGCCGAGGAAAAAAGGTTGGGCATCACTGATATAGACAGTTCTTGGATTAGTACGAGTCATTGGAACACATGAATGTTACATCTGACCCTGGAAAGTACTTTAGAGTCTACTTTAGACCACACCATCTGGTTTTCAAATCAGCAAAATACGTGTGGTATTTGATGCCTCGGCCATTGAGAAATCCCAAATTTATCTCAATCATTGTCTATTTACTGGTCCCAAGCATCACCGATGGATAAGTTTCAGTTATTCCTATTCAACACAGTTACGTATGTTGTAAACTGAGCTCCATCCTTACCTCTGAGGGTGCTAAAGAACATTGCTGACCAGGAATGAGTCGATTTTCCTGAAGTTTGGTACGCGCTAAATCATCAAACATACGTCGACGATGTCTGGACCGGTGTCGACACAACTTCATAAGGTCTGGTTTTAGAATTTCTCGTTCAACCATCACCAGATGTCCTGAAGCAACGGGCCGTACTGTCCACCATATCCCTTAATATTTGACCCTACCGATTTTCTCGACCCGATCATTTTCAATTCAAGCATAATATTTGCAGCAAATCTGGAAGGTTGATTTCGGGTGGGACGAACCACTTACTCCAGAATTAACCGTTACCGTTAGGATTTGTTGAGTATCTCGACGCTCTGTCTCTTGTACATATTCCGTGATTCATACAGACGAAGTCCGGCTCAAGCGTCCAACTATGTGGTTTCTGTGAATCGTCTGAACGAGGATATTCAGATATCATGTACCTATGTACGATTTCGACCAATCTCTCCATTTTAGTATTCATAATTGTCTCCGAAACAAAAATGTCACCAACGAAGGTAGTATATAACATTCAAATTTATGATCCCGTCTAGCCAACTTCCCGACGTGAAAGTCACAATGATGTGTCATTAGCTGTCAACTTGGACATACAGTCTGAATGGTATTCAATATTTTACTCCTATTCTAATATGATTCGGGTCATCACCTAAACACGTTTCTTCATCGGTTGGTGTCGTTACCAAAAATATGACCATCCGTTTATATGTTCTACCGAAATCCAAGAGACCATAGTCATTCTCATCCGATCATCGCAACGTTCAAAATTGTAAGACCTGTATGAGACATTGAGTCGTATATTAAAACCTAAATTATATGGAATAATAATATGTCAGCAGCATGTAATCTATGGGTTTTAATTGTTCACTTAATTTAATAAATTGTTTACAATTAATTATTATTTTTATTATTTCAGGCTAGACGCTTTCAGAAATACCTTGATATACAATGTTCATTCAATTTCTCACTATTTATTTTTCTATTTTTCCTAAACATATCTCAAAGATAGTTTTCATAAAAATACTTTGGTAGAATTTATTCTTAATATCTAAAAAACCAAGGAAACTTGACATTTTGTAATAAATACTTAATTATTTAGGTCATATTAAATTGTATATGTTTTTTTTTTATATTATTAATAAATATCAATTTACCTCTCCCCCCTCAAAAAATAGGTCCTAGTTAGACAAGACTTGATAATCATGAATTGTGATTGCAGCCTCTTCGACAGACTATATATCAAACCACGGTGTAGACTGTCAAGTATAAGAACAAACGAACATTTTGATTGACTCTTATTATGACCGCATCTTCACTGTACACTACAATCCATTTCAATTAAATTACCTACTATTTGGATTACATTTTGTCCCCTCCCCCTCTTACCCACCAACCACAAATCATCACTCCATACAATCAATAATGAACATGCACATTGCGCAATTATCAAATAGAACGTTTTCTTTTCAGCATTGCCTATAATAAGTAATAATAATATGTAATATCCATTAGTCGATACAATCAAATTATTATCTCAAAGTCGGTCAAGTCGACAGTGGTTTTCTAATTATTATCGCAATAACAATTTATACGTTTATCTTCCGTCGTCGTTGGAACCGGTGTTGTAGGAGATACCACAAAAGGCCGTTTTCACTCGTCCCTGATTCGCTTAGACTCGATCATCGCAATGTCACGTAATTACGAGTTTTCGTTACACCCTAGTATACATGATATTATAATAATATGTCAATATCAATGATACTCATTGGTAGGGTTTTAAAATTTCATGAAATTTATTTCCATGAAAAATAAAAATAAAATGTTTATTTTATTTAAATGTTTATAGTTGTCAAATTCCAAGTGAACATTTTTAAAAGTTTTTTTGTTGTATGAAAAAAAAATATGTAACATATTTACATATAATTTATTAGTTGTTTAACAAATCTATAATATAACAAATTTAAACATTGCCTTTTAACTCTTAAGTTACAAACTCATAAACCAACTCATCATAACATATGGTTGAGAACCGTGACTCTGCGAATGCATATTATACTATATTATAATTATATTGTATTATATTCACAACGTATATACACATAAATCACTCTTATAATAGTCGTGAATCATGACCTTTTATAATATACAAAATATGATCCAAGTATTAAATAAGAGTCCAGAGCAACTTCACATAATCATATCACTCAGTCACATGCACACACATATACGACTTTTGTACATTTAATAATTACTGAAAATATACACTATTATTTCATTTACTGGTTGAAATTGACTTCAATTTTATTTCAAACCATTATCTTTTGGATCACTGACTCAAAACTCATAAAAATAATGTTTTTACTCTCAAAATAGTGCTAGCAATATTTTTCAGCAATACAAATAGAATATACAAATATGAAGTATTAAATCAACAAAAATAATATGTTTCTCTTTATTTCTGTGTAATCAATATATTATTTTAATCATCTATAACCAAATACGTTTAAAAGAAGAGAAAATATTTTTCATAATTTCATTGAAATATTTTAAGAAGAGTGAAATTTTCAATTTTGAAATATTTCAATTGAAAAATTTCAAGTGAAATATTTCAAATTCAGAACCCTACTCATTGGATTTGATATTCTACGATGAATGTAACCGATACACTATTCTTTCTTAGCACCCAAATAATTAATATATTATAAGGAACAATTTTTATAATCTAACAATATTGTGGTCTATGCGGATTTAAAGATATTTTTACAACATTTAAATCGAATTTGAATTTCTTTCGTTTTGTTAGACCCGTTATATAATTTTTTTTACATTTATTTGCCGATATACTCTTATAAACTATAATAATATGCGCAGATATTATAGCTATGATAGTTACGTATGCGTCTTATCGCATGATTGATCGTTTCGGATGTTCCGGTGCTTCATATTCAACCAAAGATCTGAACAGATGTGGGAGCCACAAGTCGTGCGTGCCGAGCCTCAAAAATATCTTTAAATCGTAGCAAATCGTGACAGAAATACACATTGACTGTTTGTCTTTCGAATGAATGCCGGAAGAGGAACCCCGTAACGGCCGGAACACGGTAACCAATGGAAACTATAGAACCCTATTGGGAGGGATTCGTGAACTTCTTGAAAAATGGAATGTACATCAATTAACGTAGGCATTTACGAACCAGTCACATAGGTTACATCGCTTTTTCGTACATAATACTTCAATGATAATCCTATAAAAGTCCTAATAAGCGTAATAGGTAAAATTAGGTATATAGGTATGAGTATTATATTTAGGTATATTATGTATTTTATAATTACCTATTTTAATAACAGCAATAATTATAATAGGTCCGTGTATAACCTATATATAACCTAACCTAACCTATGATATTTTTAATCGCAGTGGACTGGACTTGAAACAGTTTGAGTCTTCGACATGTACAAATGTCAGTTTACTAACTAGTCACGTTTTCATTTGGAAATCGATTTAAGTCGACGTAATGTTCTGAATTGAAATATTATAATAATACGATATTGTTCAAATTGAATGTGGTTATTTATATTAATTTATGGGCGATATTAATGTTTGGGATTTGATCTACTTAAGATCATAACATCTCTGAGTCGATTTCGATTTAAGTCGTATGATTATAACACATTGACGGGCGATAAGCGAATGCGATATTATTATTATACAGCAGGTACTTGCATGATAATATATGTTCATTATTACGTACGCATTGCAATATATGTATGTGATATATTATGATGCACATACCTAGGTACATCTAATGTATAATATAATATTTATATGTATACCTCCATTCAAGTACGAACACTCGCCGTTATAATATCAACAACAAAAATCAAGCATATTTTAACGAATCCCATCATGAGAGCAAATAATAAGGTCATTTGAATTTCACGTAACGATAGTCATTTGAACAGATGAATGACATGACTTTATGCGCATTATAAATCGTATTTATAGTGCCCATATGGCCATAAATAGTATAATAGGTACCTATAAAAGTAAATATTTTAATTCGAACGGTTTTAGCGTGTGTACACGAAATGAGATTCATGAAAAAGAACCGATTTTACGAATTTAACAAGAAGTGAGTAATAATAACAAAAATAATTATCATGTAGGTATGGTATAATAAGGTTTGTGTACCCACTGAAATTGGAATATCTACAGCTAGAAGGCGTCATAAAAACGAAAATAGTATGTACACTTGAACGAAGAAAAACGAAAACGGAAAAGTATCACGCGAGTAAAAATTATTTGAATTTCAAATTAATTTTTAACATACCGTTCGGTTGCATTTCTATTACGATAACACTTTCTAAAATAATAATATTATATTATATCGACGTATCGTGCAGTGTTCCGAGGACAAATCCGACAAAGTGCTGCCGTCGTGTGTAAACTATAAAGGTCAAGCTGGGAATATGCTCTCGAAACATATTTACCGATTATTTCGAGGATGATCGTGAGTACATTTTTAATTATTACTGCCGATCGTCTCTAACCAAACACTGCGGCCACAAAAATATCCGCTGAGTGGGCCACTGCTCAAATTTCGTCGGCCTGTTTACCCGATAATATGGTGGGGGGTGAGGGGGTGTCTTGTAGTTTTTAACGAGCGACAAGTCACGACCATATTGTACACACTGAATAAATGATGAGATACGACAGACGTGTAGACTGTAATTAATACAAGACAATAATATATATTTTCAGCGGTATTATAACATTATCGACGACCGTTGGACGAGTGAATAATTTAAATCGTGTGCTGTAATATTATAGCTTTCCTATGAAACAGACTGGCGTAGCTAGAGATTTTTCTAAAAAAAAAAATCAAAATTAAATTAACTTTCAAAACTTAGATTAACATCGGTGGTTTAGATTTTTGATGAAACATGCAAAAAATCATATGGTATTAATATAGTGCTTTAAAGTTTAAATTACTAAAACCCGAAAAAAATTAACTATTTCGTATAAAACAATTTTATCTTGAATAATCATAATATCTGTGTAGTAAATTTGAGAATATTGACGGCCATGTTTATAAAATAAATTCGTCCTAATCTGACTAATATACCCGCCTGAACCTGCAGGTTCCTACTACTGAACCCATTTAAATCATTAAAATGTAAGCGTTGTATTATGAATTATAATATTATCGTGCTGGGTCGTTATTGTTATAAAATTGTACGATTTTAGTCTACAAAGACGACCGATTGAAAAAATTGAAAAAATAATACTATTTTCCTCAGATAAAAGTGTTTAACGCTTGACTTGAAAGTTTAGTTTAAAATACCAATAATGAACCGAAACCTTTGTTTATTTTTACTTTTTATAAAATCGCATTTATATGTGTCATAATATATTATTAGTTCTTTGAAAAATATACGATGTTATAATATTTGTTATTTCGTTGTTTAAATATTTAAAAATAATTTTTATATTTTGATACCTTATCAGCACAAAATAATTACTTTTATTTTAAAGACTTTGTAATTATAATTCTATAATTCTATAGTTATTCGTAATGACATTTTAGATTCTGAGCGAAGCGATGAATGTATTGATTTTACAATGATGTGTGCTTTTTTTTTTATTTTTTTGTTTATTTTTTTTTGTGTTTGTCATCACTTTTTAGGACAGTAAAAGTGCTTGGATTTTCTTCACCAGTAACTTTTCTGAGAGGAAAGTGAATTTAGTTGGTACTTTGGGGGGTCAAAAGTAAAAATTTCCTAGTAGTTTTCAAAAGCAACATAAAAAACAAAATAAAAATGAAGGAAAAACGAGAATTTTTACACAAAATCTGTTTTTGAGAAAATCGATTTTGGTTTTTGGTGTAACTCTAAAACAAATGACCGTAGGTACATGAAATTTTGACTGAATGTTTATACTAGTATTTTCTATACACCATAACATTTTCCAAATATTTTGACTTATTTTGAGCTGTTTACGGACATTTTCCGTTTCTATTTTTTTTAGTTTTTTTTTTTACAAATATCAATAAAATTTTATTTGTTGGTTAAAAAAGCTTGAAAATTTAATAGAAGGCTCCAAGGTTATTGTTTCAAAGGCAGATGAAAAAAATGTAAAATCCTTAGTCACAGTATTTATTTATAAACATTTAAAGTTCAAATCTTGAAAAAATACAGAAAAATAACGAAAATTAGCAAATTATTTGTTGAGAATTCATAAAAATTTTTCTTTTTTAATCTAAGATTTAAAAATGTAATACAAGAATATCCATAAGTTTGTCTACCTTTATCAAAAAAATTTATAAAATGTTCAACTTTTATAGGGGAGGATTGAAAATTGAAAACAAGGCTCCACGTAAATAGGTTATATTTAAATTACTTTATTCACAATAATATCATCAAAAATACTTGGTCATATTATAGGCTGACTGACCGTTTTCGCTCAGAATCGTTTTTCTTATACAATGATATTATATCATTGAATTCAAATCTAACACAATCCATTACAGTGACTCACTTACTGTACAGCAGAGTGACATCCACTTACCCACCTTATTTTTACTGTTTATTTAAACCTTCAAAATTTAAAAACCATGGTTTTGAAATTGCGATTTCGTATCTTTAAATAGTATATGCCAGTAAGTAATTACTAAGTATATTCACTAGAACTGGAACCATTTCTTCTTGCATATTTTTATGAACCCAAACCCAGATTGGTACTAAATTTAAAAAGCCTAAACAGGAACCTACAAAGATTCCAAGCCCCGGTTTCATTATTTATCGAAATAATATATTATGCTTATAAATGAGCTGAGGGTAGGTTATGCAACAGTCACGTGTGTATAATATATATATACTTGGTGAGGTAAACGCTCTCCGGAAATGCAGGAGCACCTGTTTAATATTTATAATGATGATTTGTCGATATGGCATACGTGATTTCTAACGATAAGACATCAACACACATAAACATTTTTCAACGCACTCTTATTTTCATGACAGAAATTGCGTTACCTAATCAGCGTTATACTGGCAGAGCGGTGTTTTTCTATTTGGGTGATCCACGAGAGCTAGATCGATCAAGGGGAACGATATTCTAATAGTGCGTAGTTTCAGGTGTGATCGCGAGTGAGATGTACGGATGAAAAAACAATTTCGAATACATAAATTTGTTTTCATTTTGGCGGTATAGAGTCAACTGTAGGTATTATACTCGTATATCGAAATATTATGCTCATCGAATATAATAGTCTTCATCGCGCACATCGTAATTGATCGAGGCCCGATACAGAAACTGGGCACCTTCCATCCTTTATTCCACGTCAAATTAAAATTGTTGTATAACTATAGTAGTTTTTCTCATTGATATATTTTTTTCTTTGACGTTGGCGGGCACGTTCTGACGCGAATAGTTTCACTGAAAATTCAAATCTCCAGCACAAAATACCACGCGTATAGTACCTACTTAGCTACTCGCAATTTAAGATAAGCTCTTTATATGTACCTAACAGTTTTGTCAGAGGAGACGAAATAATTTATCCTACACTTGACAATCCGATATACTATTATAAAACATATAATAATATAAGCGACCTAATACGTCAAATAATCAATCTATTTTATGTGCAACGTTTTTAACGTAATTCGAGTGTTATTAAAATAGAATGTCCCAGTCATACCTCATAAGCATGACATGGTAAAAGTACAGCAGCTATGGTATATATTTTATACCTAAAAACTACACGAATACGGTTTTATAATTTATTGTATTGTACTCTCACATACGAGAAGCACGTACAAGTCACGTGCTGCTTCAACATCACCAATTATGTCACAAATACAATAATTTAGGTATATCTAATTCAGGTATAGCTACATCGTTGCAAATTTATTTTACAATACTATTGTTATAAAAGTAGGTAGGTATAATTTACTTTACATTTATATATTAGTAATACAGTAGATTGAAGTAATTTTTGCCGACAAAATCGCATTTGAAAATGTCATTATGTGTACCCATACATTATAATAATATACTTCAGAAATTTTTAGTGGGTACCTACGAATAATATTTTTAAATTACAACAAAATAACTAAAATCGTTATTTTTCGATTAAATATATAAATTCATCCAAATTTGAACTTAAAACATCAATACAAAGAAACTGTGTTTATATGATTTTTGGTTATAATATGAATTATTTATGAGAAACTTTGATTTAAATTTTCAATTCTTAGCTAATTCTTCTTCTATACAAGTTGAACACTATGTATATTTTTAACAACAAAATAATTTTAAAATGTTCAAGATTCTGATGAATTTTGTCAAAATTTGAAATTTAAATGCTTATAAAAAAATCATACTTATGTATCTTTAATATTTTTCAACTGCCATTAAAACAACTTAATATGAGAATCCTTGCATTGCATAATTTTCAATATTTTTTACCTTACAAAAATTTTAGTGGTTTTTTATAGAAAAAAAAAATAATTATAACTCAAAACAAATCAAATTTTCGTGATTTTGAAGAATTTTGTCAACATTTTAACCTCAGATGCTCATAAAAAAATATTGTAGATTTACGCACATATTTTTTTATAATCTCTTTAGTTTCCACTAACAGCAACTTATGAGAAACTTTGTATTAAATCGACAAAATTTAAAAAAAAAATATTAAACATCGAAATCTTCTCATGCTTATTATAAAGTATAAACAGCTTAAAACGAGTAAAGATATTTTGAAAATTGTATGGTGTATAAAAAATGCTAATATAAATATTTGATGAAAATTTCATGTAGGGATCTACTGTTAGGTTATGTGATGACCGTCAGAAAACCAAAAAAAAAACATACACATCATTATTAAATCAATATATTATTATTCTTTCGCTCCACTCAGAATCTAAAAACCATATTATGATATGCATTTAAAACATATTTCGTAATAAATATATATTTAAAAATATGTGATATTATAATATCTACTGTGTAAATATATCAAATAATATAGCTAATATCATAGTCTATAAATACAATATTGAATGCTAATACTTACAAATCACACCAAATTTGAACTTTTATCTCTGGACAGCGGCGCACAATTTAATCATTATAGAGGTATGATACAAATAATATAATATACTTTTTTTTGTATTTAAATGATTATTTATTGCTCAAAAGCAGAACTTCGATGATTTGGGGGGGGGGGGGGGGGGAGGGGCATGACTTTAATATAATCGGGATAGTGACACGATCCACTTTTTTTTCCAATAAACGAGTTATGCGAACGATGACGACGATGAATATCATTGTTCAAGACTTCACAGTTAACCGTATTTTACATAACTAAATGTAATTTATTATATTATGCCTACGAACACAATAGCGCATTAGGTCAACGTTTTTTTTTTTATTGAAAATAATTTTTTGTTACACTAACAGACATAATATAGATATTGTTTTAATGTCATCTTAATCTGAAATTTCAGATGTAAAAAAAATGTTATTTAAACAATTGTTATAATATAGATAAGTGTTCGAAAAAATATTTTAAATTATAACATAATTTATTAACACTTCGATGTATGCAAACATGATTCATCAAGCATGCTAACCCTATTTTTTTCCTTTATAATAATTAATTTAACAATACTTTGATTTTCATACTTGTTAAGTATATATTTATTGATAGTAATATTATGTTTATATACTTTTATGTAATTTTAAGGAGTGTCCTGTGGTGGTACAAACTTTTTTCAATTATAAACCAAATATTTTTTTTGTAGATATTGTCAAGTAGATGACGTGTTTCGTAAATTGGTATGAATATAAATCGATACTATATAGAATAATGAAACTATAACTTATAATAACTAAGGAGTAAGGATAAATGTTGATAATAATCTATGATAAATAATAATAGGTTATAAAGTTATTGATGCTATGATGATTCGAAAATAATAATTATAAAATTAATATTGATTTATTAAAATGTTATAACTTAAAATATTTGTAAAATTTGTAAAATTTGTCTAAATTATAAATTCAATACTATACTAAAAATTACATTAATTTTATATTTTATTTAAACCATTTTTAAAGCCTATTATTAGGTATACCTAGTGCATATAGATTATATAATATAAATCAGACACTCGTTTAAATATCAATATCGATGCTTTACGTTTCACAAATAAAATGATCTGATTGTTGATTATAATAACCTACAGTAAAAAAAAATTGTTCTCATTTGAAAAAATAAAGTTTGTATCACTACAGATTGAAAAAAATAAAAATTCAAGTGTTTGAAAATGTTTACCATAAGACACGTATAGGTAGGTAACTGCTCTGGTAAGGGATAACTGCGGGAGTTGATCATGCTTTGTTGATCACCGTGTACATTGTATAATATGAAACAGTAATATTATATTATGAATCGAGTACGGATAGGTACATCAGTGTTGTCTTCATGCAACGAGGCCAATCCGCGATTTCCTATCAATGATACCTAATAATACCTATATTGTATATTGTGTTTATTTCGTGACTTTTATACTAGGGTCTTAGCCAATAAATTAACTGATCATGTATCATCATTTTTGGTTGATTATAATATTGAAATGTTCGTTATAGATGTTCGTACACATTCACAGTGGCTCGTATTCACATAATATTATAATATAGGATGACTTTGGCTCTGTGGATTTTTATAACACGTTTGAAATAAAACATAAACATGTGAAAATAACTCATAGTTCCTTTAAATAATATTAAAAACACGCGAGTGTCATTCGTTGTTTACAACGGATTATGATATTATTATTTCGATAAAAGGATTTAGCTGTCAAGGGGATATCAGTGCAATACTATATGTTTTCTCGGTCACGCGCAACATAGATAAAACCCATTCACGTAAAATCGATTTTGTGATTTAGTCATCTTAGAGTAAAATCACCAATTAGAAAAATTATTGATGATAATATTATTTTTGAGGGTTTCAAATAATATCGATTTTACATTTTATTATTATTTTACTTTAAAAATATAACAATTAATTTGTAAATTTAAATGGTAATCCACCTAATTATTTGTGACAATAATATTTGGGAAAATTTGTATAACCTCAAAAATAATATTTTCATCAATAATTTTTAATCTATAATTTTTGTAATGAGTGATTTTACTCTGACATAACTGAAAACAAAACATAAAAATGATTTTAAATAAATGCGTTTTGTCTAATTTTGCACGTGGATTAAAGAGAGAAAACAAATAGTGCGCTGACATCCTCAGATTATCTTAAGTTTTCTATGGACGATTGTATTGTTATAACTATTATTATTATTATTTCAACGTTAAGTTAACACGTGGGGATCAGTTAATAGTTAATTAATACTAATGGTGCATTGGTGCCCAACTCTGTTTGACAATAATTTAATTAAAGTTTGTTTTGTATTCTATGCCTCTGTCTCACTTCTCTCTCTCTCTCTCTCTCTCTCTCTCTCATTCTCACCCTCAATCATCATGTTTTATTATTCGTCCGTTGTAATGCTACGTAGCTATTATCGTTCTTTCTCCGGAATCGAGTACAAATTAAAACTTTAACCTTAATGTCTCAATGGTATCCGTTTGATTTTATATTATTTTCGTTACTTTTGTACTCCCACTAACAACGTTTTTTTTTTTATTCATTCCGCGTTTTTTACATTTCAAACCTAAATTATATTAAAAACGAAAGCGAATTACATTTTATTGGCTTCTTACGAAACAAAAAAACTAAAAACAAACAATAATAAGTCATCTTAGTATAGTTTTTTTTTTTTTTTAAATTAACCATTTTTATAGGCAGGCGACTATCGACGCTAAACTATGTTAAGACATCAAAAAACGACGTAATATATTTTAATTGGTTTACTTGGGATATTTTTTTTGTCTAACGTCAAACACGATTTTCGTAGAATAAACTATAAACAGACAAAAACGGTGGGCAATGTATAACGTCTTTTTAAATTTGATTTAATAATATAAATAGAAATTGAAGGTATAATATAGTTTGATTTAATATACACAAGGTCATTCATATTTTACGTTGCAGTGATATTATTATAAAACATTTAATACCCATATTATTATTTTATTAAGTTTTTTTTTATTTTTTTTTTTTTATAATTCAAGATGCTATTTTACCATCGATTATATTATTGTTGTAAAACCATGCTATTATCATAATATTTTGATTTTAAAACGGTTGACCTCTAGCCAACCTCTAGTTTAAACGATGGTCATAAAATAGTAAGTTTTATGCGTGCACAATTGTACCTATATAACACGTGATGGTGATGGTGAACACCAAATATTCTACAGACGGCTATGACGTTATGATGAATTATTATAAGCGTTTAATGTTCAGAGGAGTGGAGTGCAATTTTAAGTGTGTAATAATATATCTTGCGTATTCTGTAACCAGCTGTATTTTTAGAATATCATGAAAATAACATAGCGGAAGCCGATGGTAGCTTTACGCAATGATGTGTGCGGCAACGGCCGGTTGGAGATTAATATTTTGAACAAAATCATGCCCACCTACCTACCAATATTTAAAAAAAAAAAACATATAGTCAACTCGATAATCGTTTCGATATTTCGAAAAAAAAAAACATTTTGACATTGATTTTAAACGACCACGCATACCTGAAGTACGGGTAACTAACCTTACCTACCCATGTTATGTGCTGTAAGTGTATGCGTAAAAATAATTTATTATTTATTTTTTTTTTACACCTATTACGATTTACGGGCGTGGCGTGATGATAATATCATATTATACATTGTTGTTATCATATATTATTGCAGTGTTAATTTGCATAATATTATGTTTTCGTACGTATATTCCATTGAAACTTTTCAGTTCGCGAACAATAGTCTGTTTTTTATTCTGTTTGTATAGTTGATTTTCGCTTGAACGTCGTAATTACATTTAACCATAATAGTATACGAATCCCACTTTGGCACATCAATTCCCGATCCGATTCAACAACGGGCGGTTTTGTTTTATTTTGTTTGACATGTGAATTTAAATATAACGCTATTAACACGGTCTCGCGGTAACTGTACCTATACACGCTTATTCCTCGATTTAACACATTTTATGTCCCTATACGTAGAGCTTCGGCTGTGGGGATACGATTGATATCAGCAGCTATACCATTATTATAATTGTTATTAACTAATATTTTAGGGAGTATAATCATTTAAAAATAATTTAAATTAGGTAGATAGGATTATAGCTATAAAGCAGTTATAGAATAATTAATAAAGGTGCTCGCAAGATACATTAAGTAAACCGGTTCACTAGGTATACTATAACCCGAAATTATAATATATTTTAGACTGTTACAATTTTTAATTTATCAATTTATTATTTGAAATATTTTTTAAAAAAAAATGGTATAGATTATTATGTTAGAGTGTCCAACCGCGACTTGGCCCAGTCGTGATAAATATGTGCTGTAATAGTATATAATAATATAAGTAATATCAACTGAGTATTTCTCACGGTTACCAATGGTCCATTACAGATCAGAAACGTTTAAATAAAAATCAATTTGCGCAATTTTGTTTGCATTTATATTATTATATATATATTAGTATCACAACTACCGATACCTACCTACTGTTGGCACACAATATTCGAATATTGAGAATATCCAATAGGTACATTATTATCCAGTTAAGAACGTAACGCATATTAACCAGTTGGTGCAAATCCAATATGATCACAGAGCCGTCTCAGAGATATATAAATCGATATGCATTCACGCTGATGGACGTGCACAAACTGCAGTAACTAATAGGTTATATGTACGTATAAAATTTAGAATTTTCTAGAAAGATCTAAAAAAAAATCTTCACGCACTCCGTATAGCTAGTGATTCAAAGTTCAAACAATCGAAATTAATCTAACGATGAAATTATATAATATCAGAAATTATATTCATAGTATATATATTATATAATATAAACCTATAGTCATTATTATAGAATGCCGTGCTTCTCAATATAATAGTATCAGGGCCATAATCATAGTCGATGCTTAAGATACTTAAGTGTTAAGTATTAAGTATTAAAATGCTTAAGTATTGCTTAAGGTAATAATTTTGATAATCTTAAAATAAAAATTGTGATAATAACTAAAAGGGAGGCTTAAGGTAGGCCTCGACCAGTCGACCATCCTTGTTTAAGTAATACTTTTTTTTTTCTAGTCTAGTTTATGAATCTCATCTGAGTCATAAGTATAGCTTAAACAAAACTCGTTCTTAAGAATTGACTATGAATAGGGCCCTTAGTTTTTACAATTAACACGGAAAACGGATATGGCGTTCCTATGTTATAGTATTATACAGCAATCATTGGAGTCAGAATTTCGCTACTCGAATTATAAATTTTACCTATATATGTATTGAAATATATTAAAATACGTAACCCAATTCACTTGATTATCATATTTATTACCTTTAACAGTCCTTAATATGCAACGTCTAATGTTTATAATACCTAGTTAAAAGTATAAATAAATTATTAAAACGTGTAGAAAAAAAATTTTAAAATTAATTATTGTTGGTAGAACTTGTACCTATATAGTATAGTAAAACTAATATATTGTATAATATATAGAGGCATGTTAAGTAGGCAGAATAATATTCCAAAGTTGGAAAATGTTTGGAAATGATTAGATAAAGTTTTCAAGGACATCTAAGAAAGTTTTTGGCGGGAATTAGTATACATTTGAAATTTCTATTTTTTTTTTTTTGTAACAACTATATATCCGACTGTATTTATCATATCAACATACTTTGTGAAAATATACTCAGATTAAAGTAATTTAACTCCAAAAACTACGAGATTTAACTAAAATATATTCAAGTATTATTTTTAATCTTAATTTTTTATGTAACCTAGAACTCTGGGGGCTATACTCAATTCACTGCGTTCCCAACAAACCCCCACCTATAAGAATACCAATAACTATTTTTAAGGAGTAGAGTACTTACGACGAGAGAACCACTAATAAAACATTAATTAATGAAACATTTTTGGATTCCAAATTTGATTTAGAAGATCTTGGTATTTGGACTATATTCAGAACCCCTCTTCCCAAGAGAAAATTGGTTCTGAGTACGACCTTCCTTAACTGTTTTAATATGAAGAATATTGTGGCCTGCCGGCTTGGTAATTATCTTAAAATGTCCTGCAGACGTTTTGGCACCAACAACTAAAAAACTGTTGTTACGCCACTGGTATTAGGTACAGTTGTGACGGTCGCGATGTTCGAGGAATCGTGTAATCGGTCGTCGTAGTCAAATTTTTCCCTCAATTCTTTTCAGATATCTATATAATAATGGTATGAAATCTGATCGACTATATTATTACAGCTGAGGACGGATGTATAGTAACGCGACGGCGTACCCATCGCCTGTAATAGCGAGTAATAATAATAATAATAATAATAATAACTATTAGTGGTGGTTACATTACGACCGCGGTGGTCTCGGATATCCGAAAAACAAAAAAATTGGCGCTCTACAACAGTGTAATTATTGTACAGACAAACGCTTTTCCGCGACGTGTAATTTCACCGCGGGAACTAGTTTCGGACGTCGCCACGGCTGCATTACGATACACCGTGTGGTGACCTAATATTATTATTATTATATTATTATGCACAACTCTCATACCAAACGTTCACACATACACGATATTAAAGTATTATAATCAGTGGTATAATAGCGCAGCACATTCGCGTATTACGAACGTTTATAATGCAGTAATAATATTATGATGATAATGTATTACATTTTGAATGCGATTCACGAGTCTTCAATTAATATTTATTAGGTAGGTCGCATGTATAATGTTTTTATTCCGCCGTTGCTTAACCGATTACATTTTCTATTAGAATTCTATTTCGATAATTGGTTGTAGATTTTTACCACGAGTATATTATTATATACAACAAAAAAAAAATAGGTAGGTACCTACCAACGAAAACTATTGGCCGAGAAGGAATCAGAAAAACAGTCGCTATGGAACCCATAATATGAACCATACACGATAAACGATATCTAAATCATATATAGTATTTAAAAACACGACATTTACATAATGTTGTTGCAATAATAGCATCGACATACTGTTTACAGAAAGCTCAGAACTCTGTGTACAATAATAGTGCTGCATACGAATGAGTCCCAATAAAACCTTTTAGAATGAATTGAATCCCGACTTGTTTTAAGGTAGGTACTATACTAACTGAATCTCCCGTCAAGTACATTAACAAAAACCTGTCCCTTCCCATTTTTACAGACTTAGGACTGTTTGTAACGAATAGCTCTACAGGTGTGATTAAATATAATATGTTCTTTTATGTATATTTTTAAAAACTTGTTTGATCTTTGTAATACTGTGTTATAAATATTATATAATATTATGTATGATGCACGTGCTTAAAATAAAATGCAAAATAATTCAAATAAAGGACTAAATTTGTACCGTATAATGTATATTATGCTATTATATTATTGTTATCCGATGAAATTCATAAAAATGGTATGAACGATAACAGGTAGGTATAGTCTTACGTATACGTTTGATTTTATATTTTTTGTCCTAGGACTCAATTAGTATATTATATTTCCCCGTTAAGGTATGGGGGGAACCCAATATTAGAATGCACCGAATAATGATGGTTTGAAGACTGAACCACCGCTATTACTATCTTCTGTGCGAGAGTCTATAGGACTAAAGGGTAAACGACGCCAAACGTGCGATAACCTCCAGTCAATTACTGGATAGCGTTATCTAACATAATATTCTAAATAGTTTATTGAGTTATACGAGTTTTCTATCACATATTATTCTATTCATTATTTTATTTTTAATGTTTAGTATTTTTTCGGTTTCTTTTGTTTTTACCTTATTCTACCGTAACTCATTGCTCATTATAATTAACATTGAAACTTCGACTTCCTAATGACTTAAAAACTGTGAATCAAAAAACTACTTAAGCCACTTTTCTGGATCATCTCGACTTTTTACATATATTTGAAAATTGGCTTTTGCTATTTATCTAATTAAATATAACCAAATATCATGCTCAATTATTCGATAAAAATGATTATGTATGGCAACGTTGGAAAAAACATAAATTGAGCTCTCTCAATCGTATTTTACCGGTCATGACACGTTATTGATATAATTCTAAACCATATACAGCATGCAGCTATAGGCGCCTATTGGTAAATCCTACATATATCTATCTAGCTTAATAATCTACAAGTAGTTGAAGTGATATAATAGCATCAGGTAATCACCGATACATACTGCTAGTGCAACAGGTCATGTAAACATGGCAAAAATGTTCAGGTTATTTGTGCACAACACTGTTTTTCTAACGCCGCGGCGCGCCGAAGGTAGCAGCACATCGAGATTTTAAGTTAAATGTTTGGTGGTACCTATTTGAATATTACAGTATTATAGGTAGGTATAGTGTATTATAATGCGCCAATTTACCCCTCACCACACCCACTCCACAGACGAATAGCCACTTTGACCACTGTGTGTACATATCATATTATCACACATACCTAAATAATATTGTATTATGCACGCGTATATTGTCGTTGTGTAATAGTAGGTCACGGAAAGTATACGATAACAATACCTATATCATATAATAATACACTATTTATATATATATAATAAATACGCATACGTTTGTATAGTACGTGCAGTGTGCACTGACCATATAATATATAATATGTTTACGTGTATATATATATGACTGTATATTTTCCATGTATACTTATATTTATGTATATATATATTATAGTATATAGGTACTGTTCACAGCCACTCGACTATTATCGTGTTTGTCACGTATTACAGCTGATACTGTTCGGTAGTCGAATGCACGAAAATAATAATAATTGGTTAATATTGTTACAATATATGTATATTGTATACACGCAACTTGTGACGATTATCGTATTTGTTACTATATTATTATAATAATATGTGCATCATTCTTTATATCGGAGACGGACGCAGTATAAAAATTTAAAATAAAAATTATTAATAATATGTATGTATACAATATTATATAGCTTAGTTTTTATAATATAAACATATCATTTAGTTAAACCTTTAAGGCGAACACACACGTGAACACTTCTTCGTGTACCTACGTTCCATCACGCATTGATCACAACTGTAACCCAAAATCTATGCAATTCTAATAATAGAGTTTAACAAAATAATTTATCGATGATGTATGAATAACATAGAACATTAATATACATTATCGTGAGGATGCGAACCCTGATTTTCCAGTATGATCCGAATTTCGAACTTTTAAAAATTCATATAGGTATACTTTCAAAACATATTATGATCGATTTCTATAAAATTATACTATTTATATAGGTAACGGATATACCGGAAACATATTATTTTATCAACCTTATTACACTATAACCCTATAACCAATAATTTAATTTGAATACTATATGTCTATATATTTGCGTTACTCAAATTCAGTACGAATTTTGATTTCGTTGGTTTGATTTTCTAAAGGAAGGAACTATATTAGACATTTGATTCGGTTCAAATATTTGAAATTTTCAGTTCAGTTTTCGAAACAAACTGTCCATAATATTAGTAAATAAATTGTTATTTGTTATATTGTGCATTTAGACACATTATGATTTTATTGTCGTTAAATTAAATTACGTCGAAACGAAAAACAAAATTATAGAACTAACTGATAATCAAATATTATTTTATTACATTATGAACACACAAACACTGCATTTTATGCATTGGCGAATTAAACGATTTAATCGATGAATTAAATATATATTTTTAATTTGTAATTAAGTAGGTACTAGTAATACTAATATTTACGTAAATGAATTCGATGCAACAATGTACGATATTATTATTGCATATTATTTCTGTATTATTGACACTACTGTCTACTACAATGTAGTATTGTAAGTACTGACTTATGAGTAATGAGTACTTACACCTAATAACACTGAACTGCAGTAGTTCTAAAATGCATACAGTCACCACAATTCTCGTGGGTTCCAATGCCACGTGTATACAATATGATTGTTTTCGTTGTTAATGATGTGAAAAACCAAAATATAATAATTTAAAATATGAGTTAAGTTTATTAAAATTTTCTTCTAACGTCTTTCCTCCCTAAAAACATTGCAAGTTTTATCTCCATTTTTTCATTTTCATAATAATAATATGTCATAATATTTTTTTGTACATCGTCCATTTCTTTTAAATAAAGTATAATATTATTTATCCGATTTCAGAGTCTCACTTAAATTTCGATGCAAAAACACTATATTATTCGATTAAATTCTTTCACGTTTCCATTACAGTGTCGACGAGGAAGTGGATGAGGGGCAAATATAACATCATTGTCGAGGAATGGTAAAGCCACCGTGAAAATAATGACAACGCGTCTATACTTTATGCCCACGACTTTGACAATTCAATATGACTTACCTACCTATATACATAAATTAAATTTAAATTACAATACGATACAATAATTTTGTTCTGTGCTAACGGTAAACATTATTGTGCGTTTTAAATGGAGTGAATATTATACAACGGATTATAATATATAATTTTCATAAACGCGAAGGAGCTGTGCACATATTCGACGAACCACCTGCAATTATTGTCATTTCGATTAACATAATATCATAAATAACAATAATATGTAACGGTTTTATACGGTGAGACGAAATATTAATATATCGCACACTTGACATACGACATTCCATAAAAAAATACATAATAATAATGTAAGCAGCCTAATAAAAAATATTATCAATATTTGTGTTCAACGTTTTGAAGTGTGTTAAAATAGAATGCTACAGTCATAACTCGCGTAAGTGTAACGTACAATTTATTATGGTCTACTATACAAGCAGCTACGGTGTATACCTTATATCAATAACCTATATAATATTATAATATATTGTACGTAAGTATATTATCACATACGAGAAGCACGTACAAGCTACGTGTTACTATACGACAACACCAATTATGTCACAAAGACAATAATATATTCGGCTATAATGGCTGTGTGTCGTTATTTTAAATATTTCCGTCGTCTCACGAGAATAAAATCTATTTATTATATTATTAAAAATATATTAAAGAGGACGCCACACCTGCATTTGTTGTCTCCGTATCACAAGCGTACAACATAGGTGGCCAATTTGCGTACGGTAGATACAATTTTGTAGCGGTGACATGAATAATGTAAAAAAATTTGGTAAGTACCCACTGAAACTTAGCGGTAAGAATAGACCTATATCTATGTCTATGCGTTGGGTTTTTACGATAATATTTTAAATTTCAAGCCTGCAGCTTATCGCTTTTTTAGAGAAGTACAACTACTTCAATCTTCAACTTAGGGGTTAATTTTTTTTCACATTTAATTTTCAATACTTTTCTCAATAATTGGGGAAAAACAATATTGTAAAAAACTGGAATTTTCACTCAAAAACAGTTTTTGATAGATTTTCCTATTTTATTGTAATTTCAAAACGAATAATCATAGTTACCAAATATAATATTAGCATTTTCTGTACATAGTATAATTTTCAAAATATTTTGACTCTTTTTTAAACTATTTATAAACATTCAAAATTTTCAATTTCTTTTTTTTTTGTTTTTTCATAGATGCCTATAAAAAAGTTTAAGCGATTGGTCAAAATACTTAAAAATGTAATATATTCCTCATAAGTTGTTGATAATGGAATTAAAAAAAACTTCACTGTAAATCTACGATAATTTTATATGAGCTTTTGAACTAAAATCAACAAAATCATGAATATTTGTATATAATTGTTAGTATACTTACCTTAAATTTTATAATTTAATATTAGGTGACATGTAAGGTTTTCTTAAAAAAATTGTAAGTAAAGCTTTATCGCACACATCCATTACAGTGACTTAGATAATGGCGAGGTAGGTACACTCGACTTCAACTGTACAGCAGAGCGGTTACCTAGTTGCCCACTTACATTGTGTTTATGTATAATATCATGTTATAATAATACATATCATTACTATTATATGCAGTTTATGTAATGATATGAACAGAAACGAGAAGAGGAAAAAGTCCAAACTGAAAAATACGTTACAAGGTTGACTATGCGTGACATATGTATTGGCCAAAAAAACAAAAAAAATATTATAATAATGTCATTCCGGTCCGTTCTCGGACCAATGGGAATCGTATTCGACGGGTAACCTAAATACGGTGTACGGTTGTCGGTCTCGTGCCACAAACGTGGTATAATATAGAGAGGTACCAACTATTATTATTACGATGCCCAAAAACGGCCGCCGTAGTCACATTATAATAAATTCCGCGACTGCTTCAGCGGTGATTTAATATTCTCGACGAACAACATTCGAATTTGCTCGCCATTTTTTGTGCGCCTGTTCCCAGAACGAGTGTGGCGGAAAACAAACTAGTTGCTCGAAATGTATTCGTGAATTTAATCTAGATGATAATATAATATAATATTTATGCTGTCCAATCGCGGTCAAAGTTCAATTTCGTTTGGACATTGCACGAACCCGTTTGGCCGATTCGTTTTTGGGCCGATCTTCTATTATTGCATATTTTATGTATCCTTTAAACCACCGTTATGCAAGTGTACCATGCACTTACCAGCTCCTAATCACTGTTAATTGTTATATGGCTTACGCTAAATGTTTACGATATACTTATAATAATTATAACTGTTTTATTATGTACCATCGTAATAATCGTATTACTGCACAGTGTTTCGAACCACGCCCAATGCATAGACAAAACGTATATTTGCATGCAAAAATAAACCGTATGGTTCATGTCGAATGTACATTCAAATAATAAATTATGAAATACAAAACCGATACATCAAATACTCAAAAATAGTGTTATGGGTGAATTTATTCTAATATTTTGTCATACATAAACCATTAAATAGAATTTTGCGTGAACGTGTTTTGCCTATATGTTGCGCACGTGGGTCGAAATGAAAAAACGCAATAACAGTGCGCTGACATCATCTTAACACAATACTATGGAGAAATGATTAATTGGTCGTTTGATCTTTGCCGTGTTTTACAAATCTGTTGAACTCAAAATTATTATTATGTAAATCAAAAAAATTCCTAACGCAGTATCAACAAATCAAATAATTTTCTTGTCTTGGCTAAATATTTAAATATACAAAATGAAAATATGCTTAGTATACAAATTTCAAATACTTTTATGCTCGGAGAGATCGTTAACTTAGGGAGGTTCAGGTGAACTTGGGACCAAGTGAACGAATTATCCATACAGGCGTATTTGAACCTATTATTGCAGTGGACTAGGTATACTAGGTACTTATTGTTATTAATTTAGTGATCGGATTACTAAATATGCGTTAAAAGTCGTAAATTATGCAAATCTATTACTTAAAAAAAAATACAAAAATATGCACTTGAAAAAAAAATATATTAACAACTTATTATTGTGTTATTGATCGTGTTCTTATACGATTAATTGGTACCTACGTCTTAAATTGTGACAATAAAATATCATATTGTGATACATACAAAAAAAATATTTAATTATAAGATGGATAGATCGTTGTCGAGTTTTCAAACAATTATATTATTATAATATGGTGTTATAGCTATATGGACTTGCGGTTAACTTTCGGAGCACTCCTTGGCTACGCCGAAAATAATACATTTAAAGCGCCGATCATTAATAATTGTTTGATAATGATTTTTTTTTCGATCATAAGACGTCATGCAGACACGCATTTATAAATGTAAAACTGAAAACCTACCTGAAAAAAAATGAATAAAAAAAGAATAAACCCATTTAAACCATTTAACGACTGGTTATTATATCTTTCAAAAGGGCTCCATGCCTTTCCCCCACACACGAACTTTTCAAGGTATTAAACGATTTTATCTGCGGCCCTACCTGTAGGTACCTATTAACTATAATAATATTATAACACAGTAACAGCGACACACGCGCGCGCCTCGACCTTAGCGCATAAATTAAATTATTTTTATCTTAAAACTTATTGTTGGCTCGGTTGTCGATTGTTTTCGTCTCACACAGTCCAATTAATAATATATGGTATGCTATTATACATATGACGTAGCACAAGATCAGCATATATATAAATGTTCCGTACCTATAACAAGCTGTGTGTTACAGTTTTAGAAATAATCGACGAACAATCATATTATATTTTCACCTCTTTAACATGCGGACAAAAGGAAAACTTTCCGATCGATCTCAATTGTGACCAAATGCCCACTGCAATGCACCGAAGCACGAAAAATCTTCATTAACTCAACCCCACTCCGACATGACGCACTTAATCCGAAGATACTATAACATATGGAATTATGGAAGCGATATAAATTATTTTTTCCATAATATAATAAATTAAATTCAAAAATGCTATACCTAGGTACCTATACCTAGATATGTATGTATATAATTGTAAATAATTTCGTTAATTTCGTTTTTTTTTTTTACTTATAACCGCAGTCTCTATAAACTATAAGTATGCCAATAATCATAGCTGTGCAAGCCACCTTGACAGATAATTAAAAAATAAATAAATATTTATAAGTAATCCTATAATATTAGTCTGCTCCCGCGTACTTATACAATAATAATAATAATTATTATTATATTTGACCGCAGTGCATTAGCCTCTCGCGACGGGTTGCACAATATCTTTCATTCCTCGCATACTATACGAGATGCACTGCGTCCTTATAATAAATTGTTTATCTGTGCTGTGATAGTGCCGCCAATAATAATTATTAGTCGTGTGATTAAATTTATGTCTTGTGTACTTATACAAGCGCCCGATCTATTATCAGTCTGATGTGTAAGCAAAACATATAGACAATTTACGTATAACGTATGCCTAATTATGGATGTTATGCAATATGCATATTATAGTATAGTAATGATTTTTATTTTTAGAATAAATTGACCTATATTTAATGATCAGATACAATATTGTATAATATATATGCGATCCAAGTCTTATACGTTACCTAGTTGCATTTCAAAACGATTCGTATCATAATATATTAAATTATATTATAATACATGTTATATATATGTAAGTAGTAAGTACCTATTATTATTAGAATGTAATAGGCATACGCAATAATATAAAAGATATATAATATAGTGAAGTCGGTTATTAAAATAAAAAACATTGTAAAAAACCAACTAGAGATCTTGGATAGGATAATATTATGCGTTCACGTCTATAGATTTAATTCAATATTTTAGTCTACATTGTGAAGAATTACGAAACAGTATCGGATATGCACTCATTAATAAGTTTGAAAATATTGGATTTATTCGAATACGATATTAAAGTTTTGGATTATAATAGATTCGAACAAACGCTTTTTCAAGTACTGCCTATTAAAATATTCACTATTTAAGTCAATGGTCATTCAAATTTTGGTTGGTCGGGGCACACACACCTGTAGTGTCATTTCAATTTTTACTTGACATTTTACCTTTGTCAATTTTTTTACCACCCCTTTCACAATATAATATTATTCCCCTCTCATAGTTTTTGATTTTTACAATATAGGTAATTCTCCTGTCTCCGCAATGCCTGTCTCATACAACTAGCGATTTAGCAACTGCCATCATTCGATATTTCTCGCCAATAATATTATATTATATCGTCTGTATAATATTAAATACTTAAAAAATTATGAATCTGTCAATAAAATACTATACTTACAAAACGACGGACAACAGTTATTAAAAACTACAAAATAATTTTAATTCTGAATATTAATTTATTGTTTATACATATCATTTTGTTATCAATTTTTTTTATCCTTTTTAGAAAACGCCATTCGATTCAGCCAATATCATAAGGTCTCAACGATCGACTCAGTGGGTGAAACGCGCTTCTGTCAAAAACAGTTTGGAAACTATAATGATTTAAATACATTTTTAGGCAATATACTTTATTCTGTGCTAAGTATGTGTCTTTAAAACTACCAACATGTATTGTGCAACGAAATTTGAAAACTATCGTGAATATTATACATAAATATACAGCAATAACCTTCGATGATGACAATTTAAGTAAATAAATTTTATTTAAAGTTTTCATTCTAGGTGGAAATATAATTTTAACCCAATTGTATCATATTTTATTCATAAAATAAATGATTACATTTTTAACCATTACGTCATGATTCCCAAAAAAACGTGTAATATTTTTTTTTAACTCTTTGTACCCCCTCCCCCCAACACACCCTATAATGATAAAAAGAACGGAACGTACAACATTTCAAGGGGGACATCATAATTATTTTTGTTCTATGAACAGTACCTATACATTTATTTAATATATAATATTATATTGTATTGTATCGACTTGATAAAATGTTATCCAGTTCATGCGTGGGAAACAATTTTTTTCCACTAGTAAAATATTTAAAAATGTTATGAAGTAGGTTGTCTTTTCAATGTATACACGCAATATCAAACTTCAGTAATTTTTTTTATCAAATGTCTTTTAAAATATAATTTTATATAATTATGCTACCAGTCAGTACCTGCAGAGTGGTTGTATAACGAATAATACATAAATCATACTAATACTATCATATTTCAGTCTTTATAAAAATTTAGAATAAGTTACTAGGTACCTATTTTATTTTTTAAATTTAATATTTCATGTTTTTTTTCCACCATCAATAACTGGTTTCGAACAAGATTTTATAAAATTGGTTTTTTGCAAACTATAACTGGTGTTACTATTGTAGGTACATTCGAAAATACTTTTTGTTTTAGTGCTTTACGAATTGCCAACTCTATTTTTGGTCAATCAGTTCATAATATACTATAGTCCATATATAGTAATATTTTTCGAAAAAAATAACATCGAATAATAATTATTAAATAACTGTTTAAGTAACTTTAATCTCTATACTGTTAATCTCTATACTGGCAAAAGCAAATTGTGGAGGAAAAACGATTCACATAGTATAATGTCGAGACTAAACACGTCGTTTAACGATAATTTTAAATAATTGTTATATTTGCATTAGTACTCGGCAGAGACCTGTATGGAATAAATATAAAAAGTAAAACTGCATCGGCATAATAACTGCACGTAAGTGGCAAAACGCCCCGGCGGTGGGAGGGGGTAGGGGGGCTGTATAATGCCCCCTGTTGCGTTTCACACCGCGTTCAAGACTTAGTGTTGAACGACCTGTAGAATAATCAACGAAAACGGGCCGCAAACCGCCACGCACTGCGCGGTAACTGCGGTAACCCGCTAGCGTTATTGGACCGCGCACACGATATCAATAATAACAGTATGGTTATGCCTCTATTAATATTATATTTTGGCGTCGGCCGAGGTCACCGCGGCCTAGAACTTGCGGGGGAGAGGTCACGGCGGCGGCGTTTCCCCCCGCCCCCACCGAAAAACAATGTCAAGGACTGGGTCGGCGGCGGCGGCAGGAGATACCGGTCTTATTTTATTATTACGACCGTCGCCGTCGGTATTTATAATGCGTTTTTTTTTTCGCGGCCGCCGCCACAGCCGTTCACCTCGCCGATCGGTCCGTCGCGGCGAATGTCGGTCAGCAGCAATATAGCAGCCACGACGACGGTGTGCAGAGTCGTCGGCGGCGGGCGATCGGAGGAGGGAAAAAAATTAATAAACAGACACAGAAATAGAATGAGAAAAGTAGGAACGCCGTAGGTAGTAGAGTACGACGGTACCGCGACAATGCCTACGCGCGTATTATTATTATTATTATTATTATTGTTCGTCGGGCTCATTTTTTATCTATTTTTTTTTTTTTAACAATAATATGACGCGCGACACATAATAGGTATATTATTATTATTATTATTATTATTGTCTTGTCTCGCCGTTTCCCTCCGAGTCCCCGCCGACGTGTGTCTGTGCGGCGGGAGTGAGACGTCCGCCGTGGCCCGCTCCGCTTCCGGGTGCGCTGGCCGGTAGTGCTGCGCCTCCGCCGTCGTGCCACCGCGGCGCTTTCGTAACAACTTGTGATAATGACGACGACGATGACGATGACGACAACCGTGATTATATTATTATAAATAATAATAATAATAATAATGATAAATATAGAACGAAAATTCAATGACAAACGATGACAATCGCGGGACGTTCGGTAAAAAAGAAAACCTCTATTCGATACCGTTTCAAGTGGGTACCTATAATATTATCTGTCCCATTCGACCAACCGCTGCGACGGCGTTCTCGATCTTTGCAAATCTGCAGTGACCCAATTTCGGGTCGTGAATAATATTTCACCTGTCGCCCCGACGTCCGTTGTTTTTTCAGTACATTATATTATTATTTTGTAGACTATACGATCATAGTATTATATAATATTATTATTATTATTATGATATGCGAAACAAACCGCCGTGTGCAAGTTCATGGCGATCATAAATCGGTACGAGTTTAATTTTTTTAAATGTTTTTTTCCGCGAACACTCGCTGAAGCGTTAGATATAGTACTCTCAACAGTTATACATAATATAATAATATTAATTCTCCGAGAAAAATTTCTGATCAGAATCGTTTTTCACGCCACAGCCCTATAACCACTGTAAGTTGTGGTTGTAAATCCTTTTTGTATCCTAATATACCTAATATCCGTCGGCCTATCCGGCGTTTTAACCGAGATTTTCAAGCGAAATATCGAAGCAAAATGATGTGCTTCTTCCGCAGGTAATTTTATTTCCAAGAAACGCATGCGACTGAGAGTGTGTGTAGTTCCCGGTGTGACGAGCTTTATATTTTCGTACTGTAATTTTCATTAATAACATAGCAAACTACCCAAGTACCGCAACCAATATTATTAATGGAATTATTAATTCCAAGTAAATAATATTATCATCTCATAGAATATTGTACTATTAATCAATATCGGTGTAAAAAATAACTAAATAATTTCGATAACAGTTAACAAACATTATTTTAACTGTTTTTCATGCAAGATATTATTGTTCAAAAATATTCTGCTTCAGAGTTCATAAAATATTATAGATATAGCCATGGCCAACTCGAAACCGTGTAAGAACCTATAAGGAAATGTCTACAAATTACGACAAAAATGAATAAAATTATAACTTTTTTCCGTGCATAAGTTACATAGGCGTAATTTTGGGGTGCTTGCAATTCATATTAGCACCCCCACATTTTTGATAATTTATTGTATATAATAATACATAGGTACCTATCAGAATATAGATAAGTAATAATGTATTATGTTATAATTTATTGGTAATTGTTTAATTTTAGATAAATGCGAAGGTGTATGAATGGAGGGGGTGTGGGGGGCAATTATTTGGCCTCAACTGTTCCCCTTGATTACCGCTGATAAGAGTATAAGACCGTTATGTCGTATCCATATCTTTATTATCTATGCGCAAAAACCTTTCTGTTTCCTTCGAAAGTACACAAATCAACATTATCACATTATCAGCAACGAATGTCTCTCGCGTTAAAAAATTATATGTCTATCGTTGTACATAGGTATTACTATAACTTTTTGTACTGTCCATTATAATATTAACGCTGATGTGTTCCTATTTCGGTGATATTATTATGATTCTTACCCGGCAGCCATAATAACAATATCTATTATAGCTATTATAGGTTATACGTCCGATAAAAGAAATCACTGCACTCTCGCCGTAGACATAATATCATATTATAATAATGGGCAGAATAATGACGGTAACAATACAAAATATTATGATGCATAGAAATAGAATATAAACTAGATTGATGGCCGTTTGCCCTATAAATGCTGTACCTATTAAATTCTCGTATATTATTACGATGATGTGGAACCGGTAGCATCGAACTCGAGACATTTTGTTTTGGACAACCACGTCTACCATTATAAGCGCATTTCAAAATTTACAACAAAAAAAAAACAAAGTAGTAACTTTTTTAGATATTTAAATTTAATCATATAAGGTATATTTAAACTATTGTTAATTTTTACAATGTTAAAATGTAAAATATTTATTTTTTTTTTGGAAATTTTTATATGCACATTACGTATGTAGGTACTTTTCTCAAAATGTAAACATAAATGAAAAAAATAATGAAGTGACCTAATAATATTCAAATCTTTAAATTTGATTACTCTAATATTAAAAATGACAGACTAAAATTTGCCATGTGTATACACCAATATAAGATGAAGTCAACACAATATGGTGTAGGTTGTAGGTACAAATAAGGCACATTTAGGTACGTCTTATATTTGAAATATTGTAGCTGAGGTAACTTTGTATTTTTGAACGGTTCTTATTATTATGCGTAATTCGATTGATTAATAATTATATATTAGGGTGCCTATCGTAGTCGATCGAATCATAAAATAAAAACATTAAACTGTTAAACGTTTTTTAGCCATGTAGCCCGTTTTATTTGTGGTTGGTGATCTTAGACATAGTATTCTTTCATCATACCATTTATTTAGATTAAAATGTAGCTATAATTTTATAATAGTTTCCATACCTATTGAGATAAACTCTTTAAAAATATTTAATACTCACGATTTCAACCCGTATAGGAGAACATAACATGTTATAACATGTGTACGAACTAGCACGACCTACCTATTTTAATTGGCGCTAAAAGATAATAATGTAGTAACAATATTATAAAATTAAAAAATATATTAATTTACTAATAATATTATAATAACGAATAATTATCATGATAATATTAAATGTCATATTATTAGTGTGACAAACATTTTTAATATCAACGTCGCTCGTCGTGTAAACAGATAAATTATTTTTTTCCAACCAACGATCACGTACGCATTTCAGTGTTATCGTTTCCGCAAAAATAAAAAAAAAAGGTTTGGTTTTTGTTTCCGAAAAATTTAGTTCTTCCTAAATTATACTTTGATGATCATTTAAAATTACTTTGCAGGAACGACCACGAAAATATGGTACTCATTCACCACATATGATACCTATATAATTTAATAATCAATACGACGAATAGTTCGTAAGTACTTAAAAAAAAGGCTTATAAAAACAAATGTATGACAAACTGCATATTGTCAAAGATTTTTCATGTTCGTAATGTTTTATAAAACGTATTTTGTTTATAGTTTGGGAAAACGATGGTGGAAATGGGAATGGCCCTTCATTGAATTTTATATATTTTAAAAGTTAAATTGAATGGAATTCCTACTTGAAATTATTTTGTATCACATAAACCTTTTACCTTCGTATAACTTGACCGACCTATTTATGGGTGCATAATATTATATCGAAAGAAAATGTTTGATTTTGGTTGTTTATTCGATTGCTCCTACATTCAATTGCCAATAATTATTGGTCCTCCTCGGCGAGGCTTGCTTGAATCAATTTATTTATTTCACAACATCGCAACACTTTTCGTACAGAATTTTTTTCATCACGCTCATATAATTATTATGGTAACTATAATAATGAGAACTTTTTATTATATCGGCCACTTAAAATTGGGCCCGTACGATATGCGGCAACTACAGCATGGCAAGTACCTTTTTATTATATTATGCACTCGATTTCAATCGATGTAATAATATAGAATGAAGTGAAACTATTCGAGGTCTATACCTTGTACCCGAAAAATGTTGGTAACGATTAAAAACTTGATTTAAGAAACACAGCACCGTCGGAAGCCAATATAGGTACGACAGTTATAATAGTAATAATACGTTGGTACATTTTATTATGTTAATCTAAAACGGAAGTTTTTAATATATTTTCCTCCCTCTCGTTACGTTGTATAATTTGTATTGCACGACAAAAATTACAATAGTAATAATAGTCTCTAGGACGTGTTGCTCATGATTGTCGTTTTTCGTTTAAACCGCGATCGATTCTCGCTGTGTTTTTTTTCCACACTATAATATTATATCATATTTTATCAAATATTAACCGATTGTACGTCGTGTATTATAGTAGCGTGTTGCCTCGATTTGCGTGCCCCACAAACGATTTTTGAGAAGACGTTTATGCAAATATTTAGCACGTTATTCGCATGAATAAAATATACGATCATTTTTAAAACTCGTTCGAAATTAGTTTTTCAAAAAAATTGGAAATGGGCCATAATTATGTGTCTCCTCCAGCTTCCCACTCGAGTGAAGGATTATATAGATTAATATGATTTACTTCCTTACGGCACAACTGTACGAATTCACTATACGACGTTTCCCCAAAAAACGCAAATTACCTTTTTTCCTGTTTCCGCCTGCCTTAGCTCTAATCACAAATTTCGGTGGTTTTTTTTTATTTTAATAATTTAATATATAATCAATATTTTTATTTTTTAAAGCGTGAGCTTTTTATATATGGCTGATGGGAGGGGGGGAGGGGAAACCAAACCAAGTGATTTCCTGAGGGGAGGAGTAGTTGATTGCCGATTGGGCACTTAACTATATAAGCATTATTATTTCACACATTATTACAATAGTCATAATACATTATTATCGCGCACTATTATATTATTATTATTATTATTATTATTATTATTATTATACTGTGACTTCTTAATACGACACGGCAATGGGACACGTTTCGTACAGAGTTTTTTTTTTTCCATAATATTAATAATATAATATTATATGTATCGTGGCATCCCGATTTCGATAGGATACGTCATAATGTGTGCGCGGAACTAAAAAACAAATTCGCTCCGTCATTATTGTAGTTATTACCGTAACGAATGTTTTTTTTTCCTAAGCATAACCCAAATCACGGTCGACGGTACAATCGTAATAATATTATAAATATGTATATATATATATATATATATATATATATATATATATATAACACTCGGAGTTGCAGCCCGTCCACCACCATAAGAGTAGTATAGCTACCTATTTAGCATATTCAAATAAACAGCGTTTGTACACCACGATTACCGGAGTTATAAACACAACCATACCGCGGACGGCCATTGCCAATGAACCGGTTTGGTTAGGTCATGTTTTCCCGACGAGTGGGCATAGCCATACTACGAGCACATTAAATTACACATTTGTTAACCCAGAAAACTAGAAAATGTGAAATTAAAACATCGTTATTGTTTTCATCCCATCGGATTGCGTTCTATCGTGGTATTCGCTATTATACAATTAGGTAGGTAGTTACCACCTACTTACGTGTCTTTATCTTTTATTACCATACTGTTCAAATAATAACGATAGTAATAATATGTTCTGTCGGAAGGGAAAACGTACCAAAAGTCAGTCATATAATAATATTATACAGCCGTATGATATGTTAGTAATTTAGTCCAATATATAAATTGTAGATTTCTGCCGTTTTTGAAATATTTTGGTCACGGGTTTCTACAAAAGATCCACATAGCACTTATAGTGACCGTTAGGTTCGCCCACAAAAAAGAAGACTAGCAATCATAACCGATTATTTGGCTCATCGTTTATATGGGCACAATACCATTTTCATCTGTAATACATAACCGTATTCGGACATAAGAAACCATTTAATCATTTCAATAATACATAATATAACTTGTCATTTAAAAAATATATAGGTAGATACGTACACGTAAAAATCGTCTTTTGTTAATGATTACGCTTCACGAACATCTACAGTTATTAAAAAACGTACCTACAGTGGTGGATTTAAGGGGGGGCAGAGGGGCCTGGGCCCGCTATGGACAATCAGATGTGTTAGTGATGGTGTTATTATGGTGTGGCGTAAACGTATGAGTAATAAAATAACATAATAAAAAAATATTTTCCCCCTTCTACAAAAAAAAATCCTAGATCTGCCACTGCGTACGAATAAGTATAACACCTACTTAAGAGGACGTCACACCCGCATGTGTTGTCTACATCTTACAAAATATGTACAACATAGCAAAAACTGTTTTGCGCAGGACAACTTTTCTCGCACCATATTTGCTGTAGAACTACCAAATTTTCAGAACACGTAAAGAAGATTTATCTGTGCAACGGCGTGCTTTTTTTTAAAGGCACTATCCAATAATATTTTATAAGCAAATAAAACACCTGAATGTTTAGAAGCAAATAACTTTTATTGTATTTATGTTATCTAAAATATAGGCACGCTGTTGCATAGATAACTTTCTACCATATATTTTCAGCAATTTTGGAGCCACTACTACAAACACAGAAAGATAAAAGGTTTCCCACGTTTTTGCTATGTTGTACATTTGTAAGACGAAGACAACACATGCGGGTGTGACGTCCTCTTGATGAGTATCGACGATTTTATAAATTTTTTCTTTTTTCCATGTTTAATTTATCACTTAAACTTTTTAAACGATCACAAGATGCTATATAATACTTACCTATCTAAGTGTTTTATCTTTTACTACCGTTAAAAATAATAATAATAGTATTACTATCATATTATTCCGTCGGACTGAAAAACGTTCCAAAAGTCGTATAATATTATATAATATAATGGTCCCATATATAAATTAGAGATTTCCGCCGTTTTAGGAATATTTTGGTTTTCACGGGTTTCTACTAACCGGTAGGTACCTTGGTTCCCTATAAAAAAACTCGCAATCATAACTGATTATTTGGCTATTTTCATCTATATGAACACAACACCATTTTCGACTGTAATACACTTGACCGTATTTGACCTTAGGTACATAAGAAACCATTTAATCATTTTAATAACACAAAGAACTCGTAATTTAAATAAAACATAGGTAGATATAGTAGGTATACCTACTTGTAAAAACGAATTTCGTTAATGATTATGATGGTTCACGAGGCGTTTACAGTTATAACAAAACGTACCAATAATTATATTATTATCACTTGATGAGTTTCAACGATTTTATGAATTTTTTCATTTATCTACATATTTCACTTATCAGTTAAACTTTTGAAAATACCACAAATAAACAGGAACCTAGATAAGCCGGGAACCTTTGAGAAAAATGTTTTGGTTCGTTAACAAAACTATATACATGTGATTCTTGTAATTTGCAAGCTGGCACATAGTTTTTATCCTAATTTTTCATTAACTGAACTCAAAATATACACTCGCTGACGACTCGAGCATAAAGGCCAAGTATAGTGTACCTGCCCTTTGAAGTACTGGAATATTTTACATAATATTTCATAAACTGGGATATTATTTTTACTGTTAGAGCGTATTACACTGCGCACTTCAAAAGAGATGTATATACCCATATACTTACGCGTACGCTTTTGTAAAAATTCCATAAATATTAATTAATTACATTATGCCTACTCCGACCTTTATCCTTTCTCCGAGTGTATTTTAATCACGGACCATCATATAGTGCTGATACAATGTATAGGTCCGTTCAACGACTATACATTTTGTGTTGCCTGTCCGTAGTAATTTATCTTTGTAAACAATTCACGACGAACACGAGTTCAGGTATAATGTAGGTTGGTATATTATAATATATACCTCGTATGTAATAATGCGTTATTATACAACGAACCGTTGTCGTAGCCCGTAGGCTATAAGCCATCTGCAGTATATTCGAAGTTAAACAACCAAATTAATGAAACGCATAATCATAATATTGGATTTTATAATGCGACACGTTACGGGAATCGTATAATTACATAGTTGCAGTAGTTGCGCACGCGCATATCGTCTACAGAATTATACATTTTTTGTGTTCACAATGTGAATGAACCGAGTATACCTATTAAATCCAGGGTGATGGTCATCATCACAAACCATCGTCTTCACCACCATTATTGCATGTTTTGGTCAAACACTTGTTGGATTTCAGGTTTTTAGAATTTCTAATCGCATTTTATTATTAAATGGACCACATTTTAATCGTATAAAAATCTAGTTATTTAAAGATATGGTTCTGTTATAGGTGTTAGTAGGTGTACTACGTAAAACAGTTACAAAAGATAGAATTTTACTGCATTAAAAGACTAGTGAGCGGCGGGCTTAGTGGACAGCCCTGTATACAGCGATCGGCTATTATTCACATACGGCATATATTTTTGTATAGGTTCTTCTGCTCAAACTGTGAAAACCACCAGACGATGATACTTTAATTTCGCAGTATGGACGTGAAAATATAATATACGAGAAATTAGTAACGATGTATAAATTATTTATATATCTACGTAATATATTGTGCGGATTCTGCTACCGATTTTATCTTCACTTTTTATAATATTTTATTAGGTGTGGATGCCATGAACACATTGTAATATGGTAATAACGATAATATAACACAGTGTATAAACGGTGAGTATATAATATAGGTTATATGTAGTTAGTTTTAGACCTTAAAGGCTTCAGAGAGTTTGATGTTTACGCTTTACATATCTGAAATTGAGTAATTCAAAACAATTGTATTTAAGCTGTCGGGAAAGGAGTCACTGAGGTAAGATGAAGATTGATGGGTACCCATACGCAGCTTAATAGAGTTCACTGTTTTAATAATATGATACTATTATAATATTATAGGAACACCACATCAATCGATATAATCATAATATTCTCATAATATATAATGTGAATATTTTGATAGGGTTACTAAATATTATGAAAAACTATAATTGTGACAGTTATAAAAAAATTATGAAAAATTAGAGGAATTTAAATTTTCTATAGGACAATTGAAAATGGGAGAAACCTCAAATTAATTAAACTAAATCACCACCGATTTCGTAACACAAAATGTAGAGGACCCTTTTCATTATTATAATATTATATATACCTATATGGTAGGTACTATAATTGTAATATAGAACATAGACATTGATATTTATATATTATACTCCCGTAACTAGTTAAATAGTGAATAGAGGGAGATTCTGGTCATTGTCAATAATATTATAATACTATATGAACACCCAACTCCTTTTGGTAGTATCAGCAAGGTACGTCAGTATATTGCAAACAGTTTCATCTTAATAATTGATTACAGTATAAAATATAATATATATGACAATTAATTTATCATTATAATCTTCACAACAATAAACTAGGTACACAATTAAATATATTTTAAACTGTGCTAATTAAATTACGTTGCGATATATTATAATATGTGAATACAGCATTGACAATAAGCTACCACGAGCAAGCATAACACTGTAAGTGCCACGTGTACTTATGCTAGCGTATATATATTATATATTATATTTAACGAACACAAATTATGAATAGGTAATAATAATTATACCAAATATTAATAACTTATCATAATATTAATATTATTGTTATTATTCTATGAAAAATGTATATAACATGCTATTTTAGACGAAACAAGTTTAAGTAATAATAATCATTTTAGTTATAGTTCAGATGTGGAACTTGAAAGTTAAAGTGTAAACATTTAATTAATAATTTATATCGATCGTCGAGCGATAAATCGACGACCTATTGTAAAGCTTTGGTGTGCCGTTCGGCGATCAGTGTGAAATACAATACGCGATCGGATAGGACTCAGAAATGTGTGTCACGCTGCAGGGTTAGGTCGAAGTCAAATGGTCTGGCACTCTTACGGTTCACGCTACATATATACAACAATAATAATATGATATCAATTTATCGTCACGTGAAATCGCTGATCTACAGAACGCAGTGTGGCCATTATTTATTATAAGCACACAGCACACTATCACGATTATTTCCCATAAATCATAAGTATACCTATATAATATTCACAATGCGTGTAAGTACTATAATACCAGAGGTGTTCAATCCCCCCGCGTCCTACCTTGTCTTTATTTGAGGCCCGTGAACACAATTTAAGCGTAGTATGATGTTTTTTTAATACATTATTTTAATCGTTTATAATACACACGTTTTTGTTACGAATGTGGCCCGCAAGATTTTTAAAAAATAATAGGCTGCCTAAATCTGTTGATGATCCATGGCCTATTATAAGTATACTATGGCTGTTGTGATGACTATACAGCTGATACACGTTTGATGTATCATTTCGTTATACCGTTTTGAATTATTCTTAAATCTGGTTGGATTTTATCATTAATTTACTGTATATTTTAATAAAGTTCCAAATATATACAACAATAAATGTAAAATATAATATATAGTGTTAAACAGTTTGACGGCCTCGGGTTCTCGTCGGATGAAACAGAACAAGTCAACTTGACCATTTTTCAATTATTATTATTACTATTTATTTGTTTTATTATTATCGATATTTTTTTCATAGGGAATAATGTTTTACCTACCTACGTATAGTTTTAATTATTAAAATATTATTTTTTTTTTAGTTAAAATGTACCTATACAAAATGAAAAATCCATTACAGTCTCTACAGATGCGAAACATTTTGTTTTTGGTTTCCATAAAAGTGTAGATTTTGACTTATCTAATTATGCGTCTAATCATTCGTTTAATGGATTCAAAAACTGTAACTTTGTAGGTCATGGATTTCGGCAACAGGTGTTTTTCGTAAATAATATTTTTACGAATGCATATATATATATAGATTATAGATCAAGATTAAACATAAACATACTATTTGTCTATAGATTTAAAAAAAAAATGTTTCTTATACTTTATAACATGTAAACTTTCTTCAGATTTAGCCTTGTGACAAGAAAAATGCCAAACTATTATAACATACAATTAACATAATGCCTTAACAATAAGATTATTTAATAACAATGCAATTATTCAATGATTAAAAATTAAATTAAAATGAATAAAATGTTTGAACTAAAAATGTAAATTAGTATAAAAAAGTGTATAGGTATAAGTGTATGACATGATTTGATTTTTAATTCGTGATTTGACATTTTTAAAAAATTAAAACGGAATAAACAAAATAATATTATTTTACAATACTTATTTGCTCAAGTAATATTTTATTGTATTCTTATCTATTTTGATGAACTAGATTCTTATGTATACGATACAATTATTTGTATAAGACAATACCATAAAAAAAAAACTATTTCTCTTATAAGGAATAAAAATTATTTATTATTTTTCCACATAATGTATTCAAACACTGCCCCACGGGGAGTTGAGCTTAATGCCATTCACATGCATAGATAAAAAATAGCATACCAACAATGAACCAGTAACACAGCTGGACTTGGCTAGAGGATATATTGCTACATAAGAAACCACAGAAAAGTAAATAATTTTTTCCTTACGACTGGTTTTTCACAATACTTGTAAATAATATTTTTAAAAAAACGCCAAAATGAATGTACTTATTATATTATACTTACCAAATGTTTCGATATCACATACGCCAGAAGACAGCACAAATTGCAACAACTTTAATAGGTTAGAATATGGCCTAATATTCTTAGAAATGTGAAATCGACATATCATAATTTATCGTTTATTTATTCCTACGCCTAGGTAATTCGATATTTGTATATAATTTTGTAACATCAGTCTAATAGAAGATAAACCACCTGTCTACCACCTATATATTATAATAACAATATTAGGTAGTTATATTGCTAGATTTTGATTTTTAGTGAAATATATATTTTTAATTTTTGGTTTATTGAAAACGACCGGTTATTACGACGGTTACCATAATTTGTATTATTTATTAGATTATATTTTGGGATTAGAGATTTGAAATAAGTGGAACAAGCAGTTCACCGATATTTATGTGGGAACATTCTAACTAACTGATGTTTATAATATTACCTACTGCGGAAGTTGCTTTTGTACATTTTTCCGTTTGGAATCAAAAACGTTAAACTGTTCCAATTTATTACGCAAAATGTACTCCAAGAGAGTGTCGATTTCACGAAAAAATTGTTCAGTCATAAAACGTATGCCTGTCTCGTGAAATGAATAAAAATAATAATCCGGTTAACAAATACTACCACCGATTTCACTATGTGTATGAGCGTAAAGTTCGTGAACTGGACATTCGTTTCGTGAAAAGGTCGATTTCGCGAAATTGTCGCGACATATATATTTTTTATTTAATAATATCTATGACGCAAAATCGGCATTATTGCACCGCTTACACGGTCACTGCCAGTAAAAACGGGTTTGGAATCGGCTAAATTGGTAATTTTCAAATTCAAGTTTCAAATATCTAGTCATATTTTAAGTAGGTATATCTCAGTGTCGAATAATTATATAGGAAGGTAGGTAAGTAATATGGTCAAGTACATGGAATCGCATAATTTCGTTTGGAATTTTTTGTTACAGCATCAATTTCCTTATTATCATTTTTACTACGTATCCATTAAAAAATTAATCAATGACAAATCTAAATTAATAACTATTCTTTAATTGATGAAAAATAATTATATTACATAGGTATATGCGAGTGTATAATATTTTTTTCTGAGTAAACGTGTCATCGCTTGCACACATTTTCACTTATGAACTAATATTACTTACAAGGACTTGATAGAAAAATCCACGTCCGTCAATGACAAAATGAAAACGCTTAGTTTCTAATTCCTTGAACTGGTGACAATACAATTCATAAATCATTACCTAATTCTTATACAAAAAAATAAAATATACACAATATTTGCATAACCCTTAAAAATTGATCGATCACAATAATATGTATTAAACAATAAGCTGTTTGCCAAGTCAAACTGTTTTTTTTTTTTTTATTTCTGTGAATAGCATACATTATATTATTATAATAATTAACAACGGTATGTCTGATCGACGGTCATCATTCAAAATTCAAATAATTTTGAAGGTCTACAGAGACGTTAAAAAATGTATAAACATACGAATATACCTAGGTTATCTTGTCAGGGTTGAGTTATATATAAGTTAAAAATTCAATTTCATTGATGTAACGCGTAACATAGGTAATATTAATAGTATAAAAATACTGAATAGGGGACGAGTATAAAAAAACCTGTAAAAAAAATTCAGCTTCATACAATAATGATGTTCATGAAATGTATCGTATATAACACGCATTTTTAGATTGTATATTACATACTGTAAACAGAATTTTAAATTTGTTCATAGAATTCTGAGGGCTTACAAAAAATAGCCATAAGGTCGGGTAAAATATGACATATTATATCCTAAAATCTCTGAGCACACTACTGAATATATTAATAAACATATACACAAACATAATAATATTATAAAAGGTATTATTCACTGCAAGTCCATTATTATGTTTTATTATATTATATTCATCTGTTATGGATACTGAGCGATGAATGTATTTATTTTACAATAAAAGACACTCTTTTCATTTTTCTTTTTGTGTTTGTTATCACCATTCGATTTTCAACTTTGTGGGTAAAAATTTGGTACTTTGGAGGGTCAAGAGTAAAAAATTCTTAATACTTTTCGAAATAACTAGGAAAAACTGGAATTTTAATGGAAACCAGTTTTTAACTAAAAAAACAAATAACTTCTGATACTTGAAATTTTAATCAAATGTCTATTTTAGCGTCATATATACAATATGGTTTAATTTTCTATAAATCTTCTACATATAGAAATTTAATATAAAAATTTTTTTTTGTTATTTTTGCTATAAATGTCGATAAAAGCTGCTTCACTTGGTCAAAAACCTTGAAAATTGAATACAAGATTCCTCATATTATGTTGTTATTATAGCTAGGTATTTAATAATATTAAAGATATCTTCGTAGTCTCAAGATACGAATCATAATTTTTTTTGGCAAGAATTTGAAATTTTAATTTTAACGAAATTTGACAAAACAATGAACATTACATATCATTTTGTAGTCAACGATTTTTAAATGTTCAATTTTTCTAGTTAAGGATTGAAAATATTAAACAAATATCCTTATAAGTAGCTCTTACTGTATCCTAAAAATCTAAAAATATTTTATTCCGATTTTTTTTTCGACATTTTAAGTTAAAATGTTTGGTTATTTTGTTGTAATTTAAAAATATTCTTCGTGGTTACTTGAAATTTGTAACGTATATTATTATATTTTATACACACAATAACAATTTTGAATGCAAAGTTTTCGGAAAAAATGAATACAACCTATCATATTAGTGATAGTAAAATAAATTAATTTAGTTGCAATATAAATATTCAATAAAATATAGTATTAATATAGTATTAGTATTACATAGGCTGGCTCGCATAATAGTTTTTCTTATTCAATGATTAAAATCAAATTTAACTTCTAAATTACAGCTAGTGACTGTAGGTACGTTACTCTGGCACTCCTTAGTCAGAATTGTCCACAAAAATAGTATCAATAGTTATTTATCAAATCGTAACCATTCTTAACCACAAATTCAGAATTGGTAACTTGATTTTCATACAGAAAATTCATTTCTCTCCTGTGACTTACTCCTCAATAACGATGTGGACTAGAAAAATACTGTGCGACAGAGTGATTACGTACTTCCCCCTCTATTTCGTTTTGATATCTGATTTAATTTTTTAATTTTTTTCAATAAATTGTATCAACTCATATTATCCTTCGAGGTTTTAAGTCAAACAAAACATAAAGTCATCTTAATATTGGGTCCACCGATAGTCAAAGACAATAAATTGGTGCCCTGAACAGTAAGTTGTATATAAAAATAGAGTTACGACCTTGTTCGTCTGCAGACGTCAATGATAGATAATATCATCGTATTCATAATGATTGGAACGATGTCTATAATTTACCACTTTCCACATTATCCGGTCCAAATTAAGCCTACTCTTTTTATTCGGTCCTTTCAAAACAATTTAGCCTATAAAAACACATTGTTTATTATATTATATAATGCGCTTCAAAAAAATCACACATAATATTATGTAATTTATTTATTGTAAAATAATAATAATTGTATGTACATATTATCGTACATAATATTCAAGTTCAATAAAAAAGAAAAAAAAACTATCACGCTTATAAAATATAATATTATAATAATAATGGTTTCCGCTAAACGATAATATTATGTGTACGCATTATAATAAAATATAATTATTGTAACGATTTCCGGCACCCGAATGTCGACTACAGCATAGTGGAATTGTCACATCATCATTTCCTCGCGTACATTATAATATAATAACGGGTGTGCTGATGGGTAGGTAGGTAGGTATTATAATATTATTATTATTATAGAGGTACGCGTAATACGTTACAAAGGTATGTGCGAAGCGTGGGCTACTTTTGGCAGTCGGAATCCAATAATATAATATAATGACGTACCTATAATAATAATAATCTGCAGATATTCCTCCGAACTACACGCCGTCGTCTCTGATGTCCGAGTCCGCCGACGAGACAATCCTCCGGTAGCATTATTACAATATTAATAAAATAATAAATTCTTATTTACACTGCCGCAGCAGCTCGTTCTCGTTCGCATTATATTATATTATTATATAGGTATCTGGTGGTACACGCCGCGCAAAAAACTCGTTTCGAAACGCAGGACCCGAATATCGTAATATTATTACCATCATTTATCGTTAAAGTAATAAATTATTATGCGTGCCAGCCGGTCCCCCGAACACAGCATAGTTTTACGTATGTCGTTTATATACCTATTTATATATCGAGGCGTTCGTATATAATATGTTATACGATTACGACTTACGGCCCGGTCCTATACGACCGCCGACAATAACAACATTTTTGGACGTGAAATAAAACGCTATGACGATGACGCGTTGGCCCGACAATCTCGCGAAAAAGTTTCATTTCCACAGTCGTCAATAGATCATTATTTATTTGAATGTATTTGGTAAATGGTTCTTACCTTAGGTATCACCACTGCAGAGTCAATATTAAAATATTTATTGATACACCATTTTTATCCGCATAGGCGCAACTAAGTTTGGTCTGAGGCTAAGGTGTGCTCAACACTCCTAAATATGTTTTTGGTACCCTATAAATATCCTGATTGTACTTAATAATACTAGTGCATTGATTTCTTTAATGTGATGAATAAAAATTGGCTAAAAACTATAGCACGAGGGCATGTCGGCATGACAAAAGAATGGTTTTCAAACTCATAACTGTTAAATATTACATTTAAAAAGGTTTGACAAGTAAATTATAAACCGAATATAATATTATTAATAAATGTGAAACTTAAGACAGAAGAATTGCTTTAATGTAGATAGTTACTTGTTATTAAACTTTTGTTAAAGTAATAAATAAATTATGATTATTATTAATAATATTATGAATAAGAGAATAAGTAAGTCCAAAGAATAGTAATTCGTATCGTAAGCTTTGAATAATTTTAGCACTCACAAAATGTAAATTCAGGTTCATGTATTATGTTTTTTTGATGTTTCAAAACTTATAGGTAGCAAAGCATCAAAATCAGACATTTTTTTTTACAATATATATTATTTTATTATTGTTTATTAATTATTAGTTATAACTTACTTATTTTAATTTTTAACGTATTTTGAGATTTATGACACAAGTACAAGAACCGAAATGTCAAAGGGAGATGGTTAAAAATGACATATTATAGTAATATAGTACATACCATAATAATATAGTACCCGCCTTCGTCTTTATTACATTTAAATTAATTATTGGTTACTGTTTAAAGCGTAGTACCGGTTAGGTTGTAAAATATTATATCGTTGCAAAGTTCTTTTGGTCAAGTGTCAACGCGCGTAGGTATATACAATTAACTGAGAATGAGTAGGGCAAGCCACCGTATTTAATATTGGAATTTTGAAAGGTTCCTATAGTTCAAAAGTACCAGAGTCATTGCATGTAGTCAGTGTAGTCGACAAGAGTCACAATATTTATTGTGAAATATTATTCCCTTCAATTTACCGATGCGAACTCAATAAGGTCGCACAACACGATACACATGACTATTAAAAATAAGAATTTTGCCTTTAATTTGTTTTTAATACTTAGAAACGCAAAGAATTCATACAATCCTATACGTAATAAATTGTTCATAATCTAATAATTATCGTTATTAGACCTTAGACGTGATTGAGTAAATTGATTTGTAACAATTAACACATTTAACACTGCAAAAGTAGTATCAATTATAAATAGTTGATATCATCAGAATAAACTATTTTTTAAACGAGAGTATAATATCGTGTTGATTTCTAAAAATAAATATCGTATGCACCATATAATAATGATAATGTAATAGGTAATTATAAAAGATAAGAAACGAAAAAAGTTGTTTCCAAAGATTTGTAAACTGTTTTGTATTGTATACATATTATATAATATATCATTATTCATATATTAATATATATGTTTTGTATTAATATTAAGTTTACATGTTTTGGGCAATTTCATTGGCTGAAAATGAAATCAAAATAATTTATGACTTGGCTAGTGTCCATATTAGAACGAATACCATTTACAGTATGTGTATAGGTAATTGAGTTGTAAGGTGTATATGAAAATTGAATTATTTTTTCTGGCTTGGCAAATATTATTTAAAATTTTTGAATTTTGATAACATTTTCATTGATTCAATTCAAAGGTATGCTCATTGCTTGATATCATACAACTATAAACGTAATGCGGAACGGGATATAACCAAACCCGAAGTAAAACCATAAGTACTATTAACCGTTGATTTTAAAATCAATTTTCTAATAACTTATAACTAATAACGTTCAACTGTGGGGATTGTAGTATAGCTACTGTCGAGTTGCAAACTATAAAAAATCAGTCATTTTTTAATTTTGTTAGTTATATAGGTGTAACATTAAACTTAGTAGTGACTTAGGTACAGTATTTATAACACAGCTCGTCACAAAATACATAATAGATTTTTTTCGAATGCTGTGGTGGCCATCGATATACCTGCTATTAAGTATAAGACATTATTATTCTGGAAATGTATTGCTTACCGATAAAACCGCGTTTATCTTCAACAAATAATATAAGGGCAACAAAAAAATTATATATCAATAGGTAGGTACTTAATAGTATGAATAATACAATTATAATATACAACTACAGTCGAGACTCAAGAACGCGAATCTCAAGGGAATGAAAAAAATTCGATTTATACACCTCAAATACATAACATCTTAAAGACACTTCAAGGGACACGAAAAAAATTCGAATTACCATCGACAGATTCGAGTTATTGACACTCGATTGTATTATCTATTATTATTCAAAACCTCGAAAAGATGATTTGTTATTATTATCCTGCAACTGAACCGTGGACATTAATTCTACTATCGTTTATATTAACTGTCATTTTTGGTCCGAAGCGTAGTTATTATTGTCACGTTTGTTCGATGCCATTTTCGCGAATGTGCAGACAGAAAGTGACGGTCCCAAATCTCTGGAATAAACTTGCTCGCCTATATAGCTGACTGCAATTTATTTCGTGCGACAATTTAATCGCACAATAATATAATATAATAATGTAATATCGGACGCGCCGACATTAATAATTTTAGTGTTCGCAAATGTAGAACATACGTCAGTAATTATTAGTTTCACCGCTGTCAATTACACGGATAGTCGCGAGTGAGCACGTACGATATATTAATTTTTTCGTCTTGCGTTTTACGAGCGAACGGTTTTTTTTTATTATCATCACCATCATCATCATCATCATCATCGTCATCATTATTATTACTATACAAATCTGTTGTAGGTATTCCGACTCGAATAAAATATCTAATCATCAGGTGAACCCGCAATGTTGCGTTTTCGTATTACAATGATAAATGTTTAAAATGATAATTTCTCAATATCATCTAGGTACCTATATTATGACGTGCATGTTAAACCGTTGTAGGGTCAACGGTATGGATTTTTGTTTATCGAGAATCGAGTGCTTAACGTTCACGAGTAAAAAATATTGGTGGGATTTTGTTTACTGCTTACTGACCTTATACGGTCTTATTGCACTTATTTTGGTCAAATTACACTTGGGACAGAAAATGGTTGGCTTTTCGTTCGAAATTCACATTGGTTCAAAAAAGATAATCTTTGAATTGTGCTCATTCCAGTGATTACGTAATATGATGCCTGTTTATTAACAAAATATATCAATGGACGGTCGGAAAAATAATATTTTTTTTCTATATAGGTAAGTACCTATAAAGTGTATTATTTTTATTGTAATAATTACATATAGCTGTAATTCAAAATTGATAATATAAAAATATTTTATTATTTCAAAATTAATAAACATTGATCTAAAAATGAAGTTTTTTTAAAATATGTATAGAACTACAGTTTGAATATAATAAATATAGTTTCAATATTAAAAAAATAAATAATAATAATATGAAAATAATATGTATTTGTGTTTATATTCATAAATTAATTATTAACGTTCACCTAATTGATGGACACATACATGCAGTTATCAATTAAAATTAACATTCATAAGATTAGCGGATTCGAACATTAATGTCTTATTTGAACATTTTGGTTTAGGTAAGGAGTACAGCCCAACAATCCCCGTGTTTCTATGTACCTTACTACCTTGTACATTCGCCTAAAGTTAATTAGGTGCAATAGTGATTATATGTACCTACCTACCTAGTATTTGATGTAAAGGATTTAATCAAAAACTGCACTGTTACTGTATACCTATACTGGTTGGCTATTTTATTTTTTTCAGCACAGTAAACAATGTATTTTAATTTTGCTCTTTTGACATAATAAAAAGTAAGGTGGTCACAAATTAAAATATTAAAAACACATCTCAGTGGAGCTTACGTCATATTTTATTTTTGCCGTTCAAAATATATACCCGCGGTAGAATTAACATGTTATCAATCCAGCCCTAACATCGGTGGAATTTACATGCGCCCCTATTTGTTATGCCTTGCAGGGTTATCAAAGGCTACAATCGTTATAATATAAAATCAATACCGCTCATCTAGTATAAGGTTATCAAAATGTATAAAACTTAAAATTGTCCCCCTAAACGCGTCGTGTATAATAATTTATACCTATAGTATTTCGTATAAAATATTATAGTGTCCGTTCGGGTCGCCTTGTCTCCCCCCCCCTCCCTGTGGCTTTGAATTAAAGCAAATGAGGTCACGTGAATATTACTGCAGTCGTCGTTACCTGTAGAGGCGCTTGTTTGAGTGTGGCACGCACAGCTGTATATATTACGTGTGGGATTTAGATGTTGTTGCTTTGAGAGTTTTAGAGACTTGTTGCTTTTTATTTTTGGAAAACGGCCATAACCCATTTGTTACGCGTGGCGGCTGTTGTCCGAGTAAAGATAAATATAGATCACGAACGCCATCGTTGTACGATGTATATGAGTATTATGAATTTTGGGCCCGGAAGTTCAGATTGAGCACCAGGTAACCTATAACTACTGAAATACTCGTGTGAGTTTGTGCCGTGGCACCTATACCAAATAATAAAATGACTAAATAGACTATAGATGCAATGCGATTATTATTATTTTATCTAAACTGATAACTCAATAATATTAAGCATTCATTAGTGGAATTATAGCTATATTTATCGTTTTCGTGAATTATTTTATTAGCACAAGTAAAAATATTTTAACAATAATATTATTGATTTAAAAAAAATATCTCGATGATTAATTTCGTTAAACACCAAAACTTTTGAACGTTTTGAAATTTATAGAAACGGTTAGCTCTTCACGATGAATCCACATTGACATCTTCGAACATTTTAAAACAAAAAATGAATTGTTGACCTCATTGTTCGTGATAAAATGTCTTATTCGACTGGTAATAATGAACAAATATTAAAGTCCAATCTATTGAAATGAAAATTATTGGTTTTAAATGAAATCTGATCTTCGGCCAAATAGTTTGATAAATACGCCATTTTTCTCAAACGTATTTTTAATTAATTTTTTTATAGTAAAGAAATCAAAAACTTTGAATGGTGCAAAATAAAGCCCGAAATAATAACATATTGAACAATATCTATTATTACCGTCGTCAGTTTTCTGTATCCGCGTGTTTGGGGCCGTTATCAATATATTAATGTAACGCACTTAAATGAAAATATATAGGTTATTATCATGACTGTGTTCAGCTTCAGCGTGGCGCGTGAATGTGTTACTATTTACATTTTATATTTTTATTATTATTATTATAAAAATAAATTGTCGTTACATATCATTATGGCCTCGTGTGCGTTCATCCCTTAATGATAACGTACAGAAAACTACATCGTATTAAAATAATGTGTTTGGCTGTATAATAATATTATTACACCTTTGTTGTAAATAATTGCAATCGGTTTCGCGGTCGTCCGTCGTTACCGACGGCGTGGAGAGGTCGCGGCAAAAACCAAATGCGAAGTGAAGAGGAAGAAAGAGGAAGAAAGAAGAAGAAGAAGAAGGGAAAAAAAATAGTAATAAAAAACCACAACGCTCCGTGCCGTTTAGTACAATGGCGATCGTGTTGTTCTTGGCCGTTGACACAGTTTCGGATGTTCAGAGTATATATATTATACAGGTATTATACAGGTATTATACCTACAATACCCCCGCGGGGAAGGGAGAAAGTAGGCTGCAGTCGAGGGCAATGCACTGTGGGCACAACACGGACGACCGTGTGCCGTCGTCGTCGACGTCGCCGCCGCCGCCGCCGTTGGCACTGATGTTCGCATGCTATTATACACTGTGTGTGTGTGTGTGCGTGTTATTACAGGTATATACCCGTGTACCGGTTACCGGTATAATACAATCGTGTAATTGGGAGAAGGGGGGAGGGGGGCAGAGCTTAGGCGCACGTACGATATTATATTATATACTATTATCTCACTCGAAGAAACTTTCTTTCCGCCGGAAAAGTCCGACCGGCGTCATTTTTACTGTTACACTTCACGACCGTAATTACTAGCCTTAGCACTTCGTGGATCGAGCGCCACGAGAGGTACCGCGTCAATACACATCGCGCATAATAATAATATGATATTATGCTATGGAGGTAATTACTGCTATGGGCAATACAGTCACGAACGATCGTGGCCCGCGATCGAAAAGCAACCGAAATATTACAATATAGCTACGCTATCGTTATATCACACGTTTCTCTGCAATGTTATTGTTAGCGGTGTTACATTATTATATGAGCGCGAACTGTTCGACTGCCGTACATGACCGATCTGGCGATTTAAAAAAAAATTATATATTCGAACTGAACTTTGACCTGTGATATGGCAGTTGGGTGCGTACATCGACCTTATAAAGTCCTAAAGCAAACTCGCGGCTTGAAAATTAATATTACAACATTAATATATCAATTTGTCATACCAGAATTAAAACTTTAATCTTGCTGAAGTCGAGAAACCCGTTGACAATAAACTGCTAGATCGAACTGCCACAAAATATGTCTGAAATAAATGTCCCGGGGGATGCGAACGGCAAAATGAATGCAATCAACTTGTTTTTATGACTCAAAAAGTCATGGATTCAAATTCGAGAATCGTGCGTCAAATTGACAAAACAGTGACCGTATAATTTGGTGTGTTGGCAGTCATCGGTATAATAATAATATATAGGAACTAGCTAGGTGACGTTCCGGTAATGGGAAGCACGTCAAAAACCGGAAAAAGTTCGTACGCACGAACTCTGCGGTAGATCGTGACATGCTTCAGACGATGTCATTTAAAAACGGTTATAGGTCAAAATATATTCGGAAAACATTTGCGTCAAAATAAAATATCCATCTATATATTATATTGAACAATTTTTAAACAATAGCAATACAAATATAACAGTGATATAACATCTTATAACGGTAATTACTAATCAATAATCGTGCATAAATAACGAATGGAGCACTAAATATTGGCGTGGTAAAAAGTTGAAAAATTTAAATGGTTCTGGGATGGGGGGAGGGGGGAGGGGGCGTGTACAA